>NW_022060558.1:5022546-6278182 GCF_003285725.1 Scaptodrosophila lebanonensis
AAAAGTTACAGTTTGGA
Organism: Scaptodrosophila lebanonensis; assembly: GCF_003285725.1. Lineage (NCBI taxonomy): Eukaryota > Metazoa > Arthropoda > Insecta > Diptera > Drosophilidae > Scaptodrosophila > Scaptodrosophila lebanonensis. Next base: position 5,022,564 of record NW_022060558.1, read on the forward strand.
ACTACCACAACATTTTAAAGTCTAAAGTTGGGTAAGACAATAGCTAGGGAAGGGAATTTAAAACACAACCATGATTCAATCAATCAGTAAAAATATAATTAATAAGCTTCTGAACACATAGTTTCTCTCTGTCATTGTCACGATCTACCCAATTAAATAAAAACACTCAGCATGTTTCACATCCTCCCTGTCGTTGTCCCCCCTCTCCCAAGATTCTTTTTCAAACTGCCGCCGGCAATTGTAACCCACGCGTCACGTGTGTGGCGTTTGAAAAGCGCTCTGGAAAACTTTAGAAAATCAACAACAACAATGAGAACGACGGCAATGGAGAACGCAATAAAATGCTTGTGTAAGAAATCGAAGCGCGCCTCAATTCAGGCGTAGAAAGCAGCGCAAAATCTGCAATATCCGGTAATTTGGATTAACAAAAGAATGAAGTCGGCCACAGAGCATGGAAGACGGCCGAAGCAAAAGACAAAAGGCCAAAGAAATTGCGCTGAGTCAAAGTGCAAAGAAAGATGGCAGTTTACTTCACTTGAGTTCAGCCGAGTTTAGTTGACTGGAGAATCTTGGGCAATTGTGCTTGCGGGGCTACACTTTCACAAGCGATGCGAGCAACAATAGCAACATCAACTAATGCCGGCTAACTAACTAGTTAGTTCCGTTTTTTTTTCTCTCTCTCTCTGTTTTTTGGAGCGACAACAGCGCGAGACAGCAACGCTCCACAAACAATGGCTGACAGCTGCTGGGCCCCTCTCTTTTCCAACGTTCTGCTATTGCTGACGCTTTTCCGGCTCTTGCTATGCGACGCACGTCGCCATCATCGTATTTCTCATCGTCGTCGCTGCTCAAAAGAAAGCCGACACACAAGTTTAGATTGCTGAAAATTTTGTAATTTGCCGGCTGGTCTGACCTGACCTGACAGAGACGTTCATGACGTAGTCAGTGCTGACTTTGTTTGTCAATGGCGCGCGCTATTGAAATGTCTACCTATATGTTGTTGTTGTTATTGCTGTTGTTCCTCTTTTAGGGCGTTAGGGGAAATACCTGTGTGGGTTGTGTGGATTGTACACCCATGTATAGTACGAGTTTCTGGCAGACAGATGGAAACACAGACCGAAGCGTCCCAACAGCAGACGTGACAAGATTCACTTCGAAATGGCATCGCTCCTAAATGAATTGCGTGAAGGTTAAGAGCCTGTTTTTCCCAAACGCCTAAACTAGTTAACTTGATAGCTTAGCAGCTGTAGCCTGTAGCTGTTTTGCATAAAAATGTTGTAAGCGTATTTCATTTAAAATTTTTGATTTAGGCAACACAAAATGGAGAGAGTGGAGAGAGTAGGAGAGGGAGAGAGCATTGCATTTGCGAAAATATGCCAGCTCATGGGCTCATTTATCTCTATATACTATTCGTATATATTTATTATTTACTTAGTGGTGCGCAGTACTTGTTTTTGTTGTTGGACACGCGCCAAAACAGCGCCCCTGGCCAACACACAAACACACAGAGACAGGCGCACTCACACTTGCATTGTCATTCAGTCAGTCAGTCAGTCAATCAGCCAGGCAGACAGTGAGTCAGTCAGAGCTTGCCAGAAATGCAGCTCGGGCCTCTGCTTTATTTTTGGAGAATGCGCATCCCATGCGAACGTCGAGGCCAGTGAGTCACCACCTCATTGTTTTGCAGAGACTTGCGGATTCATTGTAATCTAGAATTTTGACCACCTCATCCCGCCGCCTATCTAACAAATGCAGCAAATTATTTCATTTAAACATATGGTTATCCCATTTTAAAAAGATTTGGCTTTTGTAAAAAAACGGAACGTATAATTTAAGAAAATTAATCGATAGTTCCTATGATATCTACATATATGACACGTTCCACCTTCTCTGCTTGTTTCATTATGTTTCATTATGCTATATCAGTACCGGTAGACTGTGAAGCTCCACCTTAGACAGGCTGTAATAGGGTTCCATTACCTTTGAACAGACCCCCTTTTGCAGCTTAAAACAGGTATTCCATCTCCTAATAATAATAAAAAACACACCATATACAACTTGGTTCACTTACTTAGCTTCAAACATTAGAAATTGCCTTATCAATCAAGTTTCTTAAGTAACTTTTATTTTTGCTTTGCTGAGTTTTTTTGAGTATCTTTGAAGACTTCTGAAAAAAATAATTATAATAAATATAATTGGCTTAAATCATAAGGTTTTCTAAATTCTTTGTTTTGGCCGTTCATACGCTGCGACGGACAGATAGCCGAACACAGATATCGATATTGATTGGACTTGCCTTTCTTACAGTTCGTTCGAAGGCTAACCAATCAGTCCTGCATTGGTTAGCATGGCGCTTATAAACCTTAACGCAGTAAATCAGTTTTACGATTTGTTGTATCTTTGCTTTTCATCTTCAAAATTCTGTCTGAAAATTCTTTTCATTCCTGCAGCATCAACATAGCTGTACATATGTATGTACATCCGGAGCATGGTATATTTGTAAAATTTTCTCATAATAATAAACATGACTTATGGCGGCAACATAAATTAAGCGCCAAATGAAAGATGAGTTAGTTGCTTGGCAGCACGCAACACAAAAGTCTTCGAGAGACTTTGGCCAACAGCTAAAAGATAAGATACAACATACATTCGTACATAGACAGATAAACAGAGAACTTTTGAGGCAGCTGGGGGGTTATGCAAAAGTGAAATGCGTAATGAATGAAAGGGGCTTAAAGAGGCAACTTTATGAGAAACACTCTCGCACACATTCCAAACAACAGAGCTAAGTACATTGACTTGAGAGAATTAATCGTGATGTGCGGTAGCTTTCGCGGTTGCCAAAGCGACCAATTGAGTGGAGAGTCAAGGGAGCCCAAGCCATTGAGCACGTGTATATATGTACGCACATTCACTTATATCTATATACATTCATACAAGTAAGTACATATGTACACATAAATCATGTCCAATTATAAACATATTAAACACATTGTGCCTCTGTCTCTGTCTCTGTCTGTGTCTATGGATGTGTCTGTGTCTGTGTGACAGTGATGAGAAGCAGAAATGTTAAACTTATACGAAAATAGCTGAGGGTATGTGCGAAAAGGCGCCCACAGTTGGAAGGAAAACCACTAAATAAATTTAGATAAAAATTCAACAAATGCAAAGGCAAACATTTGCTAAATGCGGCACAATACAGACATATTGTGTGCTCATACATACTTACATACATATACATGTGTATATAACTAGTATGTTTCTATAACAATACTAATTGAGTTTGATATGCGCAGATGGTAATAGACTCGGATAAAAGGCATACAAAGTTCACACGCCCTCCGCCACCATCACCTTTGTCTGCCAAAGGCTGGAAATTCGCTTCAAATTTTTTCTGGCTCTCGTTTTGGCATTTTGTGCAAAAGTTTTGTTTATCATCACAACAATAGCAACAAAAGAGAAAACAAATTGTTTATTTTTAGCTTTGCGTCGGTAGGCAGAAGTTCTAGACTATTTCTTAAGCATTTAACCAAATCAAATACAAGAGTTAGTTAGATATACATAAGTTAGATTTCAGTATTTATTTATTAAATAAATCATATGGAATACTGTTGACGCATTTAAAGAAAAGACATCGAAAGATGTAAAACTATATGAACAAATGTTTGATGAATAGGAATGCCAAAGTTTATATAATCAAATTGAAACGGTGATTTTTTAGTGAAATTAAGGTTGGGAAACGTAAATAAAATTAATTATGGGAGAACCACGCAGTAGAAAGTATTTGTATACACTACGAGTAGCTAACACTATGCAGCACCCATTTAAAATATGTGATGATTCATTTCGACTAGGAAAATTTGTCTGAAGGTACTAAAGGTTGCCCCGTCCTTTATGAATTTCACTATCCACCAACCATGTTCTAATGTTCGAAAGCTGTTAGATATCTTAAACTTAAATTTAAACTTGACCGACTCACTGATGTACAAATTAACTTGAAGTTCCATAATTAATGTGTAAGTTCCTTTTTCACTCGCTTATTATTCACATCCAATTCACCAAAGTCCTAACTGAAGCTATAGTATCTATATCCCAGTAAAATCATCTAACGTGTGGGCGAAAGCTAGAGAGACATCAAGATTCGTATGCTGATAGCAGAAAAAAGAACCAATTAATTTTTCTTAGAGCGCACCTTCACAAATGCATGAAGATTTTGAAGATGCTAAATATAAAAAGATACTAAACACACATCTTATAGTAAATAAATAAACATCTATAAGTAAATATCTTAAACTATCCAAAAACACTTCAAAATGTTTAGTTCTAATTAAACAGTTATTATCAGAAGAAATAAATAAACTCCTGAGATTTCGGATGTAATTGTTTTTGAAATCTAAAAAAAAACCGTCGCTGCCACAGAACTTTGAAAGATTTCATTTATTTGAACTTCCCCCTTTTTTCCTTTTCGCAATTTTAGTAAATTAGCTACACAACTTAAAATATTATTAAAGAGTTTGATAATTAAACACCAACATAATATTTAAAGTTATTTTCCGTCAAGCTATGCAATTCACATTCACAATGTGATGTTCGAAATATATCATTTTCTATTTGGGCCCAGTGGGCCTCTCTATTATTCAGTTGTTTTGGATGCTGTGTGTGAATGCTACTGTTTTAACAAGAGATTAAGTAATTTGGTAATTTAATGATATTTACAGAGGATATACAAAATATTTTTGATGCGATTGTTCAGAAAAACCGTAAGGTTTATAACACATTGTTTTTTTGTATGTGAATAAATGTCTTTGTTAGTGTTATTAAACAAATCTTTTTTTTAAGGCGAAACTTGGGCGGAAGAGATTTTTGTGGCACCCCTGTAAAACCTTTACCAGAAAGCAACTTATATACACTTCTAAATGTACGAGTACCTCTGCTTCAGGTATGTATGTTCATACAAAGACTTTTTAAAACCCTGATTATATTTCTCTCACACCTATACAATTTTATTTTGTGATCTTTTTTGAAAATGTGTCCTCAAGAGAACAACCATAAAATTTTAAAAGTAAAGAACAATTTGATGTTAGATTTTAAAATAATGTGTACTATGTATATCATATAACAATGGTTTTTAGCAATGTAATGACAGATAGAGGGGCGGATAGATGGTTAATTTAATGTTCTAAAGAGCAAGTGTAATGGGGGAAGTTTCCTCAGTCTTCTGATCGTGGTAGTGTTGTCTAAAAGATTTATGGCTAGGTCCAATTGGATGTTTGACAAATGATCTGCCTGCTGGAGAGGCAAAGAGATTGTAAGCAAATGATGATCGTTTGAAAAAATATGTTACATGGTCTTGGGATCTAAGAACGAAACAATCACAGGTTATAACAGAGGTGTTCAAGCAAATTGAATGCGATTCGTACTTTTAAAAAAATTTTAATTAAAATTGGAATATAAATTAAATAAATTGCACCTTTCATTCGACACAGAATCGAGATAAACAAGATTTTTCATTCCCCCTGAATACTTACAAACAAGTTCTTTGAACTCGCTTAAAATTATCCAAGTAAGAATACGTTAAATAAAAAAACACCACACAAAGCCCATGAGCTTTCAAACCCGTTAACAAAGTTTAAAAGCCTTGACAACAACTAAAAAAACAATAAAAATTTGCGACAGCAGCTTCGTATTCGATTAATTAATTAAGTAAAAATCGTCACAAAATTATCTTTTAACAGCTGCAAGAACCGCTTCGGGAACAACCTGCAAGAAAATGTTGATGGAAGAGAAAGAAATCAAACAAATACTAATTAGGGAAAAGCGAAGAAGGCCTAAAATAAAAATCGGAGTGATACGCACACAAACAGAAGCACTGAGAGGAAATCTAAAAGTAAACTACGCACACAACTACCTGTACAACTCGTTGGAGTTTTTGTTGTTGTTGTTGGTGGTGGTGGTGGTGGTGCTGCTGCTGCTGCCGTGGTGTTGTTGTGATTGTCTCTGAAAACCGGTATGAGAAGCAAACAAACAAACAAACAAACGGCAGAAAAGTATGTGAAGCGCAGTGAGAAGACAACAGGAACAACAACAGCAAGCCTTCTACATACCACATACGAAATAATGTACTATATATGTATGTATGCATATGTACATGTATGTAGCTGCATAATGAAATGGCGCGCCGCATGCCAAAAGCAACAACAGCAACTGCAGCGGCAGCGGCAGCAGCAGAATCACGCAGGCAATGATAATGATGAGCCAAGGGGGCGAAAACAACAACAAAAAATGCAACAATGTGCAAGCAAAAGAAAAACATGCTGACAGGTTCAAGCAACGGCAAACGGCGAATGCCTAACGATGACGTCGAGACAACGAAGACGGTGACGGCAACGGCGACGGCAACGACGACGCAAAATGAAAATAAAACAGACCTGACTGGGCGACAACACTTGAGTTGTTGCATGCAACAAGCGGCTCCCACTCACTCTCTCAGTGCAGGGAATGGGAGATTCGAAATGAATAATACGCAAATGAAATGGCTTTTTTACTTAAGTATTTTTACTCATTAGCGAAAATATTTGATGCATTTCAACGGCCGCATTTCAAATGGAAGTGTCTGTGTGTGTGCCAAATATTTGGTGAAAAAGTAAAAGTGCAAACAGGGCGAGAGCACTTTCTGCTTCTGCCGAGCTGTTGTTGTTTTCAAATACCAATATCCAATATTTCAAAATACTCACTCACCTTGTGGCTAACTGTGAATAGCGATACGTCTGCGCTTTTTTACTTTATTGTTTGTAAATTTGCCGCATTGATTTCTTTTTTTTATTTGTTTACGTATTTGGTTTTGGTAATCTTCGCTTATTATTGTTGCTTGAGCTGGCTGGCCAATGAGAGAATTATTTAATTTATTTTATAGAATTTCAAAAGAACGAACAGTCTAACATAAAAACATGCACACACACACACGCACGCACGCACGCACACATAAACATAAACTTAAGTACAATGGGACGTTCACAATCGCAACCAAACAAACGAACGCATCCGCAGAATGGGCGGCATTAAACACTTGTACACTTTTTACTTTTATTACAGCTGCTTGTGCCTGTTTTGTTTTACTGCGTGGGGTTGTGGATTTTCACAGATTTTCATGCTAAGCGCCGAGCGCTTTGGAATTTTTTCGCGGATTTTTTAATATTTGTTGTCGTAACGTAGACACGTTCTCCTGTATATTATGAAAATTATGCGGTGCGCTCTCTATTTCAAGGTGGACGTAGACGTACATATACGAACTAGTCGTTGTTGTGGTTTTGTGTCGTCTCGCAATTATACTTTTACCGAATTGAACTTAAAAGCATTTAATTTCCCAATTGATTTGCATATATTAAGAAACGCGCACACTCATGCACACACATACAGATAAAAGTAGACAACGTTGATATTGATGATGACGACGACAGAGACAGCGACGCGTGCAAAAAATATGTTGTAAATAATAACAGAAACACGACGATTCGCAAAAATTCTTGCGTGCAAACACACTCCAAACTTTGCACAACCAGTCGCGGCGAACTACGGCGAGTAACTGAAACTCAGCTGGCGCTGCTGCTGCCCATCAGGAATTGAACGACTGGTCAGTCCTGCCAACCTGCTTTGCATTCACCATTTCAGTATTTTCTGCTGAGTGGCACAGCTGATTTTGTTTATTGTGGATTGTGGGCGAGGAAGGAATGGATTTGACATTAACGCTGGATAAGAAGCTGCAGGGTTTCCAATTAATTGCGCAAGAAAAGCTGCAGGCCATACTATGCTCCATACCGGGAAAGAAGGAGCTCATTCTTGAGCCGGCGCTAATAAAACCGCTTGAACACGTATGCACAGCATCCTGGTTAAAGTGAGTATATCTGCATCCCCGTATTCTTCATGTATTATAAAAGGGTGTGTTACAGATTAAAGGGCATTCAGCGCATCTATAAGCACGATGCCAAGCAGTGCATCCCACGAGTCGATGACCAAGTGCACATCTATATGATTCGCAGCACACTGAGCACGTTTCAAGCGCTGCTCAGCCAACTGCAGGCCACGGCCACGCCCACTGATGTGGCATCAGATGTGCTGAAAATGTACGGAAGAAATGATGCTGAAACATCAATTCAAGTAACAGCGTACCACATTATCTGCGTGCCCAGCTGCTATGCATATTTTCAAACGTTACTGGAACAGTCTGGACTTTGGGGCTTAGTACAACTGCATCATTACAACTGGGATTTCATATATCTGGACCAGGGCGTGCTAAGCATGGAGCTGCCCAATGTCTTCGAGTGCTTGTACCTGCAACAGAATACCTCACCGCTGCCTGCCCTGGCGCAGAGCCTTCGCATTCTTCAAATCCTTTGTGGTCGTCCGGAACTTGTGGTCACCTTTGGCAACCACTCGACACAGCTGCTTAAAATGCTACAGACACTGGGCGATTGGCCAAGTCCCGCAAAATCAGAAATTGGCGCCATAATAATTGTGGATCGGGACAAGGATTATGCCTCCAGTTTATTAACGCCCGCCATCTACTCCGGCCTGCTCTTGGAGGTGTTTCAACAACGGGCCGGCGAAATTATCATCGATAATACAACGAATAAAATACGAAGTCAAAAGCTGCAGGTGCTAGATCTCAAAACCGAATCAACTGGATCCACTGCAGCACCGGCCAAGGCAAGCAGCATACGTATGAATTCCGCCTGTGATGAAATCTACGGGGACAATAGATATAAGCACTTCTCCCAGGCCAGCAGCTTGGTCCGGGCGCAAGCCAAAGCCCTGGGCCTGGAGGTGCAAAAGCTTAGTGACATGAAGCTGGACGAAATGCACGACTATGTGGCCCGCAAGCTGCCCAAAATAACCGAAATGAAGGCTAAGGTGCTGCGCCACTTGAATGCAAGCGAAATTGTAATCGAAATGCTCGCAGGCAATTTTCGCAAGGTGCAATCTTTAGAGGAGGACATTCTGAACAATGTGTCGCGCAAGCGGCTGCTATCCGAAATAGATGAGCTGTTGATCACGGATGGACAACGATTTAACACATTGCGCCTACTATGCCTGCTGCATTTATGCGCCGGCATTCTTCCAGAAGAGCTGCAAACATTTGCCCGAAACTATTGCAATCTCTTTGGCCACCAGGAGTTGGTTGTGTTCCAGCAACTGGCACAGGCTGGGCTGCTGCCTCCGCTTCTGCCAGATAAGGATAAAGGGCAGAGGGCGCCCACCAAGCTGCTGTCCAATCTGCCACTGCCCAAATTTAAGCAGACCGAGTTCCAAGCAAACGCCAATCGTCTCAAATTGTTGGTGTCCTGTGCTGATGGTGATATTGATGGTGCCGATGGGCACGCAGAAAGCAAACAAGCTTCACAGCAGGCATGCCCCAGCTTCGTCTTCAATGGCACTTACATCCCGCTAGTGGCCCAGTTCTGCTCCATTCTCCTAAAGTCAAACAGCGCCGATGAGCTTGCCAACAAGCTATCGATGGTGGAGGGCGTGCAGCTCCATCTAAACAAATCTCCGCCCCTAACACCGAAGGCCTATGCCACGCAATTTAAGTCCCACAGCTGCAAATCTCAAACGGATCTTTTGCCGTTGCGCCTGCGTAATTTATTTGTTTTCGTCGTTGGCGGCTCGACCTATGCCGAAGTTGGCGCCTGTGATTTCGTATCAAAGCTAATGGGTGCACAGATCACTGTGGCCTCCGATACTCTTTTTGCAGGCAGTGATCTAATCGCAAACGCCTTTCCTAAATGAATCGGCGAAAAAACAGGGATTGCACAAAATGACATTTTCATGTAGCTCTTAGTTTTTTGGATGCGTGTATTTTGTAATGCGTATTTTTTATCTTTTGCTAATAAAAGGCTTAAAGTACAATGCGATTCTTGTTGTTGTTTCAGGTGAAAGGATTGCTGCCGGTCATGCCGGGCACTCTGTATAGGAATTCGCCATCGTCGTCGTAATATGCATCCTTCACGCGATAGGTGGCACCATTACGATGTAACTTCCTGGGTATAACAATACGATCCTTTATACGGCTTATCTCGTACCGTTGCTGATCTGCTGCACTGATCGCAATCTCTGTGGTCTGGAACTTGTCAACAAAGCTGGGTAATTTGCCGGTGCCACTGGGGTTTTTTAACGTTTGGGCCGCCTGCTCTGTGATGTCAATTTGGTTTATGTGTGGGACGAGGTCCTTAAGCTCTTGTAGTCGCATATTTTTCCTAATGCGCACCTTGTCTAGCAAATAGGTTTCTTCTTCAGCTGCAGATGGAGGCACAGGCGATGATGGGGCACCCGATGTCAACTGCGGTGCTGGACTGGTAGTAAACGAATCTTGCTTGCCACCGCTGACTAGCGCACGAAACTCATTTGTTTGTGGCATGGGGAGCTCCGGACGTGTGGGCCACTGTTTCGGTGACATTTGTTTCAGGTCCGCCCATTTGCGAGCGCCAAACTTTCGCAGATGTTCCATTAAAGCTGGCGGTATGTTTACGTCACATTTTCCCGCCCGCATATCCGCCCAATTCCGTATAACGGATTCGTCGTGGGCCCGTATCCTTTGAAAATTCTGTGGTCGCCACTTGGCGCGCAGCACTTTTTTCACAATTTCCGGTGTCGCTGGAAAACTCTCGGCCAGGCGCTCCACGCTCCATTCCTCGGGATCGCGCTCGTGCAGCAGACGCATTTGTTCCTTCTCCGCGTGCAGCAGCAAATTAGGCAGCTTGGCATCGCGAAAGTATTTGTGTTTAATCATAAACTGACGCACCCGATCACGTTCACTTCGCAGTTGCGCCTCATGCTGACGATGGCTTTGATTGACGGACATAAAGTCAGACTCAAACTCGCCGTAATCTTCAGTGGCGTCCTCGGGCTCTACCTGTTGCAATTGGTAGCCAATGCCAGGATTGGCTTTTCGTGGTACTCGAGCACGCATGCATGTGTGAAGGATATGCAGCGTGCGTTTTATGGCAATTACGGACATTTTTCTGTTGCTCTGCCAATTACATATGAGCGCATATTTTAATCAGCTGCTTAACAACATCATTACCAACACTAGAATGCTGCCAGACATTCAACAATAACCATGCAAAATGTAAATAGCTACATTTTAGGGCAGTTTGGTAGCACTTTTTATTCACGAACGAAATTGGCTTTCTTCAAGTTAAATCGGCGAATGAATATAATTAGTTAAATATTAAGAGTATATTCAAGAATGTCTACACCTAACAATGAAACCGGCGGTGGCAACCTTATGGACGAATTCGAAGAAGCTTTTCAGGCATGCCTTCTTTCGCTGACCAAGCAAGAACCCAATTCTGGAACAAACAAGGAGGAAATTGAACTGGAAGTTCAAAAGACGACAAACCGCTTTATTGATGTGGCGCGCCAGATGGAGGCATTTTTCTTGCAAAAGCGCTTTCTTGTCTCCACACTCAAGCCGTACATGCTCATCAAAGACGAGAACCAGGATCTGAGCATTGAAATACAACGCAAGGACGCGCTTTTGCAAAAGCACTACAATCGCTTGGAGGAGTGGAAGGCCTGCCTGTCAGATATACAGCAGGGTGTCCACAATCGGCCCACGCCGCCAATGATGCCTGGACCCTCAATGAGCGGACCTCCAATGCCACCACGCATGATGCAGCCGGTGTCCCAACTGCCGCCTGGACAACAGCACTTGTTGCAGGCACAGCAAATGCAGCAGCTACGCATGATGAACAAACCCAAGTAATTTAAGAGGAATATTATCAACTTTTTCTATTGTAGTTTAAGGTTAATAAATAAATGATAAATATATATTGTAACAGCTCCGTTTAGGTTTATCATTATCTGTGCCATTTATTATTAAGTTCGTTTTAATTTATGTTTTTGCGTACTATAAATAATGTCGAATTTCATATAGAGGGCCCATATATAGCTACTGTATCTATATATCTCATAATATGTGTTAGGACAGTTTTGAACTTAATTGATGTAGAAACTATAAACTTATCGCTTGGCTACATATAAAAAAACATAAGTAAATGATATTAATTTTAGGTAAAGGATACGCGGCGATCAATGTTGCCAACGTACAAGTATCGTCGTCAATTAACTACGTTTTAAATTCAAAATGAAATAATCATAATAATAATTGTTGAAAATGATGAAGCGTACGCCAGCCATGGCAGCGTTCTAATCAATCTCGTATACCTTGTCCGCCTCAAAGCCTGGCGCATTGGGATTGGACGCTGGTGGCACTTGCTGAACCGCTCCTGTGGCCATAGCTGAGCCCTGTTGATAGCCCGCAGCCGATGGATTTTGATTGGCATATAGCAATGGGTTCATATACATGCCACTAGGATGCACAATGTTCGCATGTAGTTGAAGTAAGTCCTTGTACATGGTAGGATCACCATTATTCATCTCATTGTAAAGTTGCTGCAAATAGCTAGGCACCAATTGGATGACCTGGTTCTGCGTTAGCTCTGGGTGATCTTTGGAAATCTTCATGTTCAGCAATTGCAGCAAAATGTCCGAGCGGAAACCGAAAATCTTGTTCGATGTGACACTGCCCGATGCATTGCCAAACTGATTGGCCACCACCTGGGCTCCAAAGGCACCGCGATCATAGCTCATATATTGTGACGTTTGCACAGTGCGCGTCTTTTCCGCCTCGTATTCAGCCCAGGCCGATTTGCGCTCCTCCTCCGTTAGGTTCTCATGCTCCTCTTGCTCCAGCAATGAGTCGTGTTCATGATATTTAAATATTAGCTTCTCGTGCTCGGTCAAGAGCTCGGCGAACAATCGATCCTTCGGCAGAATGGGCATTTCTCGTTCGACGCTCGGCTTCAGCTCGTATGAGTAAAGCTCCATTAAATCCGTTTGATTGTAATGCCTTGAAATCTGCTGTTCATCAATTACACGCTTGGCTGTGGCCTGTTTGGCCACTTGGCGGTCGTACACTTTCTGCTCCATGGTGCCCATTGCTATTAGTCGATAAATATAGCAGGGCTTGACCTGACCAAAGCGATACACACGAAATATACTTTGCGTATCGTGTGAGGGATTCCAGGAGACATCGAAAATGACCACACGATTGGCAGCCACAAGATTTATGCCCAAACCGCCGGCGCGCGTTGATATCAGAAACAGACGAGCCCGCAAGTTGGTGGGATTGTTGAACTTCTTGCACATGGCCTCGCGTTGTTCCACTGAGCAGGATCCGTCCAAACGAAAATAGTCCTCGCCAGGTGACCAGCAACCCTTGCAATTGCATACATCTCCTGAAATGGGCTTATATCAGATTATCCCTCTTATAATATTCGTATTCATACTCACCCTCGTACTCATAGCCTTTAGTGTTGCTATCTACCAGTGAGAGAAAATGCTCAATAACATCGAGCGACTGCAGTGATTGTGAGAAGACCAATAGTTTATCACCAATTGCTTCGCACTGCTGCAACAATCGCATTAGGATTAGCAGCTTTGGGGAATGATTTATGTTGTTCAGTTCCTTCTCCTCGACGAATGGCTTCCACCATTCGGAGGGATCGTCCTTTTGGGCATTGGATCCACCAGCACCGATCTGCATTTCCATATCCGAATCACTGTCTATAACACCGGAACGAGTGCCATTGCGAGTCTTTCGCTTCTTCATTTTGCTACCACCTGCAATGGCAAGTGAATTGCTTGCCGATGATTTAAAGGATTCACTGCTGCTGTCCGTTGAGTTGGATGCGGCCTCTTCTTCATCGGTTTCATCACATATGAAACCTTCCAAATCGGAATCATCGTTGCTCAGCAGTCGCTTTGCGATGACATTATCGCTGTTAACTCGCAGATTCATTGGATGCGTCCAAATTCGACGCAAGTCCTGAAAGTCCTGGAACAGACGCGCACCCTTGCCGCAAATGTCTGAGCTGCTCTGATCTCGATACGTGGTCATGTAGTATTCATAAAGTGTTTGCTGCAGGTCCGAAAGAGTGGTATACACCACATACTCGTGCTTGGGTGGCAAATAGGGTGCGAGCACAGAGTAGTCACGTCGCTGAATGCAACCTTCGAGAAGTTTGTGCAAAATGTGCGAGCGATGCTTCATTAAACGCAAATCACGTTCTGTGGAGTCTGTATATTGGCCATTGCTAATGGGATTGACAAACCGGTTCATATACTCCTTGTAAGTGCCTAGCAAATTTGGCTTGACGAACTGAATCATACAATAATCTGTGAAGAGTAATCAAGGTTTATATGGGAATAATTCAAGAAAAGAATTACTTAGAACTAAGAGCATGTAAAAATCAAGATGTCGATAAGTTCTCATACGGACATCAAAAGGTAATTACTTTTACTTACATTCTTTGAGATTATTTTGAAGTGGGGTGCCCGTGAGCACGACACGCCGCTTGGTCCGCATGCGTGTAACGGCCTTGCTGATCGAGGTCTTCTCGTTCTTCAACAGATGGCCCTCATCGCAGACGACCAAATCAGGGCCAGGATCGACAAGTGCCTGTTGCAGCTGTTCTCGCTGTTTTTTACGCAAGCCCTTGGCCTTCTCATTGGCCAGTATACGGTACATATCATAGCCGAGGATGCAAACGCCGCCCTCCTCGAACCACTCGTTCAGCTTGAAGATACGCGTTGGTTTGTCCTTATAACGTGAAATGTCGTAGACCTCAATATCGCGTTTATGTGCAAAAGCCATCCAATGGACGAACTCACGCGCCCAATTGTTTACAGTGCTCAGAGGAGAGATGACGAGCACACGCTCCACGCCCGTTCGTCGCGTGTTGGAGAGCAGCGTATGGGTGAGAGTCACGACCTGCAGCGTCTTGCCCAGTCCCATGCAATGGGCCAAGATGCAGCCCGATCCGGGCTTCTCCTCAATATCCTTTATGGTTTCAAAGCATGCATCCCACATAAACTTAACGCCAGCCACTTGATGTGGCTTGAGCTTCTTTAGCAGTCCCTTGTCTACTTGGAGCAATGTCTTCTGTGATTCCTCATCGAAGTCCAGCACCAATTCGTTGATTTCCACACTCTCCGACTTTTCAAATATGCGATTATATAACTTTTGGCGTTCCTCGATGCGTTTGCGGCGCTCTTCCTCTTCTTTAGCCGCTTCCTTAGTGCTTACATCCAAATCCTTGGTCTTGATAATTTTGCGTATGTGTTTACGTTTATTTTTATTCTTCTCATCGCCATCACCGTCGCTTTCGTCACTCGAATTTTTTTTGATTCGCTTACGTTTCTTTTTTTTCTTTTCATCTGGCTCAAAATCCGAGGAGTTATTGGACTCGGCATCGCTATTTTTCTTTGATTTGCCTGTAAAGTTGCGCTTCTTGCGCTGCGGCATTACCTCACTCCCACTACTATTGGCATCTTCGTCGTGGTCTGGATCAGCATCGGATTTTTGATCTGTCTCGGACTCAGCCTGATGCTCCTCCTCGTGCTCCTGTTCATAGTCACTGTCCTCTGCATTGCTATCGCTTTTTTTGCGTCGCTGACGTTTAGCCGCTAACGTTGAGGTCGTAGCTTTCTCAGTTTCAGCGTCGGTGCTCATTTTATTGCTCTCGGATATTGCACCTGGTGTAGCCGAGCACTGCCTATGCTTATCCTTGTGATTCTTTGTTTCTTTGTTTGATGTCGAAATCGTAAGTTTCAAGCGCTTCACACGTACCACGCAGCGGCGTAGCTTTTTTGGCGCACTTCCGTGATCGCCCACTACACTCGCACCGCAGCTTTCCTCGCTGTCGCCCAGCACCTTGAGTTGTCGGTTATTTTGGCCTCTTCTATTAATGGTCTCGCTACTACTGCTAGTGCTTGTGTTGGAACGAGCTTCGCATCTACGCTTGGCCGCAGGCTGATTTGAATTTATGCCTCGCGTTGTTCGTTTTTTTGTCACTTTTGTCGACAGTTCCTCAGAGCTGGAATCGCTGCGAATTGTGCGTTCGGTCTTTGTCTTTATTACTGACTCCTGTCGCTTCTCTTGCTGTTGCTGCTCTGACTGATCTGACTGCTCCTCCTCTTCAGATACTTCACTGTCGGTCAGTTCGATTATAGAGACGTTTTTGTTTCTGCTCCGGCGTGGCGGTAACCTAGCGCTTCTTTTCTCCGTGCTGGGGCGAGACAGTAGTTTGGAGGAAGTTATGGGACTCCTCAGTTCCTTATTTTGCGGCTTGGCTAACAATTTTTCTAGCGGCACAATGCGTATTTTGGATACAGGCTTTTTATCAGCTTTGGTGCCGTCGTTATATCCGTCACTTAGAGCTGCTCCATTTTCATTGCTAATGCCATTAGTTTTGTTGCCTGTTGTGTCAGTGTCCGACTGGCTTGTTGTTTTTGTCGCAGCTTTGACATTTTTTGCCGTGCCCTCCTCTCCCATAGGTAACAGCGTGTACTTGCTTGTACTTTGCGACGCTTCTAATTCTTAAATGAATGCTGCAAGTAGAGGAAGCAGAAAAAAAACATTTAATGCACTAAACCTTTTCTTACTACACACGCTTTGCCAATCGGCATTTTTTGTACATACATATGTATGTATGTACATACATACATAGTATAAGGAACTGCCGCTAAAGATACTGCTGCTTCTTCTTCAATCACTTTTTGCACAATGTTCGCTGACGCTGGCGTCGGCGTTTTTATTATTTCACAAAAACTTCCAATCCTAAAGGCTTCAATTCGTATTCTGATTGCATTTCTGTTCAGTGTATTAATGCTTAATTTTTAAGCGAATTTACATTTTTGCACATTTAAGTGAGCGTCGCGCGTTTTCACAGACATTGCACACACACACTCACACACACCGATTTGGACTTACACTTACCCAGTTTTTTTACTTGGGATCCTTGCCTGCGGTACATTTTGTTACCCGAGAGCAGCGTTTACAATAGCTCTCAATCAAATCAGGAAGCAGCGACTATATATTGACTACATTTAGCGCTGATGTTTAATTAAATTGCAGTTAATTAAACAATGCAAGCGCCGACGTCGTGGTTGTCGTCGTCAAGTCGCCGCTAAAAATTTATTTGGTGGTATACACACGCACACACACACACGCACACAGATGTTATGTGCGATGTTGGCGCTCCACAGCGAATGTCTAACTGTGAATGGCCAATGAGGCGCGCTGCCAACAAAAGAAGAAAACAAGCAGCTAAATGTTTGATATAACGAGGCGTAAGAGGCAAAATTATAAATTAGTGTAGAGAAAAAGTCGCACAGTGTGCAAATAACTGAGTGCTGCATGTGCTAATAGTGCGAAAAACTGTGAAAATCGTTGCTACCAATGAACAACAACATCGCCAGGAATAACAACATGTCCATGTCTATGCCGTATGCGCCGGAATCGGACGAAGATGAGGAATTGAGCGAGTCTTACAACATCAATGACGGTGACTGCAGCGGCGGCGCCAGTGGTGGAAGCAACAGCGACAATAACAGCACAAAATCTTCAACTTCAAGTTCGAGTAGCGCGTTAAGTGATGACGACAATGAGTCTACATCGAATTCCGATGATGATGAGACCAGCTCGCAGTCGGACGATGATGCCACCACCACGCAATCAAATGAGTTGGAGCTGGCGCAGCTCACGGATGAACATACGTTTCGCTTACCTCGTGGTCTTTGCGAAAGCGCCACTATTTTCAATGAATTCTTTTCATTGGAGACCTGGAATATGCTGCCACAGAGCATGCAGGCTCAGTTGGTATCGCTGCTGCCAAAATTTGAGCCTCTTCTGACGCCAGATTTGGCGGCCGAAGAGCTCCAGCGCACGATTGTCGACCTCTTCAATGGTGACATTGAGCGTTTTGGTCAAGGCCCTTTAGAAGTCTTACAGCGTCAGCTTGAGGATGGTAGTCTGCGTCCCGATGTCCTACAGTTGCGTCGCAGCATTGAGCATTCCAAACGTCGGGAGCGTCGGTTTCAGCAATACGAACGTCTGAGCCAACTGGCTAAGGAACTCTTTATATCGAGGGAGCACCTGCTGCGTAATGTGTACACAGCCCCCCCAGATAGCGCACTCTACTCCAATTCTCGTTCAGCCCGCTCCCGTAAACGAAAGCCCCCAACGTTGCAAATGAACAGTAAGTTTCTAGCTCAGCGTGCGCGTAAACGATACTGTTTGGAGCTGTACGAGCTGACAAAAGAGCTGGATCTGCAGCCCGATGATATTAGCGCCGATGAGCAGGACGAAGATGCCATCAAGGCGGCAGAGCTGGCAGCCATTGAGCAGGAATGGGCGCCTGTGGAGGTGGGCAATGGAGGGGCTTTGGCGGCCAAACCTTCGAATGCCGCCGACAAAAAATGCATTTACAGCACCTTCTTCAAGCGTCGCCATGGCGTGGATGATGAGCACGTTTTACGAACTATGCAAGCGGCCAAGATACCGCGGCTCAACGATAAGAATTTTAAGAAGTATCTTCGAGACTACAAGCGAAGAAAACTCGCTGAGCCGGTGAGTACAAACACAATAATATAGGGAATAGTTCTCTATAACTTTTCATTTTTGCAGGATTTGCCCGATTTTGATACAACGGACATACGATTGCGTGACATTTGCACGCGGGCCCAATTTGTTGGCACTTTCAGGCCCGGACGAAAGCCCAAAGCTTTAACAGCGCGCCTAACTGAGCCACCTGCCTTGGTGCCTATTGGTGCCGCCAAGTGTGAGACGCCGCAATCGGAACTGCTTACAGATGAGCCGCAGCAGGTTTATGGTCGCGCAGCCATTGGCGATGACGATGAAGACGATGATGAAGGCCTGGACTTGGACAGTTTAGGTTACGATGCAGCAATTACCCCGACGACGACGCCGCAACCAAAACTTACGCCTGCAAGTAAGCCGCTGCCCAAGCTAGAGCCTATAGGTGTGCGAGCGATAGGTGCAGTGCATTCGCCGGGACGCCCCAAGGGCAGCCTGAACCCATCGCCACACAAGGCGCTGATCAAGGGTTGCACTATTAACACCACCACAGCCACCACTCATATCACTGGTTCACCCACGCGTGAGCAGCAGCCTACAATATTATCCTCTTCATCGGAGTCATCTCAGCAGTCCAGCTTTTTCTCGCTCCTGCGCGATTTCTTTGTAGCCACGCCTAATCATCGAATGACCTATGCCGAGCTGCAGACGATGTTAGTTGCATGGAAGGACAACAACGTGCTATCTGGCACGCCCTCCTCCACGTCCAATGATTGGTATCGCGCTTTGCCGGATTGGACTGTGCTCCTGCAGTCGGGCATTAATTTTCTCTCTGGCGACTTTGCCGCGCTACCTGCGGAGTATGTGCCATACATAGAGCACAAGACCCAGTTAAATATATATCAATGGATCGGAGCTGGCCGAGATTCGGATGCACGCTTGTTGACATTATGCAACTATTGGCTGCAGCGGCGCAAAGATTTCAAAGAGCACACCCCAACACATAGTCCCCGAGCCCTGGGACAATCACTGAAGACGTCACCTAGAGTAGAAGGACAAGTGGTTGTGTCTAACGCACTGCTAAGTCCCGTGGAATCTATTGGCAAAGTGCCTGTAGATAATTTTGCGCTGTTGGCATCGCCAACACCTCCGCCTCGTTGTCCAACCAGCTGGACGGTGCGCACGGCGACTCAAGCGGAAACACTCGAATTTCAGCGGCAAGAACGATTGCGATTTGAGCAACCACATCGGCCCTTTACTTATCGCATGCATGGCTACGAGAGTGTTGTGGGCCCCGTTAAGGGCATCTACACGCAGACTTTCTCGCTGAACAAGGCGCGCGGACACACCGTCATGGTGGATGATAGACCACCATATGTGACAATTTTGACTCTGGTGCGAGATGCAACGGCCCGTTTGCCCAATGGCGAAGGCACACGAGCGGAAATTTCAGAGCTCCTCAAGTGCTCTCAGTACATTAACCATAATGCCGCGGAGAATGTGCTCCAGACGATAGTGAGTGGGGCATTGGATCGCATGCATGGCGGATTAGACCCTTGTGTCCGGTACGATGCCAAGCGCAAGATATGGATATATTTGCACCGTAATCGCAGCGAAGATGAGTTCGAGCGCATGCATAAACACAACCAATCGCTGGTCAAAAAGCAGCAGCACAAGGTGCAAAGAGCGAAGGGCAAACCAAAGAAGGAGGGCGAACTGGGCATAGAGCAGGCCATGGGATCTGTGCAATCAGAACTACCTGCCCTGGTGCCTGCAGCTACAACATTAGCAACAAAAGTAACACCCACGGGCTCGCCAGCGGCAACGTTGCTAGTGAAGAAGACCCTGCCCACCAAATGTCCGCCAGTGCCGCCCCTCAAATATAACATACCTGCGCCTAGCCTCCAACAGCAGCAGCAGCAACAGCAGCAACAACAACAGAAATCTCTGCTCAAATCTCCGCTGCATCTTGCCCAGAGGAGTGGTGTGGTCACCATTGTGGACAAACAAATGGCTCAGAAAACGCCACATGGAAATAAGCAGTACACCTTCCCCCTACCCCAGACCCCTCTGACCAATAAGATCAGTCCCGCTCGCCAGACAACCCCAATTTTGGTATCAACACCCAGTGGCCTGCAAACGGTACACGTTGCCACAACCTCGCCCGCAGCCGGTACAAGCAAAACCAACAGTCCGGTTACAGCTACCAAGAAGCTAGCCATTAAGAAGCCCATTATAATTAACCATTTGGGCCCCCAGACGACCAAAACTACAGGAGCAACGGCAGCGGCAGCGCTCAAGGTCAAATCGCCAAATCCTCCACAGCAGCAAAAGCAGCCGCAACAACAACAACAACAGCCGGTGGGCAACTTTATCATTCCTTTGGAGCAGCAACAACAAGCCAAGGAACCACAGCAACACATTCTGCTGGATACCGCTCCCAAATCATTAACAGTCAGCGCCATTTCGCCACGTCCTCAAATGCCCAAAAACATTATCCGACTGTTGCCCGCGGCCAGCAACAACACCAACAGTACAACTGCCCAACCAATAACAACATCGGCTGGGGCTACAACCACTAAGCATCCCACTGTGCAAATTATTGGACCACGTGTGCTTGCTCAGACCACAGTGCGACCGGTGCAGCAAAAAATTGGTGCTGTTTCAATAGTCAGCAATAAGTCGGCGACCAATCCCAACACTGGAACAGGCGGCACGATTGTCAAAATGTCCCCGCAGGCGTTTGCAACGTTGCAGCAGAAGCAACTGCTGAACAAGGCGGCTGCTACGACAACAGGGACTGGCACGACACAGCAACTGCAGACGCCACAGCGCATCCTCGTTGGTAAGTTTGATTTTAAGTTATGAGCGTTCAAGAAAAAACTAAGACTCCGTCTTAAAACCCCCCTTCAATGCTAGACTTAAAAATTGAATTTTTCTCTGCAGGCAACACGGCTATTTCTTCGAACAAGAACATCGTCTTTCAAGCTCTGCCCACCTCCGCTGCCTCAAACACCGGCACCGTGCAGTCCAAGCTCATCACGCAGCCTAAAATACTCACGACCACGACCACGTCGACTAAAACCTTAAACACCGCGAATCTCTCGCCTCAGCAACAGCGGATACTACTGCAAAATTTCAAGCAGCAGACGATGCAGTTCAAGCCGATTGTGGAGGCAAAGAGCGGCACGCCCGTGAGCTCAGCTCCAGCCACAGTTGCGGTGGCTTCGCAAACACAAGGGACCCGTGTAGCACGACCTTCAGTGACCACAGCGACAACGGGAGGAGTGCCACAAGCTGCCCAGATCATCACTCTGGACAATTTGCTGCAAAAGCAAACAGCGAGCGCTGGCAAAGTTCTAACTACCTCCAACATTTTCCAACTGGCCACCAGTTCCTCCAGCACCAGTGTTGCCACTCAAGTGGTGGCATCGCCACGAAATGTAATTACATTGGCGACAGGCAACGCAACCCAACAGCGTCTCGTAACCTCTGGCGCAACCACGACAAAATTAGCCACGGGTCATCGAATTGTGACCACAAACGCCATGCCCAAAATTATTGGCAAGACGACGGTAATCCCTGGAGGAACGACCCAGCTGCAGGGCAAGCCTTTAGTTCTACACGCCAAGACACTGAATGCCGGCGGCAGTGTGACTCTTAAGAACGTGGCCGCCAGTACGTCCACTTCAACGACAGTGCGTCCCCTAGGCGGAGCGACGCACCTCCAAAACATTGTCATCGGGGGCCAGACAGTAAAGCTTCAGAGTGCGGTAAGTAAAGCACCACCACCAACTACGGCTTTGCAGGAATTGCCTAGTTCATAATACTACAATGGCACTAACAATTCTTCGACAAAGAAAATAGTCAATGCACTCTATTATATTATTTTACATATTATGCCCTGTTTATTTTGACTGAACCGATAAGTTTCGATTGCGAAGTTCGTAGAAACAAACGCATGGTATATATCTAAAGCACAGTTTAGGTACCAACTAAAGGTATGAACTACTTAGTGGTGAAGCAAGATTGTAGCCCACATACTTGTATAGAAAGAAAAATGTATTTCGAAGCAAATATTTCAGTTCCCTCTTGATCAGACGTATTTCTGTTTTATTATTCGTAATACTGTAGGCATATTTACATACTAGCATGTATTCATAGCATTCAAATAAGGTCCTTGCCCATAAATAATGGAATATATTTAACATAAGCTTTGGACACAAGTCCACAATAAGGATAAACAATTTATAAAAGTTGACATTGCACCCTAAGCTGGTTCTTTCTTAGCTTTGTCCTTACTCGAAAACTAGTCTCATCTATGTTGTTTCTCTCTTACAGACAAATCTGCCACGTCAAGTGACCACTTCCAGCAATTCCTCCATCCCCGCCGTTGTCAGTGCACCCATGCAAACTGTAATTATGGGCAACCAGTTACTCCGCCTCCAGCATGTGTCGACAGCAACGGGAACCACTGTGACCAGCAGCACAAGCACAACGACCAGCCTGCCAACAGCGTCCAGTGGCATTGCAAGTTCCCCGAAGACGTTAGTCATTGGCTCCGGTGGTCAAACGTTACGGCTGCAATCGGGCAAGAATGTGATTGTGGCAGCCGCCTCAGGTGGTGGTAGTGGGAACAAGATCGCCAGTAATATTACCACATCCTCCAACAACGTGGTCTTTGCTGTGCAAAGTGGTGGTGGTCAGCTCTTTCTTTCGCCAACGCTGCAGGGCGTAAACCTAAAGCCGCTTTCCAACATGAAAGTAATTCCGATGTCAAGTGCAACGGGCGCCAAGGTGAGCGTCGCGGCATCTTCCACGGTTGTAGCTGCCACAGATGGAGGCGGCAAAACATTGACACAAAAAATATTGCCGCAAGCAGTGCTTAATACGGGCAGTGGCAGCGGAAATTAAAGGGAAATCAGAGGCTACCAACAGCAAGAGCGAGCGTATTTTTGCAGTTTTTCTTTCACTTCTGTTTGTCGTTCTTTTAGATTTGTAAAGTTTTTCTAGATCTATAGGTTGAAAGTTGTACACAAATAATTATTGCATTGTGGAGCAATATTAACGATCGGATGTTATATATACCTACGTTAAAAAATTGTAATAATAACGCGCTTGTAGAAACATCTTATTAAATATTGAATCAAAAAGTTGAACTGAAATATAATGCATATATGGCAGGGTGGAATTTAAGAGCAGCACTTAAGTTAATCTAAGCTATGTAGTTATATGTAGTTTTTGTATCTTAATCACTACAAAATCCAGTCGGTTGGCTGTTCTATTAGTATGTAAATGGCCCATCAAAAGGGATTCTTTTGATGCGTCTTTAAATGTTTGTTTAGTTTAATTTGCAAATCGAACACCTTATCACAAATGTGACATTTGCATAGTACTTTGCTCGTTGATATCTGAGATTCAGTAGTGGAAAGCGGCCTACTTTCCGTTTCCGAAGCTGTTGATTCACTAGCCCAATGATCAGCAAATAATGGGGATACATCTTGAAAGCTAGCTGCTCCATCAGGACTAATATTCAATGACATTACGTCGACTGCAGCAGGAAACTCACTTGTCGCACTCGTTGGTAGCTGAGCATTTCTGTGTGTGTCCAATACATGTGCTTGCAATTGCTGCACATCATCAAATTGGAGTGAACAAAACGCGCATTCCATTAAACAAGGTGGGCTTATTGAATTACTGGCGTTTGGCTCGTTTTGTGATGTAAGATCGTTCATATCTCGAGCAAGTTCCTCATCCAACTCTACAGGGATTCAACAAATTATAACTCATTCGCAACTTAACCAAATACGAATTTTAACTCACGGCTAGATTGCGGACCCTTTATGAAAGGAGATCCCATTGAATTATTGAAGCTCGTGTCAGCTTGTGGTGTGAACAAGTTGTTCATATCCTCAGCAAGTTCCACAACCAACGCTACAGGGATTAAACAAATTATAACCCATTCGCAACATAATCAAACACGAATTTTAACTCACGGTTAGATTGCGGCCCCATTATGAAATGAGAGCTCATACTCAAGCTTGTGTCAGTTCGTGGTGTGGTCAAGTTGTTCATATTCCGAGCAAGTTCCGCGTCCAACACTACGGGATTAAACAAATTATAGCCGCCTTCCAACATAAGTACAAATTTTAACTTACGTCTGGATTGCGAAGCCATTAAGGAAGGAGGGCTCATTGAATTATTGAAGCTTGTGTCGCGTAGTGGTGTCGACAAGTTGTTAATATTCCTACCAAGTTCCACATCCAAATCTACAGGGATTAAACAAATTATGGCTCACTTCGAACATAATCAATCCTGTTTTTTATTTTACTTACTTCTGGAGTTTTGAGCTATTAAGGAAGGTGAGCTCGTTGAATTATTTATGCTTGTGTCGCTATGTGGTGTTGACAGGTTGCTCATATTCCTAGCAAGTTCCACATCCAGCTCTACAGGGACGAAACAAGAAATTAGTGCTCGTTCGGAACCTAATCAAACCCACAATATTACTCACGTCTAGAGTGTTGAGCCAAATGTGTTTGTAAAAGCCTATGCTTGATTTCTGCAACAGCATAAAATTATTCAGATATTGGGTGACTTCGAAAGCATTATACAGATATCACTTACTCTTGCCACACAGTTTACACTTGACACGTGTGTGCATCGCCAGCTTGTGTTCCTTAAGTGAGTTTTTCGAGTTGCAGAGGAAGCCACAAGTGGTGCATTTTATTTGTTTGTTTAGCTTATGAAATTTCATATGGAACTTGAATCGCGACTCCGAGCAATTGGTAAACTTTTTGCCACAAATGCGACACTCGCTGTCTTTGACCAAGTGAACGCGTTGCATATGCTCCATATGGAGATCTTGCGTTTCGGATTCATGATTGCACAACTTGCATAGGAATGAGGGCTGAGATATTGGCGCTGGTGGTAGCGCATCTTCATCGTCGTATGTAAATTTTATAATGGCGTCGTCGTCGTCACTGTCATCAATTACAGTTATATCCGATGTAGATGGCAAGGTATATCCGTTGGCTAAAGTAGCCAATTGCTCAGTTTTGACAACTTGAAAGGTGTCCTCATCAGATAAAACGCTTTTCATTGTGTCAGCAGTGGTTTCGGCAGATGGCTGAAATTTAATTTCCTCATCTTGGCCCGCTGGCACCCTCGCCATATGTTCCAGTTTGATGGGCACATGCGGTATGTCTAAAGGAGCACAAACCCGCCTGCTGCCGTCCTCCTCGCTGTCGGCTTCCTCCTCGTCTGTGTCTAAATAAATGAAGCCACAAAACTGCTCCGGAGGCTTTATTTCACTCTTTATGACAATGCCATTGTGTAGCCGCTTATAATCGAATTCGACAAAATGCTCCTGAGTCTCCAGGCAACTGCTCTTGAATTTTAAAATCTTGTTAAACTCTCCTATGCAGCCTACGCACATGTATTGCGGTCTCCCGTCATCCTGAGTTACCTGCAAGATGGCATTTATATATTTTCTTCAAATAGGCTTATTTTATTTTATCACCCACCTCAATGTGCCAGGCAGACAATTGTTTTAGAATCTCCGGCATGTTAGCGATACCGCCTTCTCCAGATTTATTAAACATTGGGCGAATTATCGCCTCCTCCATCGTATAGAAGATGCCACACGCTCGGCAGGGCTCGATGCCGATTTCCGCGTCTATTTCTGTGGACATTTCCATAATTATAGCGCAATTTTAACTCGACACAATCAATTTTTTAAATGCATAAATATAGCAATCTATTTGTTTTTCCCAGACTATGTTCGCGTCCCTTGTGAATGGCATGTCCATGCATTTTAGAGGTCAAGTGTTGAGCAATAACGCTATTACTAATTTATTTGCATGAGACCCATAGCTTTTTCTCGTTCTTCAACTTTGGTCACACTTAAACGCGCATTACCATTGTTTTTATACGAAGAAAAAATCACCGCTGCCTAAATTTGATTGAATTCGTAGAACAGCAGAGTTCCGAAAATCAGCGAAAGATCGGTGGTGCACAAACTTGGAACAATGAATTTGACGGAGCAAAATCCGTATGGGAATGGACTGCTTTATGCCGGTTTTAACCAGGATCAAGGTCTGTTGTTTACATATTCACACACTCACGAGCTTGACCCGCTATCAAATAAAATGTATATATTATGTATTTTCATTTTTTTGTCGGACTGCCCAATTATTTTAATTGCGACGCAGGATGCTTTGCTTGTGCTACGGACACGGGCTTTCGTGTTTACAATTGCGACCCGCTGAAGGAAAAGGAACGCCAATATTTTCCTGAAGGTATGCATATTTACATACATGTGTTCATTTGTGTGGTGCCCCAGTTTCATTTTAGTTTAATGTATGTGTGTGCGCGAGTTAGAGCCCTGGGAGATCTCACGCCCTATTGTCTTGTCTAACATAAAATTGTATATTGTCTTGGCACTTGCAGGCGGTCTTAGCCATGTGGAAATGCTTTTCCGATGCAATTATCTGGCATTAGTTGGCGGTGGCATACGACCGTTGTATCCGCCTAACAAAGTCATCGTGTGGGATGATTTAAAGAAATCTCCGGCAATTTCATTGGACTTCAATCAGCCTGTTCGCGCAGTTCGTCTGCGACGCGATCGCATTGTCGTTGTGCTTGAGGGCGTCATCAAAGTGTTTACGTTCACACAACAGCCGCAGCAGCTTCACGTCTATGAGACGAGCGCCAACCCAAACGGTCTGTGCGTCCTTTGTCCACACAGCAATAAAAGTCTACTTGCATTCCCCGGTCGACGCACGGGCCATGTACAGATCGTCGATCTTGCCAATACGGAGCGTGCACCGTTGGAGGTCATAGCCCACGAGGCAGCCATCAGTTGCATTGCCCTGAACTTGCAGGGTACTCGTCTGGCTACTGCTGGCGAAAAGGGTACTCTTATACGTATTTTCGACACGGAGAACGGCAAGAAGGTTTCGGAACTCAGGCGTGGCAGCAATCACGCAAACATCTTTTGCATCAATTTCAATCACCAGTCCACCATGGTGGTGGTGGCCTCCGATCATGGCACCATACATGTCTTTAATCTCGAAGACAACAAGCAGCGTGAGTCGTCGCTGCCCATCATACCCAAGTATTTATTAAGTCAATGGAGCTTCGTCAAGTTCTCCATACCACAAGGACCGCGTTGTATTTGTGCCTTTGGCGCCGAGCCAAACGCTGTTGTCGGTGAGTTTTGAAAACAATGATCAAAAACATTTATTTGCTTACATTTTTTATACTGATGTGTTCCACTAAAATATATTTTTTAATAGCCATTTGCGCCGATGGCCATTACTATAAATTCCTATTCAATAATAAAGGCGACTGCACTCGCGATACATGCATGCAGTTTCTGGAGCTGCAGGACGATGAAACCTAAAAGCCCAAGGATCCAGTGCTTTCACTCTGCTGTAGCTAAAGCAGCACACCATATGTATGTGCATATTAATAAATATATATATGAAATGTGTTATTAAATATTGTAATTAAAGCTAAGGTGAGACAGGCAAAGCGTTTGCCAAAAACACAAATTTCATTTGAATTGAATACACATAAGAAACATTTTTTTTATTATTTCCTTTGTACTCCACTTGGGAGCTTAGGGCTACTACAAGGACATTTTTCCAATCTTAACACTCTCTATTTCTAGCCGTCTGTCTGCCTGTGTCCCATGTGGTGTTGTTGTTTCTGGGAGAATTCCTGAAGGGTGCATCCGCCGCCAGGTTGCCGTCTTTTTTTTAGGTCTGCCGATCCCGTCTGCTTCCTTGGGGGTTCCAGCGCCATTCTTGACATCAGACATCGAAGTAGTGGGAGTCCTTTTTGGATTCAGTTGTCTTGTAGTAGTTTCCATAATCATGTAGTTGTCAGTCGACCTGGTGATTGGCCAGATGCGACTCAAAAGAAACATTGGCTTTGTTATACCCTGTACCCGTAGGGTAAAAAGGTTATATTAGGTTTGTGCAAAGTATGTAACATACAGAAGGAAGCATCTCCGACCCCATAAAGTATATATATTCTTGATCAGCATGACGAGAGAAATCGATCTAGACATGTCCGTCCGTCTGTCCGTCCGTCTGGATGAACGCGAGGATCTCAGAAACTATAAAAGCTAGAATAACCAAAGTTGGCATCCAGATTGTGCTAGGTCCGAGTAAGGACGAGTTTATTTTATTTTTTGGAATTTTCCCCCCCTTCCCCCGTTACAGAATTTCGTCAATAGCGTCCACATTTCAAATGCTACCTAAACCAAACTTTGCACACATAATTTATATATAATTGTCTACTGTTGTGTAAAATTCGGTCAATTCTAAGAAAAGTTATTAGCAAAACAAATTCTCGCCAGTACAACCCCACCAAACTGCAGCAACAAGTTCGCTCTTCTTCCTCTTTTTGCTGCTGCTATTGGCGCATATAACTTAGGGACGGAAGTTTACATGGGTACAGGGTATTACACTGTCGGGCTTGCTCGACTGTAGCGTTCTCTCTTGTTTATTTTGCAGCAAAGGCAAATACTGAATCTCCAAAATACTTGGCGGAACTGTACGAACAAGGCCAGAGTATAATCTATGAAAGGTTACTAAATAGTTGAAGGGACAACTTGTAGATTGGTAGCAAGTGAAAATGCCAATAAGCAGACATAATATTGAATGGCAAATGTATTCTAAAATGTACTGTGGAGTACGCAAAACGCAAAAACTACTGCTAATCGGCATTCTTTGATTTCTATAAAAGAGACATTCGATGCCGAGGGGGAAGAATAATAACAAGGATGATAGGTGCCTTTACGTTGAAGGGTCATTAAAAGCATTAGAGTAGGAGTTCTCAAGGCAGCCGAACCTTTGCAGATGAATCTGCATATATTGTTACACCTGGAAATTCTAGACATCCAATATTCTGCAAAACAGCGAACTTCACTGACTATAAATAAAGAGTCAGAACACGGAAGCATCATTGCATTTGAATTATTCCAACCGAACGGCTACACATCGCCGTTAAATGCCTTGGACTCATCTTGAACAGACGACTTACATGATTTCCACACGTAAAAGAACCAGAAAACAACTTAAGCTTCTCAGACTGTACTCGCTGATAGAAAGGCGTTCCAAGATGTTGACATATTGCATACAGCTCTGGGGTGTTACACATATCCTGCGGTCTACGCACCTGCACCACAATTTGGTTATTGTACAAGTACAGGGTGGTCTATATATTATTTTAATCATATGTGTGTTATTTTAATAGTTGCAGCTCTTTTCCGCTGAAAATGTTGAAAATAAATTTGTGTTATATCTCCGCGTTATGAATTGAATCGCTTTACGCTTGAATAACGTTCAGAATTATCATATTTTCTGAGTAAGCACTTTTTCATCTTGGCGGCTGCGTCCATGTTCCATGCTCATGCCCCCTCAGCACAACCACCCCGTGCACCAACAGGCAATCATCGGTTGATGCTGAATAGGCTTATTTCTAAACTGCGTCGGAGTGCTTGACCAACAACGAAGCACCGCTATAGCGAAGTCAGCAGAATTTCTCGTAAATGTATTTACTTAGTCATGTGCTTAGGAAGTTCTGTTGAATTGAATAAAACATTCTTGTTTTCCACTACAAATAAAGCAGTTGGTAAATTTTCATGATTTGAACAGACGAAGCAGTTAATCAAACCCAAGAACAAACTGGAGAGGTCGAATCCATCTCCTGGATATATGTATAACTCGCGATATATGTATAATGTGTGCGTTACATTGTGTTACTTCTTAGGTATGCTTCGAGTTTATTAACTGCGTTCAAAAATGCTGCATATTATTTATAACGCTACAGCCGAGCAAGCCCGACAGTGTAATACCCTGTACCCAAGTAAACTTCCGCCACTGAGTTATATGCGCCATAGCAGCAAATTAAAAAAATAAAATAAACTCGTCCTTTCTCGGACCTCGGAAAATCTGGATGCCAACTTTGGTTATTCTAGCTTTTATAGTTTCTGAGATCCTTGCGTTCATCCAGACGGACGGACATTTCTCTCGCCATGGTGATTCAGAATATATATACTTTATGGGGTCGGAGATGCTTCCTTCTGCATGTTACATACTTTGCACAAACCTAATAAACCCTTTTTACCCTACGGGTACAGGGTATAAAAATGCAGCTGAATATGCCGATGAACGCGAATAACGTTTGCAAGATCTTTTCGAAAGGGCATCTACGTCTAGAGCCATAGAATGGAACAAGAATGGGAGTTGCGGCTTTGGCAAATGCGTGGGGGTGAAAATCAAAAAAATAAAACAAACTTGCTCAGCGTACATACATAAGGAATCTTTTTGCAAAGTTTGGTGTCTCTACCTCTTATAGTCTCTGATATCCAGGTGTTCATACGGACAGACGGACAGACAGGGTCATGCTGATCAAGAATATATGTATATACTTTGTGGGGTCTGCCACGCCCCTTCTGCCGGTTAAATTTTCAGCTCCCGAAAACCTAATATACTCTTGTACATTTTATGTGAAGAGTATAAAAAGCACTACCATTCAGTGACGCAGCAAAGCAATTATAAATAACGTTTTGCAGCTTATTTGTTATTTTATTCCTACAGAAAGTATCAGTCGAAAAAATGCAATAGATGGTCTTGGATACACTTAGCACATTTAGGATATTTTTTAGATCCAGCAATTTTTAAGACTTACCCGTATATTTCATACAAAATCTCAACATTTACAAATCAAAATAAATATTTTTTTATTAAACTACAGACTGTCCGCTCTATGAGTACAAATGTTTCGTGAAATTAAATAATGCACAGAGCTTAAGACTACGACTTAACCACAAGTAACTATTTACTGGCCTTTTCAGAGTGATCCCCGGAAACTTCCACGGACGACGTAACTTCGAAAGAATCCTTTTGGTCCGGTGTCTTGCTACTTGCGCTTACTAAAGCATCCTCCACAGTGCCCTTCTTAAAATTGTCAGAGCGTTTCTGGAGTCGCTGTAATGTGTAAATTATTCGAACAAGTTTAGAGGGTGGGTTAGAGGTAAGTTTTTTCGTAGTTTCCTCTTACCGTTTCAGTAGACGGATCTTCGTCCGGGACGAAGATTCGCAATGGCGTATTGCTTCCCAATTGTTGCTGCACTAAACGTTGGTGCTCCTCAAACGCGGCTGCTGCAGGATCCTCGGCCACAAGCTGATGCGGTTGTGGCTGCGGCTGCTGTTGCTGTTGCTGTTGCCGTTCCTGTTGCTGCTGCAACTGCAACAGTTGCAATTGTTGCTGCTGTTGATGCTGTTGCTGGCGCAAGAAGTGTTGCTCTTGGGCCTGCGCTTTGAGCGCCTCCAGCTCCTCCAGGCGGAGCTGCTGCTGCTGCTGCTGGTGTTGTTGCTCCTGAATCTGCACTTGAGCTTTCAGTTCTTCCAAGTGCAGTTGTTGCTGCTTCTGCAACTCTAAAGCGGCATGCTGTGTTTCAAGTTGCTGGTGACGAGCCTCCTCCTCGGCATAGGCCTGGAACAGTTGCGAAGACTCGTGTGGGTTGGCATAGTAGTTGGAAACAACGAAGCCGCTTTCCGGTGGCGTCGCGCTCACGGCTGACGCCACATTAGGAAGGTGGAACGGCGCCGTCTCATATACTGCCTCTTCGCCTAGCGCGGGAGCCGCAATGAGCGCGGCAAACTGAGGTGCAGTGTCCAGCACGGGATGAATGTTGTGATGGGGATCTTTGGCAGCCTGCAAGATCTGTCCGTTGCTGGCCACCTCTTGTGTCAAATCCGCGTTCACATACCCCGTCTCAATGATGTGCTCCGTGCTGGGCTTGAACAGGTGTTGCTTGTGCTGCGTGTACAGCTGATTGGATTGGGTGACGAGATACGTGGGATTGTAGATGGGTATCGGTGCTGCGGGCACAGCCGCAATGAAAGGCTGTAGATGCGCTTGCTGAGCGAACTGAATGGGATAGATTTCTGGAGCCGTCTGGGCAGCTGCCTGGGCTCCCACTATTTGGACCAGGGGCTGGGCTGGCGCCGGCAGGTGGTTGCTCTGCACATCTGCGGGCAATGGCTTATTGTTGCTTGGCGTGTTGAAGGACTCAGTGGCCGGGCGGATCTTCGATGTGGGCAGCGAGGGATCGGGATCTGGGGCAAAGAATTTCTGCGAGCCCGAAATGGGATCGCGTATGGTTTGGTCATTGGTCTCGTCCTCGTGTACGCTGTACTGGCTGCCCAAAGTTGAGGATTGTGGTGTGGGTGGCAAATAGGTTTGTGGTCGGAGTGTGCTCGTTGGGGAAGAGTGTTCTTGTTGTTGGGTTGGGGGCAGGTAGGCGGTGCCGCTGTTTTCGTGCAGCTGATTGTCGTGCAGTGCCAGATTCGGTGCAGGAACCGTGTAAATGGGTGCAAAGTGCTCGGATATGAAGTTGGGGTTCGTTTCCAACTGTTGAGGATATGTTTCATGTATGATTGTATGTATGTATGTGTAAATGCTTACAAAGGTCTGTCCACAGAGCGAAATCAACTTTAAATACAACAACCTAATTGTATCTGTATCTACTTGTAAGACGCATTTAATTAAAATCCTCTATTATAGGGAATAGTTTCCTTTTAAGAACGAACAAATTTGCATTGCAGAAAATATTTCCTAACATAAACATATATTTACCCCATTTCCAGCGCACGAGAACGCTTATTTTAGAAGAGGGTTTTCTAAAATTGTGGCTAATTGAACTAAGTAGTATTTAAAAGGTGTTTTTTGATTGTTGTTGATTAAAGTTGATTTCATTTTGTAAGCAGACCTCTGCTAGAGTTGTGCTACTTTGTCTACTAAATCGCTGTTCTATTGGGCTCCATTTAATTTAAATCTGTCGACTCATCGATCATTATTATTATTTGTATAAAATAACTGTATTTCATAATTAATTCGTTCTATTTCATACCACCGGAAGCTCTGTATCTTTTTATACTTATATACTGGGGGTTTGAATAATTTTAACTAAATAATCTTGCTTTACATACTTAATACATATTTAATATATATTTTTTAAGATAACCAAAATTTAATTGCCAAACTAACAATAGGGCCGAATTCGAAAAGAACCCTTTGTTTGTACTGTTTTTTATTAAATGTAACCAAATACTATTCTGCAAAGAGATCGGCTCTCCTAATAACAAGTTTTAAATCAGGCTTCGAATTCACTTCATTTCAAGTAGGCTTATACAGTTTTAAGAAAGTTTGTATTTTCTACTCCTTTAAAAATGTAACTGATATATATCTGACATATATATTTAAATACAATATGTATACTAAACAGAAAATGTAATTCCTGCGCAATTAAATCCCGTGGCTGAGTTTCGGTATGACCTTCGACAATAACTATGTTATTTTTAGATATTGGAATATAAATTTAAATAAATAATTTAAATAATTTAAATCATTCGCTTACAGTATTTGTGAACTGTCTCGTTAACCAGAACGGGGGAAAAATACGTGTCTGAAAGCATTTGTTTGACTTTCCAGAATAAAACTTTTCGAACTATTTTGTTTCGGAATGCAAATAGTGTAAATCTAATTCGGATTGAGCATTTATGACCAAATAGGCCTGATAGTATAAAATAGTGTTGTTTAAGATGGCAGTCTGTTAATGGCTACTTTTGAATATTTTCTTCTTGCGAGACACCAAGTTGACCAAATAGAAGTAGACTGCACAACTCCAAGGCCAAATTTTCACCTTAGTTGAGAACTTACCGGTAGATTTTGAAGTTCGCTGTAGGCCACTGCCGAAGGTTTCTCATACTTGAAGGGCTTCTCGTAGCCAAAGGTTGGCTTCGACTTGGGTTTCGAACTGCTGAGCTTAATCTTCAGAGGCTTACGCACAGAGCTGGGCTGTTGCATCGGCACATTACTGGACGGTTTCAGATACACGGGGGCGCTGAGTTTCAGTGGGCGTGGTCCACGCAAATGATGATGCTGTAGAGGCGGCGCGTGAAGCATGTGCGTGTGAGCGTGCAGATGAGCGTGAGAGTGAGGATGCGACAACACTTGAGTGTGAAGACCATGATTTAGTTGATGCTGGAGCTGATGTGAATGCTGAAGCTGATGATGCTGCTGAAGCTGATGTTGATGCTGGTGCTGGTGCGCATGTGTTTGTGAACCTGGCCGACCCTTAAGGATCAGCGGCACGGGCTGATCGCTGCGAATTTGAACAACTAGTGTGCGCTGCTTCCCGGGCTGGGACAATTGCTTGGCACTCTTTGGTGGCCAATTGCTGAAGATAAGTGGCCGTTTGGAAATTGGTGGCTCACAGCTGGCCAGAGCCAACAGCAGGGTGAGAATGACGAAAGGCTGTAGAAACAAAAAGGGCATAGACATGAGTGACTGGGAACTATTAATTAAAATGAAAACTCATCAAAATTTTAATTACTTAATGCACACTTCGAACACAAAACTTTCTAAGCTCTGCTAACGATAATCCGACAATTGGACAACGCGCTGAGCGTGTAATCGCTCAACGAGCCAGTCGCGGCTACCACAGTAATGAACTTAATTTGTAAAAATTGGCGGTTTCTAAAATTTTATCACGTTGCCTGCCGTGAATCCACGCCATGTGCCGTCACGTCGTCACGGCTTACCAAATGACCGATGGCAAAGCTACTTAAGTGCGGTTCGAAAACAAACATCCAAACAAAGTGTTATACATTGGTTTATGTTGAAGCTACAGAAATACATAAATGCACATGGCACATCCCGATATATGTACTATATGTACACATACTTAAAGTTACAGTAGTAAATGCCTTAGCGAAACGCATGCAAACGCTGCAACGAACGCAAGGGCATTGCATTGAATTGAATAACTACATCAAAGCTTCTGCCATTTAAACAATAAATAAAGATACCTCGTGGACCTTCAATCCTTCCATCTTAACACTATTAACGCAAAGCTCTTTCTTCTACATTTTACCCTTTCCTTATTCTAAGCATTTGACTAAGAGCATAAATTTGGTTTTACAGAGTAACTTCCTGAAAAACCAATATCTACAAGTTGATGTAATTGACACGGCAAATGGCATTTTCATACCAATGCTGTTTTATTTCTGAAACATTATTCTAAGACTCTTAGCCCAAGCTTGTTATGAGACATTTACCTAACACGACAAACCAACTGATGGCAGTTCGTTTGTCAGCGAACAAACATACCGGTCCCTTATAAGTAAAGAAACCATTTTCAGTTTGATGTTCATGATATTCATTAAGTTTATAAGGAAAATGGAACATTGCTGACAGTACATATAAAGATATACTATATTCTAATATCGACTTTTTTATAGTTCGTCACGATTAAAAGCGTTTTATCTTGTACCAGTCTGTATATAAAGGGATAAATATGGTTTGTTTATTAGTTCGTAGTAGGACAATAAAATTTCTTTTAAATTTCTGTATTATAAATTAATGTATGTCACACTGGTGAGGCTTAAAAAAAAATTAAAAATACCAAATTTGACATAAAAATTAAAAATGTAGATTGTTTTATGTTTCTAATATTATACTGTGGAATCGGTCTGCAGATTTGGCCATAACAGAAAAGTTTGACTCTTTTTCTTGATATGAAATCATACAGAATCTTTACAACTGCAAGTAGTTTTTAAAGCATGCATTATGCGGTGATATTGGCGCCGTGATTCGAACCGAGTCATACAAGTATAATCACGAACGATCTCACAATGTATTGTGGGATTTCTTTTAGTTCGTTGAGTTACGCTAGGCCCCACAAAAATGATGTGGCATCTTAAGATTGAATTAAAAGCTCTATGTTATTGAATATTATATGACAACCAGAACAATCCATCGAAAAAGAGATTTTACTTTAATATATTTAATATATTATTGAATAACAGAAGAAGGTGCTTCTCATCGTATATAGGATTTTAAAGGTAGTTTAACTTACACTATATATGTACTTGGTATGGAGTATAGAATATTCGGTGTATATTACGATATCGATCTATCGAAATTCATATTTTCAGCCGGCTTAGAAAGTCTTCAAAAAGTTATTCCGCCTATAGAGTTGTCCCAGTAAGTGCATTTCACTGAGGCCGATTCGACGAATCAAACGATATGTGAACGTGCGTGACTTGACGAATGCGATGTCGTCGTAGAATGAAAGTGAAAAGCGTGCCCGATCGATTGGTTCTGTGGCCGGGCGAGTGATGGACAACCATATTGGTTACTGGAAGCCAATAATTTGGCCAATTGTAACATCAAAAATTTCACTTGTCCGGCACATGTACATATGTAAGAGATGGCCAGGGGCGAAGAAAAATGTACATATATATATATATATATATATATATATATATATATATATATATATATATATATATATATATATATATATATATATATATGTTTAGCATATATGTATACATATATATGTATGTATGTAGGCATAACGACACTGGCAATGACAATGTATGTATTACCGTTAGTCAGGCAGTCAGTCCGTCAATCAAGCATTACTTTCGGGTGAAACGGACGTCTAACCAATGGGCAATGGCCAATGTGCCTGGTTATTGATTACGTGCTGCGTTTGCTTAATCGCAGACGTAATTGAGACAAAATTGCTGCCTTATTTGGCGGATTGGTTGGTTGTTCGGTTGTCAGATCGGTTTGTCGGTTTGTTTGCATATTCATAATAGCCGGGCTGTCTTAGAGAGTGTCACTCGATGTTGATGTTGCTTGGTGAATGAACTTGCCTTGTGGTATGCAATTGAGTGTTGCAGCTTGTTTAAAGAAAGTCGAAATAGTTATGTGCAAGTATTTAATAAATTTATGTCATTGATTGCTTCCGTGGGCCTGGCCAAATGGGAGGCCTAGCGACAATGCAAAGGCAAAAGATTTGAGAAATGAACTTGTTACGTGAATTTCAAAACATCTTGAATAAGTTGCGAAATTAAGGACGAATATAGAAGCAGCATTATGACAGACTTCCTTCTTGTAAAGAGCTGCAATTTAATTGTCGATGTTTGTGATTTCTCTACTTGCGAATGCGCCCGGCAAAGGAAACTTATCTCTAGGTCTGGAGAGTAGACTCCTTATCTGGCTCTCCGTTTTTATTGGAGTCATCCTTTGCTGATGGCATTCTATAATGAAGAGGACTCCCTTAGACTTAAGAGTGTGTTGGTAGCTTATTCTGTTCCGATGATATTAGGGAGGACAATATCGAAAATTGTGTTTAGCGCATCAGTCAGTCGACCATCTCTGCACCTTCTTAAATGGTACGAGAGCGATGGATTTGTTTAACGCTGTCTACATATCCCATTGATATAAATGGATGGAGTGATCATATAGGAGACAGCTGTACGTGAAGATAAAAATTGTTGTTCCCTTCGCAGAAAAGAAGAAAAAGACACATGGATGCTAGATATTGTTTTGATTTCTATTCAAAATTCAAATGAAAATTTATTGAAAATTGTAGTTAAATATATGAGCTAACCTCATTGAAAACGGTAAACAGAGACAGTCTCCTATTGAGTTTGTCCGCAGCATGATTTTAATTAAAAATTGCTTTGTTTCCTTTTAATATATGGCTTTGTTTAACAACTAGAGTGCGGATCACCTACTGTGTGGCTTCTCCAAACAAAAGCTATGCTAACCCCGATTCGACGAGCAGCATACTACATGCATACTACATGTATGTATGTTGTGAGTCAAACACGCGTTTGGCTAACTTGAAATGCAACTTTTGAGTATGTACGAGCATATCCCGTAATGCGAGTAAAATACACCGTTTTATTTTCAAGTTTAAACGGCACTTGCTGCCGTCACGTCCCGGCCCGTCCGGTCCCCAGTCCCTGCCACGCAGCTGAGGCACCACCTCCCGGCCACACTGCGCTGCACATCGAGGTAAATTCAATGGCAGTGCCAACAATAGAGTAAGCGACTGTAATTGGTGCGCATAAAGCGACCAACCCATTGTCTGGTGCCTGCTGTCTGCTTTGGCGAAAACTTGGCGCATCAAGTGCTCGGTGCTCTCAATGTGCTGCTGCACTTGCACTTCATCAGCAGAGGCCGCAAATGAAAGTGCGCGCAATTGGCCGCAATTACGATTTGACAAATATTCAAAGCAAAAATGAAAACAATCGACAACTCAATCAACAGCCAGCAGACAATGCTGGAAATTGAAGATGAGCGGCAACACGTTGTTTGTCTGCTTGCTTGCTGGTTTGTTCGTTCGTTTGTTTGTTTGTTTGTTTGTCTGTCCGTTGGTAACCAAAACCACAATTGTAGCTGAAATTGAAATTGAAGGTGAATGTCGAGTCTCGAATGTCGATGTACGATGCACAATGTACTGGCTGGGGTAGTAAAAGGAAAAGCGAGCAATCGCAGATCGGCATGCAAATTAAATTCAATCTCGTTCAATTTCATGATATTATTCACAGCATTTCTTAATGACACACACAACTACCGCAAATTTTTAATTACAGCAGCCAACAAACTCGAGCCACTCCATTAACTTACCTTCATTTCTATCTTGTTGTTGTTGTTGCTGCTGTTGACGTAGTTATTGCTAGAAAGCTCGGGTTATAGATGAGTGACTCTTACGTTTAGTTTTGAAAGACTTTGCCACTTCTACTCCAACAGCAAATAGATGAGGATCAAAATAGCAATTAAGTGAATAATCACATCAATTAACTTCATGTCAGCGTACAGAGCGGCGCTTTCTTTTGTCAACGGCTAACGCTCAATGCACGTTGCAAGGCACAAACACACACAGAACCGTCGTTCGTCCAGGAATCGGATCGTTTCGAAGCTAAAGCTGAGCAGACGTCTGCACTCTTTGAAGTCGCGAAGACAACTGAAGTGTGCTGCGCCGATGTGTGCAGACAAAAACAATCGCCGCTTGCGCCAACTGACTGATGGATTGCACTTGCTACCAAGCAGCCAGACAGCTAACCAGTTGGCCAGTTAGCCAGCGTTTTGAAGTCTATGTGCGAACAGGCACACATATCGAACGCACAGTGGCTCACTTGCACGTTCCTGATCACAAATTGAAGCAAAGCCTGCCAGCACTAGTGGGAATTTAAGCTTGCATAAACGGACATTACAAGCTCCGTTTACTTGGTTTGTAACCTAGCAAATAGTTTGCAACACTTTGATCCCTCGTGACAGGAAAGCATTTCATATTCCTCCTCTTCGATCTACAATGAAGCTTTATCGAGTTCACCCATCCACTGTCATTTTATTTGATTTCGCGCATATTGCCTGAAATTCCCACTTGCTTTATTACTGGAACAAAAAACTGATCAACCAGGAGATTTCATTGTAATCGATACCAATAAGGTTCTTCACAAACCCATCTTTAATATTAAATACAGATTCGTATCTATCCTACAAAACACAAATTAGTTACTTTTAAAGTCGCTCCTATAACAAGATAATTTTGGGGGCACGTTCTATATATTTGAAGAATTATGAGATATCATATACTCGTATACTTAGTTCTTACTTACCACAATTCAAGCTATCTAATACTATAAATGCACTCGTCTAATATAGGATATGGGATATCCAAGTCATAGTTATAGCGAAGTATTTATAATTAGCAAGCACAAGATAAATTTTAATAGCGTTTTGTAGAAACAAACGTGCCACTGTGCGAGGCAACGCACATTGGAAGAAGCCGCAAAGAAAGTGGTCGGCTTTTCTTTGCAGTCGTCGTCATCGTCAAAGCGTCGTCTACGCTTTGCAAAGCAATACGGGTAGAAAACTTGTTTAGCGGTCAGGCTTAGCACGCGACCACAACATGAAACGCAAGCGATGAAATAGGCTCTTTAATGCCACTTGGCAAGTGCACAATATACTTGTAAACGAAACGTAAACGAAAGTGATTTGCGCTCTAGCTGTTCTTGGTGGGGCAGCCAATACAAAAGACTTAGGCAACGAACTTGTCGCCGGCAGCGTTGCGGCCAGTAGCAAGAAAACAATAACAAACAGCTCGCGGTCTTTACCTTAAAAAGCAATATAAACCAGGCGCGCATGAACATGAAATGCGATGGTGCAGCAATCAGTAAACAGGAGCAGGCTGTGTCGCCGGCCAGACGTGGCAAGTGTCTGGATCTGGGCTCGTTTCGAAACGTCTGGCATTTGGGCGACACTTGTTGCAGTGCCTTTAATTTTTTAATGACACCAGCAATATCATGAGTGTTGCCGGGTTAGGGCTAAGCCAAGACTCATTGCGTCGCGCTTGTTATACAACGCTAATGAGCTATGCAAAGCGGCTGAAAGCGCTTATGAAACGCGTGACATGCTCGGTGGGCCGTTTGGGGTAATTGGGCGCGATTTATGCGGCGCGCGACTGCAAATTTCTAAACTGAATTGGTCAACGGAATTTCTGAGGGAGGCCATATCTATATGTGGGTCAGTTTTTGGGCGGCTTTGGGCTATTGTCATAACTGAAAGAAATTTCACTTTTAATGAGTGAAGCTACATACATACATACTACAAGTATATGTACATAAGTATGTAGATTGGGAATTTTGTCAATCGTTAAATTGTCAGTATTTTTATTTTATTTTGAAATATTTTTTAACAAGGTTTTTTAAACATTAACAACATAATTTTATTATTATTCCATTTTAGTTTATACATTTATCATTTTGCTTGCTCGTCC
Organism: Scaptodrosophila lebanonensis; assembly: GCF_003285725.1. Lineage (NCBI taxonomy): Eukaryota > Metazoa > Arthropoda > Insecta > Diptera > Drosophilidae > Scaptodrosophila > Scaptodrosophila lebanonensis. The sequence goes on from NW_022060558.1 coordinate 5,063,663, forward strand.
TGTTTTGTATTTTTGTTTGTTATCTTGCGTGTAGACAAATGTTTAAAATATTTAGTTTAGCTCTCAAGTTTTTGTTTTATTTTAAAATGCTCGTTTTTATTCAAATATAATTTAACTTCAGCTCATGCCGCTTTAGACTGAACTCTTTTTTGCATTATAATTTATATAATTTCCTTTGTCTGTTTGCGTTAAATTTAAGTAAATAATTTTTATGTTATCGCCTTTTAAATTTATTTTTAAGTCTACGTTTATTTTTTGTTTTCTTTATTTATTTGTTCGTGTAAATATAATTTATATAAATAGCGAGTAAAAAAAAAATAATAATGTCTATACATTTTCAATCGAATGCATGTCTAATAATAATCATAGCATGTGTGTATTTGTATGTGTATTTTGTGAAAAGTGCTGCGAAATAATAGCAAAGATTACTTGATTTTAGAATTATTTGTTTTTAGTTTAATGATTTTTTTGATCACTGTTCAAAGTGTTTTCTTTACCTTTATTATTAAAAAATGAACATTTCTTTGTTGCTGTTGCTTAACCTTGTAAAATGATCGTTTTGGTTTGTTTTTTAGCTGCAAACGTTGATTCTATACAAAAAATCTAACTACAGTAAAATGCTGCATAGCTTCACATTTACGAGTATGATAATTTTTTTAATGCATTTTCCCATTTCTTTTTCTACAAAAACGTTGCCTTAATTGTAAGCTTTAAGTATTCCATTACGCAATATAGTAAGTATGGTAATTAGTTCGTGTTTATCGGGGCTATATTGGCAGTCTAGTAGGTGGATGAAATCAATTCGTCTGTCCTTTAGAACTGCGCAGCCATGCCGATTTTTGCAATGTTGTGTCATTTCATGTGTTCTATTTTGAATAAGGTTTTATTCGGATAGTTGTAAAGTTGTATTTAATATATGCACTTTTATTGAATAGATTTTTTCATTGATATTTATTTCATTTTTTTTTAATTATGCATTAGCGTAAACATGATTTTATCAAGTTTCACAACATCGAGAGTTCATTTTTGTTGTTGCTTGTGGGCTTTCGCTGTTGGTGTGTGTTTGACTGTGACTGTAACTGTGAGTGTTTGTATGTGAGTGTTTATATGTGAGTCTGATTTATAATACCTATAACTCTAAATATGTATCAATTTAAAAATTATGTTTAACTTTTGGGTTTTTGCTACGCTTTTTTGTTTCTTTGTTTTTAGGATTGCAAATGCGTTTTGTGTTGCTGACTTAATTATTTGTTGTTGTTGTTGTCTTTTATTTTCATATAGCTCTAACGATAAATGAACTGTTCACGCCCCCGAATCGTGTGTTTTTATATATATGTATATATGTATAATATATGTACGTACAAAGCTCGAGCTATCTTGTTGATTCGGGCACGATACGAGTACATACATGCATACATACGTTTATACATAACTTTGAAGGCGCATAATACTCACAATTTAATTATAATATTTACGTTAGTATTTAATTTACGTTCTGTTTTGTTTTGTCGCTAAACCTAAACTAAACCTTTGCTCTACAACTTAAAAACATAAAAAACCATCATTCGTACTTGCACTTAATTAGGCTCATAGGTTGTTGTTTTTATTAATTTTAAAAGCTCGAATTCGTTTTACTTTAATTTTGTTTTGTTTTGTTTTGTTTTTCTTCCCATGATATACTATTATTTGCAATACTTTGATTGTTTGTGACGAAAATTTTCGCTGCTATGCAAAACTAAAGTAAAACAAAACCTTCATCAGCGCACTGAGGCGAAAGCTGATGCTGATGCTGATGCTGATGATACTGAGATAATCGAGAACAAAATCGTCTGCACCTTCCTATATAGTATAGTAGTATACTGGAATGTTTGCAATTTGTGATTTCTATACGCTTTGGCAGTGTTTTTCATTTGAACAAATACATTTTATGTGTACCGAATAATTCGTAAGCGACAACAGAAATGCTCGAACATTTTCACAAACAAAACCAAGTGACTGTAAGTTGTATACGAGCGAGTATACGATAAATAAGCACGAGTAGTAGTAGTTTTAGTGATAATTAAGGGTACATGTACATATACATACATTTAAGTATAAAGAAGGTAATTATTTACAACATGCTCTATGTACAAAAATAGGGCGTCTTCATTAACTCTTGGTGCGAGCGCGCGAAATCTAGACCGGAAGTGGGAAAGAAAGTCGATAAGAATTTGACCAAGTAGCCGTTGATTCGTTTCTCGTACTTTTGTTTCGTTTATCTACAAAAATTTGTTTAGAACACCACAGCTGCTGCTCGTAAATCGAATTACGCATGCACGTAAAAAGCGCACACATGCACTAAAAAATTGTTACTAACTACGTTTATCAGCTGAATTTCATATCGCTATATGTATATACATACTCGTATAATTTATAATGATTCGATTCCGCTACTTATAATATGCATCGTGAATGTGACTTCATTTAAATGTGACTCTGTGTTAGAAAGCTTGAAGTATTATGCTTCCGAAGACTTTTCAAAGAAATGGCTATTTATAGAAATGGCTTATTATTCAGTACCAAAGAGGCCTGGAACGCGGCTCGAGTGCTCTGCCTTAGCAGCTCTTAATAAATTTAAAATTCTACTTCTTATTTCAGAAGAGCACGCCTTTAGAATCTTGCAAATCAGGGTCGCTAAAGTTGAAGTCGTTTTTAAGTATTGTTATAAATTGCTGTTTAAATGTTATAAAGAGCTATCCTGTTTTTGAGGTTTCGCAAATTAAAATTTTTCACCAAGCAAAATGTTTATTTTCAAATATTCTTTAATGGCCTTAGATGCTTGGTTTTCTCTTGTTTCATTAAACATAGTATAGCAAGATATTAGAAACAACCCAGGTAAGCCCAGAAAGTATGTTGCAGTTGATTAAAAATGTGTATAATTGCATTTAAAGGCGGCTTTACTTTTGAAAGTATTATCGAATGTCTAAAATGTTTTTTTTTTATACCCTGTACCCGTAGGGTAAAAAGGGTATATTAGGTTTGTGCAAAGTATGTAACATTCAGAAGGAAGCATCTCCGACCCCATAAAGTATATATATTCTGAATCAGCATGACGAGAGAAATCGATCTAGACATGTCCGTCCGTCTGTCCGTCTGTCCGTCCGTCTGTCCGTCTGTCCGTCTGGATGAACGCGAGGATCTCAGAAACTATAAAAGCTAGAATAACCAAAGTTGGCATCCAGATTCTCCTAGGTCCGAGTAAGGACGAGTTTATTTTTTTTTTTTTTAATTTTCCCCCCCTTCCCCCGCTACAGAATTTCGTCAATAGCATCCACATTTCAAATGCTACCTCCACCAAACTTTGCACACATAATTTATATATAATTGTCTACTGTTGTTTAAAATTTTATCCAATTCGGTCAATTCTGAGAAAAGTTATTAGCGAAACAAATTTTCTACAGTACAACCCCCACAAACTGCAGCAACAAGTTCGCTCTTCTTCTTCCTCTTTTTGCTGCTGCTTTGGGCGCATATAACTCAGTGACGGAAGTTTACCTGGGTACAGGGTATTACACTGTCGGGCTTGCTCGACTGTAGCGTTCTCTCTTGTTTTTATATATTTTCAAGAAGTTTTCAGTATCGCCATTCTTAGAGGCGTCAGCTAAAATATTGGCTTTTGTTTGGCTGATATTGCCTTCCTGTCGAAAGTTTGGAATTATCTTAAAAGTGTGAGTTTTTTCTAATTGTTCATCGTTGAAATAGCGATAGTTCGTAAAGTATGTGCTCCTCCCTTTGTTGTTCTCAGTATTTCCAACAGTATTTGTAACAATCGTTATGCTTAAAGTGTTTTAAAAACCCCACGCCAGAGTTTCAAGTTTCAAGAGTATGTTTTGGTTTTTTTTTTCTTCTTGTAAGTATTCAATATTTAGCTGATTGCATGTATGTATGTAGGTATGTTTAATAGAGTATCGCTAAGAGTTATTTGTGTTTATGTTTGTTGGTTTAAAGTTAAATGATTACAATATGTATATATATAAATCGCTTTGCGCATGCTCAGAAACTTCTAAATGCAGTTTTTGAAAGTGTATGCTGACACAGATTTTGTTTGGTTTCTACCGATCCTCCCCTTTCCAATAACGAAATTGACGTGGCGGTGTAGCATTTAATTTTCTGTTCAATTTTTGTTTCTGTAACTATTTCTTTATATTTACAATACGTATATATTAATTGTAGCGTATTTGTTGTTGCTGCTTCCAAGAGAGACTTGTGTAGACTTGAGTTGTAAGTGTCTGCAGCAAGTTTACATACACATATAGCTTTCTTTTCTGATTCTTGTTTTGTTTTCGCATTTAGAGCAGTACATAAGTACATAAGGACTTTTAGTATAATAGCATTTTAGCATTTAGAATCAATTGCAAAAAACATATATATATATATAAGTATATATATTACATTTTTTATTTTTATAGCTAGAATAGGTTGTCTCTGTTTGAAGTCGAGTTTGTTGTTTTGGTTGGATTTTCGGGTTTTCCTTGTTTAATGTGTAGCTTACCTCACTAATGGTTCCCAATTGCTTACCTCACACCATTGAGATGGATTTGCTTTTGATTTATTTCAATGTAATGCAATGATAGCGCCATGAAGTGAACTCAAAATGTAAATAAATGAGACATGAAAATAGAATTGAATTCAGAATACAAAGTGCATTTTAAATGTGAATGTACACGTAAATGATAATTTGCATACATACCCTTTTATAACTAATGATTGCTGCTTTCAAACTAAAGGCATTTAAATTATAATAAGTTTTAAATAAATGATTTGAACCAGTTTTTATTGCTATCTATGAACTAAGTTTGGACAGAAACGCAAATTACAAAATAAAAACTAATAAAATTACGTACACAGATAAATAGAGGATAAGAATAATGGAAGAAATAAGTAAAATAAGTATAGTGCAATAATAGTAATAATTATAATAATAATAATAGTATGTTAATTTCAAGGTTCTAAAAAGGCATACGGAATGGTGTGGGAAGCAATCAGTTAGCAATTGAACGATGGATATCAAAGAAGTTGTTGGTTCTTTTGACAGTCTGTGTCTTTTATATTTGTGGAGACACCGGACTTCACCTGGCCCCCTGGCACGTTGATAGCTGTTGTTCGGCTTGTGGGCGTGCTGGTCGGTGGCAGTTGTCCCTTGATTGTTAGATAGGTTGGACAAAATACATTATGCGGGTGTCTCGACAAATATAAAAGTACAGAGCAACGCATTTGTGTGCAGCACGTTTATAACTAATCTACGCCTAAGCTGGCCCAGTTAAGAATTTTTGATTTAATTCATTTTTATTTTACGTTTACATTGTATGTCTTTTCAGCTTTTTTGTGACGATGCCGCCACAACTTGAACCAAATCTTATGCCAATAGTTGTGCCATAAATGCGCCGCTCTGTACACAATTAACTTCTCCATCGTTCAAATGTACGAATAAGGACCATCAGTTAAGGCGCTACACAGTAACAATCAAGAGTTATCATCCTTGTTGGAGCCGCCCCCACCGACCCCGGACCCTTGTGTGCTGGTACCGCGACCGCCGGCCGGTGCACGAACCGCGGGCGGCTTGTACTCCAAGCCCGGATCGAATTGCATTAAAACGAACACCTGCAAATCGCAGTCAAAGGATAATGAGAATACTAGATGGATAACTCTAAGGTGTGTGGTTGCTTAGCTTACCTGATCTGTTGGCAGTAGTGAGAAGTCGTCGGGTGGGTTGGTTATTACGTAACGTTTGCTACTCGCATCACAGCTAGAGCTCGTGTCACGAAATCTGTACAGACCTATGCACAGCATGCCGTAGGACTTGAGTGCAGCGACAAACAGATCACCGTACTTTCCGCACTCTCCGAACTGAGCCAGCGGGCCGTCATAAAGGGATATTTGGCCCACACGACATCTGAAAGCGCGAGCCAGAAATATTAAAGTTCAAAGTGCAAAGATCAAGAGTTCATTATTTAATAAAAATCGAAGCGTTTCTCAACCTATATGCAGTATTTTCAAAATTTTGTAATGGCTGTAAGATATACTAATTAATATTAGTATGTAACAGGCAGAAGGAGTATACGTCTATACTATATGTTATGTTATCAGCCGACTGTGTGTCCGTACTAACATAAATTTCCCTTAGACCATAAGATCATTTTTAATGATAAGAAATAAATCCTCAAAAATAATCTAACAATACTAGAGTAATGTCTATGACCACCTCCAACACCTTGGGGGAATTTGTATTTATTGTATTATATTTATCATTGGAACAATCAGCAAACCACAAGACTGCTTCCAACGATCTTAAATTAGGCATTTATTTACTTTGTCTGTCATCTTAACATTCCATTACAAACCAAATACTTATTTCAAAATAATGTAGCCGATTGATTTCTTTCTAAAAGGCGCTTTTTAAAATACAACTATTTTTTAAAGCACGTTTCTTTAGAACTTCTGCACAGCTTTTAAAAGCGTATTAAATGTATGCTTTAAAAATACTCAAAACTTAATTGTTTTCAACGAATTCTTTGACTGATCGGTCAGGAATTCTTGCACAGATTTGCAAAGAAGCTCTATTCAGTGTGAGGCTCATCTTTGGACCAAAAGCTTAAATACTTATGTGATTCTGCCACACCACAAAAAATTACTTTTTATACTACTTAGTTATACTATAATTCATAGTTAATGTCTCGGTGTAAGCCGATTGTCCAAGGTATACAACAAGCTTTTTATAAGGAGTGCTGGGTCAATTAAGTTTAAAAATATTAAGTCTTCATGGTAGTACATATTAAAGTTGATCTCTGTTTAATGTAGATCCTATTTGAAAAGTAACATAAGTGCATACGTACCTGTCGCGATTACTTAAACTCTCGACTGTACTGTATCCTCCGCGCAGGCCTGCGCCCTCGGCCAGTATCAACTCCAACTCCGGTGTGGCTCCGCCCGTTATCAGAGAGCGTATTAGCGTTAAGGCGTTTTGATTGAAGTATGTCTGTGAATAAAATAGGGAGCGGGGACGGGGGGAAAAGGAGAAAGAGAACAATGCAGTGGAGTATAACTTGACGGAGGTATGGGGCGTGATTTTACCGTTGACATCAGCGAGTCTAATACACTCACAGCAAACGCAGTACCGCAGGCGAACGGCTGCGTGAGATATAGTTCTGTATCTGGATCATCATCGTCGTCTTGATCGAGAAACTGCACGTTACTATCATTGACCAGTTCTTTAAACGACAACCAACAACAAAACAAAGTGTTTTTAGTAATCAACGCCAGGTGGGATATCATTAGCTGCCGCATGAAGCTGGCCAATGCCCCTAATTGGCACGTCTTCTAATCCTGTTAGATCAGAGATAAATTTTATGTTGTGGCATGCATGGGACACCAGTGTTCCTACAATTACTAGACTAGAACTGAAAACTATTGTCTGTTACTTCACACCCCTGTCATGAATCATCAGATGAACACTTGTGAAGACTTGACAATTCAGAGGACTTTTAAATAAGCTTGCATTGGCCAGCTTCGTAAGCACGCTGCTCGGGCGTTAATCTCTTGGTCGTTCGCAAACTCGGCCAACTTAGTGCGATGCAGTTTACCTGTTATCATGGGCACATTGGCGCCGTACACTGAGCCGCGCCGCTGCAGCACAATCGGACTTCCAGCGGTCGCGCTCAGATTGTCAAACTCCGGACCGCGTTGGGAGAGCACGCCGATCGTGTCGTCGAAGGTCATAGCCTTGATGTTTAGCGAGGCCAGAATGGCTTCTTTATCTGCTAGCGTGGGATCGTCGTTACTAGGAACTTTGGCCGACAATATGCAGCACATATCACACAGATTGACGTTGACGGCACGCAAATCGGCGCGACTCAGTGGGGAGCCATTGAGCACCGATATTTTGGGCAGATTCTGTAGCATTTTCCATTCGCGTCGAATATAATCCACCGATCCTACAATTACCACGTGCTTGAGCTCGTGATAGTGGAAATTGGATGCCCGCAGCGGCATAACCAGATTCCGTAGCCCGATGAGTGGCGAGTCCGGATCCGCAAACAGGCAGACAACCACGTGACCGTTTAGCACCGTCATGGCCGCTTGATTGCGATCCTGAAATTCATGATCAGTGGTAAGTAATAATTTTGCATGGCCATGTGATTAAAACCGAATTAGACAGCAATGAGTCTGTCTTTATATGTATACTTGTATAGCTTTATATTAAGTTACAACAGGCCTCTAAGAGCTTGTATATCTATATCAAAAATCAATACATTGAATTAAAGCTCCTAAATTCAAAAATACCGATTAAAGCCCGCGATTAATAGTAAAGGAGGAATATATTTGAAAGAGGCAGAAAACCATTGTTCATATGAAGTCAATGATTTTGATACGAGGTTTTCCTTGTCAAACACCACTGTCGAATTGATTTTGAACAACAATAAATTTAGTTTTCCAGTGTTCTTAACTGCCGAGAAACTTTTTTAGGACTTTTCCGAGTATCGTTCTCCGTATATTTCTTTGAGAGAAGTTCGGGAGTATTTGAACTTGAAAGTGAATTAAGGTGAAACGAACATCGTATATATGCTGCATAATTAATAAAGTTCAATAAGGATATTTGTATATACATATTTACGAGTATTCGAATATAAAAAATATAAAAAAGAACGTGAGCTACTTTTTATTTTTGTTTATAGAGAAATTACGATTTTGTTTGGTTTCCGTAGTAAAATAATAAAAAAGTGGCTGCAATTTATAGGACTTTTCGTTTAATGGCTAGTATTTGTTAAGCGATAAAGAGCACATTCAACAGAACATCTTTTATTCAAGAATTTGGCAGGATTGGTATTAATTCCATCTTTAGGATGACTCTAACTAGACTTTAATAAGATTACCAACTACGAGTAGTCCTTATATATTATAAATAGCTCTCACTATGGATTTCTAAATTTTCTGCAATTTATAGGACTTTTCGTTTAATGGCTAGTATTTGTTAAGCGATAAAGAGCACATTCAACAGAACATCTTTTATTCAAGAATTTGGCAGGATTGGTATTAATTCCATCTTTAGGATAACTCTAACTAGACTTTAATTAGATTACCAACTACGAGTATTCCTTATATATTATAAATAGCTCTCACTATGGATTTCTAAATATTTGAATATATATATTTTTGTATAGTATTGGTCGAAAACTGTCGAGTAACCCGAAGCTACTGAAGAGAAACCTTCGAATATTCTGGTATATGCGACGATCCGTATTTATTAGCTTGTCCATATTACACGTGTACATACCAATATGCAGTCTTCTAAGCTTTTCGCCGGACTCCAGTGGAACATGCCCGTCGAGTCGTACTTCATTTCTGTCTTCTCGAAATCAAAGTCCTTCGACTGGTCGTCCGCGATGCCGGCGGGCAAGGTAACGCCGCCATTTTGATTTTGCGTGCCCGTGCCAGAGCTGCGACTCGTTGGCCTAAATACGCAAGTAGACGGGAGATCGGTTTTAGCTAGGCGGTCTGTGCGGCTTGCAATGCGGTGGTGGTGTTTGGGTTTTTGGCATATCATTTTATCAACCAATCAAAATAAACGCTACATCCAAATGCAAAGTGCTCTGGTAACTCTACGAGTACGTTTCGTTCAAAAAATGCATGAGTACTTGCAACTCGTTGATATTGAAAAGAGTACAGTAAGTAGTAAGTAAGATAGAGATTACGAGTAGTGGCAGAGAGAAAGAAGAGTAGAGCTTGTGCTAATAACAAAATACATACATATACTATATAGTACGATAATACCAAATACCAATATACCAATGCGAATAAAATGAAACACATTCGTTCAACTACTCAAAACTTCAGCTTAAAAACTTATCTCCGGCTCCGAGTGCGGCTTGTGGCATGCGGCAGTCCCCAGGTGAGTGTGCGTGTGTAGTACGTGTATATGTGTGTGTGTGTGTGCGTGCGGGCAAATTGTTGGCATGCACAAGGGACCCCACATCGTGCCGCAGCCTCGGAATAACACAAAAATTTACTCTATTATAATGAATGCCGTTCGCAATTAGCAAATAAAGAAGGAGCTCGAGAACCAAAGGTGCACGGTCTGCACAAGCTCCATAAGTGAAATGAAAACGAGAAACACACAGAGTACAGAGAATACGCAAAGATGTCGATGCTGTTTTGTTCAGTGTACGCTGACTATTGACTGTTGGCCATGTGTCTTACGAGTATTGGTAGACTTATGATTCGACATACATAAGTACATACTTATACTACTTATGTATGTGTTAGGTTTTGTGTTCAACGAACAGCTGCTCGTCTTAATTTTAGTATAATAGTATGTTTAAAAATGCAACTACAATATGTTAGTAAGTATGTAGTAAGTAGTAGTTACGAGTATTATATGCAACAATAGTATGTTGAGAATGAAGGCAAGTAAGATGCGACCAAAAACGTAGTTACATTTAATTACATTTACGAATACAGTTAGTTACACACACAAGTTATGAATTGCTTTGATTTACAAATTGAATTAGTTTTGGTAAAATTAGTAATAGTAGCAAGAATAGTTAGTAAAAGGCACACACTGACAAAGTAAAAATGTACACAGACATATCATACTCTTGGGCCGGTTCTTATTGATTTTGCAAGGCTGCCAACCTCTCTGGGCAATACGAAAAACAATCACAGATGCCACGTATAAGCTCCAATTTATTAATGAATATCAAAACCCGATCCCAATTTTGTAAATAATACCTAGTTGAAGGCATCCAATTATTAAATATTTCAAACATTTGCCGCTACTTATTCTCCAAAAACTTGATCCAAGCCAACGAAAAATATATTCTTTCCTTTCATTCTCCTTCAGTACAAAGATATTATACGCGAACAAATGTATTAAATTAGATACAAATTGTAATCTATTTTTTCAAATGTGTCCTATTGAAACTGACTTGGCAATTGTTATAAAAAATTTTAAGGCAGGGGGGCAGGGGAGGGCCGTTGCCACCAGCCTTTGCTACGAAAATATATACATACTTCTTTTTCGAAATCTTTTATTCCTTATTATGAACAGAATACTCTATATCGATGAATAGCATTTGATCCAGAATACTTGGATCTTGAAACACCTCGTTCTGCCACCTTTGTCGCTAATGACAATAACGTAGGAATTATACTTTATAACCCTAACTATAGAAATGAAATAATAATAAAATATACCCCCTGCAACTTCATCGCCCTCTTACTAATTATAGAAACCTAATCAAGTGGCAGCCGTGGAAATTCTTCCACGCAAGCTTGGTTTCATTGTTGCAAGCCTAAAAGGAGTTGGCGACCTTGCTATCTGGCGTTCTATGATTAAAAAAATACTGTGTTAGATGTTAAAAAAATAGTTTGTACGTATAGTTATGTGAAATGCATTGTTGTCGTAAAATGTTGGTTAGTGTTTTTCAGATTAGTTTGTTAAACAGAGAGAGACACAGACACACAACACATACGTACGCAGACAGAGTTATATACATACACGTACACAAATGTATTCAAATTTCATTTTTAATTATGTACGAGTAGTATGTATGTATGTAATACGAGATTAATTAGCTTTCAATCAATCAATGAATCAATCAATCAAAACAGCTGAGAGTGTGTTAAACAAAATGCGCATAAATGTTGTTAGAGTAATTACGAATATGCTAGATAGTAGTTTTATAGTTAGTTATATGTATGTAGGTATGTAGTTTAAAACTGAATTGCTTTTCGCTTAGTAAAGATTCTAGGAAATTATGGACGCATACATGAGCTTTTTAACTTCGTAAGCAAGTTGATAGCCCGCATAAGGGTTAGCATCATTTTCTGGTGGCCTGAAACAAAATGTTTTTCGTTTTTTATACATTTAGACTTGTTAAATTTATAAGTTTTATTGTTTGTTGTTGTTGTTGTTGATGTTCTTGTTGCTGTTGTTGTGGCTATAGTTCTTATTTTTATATTTTTTCTTCTGCTTTTAATTTTTTGTGTGAGTGATAAGAAGTGTAATTAGTAGAGAGCATTTACATATGTACGAGATTGTTGTTATTGTTTTGCTGTTTTTTTTTTTTGTAGTTGCTGTTGTTAGTTGTTTAGCAACATAAAGGTGTAAAATAAAACACATAATTTGGCACAAATCATTAGTTGATAGTAAGTGTTAGTAGAAAAACTCTTTTTTTTTTGGCTTTAGATTTAGTTCTGGTGGAACGGAAACGGAAATTGGCAAACCATTGAATAAATTATATAGAAATATGTATATAGTAGTATGTACGAGTAAATATGGAACAGTGGAATAGTGGAACAGCATTGGCCTAAAGTGTTCGCTTCTTGTCTTGCTCATTATAATTACCGAATTTTTGTTTTGGTTTGTTTGTTGCTATATTTTTTGTAATACAAAGTGCCGTTTGCCGTGTATTTATTTATAAGTATATTTATATAGTAAGTAGTAAGTACGTATATGTCTTTAAATGGAATAGACTTGAGGCAGGCCGACAGGAGCCGCTAGGCTTACAATCCTCAGCCTCAGCTTCAGCCCAAGTCCAAGTCCAAGCCCAAGCCCAGCCCACACCTCCGTGCGCCCACTCACCTGTTGTACTGAGACGGCGATATGACTTGACCCTCCACCTGCCTGCTCACGTTCACCGTGGGCTTCACTTTGTTCACTTGCTTGCCCGCTGCAGCGGCAGCGGCGGCGGCAGCGGCGGTGACAGTGTTGTTCATGTGATGCATGGCCCCTGTACCGTTTCCAGTGCCATTCGGACGGCGCACATTGCGATTGAGTACTGTAAGAAAGAGAGGAGGCGTGAAGAGTCAGGTGGGCGGCATGGGAGAGCGGCAAAACTTACGATTCGTATCTTCTCTGTCGCGTGTGATATCACCTGAGGCAGAGCAGATGAGGTGAGATGAGGAAGCGCGATAAGGGGCGGCAATTGTAAGAGAAAACGTTAATCGATTAGTAACAGCGCAAAATATGGCAGCTCTGGCTGGCAAGTGTTTGTCTATCGATCGATTGGAGATTTAACTTTAGCTCTACGGGTATGTAGCAGTATTTGCATTAGTCAAGTTAGTCAAGAAAGGTAGTTTTGAGCCGCGTATGGTTAAACATACACGTATGTATGTATGTACATGTATGTAGTAGATCTTAATAAGTATTAATTGGTTAGGCAGTTACATTTGTTGGATTGTTTTGTAAGTAGTTGAGGGCAGTTTCAAGTGTACTCGTATACGTATAAGTATTGTAGTATGTGGTGTGAGTTGCAACAGTGTCGACACAATAAATGTAAATAAACAAAGTTGTTAACAAGCAGATTGTATGCAAAACAAAACACACCAAAAATGTATACAAAAGTAAACAAGTCGTTAAATAGACATCGATCAAATGGCAGTTGAGTAGTTAAGGTTCAATATATAGAGATATTTCAGTTCATTATATAGCATGTATGTAGTAGATACATATATATATGTATAACGAGTAAATTTATTGAAAATAGTTGTCATCTTACATTAGCAAAAACAATTTCTGTTCATATGATTATAAGCAAATAAAACAATTTTATGCAAACGAATAGCTAAAGAACAATTATGAGCTGTATGGTATTTGATTTAACGCATTGTGTTTGGTTTGGCTTGGACAGATGGAGTTTTTCTTGGCTCTTTTTTCAAAGCATGTTGTTGAGACTTATTGAGCGCTGCATGATGTTGAATCGAAAAAAGCGAACTTAGGCAAAAGTCAAACTGAGGCAAAATTTGTGTAAGAACTGTGGTATGGTCGTCGACGTCTTGTGTTCAAAATAACCTTTCTATCATTTGCAAGGTGCAAGTTGCTGTAACTTGACTTATGTAAGCGTTTGCTTTCGAGTTTATTCGATAGAGATATAGATATTTCAAATATAAATATATGTGTTTGTTTTGGTCTTATATAAGCTGAGAATTTACCAGATACAGATCCACGCACATGCACCCGTTTGGGTAGCTCTGGTGGCGTAAATGTGGGTGCAGGATGGTGTTCATCTGTAAGATATTTGGTTTTGTTATCGCACAGCTTCAGGTAGTCGAATTCATTTGTGTGTGGGTTTTCTTTTTTTCATTTGTTGTGTAGTTTATATGCCTTTATGTGAAGCTCATAATTTGATTTTGAAATATACATAAATTTCATTAAGAGGGGAAGTACATTGTGGTGTGTTTTTTTTTTTTCATTTTCAGGAACACAAATTGTAAAAATTGAGTTTGTTGTAACAACAAAAAGTGGAAATCAATGTGATTTTTTAGAAATGAAATATAAAATAATTTAAATCATTTGGTGTCTTTTGTTGGATTACCTAAGGAAACATAAAATTTTTGTTTAACCAAGGACACACCGAAATTAAAGAGAGTGTTGAAGATGGTCTGGGAAATGGCTTCTGGGATCATTGTAAGGTCTCTAATTATCTTGTACAACTAAAGACATAAGAAAAACATGCAAATAAATATGAGAGTGTAAAGAGTTGAGAAACAACTACTTGTATAGTACAACGAACACAACGACAGTACAGAAAGCAAAAGCAAGCACAATCAGGCATTGGCATAAGCATCGGGTTAGGCATTTGCATAGGCATGGGAACAGCATCAAGCAGTCTCGTTTAAAACAGTAGTTTAGATAACCAAATCGATTTGTTTTCTTAGTTGAAATGGGTAATATATTAGTCAAGCAGCACGCTGGCAATGTGCAGTTGTGCGGTGGTTTAAAAGCTAAGTAATAGGCTACTACTTGTATAAAAGCATTATTCTTGAGAGTGTTTAGGTTATTTACTTTAGTCACATTGGGCTTTCGGTTAAAGCGTTTATGGGTGTTACAAATATGAACTACAACTTCCTCAAGATACGCCTCTGGAATACTTCTCTTCAACTTAAACTTCTCATTGTCAGCTACGAGTTGCACTATCTACACGCCCGAACTAAATTGAACATTTTAACATATAAAATATTGTATTTGTCAGCAATTGAACTGCTTTGAATTTGGAATTTTCTCGCGTTGCAATTGCCAATAGCCGACTCAATTCTTTTCTTCTCCATTTGTTTTCTTAGGCTTTGGCGTGCACGCAGGAAGCTGCTTTGCGCTTTGGTGATTTTTAAACATTGGCTGATAAACTTTCAACAGTTGCGTTGCTTTTCAAAACACTTTAAGTTTATTATTTGTGGTTTTTACGAGTGAAACGAAGCCTAGTACTCGGCACAAGCGTAAAGACCAACTTACAGGAAATACAATACCAATTTTTTTGGAAATGCATACTGTTCTTCGCCTTCTGAACTGAGTACTAGGCTTGAAGATTTAACAAAACTTACGTTAAACTTGTATAACTAATTGCACATAACTTTAAAACGAAAAACCGACCAAAGTACATACAACACAAGTCACACTCCAAAACATATGTAATACAAATTACAAAAAAATATATATGTAAGTACTAAAAATATTTGTGTATTTGAAAATAAAACCGTGCACTGGCACACTGTACGAGTAATGTAAATATTTTGGTCAAATGAAATCTATTTGTAAAAATCATAAAACTGTTTATGGACTATATTGAAGTAAAACGAATGCGAATGCTGAAATATTATTTGGATATACGATTATATGACTTAGTTTGACTTACTTGACAACGAGTATTCATCGTCTTCTACAAACACACACACACACAGACATATAAATAGTACGATTTTTTAGTAGTAGTAGAAGTTGATATAAGTGAGTAGAAGGATAAGGGAAGTATATAAAAATAGGATACGTTTACATATATGGAAAAGGACATAGCCCCAGATCATTTACAGAGAATACTTGGATATGAAAAGTCAAAGTATTATTTGAGTTCTTTGTATGAACGTGTAATGCTGATTTTATGAATACATTTTTAATGAATAGGAATTGAGTATTTATAACAAAATTTACTTTTCTGTGGCATACTATCTGTAGTGGGCAATATTTATGTGTATGTACATAATGGAAACGTATATTTTCGCACAACTACGAATTTTGGCATACAAAGAAACGGTGATAATATTGGACGATCCAATAAGATTTAAAAGTCTCTTATATCGTAAACGTTGTTTTCATAGACAATATACATAAGTATATCTAACTAAGTACATTTTACATTATGGATTTTTCGTCACTCTATGTAACTGTACAACAAGAAGCCACTCTCTTCTTTCTTTTGCGGTCTGGGCCCTAAGAAATACAAAAATTAAAAAGTACTATACAAAAGTCATGTACATATTATTAAAGAAATATTATTATTGTATATCTCCTTACTAAGTAGTCCTCTCTTTCGGAGTCTATTCTTACGGTCTATTATTAATTTGCCTTCAGCGCATTATGAAACATATGTACATTTCATATTATTCTGGTTTTTAAGTTCTCTTCAATATATGTTGTAGATCATGTCTTTGTGTATTCAGTTATTGTCTATATGTCAACGTTCTTACGAAATTTACGAAGAGCTTTTGAACATCTTGATGCTTTCATATCGGAATTTTGAAATTTTGATTAAACTACGTTTGTTTGTAATTCTAAGGTCACGACAAATAGGACAAATAGACAGTACGAAGATATAGTTACGTTACGATAAATACATTTAGGTTTGTACAAAATGCGGTTTATGCCGGGTCATGTAAGTATTATATATGATCCGACTTGATATACTAGTATACATACATATATATGTGGTTGTTACAAAATCGATTATATGAGTAGATCATACGAGTATACAGAAACACAACGGCAGACTCAATTGGAATAAAGTTTGAATAGTTCGATTAATTTGGAGTTGAACGCATTTTGGTTTTTTATCGACTCAACTACACACACACACACTAAGGATAATGTTGGTTATTAAAAGTATACAGTTACTATAACGAACGAGTAGAAACGTTTATACGAGTATGTGTGTACAAGTGTCCACTATGTATGTATGAGTATTATCCCTAATTTTGGGCATGTCTGTGTGTACTGTGTAAATGGAGTGTAATGTGTGGGTTCTAGGAAATGTAATTGAGTGACTACTCATGGTTAGATTAATTGAGCATTTTTCTGCTTAACTGACCGACCGATGTTTCATAGTGGGTTTAATTTTGACAGATTGCTTAGCAATAACACATGTAAGTACTAGTTAAGGTTAGTTAGTGGGCGTTTGAGGCGCAGATCTTTAGAATTAGTTAGCAGAAGTAATGTGGAGTAATTTTGATTTTTGTTAGAATTTACTGTATTGTATGTTTCGTTTTTGACTCTGATATGTTTTGTATGCTTAGAAGTACAGTTGAGTTGAGTTGAGTAGAGTAGAGTAGAGTAGAGACAGAGAGAAGAGAGAGAGAGAGAGAGAGTAGAGAGAGTTATACGTACTTGCACGCCCAACCATTTGTACGGCTCGGACGCCTTTCCGGAAGGTGGCCACTGTTTTGTTTCATGAAAACAGAATTTTATAGGATTTGTGTGAATAGGTAAATGATGGTAAGGTAATGATAGTTGGTTTTCTTTTCTTCTTTTCTTTTCAACTTCGTACATCAAATTAATTTATAATAATGTATATAAGTATAAACTCAAACCAATAAATAATACCAATACCAAAATAATGTCAGATTTGAAACTTACAAAATTTAATTCGCACGGCACACGTTATATTTAAAATTTCATTTAATATATATTGTGAAGTGTACATATTTATGAATAGGTATATATGTATATTAAGGTGTGTACAAAAAAATTAACTAGTTATGCATTATGCACACAATTTTCTTTTAGGAAACCAACAAACTCGTTGAAAGGCTAATTTAATTCTATGTTTAATTTACACTGAAAGTACAATAGATAGCACCATTAAAAGAAAGAGAGCAAGGAAGTAACTATTGAACGCTATTATAGATAGTCCGGCACGATTTCCTAATGCATATATGTACATAATTCCTTGCAGTTAAATTGTATCGCTTGCTCTCCTACCCTCAAAGCTAACAGACCCACTTAGCGTCAAATTGAGGTGTCCTGTATCTTTTTAACTGCACCTCCGGGTAGCGTGGGATTTTAGCGGGGTCGGGCTAAGCCAGTTCTGGTGGATAGGTTTGCATTGAGTTGGATAGCTGGGTCATTAAGCATAAGCCTAAAGGTTTAGCTTTTAGCACTGGGGCTGGCTGACACGCTTAAACACAAATTTACAAAGAATTTTAGATAGTTCTTGCATTTATATTTTTTAGTTGTTTGTTTTGGATTTAAATGGCTTACACGGATTTATTTGTTAGCAAAGGCATTTTAAATAATTTTTTTGATAAGTAGGAGCTTCGGCTGGCCGAATTCAAATACATATTCCAATTTCTAGTCGAGCAATTTTATTTTCATTGCATTTAATTTGTTGGTATTTTAGCCTAAATCGATATATATGTATACATACACACTTTTTTTAAGTCCTCGACAAATTATCAGAAAATTTGAAAATTATCCAAAAAATATACTTGAATATTATTAATATATAGTATAAATCATTGTTAATGTAGTTATAGACGGACATAAGACTTTTTTATAGCCTGTACCCAAAGGGTGAAAGGCTATACTAGTTTTGTGCGCATGTATGTAACACACAGAAGGAGGCGTGGCAGACCCCACAAAGTATATATATTCTTGATCAGGATGAGAAGACGAGTCGATATAGCCATGTCCGTCTGTCCGTCTGTCCGTCTGACCGTCTCTCCGTCTGTCTGTATGAGCGCAAGGATCTCAGTAAGTACAAGAGCTAGGATAACCAAAATTGGTATCAAGGTTCCTATAAGCCCTAGGCAGAACGAGTTTGTTTATTTTTTCTGATACACCCCCCCACTCCCCCGCAATTCGTATTTTTTCTTATAACTTCCGTAATTCTCGGAATTTTGAAATAAATTTTGGTAGGTACATCCAGTTAGTACTAATGTGTCCGTGTGCCAAATTTCATCATGATAGGTCAATTCTGAAGAAGTTATAGCCATAAGTAAAATCGCTGCTCATGCGCTGCCTGCAGCTCTGTCGGCAGCGCTGCCCGCAGCTGTTGTTGTTGTTGCTGCTTTTGTTCAACTTTGTGCTGCATACATACACGCATATGAACACGCATAGGTACGTGATGTAAATGTATGCTGTTTAAACTGAACATAAACATGTATTCTAATTTAATTTAATTAATTATTTTAATTAATTCATTCATTATTTTTTTTAATAATTTAATTTTTTTTTAATTTTTTTTTTTTTTTAATTTTTCCTTTTTGTGGAGAGTACAGGCTATTTTACTGTCGGGCTTGCTCGACTGTAGCGTTCTATCTTGTTTATGTTCTCTGAGGCTCCCCCTGGGGGGAATTTCAATTCACTACGGATATTTTATATTTTTTAATAGCTTAGATATTTTGGAAAGTGTATTTTTTTTATAGAAAACACAAATAGCTAAATGTGGCTAGCAGCAACAAATAAATCACTTGGCAGTATTTAAATATGTATGTACGTATAGATATTTATATAGATAATAGGTATAGCGCGCTGCAACTTTGATTAATATTTGTATTTGGAATTCGTTTTTGGTTGTTTTCAAATTGATTTTAAGCGTACCCTCCATTGTATTCATCACCGATGTGATGCCTTGGTTGACCATGCCCGTCTGCATCATAATCATGCCCACATCTGCAAGACGATGACGGTTTTCATATACAAACGCACACATGGAAACAAATGGTTTGGCCTCAAACTTAAGCTCGAGGCGCTAAAATGCTCTGGTTATATACTATATATATATATATATATATATATATATATATATAGTATATATATATATATATATATATATATATATATATATATATATATATATATATATATATATATATATATATATATATATTATATGCGTTGATAATTGCAGCTCCAAATAACGGTAGTTGCAGGCCCAATCGGACCGCGGCTTTCCAGCAGTCTTTTGATTTTTAAGCCAAACTCAGGCAACGCAAATTGGTTAACTTACTAACTACTTGAGAACATTGCAGCTAAAACTTTAGATATATGTAGATATTTATAATTTAAATTAATTGTAGATAGTATATGTAGGTATTTAGATTTGTGTAAGTTCATGAAAGTTTCGTATACAAGTGTTATGCTAAGGAAATTATAATACACAAACGTTAGTCTTCGGATTAATTGGATGTAACTTGTGACACGCTTTATGGATATGTTTAAACAACGTTGGTAAACATACGTAATCGCCCTTTGACACCAGAACAACAAAATTATTTAAAATTTATACATCATTTCTGGATTGTGTGCGATTTATGTTCTTTGCTTTCACAAGCGAATTTAAGGAAGAGTTATACTCCAGTTCTTAGTCTAGTGTCATAAGGCGATAGCAGTAAGTAGATAGATGTATATATAAACCTGCTCTAGAATTATTTACACGTTTTCTTTTCGGGCGTTTACTGCAACTACTTGTTTAGTTATGTACAATTGCTGGTGGTGAGTGTGTTAAGTTGTGCCACCAAGGAAATCATAAGGTACGAGTAACACTAACTGTAAAGCAACGGCTTGAAGAGAACGGCCCGGCATAAGTATATTATAAGGTTCTTAGATACGATCTCAACAGTTACAATTATATAGTTGTATGCAAAGATAAATTAGTTGTATTAGTATCGGTAGTTAGAGTTGTATGCTGCAAAATGATTTAAAAGATACTTTTTATCTTTGATGTAGTATTGTACGAGTATGTGGCTGTGGTAGGTGTGATAAAAATTGTAAATCGAGTTCTGTGCTCAGTTCCATGCACTTCTTTTTATATGAAGTAAATGTTAAATTATTCTCTGCTCGCAATACATATCAAGTATAAATTGTTGTAATAGAGCGAAAGTTAAATACGAATATAAAAGAGAGAGAGGAGCAGTAGGAGTAGCGAAACAGACTTTTAACAAAGTGCAGCTTAGAATTTGTTTAAAAAAATGTTGTTTTTTTTTTTTAAATTTGTAAATAAAAAGTTTTATTTTTCCGGCGAGAAATGACCAAAAATTTAACTAAACGACAGAACAAAAGATGCGCGCCAACCCGTATACCCTTTCCATGCACACGTTCAAATCGACTATAAAATATTTTGACGAGTCAATTTTTTTTCAAGCATACATATTATAATTGGTATAAGTGTTACTTTATTAAATAACTCATTTTATTCCAATTCTTATGACAGTAGAAAGGGTATGGTTAACGCAGATCACACGGTGGTGTATGCTCATCAAAATGAAACATACTCGCCGAAAAGGCCATCATTGTCCGGAGGTTCAAATCCGCAAAACATAAATGTTCCTTGAGTTTCTAGTTTCAAAACAACTAAATGAATCTAGAATCGTGTGTTGGGTGGAAAAATGGATAAAGTTCAAGCATTTCTTGCTGCTGGTTGTTGCTGAAGTACGAGTAGTATTCAAAAAAAAAAAAAAAAACTGGGGTTGCATTTCGCACAAACATATTTACAAATTCAACGGTACATTTGTAAGCCATCGGTAGGGTATATATGTATGTAGTATATATGTAAGTATGCAGTCTTATGTGTTAACCGTTGTAGTTAATAATTTTGTAGTAAATATCTTAGTATGGTGGATTATATTGTATACTTAGAGGCGCATTTCAAACAAACTGTGACAAAAAATGGAACTGCACATGGGCAAGGGTTACAGGCGGGACGGTTGTTCGTTGTGTATATATTAGTAGTTTAGTAGTAGTAGAAGTAATAATATGTGGGTGTACGTGTGGTTTAGAGGTATAGAAACAAAATTAGAGTTGTTGCAAAGGAAGGGCAGTATGGATATATAGTACACTTTCAAAATGCTTCAAATGATGGCAAATTGTTCTATCAAAAATCAATGAAACCGGGGGAAGTACAAATTTAACAAATAAAAAAACCAAAACCATTACAGCATGAAGTGCACTTGAAGGTGTTGAGTTTGGTTTGGTTGGTAATTGGAAGACGGACTTGTGGACTTGAATTTACTTCCGGTCTCAAACACAAAAACAAAGGTAACGAAGGTATGCGGAAGTTGGGCATAAAAATTCATAAACTGAGTGTGAGTGGGTTAAAGTTTGTTTGTTAATTGTTGTTGGTTGTTTGTTGTTTTTGTTGTTAGTGTTTATTGTTAAACGGTTTTTGCATGATTTACCTAAGTCGTCATACTTGCTCCTGGGCTGAACAGTCACTGTGGGACAAAGTTATGGTATTTGTTTGTATTATTTTGTATTAGTTTGAATTTGAATTTGGTTTTTGATTTGATTTTTTTAAATTATGTTATGCCATGTCGCAAACACACACACACACACAAGCACACGCATTGGCATATGCATGTGTTGCCAACACGCCATCAGGATTGTTATTTGATGCAGTTATTGTAGTAGATGTTGTTGTTGTTTTCATATTGGTTTTGTTTTTGAGGGCCAAACGCGCCAACATACACATTTATGTTGAAAAATACATAATAAAGAAATTATTTTTTAAATATATGTTGAGTTTTTTATGCTGAGTATTAAATATTTAGTCATAGATAGTATGTGGTATATAGATTTAGGAACATTTTAGAGAGCAAACAGTTGGGATTAGTGCATCTGGCAGACGGCTGCTTAATTAAAAATCGTTGCGAGTGTGGTATTATAAAAGAGCCTGACCTTAAAAATGCTTATTGCTATGTATATATGGATGTCGTTGCTTGTTAAATATAGGTATATATTTGATTATTTTTGTTGTTCTTATATCGCTCGACCAAAATCAAATGACAAAATTAAATTACATATTTAAGTGAAAAGAAATAAGTAAAACCAAATACATATACGTAGATATATTTATAAGTTGCATCGAATGAAATGGAACAAAATTTACTTACAGTTTTTGCATTTGCATTTCTTGATGAGTGTCTCATCCTTGATGTCCTCATGGCAGGCTTTGCAGTAGAACCAGGCTCTGTAAGTAATTAATATCCGAGTAATGGCAGTCAACTAATTTCGTTTCGGAAATGTTAACGTTCTTTCTAAGATTACTTGCTGGAAAATACTTGTAACATATTTTTACAGCACTATTACAACAAACCAACTATTAAATGATTTCATTTGATTTCGATCATTTTGTTTTAGAATATTCATAGCAATGCTAGAGACTTCCAATCGCAAAATGTGGTAAGCATTGGATTGTCTTCTTTTGTTTATTACAAGATACCTTTTTACTCTCCACGCACAGGGTATTCAACTAGTTTGAATATTACATGAAAGTACTTTTTTGAGCCGGGTATAGAATGCCATAAGATTGGTACAACGAAAATATGCAATATAAATATGCTTAGGAACGTGTTAATCAACCATTCTATGTTGAAAAAAATGTTCATTTATATGTTTTATAAATAATATGATAAGCAACACAACTAGTCCTTAGAAAGCCAATAGTAGCCCCTCATGAAAATCTCTGCCAATTTGTGGCAAGCGATCTAACTTTTCACATTTTAATCTTAACTTCCTTACAAAACCAGTTCTTACAAGTATTTGCAAAAGTTGAAAGTTAATGGTTATAGTTGAAGAGAAATGGGCCGTATGTCAACTTGAGGGATTGAAAAGTGTTGAACTTACCGCTTGACCTCGTCGGCACTTTGTGCTATGAAAAAACCCTGCGTATTTGCCTGTATTTTGGCTCCACGCGGGTTTATTGAAATTTTGCTGTCGGCTCCCTCCTCAGCACCTTTGATCTCAATGGCCAGCAACAGCAACTTCAGCTTCGAGAAACACAGCCTATATGGGGATTGGTGTAGAACCGGTAAGTGTTATTAGTTTCATGATGGCAAACGTACTTGAATTTCTTAGGTCTACATCTAGTTAAATCGTACAGAGTGTATTTAAACTTAGAACTATAATGCTCCATTAAAAATATTAAAAACTTAGCATGCAGTCGTGTGCGTTGAAGGTGTCTGCACAGAAGCTCGCTATTAACAGGCTAGAGAATACAAGTACGAATATATTTATTGTAAAAAACCAAGACCAAAAACACAAACACAAAATAACAAAAACATTTCGTTCGGGAACACAGGACAACGACGGCGCACATAAAACTCATGCGGGACAAAATGCGTACAAAATATTGAAAAAAAAAAGAAAACTCTGTTCCAAAAACCGAAACTACAGACAAAATATTGCTACAAAGTAAAATTATTTAGTTGAGGAAGACCATCCAGTAGTGGCTGCATAGCTGTCTGTGCTTTTTGGACGCAGTGTTAATGGTTGCTGTTGCTTTTGCTTTTGCTGTTGTGGTGTTTGTATTGATATTGGCTGTGGGTTGGTTGTAGACTAAACTATATATGTATGTAGGAATAGTAGTTCTAGAAGGCGCATGCAATGATATTTGCGGTTGCTGAGGTTGGTTGTTTTGGTAAGCGCTGATTGTTTCGGGGCTATATTGTGGAAGTACAAGTACCATGGGTGTACGAGGACATAAGTAGATGTGTCGGTGTGGGTTCTATCTTTAGTTCGGGACCAATTGCTGTTTGTGGTGGTGGGCTAAGAGGTGAACAGGATAGTGTCAAAATTGTAAATGTTTGCTCAATTATGGATTCTTGCTTCTAAATCACTGGTGACTGGCTTAAGAACGAGTATTGGAAACGGATGCAAGACGATGTCATTCCAAAAACCAATTCATACAAATGTTAAATATACAAGTTTATCGATGCGTTTCTCTTTGTTTGTTTTCTTTTGAGTTTTCATTGGAGTTGATAGGAGTAACTAAGTATAATTAGTAAGTAGGTAGTAAATAAGTAAGTAGTAGTAATAATAGGGCAAAAAGTATTTTGTTAAAAAGAGTATATTAAACAAAACCGATAATTCATGTTGAGAAATCATAAAAAGAACGTAGTAGTACTGTAGTATTGTTAAACGAACATATTGTACAATGCAAAAAGTAGTAGAGTAGTATTTCTTTTTATACAGTTTTTTTCGCTAATTTCTCAGTTTGGAGTCTTACTCGCTGGCTTGTGGGAATGTCATGCCGGTAAATGAAGGTGATAGGGTTTCGGTGTACATCTCGCACCCTGTACCTTGAAGATAATCATTTTGCCAGGCCTGTGTGTCTGGTGACTGAAAGTTAGAAAATGGTTTTGTTGTGGTTTGGATTTAGTAAGTATACTAAAGTAACTACGTGACTTTTTTGTTGTTTGTTTATTATTGTTATATGGGTTGGTTGATTGGTTGTTTGACTGTTGGTATCACAGCTGGGGTACAGTGTAAATAGAGGGTAGACTTGTAGTTGTGGTTGTGGCTGTGGCTGTCACCTTAGCCTTCTTGCTAGTAGCTGGACAGTGTGCTGGACATTCAAACGCATTGCTTTGGCACTACTGGGGAAGAAGTAGGCGCTCGTAGACACGTACATACATATATATTATTCGTAATAGCACGTGGGGGGTGTAGTTGTGTGGGTCAGATGTGTGGGTTAGGCTTAGCTTCAGCTTTGGCATACTTCATTTATATGGACATGGGGATATGTGATCTCTTTGATTTAATACGCAATTGGCATTTTTGTACACTTTCTAGCACTCATATCAGCATTTTAGGCTTAGCGTCTGGCACTCCTCGGAGAAAAACGAACAACGTGTAGCTTGTAACCAAGGGATAAATACATGTATCTCAAAATAAAAAGGAAGAAAAATATCGAAACGAGTACAAAACCAAGTTAAATGAAAAAACCCAAAATGCACGCAAGTCTGTAAACAGAGCTCAGCTCACAAAGATATTGTATGCATAGCTTTTAAATGCACTTTGCTCTTCTTGTGTTTGTGTGTGTGCGTGTGTGTTTGTATGGGTGTCTATGTGGTTTGATGTGGGAGCCTTAAACAAAGAGTCAGCAACAGCTGCCTGAACAATTTTCTCAATTTAGTTGAACTGAAGATAAAAGTAAAACAATTGAGCAAAAATATCATTTGTATTTGCAAACACTGAAGGCAATTTGAACACTTAGAACACTTAATAATTACACAAAGAGTTAGCTTATAACAACGACTAGCTTTCAAAGTGTACGTCGAGGTGTATGTATGTTGTAATTGTGTGTGTGTGTGTGTGTGTGTGTATTTGTGTGTGTGTGGGGCGGGGGGCGTGTATGTGAGTCGGTTTATATCAAGAAATAATAAAATTACAGTATTGCAAGCCAAAACAGGCGCGGCCACACGTTTACACGTTCACATTGCAAGCAAAACTCTGTCAGTGTAAACGGGCCAAGACTCAAATGTTTTTGGCTCGACAAATAATAAATCCACAAATAAAAGAAAATTCTTACAACAACAATCATAACCGAGTTGAAAAACTAGGCGAGTGTGTTCTGAGTATGTCTTCGTGTTTGAATTTTTTTTTTTAATTTAAACATTTAGCAGACTGTATGTGTGTCGTGTATGTGTTTCTTATGTTCAACGCTGCACGATTAACAAGTAGTAGAATAGAGTAGTAGGTACGAGTAGATACGATACGAGTATTGTATGTTGTAGCATATAGAAAACGTCGGCCTGCTGCGCAACTTACTCAGTAGCCTGAGCAAATGGTATTCCAATAAATGTGGGACTCAATGTTTCTGTGTACATTTCCATGCCAGTGCCGCGGAGGTAATCATTTGTCCAAGACTGCATGTCTGGCGACTAGGGGTTAAAGACGTACATAATATAGACACATATTTTATGAATTGTTTGTTACTTCGTAGTGGACTCTTGGGCTTCTATCTTCGTTTTGCATTTACAAAAATACATATTAGAAACGCTTAACGCTCAGAAACGCAGATCACTGAAACCTTGTATTTTATTGCAACATTATTTGTTGGCCCGCGTTTAAAGAACAAGTAAAGCGCTCTTCGCTGATTATTGGACTCCAAAGAGTTGTGTAGGTGTGTCTGATAAAGTTGTGTAATTCCTTAACGGAAAACCAATTGCACTACTTACGGTCTTAAACGAGCGCATGGCGAATAAATTGGCCATCATGGTGGAGAAACCAGGCGCCAGGCAGCTCTGCGCTATGAAACCCAGCTTCAGTTCGGCCAGGCAGATGACGTCGTCTCCCTGTTTCCAGTCCCACGATGGTATGTTCAGCAAATACGCCTAGGAAAATAAAACGCGATCAGGTGGACGTTATTGACGAAATTCTGTAGCGGGGGAAGGCGGGGGAAATTCCAAAAAATAAAATAAACTCGTCCTTTCTCGGACCTAGGAGAATCTGGATACCAACTTTGGTTATTCTAGCTTTTATAGTTTCTGAGATCCTAGCGTTCATCCAGACGGATGGACAGACGGGCATTTTCTTTATGTGCAGACGAATGCTCTGTATTCGAACAAGCTTTTTATTTTGCAAACATAAAACAGAGTGCACTTTATTAGTCTCTATGTATATGTTAAAGCATCTACATTAAAAGCATCCTATTCGAAAAAATCATTAATAATATTATAACATATTTCATGTACTCTATGATCAAGAAAACGGAGTCATTTTTGAGCAAATTTTGACATATTCGTATTAGGTCTAAGTAGTATTCTTCCTCAGAATGTGCTTGGATTACATTTTGTGATGTCAAAGTTAAAAATCTGTCTGTCTGTCTACAGTCAACTAGAACACAGCTTCTTTGGAAGCCAGTTCACCATAATTTAAATTCCCAAAGCATTTGAAATTTTACACAAGGAATATGTTTTTATTACTTGTAGAACAAATGCCTTAAGGGCACTTAAGTGTTTAGTATTTAAAACTGCAAATGAAAATATGATTGTTTTCTTGACAGGCACTCACCTTATTGTGGTACTGCATAAGCTGTATGATGACTCTTATGTCATCGCTGTAGTTCTTGATTGAGATCACTCTCATGATGTTGGCAGCATCTTCTGCGTCGGGATCTTGGCAATATTTGTTAGCAAGCACTAGGCAGGCATCGGCTTCGTGTACCTTTGGTGACAGTGGAGTAGACCGATTAGCATTGGTTCCAGCACGGTTCGTGCTTCAGTTATTATGTCTATATCGGTATTTTAGGCACAGCTATAGACGTTAGATGATTGTGTCGTGTGAGGTTATGTTGAACTGTTGATCGTTGTATAAGTCTGACATGATATGGTTATACTGTAGTTTGGTGAGTGGGTGATTGATTGCTGGCTGGCCTATGTGGTTGCCCACGTGTCACGTATGTATAGTATATACGAGTAGTACTTGGTTGAACGAGGAGTAAGTATGTTTAGGTAGTAAGTATGTTGTAGTTTTTGCACGCAAGCGGTTCACACGCACATTGATTGGACAACTATGCAGTTAAAATGTCACAGGTGGTATTGTAATTTATTTTTATAGTCAGCAAGGATAATTGCCAGCTTCTTGCATTTGTTGTCAAAGCTTACACATACGAGTACCATACATTAAGGTTTTATTAAAGGTTTTTTTTTAGCTGGCAACATTGGCGATAGGGGGACAGTAAGCGATAGAGTTTGTAGTTGTGAGTAAATGGCTGTTAGTGGACTTTGGTTCAATTTTAGTAAGAAAGAATAGTAAATCAAAAAGCGAACGCTCGGTGCGATAGTGAGTGGAGGCAGACAGAACGCTGGTGTCGTTGGGTGGTGGACACAAATCGAAATCGAAATCAAAATTAAAGCCATTCGCAAACTAAAGAGTCAAATAAAGTGGGCATTAGACAATAGATACTGCAATATAATGTGCCACAAGTCGTATCGCAGCGCCATCATCTGCAGCACTCGCTCGGCTCAGAACTGCTGAGCGGGCACAGTTGCTTCCAGCTGCTACCAACATAGACTTCCAGCAGCATCGACAGCAACAACAATACCAACATGCAGCAAGTACTGAGTGGCAAGTATAACATGCAGCAGCAGGCAGTCAATGCAATTAATAAACAAAAGAGATTGAAAAGGAATCAAAGGTGGAGGGCACCCAAGCAGGCTGCTTAAATTAAAACACTTGCAACAACATCGGATCAAACAACAGTTTCTACTTTCTTTATACAATTATGAAATGAAGGCAAGGCAAGACCGGAGGAGGCATGCAGTGGAAAGGCTCAAGTGCGATTGGATTGGATTAGTTTAATAAAGAATGGTGTGGTTAGATAGCAATCTTCTGTGACAAGTGTATTGATTTTGCTCGGCTTTCATTTACATAATATATATAGTACCTATATACAAGATTCATATTGCTGTATAGCCACAATATGCGGCACAGTGTACGAGTAATAGTTCGTGAGTGTATGAGTTAATTGTAAAATTATTTTTATCTGCTGCATATCGGTACACTACATAAATTTAAGCACAAAGGCATTTTTGCGTTTTATGCTTTACAGCCGTACGTAATAAGCTTTAGGGTGTCCTTCACATCAAATAGCGCTTCCATTTTGCTTAATGCTCTGTATTTTCATTATATCCTTTAACACAAGGGCAGGCATCGTTTAAATCAACACCTAGTGTCCTGAATCAATTCATTAGTGTGTTAAGTCTCTGAGGCGGCATGATGTAGCACATTCATAATCAGCACGAGAAGCTCTGTAGTTATATCCCTGACCGTGTTTCCGTCAATAAAGCGCTCAGGAATTTTTATAGCTGACAAAACAATTGGCCCATTTTGTGAATAATAATAACGTCTTTATTTATTAATCTTAACCAAAGTTTCCATAAATGTGTTGATCCTACACAAAATACTCGAGCTAATATGGGCTAACAAAAAGTCGACGAACACTAGGGACCATTTGGAAATAAATAATTTCCTGTAAGCCCTTTTTCTTATTAAGCTATACTCTATTATTGCTAGGAAAAGTATCCCAAATAAACAGAAAATGGTTTGTTTGTTGATGCGACTCTCTCAAGTGCTTGGATCTTAAATGTGCTTCGAATCAGGACGTTTAAGTTTGCAACCTTTAATAAAAAGTATTTAGGTGCCTGAACAAATTTAACATCGACAAAAGATTTTCAAATAATTCGCGTTAAAAGCACTTGTACACCACGAGTACATTGTTTTTTTGTTGATATGTAATCATTATTAACGATAACTAGGTAGGCTTAAACTAATTCTTATACGAGTTTCAATACAAAAGAAGTACTTTACTTAAGTTTAAAGTTATGCAGATTGTTTTGTGTGGAAATATTTTTACATTTCTATTATAAGTATGGTCAGTTAGTTTTTCAACAAAATTGGTACCACGAGTGGCAATTATTTTTAATGTACGCATTATGACTAACTTATATTTTTGTAAGTCTTGACTTTTTGAAAAACCATTGTATATTAATTAAAAATTCAAGACCTGCATTAGTTGCACAAAAATGCTGATTATTACTGATGAGTTCATATTATTCTAAATCTCTGAATGTTATAGGATCATGATGCAATGTAACACATCGATGCACATTGTTATTGTCATTTATTAAATTGAATCTTGCGAATGAATCGAAATATAAAATGTTGTCTTTTTAATTCTTAATTTCCTTCAATATTTGTGGCGCTGGTCCAAATTTATTTCAACACAGTCATTCTAATATTTTCTAATACATAATGCACCTACACCCTATCGCTTAACAACATAATCGGAAAGTAAAGCCTTAATAACTAAGTAAATCTCTTCAAAATTCAAAATGACGGTTGATCTATAAGCACATAAAATATTTCCGAGTGAGCGACCGCATTTTCCGCCTGATGTTAGGTCGTATATTAGTATTACTATCAAGAATATGATCAAAATTTGCATTGATACTGACGATGTTTTCAGTATATTCAACTAGTTTTTTATTTTTTGAATATTTGGATATCGAACAGTAGTTTTTTTAAATCATTTCAATCATTGTACATATAATAATATTGATATGAGAACTTAACATCTATAATATAGTATACCCGTATATTATTATACCTATAAGTTAAGCCAATTGTAATTTATACCAATGTCTGATACTTGGTAAGTAATGCAGTTTTAGTAAACTAAAACAATAACTTTAATCACTTTGCATACACAACAACGTCAACAGCAATTAACAATTACTAAGTGTGTGTATGGAGATGGGTGTGTTGGTATGTAGGCGGGTGTGGGTGGACCCAAATCCGTTTTGGAATTTTGATTTACGAGTATGTATGTATGCGTATTCTAATTCTGCTGCTCCTAACGCGTTACAGAACACCAAAGGATACCAACGAAAAAAGTGATTTCTGTTTATTGGTACGACGCACAGAACAAAACCAAAGCGAACAAACAGAACGCGCAAATGCATAATGAGGACATTTATATGATAGCTATGATTTACATATACATATAAACATTAAATGATATTGTTTTTATTTTTACATAAACACGTGTAAGTATACATATACATGTTGGTAGTAGGTATTAAGTAGTACAATACATAAGAGCGTTCGTTATTTGTTACAATCAAATGATAATATGTATGTAGTACAGTACAACTCGCTTAGTCACTTTTAGTTAAAAGGTATATGTGTTGATACTTGTATTGATTTTATTAAAGCCTGAGTATAGATAGTAACTGTTTATACAACACACATACTTGTAAAAACAAAACAAAAAAATAACAAACAGAAAAGGAACAAACGAAAGGTTTGAAATGAATCAACAATTAAACAAACAATCATTCGACGAAAATATAGAGAAACGCATAAAATAATAAAATATTTTACCTTAACCCTTTGTAGATCAATCGGATTCATAATGGTTCCTTGGAAGAACTCCACGGTGGTAAAATGACGCTTGAACAAACCCTCAAGTTCCAAATCGGGTGGTTTACTTTAGAATTTTTGGATTGGTTTTATATTTTCGATACATTTTTTTGGGAAAATAATACAGAGGTTTTTTAGAGTGGTATTTCGTGTTGTTTTTGTTGTTCCAATGTACAAATTTTACGTGGGTTTGTTGTTGTTGTATTTTTTAAATTATTATTTTATCGGTGTGATGTAACACAAACAAATACACACATTACAGAAATTGTGCAGGTGGGTGGCAAATATATGAAAATGAAAATAAAGAATAAAAAAAAATGCAAATTCTTATTTTGTGGTCGTTCTAGTAAGGCTCCCTCAGGAATAAGATTGGCGAGCCAACAGCTAAGAAGCAGTGTGTTTATCAAGAAGCAGATTGTGCATTACTATTCACCCTTTTTGTACACCTTGGACCAAAGACATAGTTTTCAATAATATACTTTATTATTAGCTTGCCAATCTAATTCCGTGAATAGGGGCTCAACACAATAAATCAATGTGAAAATTTGAGTGCATCGAAAGCAAATGCGTATAATGTTTTATAACTAAATTATAATAATCTAACTTTTCGAGAAAATAAATTTTGTACATATAGTATATTAGCAAGTAAGAAACCTTTGGCGATTCCGAAGATGCTAACTAACTCTCGTTACAAGGTCGTCGGACGGTCTACACCAAAATCAATAAATATAAAAGGTAACGTTTCCTCAATTACTCATTTCTATACTTAGGTGTAACATTTTCTTAACTAACTATTAATTAAGTATATAAATATATAAATCACTATGGCACCTTACTGTAACATTAATAAAGTTGAATGGAATATACTGAAATGGCATTTGAAATGCCTGTTAAAAGTTTTTCAATGTGCTGCACTACTAAAGGCGGTTATATAAGTATACAGATACATATCAATCGGATTAGATAAATCGAGATAATTAAAGCATAAAGTGCTACAATTCAAAAGGAAGATCGATATGTTAAATATGCGTCCGCATTATCTTTCATCTAAAAATATGTGGAAGTTCAAATGGAGAAGCTTTAAGTGTGGGTATGACAAATAAATATTATTGGTTTGAACTAATATTTATGTATGACATAAAAGGATTGTTTATATGGTTAACACTTTTAAGAACTGTAATTTTCAGCTAAAGAGGACATTCCAAATAAGCAGTTTGATAAACTTGAAGCCAAAGTGAACGAAAAAAGTATGAAAGAAAGTGAAACTAAGTTGTACATTTTAACCAAAACTAGTGGTACTATTGTTCAATATATTATTGTTTCTTTTGAATTTTGAAAGCTTTGAAATTTCTTAAAAATCGATTCAAAATATTTTCAGCGGCAGCTGCATATCAAAACAAATACATAAGTAGAAAGAATATTATAGAATCTTCAAAATTGCAACAAAATAAAATAAAGGAAAAATTTATTAAAAGAGTGGAAGTAGAGCGAGCAGAGAGAGAGAACAGGGGGTGTTTCGCAGGTCGCTGTGGGCTGGCAACGGTAACAATCCATTGGTTTTGCGGGCTATGAGATACTCTAGATTTGCAGACACAAGTGAAAGACTATAGATTTGCGCGTTAGATCTATCGATAGTCAGTAGTTGCGAGTAATTGTGTGGGCGTGTAGGCCTGCTCCGGGCACAAGCACGGACACAAATGTGTGAGATGTGTGAGGCACATTCACAAAATGGCGCATCATTTGACTGTGATTTGTTGTAAGAGTATGTGTGAAGAGAGCGAGATGGGGGAAAAGAGAAAGAGAGGGAGCGTTTCCTCCTAACTTCGGGCAAATGCAAACTCTGATTGAGTGTCTTCATGTACATTTGTGTTTGTGTGTGTGTCTGGCGTTTGTGTGTGTGTGTGCGTATACTGTCTATATGTCGTTATA
This sequence comes from Scaptodrosophila lebanonensis, assembly GCF_003285725.1. Classification (NCBI taxonomy): domain Eukaryota; kingdom Metazoa; phylum Arthropoda; class Insecta; order Diptera; family Drosophilidae; genus Scaptodrosophila; species Scaptodrosophila lebanonensis. The sequence goes on from NW_022060558.1 coordinate 5,097,318, forward strand.
TGTATATATTTATGTGTGTGTGTGTGTGTGTGTGTGTGTGTGTATGTCGTATAGTTTAGATCGCGCCTTGGTGTGTATTTGTGTACCTTGACTCGCTCCAGATCGACTGCATTCATCATAGTGCCCTGAAAAAAGGCCACTGTTGTATAGTGACGCTTCAGCAGTCCCTCTAGCTCCAGGTCAGGTTCTTTGCTAATATTGCATTACGTTATTTAGTTAAGTTTAAGATTTAGGATTAATATGGAAATGCCTTCTGTTTAATAAAATTCTTTATGCATTAGTGCCTTTTACTAATTACTAAATTAATTGAAATACTTAAATAAGTGCCTCCGTCTAATTTATTCATAGACTTAGCTGATCGGGATACTGATACTACATCAATAAGTGCTGGCCAGCAGCTGCCGCACATGGGCCAACATGGGCTCCTGTGGTACAGTTGCTCGCCTTAAGTATTTACTCTCTTCTTAAATACTGCACTAAATAGTTGTTCTTTTTGTTGTTGTAGTTGCTCAATAACACAAAATCATAAATGCTTACACACAAAGTACTTTGAAAACTAATATTCAAATAATAAAGGCACATCAAATCAACAACACGAATAACAAAGTACTGAAATCAAGGCTTTTCACGACTTACCGATGTAAAAAGACGACCTCGACATCGACATCTTCACGATCTTCGTGCAGAAAGTCCTTCAGGAAATGCGACACGGATTCGTATGTTATATGTCCACATACCACAATATGTCTGCGAGTTGGGTACAGGAGAATGTGTGTATGTGTGTGTGTGCGAGTGGCATAGAAAAGAAACCTCATTAGTAAATAGCCATCATAGACAATGAATGTAAGCAACAAATATTCTTAGGTATAAGTTAAGATGCATTAATCAAGCGCTGTGCAAGTTTCGATTTTAAGTAGTAGTTATGTTTTCGTGTGTGTTAGTGTGAGTGTCGTATAACACAACAAATTTTATTACATATTTATCTTTTTTATATCAAACAACACTGAATTTTGGTGAGAGGCAAATGAGGTTTGGTTCATAATGGCGTTCAAAATTAAAATAAAAATATCGCTTCCCCACACATAAGCGGGCATTTTCTCTCACTGGTCTGCTTCAGGAGCTCCAGACAGCTGTATCGCAAGATCGCCTTGTTACGACCAAAAAAATGAATTAACGCATCCATCAGATAATTACTTTACAGATTTAGTTGTATGTCATACATTTGTAATTGATAAAAGACTTTCATACACATACAATGCGTTGTGTTAAAAGCCTTTTATATACTATAAATATATACATACATTTCTTATAGATAAACAGATAAAGCAGATTATGCTTTTCAGAAATGTGAACCTCTTCGTTTTGAACGTCAATTAGGAACCAAATTGTTTGCCTCCTGTTATGTTATTTCTTCTACAAATATATATGTATGTATGTTTATATATAGTAGAGAGCGATTGTGTATGATAGATAAAATATGTACGAGTATATAGGTATGCACATGTGTATGTATAGTGTGTGTTTCTGTGGTATTTAATGAATGCGTGTACTTAGGTGTATATAGTATAGTAATGAGTATTTATAGTAGGTTTGTATTGTATTTTCATAATCGTTTATATGTATTTATACTTTTATATTATTTGCTTCGTTATCAACTGCTCGTTGTTACTTTTCATGTTATATAGATTTTTAATATTATTGGTATTAAAGTAAAACTTGTATACATGTAGAAATCCATTTGAAGTAAAATCATCAATGAAAATCATAAAAATTAAACAACAAAATGAACAAACACTGCAATATGCATTTATTTAGTCTGCTACCCCAGTAGTTTGTTTAAATAATCATCAAATGAAAGCGAAGGCAACAAATAATTTGGCTCAAATGCTATGCATATGCAAAGCAGCAGTTCTTGGCAGTGCATACTTTGCAAGTGCATTTTCGAAATGGAACAAAAAATGTAATACAAGTAGTAAGGTAAACAAAATTAGTCATACGGTTATCTACGCACATCGTTGTTATATATTCAACTTACATGCATCAAGTAAAGCATCGAGTAAACTTTTCAATCTCTTTTGGTTTCTTGTTATTAAGTAAGTAGCTCTCTATATACACTACGCTCATTCCAATTCATGTCTACCAACTACATATGGGGTGCTATTTATATATGTAAATGTATTCATATATTATCACAGGCATGCAATCAGGCAGACAGGCAAACCGGGCGATCATACTTTAGTACCTAGAATGTGGGGTGCACTAACTACGTCATCATGCATCATCTTGGTGTAAGTGGAGCATCGAACCGCATCATACAAACCATGCTTCGATGTACATATACTGATTAGATGTATGCTTTCATATTATCGAATAAGTTTTTTAGTACTTCATCAGTATAAGTATGAGTTTATCAGTATATGGTGTGAACCCCAAGCCCTCAACCTCTTCATAACGCATTACCCACACACAGTTACTCCTAAGCCTTTTCATAGCACTATAGTTCAATTTTTGTTGCAGCATAAGGAACTTCAATCGGTTTATTTTACTTGAAAGTAAGTAAATAAAAGTCAAGCCACTTCACAGAATATCCTTTCTATATAAGAAAAGTTGTTGACTTTATTGTCTGTTTATGACAAGAAATGTTGTGGAAGAGAAATTAGACAAAATAACTTCAGGAATGCAAGCATCCTCTTTTCCTGATATAGATAGAATAAATAAAATATGCTACTATATACTTTTTGGTATTAAATGTTGTTACATTTATACAGTTTTGGTAAAATGGCCTAATGAGAAAGGCAGAAGAATCCAATACTCATTTATCGCTCGATCGATATCATTTATTATAATCGGAATCGCGCTTGCATCCTCTGTGCATAGCCGCATTTCGATATCTGTCAAACAAATGTAAATTGCGTTAATACGTATATACATAGGAAGCTTAAGATGTGGTTAATTTTAAATTAACTTTTTTTACTGCTTAATAAGACTGCAAATTAAGTTTTTCCATTCATTACATTTTTCATACTATATAGTTTGCTGGCCATGATGGAGATATGCTGAGATTGTGGGTTGCTACGTAGATCTGTGTTAGATGATGGTGCACGGTAATGATCCAAAAGTAACCGCTACTGTGTCAAAAAAGTAATCGTATGGTTGGTGGGTGGTGGTTGTAGGTGTGGAAAGATTAACTAAGAATTGAACTTGCATTTAACAAACAAATGATCGAAGGAACGATTAACTAAATTGCATTAGTTCTTGTGTTTTTACTGCTGCTAAGAACAAATAGTGATAATTTTAAACAGGTTTATTATATTGCTTGTTTTCGTAATTTTTCATAACAGAAATTGTGTGAAAAATTTGGTGAAAAGTTAATAACTTGATGCATGGCCACGCATTTTCATCATTACATATCCATATAATTGCTGCTCATGAGCGTCTAAGCACATGACAATCAGATTTTTGTTTGTTTTAATTTTTTCATTTACACAAAACAAAAAATTCCTTTTCTGCAGATATGCTGTTTTTTTTCAGTGTTGTGCCATTAATGGATAGAATGTTGGCGATTAAGTGAGTGAATTAAATAATTGGTTTTAATCAGTGATTAGTAAACAGGAGAGGATAGTTACAGATATTATATTGAGAGATAGAGAAAGAGAGAGAGAGAGAGAGAGATTTGAGATTTATTTATCATCGATGCGGGTGTGTGGAGGGACATGGGTACGGATGGCGGAAGCGGATTAGCTTACGGATTGAGTAACACTAACTGTGAGTACAGCGACTTGCTGGCCTGTACACTGCGACGACGACGACGATAAAAACAGTCAGTAGCACTGGACGCAGTCACCTAGGGTGGTTCAATCTTGCAGGAAGTGAGTTATTGTCCTCTATATGCTAATATATAATAACTGCACCAACCATTACTCGATTCAAACCTAAACTTCGTGTTTACATCATATATCATACGGTTACAGATGTGTTTGTGTATGCAACTGAGCATACATCTAAATGATTGAAGGTGTATGAAGAGCAAAACTATAAGAACATAAATCAAGTCAATTCGGTTCGATTCGGTTCGATTCGGTTCAATTCGATTCGGGGCATCCACACACAATGTACGAGATAATACGGAAGAGAGAGGCTTATTGATTGGCTGTTGTAGTTGTAATGTGGAGAGTTGTGTGTGTAAATATATGTGTATGTATTGTATATACATAGGTATATGCTATTGTATGTAATAAATTTTTTCTGTCTGTATATTTATGTATATCAGGCTGTTCCTTTTTGTGATTGATGTCGCTCTTTATTATATTTATACGCGTTCGTTTTTTTTTTTTTTTTTTTTTTTTTTTGTTCAATTATTTCATTGCTTGTTTATACTATGTATATTGTTAATTGTATTTGTTGTGATTGAAAACATAGAAGAGAAGAGCTTTGAGAAATCAAAATCAAACATAATGATTGCCATAAAAAAATATCATGTGTAGGAGTTTGTATATGTATGTATTTATGTAGAAGGAGTTATAAATATAAGTATATTTTTCAAGAACTACAACATTTATAGAAACATAACTGTTTCAAGAGGTAGAGACAGAGAGAGAGAGAGAGAGAGATAAAGAGAAAGGCAGAGTTTATGTATGAATATGGCCTTGTATATATATATATATGAACTTTGTTTAAATTTTTATAAGTATGTTTTTTTTTACTGTGGCACACACATACACATACACAAACATATTATCAATGTATACAAAGAACAAACAAAAAATACATTTATACCGAATTGCCCGCCTGGTATTTCCAATGGACGCCATTCAAAATACGGAAAGAATTTGTCATATGTATATGTGTGTGTACGTTCTTTTATATATATATGTCTAACATTTACGTACAAAATTTAGCTTGGTAATATGCATTTTATCGTTTAATGTTTAATTGCTTAAAATTGTTTGCATAATATACATATATATACGGATTACGACTTCGATATCAAGGACTATATAGACAATTACAATTATGTAACACATAATAATAAACACCAATCACTGATTCTTCAAGGGCTAATACAATGCAAAATGGGTAGATGGCATACAAAAGATGTACAAAGTAAAAAAAAAATATTCTCTGCATAAGTTTAGCCAATCGTATCGCCTCCCCTACTTAGGTCTCCCCACCGACCTGATTTATCGGATTACTCGGTTCGAGGCAACATAAGAGATAACTGAAAACGTGCAAAATGAGCGCTGATGAGCCCAGAGAACTGAAAATCTAAACAAATTTAGAGAAAGATGTGTTTAGTGGTAGATAGTACATAGTTATAATTGAAGATTGGCGTTCAAATAGAATAGAATGTATGGAACTTACAAGTACAACAAGATAGATAGAGAGTAGTCAAGAGTACGCACATCATACACAATACTCAGAATGGTTTAAGTAGGAAATAATTTTGGTACACGTCTCTCAATAGTTTCAAAATGCCAATCCAATTCAAACCATAAGTTACAGGATAAACTAACAAATGAAACAAACTAAATATATGATTGGGTCGCTTAAAGGAAACGAAACTATCAAGAGGCGACGTCAACGCTTAGATACATTTAAGGTTTACGTTGATCTACATTGGCGACACGTCTATGTCGAAACCAAGAATAACCGAAAAGAATTTGTTATACAGAACCAAAACCAAATCCAAACGGAAGTACAAAATGAGTTCTTGAGAAGTGAAAACATAAGCATATATATTTTAGTTGAACTTCTTGTTGATTTTCGCTTTTTTCAGTTATAATTTTGTTCAATATTGGTAGAGTTTTCATGTGTGTATGTTGGATCGATTGTAAGGTCTGAATAGGACTTCAGTGGATATCTGGTTGATTGTTTAATGGGTTGATAGTGCAGAGTTCAAATGTTGTTTGATGATGGGAGCTGAAATATTTTTGTTGTTTTTAATTCAGCGGCTAGACAAGCGGGCGCACATGGAGTGTAAGTAATATTTTGCCCAATGCTTGATTAGCTAGTACATTTTTTTAGTTGCTTCAAACAGAGTAGCTCTGTTGTTGGCCCTTGCCGGCTAGCAAGAATTATGTGTGGGGTATGTCTATGTGTGTAGGTATGTCTATGCATGTGTTTTTGGGTTAGTTTGGAAATCAAAACAAAATTTCAGGTTAATTTCCTCTTGAAACATTTGCGAAAACAATTCATAAGAATGAAACGCAGAGTAAAAATAAATACGAGTACTGCACGAATTTTATTTTAGCGGAAATTTCATTTTGATTTTGGGTCGATTATTGTTTTTCTTCTGCTTTGCCTTTGGAAACAAAGACAAGTTTTCTGTTAGTAATATATCTAGTGATTGTGTTTGAATTTGTTAGATAATTGCTTCTTGACTTGAGTTAATGCATGTATTTATGTTTTGTAGTAGCTGGAGAGTAGTAGTAGTCTGTTTTATTTTATCATTTTTATCGGGTTTTAATTATTGATTTTAAGAAAATTTCATTTGTCTCACCTTCGCCCTTTTTCATTTTTTAATGTGCCCCCATATTTGGCTCTTGTTCCAATCAAGTCTATAATCTCAGGTATACAACTTGCAAAAATCGCCTGTTTACAGTATGAAAGACAATGATGATGGTGAAGTATTTCGTTTTTTTTTTGCGTTCTTTTATTTTTTTATTTTTTATTTTTTTGAAAATTATAAATAAATAAGCGTAAAAGGTTGGTATTTTCTCAAATTTAATTTTGGCGCGACCTTGATACAAAGAGAACGATAGAGCAAAGGACAGAAGACAGGAGGCAGTGAAATTCGAGTATCTCAGCTATGGGACCCCCAGAAGTATGCTGTTGTTTTTTTCTTCGATTTACTTAGCAACGACGCAGAAGATTTTTTTGCTGTGGGATTAATTTTGTTCGATGCTGTTGCTGTTGGTTGTTGTTTTGTTTTTTTTTTGCTGTTGTTTTTCTTGTTTGGCGCTCTTTGTGGTGTCAAGCGCCATTTTATTTGTTTAACATACTAGATAAACTTAAGCTGCAGAAAGTAGAAAACTAAAACGAGTTAAATGACAAAATGAACAAAATAGGACTGTTACGTTTTTTATCATCTTCATAGAAGTTAACGAACCGTTTATACAGTTTTCAGCTAATTTCTTGCACTAATGAGTGATCGGTAGTTGTGTACATGTACATAAGTAAATAATTTGCAGTAGGCTTTCGATTTCTTGGGGGTGTGTGTTGGAACAACTTAAAGCCGCATCTATGTATATAAAACTTTCTGGTCTTAACATATCGCGCTAAATGCCTGCAAAGAAATTAGTGCCAAGTACACACACACATCAACACAAATCCGGTTATCATTGAGACGCTTATGACGCTGTCAGACAACACCTTGCACTACATAATATCATAATATCAAAACAACTACATATAATTTTTCATAAGGCGAGTGTGTCTATGTGTGTGTTTGTTGTAGACTCTATAGAGAGAAAAAAAAAAAACAATTCAACAAACTAAACTTCATATGATGTGCGTTCGTCTATGTGTTTAAGTGACTTATATCGATACATCGGGGGGGCTGGGAGAGAGTCATAAATAATGTTGACATGATGCTGATACTGATACTGATTACGATTACATATGTTTGTATGTATGCTGGAACTGTAAAACTGATATACGTTTTTATACATGACATGTACATATGTTTAAAATCAACTCAAATATCTTCAAAATTATTCGCTTTACGTTTTAGGAGCACCACCCGCTGGCGAGCAGGGGCGGGGCTCGCTTTTATTTTATGCGTGGCTGCGGCATACAAAGTAGGTGCAAGCAAATTAACGACTTTTAATTGAAAATTATTAATTAAGGTGTAAAGTATCTGTTGTTTGGTTTTTTGTTTTAGATATAGTTACAAATATAGGGTACGTATTATAATTGTAAATTACAAAAACGTTACTACTGCACTTTGTATGTACGGTATTTTGTATGTATTAGATTCGTAAAAAGTAGTAGTGGAAGAGTAGTAGAAGTTCTCTTAATAGACAAAAACAATACAGAAACAGAATATCAACTCGGTATGTGTTCAACAAACAATTCAACGAAATGCAGTTTAGTTTTTATGGATCAAAGAAAGTAAAAGCACTAGGGGGAGCACTTAACAACTGGTTTGAACTAAGGCTAAACGAGAAATTAGAGAAAATGCGGTAACGGTAACTGACGCTGCTGAAGTTGCATAAAAAAACGAACATTTCTCATTCGCATTTGCCAGAGTTATGCAAATACTTCTGTTGTGCCGACTATGTATATACAAAAAGTAAATTATAGCATTATAAGTAGTTACACATTAAAAATTCAAAGTAGAAGCTTTCAGCTAATTTTTCATTTAGTAAAATTGAGTTTTTTCCTCTTACGTGTAGTGTAAAAACTGAAAAAGGTCAGTTGTTGCTTGTGTTTCTTTTTGTCATTACATTTGCTGTTTCCAAAATATTTTCAATTGATAACGCGCTGTACATCAAAAATATCAAATATATACACGAACACAAAGTTATCTCCGTGCTCTATCGTATCCTTTACATTGACTCTACTCACACGCACACGTTCAAATACTTCTGTAAACCATCCGTTTTCAAACCTTATTTGTGTTGATTTCTTATGCTTTGCTTTTTGTCTTCATGGGGAAAGTGAAAAGGTGCATGCTTTGGTTATGCAATAATTTAATAAAATTCAAAATCATCATCTGTAGTTGTTATTGTAGTGTTTTTGCTTCATGTTGAAAATGTAAGTAAACAGAATAAGCACAGCTGCAACCAAAAAGCAATACAAATATCAGGCTGTAAATATCGGGACAAAATTAAATGAAAGGGGGAAAAATATGCATATGAATGCCGTTTCGCACGCCACGAAATTTGCTTTTCTATTCTCGTATATAGCACAAAAAAGCCACAAAATATTGATTGTGTTGAGTTGGTTTGGATCAATAGATGAGTTAGTTTTAAGTGAGTTAAGCATTATGAAGTCACTTCATGTCAGAAGTCGCCTTGGCAAGATTATGAAAAACGTCTTTTTCACATGCAAATTTTGTAGTGAATTCTTTATCTTTAATAGTAAAACATAAAGAAGCTCTGTGTCCGTTCTTTAAGCAGTTTTTGCATGCTTTGCTTTTCAATTTTTGCCTATTTTTAAAGCCCCATATCCTCAAACTATTTATTGGAAATTTTGAAATAAAAGAAAACTCTCAAAAGTATGCTTTGTTTAATTTTAATTCTCTCTTCCTCTTCCTCTCAAGGGTTTAGAATACGAAAAATTAAAATGAGATGCTAAGTCCTAAAAACGCGAAATTAAAAAATCCTGAAACTTACTATACATTGGCTCTACATAAGGTAGGACAAATTTGGTCCTTTATCTTAATTATATATTTATTCAATAACAGAGCAAAAAAAAAAATGGACACCTTATATTTTATGAATGTGTTGTTTTAATTTTAAAAATCTATAAAACAAATTAAATTGTAAGCATAGTAAACATTTGTTTTTAATTAAGACCTATTGAAAAATAAATATATATTAAAAGAACTCTTTTGCGCTCCATCTAAACTAGACTTCCTCACTTATATTCTTCAACGGTAGATCAAATTTAAAATTAATCGGTTGCTCTAAACTTCTTAGCTAGGCAACGGATTGCTGCTTAACTGTATGTGCCTAAAGCTACAAGTTGGAGTGTAAACACAGGTGGGATTTCAATTAAAGATAACAACAAGTTGAGGAGATCATGCGCAAAGAGAAGGACAGAGCTATCCTTTTTGGAAAACAAAGAGGTCAAGTCTAAGCCTCTGGCGTTCATGCTGCTCTTGCTGCAATTTTTAGCTTGTAATTAGTTGTGAATGAAACAATTAAAAAATGTAGCTTAAGAACTAGACACAGAGGGAAAAAGGAAAAAGTCAAAATTTGCTTGCTGCTTTTTTTGCGCACCCGATTTTATTTCATGTCAGTGTTTTTTTTTCTTCTCGTCTCTCTAATGAAACGCACAAATATGAAGCCAAGTTTGAAAGGAAATATGCATATATAGGTATACTAAGTAGGCATGTATGTATGTACGAGAGTATGTAACTCGTATGTACTGTAACTGTATGTATTAAATAATTATATTATACTTGCTTATGAAACAACAATTAACTTTACAGAAGGATTTGAGAGTCAAATTACGGATTTTAGCTTTAGCTTATTTTCAGGTTAGTTTATAGTAAGTAGTTGCGCCAAAATACGAGTATGTGTGTGAGTTTTTGGTAATTTTCTCTCTCTTTGCTTGCTTGACTTTACAATTAATTTGGTGTTATACTGATATCAGTACATATATAGTATTACAACACATGCCGCCAAGAAACCAATGCCTTTTTTGGATGTAATTTCGTCGTAATACACTTGCCTCTTGATGAAAACAATAAAAACGTACGTTTTGAAAAATATTGGAAACCGCTTGCAAATTTTTATTTTCAATTGTGTGATTTGTTTTTGTTGTTGTTGTTTGTTTGTCTGTTTGTCTGTTTGTTGTTTGCTGTTTCTGGCCATGCGCAGTTGTTGGGCAAATGTTGAAAATAAATGTTTGAGCATTTTTATGCAATTTCACGTGACGCCAGAGAAAGGAAATAAATGAATAAAGTAACAGAATAATTAGAAATGAAAATTAATAACGTTACTAACAAAATATTGCATGTTCTTTTTTTGCTGGAGTTTAGTAAAATGTAGAATAAAAATAAACAATTCAAGTTATTTCGATTGCTGCGGTGTTTTGTTGCTTTATATACTTTTATTGGGTAATTGATCATTGTTGTGTTTGTCTTGTTGTATTTGCATTTGCATTTTCATATTTTTTTTCATAATTCATAATTTGTTTTTAGTGGGTACAGCCAGCAACATTTTGTGTACCTTTTTCTAGGATCCTTGCTATATGTTCCACCATATTTGCTTCTTTGGGCAGCCAGTTCAGTGATTTCTGGTATCCAACTAGCGAACACAGCCTAGATTCAACAACACACATACACATTTAGAAAAGAGCTGTGCCAAGACGGGTCTTATTCTTTTGTTTTTTGAGGAATGGGTGGGGTGTGTGTTTACAATTGTCGGGTAAATGCGGCGACGAGTTACACTTTAGGAATACGACGTTGACGCTGGCTGACGATGCGGATTAGTTGCACGACGTGAACAGTGCATGGAATAGGCGCCCGTACCGAACTTCTTCCCCCGCACCCCCGCACACTCGCACAGGCACGAACTGTCATTTGTACATCTACGAACACAGACACACGGTGCTTGCATACATATACGAGTATACTTATGTATAGTATTTATATACAATTGACAACTGACACACTCACTCGGTCTCAGTCAGGCACTCGCTCTTTCATCGCACACTCGCACACAGACACTCACAATACTTAGCTAGTTGTACATTATTTTACAGAGTTGGACTTTGTTAGGAGTTTCAGGTGTAAGATACCGCTGCTATGTAGTAGTATGTGTTTACTGTACTTGTATACGAGTACGTCTAATAATTTACAGTTTTTTAGTTTACAATTAACCAGTGAGTGCGCTTACGGCCGCTGTTTCTGCCTAGGAATACTTCGTACGTACAGGCAGCTCTCGGCTAGGATCACAGGATTACGAGTACTCATCAGTCTTAGGCAGTACAGTTAGCTTCTTTTTAGATAAACAAAATGTCGTGAGAATATTCTTTGTACAAATAGGGCGGGCGGTACTTTAAGGTGGTGAACTAGATGTTAAGTATGTGGTTGTAATTAGTTGATTTGCCGTACTTTACAATCCTAGGAATTCAATAGATATGATGCTGACATTTGTTACGCTGAAATGCGTAAATGGCATGATAACAAAAATACAATTGAATGCTTCGGGCAGCCGAAGTGCAAAAACAATTTCCGAAGGTGAAAAACATTTCGTGCACAGAGTTAAACATTCAAACGATATCGTTTAACAATTAACTCTAAAAATCGACAAAAACTGTTAGCTTCTATGTTTAAAAAAGACATTAACATGTTATTTTTAAAAATAAGCTGGTTTTGAAATGGGTCAACTTCCTGTCTGTAGCAGATATAGATTTTTATCGCATATTTATTGATTTGTCTTGAGATTGTCTTTTAAAGCGCAGAATATCTGTTCAGATTTTGGTCCATTAATTAATTCAAATTATTTGTATTGCGGTCCGTGTTTTCCGGTCTGTTTTCTGTCACTTGCACAACTATATTTAAGGATCACTTACGCTCTTTGTATGAATAGTTGAATAGGTGCTGTGCTTAAGTTTTTAAACAGATCCCAAGGATTGAAACGTGCTACATATTCAAATATAAATGTACATTTCGAAATTTCCTATAAAATCAGCGCAATCAGTAAATAGTCGTCAAACCCTTTACCAGACACAATTTCCTGCTTATGCTCATTATTACTTGTAGCTAAAAATTCAGCTTTTCGGAAAGTGTTGTTTTAGATTGATCATATCTAATGAACATTGGACTAAAAGTGTATTCAAATTTGTAAATGTTATCGTGAGGCTGAGACATAAAAGTGTGTGTAGGTGAACTTAATATTGATAAAAACAATGATAATATTGTGGGTAAAATTATGTTTTGCTTGCTCTCTTCGAACGAAAACAATAGTTATGTATACTTCGACTTGCAATTTTTACTTGGCAATGCGTGACCGATGCTTTTGGTGTGTGTTTAGAACAATGCGCCTAAATATTTTGCACATATGCTTTAGGATATCAAAACGAACCTTTAACTATTCAAAATGAATAAACGCATATTTATATTAAATTTTGTGTTAATACGGAATAACGTTTAAAGCATGGCAAGAAATAAAAACGAAGAAGGTGTACGAAAGGGAAAAAGCGATTTGTTCAACAAATTTGATCAAATGTTTCATGTTTTTTATAACACACGCCTACTGAGTGATTAATGGCACAAATTACCAACGTATTTTATGAAAAAGCAAAGAAGAAAAACAAAAGAGAAAGAATCAAAATCAAAAAAACAGAACAAGATCCCTGATGGAGTTCGGATAAACTTGAATGTTTAAACTAAATGACTTATCTGTGTCTCACTTTTCTGAACACCAAAACATAATGAACTAAAAATTTTAGTCTGTCTGGGAACGCAAAATTATTATAAATAAAAACGGAAACAGAAAATCAAACCATGTTTTAACAAAGTAATCGAAAAAATTACTTAAATTGTAGTTATTATTTGTTATGATTTATCACAGCAGTCACGCCATGTTCACAAATGTCATGTTTATTGTAAGAGTAGTTATTTTAACAAAAAAAAAAAAATGCAGACAATTTGTGACACTTCTCTCAGTATCAACTGCAACTGCAACTACTTAAAATGTGTGTTCAAAGATACGATTACTTGATAGTCAAAATCGAATGCTGGTTACAAAAATTACAATTCGGTGTACAACTCGGGTAAATGACAAAAACAAAAAGTAACATTTTAAGGGTAACAGACTAATTTTGTAATCAAGAGAATCGAAAATCGAGAATCGATTTGGCTATACATCACTAATCATTACATATATGTTTGTATATATACATATATATATATACATCATATATATGCTAGGTATTGGTAGTTTTGGTATGTATGTTTTTTTGTAGCTAATTACATGTAGTAGGTATTTCCCATTGAATGGGGTGTTCATTGGATTCGAAAGTTGTTGCGGGGTGCTGTGTAAAATACACATCGAGGAGTTTGGATCAAAATAATCCTTTGCTGCAGCTGAGGAACGTGACTTAGAAAGTACTACTCAGGTAAATATAGAACTGAGTGTTAAATAGGAAATATGTAGTTGTATGCTCGAAAGCTTCGAGTATTTACATTGAAGAGAGAGAGAGATATACAAATCAGAAGGAAGTTGGGCTGCGACAACTTGTTGTTGTTTTGTGGTTGTTTTTGACTTTACTTTAAATTAGTTTTTACTTTATATTACAGTTATTTCATTTTTGTATGATCAAATGTTTTTTGTTGTTTTTTTTTTTAAGTTATCGTACATAAAGCTTAATGATTTTGTAAGTGGATTGTTATAGACTACCTCTTTCCGTGTTCTCTTTTGAGTTCACCGCCATACTTATTGCCACTACCGACGAGTTCAATTATCTCCGGTATACTGCTGGCAAACATTGCCTAAAATATTTCATACACATATACAATAACAGCAAGATTATCAAATTGTTATGCAATAGTTAACATGTAAATATATGGTGGTTGTTGTTGATGTGCCCTACTCCTAGCTAGCTTGGCACGATAGGTGCCCATTCCAATTCCCTCTTTTCTTAAACCTTAAACGTTTAAGTGCATAACGGCTCTGAACGCCAAAGGACAGTCACACGGGCTACTGGTTACTGGTTACTGGTAGTTCTTAACGAGTTAATCCTAAAAGCGTTTGGTGAATAAAAGTACGAGTATAGGTATATGCGGCAGCCAGCATTATATATGTATCATGCAAATAATAAAAAGTCTCGTTTACGTTTATACTGTACTTGTATGTATAGTATGTAAGATACGAGCTGGTAGTAACATTGAATATATTTCAGGCTTGCTAGCAACAACAAAAATTAACCAAGTGAGGGCGGGCAGCTTTAGCACACACCTAAACGGGGGTTTCCCTATCACTGGCGCAGTGTCTTGGTGTAAGTGTTCGTTGTGTGTTCTGCATGTGTGTGAGTGTGTGTTTTATTTCTACTATTTGACCGTAACAGAACCAAAGGCAGAATTGAAAACTCAAACTGAAAATGTTTGGCATTGAAAAAAAGGGACAACGGCATGCAAATGTTTTGTTCGCAATCGAATCGAATGAGGAGCAGCGTGAAAATAAAACTCAACTAAGACGAGTATACTTGTAGTATGTAGCTGCTTGGCCACCTGTGTATACAAGTAAGTAAGTGTGGGTGTGGGTGTCGTTGTCTGTATGGGTGAGACTAGTAATATTTACCGTTATGCGCAAAATTAAATGCAATTGGTAAATAGCCCGTTAACGGAGCCAAATCGAAAGCATGGGTGAGAAAAATCAACCAAAAACTTGGATGATCGCAAAGAACAAAACTGGCATAATGAGTCTCAAAGAAAACGGGTTTTATAATAAAAAAGGTGCAGCGCTTATACATACGTATAGTAATATCATTCTATGTATTTACATAAACGTAGCTTTTGGTATTCGGTTTTAAATACGTTTCATATATGTATAAGTAATAGGAAATAAAATTGTATATCTATCGAGTAAAGAGTATATTGAAGTTGTGGCTATAAGTTGGTTAACACATGGCACAGGTTGTACAGGTCGTTTAAGGGCAACGGTAATGGTAACGGTAACGGCAACGGGAACTGCAACTGCAACTGTTGTTACAACTAGTTCTCGAGTTACGAGTAGGCAATAATAGTGCTACGCTCGGTACGTAATCTAAGCTAGTTTTGAGTACAACTTTTCTAGTTAGATAGTTGGATAGTTAGGCGGTAATCAAAACTATATATAGATATCATTCACACACTTAAGCACTTCCAACCCAACCCCGCGACAGCTCGTTGCTTGCTTGACCTAAACTCATTGGACGTTCTCTTGCACCGGTGACACAGGTTCAGATTCAGAATCAGACTCAGACTCAGAGGAAGAGAGGGGGAAACAACGTCTTATAATAAGTATTTATCGTAGACGGAAACTAAAAGAAGACTTTGTAGTATTTTTATTTCGGTTCTTAAACGTGTATTTCAGTGTGTGAGTGTATATTTGTGTGGATGTGTTTATATGTGCGTAGTGCAAAAACTTACCAAGCCGACGAGCAGAAAGAACACGAGAAATGTTCTTCCTAAGACAGTCTCACAGTAAACGTCACCATATCCTACCGTTGACATGGTCACAATTAGGAAATAGACACAGGTCCAATAGGATAAACGATGAGCATTATTAAAATCCAGCGGATCGCCAGAGTTCTCCAGCTAAATTTTAAGTAAATGCAATTGCAATTTTCAATTGCAAACAAACATGCATAAGCTACAGATCAACTTGCACATTTCTCTATGCTATTGGACACGAAATGGAATGTTGAAGGCGCGTGCGCAGGCGTAGCTGAAGCAGGAGCAGAAGCAGAAGCAGGGGCCGCTGCTGGCCAAGCATTCTGTGGCAGCATGCAACGTGGCGTATGCGCAATGCGTCCTTTTTACTTCACTCTGGCTGGAGCGCACGTCGCATTGCTGGAACAGAAAGCCCCCCAAAAGGGTCGCACTGCCCACGCGCCGCCATCATAATTTGTATTTTCAATAGTGTTGGGTGTGTCTGTATGAGTGTGAGTGTGAGTGTGAGTGGATGTGTGTGTCTACATACCAGATGTATAATGCCCGCTGCAGTTAACCACACGGATATAAAAATTGATACAAGTTGAGCCAGGCGTATCGAGCTCGATGTTTTTAGTACGTTTAAATATTGTAAAATATCTGGAACAGTCATGAGACGTAGCGCTCGAAGAAATCGAAGACCTGTTTGATATGATGATATGATAAATATATAGTGGCCGCATTGATTCGAATGTCTGTTCATTTTCACTTTTATACACATATATGGAGTAAAGCACATTGCATGCATACAAATCGACCACCACGAGTTCAACTGAGTACGATTCTGGCTGTGTTTCTGTATCTGTATAATTGGGTACTACATACTCGTTTGTATGTATAAGACATATATACATATCTATATTTACATGTATATGATAGGTGTGCTGGAAATTATGTTCAATATATTCAACCGATTTGTATGCATTGTGTTTAGAATTTGATTTGATTTTTAATTTAGGGTTGTTGCGCTTACCGATCCATGTTCGATCTAAATATATTGATACGAAGGACGGGGGTATTGTAAAATAATCTACAAAACTGTACATTTCTAACATAAACCAAAGCTTATCGGACGCCGCTATGAACTGCAAAAGATTTTTGGTAAAAAAGTAAACAAAATAATGTTTAAGAATTTCAGAAACATAAATACACAAATTAGCATAGCCAATAAAATTGTTATTGTTGTTTTTTTGTAAATGTTAGTTGTAAATCATAAACTGTAAGTTGTCGTTGGTGTTACTTGGTGTGTGCTTGTGACTGTGCAACTTACTCGTATAAAAAAGTAAACCATAAAAAATATATTGAATGCGAGATCGATCTGTTGAGTAATGTTATTACTCCATTTTTGGCATCTTTCGACTTCTTCGCTAGATGCATCAACAAAGTATATAATGAGGGATGCGATGCTGAGTATAAATACGAGTACGACCTGCAACAAAGAGAAAGACATTTATTTAAGCATTAATTTAATTTAATCGAACTTAACACCTAATGATCTTAAGCAGTTGCATACATTCTTGGGCACAACGATTAAAACTATTAGGTGTTGGTCCTCATTATTCCTGTAACCCAATGTTTGCCTGTGATTATAGGAATAATGGATTGCAGAGCCTTTTATAAGTAAACAGTACAGCTGGGAGAAGTCATAAAAAATATGTTTTTAAATTGTACAAATTATATAGACCCAGCAATATCTGGATCAAGGGCAACATAAACGACAACCAGTACTTATTGGTTCTTGTCAGAGAGAAATCTCAGCAAACATATACAGAAGAAACTAACAATTAAACTGCCCGTAAATCGATTTTAAGAGATTCAGAAGAAGCGTCGATTTGGAGTTATTAGGAATTTGGTAATTTTTAATGTTTTATAAACTTGCAGTTCAATTGGTAACGTCATCCTTAACACCGCTTAAATTTGTTGAATCCTATTTATATTTGTAGATTTTACGATTGCGGCTAAATTGTGGTTAATGGAGCAGCCCCAACTTGGAGACCCGCCAGTGCGGCAATCCGCACATTTGTCGCATCTGCAGGCGCATAAATCAAACGCATGCCAAATTGTCACCCACACTAACCGGAACGATTTCAACGATTGAACTCGCATACCCAAGCAGGCGCCCAACTATACAAATGGTCACTGGCTACTATACTACTACAAGTATACTATATATAGTACGAGTTCTTGGCAACTGGTTACTGGACAGTGGCGTTTTTTTTTTTTCTTTTTCATTTTTTGAGCGCGCTCGCATTAAGCCATTGCACAATGACTGTGAAGGAAGATAGTCGGGCCTAAAGGGCGCGGTGGGCGATGTGCATTTTTAATTGGCAAGCATGGCTCATTGGATTCAATGGGGCGGTGTCGAGCACAGCGCAATTAGTCAGTCGTGGCGCCCCGCTGATAAATCTGCTGTAGTCATGAAAGTTTTACAAGGTAATTTCAGGCCATCCGCAAAGCAAAGCGCTTCAGTTCTTTTTATTTTACGTTTTAGAGCGGTCGATGGGCAACGGGCCAGCACAGTTAAATGTCAGGGCTGACTGTCAGGCAGCAGCTGCAACATTTGGCCAGCCTTGTGCCTGTGGCTCTTAACCCAATGAAAGGGCCACCAAAGGTAATTCAACTTCTATATCTGCACCTCCCGCTCCACTGCTCGACTCAGTTGTGGTTATGCTTATGGCACAATATGTTGTTATATGCTCGTACTTAATGTTATTATACAATAATTGCCAGTGCTTGCGTTTCTACTTTGCTGAGCCAGCCTTGGGCGCGTAATTATTTTGATAATCGAAACAGAAAAGGAAAAGCTAAATTTGGCACACAAGCATTTGGCCCACACGCAAGCTACTTAGGCCCATAAATAAATGCGTCACTAGGGCGCATTTCTCATTTGCTGTAGTTGTTTCTGATGGTTGTGTTGCTGGCGCTCGTTTCGACGCTACTTGTATGCAAATGCAAAGAAAGTGTCTAAAATGTTCTCTGGTTCTTACACAACAAAACTTTTGGCTCACCGACCGAGCCAAAGTTTTTTAATATTTAAACCAGCAGCAGCAGTGGCCAAGATACATAAGCAAACCAAACTGTTTGTTAAGCTACATGGAAGTTCAGAGCATTTGCCAAGAGTGGCATTTCCAGCGCTCGACGACAAAAACATTGCCCATACGCCATGTGGCGAGGCGGCCCATTCATTAGTTCAATTAATTGCTACTCTAACTTAATGAAATTAAGCACATCAATCGTTGACGTAAGACTTCTTTGCATATACTATATGTGTGTAATATATATGTGTTTAAACAATACTGTCACTTCAGCATTAAATTTTTGATCATATCGGCCACGATAATGGTGTAGATATCACAACCAATTACAAATAAAAATTGAATCTTGAATAAGAGTAGACACGCCGCACTGCAAACGTTGATGACGAGGAATTCGTTGGAAAACTACACTTTAAATCTCGCTACCATCGACACAGTTACTAAGTAACATCAACACCAGTTACTATTCCACTTGCCTAGGTAAATATTTGTAGAATTACAGATGGAATATTGATTTATTGTTTTTATAGTTCTTGTGTATACACCATTTGGTTTCCATTATTTATATATTGTAATTTAAAAAAGCTGTTTATGATGTTTTAGATGATATCCATATTTGCGTTAGCCAGCTTTTCCAAATTACAGACGATACACAATCAGTAGGAAACATCGTATGTACGATGTATGTATTTTTAAGTACTTCTTCGCATTATTAAGTATGTTGTCATAATCCTTCAAACAACAGGCTATAATTTTTTTAACAGGTATCCTTTCTGTGTAAGCTTAATTTTCGAACACCTTTCACTGTGCAGCTCTACTTTGAAGCCATATTAATCAGCACTTGTACAAGGTGTGTTCCAACGTAAACAAAGTAAACTTTAAAAAAAAAAAAACAGAACAAATAGTTTTTCGGCAAAATCAATTTATTTTATTCAAAATAGACTCATTCTGCTTCAATACAGCTTTTTGCACGATCCAAACGCATGTCGAACGAGTGTTTTAGCTCGTAGGCCGGTATGGCCGTCAGTATGCCGGTGCAAGCCTTTAAATGGCCTCTACGTCTGCATAACGCTTTCCTTTCATGGGCAAAGGCATTTTTCCGAAAAGGTAGAAGTCACACGGTGCCATATCAGGTGAATAAGGCGAGTGGTTAATGGTTAAAATGTGATTTTTGGTTAAATAATCGGTCACAAACGTCGATCGATGAGGGCAATTTTTGTTCGTCAGTCAATTTGTGCGGAACAAACCGTGCACACATCTTTTGTAAGCCCAAATATTCAGTCAAAACGCGATAAATCGATGTTTTGGAGATGTTCAATTCCATTTCCATCAATTTCAATGATGATTTCGCTGATTTTTGATGAATTCACGCACAGTTTCGATGGAATTTTCGGTGATCACGAATTTTGATTGGCCCACATGTTGATCGTCATTTATGTCCTCACGACCACTTTGAAAACGTTGAAACCACTCGTGCACTCTGCTACGGGATAGGCAATCATCGCCATAAACTTGTTCCATCAATTGAAACGTTTCGGTAAAAGTTTTACCAATTTTAAAACAAAATTTAATGTTGGCTCTTTGTTCGAAGCTCATTTTCGCACCGATAACAGAAACATACTGACACTTAAAACGCAATAACTTCACTTCCAAACGACTAAATGTCATGAAGTTCTCACTGGACAATCGATAACGATAGCAGATTCTAACGCACCATATCGACATATAGATAACGCCACAAGGAGGCGCTAGATTCAAAAAGTCCTGTTTACTTTCGAACGCATCTTGTATGTCTTCTTTTATATTTGTCACCTACGAATTGGCAATACAATTATACTTTTTATTACAGAGATAATCCTTCGTATATATTTTTGTACAAACCCTGTTTTTTTAGTGACCTTTTTTGCTGAGAAATTATTTACTCTTATTTTATTATTTGATAACCAACACAATAAAACACAACACTAATAAAACAATAGTACATTGTCTGTATAGTTATTTGAGAAAGTTTCTCAGCAGCAAACTTTGTAAACGGCTCAGTGGGAACAGTTGCTTAACCATTCAAGGAACGCCCAAACTATTATGAATACGTCATTGGATGACTGTGGATTGTTGCGAATGAATAGTCAGTTAAAACTTATAATTTTGTGTGTTGTCTATTTCAAGTACAACAATTTATACAAATTGCCCCGGAGTTGAACAGGGAGACACGAACTCATGTGAGATTGTTTAAAAATAAACCAAATATTGAATAGGTCAACTTTTCTGTTCGAAATACAGCTGAAGGCACCATTCATTCAGCTGGCGTCATCACTTGTACGTCAACAGCCCAAGAAAGTCGCAAGACATGGTAATCTATGTAGATGAGAGGCATAAAGTTGCCTTGGGTCCATAAAAATGTTAATATTGTTGTTCTCGTGTTCCTTGGCGACCGTTCTGTTGGGAGCGGGCTCAAAACTAGGTCAGCCTTCATCAGCGAGAGGGGCGCCATCGACCAAAATGTTACAGAAATGTATTTGATTGGGCGAAAAAAGCACTTAAGCCGCATGCCGCAAAGTGCACGGACAAGAAATCTGGGCCAAGATGAATTCAGTGTGAAATAAACGTGTTTTGTTTCATTTATGTATTCATTTGAATATGATTTGTGCACTAATGATTATTTATTTTGCCACGCATCGAGTGGAGCATAAAATTGTTCAGGGTAAATAAACAGCCAGTCTGTTCATGTCAGTCTGGTTGGCAGGCAACTCCATAGAACGGCACACAAATATCAATTTATTTATGTCCATAAATTTCAAACACTGTACAATGGGGTCAATGCACTAGCTTAGAACGAACTTTTTATCCAAAATGTATCATATATTTAGCATTGTTGAGTCACTTCCCTCTCCGAAAATTGCCATATTAAAACAGCACATCATTTTCTTCAGAACAACTTTGTACAAATGAAGTATGTTTGGGTTAATTTCTGAAATAATAAATGTACTTTTTTTAAGAAATAACTTATTTAATAATAAGAGTGAATGGCAAAACATTGTAAGTCACAGTGGAATTTTTTATGATTCATTCATGAATCACACTGAACATATTTTACGAAGTATTTACTAATTTGAGTCCACTGTACATCACGGCGAATAAGCGTGACGAAACAAATGATTGCAGCGGCCACAAGGCCAGTGGCTTAATGGCTTCAACTGCTGGCGGTTGCCATTAAAAAAGGCAGCCGCGATGGCGACGGCGCCGCAATCGCCATGAACCTTGATGAGGCGCATTTCCGCAACACTTTAAAATTGTTCACTGCCTTATCAAAGCAGGTGTGAAAAATTGCATTCGGATGCGAAGTCTCGTCTGCCCCTGCAATCCTCCCCAATGAGCTCCGAAAATCCTTCTGTGGCTGGCCATTTGGGGCCGTATACTGAACCAAATTGATTTTTTTTTTTTGTATTGCAATAATATACAATATACTTAAAAAAATTTCGACAATATACATAGTTTTAAATTAAACACACACAAAAAGGCGTACCACACAAAGTAAAAATATATATATTATCAAATATATGTTTCATTTAATTTTTTTTTTGTTTTGTGTAAGTAGGTGCAAGTTTTTAATAGGTGGATCCGCTCGACTCCAGTATTTCTTCCGGACTTATATCCTAGTGAGAAGTTTCTTTTTGATGGGCAAATTATAAAGGAAATAATAACCATATGAATGAAGGTGGGGTGCACGGCATATTGAAACTAGGGCTATCACATTTTCCACTACCGCCCTGCTCTCTATCTCTCTCCCTTTCTCTCTGATTCTCTTAAACTACAAGTAGAATTAACTTTGTTGTTTATAAGAAAATTGAATGATTTCCAGCTTCGTTTTAGTTGAAATTCCTTTAATCTCTTATGTTATAGCAAGTTTTGTTACGAATTCATAATAAACAGAAGTGTTATTGGTATAAACTAATCAACTGATATATGACAAGGCAAATTGAAATACTCGAGCTATATTCAATAATGAGGCTACATATTACAAAAAAACTTCGTCTGCAAAATAATAGGACGAGTCTCAGGCGCGAACTTTGATTTTTTATGTTGTAATTCCAAAAGATATTATTGCTCTTACGGATGTACAGACGGACATGCTGATCAAATCTATATTTAGGTATGTATAGATAGTACCTATGCGATGGAGTGTACAACTCCTAGTCCCTGTGACACACACCTTCTATTGTGGGTATACTATTGCTATAGCCCTTCGGTTATAGGGTATTAGAAGCCTCAACTACTATTGAATACAACGGTATGTAACCTGACAGACTTCTTCCGCATTCAGTCGAAGTATGTAAGTTGATAAACTTTAAAGCCAATTAGTTGCATACTTTGCGGCGTCCACACGTAAATGGCATATACCAATATGTACGATAATATACGTGCATGTATGTGCTATATATGGATTGTCTAACATGAAATGCAAAGCTATTTATTAGGCGCCGCAACAGCAACAACAACATCAGCAACACAAC
The DNA here is from genome assembly GCF_003285725.1 of Scaptodrosophila lebanonensis. Classification (NCBI taxonomy): domain Eukaryota; kingdom Metazoa; phylum Arthropoda; class Insecta; order Diptera; family Drosophilidae; genus Scaptodrosophila; species Scaptodrosophila lebanonensis. The sequence continues at coordinate 5,120,735 of NW_022060558.1, forward strand.
GCAAAGGGCCCGAAAACCCGATGTGAGTGCAGCTCAAATAACACAAAAGCCAAAAAATAATGAAGCCTAGAACGTTGTCTGGCAGCCAATTGGCATGTTGCTAGGTCTAGCAATAAACATACACAGTGCTCCAACAGCTCCTGCCAAACCTTTTGCGCCAAAATGCGCGCTTCATCGATTTTTTTACTGCCTTCCTGAAGTCCACTCTGCCCTAAGTCGCTTCCATTCGTCTGCCCATCTTCCCAACACAACACTAACATTTTTCGTATTACATATTTACTAATAGTTGTTGTTGCCATTTCTATTGTGGTTGCTTGGCCGCCCAGCCCCCACCCATACACATGAATCCGACTTGGCTGCTTGTCGCTGTCACTGCCGCTGGCATAACCACTGCCACTGTCGCTGTCGTTTCATTTCATTTCATTGCGTTCCGTTTCGTTCGTTTCGTACTTCTTGTTCTTCTTCTCCTATTCACTTTATTAGCTGAAAGTCGTTGTGCCATTTTATTTTGGCTTTGCATAGGACACAACAACTATCTATGTATGTATAGTATGTATAAATGGCCTAGACACAAAGCAGTTTTGTTGCGGGCGTGTGCGACTGGCACATGAGCATAGTAATTGTTGTTGCTGTTATTGATGTTGTTGTTGTTGCGTTGACTTGTGCTTGGGATTGGGCTTGCACCCATTTAACGTACATCGACTGCTGTGCGCAGTTTGAAGCTTGTTGTTGTTGTTGTTGTTTCCATGCTGTCACGGCAAAGAACCGTTCAACATTGAGCTGTCATGTGATAATACGGCAGCTGCTTCGGTCAGAATGGATGTTGTAGCTTTGAACTCTTGCTATGCGCACAGGCCCATCACTTGGCCAACAAAGCCAAAACGGCAGAATTCAAATGGCAAGTGAATACTAGTAAGACATGATAGGGCTGGGCTCAGCGAACGCCATGCACTTGAATTGCATATGTTTCGACTTTTGACCAAGAACTCATTAATAATATGTAAAGAACTGTAATGTGCGCAAACTTTCTTAATCATTGAGTGCCATACTGAATTTAAATAATAAATACGTACTAAAGCGGAGATTTTCTGTCCTCTAGAGTAGAGTGAATCAAATGCTCATCTTGGAAATTGGAAAAGGTAGATATAGTGTTACAACAATTAACACGCTTGTGCATTAGGATTGTCAATGTAAAAATTTGAATATGTCTCAAATGGCGCTTTATCACACTGTTTAAGAAAGTACCAATTTTATTTATTTCATATTAAATTTAGAAATTTATTTTCACTAAAAATAGCCAAACAATTCATTTGTACTGTCTAAGCGTTCAGTTTTTCAGATTTTAGAGTACGCAATTGTTCTATTAAGAAGTTGGTTACGCCTGCAAAATTTCCCGGATAAAGTCAAGTCACAGTAATGTTCTTCCAGTATTTTAAATCTCACCCAAATCGATCATTCCCAACAAACTTGAAACAAACCCACAAAAACGACTTGAAAATTTAAGGTAAATGTAACAATAATATGGCGCTCTATCGATAAATATTAGGTCATCAACACGATCGGACTGTGCCCATCACAAACTTCTAACGTTTGTGTTTTTGCACGCCTTTTTACCATTTAGACTTTGTCATTTTCTTCCAGACACAAAACAAATGACACATGATTAAAATGTGTTTTCATATCAAATAGAAACATAACTTTCCTAATTGATATTATCATTTCTGAGTGTTTACTGTATCAGTATTAACTGACACTAATGATGCCCTCGACTAAAGCAACGCTATCTGACACCATTTCTGCTTCTGCTTATTTGCTTGTTGTTTAATGTCTAACGACAGCGTGTGCCGCTCAAAGAGAACGTGAATCAGGTAAGTTAAATAAATAAATAATTTGACATTAATTCGTAGACATGGCAACCGAAAGGTCGGCAACATAAAGCAAGTGATAGAAATTTGAAAGCTGCATATAATTAAAGAAAATCCGCACTAGTTAATACCATTTAATGGATGGGTTTCCACTAGGCGTATACGTAATATTTAAGCATGGGTGGGTATCAACTGTTATTATTCGGAAATAAAGCCAACCAGCTACTACGACCAACCAACATAAATTTTAGTTGGCTACATAGTTTTGCCTTTTCGGCAATCCCTTTCGCGCCCTGCCACCACCCTTGCTCTTCTCCATAAAGCGAACGCCCAACATCAATTTTGTGTGTAACTATTTATTGTACATGGAAATGGCACATTTACTTGGCTGCTTCCGTTGTTGACATGCAATGCCTCATAGCAACAACAACTCCCACAACAACGACAACAGCGACAGCAATAACAGCAACAGCAACAGCGACAGTAACAATAATATCGAAATGTAGCGCATTAAAACGCGAATGCTGAACAAGTTACACGCGAAGAATTCGTCGCATTGCCTTTCACACTAATTAAAAAGGTAAAGCTCGAATACAATTTGATGAGCATGTTCATGTGTTTTTTTTTTTTGGCGCCCTTTCCCCGTTTTGCCATCCCTTCAGAGACTGCATTTGAAACTAACCAGCTGCAATGATGGCCGGCCATTAGCCAATGAAAATTCCTTAGGTATTGCTGTTGTTGTTGTTGTTGTTGTTATTATTAGTGCTGCAGCTCTCACGAGCTAAACTGTGTCACCATGTGTGCCACGTTGTGTGTGTGTGTGAGTGTGAGTGAGTGTTTGCGTGTGCCTCTGAATAATTCATTTCACGTTGGGAATTGTATGACCTGCTCCACAACATGAGGGACATGCCAAAAACAACAGCTCTGACTCGACATATGTGCAAACAATGAAAAGTGGCGGCAGGTCAGATGCATGGCTCCCATACATAAAAAACTATGAGCCACATGGGTCTTGAGTCCTCGTATTTAATAGTCACGCATGCACACATGATGGTATGATAGAAGGGAGGAAGAATATTTTTCAAAATTGAAGTGGAACTATTTTTATTGAAATTACGTGTCGCACATCTTATTTTATTATTTTATTTGTTTTGGGCAGAGCATCGTTTATTTAGAATTTGAACATTCAAACGAATAATCAATTTTTTAAGAAAGTGTCATTTCTAGTCATTTTTATACCCTGTACCCGTAGGGTAAAAAGGGTATATTAGGTTTGTGCAAAGTATGTAACATGCAGAAGGAAGCATCTCCGACCCCATAAAGTATATATATTCTGAATCAGCATGACGAGAGAAATCGATCTAGACATGTCCGTCCGTCTGTCCGTCCGTCTGTCCGTCTGGATGAACGCGAGGATCTCAGAAACTATAAAAGCTAGAATAACCAAAGTTGGCATCCAGATTCTCCTAGGTCCGAGTAAGGACGAGTTTATTTTATTTTTTTTAATTTTCCCCCCCTTCCCCCGCTACAGAATTTCGTCAATAGCGTCCACATTTCAAATGCTACCTCAACCAAACTTTGCACACATAATTTATATATAATTGTCTACAGTTGTTTAAAATTATCCAATTCGGTCAATTCTGAGAAAAGTTATTAGCGAAACAAATTCTCTACCGTACAACCCCCACAAACTGCAGCAACAAGTTCGCTCTTCTTCTTCCTCTTTTTGCTGCTGCTATGGGCGCATATAACTCAGTGACGGAAGTTTACCTGGGTACAGGGTATTACACTGTCGGGCTTGCTCGACTGTAGCGTTCTCTCTTGTTCTGACTACCTTCATGACTTCTAAGCACAGCAATTTGTACTAATATATATATTTTAAATAAATTCTATTCTGCTATAAATAATACTAATTCAAAACATCTGATTGCGTTTCCTTCTGAAAAATCACAATCGAAATCCTTAAAATCCTTAAAAGATTAAATCTTAAGTTGATCTTTGTTGATCTCTGTTTCATTGAATATCCGGACTCTCATATAGACTATGCTGAATCCGTAGAATGCTTTTTGAACCCATCGTCTCGTCATGTTAATCACTTGTATGAAAGTGTTTACTAAAAAATGAGGAGTTGACTACAGCTAGAGGGGCAGTGACGTCTTGGATGCCACCTTTGTAAGTACAATGGAATTTGAAAGAATGAAGAAGTATCTTAATATATAGTCATAATACATATGCAACTCAACATTATAAGTAATTTTATTAATTATTTTAGATTCCCCAACGAATACACACATTTTCCGAAACGATCTGGCATCGTACAGAGTCTGAATATATCATTCACTTTTCATTATTTCCTGGCGTCTATGTAAGATATTGGGCCCGTAAATACAAAAACATATACAATAATAAATATAGGAATATATTTCTATAGTCCCTTCTCTTCTACTGTTTCTTGTTCATTAGAGAAGATTCCTGCTGTTTTATGAAAAATATATATGGTACTTACCAAAATTCGACCAGTTGTTGTTTGACCCGAGATAAGTTCTCCAGCCCAGTCTTTTGCTTCTGTCATAAATGTTCCCTCGAACTCCTGTTTGTTGCGTGACGCCTTCTGCTCCTTCTGCTTGGGATCGTTGGGTCCCAGCTCTGGCTCCTTGCGGCAACAAATGAAGGCGAATGCGCGCCATAGCAGCACGATGAGCAGCCCAGCAAGGAATGTAAAGATGCTGGAGAGCAGAAAACACCAGTATTTTCGAACTTTGAGACAATCATCGGCATCGAACGGTGAATCTGTTGGATCTTCAGCCAATGATTCGACAGTGCTTTGATCACACCCCGACATCCCCTACAAACAATACGACGCAAAAATAGCAAGCCCAGTGGTGGGGGGAGAGAAATAAGAAAGAATGGAAATAGTGTAAGAATTAGTAACTTGGCAATAGATATTGACGTTAAACATAATGATGAGCAATTGATAAAACTACAATGTGTCCACACTTATCTACATGCACGTACTATAGATCGTAAATAGCTGATATGTCATGTTTGTCATTTAAAATTTTAGCTTAAATTGTGTCGTCCCCCTCCCAAGTCTCCATCGACCCATTCCGCCATTGCTGTTGTGTGTCAGTGTCAGCGTCGTGGTCTTTGGTTTTATTGCTTTTAATTATTGCGCACAAATGTAAACAAAAATCGTCAGACCCAATGGCTGCCAACAAAATACATAAAAGCTTAGAGAAGGCAATAAATTTTTTCATATGACTAAATGTGCTTGATGATTTTGCTAGACAAAATGCTTAAAATTATTTTCCATGAAAAATAATTCTTACTCGCTTATCAAATTGCACAGCTCCCTGACTCAAGAACTAAATGCTTACTTCACTCATATTTGTGCTGATCAGAATGTTCGCCATTATTGATGTGTCTGTTGTTGTGGTTGCTTTTGTTGTTGCTGTTGTGTTTGCTTTTATTTGATTATTCGTTTTTGTTTACATTGCAAGGCCCGCACATGTACTCAACCCTTTTCGGCACTCTGGCCTAGACACAACAGGGCGTATGATTTCTTTGTTTTCTTTTTGGTAATATTTGAATATTTTCACTTGACATGTACAATTGGCACAAATTTGCGATTTCAAGTGCACGCCTAGAGGCAAAAAGGCCTCAGAGGTACTGGTGGCACAACTTCAGGCATCGGTCGGCATTGCCAAGTGGCGGCATTTCGTTGGTTTGGGCAATGACGCCACCAAAGAGATCACATCGAAAACTTGGCCCGCGTTGCACGTTTTTATAAATAGCGACAAACAAATTATATTTTTAAAGTGATCGCGCAACACACACGGACGCGGGCAGCGACAGTTTGGCTCGCAAGTGGACAAGTGGACAACTGGCGAAGTGTCGCTAATACTGCTGCTGCTTCTGCTGCTGCTCGTGTATATACGTGTATGGTACAGTATGATCTATAAGTATTTAAAAACACTTTTCGCTCTATACAAACGCACCTTTGTGCTCGACTTGACTTTCTTTCTACGAGTAATACATATGTATATTCCCTGGAATTTGCGCCTTTCTCTGGCCTCTTTTATCACACACTTCAGATACCGACAGATCACAACATACTGCTGCTGCTGCGAATATAATTAATTTGATTAATTAATGATCGTAGAACAAAGGCCAATACACTCAGTGATTCACGAAACGATTCCCGAAACGCATAAATGACTTGGTTGTACAACCGACCAATACTATATGTTTGGATCCATCTCAATATACTCGAACATATTTTCGTACATATCTGTGTTTGTATCTATGCGTGAAGGTAGGAACGCAAATATTTGTCACACGCGCCCGTGCCGCACTTCGCAATATAATAAAAACGCACGATGGTGGAAAAATAAAGGAGGCGAGCGCACGGCCCAACTGACGAGCACGAACTGAACGAATCGTTCAGAGCGACCTGGCAGTGCCAACGCATTTCAGAAGCGCCACAAATGTGAGCGAGCAGCGTTATCTCCTGCGGCTCGGCACGGGCAGCCCTGGGGACTCGGGCTCTCAGCAGTCAGCCATTAGCTATTAGCCGTCAGACCGCCGTTGACCGCGAAAAACGCCGACATTTGGCGCAGGCGACAAACTTGAATTTAATTAAAAGCCAAAATATTTAGGTGTAGAGACAGCCACAAACACACATGGGTATTAATCCGCGCCTTTGTGTGCATAATGTGTGTACGTGTGTTTGTGAATATGTTGCCAACGCGAACAATGAATTATTGTAGCAACAACAACAATATTCAAGACAACAGTAACAACAACAGCGAAATAAATAAATAAGTTATGCCATTTTTCCTCTCTATTTCATCTATTTTTATGATTCTAGCAATTGTAAATGGCATTATGGGTCCGTCCTTATGTTTGTAATGCATGCGAGATAATGTTTGAAACTTATATTAATAATACAAAAGATACTAATGGAATCTCGGCCTATATTTCCATTTCTTCTAGCAACTAAAACCTATCTAGAATTTGATTTACGGAACCTCAAACACCTTGTGTTATGTCGTATATCCTGAACAGCAAGCATAGCGCTTTAAAATTGGTTTTAATAGCCCCAATATTTTTCAAATGTCATTTAACTACAATAAAATGAAGTTTTGCAGACTTTATAAAGAAAATGATATTTGTTTGTTGTTTTGTAACAAACTTACAGAATTTACAAGAAACTGAATCTTTTTGAATTGCAGTATTTATTATAAAAGTTATAATAAAGTTCAAGATATTTGATTTTAAGCCTGATCTCAAATAGTATGAAAAACGGATTGTCCTTATTATGCCGTTCATATATTTAAGATATCTAAGAGAACAAGCAATTCAGTAAGACAGCCAATTGTAGACATTTTTAAACACATTTCTCTGGAATAAACTACCTCATAGTAAATATTAATTACAGAATAATAAACAAAAAACATTATTTAATTGGTAATCAAAAATGATAAAGATAGGGGAAAACATCTATGTAGTTACATACTTTGGCTATACTGGTCCACGCAATTAATCAGAACATGAACTGATACGGGTACTTAATATTTTTAAAAAGTTTGCAGTTTACAACGATTCTTAAATACTAGCAATTATTACAAACATAATCCATATTATTTTAATTTGGTTTCTTAACACTTCTAGTAGCAAATGTGTAATGAATTGTTTTTGGAAAATTATTAGAAAAATTAAAATTAAATTTATTGGCGCTGTTGATGATTTGCTAAACATTTTATTGACTAATACATTATTCTTATGTATAGTTAACTAAATTAAAATTGGCTGTGCGTGAATGAATTTTTCCATTTACAATGAAATACTCGTATGGGCAAGATCTCAGATCATCCAAAACGTACAAATAGTCTTGCTTGGGGTAACGGGTAAAAGAGTGTAAAATCTTCGCAGCGCTAGTTACAAGACTTTCCATTTGGTTTTTGTATTCCTTCTTTCTTGGCTGCGTGCCCCGCTCATGTAGTGTGGGACCAGTACGGCATATGCCCGGGGCTATAACTTTTTGCCCCACTAACGTCTTTTAGTCACGCGATGTGTGCCACTAGCTGCCATTTCATAATTTACGCGCTTTGTTTGCTATTTCCTGAGTGGGTGGCCAACTTGACGGCAGGACAAAAGGAAGAATTGGCGTAATTAGTGCTGCGAACAAGTTTCCCTACTGTCATAATAATTGCTCATAATCAGCATTGTGAACATCTTCATCATCGTCGACAGCAATACCAGAAGCGAATCACAATCTTCAGTAAGACGTTCATTTTATTTATAGTTTGTTTTTCCACTTGATTGAATTTTCCCAATTACAAAGTTTATATTTAATTTATTTCGTTGCCTTTCTTTTTCAGCTATTTTTAACCTCTTAGAAGCCTTGAAATGGTGAAATGGTTAGCGCTCAAGGGACCGCCACTGCTGTGAAAACACATGACGTATACGTAATGTAATTTTTATGAAAATTAATGTGTGCTTCTCATTCAGGCAATAGAAAAATACTTTTGACAGTTTACAAAAATCTAATTTAAATATGCTGTCGAATGTTTCTGATGCTATGCTAATGAAATGTTTCATTTTCCAATATTTTATGAACCGTCCATAATTATTATTTATTAAAGGACAACTGTGTGTGAGCAATAAGTCTTCAACAAGAAAGCAATAAATAAAAACCTAAGCATGTATAAAAAAGTTCTATCGTATTTGTAACTAGGTGCATTTTAAAGATGAAACTTATAGAAAAAAATGTAGGTAAATTACTCCTAAAGAATTATTGTTAAATTATTGAATTCAAATTTAGATTTTTTTTTACATTTTTTATTGTTTGATATTTTACGATAAAAATGTTAAAGTTCTAAGCAAAACTCAAAACTTGCCACATAAAGCCACAAAACAAGTAAAATAAAATATATACCAATACTTTGCGGAGATAACGTTTGAATTCACAATTTTATTTAATTTCTACACCCTATCAAAATTGTCATATCATAAAATAACAATAATTACATACATTTCATTTACCTACTTTTAACTAGCAATTTGTTGACAAATTGAGAAATACTACATCCATTTAAATAAGGAATTAAATCTTAGGGTATGTCTTGACTAGCTGTGTGACCTTCCACCGCTTGAAACACTTTCAACTTATTAGAAATGAACCACTTCATGGTTGATGTGCTGAGTTCACAACGAACTGCACTGACCTTGTCATAAGTGCCAAGAATTCGTGGAAGTGCAGCTGCAACCATTCAATTTGTAAATATTTATGCCGCAGAACTATTGTGCCGCTAGTTTTCCCACAAATGCCAAATGTGTTTTTACGATGGTGCTTTGATTGAATTATTTATGAACTTTGGCTTTGGCTGCAGCGGCCTATTTAGAACTTTAATTTAAACTTAAATAGGCTTAGCGGCAGTGGGTCCGATGTCAGATAGCGAACGATATAAATTATGTCCCAAGACTGAACTAAGCTGTGAATGCGAGTCGTCGCGGGCCAAATGCTAACTGCAAATTTCATTGCGACGTGCTGCAATCGAAAATGTTTCTTCCAGTCACGCGCTGACTCAGACATTTGAATGGGGGAGTACACCAACTTGATAATAATAATTCACATTGTGAAATATTGATTTTGGTTAAGAAAACGGGCCAGCGGGACAGCGAACCAACGAACCAGCAGACCAGTGAAGGGGCGCCAAAGATAACTTGACGCATGTCCGTCAAATTGTTAATGCCAGGGTGGGGGCGGAGGTGGGCGTGTCGTCAAGACAAAAAACAAAAAGACATCAACTGACACATGGCTGGGGCATATTGCGAGCGCTTCTGACAAATACCCTTCGACTTTTTGAGCAATTTATGGGTCGCGCTCTCACTTAGCCGACAACGTTGTCGTTGTTGCTGCTCTGATTGTGGCTACTGATTGCTGGCAGCTACACGGCCTACTCAATGCCAAATGGCTTATGTGGCGAACTTGCCTGCGACCACCTGGTACTGCCGCTGGTTCTCGGTCTTCACCCGCCAATTGCCAATACAGGGAATTGAACGCAACTGTCTACGGTTTGTGCCACATTCGTGCAAAGGTCGCACGAGTCGTTCTGCGCTCTGCGAATTGTCAACACGTACTACATATACTATATACGAGTACGCATAAAACTTCTTGTGGCATAGCGTTAATGATGATGACCTTCTGTGATGGATTGATTGCTTGTCTGATTGATGGAGGCACGCTCGCGGGTGCCACTGGCCTACTATGTGATTTGCTGTTTTGGGCGCTTTATTCGTACCTTTGGCGAGATGGGCGGATAAAAAGGAGGCAATTCATGACAGTTTGGACACCAGTTCTCCATATTTGCTGTTTTCCAATTATAGCCAATTTAGCAGCCGCTAATGTCGTCGTCATATTCGCATCTTCAAAACATGTTTTTGTCGTCGTGTAAATGCAAAGAGTTCGCTGTTAAATCGAGCCTTTACAACTGCACTCGAAGTACATATGTATATTTATCATATAAGTGGTATACTATATATACATATGTAAAGTGTGATTCGTTGCGATTGCGCCTGGTAAGAATATGACTTATGAACTGAACAAGTTAGCTTTATTACAGAGCTTAATTGGATTATTTAATTCGCACATTTTGAAATAGGTTTTCCGATTGGAAAAGCTCTACTGAATATATTTACCTTACTCATTCGACATTAAAGTGTGGGAAATATTTATTTAAAAGTTGTTCGACAGTAGGACGATAATAATAATTCGATTATTTTTACACGATCAATATTAAAATATAATCCAATCCTTTTAGATTAATTGAAATTAAAATTAGAATATATTTTTAAATGAAACACATATTCATCCTAAATTAGTAATAGAAAGATCTCACAAATAATCGGATATTGTTAAAAAAAAACGAATTAAAATTTCGAATTCATGCTACTAATAATTCTCTGTCCTATGCAGATCATGAGCCCCAGTCACAAATGCTTTTTGATAATCGCAATCACAGTCCTCACTCATAGGAATGGTCTATTTTCCAAACTAATATATTTATGCCTAGCATAGGACTTACCTAGTACAGGCTAAACCACCGAGGCAGGGCTCCAGGGCTGCCAACATTCACACTTTAAAATCGCACATCAATGTGTAGACGATTTTGGTTTGTCGGTTGGATTGTTTGTTTGCTGAATTTCGTATGTGTTGCCAAATGACAAAGACATAAACGTGTTTGGTTTTGGGCGTTCTACTTCTTCTTCGCTTTAAGCCACGTCTTAATTTAAGGTGTGTTTTTATTTTGTTACTTCATATTTGCATTTGTCTAGACTTGACTTGAGTTGCTTTTTGTTGTTATTGTTTTAAAATACCGTTATCAGCTTCATTGTGCGTTTGTTTGCAGTATTTATTAGTTTTAATTTTGATCGATTGTTTGCTTCATTTGAATTCACATGTATAGTATTTACTTTGTTCACCACTGCCTACGAACTTCTTACTTTCTTATTTCTTCGTTACTTTCTTAAGTTGCACGAGTTTTGTTTAACATAGAAAAGATAATGCAATATTAAATGGATAATTTTATCGATTTATATGCCACAGTCATTGGCTTCGATTCGACTTGATTGATTTATTATTTGTTTTTATATTAGTTGCAGCGAGTTTTCTAGATTAAGAGCTAGTTTATTTTTTATTGTGCCACGAATTGCCACTTTACATATTTGTACGGCCATTAACATTTTCAGTGCCGAATATTTTTGATGTCTCGCTGAGCGACATGCATTCATTACCCTTTTCCTATACAAATTTCGCTAACGGAATTCGCGTTGTTTCCTATTTCCCTTCGACAATGAGTGACAGTAACAACTGCAGTAGCAGCAGCAGCAAAAACAAGACCAGCAAGTAAATAAATAAATAAAGACGCGAAACAAACTTCAAAGCAAAAACAGCAGCTGAGTAAAATTCTTTTAGGACTCGCTCATTGCCCATGCTTTAGCTCTCTCTCTCTCTCTCTCTCTCTTCATCTCGCTCGGTTGCGAGTGTGAGCGCATGTGCCGTTATCACACTCCGAATGCGTCCCAGCGTTTAAATGTGTGAGCAAATGGGTGTGGGGGAGATGGGCTTGAAAGCTTTTTCTTCCATGTTGGAGTTGAACGATGAAATGTGTGCATATTAATCATACGTGGCGTATGCCCAGTCCAAGCATAGTCCACTATATTTAAACAATTTGTATGTCAAAATACACCACAATTAGTTAATGCACAACAATTGGAAATTAAGAATAACTTTTTATATTGGCGGCCAACGAGCAGATGAGTGGGCGTGCGGCCAGCTAGCAAGCAGGCGAGTGAGACGTGGGACTTGTGCAAGGCAATGAACGCTTCCAAGAGCAATGCTGCTGCGGTAGCCTGCTGTTGAAACGGAAACACACTGCCCTAGTTTTCAGTTTGCCTTCGTGGTGCACTCACACTCACTCATACAAACACATACTGATACACACAAATCTATGAGCACACACTGATATATGAATTCACGCTGAGCATTGAGCTCGCTGCCAGGCAATCAGTTACTTTTCTGCTTCTTCTCGCTGGTTTAGTCTAAGCTCCCAACAAGTCGTTGTTGCATTCTCATAATTAATAGGCAGGCGAAGCAATTGTACAAGATAAGGAGCTGTGCCTTAGTGCGTGTCCAATGTTGCGTATGTGTGAGTGTCCAGCGTTGCCATTGTGGGTCAAATTGTAAACATACTGCATGGCATGTCCTGCTCCTTGTGAGCGCGCGCATTGAACTCGCTTGGAATTGGGTTTAATTCCTTTGTAGGTATCTACTCCCTAGCACGCACTGACACACATACACAAACACACAATCGGGCAATGACTGACACACTTATACAGAGAAGCGGACACGACCACGACCACGACGACGACGACGAAGGCGACGCGCCGAGTGGGAAACAACAAAAATAACATTGGCGATGACAACGAAGGAATTGCGTTGGCACGTATGGGACGGGGTCGGAGGTGGAGGCGGGAGGGCTGCACGACGATACAAGTGTATCTCCTGCCCATCGACTTTATCATCGTGTCCTTTCGCTTGCGTGGTCGTTGTCGTCGCTGTCGTCGTTAGAAACTTGTGTGCTCGTTTTGTGCGTTTCAATGTACATGCATACATACACACATACATGCATGTGTACATACGTGTACATAAACATGAATTCGAGTAAGTATGTATATAAATATGTGCTTAAAATGAATGTTGAGTGTGTGTCTGTTAAATTGAAAAGAAGCGGTGGCAAGGAAATTTTATTATTTCAATGGAAAACCACCAAATTTTTCCTACATTAATTGCGCTTCAAATTTTTAATATTTGTTCTGTACTAGTGCTTTAGGGCACACACACACATATACACACTCACAGACGCACCTTTAGAAGGGCCACACACGCACGCCTACCAGCACGCACATCTCAGCTTGCTATTTTAATTGAATTTCCTGTATATGTGTGTCGCACAAACACTTTTTCTTCATTCACACAAACAATTTTCAATGGATACCGATTTTTTCATCACTAGCTCGCAACATTTTTGCATAATATCATTATGTATTGTTACACATTTTGGTATAGGCGTATTTTTATCATCGCTTCGAGCCTTTTTTAATTTCGCATACGCAGTTTTAAAAATTTTCACTTTCTTGTTTGTGGCACAGTGTGCATTTGTGTGAGTGTGTGTGTATATGTACAATAGCCATTTTTCTTTACTTTTCACACAAGCACTCGACGCGCACAGACCAACCAACCAACCTTACTTGTCAGCAGCGTATACAGTTCTGCCAAAACTGGACTCGGGAAATTCGAGCGTCGTCTTTCTGACAGCTATGCAGCTAAGCTTAATGTAGAGCTTTTCGGAGTGCCGAGCCTGTTGACGGAGGATGTGGGGCGTCTGGTACCCCCATTGTATGTGAAAGTGGCGCCAAAATTAATTGCAAATGTAACTTGCGCACATGGCGTATGTGTTATTTTCTGAGCCAAGTCTTGCAGAAGCGCTGTAAGCTTTTTGGCGGTTCATAAAAGGGGGATAATACAATTTTGTGCATCTGCTTAATAGAAAAATATACATGAATATTTTAATACTAACTGTCTTTATTAAATTTTACTTTTTTTAGTTAGCCAAACAAGATATTGAAGCCGAACTTGTTTTTTTAAAGTAGTGGCAACACCGTGCGTGAGCACCACTTTAAAATTTCATTCACTGCGACAAAGACTTCAATAGATTCGTTACACTGACAAACAAACATGACATTCCCGCCCTCTAGACTGTTGTATTTTGAATTCTATTTTGGGGAGTCCAACATCAGAACAGAACAGAAAAATATAAATATCTTTATTTGATTTTCCATTATATAAAAAGGAGTGTTCAAATATAAACTAAGAGCTAAATCATGTTTTCATTTCTTGATTCGTTTTAGGCAATAACGTTTTTTTTTTAGATTTTGGGTGTTTCAGGCTTAGATTGTAAATATTCGTTTTCCCATCTTTCAGAAAATTTAAGATCGCTTGCGCATACATAATATGTTCTTATTTTCCGATTGTACGCATGTACATACATACATATGTATACATGTTAGCCACCGCAAATCAATTGTTAAATAAATTGAAACCTTATTCAACAATCAAAAGCTATGAATAATACCACTACATTTTATTCGTGAGCTGTGCTTTTCCAGTACTCGTTACAAACGAAATAGACAGAAATAATCATCTCTAGGAAACTTATATGTTTTGACAGCAATTTGTGAATCGCCGGGTCCGTTGCCCTGGTCTGTTCCTGCTCTAGGAACGTTTCACTGCCGCAGGACAACTGCAAGATATGGCCTCCCTGTCAACGGCCGTGCTCGGTGGCGGCATCAGCGGTCTCTCGGCCGGCTACTACCTGTTGCGCCAGTTTGGAAAACCTCTCACAATTTATGAATCCTCGCCTAGGGTTGGTGGATGGATACGTACTGAAAAGCACAGGGACCGAAGCTTCATATTTGAAAGTGGTCCGCGTACGATACGTCCGAAAGGATTGGCAGGTGCCAATACGCTGGAGCTTGTGGAGCAACTGAAAGTGCCTATAAAGCCAATACTTTCGTCACATGTGGCGGCCCGCAATCGCATGATTTATGCCAAAGGAGAGTTGTGCATGCTGCCGAACAGCCCCAAGGGCCTATTCAGCACACTGCCGCCGTTTACCCAGCCCCTGTACAAGGCACTGTGGCATGATCTGATCACGGGCAGCACCCCCGCCAAGCACGACGACGAGTCCATCTACAGTTTTGCGGAACGAAGGTTTGGTAAGGAGATTGCCGATTATGCCATTAGCCCAATGATATGCGGCATTTGTGCAGGCGATGCTCGAGAGATCAGCGTCCGCTTCCTGATGGAGAGTCTGTTTGAAAAGGAGCAGAAATACGGTGGTGTATTGAAAGGAGTTCTCTACTCCCGCTTCTCGGGCGGTGCGAAAAAGGATAGCGCTGGGCTCTTTGCCCAATCCCAGCCTGCACTCTACAGCCAAGCCTGCCAAGAAAAATGGGCCATGTACGGCGTGGAGGATGGCTTGGAGCAGCTGCCTCGAGCCTTGCGCAAATATCTCGGTGAGCATGATGTAAACGTGCAGCTGAGTACGGAATGCCGCAGTCTGAGCTTCAACAACAATGGCGTACGTCTTCAATTACGCGATGCAGAGGTTCCGGTGGAGCACGTTGTGAGCTCACTGCCAGCTTACAAGATGGCGCAGCTGGTTAAGACTCAGCACCCCTCATTGGCGGCGCAACTGCAAGCCATACCCTATGTAGACGTCGTTGTGGTCAATATGCAATACGACAGCGATGAGCTGCTACAACGAGAGGGGTTTGGCTTACTGGTGCCACCGGTGGAAAAACTGCCACTGCTGGGCATTATATTTGACAGTTGCTGCTTTGAAATGGCAGGCAATACAGTGCTCACGGTTATGATGGGAGGACATTGGTTCAATCAATGGTTCGGAAACCGGCCAACCCAGAAGCAACTTCTCGATATCGCAGTGGAGTACGTTCGCAAAATTTTGGACATCAAGGAGGCACCGAAGTTCAGCCGCGTCCACACACTGCATCAGTGTATCCCTCAGTATACGGTGGGCCACAAGCAGCGCGTCGAGGGAATTCGGCGCTACATAAAGACCTACAAGCTGCCTTTATCAGTTTGTGGCGCTGCCTACGATGGTGTGGGTATCAACGACGTGATTTTGTCTGCGCGTCGGCAGGTTGAGGCATTGCAACCAGTAAGCACCGCCTAAACGTGGCATCTATTTCCGAACTTAAATTGTTAGCTCGACTTTTACATTTCCCTCTCTGTCGTGTATATTTGTTGATTTCATAGTAGTATTCCATTTGTAAATATAAATTGGTTCAATCCTAATTTTTACGCTAATAGCAATATCATTTATTTGCCAAACCCGCCCAAACAAGGCGGACTCTTCTCCGGCTCCTGCTCGGGCTCCCACTGCTTCGGCGTCTTAGCTTCAATGGAGAGCGCGTGCATAAACTCAAAGCCAGCCTCCTGCAACGCGTTCTTTATAGTGTCGTTCACCAGACGGTGACGCTAAATAATAAAAAAGTTGAATTAAAGGCAATGCAGATAAAGAGCAGACTCCCCACCTTGATTAAGGTCAGATCGTCGAATTTGGCCGACACTACAAACACACGAAAATGAGACTCAGCCTGTCTAGTATTGTGCAGTGGCGACTCATTGATAACCTCTAAGTAGACCGGCTGCAGCTTGGTGTCCAGAGCTTTGCGCATGGCTGATTCAATTGGCGGATATTGAGGAGTTTGCGACATGGCTGCCAATTGATATAAGTTTCCAAATGTGTTACCGGAGACTAATAGTTGATTTAGTTTTTGTGAGGGAACTCCAACAAATCGACGGAAAGTTAAGCCGAACATATTTTAAGTTGACTAAACAGCTGATAGAAATTACATAAACAAAAACACGACGCACAGGGTGACACTTGAACTCGAACCTGTCAAATTTCAGTTCTTTAAACTGGTTCGAGCTACTTATGTGGCGCGTATAAGAGATATCCATGTGGGCCTGAACATGAAATGTTGCACCGATGAATCGCGATAAGTTAAATATTATGCTCGAAATCAAAACACGGTAGTTTGTAATAACTTATATGAAGTAAAAAAATTTAAAAAATATGTCAATTTCAGTAAAATCTCGAAAAAGACAACCTAAATGTTCCCAGAATAACTAATTTATTTTATTTATTTATTTATTTTAATTTATTTATTAACTTACATATCTAAACGGTTTTTCAACATGAAAATACAATAATAAACATACATTTTCAGAAATAAGACGCATAATTTATTTGAATGGCTTAGTATTCAGCATAAAATTTAGTTTTTTTTTACTTATTTACAAATAGTATGAAATGTACATACATATATGTATATGTATGTATAGAAACATGCATTAACAAATTTCACTTTAATTTCCTGTATTGTTTTTTTTTTTTAATTTATTAGGGAAACAAAGGGAGAATCGGATTTTGAAATAAACTACGAAACTGTCAAACCCACCCTGCAAATAAAGAGAGCCTTTCTTGTCCAAATCTCCAACTCCTCCAGAAAATGTACGCGCGGCATTTGTTGATGAAAATATAATGAGCCTTTTTGGCAAGAAGAGAGAAAATTCTCCGATACGTTTTTTCAAAAAGTCGGCTATAAGTTTTGAGCATATGCTCAAATGCAATAAACAAGCTTCTGCCACCCAACAAAATTGTCGAAGGTTTTTTTACTTTTAAAGCCCTAGGAAGGTCAAGTTTTTTCATTTTTTTTCTGATTCAGCCCTTACTCCACCGCTATTTGTGATTTTCCATAACTCCTGTAATTCTTGGAATTTGGATAGTTAATTAAAAATTCCATTTATTTAAATTAAATATTTAAAAATTATTATCATTTTCACGAGCACACTGAAATAGGACTTGCTTGACAGTATGAAACATTTATTTGGACCGTTGCGTGAAATAAAGTATTCGACATCGTCGCTTTCATCGGATGCTTCTAATTCAAGTAAGCTATCCTATTATGATTTTGTGTTTTGTTTTTATGTACATATGTATGTCATTATATACATACATATGTATAGTTATATCCTTATCGAAGCTATGATGTTTTAAAACGACATAGCTTCGCGCGGACATAAGTCGTTTTTAGTTCGACGGAGATATGTCGCTATGCCCTATGAATTGCTTGGATATATCTATATAAATGAAAACATATCTGGCGTCTGAAAAAAGTGCACAAGCAGCGGATTAAGGATCTGTAATTGAAGGCTTGCAATGCTGGGTAAGATAATTTGATTTTACAGATGTGTTGTCATACTTAGTTCCGTGCGCTCAGATTCGTCACAAGGTGTTAGAGGTCCGTGTTGAATCGAGGTATGCAGCTATAACTAATCTATCGCTTGTCTCGAGGATATGAAAGCCGAAAACAATTTTGTTACCAAGTGCTTACCTAAATAACTTTATTCAGGACAATAGAATAACAATAAACGTTGGATCATACAATACAAAATCGTACTGCCTAAAACAATTGAAAATTTGTTATGTTGATTTAGAAAATCAATAGTCAACTAGTTTTTTAAGTTTGGGCGGTGCGGAAATGACAACGCGGCCACGATTTCCGCTGCTGGCGGTGCCGCTGCCATGTCTATGCTCCTCAACGCGATCCCTTCGATCTCCACGACCATGCTGTCGATACCGCTCTCGATCTCGATCCCTCTCCCGTTCGCGTTCCCGTTCCCTCTCACGATTCCGCTCCATGCTACGTTCTCTATCACGATTTCTGTCCATGCTGCGCCGACGCCGACTCCTAGATCGTCTGCGATCCCTACTGACACTGCGGCGACTGCGTGAGCGCCTCTTCCGCTCCATGCGACTACTGCTACGTCGGCTGCGCGAACATGAACGTTGTCGGCGATCCCGACTTGTGCTCCGGCGTCTACGGATACCCCGACTGTTGCTGCGGCGGAACTGACGATGCGATGCCGACTGAGCCTCCGGTGGGCTTCGTTTTCGACTAGGACTGCGGTAGCTATTCGATCGACTACGCCGGGGAGGCTTAACTAGCTTGCTTTGCGATTCTGACTCCACTGACTCGGCCTCACTGTCTGTTATTTTTCCACTTGATGGTGTACCGTACTTGTGCCGCAGTTCTCGTCGCCTGTAAATGAAGAGATGTGAGAGGGCTTCCCAAGAGCCACCCACACCTATTCACTCACCTTCGCCGTAGCTTCAGCGCTAGCTCCCGCATCTCATCCTCGCGCACTTGCTGCTGCTGGCGCTCCCTCTCGGTTTTCTCAATTTCTGCACGCTTATCGGCTTTATCTGCAAAACAAAAAGAGATGTATCAGGTACAATCCGTGCAGCTTCAATTTTTGTACTCTTGGTTAACTTCACACTACACTTTGCGGCTTACATTGCCTATTAAGTAAGTTCTGCATCTTGCGTTTAAGCCGCTCGCGCAGATTGGGACGTCCACCTCCGCCTGTCGCACTCGATCCTTGTCCACAGCCCTGTAAAAGCCATCAATGAACGTTTAGCAGTGTTTAGCGTTCTTTGTTTTCGGTCAAACTAGTAACGTCAAAAAGGTCGCCTAAACCTAAAATCACTTCACCAAAAAAAAAACAAGTACTACGTCCGAATGGTAAATTCTAATTATTTTTCTCCCTTTTTTGTGTAAATAATCCTAGCCCAACTATTATGAACACATTAAAGAGTTTAGCTATAATTGAACAAATAATATTCCGCCGGACTGACGAGTAATCATTATGAAACTGATATTAAATGTAGTAAAGGAATGTGAGGAGGAATGTAGCTCCAACGAACTCCCCGCTTCAAATTTTCCTCTATCACACGTTTATAAATAAATCTGTGTTCTCAAAAGTTAGTCAATAACATGTTGTTTTTTTGTCAAGATCACCAAACCAATGAAGGTTAAAGCAAAGTTTCAAAATACAGATTTTTCTATTTTGTAGGAAAATTAGACAAAAAAATAACGGTCTGATTTGGGCAGGCTATCGGATAATTGTGTTAAAATGTAAATACACATAGGTATAAGTTGATACGTAGGGCTCTTATTTCAAAAGTCGGGAACTAATTGGTGTTATTTAATTTACGTGCAATGAATAAGATTTATCGAAAAACCCGTACTGATCGGTTTTGTCAGTCGTTCATGTCGTAATAGTGAGCTTCGGATAATCGTATGTTTCTCATTGATATGGATTTTGGAGGTAGAGACGTGAAATTTTGTGTTGTACTCCGGTTTTGTGAGGCAATAAGACACTTGGCTTTGCTTACTGACTTTGGTTTCGGTAGCAGAACTATATTTGCCTGTTTGATTACCAGTGCTGGTGGATGACGACATTGATGGCTGCAGCGGATGTGAGCATTCCGAGCTGAAACAGAGAAGATAATCCCGATAGAGAAAAGTCTACAGTTCCATGACGATTGATTCTGCTACTCATATTTGGCTGCTCAACTTTACCACTTGAGTGCGCCCAAACTTACGCAGTGTCCACATCAGGCTCCTCCGAATCGTCCCGTTCCGCACGGTTGCGCTGCAATTTGGTCGGATCGGTCTCAGCATCACTGGCGCCGCTGCTCTCCGTTGAGGACGAGGATGTGTCGTCGCGCTTCCGTCCATAGTAGCGTTTCAAGGGCGGCGGCGGTGGCTCCACTACCTGCTGCAAGGCAGCCGCAGGGATTGGGGCTGCAGCTGAAATTGCGGTGCTTAAGGTCATGGTTCGCGTAGGCAACGGGTAGCTGATCATAGGTGGTGTTGGGGCTACCGCCTGACTAATAACTGGCTTTTGTTGTGGCATAAGTTTTGTCGGCACGTGAGCAGGCGCTGTTATAGTTGTGGTCGTGGTTGTGGTGCTCATGCAGAATGTTTTAGTTACTGTAGGCGGTGACCTTTTCTTTGCTAACGGCCGATCTCGTCGTGCAGGAGACGGAGAACGTGAGATTGTGCTGGTACGCGTACGCCTTCTGTGAGACATCTCATAAGAACTTGTACTGGAGCTCCGCGAAGAAGAAGTATAGCGCTTACGAGATCGTTTGTAGCTGGGACTGCGTGAGGCATAACGGTTTCTAGAGCTAGAACGAGAGCGGGAGTAACGATATCTGCGTCGGCGCCTGGAGTGACTACGCGAGCGATGATAGCTACGACGCCTGCTTCGCTTGCGACTACGACTGCGGCTGCGTGACTGAGAACGACGGCGTCCCGTGCGTTTGGCCGTCTCATTCATGATTTTCAATTTATCGAGATTGTCCTTCACCTTTTGTGCATAAGTGACATGTCCAGAAGCGGCAGCTCCACTACTGGCACTAATGCACGACTCTCCCAGAGTTTGCCCAGGCTTAGCGATGTTAATGGTAATTTTTGAGTGAGGCTGCATCTCATCTTCGCCGCCAAATGAGGTTATATAGGTTATTTTCTCACCGCCACCATCAGCCGGAGATGGCGATCGCGAATCGCTTTCTTCGTCCTTGTCGTGTTTTCCTTTCTCTTCCTTAGCCGCGTAGCTGGGCGGACTAAAAGGTCGATTAGCAATTCTTCGTTCTTTTTGCGCACGACGCTCACGGCGTGACTTACGACCACTGAGTAACATTTTTTCTTGCTCCTCTTCGCGAGCGATGCGCAAGGATTCGATTTCGTCTGCATCACGCGTCAAATGGCTGAAGAAATCGTTGCCCTTCATCCCATAGTTGCGGCCACATGCATTAAGTTCATGCGCCTGGGCAGTCTCTAGTTTGGCTATATCGATGGAAACGTCCATATCAATGTCCGAATCGTCCGATTCGTCGGAGCCTTCCTTTTCGGTTTTGACAGCCACGCCAGAGCTGGCAGTGCTTGGGGGCTGTGATGCCACGTTCATCAAATGGCCGAAAGGCTGCGGGCCTATGGCGCTACTTGACTCGCCTGCATCTTCATAGGAGTAGCCGATAGTGGCTCCGCCAGTCTTTTGTTTCTTCCTGCCCTGATTACGTTCAGCCTCCAGCTGGGCGTTGGCGCCAAACTGTTCTTCCAAGTAAAGCTGGTGCAAAAACTTGTCCTCGTTGACGTTGAGAAAATCGTTTTGGGCCAAGATGCGATAGCGTTCGTAATTCAATTGACGCTCCTCTTGTGTGATATCGGCATCGGCATCTGTCCCGTCGTTAGCGCTGGGCTTCACAACGGGCGGTATATAGTCGAGATGGGCACGCACATCAAAGCGATCAATAAGATTGTCCTGCTGCCCTTGCCACGGTACACTGTAGAAAAGTGAAAAGGACATTTAGCTTAAGCTCCCGCACGAAATTTTGTCAATATGGGGTATAAAACTTAGGCTCAATATATCACTTGCATGATGGCGGCTCCGTCGCCGGCGGCAGCAACGGCTGGGTCCAAATGTATTTTACAACGCCTACAAATATACACAGAATATGGTTATTCTACTATTATAAATGTACATACATATATACATTTGTACGTATAATATTAGAAGTAGGTCTGTAATTTGATACTTGCCTGCCGTGAACTTGTATAAATTGTGTGGGATCGGCTTGCTGGAATGGAAACAAATTTATTTATTTGCACTTGCAACCTTATGTATATTCGAAGAGCGACTCATACACTGGGTGCATCCACCACACTCACAATTTTTGCATAAAAGTCTTGCCTTCTCTCGGCCCTTTTACGGTAATCAATGCGAATGAGGCCTCGGATGAGACGCTCTTGCTTGCGCGCCTCGTGCCACATCTTTGAGCGGTTTACAATCTACGTGCCAACTTTTTCCACGCACCGAAAAATGTTGCGGCCGGAAAAAATTAAACTCTGAAAGTATTAGTGTGACCGTCCACTTAAAATCCAAAAAATACTTGATTATTTCAGGAACTAGCTCAACGAACTGTCGGAGATACAGCGGCTCGTTTTTAAATACTATGCAGAAACGATCATATCTGCTTCAATTTAATTAAATATTACAATACAATAAGTATGAGAATATAATTTTCTAAGCGCGGACTTTGTGCCGGCTGCATTCTTTGCATAAGAATGGTAATGCCGTAAGGACAACGACCGAAATGCATTGCGCGTGCGCTGCAGTGGTGGGAAACAACAAAAGGATAATAAATAACAAAGAAAACTGGAATGAGCCACAACACAACAATTGTCGATTGTCTGTCGTCGACGCCGCCTTGTGGTATATATATGTATGTATCTTTGTAGATGCAACGTTTTCCGACATCGATTTGTCCTTAGAAATAGTGCAAAAACTAGAACTAGAACAAGAGCAACCAGTTTACAGATCCAGTTTAAGGACGAGGACGTCGTCTAATGTCTGCTAGACTATTTCGCAGCTATTTCGCAACAGAACAACGATACAATACTTCGGGCGACATTGAAGGCAACGATGATGATGAACTTTTGTATCCATATTCATGTAGCAATAAAGACAATCGCGATGAAATGGCGCACGTTAAACAGAAGACCAACGGTGAACCGGATATTGAGAAAGACGACGACGATTCAGAATCACTGCAAGATGTACCATTCTCATCGAGCAGCGTGGATCGCAGCTCCATTGGTTCTTCTATTCCATGGGCAGACGATGCCATCAAGAAGAATAAACTGGACTGGGATCGCGTAGAGCGTATGCTAAGCGGGGAGGAGGCGTTGCCAGAACAAGAACCGGACCTGCGTCATGAAATCGCCGACTGGCAACGCAAATTCCCATCGTTGGTTGGTCGAAAAGTGCAGCCTCTGAAGCAGCAGAGCTTCGACAGTAGCAGCAGCCACCACCAGCACAGAATGATAGATGATTCGGGAGACATCGACTCCATGTCTAATCTTAGCCTTAACTCGCTATCCGACGACAATGATGATGACGATGGTTTTTTAACACCCACGGCCGACCGTCAGTTGGGACAGATAAAATATCAGGACAGCCGGCAGCAATATTTACGATCGACACAGCCGCATACTCTGATGGACGTTTTAGACAAGGATTTGCGCATCACTTCAGTCAAGCTTCGCAGCCGCGAACGTACCAATCAACCACATCTGCAGACCCAATATCCACAGCAGCCACTCCACGATACACACTCGGCGACAGCGTCCCGCTCTCGATTGCGCATGCCTCCTATCCTCAACGTACTCGACTCGAATCGCCGTTTCCGCGGCCTCCTCAACAACCGCAGCTTTGTGCAACTGACGCAGGTGCAGCAGCAGCAACAGCTTCAGGCTAAGTCGGCAGCTCTCACGCACGCCAATAGCGCTGAACGGCAAGGAAATCGATCCGCTTGGCATATGCCTATGGCGGCCGCCTCCTTCAGCAGCCGTTTCTTCAACAACAAAAACGCCATTGTTCTCCCCTCGCTCAACAGACAGCGTAATTTTTCGATGGCTACCGCAACTACTAGTCAGAGCAATTCGAGCGGTGGTGGCGCTCATAACAGCCATAGTAACAGTTCCTCGCTGAATGGACGCCGTCCTATGGAGCGCCAACAGCAGTATCCTCATCAATTCTATCATCATCGCCAATTCAATGCGCCAACTAACTCGAGTAACACGCCATCGACGGGACGCTCTATATCGGCGGCAGTGCACCATCCGCGACCATCTGAGTACGTGAACAGTGCATTTTACATACCATATAGTGCCTCAAAATTCAAAGCCTTTAAGTAACCTCAACGTGCAAACAAAAAACAATAAAATGATTGAACTCAGTTCGTGGTTATTATTTCAAATGTGGGAAAATATATGTTGACATGGCTAAAGGCCCAGATTGTCCAAGCGTAGACGTCCGTCGTTTTCTGTGAGGTAGAGTGTGTCTGCTAGACATTGTTCCGTAATAAGCTCTTCCACGCGCTCGTTCATCTGCAAATTGAATGGAATTTAGTTTAAGGATCAATAAGGATCTCTCAAAGGAATTTGTGTCTTTACGCCTTTTACTCTGCGCTCAGTTAAAATTTCCGGGTATTTGAAAGCAGGACCAAAGTTTACGCTGACCGTGGCGCTCTTGTGTATAGAAATAGCCGGGTAATATCCGCCTTCATAGATGTCTTCAAATGCCACCCCTTGAGATTGTCCGTTTTTGAAAAATTCAATCTTACTGCCGTACAATGTGCGCAAATTTTTTAAAGTCTCTGTTATCTTATCTTTGTCTTCATAGTAGAGATGCGATTTGAATTTAACCAATGGCTGTAAATAATAAATCTTTAGATGATAGATGAAGTTTGGTGTTTATAATAAGAGCTTACACGATCCTTAAATGTGTTAGGCAGGTAGTTGATGTGCGGTTCTTCGGGCAGCTCAATAAGAAAGCCTAAAGTGTCACCCTCGACATAGGCGCTGCTATAGTGCTTACCATGGCTCTCGGTAAACTTTGTGCCCTTTCGCGAGCGCCAAGAATAGCCAAATTTATCATAGCCCAGCGGTGCCTGCAGATTACCATACTCGCGGCCCCAACCCAGGCGCGTGGCGGAGCCTTCGGGCATCTCCTCAATGGTGATCTCGTAATACCAGCGTCCGCGATTCACAGCTGGAATTAGTTGATTGTGAGACAATTTTCTATTGATCTACCACTAAATAATATGTACTCACAATGAGTGGCCCGCACCATGCAATATCCACGTTCCCCGGTCACCGCCAAACGGTCTTCTGAGATTTTTAACTGGGGTGCACGGTCATGTAAAGCAAGAAGCACTGCGTGCGGAACTAGTGTGCGATATAACCAGCCGGGAATAGGCTTACCCGCCCAATCTGAGCTCTCATCGAACTCCTGACGAAAAGGAGCATGAGGATCCGGCTCAGCGAGAATGTATCGATAGCCATCTTTGTTAAACGGATGCTCAAGGGGGTAACCATGAGGTGGCAACTTCACATTGGCTGTTACATCCGAACTGGGACGACCCTTTTTGCCAGTGGGGCCCGCGTCGGTTCCAGGAAATTTTCGCTTTTGCCGATTGTTCTTCGCAAGTGTGGCTGCATAAGAGGGGTCGAAATATTTGCGATTATGTGCGAAAGCGATATCAACTACGTGACTAACTGCTAGTAATGCACATAGATAGGTATGTGTGTGTGCGGTAGGCGTATACGGAACAATGGATGGTGCACTTACAGTCCTCCTCACTGGCATTAACATTAGCAGTCGCTATTGCGCCAAGCGTTGACGTTGACGTCATTGCAGGACAGGGCAGGCAACTCGAATTGATTCGCGTTCAAAATCAATTGCTTAACTCAAACCTAAGAGCAACCACAATCACCAGAACAAAACAAGCACACAAGGCACTAAAATAGCAAACGAAGCGGCGACTAAGTAATGCACACATGTACGAACAGACATACATACATACATATGTACATATGTGTAACTATTTATTATATTGTAATGAATGGCATCGCCAACAACTGCCCCACCTCGCGTCCAATGTGAACGATAAAGTTAATTCGCATGTGTGTATGTGTGGGTATGGCGCACACGACGACGAATCAGAAACTACGCGAAACGTAATTATGACGATCAACTTTCTTTCAATTGTTGCAATACAAAAATACAAGCAAAAACCAAGAGAGGAATACGAAAAAGAGAGCGCGGAAGAGTAGACGCTCTGCCTGCCTTGTTGCTATTTTTTTTTTCGAGAGCGCAGTCATATCAAACATGAACAAATATGCGGCTTCGAACAAAGTTGAAAAGGTAAAACATCTTGATTGTCGACAGCACTTGCACCACTGTGCGCCATCAGCTGTAACGAATCGCATGCAAAACAAACAACGCGACAAGCAAAGTGCCTATTGTTATCTCACCCTGCGTATAGCCGTCTTCAGTGATGCGCAAGGCGCCTGTTTTGCTCATGCTTTCGTAGTTGGGCTTTATGGCGCGCAGTTCCTGATTGAAGAGTCCATACATGGCGCCAAGCTCTGCATGCTCCTCGTAAGTGAACAGTGTATGCACATCTTTGACCAGAGAACGTTGTACCGTCGCGTACCAGGACTGTGTCAAGCGACGGGGCATTGTGGTCATGGCCTCCCAGTATTGCTCAATATAGGGTATAATTTCCTTGTCCTTGCTGAACTGTATCTGCTGCTTGCCCTCGCGTAGAGCAGCCTGTTGCATATTAGCAATTGCACAATGGCACATTTGGGCAATTGCTGTAATTTATGCAGACATTAAGATGTGTATTTTCTACTCTAAGCTGTTCCTACTTACTAGCCTGGCTCTTGCGGAAACTCTCGAGGCCGCTGGCCGAGCAATTCTTGCACACAAATACATAATTTGTCATAAACGGTACCAGCTTGCCCAGCTGATAACTGATGCAGGACTCGTGAAACCAGCGTGCACATGTCGCGCACAGGAGCTCCACAAGATTCAGATTACGCTCCTTCCCGCTGCAAAGTGACGAATGTAATTAAAATACTATGATCATTTGCATAATTGTGAATTTACCGTACCAATAACAAAAGCCGGCTGCAGTCGGCGCGCCGCCGCTGCTGACGCTACTGCCAACGCGTGGTTGCTTGCTGTCGTCCAGATTAAAGTTAAGTTCAGAGTTTGTCGTTGGGGAGTTGGTCTCCATTGGCTCGCTTTCATTCATAGCAATTTGGACAATTTATACCAAAGATTTTATTCAGAAAACATGTAAACAAATGTCCGCAAAAACGGACACACACACAATGATTTGCAGAAGCAGCGTTTTCGGAAGAAGAAGAGTTTGACAGGCCGCACTGCACGCAGTACAATAAGCATCAGTCTATCTTTGTCGTACACTTACGTACGTTTTATTTTAAAATTATTTAAAATCACAAAAGTTTTTAAATGGTTGATTTGCATTCGTTAACAATAATTAATTGCACAAAGTCATAAAAGAGTCAAAGCACACACACTCGAAATTGAACGCAACCCTAACGGGCAACCCTAGCGTGAACTGACAAAAAGGAAGAAGAAGCGCAGCAGCAGCAGTATAAGAAAGTAGAAAAATTTTTTGCAAAAACTTATTTACTAGAATTTAGAAGTGCTGTGAACAAATGCTGGATAGGTCCGTTTTGTAAATGTAGTGCAGAAGCGTTAGTGCATAAAACGCGTGTAATAAATGGAATTGCACGAGTGCTGTGATCGAGTGAACAGACCAAATAAAAGCGCACCAGCAAAACGACGACGAACGACAGCGGTGACAGCGACAGCAGTGGCAGCGGTAAGGCGGCTACGGCTACACGGACTTGAGGCGGCAGACGCTTAAGAATACCAACACTGGTGGTCGGGGGCGGTAGCGGCCCACAAACTAGAACAATGTGCGACGTTTGCGCCGATTTCCAAACTCTGTTAGAGCTGTGTAAGTAGCATTGAAGTTTGAAGTCGAAGTTGAAAGAAGTTCGCTCAATTGCACACAACACAATGTGGCGGCCACTACTTCATCTTCATTCTCCACCTTTGTTTCAGATGAAGCACGCGTGGCGAGCTCTGAGATCAAGTTTCAGCTACTTCTAAAGAGCGAAATCGAAACTACATTTAACTATATACAGTCGTGGCCACAGCGGCAATGCATGTGCTTGTATCGGGACACGAAAAACTATGATCGCTTCAATCTAGTGGTGCAGTCGCTAATTTGTCTGACAGTGCAGCATTTAAAGCACATCGATCATCTGATTGAAAGTTATAAGCGGCTGACAGCCAGTGCGGCACAGGTAGTTGCTCAAGCCCAGCAGCAGCGTCAGCAGTCAGATGAGAAGGATTCGCCAGCGGATAATGAGATAGACAGTGAGCAGACAGACCGCAAGGAATCTAATGAATCATCACCTTCTGTAGGTGCCGATGGTGGCGGCGATGAAAAGAACTCAGCGCCAGAAGCCAGTGAAGATGACAAACATGGTGCTGGTGATGGTCCGGTTTCAAAGCTGCCAGCTGCTGGTCCAAGCACACCTACTAAGGCGCACACACAATACACCGAGGAACCGTGGATATTGCCAGAAGTTGAAAAGCTGCTTGTGCTAGTCTCCAAAGTATTTCTGCTCAATTTTCCGCTCTATATTGCTCATAAGCATGGCATGCACTCGCGTTTGGATGATCTGCAGGCGGAGGAGGCCCACCATTTGGCCCTCATATGTGATTTACACGACAACGATCTTCCAATTTACCTGCTGCGCAATGTGAGCCTGTTCTGCAACTCGGGCGGCTTTGGCGCCATGTCATTGTGCTTTGAGCATCCCGATTTGCCTGTGTCTACGGCGCACTCGATGACCGCCACAGTATCGAACGTGAAGCTCTGGCTTAATTACCATTGTAACACGCAACTGTTTGTGCCACTGCGAAGTCGCATCTTACAGTATATGTGCAAGCTATCAGATCAGAATTTGCGTTCTGCGGCCACACGCGCTATGGCCGATTTTGTGTGGTCCTCTATGCGCGATCCGCTCGATGTGGCCGTTAATTTTGACACCGAAGGTCTGGCTCTGGCCTTTAAGTACTTTACTTCGACCACGCTGACGATGCGACTAGCAGGTGAGTGTCAGTTTATTCTTACTTAAATAAAATTTAACAACAATTGTTTCTTACCCTAGGCATGGCCCAAATCAACGCACACATCAATCTTTTTAATGAAATCTGCACCACAGAGACGGTCACTGAGGTTGAGCTGTTTGGCCAGCGTATTGCCAATTGGTTAACTGAGAATCATATTGTGCAGCATTTGTTCGGACCAAACTTACATGTTGAGATTGTGAAACAAGCACATGTATTGCTTAACTTTTTAGCTGTCGAAAATCAAATCTCTGAAGAGGACATCAAACTCATCTGGCAGGCCACACAGTTAAAGCATTGCTCCAAAACAATTTTTGATATTTTGCCTGCACTTGTCAAGAATTTAGCACCGCGCCCAGCTATGCATTTGTATTCGCTGCTTTGTCGCATGGATCCCAAGGAACACACTGAACAGAGTATCTACATCGCATCCGCGCTGACTAAGCTTATTTGGACGCGAGACTGCTCGCGTAGCCAAATGAATATAATGCAACATGAACACATGCTAGGCTCAAATGTAACAGCCTCCAGTTCGGACAGTGGAAGCATTGAGGGCAGCAACACGGAGGATGAGCATGTGGGTGCTGATGACAGTAGTATAGCGAGCGGTGGAGGTGGCAATGGTGGCTCTGGCGTGGGCGGCCACAAAAGCCCCAATGATGGAGTGCCGCCCTGCAAACAAGCCAGGCACAGGCGGCATATTTGTGACCCAACCACTGAGAAGGCAAAACAACTCAGCGAGGAAGATATGGCTAAAGTAGATATGAAGTAAGTGTTAAAGCTGCCTATGAGTTATTATCTATTAGACATCAGATTTAATATTTATTTAAGTGAAATGAATTAATTTATAAACAAATTTAAATTAATGTTTTTCAAAAAATATACATCCTTTTTTAAATGTGTAGATAGCAACCGTTCTTAAGATTGAATATAAGATGGCAATAAATTTCTTAAGTCGAATAAGTTAACCATCTACTGATTTATTACTTTACAGAATACAAAACCATCGAATTGTGAACATAATCGACAATACCAGCAGCGAGGAGGAATTGCAGTCGCGCGCAGCCCTCGAACTGCAGCTTCATCGCAAGAAAACCATCAAACGAAGGCGGCAGAAGAATAAGCAACTGATGCTACCACACGAGTTGGTCGAAATCTGGGATGGTGGCGAGGATGTGCCAAGCAGTGAGGATGGAGATGGCGAGATTCTCGCCGACAGCGATGAATGTAGCGATAGTGCCGGTCAGGTGGTTCCCGCCGCCGTTTTAAAGCATTTGCACGGAGAGGGTCCATATATACGCGCCATTGCTGAAACTAATATAAGCGAGTTGCTTAGCGGTGCCGAGAACGATGGAAGCTACAGCTACAGCTCACCCATGAGCAACAAATCGGAAAAGAATCTAGCCGACTTCGATGATGAGGATGTGTCCCCGTGCGAGGAAGAGCTGGCACAGCTGGTCAGTTCACATGCGGGTCGAGTTCATATGCCTCCTGCATTTGCAGCAGCTGCTGCTGCCATGGTGGCGGCTCAATCCGCCATGGCCATGCAAAAGTCTGGCGACACAAACGTAGCGGCTGCTGCCGCAGCCGTCTGTGCAGCCGCTGTCGCCACAGGTAATGCCCAGCAATCTCTAGTGGCAATGCGACAACAGGCCGTTGCTGCAGCTGCTGCTGCGAAATCGTCAGCATCGGCAAACTCATCGTCGCAACGTCCCTCGGACTCGGATGTCGATTTGCTTGATGTCAGCAAGGAACATTCGCCCAAGGAGTCCACATCTGCTTCCAGTACACCTGTGCAGCCCTCCTTTAAACTTAATGATGTTTGCCAGCCAGGTAACACATTGCTTTGGGATCTCCTGCAAGATGAAAAAATTGTAAGTTTATGATATTAAAAGAGTATCCTTGTACTTTCCATCCAAACCTTGTTTTCACTTTTTTGCATCCCTTATATGATTTAATTAACACACAACTACTTTATATGATCAACACGTTTTTTTTTTTTTTTTTCAAAAGTGTCAACTCGGCGAGTCTCTAGCACTGGAGGCTGAGAAAGCGCTAGCCACATTGCTGTGTTTCAGCATGGATCGTCAGCTACGGACCAAGTTCATCGAAGGGTGTCTGCAGAACGTTGCCAATAATCGGAGCGTAATTGTCAGCTTACGGTTGCTGCCTAAGCTGTTCGCCAGCTTTCAGCAATTTCGGCCATCGGACACACACGCAATGACACTGTGGGCAGAACGGAATCATCGCATGATGCATTGCTTTTTCAGCAATATTCGGCACTATGCACGTCGCCATGCTGAGATGCTGGTTAATCAAAATGGAGATCAACAGCAGCAGCAGCTAGGCTTGCAACTATACTCGCATAAGACGCAGGTGTCGGTCCGTCTACAATTTCTGTCTTCTATCTTCTCTACGGTTGGTTCTCCAAAAACTTTTCGCCTGACTGTGGAGCAGCTGGATGCCCTGTGGGAGTGGCTGGCGCATGATCCGGAGTGTGCAGATTGTTATTTTTCGTGGTTACAAGCGCAGGCAAAGGGCGGCGACCAACATGCTCTCGGCATGGATGCACTGCAGCATTTGTATCTCAAGAAGTTGCCGGAGCTACGACCTGAAGAGTTCTCTATGGTGGCGCTGGGCCTATTTCAGCAGCTGTGCAGCTTTGCACGCATTGCCATGGCTGAGTACGAGAAGCACAGCGAACCTATATCGACCAGCTCCAATGCTGTGGGAATGTATCATCTGTGGAAGATAGCCCTGCGGGCCCAGAGCAACGAAGTCTCTCTGGCGGCCATACAATATATCAACATGTACTATATGGGACAGCAGTTGCGTCTTGAAAAGGAGTTCGTGTCACAATGCATGGATAATTTAGTGCAGGCGGCCACAGCATTAGAGAGGTAAGTCAGCTTTTCCTTACAGCTTATAGGTTTTTTATACTCTGCACATAAAATGTACAAGAGTATATTAGGTTTGCGGGAGCTGAAAATGTAACAGGCAGAAGGAGGCGTGGCAGACCCCACAAAGTATACATATTCTTGATCAGGGTGACAAGCCGAGTCGATATAGCCATGTCCGTCCGTCCGTCTGTCCGTCCGTCTGTCCGTCCGTCTGTATGAGCACAAGGATCTCAGAAGGTACAAGAGCTAGAATTACCAAACTTGGCATCCAGGTTCCCCTAATCCCTAGGCAGGTCAAGTTTGTTTTTTTATTTTGATTGCTTCTAGTAAACAATTGTGATATTACCAAGGATAATGATGTTCTACATTTCACTTCATAGTTTAGTTTGTGTTTCATAGTCAACAAATACTCGAACTGAAATCCTGTTCAACAATATACATAGGCATGATTGTAGCTTATCCACTCGTCAATATGATAATTCTACATATTTTACTTCTACATTAAGTCAAAATGACCAATATAGTTCAATGTTCCCTTGAGATGAGCGCTATTTGCGACTTGTTTTTTTATATCCGCTAATCTTTTGGCTATATCGTTCTTCATTTTTAAACATGCGCTCATATATTAAGACCTCTACTTTTATTTATATTTAGCATTGAAGACGAGAATGCATTAATGCGCGTACAACGGGGACTTTTGCTCTTAAACACGCATTTGGATACATTCCGCCGCCGTTATGCATTTCACTTACGACGCTGGGCTATCGAGGGCAAAGGAATAGGATCGCACAGCAATCTAAAAAACGAAGGAGCGGGGCCGCCCGTACGCATCGTGCTGCAGCAGGCTGGTTTATCAGAGAAAAGTTTATTGCACATGCACGCATGCGATCTGATCGCCGATCTCAAAGCCGAGGTGTCCAAATGGTGGGAGAGTCTGCAATGTAATGCGAACTCAGGTATTGCGGCGCCAGTTTTGGGTCTGCTGCTAAGTGATGGCCCATTACGCATCATAACTCAAGGTCAAGAACTTACCTCTGACTATGATGAGCGCAGCCTAGGGGATGCAGGCTTCAAGGACAATCAGATTGTGTATGTGTCGCTGGGTGGGCGAAGCGCGCGCCGCAAAGAGACAAATCTGGAGCACCCATCAATGCAGCCCCCTCCGCCTAAAGAATGTTTGCCAACGGTTCTGCTGCTACAGCCGAAGTACTTCGAAAAGCTATTTTGTCTTATGCAGACTCTTGGCGATATGAAGCCGCTATCCAACAACATGCAACATCACACGAAAGCTCAGTTGCTCTCCCGTCGCGTGTGGGATATTCTGGCGATGCTGCCTACAAATCCGCTCATATTGGATGCATTTAAGAGTCTTGTTACCGATTTGAGCGATATTGAACAGCTAGGAAGTGAGGAGGAACAAGCCAATAAACGCAAGGAGATCAAGCAAAAGCTTAGCGACTTGCTCGATCCAAGCAATCTGCAAAAATTTATGTACTCGCTGCACATTGTCGAGAGTCTAGCAGTGAACAGTGTGCAACAGAGCAGACATGCCGCAGGCTCCTGTTGCGGGTCAGGCGCAAATGGCAGTCTGGTAATTACGGAGCAACACTCCCCGCGGGTACACAAGACGAGCAGTAGCAGTTCGTCCAAAAAAGGAGGTGGAAACAGTCGTCGTCGTAATAGCAATGAGCAACTGCTGCTGGCCAACCAGACCAGCAAGGAGACTCCGCGGAGTAGCAGCGCTGGCGGTGACTCCAGCAAGGAGCATAGCGATGCCTCACCCACCAAGGAGCCATCGCTAACGCCCACGCCAGCCCTCGATTCAAGTGATCCCAGCGAGGTTGGTAGTGGTGACAAAGAAAACCAGCCGTCGTCACAAAAACCGCCACACAGCAAGCGGCACAAGAAAAGTGACAGCGTAGAAAAGGAACGAGGACTGGCCAGCACACCTCCACCGCCGCCACCACCACCATCATCATCCTTGGCACCTCCGCCGTCTGCCACGCCCCCCGTGCTGCGCAGCGCGCTCAATGAAAGCAAGTGGAGTGAAGCGTTCATCAAGTGCGGCGGATTACGGCATTTATACGATATCTTCAGCAGCGGTCAGATGCAGCAGAGCGCCCACCCCAAGGAGGTACTTAACGAATGGCGTCATGATTGCTTGGCGAGCTTGTTGCGCATACTTTGGCTACTCGGCTTCGAGGAGCTTCAAACGGATGACATACATATGCTGATGGCGCGGCCTCATGCCTTCATGTTGGAACTAATGGATGTGGGTGTCTGTCTCCGTCGCCTCTCAACAATATTGAATGATGAGGTTTATCAGCATTTTGCTGCCACCTCCGTGGTGTTTCCTTACCAATTCCATCACTTACGGACTGGCTTCTGGGGACGAGCACAGGTAGTGCAGTTCACCATGAATATAATGGTGAGCTTTGTGCATGCCTCAGCGGAGGCCCGACGTCTGCTCTGGTCACAGCCAGAAAACTGCTGCTGGGTGCAAAAGTTCATCCTCGAAGATCCAGAACCGGCTGTTCGACGTGAGATCTGTGCAGGTCTCTATCGCATCTGTCTTGGGAACTCAACAAGCTACCAGGTTCTGCTGGCTCCGCTGCTCCACAAGCTCATATCATTTCTGCCCGTGGCCGAAAAGATGACCTCGACGGCACAGCACACGCAGTTCCTGTTGTCGGACGAGGGCAAGGAACCCTATGGGCCCGCCTGTCGCGATTATTTCTGGCTTCTGGCACGGCTCGTGGACACATTAACTCCAGAAATGGTCGCCGAAGAGGACATTGACATTGAGCTTTTGTGCGAGTCAGTCTCACAAAGTATCTTAACGCGTGACTATCATGAGCTGCGTCATGGCTATCAGGACGATGGTTTAGTGGGCCTGCTTAATCTCATGTCTAACCTGATCAAATATGATACCAGTTTCAAATACACCAACAAGGCGGTGCGCTTCATTGAGCAAATCATCGAATTCCTTTTCGAAATGCCTTCGCCTGCAAATCGTCAGAAGCCAAAGTGCAAGTCTGCGACGTCGCGTGCTGCAGCATATGATCTTCTTGTGGAACTCTCTCGCGGCTGTGCCACCAACTATAGATACCTCCATGGCAAGCTGTTGGCGCAACACAAATCGGGGCCCAAACCACCGTATCCCTGGGACTATTGGCCCCGTGACGAGGGTCGGTCCGAGTGCGGCTACGTTGGGCTGACGAATTTAGGTGCTACTTGTTACATGGCCTCGTGTATCCAGCATTTGTATATGATGCCACAAGCTCGTGCCGCAATTCTCCGCGTGCCACCTACGGGTGCACTGAAACATGCGCCGACGCTGCTGGAGCTTCAACGCATGTTCGCCTATTTGCTCGAGTCTGAGCGCAAGGCCTATAATCCACGCTCCTTTTGCCGTGTCTATCAGATGGATCATCAACCATTGAACACAGGCGAGCAGAAGGACATGGCCGAGTTTTTCATTGATCTCGTGTCGAAGCTAGAAGAGATGACTCCCGACTTAAAGCATTTGGTTAAGCGACTGTTCTGTGGCATCCTCAGTAATAACGTCGTTTCGCTGGACTGTGGACACGTCTCGCGAACTGCTGAGGAGTTTTACACAGTGCGGTGCCAGGTGGCAGACATGCGCAATCTACAAGAGTCCCTAGATGAGGTTACTGTGAAGGACACTCTCGAGGGCGACAACATGTACACATGTTCCCAGTGCGGAAAAAAAGTGCGCGCTGAGAAACGCGCTTGTTTTAAAAAGCTGCCGCAGATTCTGTGCTTTAACACAATGCGATATACTTTTAACATGGTCACAATGTTAAAGGAGAAAGTTAACACCCATTTCTCCTTTCCACTGCGGCTAAACATGTGTCATTATGTAGAAAAGACACTAATGCCACATCAGTACAAGGAGGATCGCGAGAAGCGCGAACTCGAGCGCAAGGAGAACGAGCAGTCTGGCGATGGCGGCGACGAGAACGAAAAGGCTGAAGCAACTTTAGATGAGGACATTGAGGAGTGTTTCGAGTAAGTAATTTTAATATATATATATATATATATTTTAATATAGCCTCACTATATATATTGTTTGTTTCTGCTGCTTTGTTGATATTTGTGTAAGACCACTATTTAAGATAATCATACTTATATTTACTCATGGCAGGTACGAGCTGGTAGGTGTTACTGTCCATACCGGCACTGCAGACGGGGGACACTACTATAGTTTCATAAAGGAACGTACGAAGTCCGGCTACCATCCGCATGAGCGCTGGTTTTTGTTCAACGATGCTGAAGTGAAGCCCTTTGATCCCTCGCAGATTGCAGCCGAGTGTTTTGGGGGTGAAATGACGGTGAGTAATATTTTAGGAAGAATCGACGAGCTGTGTCCGCTTAACGGTTCTTATTTTTACACAGAGCAAGACATACGACTCGGTTACAGAAAAGTATCTAGACTTTAGCTTTGAGAAGACCAACTCGGCATACATGCTTTTCTACGAGCGTCGCTTGCCGGAACATTTGCAGCGTCGACATTCAGAATTGTTGGTTACCCCCACACCAAGTCCCACCAATGAGGACAAGCTGGAGGCAGATGAAACGACAAAGGTAGAGGTGAGCACAAGCTCAAACAAAATGGTCGACAATGAGTCGGCGCTACCAGTGAAGGAGGAGGAAGCAACAGCCAATTGTGATAATTCTAAGCCCAAAGCCAACAGCGGGAGCGGAGGCAACGACCAGCATGCGTCGACCTCCAAGTGCGCCATTGCAGAGGCTAAATCTGCCTATAAACTACAACTTTTACGTCCATTATTAAACAAGGAGCTGGAGGATTGGATATGGCAGGACAATCGACAGTTTCTTCAAGACCGCAATATATTTGAGCACACATATTTCAAGTGAGTAGCTTCTAGATATTGAAACGTGTTGTCAGCAAAAACAACTATAAAACATTTCCTGTAGCTTCATGTGGCAAATATGCGGGCACATACCGCAAACGCTAATCTCGGAAACGGATGTTACCTGCATGGCTGCCAAGTTGTCCATGTCGTTCTTCATTGAGACTTTTATACATGCCAAGGAAAAGGTGAGTGATCATAACTCGAACCAACTAGCTTCTGTAATACAATTAAGATATATCACATTAATGATGGCTGCGAATTATATTTATAACTGACACATATTTTATTTTCATGCAATTAATAAACAAATACTTTACATAACAATTTAAAAATATATTGCTTTCCCAATATTAGAATAATAAATCAACTTCTTGAAATTATTTTCATTCTTTATCAGCCCACAATGGTTCCCTGGGTGGAGCTTTTGACAAAACAATTTAATGCCAGTCAGGAAGCGTGCGAATGGTTTCTTTCGCATATGTCTATAGAACCATTCTGGCCGGTGCAGGTACTTATACAGTGTCCGAATCAAATGGTGCGTCAAATGTTCCAGAGGCTGGTCATACACGTCATACAAAGACTACGGTAAATGCACACTTTAATGTTGAAAGTCAGGCGTTTCAATGTTACAGTTAATGTCTTTCAGTGGCTCGCATGCGGATTTGTACTTGGTCGTGGAAACCGATGATGATGACAAGGAGCTCATCGGGCAGGCCTCCTGCGTCACACGTTTTATTACGTCGCTCATCTCGCTGCTTGAACATGGTGCCCGGTCGCATTTGCGCCATTTGTCAGAATATTTCAGTCTATTGCTTGAGTTTTCGCGCATGGGCGATGAGGAAGCTATGTTCCTTCTTCGTGTTGGAATACTGAAAAGCCTTGTCGATTTTTATTTAGGACACAAACAAACGGACAGTGTTAGTTGCAAACTCTAACTTCCTCTTGGTGTATTCCTTAACCAATTTGCTGTTCTCCTGATTTATCCACTTACAGATCGAAATCAGCAGCGACAACGAAGATAACAGTTCTGAAGAGGCCCTATCGGTGGAGAAAATGCGACCAGCCTCTCTAGATAAAATGATTGCATTATGTGCCAGTCTGGTGGAGCGTTCTCGCGGACCCGACTTTCGGCTGCGCCTTTCACCAAAAGATTTCAGTGCCATCGCCGGCGGCAAGGTGATACTCAAAAAGTTCGAGGGCGTTGCGTATTCAGTTTGAATATCGAATCGTCTTGGAAACCACGCACAAACTGTGTTCATTATTTGTTTTCTGCTTCCGTTGTTTATATTTCGTAGGGCTTTCCATTTTTGTATCAACAAATAAAGGATGGTATCAACCTGCACCAAACCAAGCATTTAATCCATGCCCTCTGTCGTTGGGATGAGCGCTTGGCCACGCAAATCATTGGTATGCTCTTCGCCTCAGTCACCAAGCACACGGAGCTGTGCGCACCTTTCTTCAAACTGCTTACACTACTCACAGAGACACAGGGTGGGCCCGTTGGCCTCCCCTGCTTCACGCAGTTGGTTCTGCCACGCATGTGGGATGCGGCCGAGTATTGTCCGCAATCGGTCCTAGACTGGCTCTCACTGCAGGCAACTAAGAACAAAATAGCGCACTCGTGGATCCTACAGTCAGCTGAAAGCTGGGTAGAGCAGTTTTTGTTAGCCCATGACAACACGCGCGTGCGCAACGGTACCATAACGTTCAATAAATACCCATAGAATATTGTTTCGGTTATTGCTAAGTTTAATTTGTTTTTCTAGCTGCCGCCTGTCTGCTTGTCGCTCTTGTGCCCTCGCAGCCATTCCGCGCCAACTTTCGGGCGCACTCACAGCATAAACTGCTGGCCCTCAATCCGCACAGTTATCGGTAAATATGTACTAAGTGGTGGTGATTCTTACAATGGTCGTCAGACCCATTGTTATTGTGTATAATAATAATAAGAAATAATAACACTAAAATACATAGAACAAATGTAGTGCAGTAGCCCTGGATTATTTAAATTTATTTTTCCTACAAATTTTTTAAATGTCACTAATTGCCGTTTTCCCGTTGGTGTGGCCATTGGTAAATAATACTAATTAATATTTCTGCAAACAATTTGTTAAATTATCTCAAACAACATATCTCTGTCGGTTCCTTAATTTTCTGACTATAACTTTAAAAAATTAGTTAAATATGGATTTTGTATGTACTCACTGGCTAAGTATATGGATTCTTGTTAGAATCCAAATATAAACAATAAGAATTCAGATTAGTGATGCAGGTGTTCCCAATAAGAATTATTTTCGAAGTTATTTTAAAAAGTCTGAATATTTGATTTGTTTTGTAAAACTTAATACGAATACGGTGGATATATTTTTTTAATCATTTTTGTGCCTAGG
This sequence comes from Scaptodrosophila lebanonensis, assembly GCF_003285725.1. Classification (NCBI taxonomy): domain Eukaryota; kingdom Metazoa; phylum Arthropoda; class Insecta; order Diptera; family Drosophilidae; genus Scaptodrosophila; species Scaptodrosophila lebanonensis. The sequence continues at coordinate 5,160,377 of NW_022060558.1, forward strand.
TTCTTTAAAAATTATATTTTTTTCTTCCTCTCTGCCCCGAAGTGACATCAACAACGATGCCCAGGTGGTGCTTCATCAGATTATCACGTTGCTGTTGCGCCTGCTAAGGCCAGCGCGAGTCTATGCCGATATTGGTGCACACGGCACCACCAAGCTAACCGCCTACTTTAATCTGCTGAGCTACTGTATGGTTTCAAAGACTGAAAAACTAATGGCAAGTTTTGCAGCGTGTTGAGAGATATAAAGTACCAGCTAATAGGATTTCTTTCCATCTTCTCTTATATATTTTGCGTATTTACAGATAGGTTCATTTATGCGGTCATTGTGGGAATTATTTCATCCGCGCCTATCCGAACCCAGCGTGCCCGCACACCACAATAAACACGCCCTGCTCACCTTCTGGCACCATTCGCTCGTCGACTGCCCCGAGAACGCAACACTGGTTGCCAACTGTCCGGAGATCACACGCAATATTGCATTTAATTATATACTGTAAGCTGTTGAAATCAGCGGCAAACGAAATCTTGCTATAATGCTTATTTCTTTTTAAAGAGCCGACCATGATGATTCCGAAATAGTCACATATAATCGTTCCATGCTGCCCGCCTACTATGGCTTGTTGCGTCTTTGCTGTGAGCAGAGCCGCGCACTCACTCGTCAACTGGCTCAACATCAAAATCTTCAGTGGGCCTTCAAAAATATTACACCACATCCCACACAATACGCAGCGGCCGTGGACGAGCTGTTCAAACTAATGACACTCTTCTCCACGCGTCATGCCGACGCCAGCGATCAGGAGAAACTCGATGTGATTTCATTCCGACGTTCGACCATTGTTTCCTATATGGGTAGTCTAGATGCGCGTGTCTCCTGGTCCACACTTATCAGTGCTCTTAAAATACTTGGTGAGTTTATTAGTTGCGAAGCAGACAACAGCACAATTCGTAGCTTGCTGTTGCACTCCTGCCGACTTTGAGGATCAAGTTTTCATCACGACTAAATACAAACATTTTCCGTTATACCTTATAGTGCTTTAACCGCTTTTATTTAAATGCAATTGCATTTACTAGAAAATGCTATTTCCAAGCCTATAGCTGCAATATGAGGTCAATATTCTGAATGCTCTTTATACCCTGTACCCAAAGAGTAAAAGGGTATATTACTTTTGTGCGAGTGTACATCGAACACACAGAAAGAGGCGTGGCAGATCCCACAAAGTATATATTCTTGATCAGCATGACAAGCCGAGTCGATATAGCCATGTCCGTCTGTCTGTATGAACGCAAGGATCTCGGAAAGTATAAGACCTAGTAAAACCAAACTTGGTATCCAGATTCTCCTGAGTCCGAGAAAGGACGAGTTTGTTCATTTTTTCTAAAACAAATGGTATTTTATTAGAAAATCAAATAGATCGGATATTTGAATTTGTGGGTTTTTTCTTCATGGTTATAAAATATTTATATTGTAAAATTTTCAGTGGATAACGACGAAGATCGCATGCTGGTCATCTTTAATGGCGGCATTGAAATGTGCTTTGATGCTCTACATACGCTACATTCCATGCATCACGAGGCCACCGCCTGCCATGTGGCGGGCGATCTCCTGGAGCTGCTCGGCGAGCTGGTATTGTTGCTAGCTACGCTACGCACGCGCACCGACAGTCCGGCACAGAAGAAACAACAGCAGCAACAACTGGAGCAACAGCTGCAGCTACAGCAGCAACAGTTGCTGCAGAAGCAACAACAAACACAGTCGACGCAGGCGCAGACGCAACAGCAGAAGGAGAAACAGCTACACCAGCAAATGCAACAGCACCTCCAACTACAGCAGCAGATGCAGCACCACTTCCTGCGCCAGCAACATCAGCACTCCTCGCTAGCTAAGGGACTCCCCGACGCCATCAAGCGCTTGGCCACTCTTCTGAACACCTTCAACTCGCCCGAAATCAGCCGCATGGCCCTGGAGGTGCTCAAAGAGCTAGTGCGCAACACAAGCCTGGAAGCCACCAGCATTTTGGCGCCAATACTGATTAACTTCCACCTTTCGGTGGCCAATGCCCCGAATGCGATTGGACCACTGGGACCGTATTTCCCTCGGCGAGGCACAAAGTCGCCCTGGCCTTTGGGTGCAAAGAATTCTCCACGTCCGCCACGACCCATGGTGCAGATGTGTATCGCGCCCGCTGAATTAACACCACGTGGCGTGGATTCTGAATACGATGCGCAGGTCGATGCATTCTATAGACCCTATCATGATTTTATAGATGTGATGTTGCGAATGTGTGTTAACACGGGCGCACTTAACGACACTCTCGTAAAGCTACACTGCCTGGTGGCCATTGAATCGGCACCCTTGCATTTTAACTACTTTCCGAAGTTCTGGGTTGGCATACACAACAATGCGCTAACACACAAGTGAGTACTAGATATCAATACCCCTGAATTTGAAGCTCCTCCACTAGTGATTGTGTTTTCATGTTAATATTCAAATATCCCCACATCATTATTCCCATTATTCTTAACATATATTTATTATACCCTATTTATTATACCCTGTTTGGTTCGATATTTGTTTGGTCTGGTGTTTTAACTACGGGATGAGATGCCATCAGTCCACTTTTCTGTTTCCCCTCGGCTCTAATGCTATTACAAGTTTGCACATTCGGGTTTGTAGGCTGTCCTGCAAGAATGTAATATGCATGCGAAATCCGCTATATGAAGATAGCGGATATCGTTATATCGGGTTATACAATCTATCATATTGAGTTGCGGAAACGGGATTATATTTTTTAGTTAATCAACTTTCATGTTTTGATTTGTAAAGTATTTGTTACAGTAATTCATGTTCTTATTGGAAGTATAGACCTCCACTCTAAAAAAAAGGGTGAGGTGACAATTCTTGATAGGTCGATTCATTTGTGAGATAAATTGTGTTTAACATAAATGCTAATAAGGAGAAAATCCGGTACATAAAAAAATTGGAGTTAGGCTTAACTGAAACTAAGACGGTTTTTGGAAATTTTGGAAAATATGTAGTGCCCTGATACTAACTCGGTCAATTATTCGCAATTTCGGTTTTATAAATTTGGACTTGAATGGAGAATAATTGTCACCAAAGATCACGTGGATTGAAATTTCACCTGCGCCAATCGGAATGAAATCGACTCATTTCCTTATGGACTGATGATGTAAAATGGGTTACACACTATTCTGGTAAAAGCTTAGTGAAACAATTCAAACAAAATTTAGTTGACGATAATGACAATTACTTTGCCAACGGTTAGGTGCCTTTCTGTAATCTTACATATGTATATTTATAATGTTTTTGGATATACATATGTAGTTATTAATGTGACTCCTATACACTCCTGTAACATATTCGACTTTGTGAACAAGCGACTTGTCTTGTAAGAGATAAACCTATATAACATTTTACCAATGTGTGTGCCGGTTTCAGGTCGGGCTCGGAACTCATCACTGTAGGGACAACCTTTTTGAGCAATTTCGCAATTAGCAGTGTTATTCGACTGCTAACCACCTTTTTTCAAGCTTTATGCTGCCAGCTGCTGTGGAGTGCTCTTAGTAAGATACCTACTCGTATATTGATTATCTTTCTTTCAGTTTCAAGTACCTGAACTTCTCTGTAGCTTGTGATTATACCAGTACACTATAGAGCAGTATTAGTCGCATCACTGAAATGTAGATCCAATGTATCAGTTTTGGTGAGAGTCCCAAGTAGTACCTAGAATTTTTTGCGATGCCTAGGGTGCGCTTGTGGCATTGTTCACCCTTCCCTCAACATTGACCCTCAACGTGTACTATTGGCGACGCTTAATGCCCACTTTTGTGTCTAATGTAGAGGTTTATCTATGATTGAGCTGATGGTCGAGGAATATTTTTCCGCATAGGCCCCATTTCGTTCAGATACCTTCTTCTTCCCGACAGCAGCTTTCTGAGTCTCGCTGTTTCTTTGACTTTTTCTAGACTGCCACAATAATAGCTCCATTAGTCTTGTTTCGCCTTTTTCACTTCCTTTTTGAAATTTCGTAACAGTATCTTGTATTCATTACAGAAACTCTTTTCGTTTACTTATTAAGCTAGTTTGATAAATTCGTGGACATTTTTTCTGTGTCCACAGGGGATCTCCTGCTTTATGAGTTTGTTGTGAATAAATTTGGCTTTAAAAACTATTTGACGGTGTTCTGAGAAAGAGTATCTGTCCATTCTGATACACTCGCCTTCGGCCCGTTTGTGATCGCTAGATCAAGTACGTTCGACGAGGTTGGTCCTAAATATGTCCACCTCCCCGACGTTTTCTTACACAAACTTATTCAATCACTCATATTGTAATATATAAATCTAAACATTTTAACGCATGACAGGTATGCCGATCTTCTCGTGAAGAATCAGCTGCTGGTGGAGTATCTGCACATTGTGCTCCGGGACGAGCGGACCATGCTGAAGGATGCATTTGTGCGCGAGTTCCTGGAGACCTACTATCCGAAGGTGGCCACTCAGCTACCGGTGGCGCGCATGATTTACACTATCAACTATGGTATGCACTCTAAGGACGACATTGATGAGTTATGTGGCGATCTGTTTGCCATACGTATCATCGCCAATGCGACGGGAGTGCCGGCATCGGTGCGAAAGGAGTTACGTGGATCCCTGCGTGCGTTGCTCAACAAGAGCGAGCGATTCAAGAAGGAAGCCGAGCGAGGTTGGTGTTATGTTTTCAGAGAAATACCAAAATATAAATAGGATAATTAAATCGCTCTTTGTATTTTAAACGTTTTTTAAATATTCAATCTCGAGCAATCATCAATATACCTCGGCTATTTTTATACAGGTATATAGTGGATTGTTGGACTAGCCCGGCTATGCGGCAGATATAGTATGATTGTTGAGTATGCTACAACTATGATTGCAAACATTATTTTAAAATTAAATAAATATTAGTTATAGTTGAACAACAACAAAAATACTTTCCCGCACTTGAGCGTAGGAGAATATAAATACGAGTCTCGGATACTTCATATAATTCTTTCCTTGTATTCAGCGGTTGAAGCGTTAAAAAATACGGTCGCAGTCCCCACCATTTAAATGCGTCTAATATAATCAATTATCGTATATCGTTTTAGACCAAACGCCTAACAAGAAGCAGAAGCGGGACTCCTACAACAAGGAAAAAGATAAAGAACAATCACAATCGGAAACTGAGCTTGCAGAGTGCAAATCCATGACATCAAACAAAAGCAACAGTGAGGCGAAAAGCGCAACTGTTGACGCCGTCGCTGAAGTAGCCATGGAATCGCAAGGCATTAGTGCGATGACTGACGTTGAACCGAAGTCCGGTACAGAACCCGTAGCACAAAGTGAGGATGAGCATATGGAGAGTACATCAGAGAAATTGGAGAAATCAGCCCCATCGTCAGACGACGAGACAGAACTCGAGGATGAGCTCGAACCGACACCAAAGCGCGGGAAAACGTCAAAGAAATCGGCGCAGAAAAAAACTGCACAAGATCGCCTTAATGAGGATCGCAAGAAGCGTCTGAGCACACTAATCACTATGGACTCCTATATACATAGCATTTTGGCCATTATGAAGCGCGACTCAAATGCGATTTCTAATGCACACGCGGCTGGAGCGCACAACGAAGATCAGGGGGCGTCCACATCGGCAGCAGCAGCTTCCAAAGGAAAACTCAAGCCCCTCACTCCGCCAGAGCCCAAAGCAGAGCCGAGCGTGGATCAAATGGAAATGGACACAGCATGTCCTGAGCCGCCGGTCCTAACCAACAAAGCCAATGGAAGCAACAGTAGTGGCGGCAGCGGCCAGCTATTGGAACATTCTAAGGAGCCATCGATTAAAGAATCCAGTGCAGAGTCCGCCGGACTCAGTGCTTCAGTGGCCACAGCCTCCCCTTCGCAGGCGACAAGTCCAACGCAAATTTAGTTGTCGTTTAATGATTTGCTGAATATTTTGTTTTTTGGCAAGACATTAGACTGATGCACTGCTCGCGACGAGTGCGAGGAACGCGGCTTGGCTAATAAGTTCTTAAGTTAGTTTGCATGATTTAATATTTTCATTTTGAAAACTCTTAATTAATAGGAATTTCTGGCCAAAGGTCAAGCTAAAACGCAAAACAATACATGTGAACAACCCAAGGTTGGTGCTGAGGAAAGTGCTTAAAAGGAGAAGGAACATGAAAATGGGGAGAATTGGAGAAGGAGGATTGGAAACGGCACAGAAATTTGAAGAAACGTTATAGATTTAAATTAGGCTTACAACATATTCAAATATGTATGCCAGCATACACAATTGAAGCAAATCATTCATAAATCCACACCAACTACAAACAGCCGCATACACAAGCCCATGCTCATACCCGTACATATATGTATACATACACCGAAATCCAGAAATCAGTAACTACAAGTAGTTTATAAGCATAGTCCACCCGCAGTCACTCGCACGCATCAAAACAAACACTTGGCATCCCCTATTAAAGATAGCTAAGCAAAACGTTTAAACAAATTCACACTAGTACTTTGTTATTATACAATAATCAATGCCAAATAAAATTATTCGAGTGGGCAATGAAACGATAAATAAAAAGGAATACAAACTTTGACAAAAAGTAATAAACAAAGGCTTATGAGACGCTAATATCTATACATTGTAGAAACCTTTAGGTACTGTCGAAACGCTGCTAAGCTTAACACGTATTTAATTTTTTAGCCCCCACCCATAACACTATTTGCTTCCTTTTACTCTAATGCACGACTTTACATATGTATGTTAATTACAAAGGAACAGATATTACACAAAAAATCAAATTTTAATCGATTACGAGAACTTTGAGTGTAAAGTGCTAACAGTTGATAGATGTTTGATTAAATAATTTTCGTATACAATGTAATGTAGCATGTAAGATTAGAATATTGTCCAAGTGAAACAAGGACAATGGAAAGGAATAAAAATAATAATACACAAAATAATCACACACACACACACACAAATGATCGTAATCTATTAGTTGTAAGCAGCAAGGCGAACGAAAACTACAATTTATGTTAGTATGTGTGTTAAATATCAAACCCGTACACACACAGTTTGAGTATATAATAAATGATGCAGCATATAAGAGTAAATTCTAGTTGAAGTCGTTCCTTTGTACAAATAGTTTACAACTTTTTCAATAGTATGCATTAAATGCACGTGAATTGAATTTACTCGTATTATGAGTACAAGTAAATGCGCTATTCTCGGTGTGAACCAAAAAACAGAAGGAACATAATTTGAACAAAATCCCTTATTCCTTATATAGAAAAAGCAATGTGCCTGAACAATTATTTTTTATTGGGAAGCATTTCTACTTGTTTTTGCCATTTGTCAGCACTTTGTTTCTAATACTTTCCTTTATAAAAACTCAAATGATAATTATAATGGCTTTATTCATTTCATTCCCGAAGCGGGTACCAAATGATTCATTAATACTTTTCATCATACTTAAGGTTTGTGAACAAACCTGGCCTCAGGCTGATAATGACTCTTCTATTTAGCAATCCAAGACACATACATATGTCTTGAATAATTTATTTGTTTGCATGTCTGGACCCTTGGTCTCTTCATTTGATAAAATACATTGCTCCGCCGGCAACTTGAGCGCTCAAAGATAATGACATTTTATCAAACATGCTCTACTTATGTATATCTCACTACTGAGCTTGGCATTCTAGATAGGCAGTAGACAACCGTTCAATATCGTTATGAAGATGGCGCATTGCGTTTCTTCAATGGTGGCTTCCACTCTGGACGGGAGCCAAACCCGGGAGCTGCTTAAGTAAGTCACTTCTTGCTATTGTATGCAGCAATAAGATGTTTATAGAGGAATAAGCGCTTTCGATTTAATGTTTATCTGTTTGCTGTCTTGCTTTTCGCTCCCCTTTTGCTCGTGAACTGCACCTGTTGAGTTCAACCCCGAAAGCAAATTATTTTGACGCGCATGCTCCGCTCCAAGTCAAATTTCTCCGACTGAATAATAATTTTCACAGTTTCGAGCAGTCGTCAGTATTGAAGATACTTTCAGTTTGTGAGCATCTACATACATAATAATTTTAAAAAAATGCCTTGCGGTGGGTGTGAGAAAGGTAAGCAGTAAAAAATTTTAACCGATGTATACCTGCTGCTATTTGTCCTTTTTCGACATTATCTGCACAGAATGCAAATGTACTAGCGAGAAGTGCGCAGAGAACTGCAAGTGCACGGAGGCGAGCAAGTGCGGCTGCCGTGGGAGCGCCAATCCTCCACCTGCAACATCGGGTGCTGGCTGTTGCAAGAAGGCTGGGGCAGGGGATGGCAAAAGCACCTGCTGTGGCGGTGCCGGCGATAAAAAATAGGACGAGCGCCTGGAATGTGCTGAAAACGGGCAAATGCATGTCACTAATTTGATGGAAGGTGGCTGACGCCTGATATTATTTACATCTGCATATACATTTAGTATATACACATTTATTTGTTTAAAGGCAAATTATTTACTGCAAACATAAAGTAATCCTGAACACCAGTTTTAACTTCTCATTACATTCTAGGGGTGGCAATGTTCCAAAATCGTAATTAATTACTTCACTAAATTAAATAACAAAGAATAGATAGAGTTTCCAGAAGACATAACAAACTGTCCAACAACTAATGCGCTGTGTTTAAATGACAAAATGTGATTTATTTAGTTTATACATTTCTTACAAAAGAGATTGTTTACACAAACCGGCTTAAACATTTTTCTACAGCTGGGTGCGGCAAGAACTTCATGTGGAACTAAACGAACTAAATTCTTTTTTTCGCAATTTTCTCGTGTTATATTACAGCGTGAGTTTTTTTTATTTATTTGATATAAAACAATTGCAAATGTTTTCTTTCAACAAATATGAGCCACTTGTGTTGCGCTTACATTTTATATATAAAGTTATATAGACCAACTACAATTTTATATTGAGTTTTATAAAAAACAGATTTCTTCAATTAGTCGATACCAGCTATTAACTATAAAGTAATCTAACACAAAATAAAAGGACCATCATTGCAAATTTTCAGCTACGGCTTCACATGTGAGCATGGGATTGGCATCATAGATGGTTTGATGGCCGGGCAGAATGATATATTTATTTAGTTACGTTTCGATTTGCGCTTTTTTCGTGACAGGGTCGAGGACGTGGCCGACTGTTTGGTCTGTGATTCGATTTGATTTGTTTGTTGACTGCCGATTCCGCCGCCACCACCACCGCTGACCATATGCCAAATATTGCTTAGAAATCCTCTGCCTGAGCTTTGGTTGCCGCTTGATTTGCATGCCACATTGTTGTTGTTGTTATTATTCTTATTTGCAAGCTGCTTCCGTGGCGGATGCGGCGACTGTTGCGCTTTTAGCTGCGCTGATTGGGCGTATTCTCATGAACGCTTCATCTTGCCATTAAGTGCCGACGATCGCGATGCAGCACCTCCTCCTACAGCCGCCTCGGCCGCATGTGTGGCAACATGTTGTATGCCCTTCTCCATGCAGCCCTGATAGATGGGTCGCATGAACTGTGGAGGAAGATTCAATTAATTTGGAATTAATTAAATAGTGGCCATTTCACTTACATTCTCCCACATGAGGGTGGCGAAGTCATCGAGCTTGCCACCAAAATCACTCAGCTCGCCGCTATATCTGTAAAAACAAATTACAAGAGATCATTAGCTTCAGGTAATTACAAGATTTAATTACGGTAAAGTCCCCTATTATAATACAAACTAAACAATTCAAACGAATTATGCGCCTTATCTGTGGAGCACACAATTTTGATAAATTCGTGTTAGTGCCCCCAAAAATATTGAAAAATGTACATCTACTGTATAACTAATATATTTAAAGGTACATACACATATGTATTTTATTACCTAAATAATTAATTTTGGTTTTGAACCGTTTTGTATGGTTGCTTTATTTGTCTAATCTATCGTTACAACAAGCTAAAGATTTAATTATGCAGTTGACTGAAGCAACTATTAATCAAAGCTGCAATTAAGCATGTAATTGCGGATTGACTTTCCAATCTTCTCCTTTTATTATACCTTATGCTCTAAGAATTTCAATGTATACATACATACATACATATGTATGTAAATTAGTGCCAATTTATTTTGAGCTAAAAGCTTAAGCTTTAACAGTAACAAAATGGGCGCTTTACGGAATTTCTAAAATAAATACTAGTGCGACACTAAAAAAGTTTGAATAATACTCACCGAATATATGCCCATAGTGCCAGCGTCAACAACGCCACGCCCATGATCAAATTGCAGAAATTACAAAATGTATAAAGACCGACAAGGCCAAAAATTCCACTGAGGATGTACATGATGACGGCGCAGGCGAAATACACTGCCGGCGTGCGTGCCGCTTTGAAGATGTTTTTGCTTTCATTGTGCGCCTTGTAGTTGATATAGACCTCCTCGAGGTCCTCGTCTAGTTGTTGGCGGAATTTCTCTGTAAACTCTTCGCCGCCCATTTTGCGTTTCGCTGCGAACTGAAAGAGTGCTTTGTCCTTCACCCGTAGGTGTTCCGTCTCAAGATGGGCTGTGCTTAAGTACGGTCGCGTGCCGCCGCAAACCTCCTCCATAAGCTGGTTATAAAGTTCCTTAGCCGCCGCTACAGCTGTTAGATGGTTTGCCTCAGCCGTTGCTACCAGCATGCTCTTGGGTTCGGGAAGTTCGTTCCCTTTGTATATGTTCATGTACGACTGGAAGTATTGTATGAGATCGCGTGCGCGCACGCGTTGGCCGCTTATCTCTTTATAGACGAGATTATCAGGCGCCAATAGCATGGGGACCAGGGTGCGAAGGCTCTGCTTGAACTCGGGCGTAATGTCCTTGAGGCGACCATCGAACTGTGGATTTGTGGCAACATTGAGACCGGGGTGTGGCATCAGAAAGCAGGCGACTTCCATGAAGCACGACGAGATGTGGCGGCGCAACGACTGCAGTTCCGGATGCTGTTTGTCGGACACCTCAAGGCGGCGTTTTAGTATCTTATCACCGCCAATGGCACCGTACTCAGCCTCGTACGGAAAACTCCAGTCACGCACCAAAAATTGGAGCCGCTGGAATGGTTTCTTGCCAGTATCGGCCAGCGCCAGGCGGCCGTACTCCGTGAACAATTGCAAATGCTGCAGATCATCCTCTTGTATATTCTGTGAGAGATTGTAGATCTGAACGGAAGATAGCATGGTGCTGAGGGCAAACACTGTTGCGCAGTCGCGCACCGTGCTCTGGCTGTCGAAGGCACCCTGCGTATCTAGCAGTATGATGGCAATCTTGTCGCCATTGGGATAGTCGTGCACGAATATATCAGACCACATGAGTATTCCAGTGGTGTCGCGCTCTGAGCCGCCGCGCCACGAGAACCCGGACAGCGGCTCCTGTTCACCGCCCAGCCAATCGCCGACATCATGGCGCACATACTGCCAAGTAAATTAAATTAAAATAGCTATCTAACGAATGATAACAAACATCTGTACATACTTTTGAGTACATGTAGCGCAGGAAAAAGTCGAGCAGAAAGCTTTTGCCTTTCCGAAACGCTCCGGCCACAGACACTACGCAGACGAAACGATCTTTGATCTCATCTCGCATTAGCACCTCACTCAGGGCATCCTCGTTGAGTACGAACGTGTGCTCCTCCGATGCATTTATTACCTGCACTGCCGAGCCTTCCATTCCTGCTGCTCCGATTGTCTGTATATGCCTGTAAGCGTTAATGAGTTTGTGTGTGGGTGTCAGCGTGGTAGAGTCAGATGGAGTTGAAAAAATAGTTTTGATTTAAATGGATTTTGTTAAAAAGCTGTAACGAAGAAAACAAAAAAATTAAGTTGGTGATTTCAAAAATTTTAAGGGCGGGCAGGCTATTTATTTTCAACTGAATAGTGTCAGAGTGTAATGGTTAATTGCGCAAGTTCTGATAGTTAGAATATTTTCTGGCAGAAGTTCATGTGTTTCTTTGAATTTGGCACATAATGTCCCATTCCGCAATTATGAGGCGGCCAAAAATAAACCCTAACAATTCGCTAGCTTGGCATCAACAGACGTGACATATGCCGCCGCCGCCGCCGACATCGACGGCGACAGCGACATTGTCTCGACTGTGATATGTAAAAAAAAAAAACACAACATTGGGACGCACTTTGGAGGCGCAGGTGCCAAGGTACCAAGAGCAGCTGCTTAACGAAGTCAACGACGTCAACAACTATGCTGATTTAGTGACAAATTCGCAATTCAAAATGCATTTGCAGAACGCTACGTAATAAGGCAGAAACGCGCAGGTACTCTCCACTCACTTTTGATGACGTCGACTGTCTTCGTGGCTACGCAGTTAACCAGTATTTTAATTCTTTAATTAAAAACATGCCCAAAACAAAATAACAATTGACAAGCAGGCGACGCTTCGCCACGTACCTCGATGAAAACTAATAAAACTAATCAAGTATATACATATTCATATACCCTTTCAGTTTACTATATGTAGGTTCCATGTGGGTCACAAGTCTTTGCCACCAGTCTGCGTGCCTAGCTGTGATTTAATTGAATTGAATTAGCGGAGGAGAGCAACGCATCGACCGTCACGACTGTCAACCAAATCGAACTGCACAACACGCAAGTCACCGACTGCCTTGGTGGCTGCCGTTGTTTTTGTTTCTGTGTCTGTCTCTGCCTTGGAGCCCGCTTAGTCAATGAGTAACGAATTTGTGTGCGTTAAATGAGTGAGCGATCGTGAAGAGAGCGTAAGCAATATGTATACGTACAACTATATGTGCATGTATAAATACATGATATTAGAATACTGAGCTCAGCATTCCCAGGATACTTCTAAACATGAACAGTTGTATTGGCAGCAGAAATACATTGGATGGACTTCTTTTGGCAAATCCGTGGAAAATAAAATGAGACAGTTTAAATTATATCTATTAATTTGCCCTCGACATCCACAATGAGATTCAAATTTTTATGCTGGGCTGGCAATGCTGACCATCAGCCGTTACCTGTTTACCAAGCTGAGCTCTCAGGTGCGAAAAGGATAACTATATCAGCCACCAACGATCCGATCGAGAAAAAGTAAAATGCTGCTGGCCATCTCGTTTGTTTCAATGCTCTTAGCGGCCTAAACACGAATTGTAAACATTGAAACATATAGCCATGAAGCAAGAGCAACAGTTGAGAGCGACGCCAACGCAAGCGCCGACGCTGACAGTGCGATTAGTCAGTCAACTGGAATTGTTGTCGACGGCTTTTGGTTGCTGAGAGCAACGCAAACTGAAAGTGGAAGCAGCAAACAGTAAAGTTCTGAACAGCGTTTTAAATTAAATGAAAAATGAAAGAAAATAGTTGAGCGCGCAAAACATTGAAAAATAAACGTTTAATTAATAGAATAGGTTAATTAGACCCCAAAAAGTGTTTAATTAGCTCAATCAAAGCGACACACAAAAACGCAGTAGCCGCTTTGTGGAGGGTGCATCACTTCTAAAGGCAGGCTCAGCCAGTCAGTCAGCCAGCCAGTCGCTTAGCATGAAGAGCACCAACACCGGACACCGCCCAAATGCCAGCTGGCACAGTTATGTGCTCACCTCGTGGTTCAGGCTGTTACTGGTGGCTTCGATGGTCATCGCGCAACGGCCATTGAACGTGGATGAGCCGGCCTATTACTATGTGGGCTGTTATACCGCGCGCACTGATCTTCTTAAGGAGAGTGTGTATGCAAAGACGCCACAGACTTGCATCGAGATCTGTGAACATCAGGGCAACAAATATGCCGTGCTGGCAGCGGAAAAGTGCTTTTGTGCCAATCAGTTAGAACACGAGGAACAACAGGACGAGCAGTTGTGCAACACACGCTGTCAGGCCAACAAGGCACAGTATTGTGGTGGCGTGGGTGTTCATTCCTATTACTCTACGACACTAGTAAATCAGCCGGCACCCCATAATCTGCGTCTGGCGAACAGCACAGAAAACAGCTTAAGTCTGGAATGGGATTCTTACGAGCCGCGCAAGCTTCTAGTTGTTGGAGCAGGTGAAGTTATGCCACCAGAGCAACAGATTGCCAATTTTGTGATCGAATCGCAAGTAGTCCAGACCTACAGCTCCTTGCCCGCCTTTCTGCCCGCCAAATTCATAGTGCAAAGTACGGAGACACAATTCGAGCTGACGGATCTGCAACCAGCTACCCTTTACAATGTAAGCGTAACAGCCATATGTGTGGATCAGTTGAATGGGAATTGCGGCTCTGCCTTGCTGCTGGCGAGCACCCAGGTGGGGGTGCCGAGCCCGGTGCCTCCTCAGCCAAAGATTTTGTCACGCGCAGACACAACGCTGACTGTAGAGCTGTCGCCTCTAAGGAATGACAATGGACCTGTTAGCAAGTTGCTCATTATAGTGGAGCGTGTAGATGACTCACTGAGTCAGCCGTTTGACCCGCAGCTGCTAGGCAGCTGGCAGCAGGCGCAGCAGGATGGACTGCCCTACTATATAGCTGCGGAATTGGATTATGACCGCCCCGAAGACAATCGAACTCGTCAATTTGTGATCGGCGATGGCAAGCGCTATGGTCGATATCGCAACGTACAGCTTGAAAAGCTTCCGGGCGAGGAGAAGGCCCATGTACACATTAGCTTAGGCGTGGTAAGTGTGACGGAAATCGACGATAGTAAAGAACTAAATTTGCTAATATTTTTTGTACAATCCAAACCTATGGATAGGTGAGCACTCTAAATGGAGTGACCAAGACACTTTACACGCACAGCACTCACGAACAGCACGGCAGCTCCCTGGACGACTTCAGTTACGCGACCTTCGAGAAGGGACGGTCGTCGGTGGTAGCCCTGACCGTTACCTGTATAATCTTTGGCAGCTGCCTACTGCTCAGCCTTATCACGTACTTTTATTTACGATACAAGACGTATCGTGCTCGAGGCTTGGGCGGACGCAATGCACACGAGATGACTTTGCAGACACCCATTATAGAACGCGAAAATAACGGCTATTTAGTGGAGGATGAACTACCGCCCACGTTGGAGAATTTTAAACAGCAGCTGCAGGCAATTGTGGAGGCTATGGAACTGATGAAACGCTTACCGCGGAATGCGTTGCGTCTAAATGTGAATGACGTCATTGGCGAGGGTCGCTATGGCGAGATTATTACTGGCAAGCTGACATCCAGCTCTGGCGATACGTCCTCCGACTGTGCCTTGCACGTTCTGGCCCTGGACGAGCTGACTGCCACCGCTCAGGCTCAGCTTCTGCGGGAGATGCGCAATATGGCGCAGTTGCGTAGGCACGAGCACATACTGGATTTCCATGGAGTCTCCGCCAGCCCCGATTGGTTCTACTTGGTCTTTGAGCACCAGCCGGTATCGTTGAAACGTCGCCTCATCGAGAGTCGACGTGCGCCGCACTCGGCGCCCGTACAACGGATAACAACGCTTTCAGAACAGCTGGTGCTTCAATGGATCTACGAACTAGCCAGCGCTATGGCTTATTTAGGCAGTTGCCAGGTACTGCATCGTCAACTCTGTTCCCATAGCGTTCACATTACTGCTAGCGAATCAAAGCTTAAATTGAGCGTTTTCGGGCCACTTCACTACGTCAACAGCAATCGGCAGCAAGTGGATCTAACGCGATGGCAAGCTCCAGAGGTGCTGCGCTATCAACATTACTCGGTGAAGTCGGATATTTGGTCCTTTGGCTGCGTAGCCTGGGAGTGCTGCGCCTTGGGCGGCACTCCTTATGCCAGCTTGGCCAGCAATCAACAGCTACTGGATGCTATACGCAGTGGTTCGCGACCGGCACAACCTGCTTTTGTATATGAAGATCTATATCAACTGCTTCTTAACTGTTGGCAGATGGATCCGAGCAATCGCATTGGCTTCGAGGATGTGGCTTACAGTGTGCGTCAGCTAATGACATCGGCACGCCATGCGCTATGCTTTGATCGTTCGACCGACTCGGTGGTGACGTCGGCGGCGACTCCGATACTAGACACATTGCCATTCTATCTGCCTATGCTTGAGCTGTGCAACTAGTGTAGAATAAAGTATAGATTCATACCAAGCAGACTCGTGTAGTGAATAGGACATGAAATTCAATGACTTTTAACCAAATGCACAATTCGTGTGAATTATCAAGCCAATAATAATAAATAATGGGCTATTGTTGCTCTAAGGAGGTGTATAGGCATTGTATAGAAGGGAGTCAAGATTACGTCAGGTATTTGTATAATTCGCACACAATTTTAATAATTCTCAATGTAATATCTCTTTATCACCTGAACAAGTGGACAGCGTCAGAAAATGCATGCAATGGGCTACAAACAAAAACTATCTGAGCGGATCGCACCAAGAAAAACTTATAGACCACGACGAGCTAAAGAGAGCAAGCACATTGGATCAGTCATTCAGAATTCAAAATTTTTGTATTCAAACATTCATTAGCCACTGATATATTGAAAAATTCGAAGGATATAATTGATTATAAAAGTATGTACAACACATAAAAAAGCCATAAGGCTCTAAGCTGGGGTTCAATTTGATTTGGCAGTCACTATGAATTCCCAACCCTTTTCGAGCTTCTGCTGAAAAATATAGCAATTGTTGGAATTTTGTCAAGTTCAAAGTGTGCTGACGAGAAAAAAGGCAGATTGTCAAAAGTTTTAAATTTCGAGGTTTTATATGGGGACGAGAAAACTTGATTCCTTTCAGTCAAGAAGAGAGATAGATAGTAATGAAAATCCACTGAAATATCATAATTAAATTCCAGCGTATTGTCGAAATAAGTAAAACTGAAGTGCAAGATCCAAATAATGAATTTAAAACCTTTTTAAACCACTGTGCAATGGCTCTTTCCCTCTCACTCTCTCTCTGAGATTGGGCAAGCAATCGAGGCGGCCAATTAATAATAGAAATGTCATGCAAAGAAAACGAAATATAAAAATGAACGATTAATCGGTTTAAAGGTCGCGCGACAGGGGGCAGCTGCATGCATATCTGCATACTTCTAGATACATACAGCAAGTTTTAAAAATGTAGTCGTAATTAGAAATTAGCTGACAGAAGCGCTGAGCCAAATTGCATATGAAATTTGCAACCAATAAACGATTGTTGGCATGCCGCACCACACAACGATCAAGAGACGGCCAGAAAAATGATGGTGTATTAGTCACAGAAGCCAAATGAGAGCGGAGGCTGTCCCAGCAGTTGGTTAATACTTTAAGCATTTCGGACACTTTGGCAAACGGACAGCTAACGCATCTGCTTCTGACCAATACACATGTCCAATTGGAAACATATGCTTATCTGGCAACTAGCAGAGCTGATAAGCCAAGGGGCCATCGAGTGGTTTTGATTACCTAAAGCATTCGACGTGCAGCGACTGAGGCACTATTTCTGAAGAGCACCAATGAAGCGCAACCGATTTTAAACAAAAAAAAAAAAACCAAAAGCGACACCATTTTTGCTGTTATTGGACGGACGACTTTTGCACCCGACAAAGCGACGACGACGTGTTTTGCGAGTCAAGGTGAATGACGTTACCAAACTCAGTAGTAGCAAGCCGCAATAACAACAATTGAGATCACCACACAAATATATGTACAATATATACCTATGTATGTACACATACCCAATAGAAATTATTAATAAATCAAGCTATGTGCGGAGTGTTCGAGCCCTGAAATTGGGAGTGCGCGCGAAAGAGCTGGCGCTTTTCACCTGCATATTACGAAATTATAATTTCTGTTCTGCAAATGTAAATTGACACATGCCTATGTTCAGCGAAGAAGGCGACGCAATAAGAGTTGTTATTGTTTTTATTACATACACACTATGGAATCCGACCAACCGCAGTCGAAAGTTGTTTGTTTCCACAGTGCACGAGCAAACACATACACATTGACGCGCGCGTCTTTACTTGTTCTCAAATGTATTCGTATTATATTTTACTCACTGTAAATGCTTCTTGTTTTAAACGTGCATCTAAATATACTAAATATTTGCTTTTGTTGCTTCGTACCAAAGTGATTATAGGTGACAGAAAAACCTCCCACAGATATCGATAACACACTCTGTATCGATAACACGCTATGTTATACGGCAGCCCCAAAAGTGCGGCCAATTTTGCGCATGGCGCGGAAAAACACCTCATTTAACAAAGAATAAAGTTTAACAACTGCCGATGTATGTACATATGTATGGAGATAGCATTTATGGGTATAACATCCTTAAGAGTTGATTTTTCGCGATAAGACTTAGTATATAATCATATACATATGTATGTATGTATATACATACATATGTATTTATTATAATCTATGTACAAGAGAATATGTACATACATACATATGTATGTACGTATAAGGTTGCGGGAGGTGAAAAATGTAACAGACAGAAGGAGGCGTGGCAGACCACACAAAGTATGTACATATATACATACATGTATGTATATTCTTGATCGGCATGACAAGACGAGTCGATCTACATATGTATGTTTGTATGTCTGTCGGAGACTAGAAGACCAAGAAGCACCAAATCTTATTCCAAGATGCATTTTGTGAATACGCAGAAAATGTGTATTTTGGAATTTCCCTCCATCCACCCCACGAAATCCGCGATTTTCCAGAACTCCCGGAATTCGTAAAATTTCGAACTCAAATTTGGCAATTTGGTTAAGTTTCATCATACATACATACTTGTATGTCAATTTAAAAGGAAGTTATAGATATGTATGTATGTATGTATGTAATGTCTGAGCAAGCCAGCAGCTGTAGGTTTTGTTGATGCTTGGCTCAACTATGTACTGCACGCATGCTTACACACAGGCACACACACTCACAATTCCGATTTTATTTATTATTGTTAACGTTTTACAATTTTTCGATTTGTTTTACACATAAGTACACATCATTTCAATGTCGGGCTTTAGCTTTTCCACTTGTTTTATAACAATTTCGTTTATTAGGTTTCGGTTGTGTGGTTTTATTTCTTCATTTAATTTATGATTTAATTCGATTAATTATCCTACTAGTCCGTACTGGTTTTCCCTACTCTAATAAGCTTAGAAATCAATTTCTCTTGTTCTCCAGCATCTTATAAAATATAGTTTCACAAATATTTTTAAACATTTGTCTTACAATCTTTCTGATTATTAAGCTGCTTAAGCCTGATGATCCATAAATATGCTTATAAATATGTACATACATACATATGTATGTATGTATATAAGAATTTACAAATATAACTTATTAAGCTACCCTAATCATATTTTCATAAATTATTGTAATTACTGTTGTTGTCTTAGCCATGTAAGGCCTCATCGTGGTCGACGCTCAATACCATTGTCCGTACACATGCTACGGCTTTTTTTCACGCCTAAACAAGATGCATACCCCATGGCATGGGGTATAAAGTTTTGCTCGTAGGCACCCGTGAGGAGATGTGCGTAGGGGCCACTGGCAAAGACTGCAACGTCATCGCCACCGTGTGTTTCCGAGGGCAGTGGAACCATGGAAGGGAACATGAAGTCATTGTTCTTCATGTTGATGGCACGCAGATTCTTTCGTTTGACTTCACTGCCCTCCCGTAAGACATTTGTACTATAGCCGGGCCCATTGGCATAGCTAAGAGTGGCGTAGGGCAGGCCGTCGGCACCCAGCTGGCCGTTATTAATGCCGAAAATGTTGTTCTTGCGGCTGGAATATCCTGCTAACGACATGGTGTGCGAGTGATCCGATGTAACAACAATCAGAGTGTCCTCCACGCTGGTTTGGCTACGCCCCGTATGAACAGCCTTGTCAAACTCTGCTGTTTCATCGATGGCGCGTAATGCCATAGTATCGTGATGTCCGTGATCAATGCGACCACCCTCGACGAATAGGAAGTAGCCACGTCCCGCGCTCTGACGCTTCAGTATATCCAGCGCCACGTGCACCATCTCCGCCAGTGTGGGCTGCTCTTGCGCATTGGCGTCCAGATGATAGGGCATGTGATAAGGCGCAAAGAGACCCAAAACTCGAGAAGTTCGATTAGATAGACTCATCAGTTCGTCCCGCGTCTGAACAAAGTGAGCGCTATTGGTGTGTTGCTGCTTCCATTCCGCGATGAGATTTCGTCCATCTAACCTGCGACCTGGAGCGCCCTTAGCATCTGTAGCGCTTTGTGGTAAGAAATTCTCGCGTCCGCCACCCAAGATAACGTTCAGCTTCTGCCCCACTTGGCCGTGAATTAGCTGCATTGCTATGTCTGGGCAAATGGACGGATCTCCATTGTCCGATAGGACCTCGGCGTCGTTTTCCCAGTTCCTATTAGCAGCGTGTGCGTAGACGCCTGCTGGAGAGGCATGCGTCACGGCCGTGGTGGTGATGAGGCCAGTAGCCATTCCCTGCTCTTGTGCCCATGCTGCTATAGAGGACACATGGTGTTCCCGTAGCGCCTGCGCATGACAATCATTTAGCGGGACAGCAGCACTGACTCCAACCGTGCCGTAATTTCCCTTCACACCGCCCAAATAAGCCGTGGCCGTGCACGCCGAATCGGCTACCTGCATGTTGGCACAGTAGGTTTTGCTCAGACCAACATAAGGGAACTGCTCGAAGGCGAACTGCTTCTCCTCGCCCCCTAGATAAAGTCGACCGGCGCTAATGGTTGGTATCGACATGCCATCACCAAGGAAAAGCATTATATTCTTGGCCAGATGGGTGTTTAGTTGCGTCTTGGTCTCCAGCTGTTGCTCCAGCGTCTGTTGTGCCTGACCCAACCAATACTCGCCATATCGCTCCTCCGCTGTGCTCGCATCAAAATATAGTTTCGGCATTGCACGTTTTTGACGCGCCGTCTGCTCCATTGTCATCGTGAATAGTGGATGCATGCGCTGTTCATTGATTGACCGTAACACTGAAATTTAAAATGGTTTTCGGTTATTCCAGATTAAATAAATGATTACATAACAGTCATTATCGAAAGTGAGGTGAAAACATCTAGCTCTAGCTTTAATGGATAAGCAATCTATTTATCTGTGTCCAAACTATGCATACGAAGAACGTGCAAAGAGTATATTGCTACTATATTGGTAGCTATGTATACTTGTAGGTATGTATGTATATACAACCTTGCAAAAGCCTATAAAGTTGTAGTTGCTCATAACGGACAGATGTCAACAGGATGCGGAAAGGTTGGTCTGTTCGTTATTTTGTAGATTCCTCAGGTATCAAAGGAACCGAGCATTGATTTTGGATGCGATGGGTTGAAGAAAAATAACTTATTCCTCGACGTTTTTCAAAGAAAGTTCTAGTTACGGAGGAGGATATCTTTGTGTATATACTTGTATATAGTATAGCTCATTTTTCGTCATTTTTTCACTATGCTCATAGCATCTTTTAAGATGGAATACTTTCAACTCACCATGCGTGCCCCCTAGTTCCAGCACTCCCCCTATCACCAGTAATTGCATCAGCAGGTCCATTGAAATCCGTTTCCGAATTGTACTAGTCGTTGCACGTTTTACTTGTCACTGATAGCAAGTCTCACGAGACTTCGACTATTTATAGTGCACAGACACACTCGGACATAACCCGGAGGCGGAGACGCAACTCATGCTTATGGTGTCGTCTGTTTGTATGAACGATTTCATAACAGGCAGCAGATAATGGAAAAACTACAACTGATTGCGATCCGCGGTATTGGTGGCGGTTGTTGCCTGTGCACGTTACTGTATTTGTTTTTAAAAACAATTTCTGTTTTTCAATGTGCGTTATCAGCTCCGCCCGGCCTATATGTCGGCTTTCGGGTCTCCGTCTAGCACAACGTGCCACGCGATTTGTTCACGTGATCACCAACCATTGACCAATGAGACTGTACTGACCCTTTTTGGAATATTAACTATTCGTTTGCCTGTCCGTTTGCATTTATGCGTGAGTGTGTGTTTGCAGCCTAAGACGCGGCATTATTTTATTGCTGCGCTCACCTTTTGTTTGCATTCGGCACGTACTTCTTACGAAACCGTAAATGTAATGTAATTAGCGCTCAGGTTGTTCAGTGCCAAGCTCATTAGGACAGTACTGCCTGGTTTTTGAAATGCGCGCCCAAGCTCTGCATTTACTATGTGAATGGCAGAGAAGTGGACATGCCTAAACCGTTCTCTTCTTCTTAATTGTGGGGCCTCTGCACAGGCGCCAACTTTCTCTCGCAGCATCAAAACAAAAAGCACCAAGCGAAGGAGCCGAATTGTTTCATTTGTTTGACACGACTGTCAGTGGCTGATGCTCTATTCTCTCACTCTCTCAATTGCTCTCGCGCACAGTAGCCGTTATCTGCTGCTGCGCCAGCAAACATCTTCACAGCATCGTTTATGGCTAGCGCGCATTTGCCAAAATAGTTGTTGGTTCGCATGCAAAACGTTAAAATCGCATAAGCTAAAACATTTTTATACCAACGGCGCGTTTTTAATTTTTTCTACAGTACAAAAAATAGAGAAAAATAGAAAAAAAAACAACCTAAATCAGAATATAACAAAAAATTAGCAAAAACTTGTAGTAAAAATTGTTGTTTTTATCATGGCATACATATATAAATGTGAAGAAGCGCGTGTATAATTTGTATATACATATGTATATAATAAGAATTAATAAAATTTCAATAATTTTCGATAAAAGAAAAAACGCCAAAAAGGTAGCGTGTGAAAAATGTGCGTGTTTTGTGTAAAGCTGAATATCTTGATAGCTCTAACTAAATATTTAGTTTTAACTATTTCGCAATAATTCAAATTACAAGTTTTTGAGTGTTAAATTAAAGTGATGCGCTGGCATCCAACAAAGTTGACAGAAAACCTTACAGCGAGAAATTTTCAAACAAATTGTTTGAAGATTTGTGTATTCGTCTGTATAACTGTAAAAATTGCAAAGTATTAAAACCAACTTACACCCATACATACACATGAAAATCTTCAGAGGGCAGGCATTTGGCACAAAGCAGTAACCAAAAAATAGGAGGAAAAAGAAAACAACTTCAATTTTTCATACATAATATAATACAGTAAGTTGCTTGCTCTGCCTGTGCGTGTGTGTGTGAGTAGGGATTATGTGACTCCGTGAACATAAATATGTATGTATGTACTTACGTACAAAGATACACACATATACAGATAAAACGGAGGCTGGGTGGCAGCCAGCAACTGGACGCCCAGATGGCTGCCAGTGAGACATGCTCAACATAGTTTTACGTTTGACAAATGTATGCCTCCGTTTGTTTGTATGTCACATTGTGTGTGTGTGTGTGTGTGTGTGTGCGTGTGCGTGTGTGCGTGCGTGTGAGGCAGGAACTTTTTACTACATCCACGCCATGCCAAAAACGCATGAGGTTTCATTTTCTTTGAATATCTTGCAAGCTTACACATTCATATGTTTATACATATGTACAACTCGTAGTAGACAGCATGTTGCCAGAGTTTCGAAATGCATCCTTAAAGCATGGCATGTATTTACATACATACATTTAAATTTATACAGCGTAAAGTCTTTAATGAGTATTGATATTCCTGTTTAATTGTTATTGGAAGAAACATACATACTACATATAAATGTAAATTTATTAAAAGATTCATTCACACTTGTATATACATATATACTCGCATGGTTGTTTGTATGTACACGTATAACGGTATGCGTCAACTCATAACAATCTGGCAACTTTCAATTGGCTTCATTGACAGTTAAACCGAAAGTTATAAAAAGCACGAAAACACGCGAAGTTGTGCCGAGCGACAACAAAAGTAGCACCAACTACTACAACAACTACTACAACGGCGGCAACAACAATAACTTAGAAGTCAAACACGAGGCACCAAAAACAACAAAACCTAAGCAATTAAATAATAAAAAAGTAGCCGAAAACTTTTGAAAGCCGCATTCTGTGTATATGTATATATATCTGTATATCAATATACACAAATATCCTCACAGCATACGCATATACTTGTACATACATATGTATATAGATGTATCCCCCTAATGCGGAGGTGTGGCATTTTTGTATGAAGAAAACAAACTTTTAACATAGTAGCCCATATACACATAAATGCACATACATTCAGCATACAAGCTCACATTTACAACAGTAATAAATGAAAGGACATACATACGACTGCACACTGTGTCAAAGTTGTAACAACATTCGTAAAGAAAAAATGTAATGGACATATTACACATTATCTCTAAAGATGTACAAATAAATGGATGTCCGCACAGTGGGCAGAATCGATGATAAGTATTTAATAGGCATTTCCTATTCCTTAGTCAATCAAATGTTTCTTTTTTTGTCGAAAGGTTGACCAAAAATCGATCAAAATTAAAGATGAGGCATATTAGGCATGTACACATATCAAATTCAATTACTTTTAGAACAAAAACTACACCAGTAAAATAAAACATTGTTTGTTTGCACTTATGTTACTTGACTATATACTTTTGAGAACATTTAACTACTGGTTCTGAACCTTTCCTAATACTGATGGAAAATATTTGCACTACATTTATTTTATTAACTTAATTTCGGATCTTAAAAAAATATTTACTATTTGGTATTTAATATTAATTAAAAGGCAAATTTGAACATCAATGTTTCTTACCAAGCATTGTTTAGCCTTCTTTTTTGAATTAAATTTCATACTTATATGTATGTATGTATGTACGTATAGTTCTTACAAATGCCGAACTCCCATGTCTAACAATGTTTTCCTTCCTTTATTTAATATAAATGAAAAAGTAAATATTTCAAATTATTTTTATGCTTTCTCAATGGGATGGAAAAAAAATTGTTTATTTATTTATTTATTGTACTTGTAGGTTTTCATAGGTGACATTTTGTTTGAGTCCCATATGAAACACTTTTAAAACGTTTTGTCTTCTTATCTGTGGAAGTCGAAGCATATATAGTATATAAAGTATATGCAGTTTTGAACACGTATACCGAACAAAATTGCAAACTTTTTCAAAGGAAAAAGTGCAATTGCCAGTTCAGTACATCAGTTACTGTTAATTCGGGCGTTCCGACCAGGTCGGGTAATTGCTGCTGC
Source organism: Scaptodrosophila lebanonensis (assembly GCF_003285725.1). Taxonomy (NCBI): domain Eukaryota; kingdom Metazoa; phylum Arthropoda; class Insecta; order Diptera; family Drosophilidae; genus Scaptodrosophila; species Scaptodrosophila lebanonensis. Next base: position 5,185,520 of record NW_022060558.1, read on the forward strand.
GCACAATGTATGTTTGTTTATCTAAGCCATTTATCTTATTTAACTCATTTTAAATTAAGTTAAAGCCATGTGTGATCTTTAATAAAGTGAGACTAGATTAATGGGTATTTAACAGTTCAACATGCGATACCACTGTGCAGTTAGACAGCCAATGGTGAAAAGGATACACGAAACAACGCACGAACAAACGGACCGAACGCACGAATGGAACGAGCGCTGTACGAACGCTCCAACGATTCAGGGAGTTAACTTTACCGTTATTTCGTAAGCGTTGTGCGCTTCGTTTAAATGAGTGCTCGTTGAATGTGTGAGTAATTGGAGGATGCTGTCTGCGCCCAAGTAGCCACAGCTGCTCACTGCAGGGGCGGAGTATGGGTGGGTGGCATGGGGCGACAGGGTAAGGCACTGTGAGAGGAGGAGTGGTGGCTAGAGAGCAAACGACAACAAGCAAAACATTGATGTTACTCATGCTGCCAAGCAGACGTTGGCTTGCCGTTGCCTTCGACTTTGCGCTGCTGTTGTTGGGTTTTATGGCACGAAAAGGAGTGAAGTGGCGCCAGCTGAAGATTTATCTTTGTTTGAGTGTGTGTGTGTGTGTGTGTGTGTGTACGCGAAATTATGAAAGCATTTGAGTATGGGTTTGAGTAAGCAGCATGCCTGCTGATGGGTCTCCCTCCATATACATATGTAATATATGTGTGGGTGGGGGTTGTTTGGTAGCTGTTTTCTCTAAGTGTATGTGTATGTGTATGTTGAACTTGTAACGGTGTGGGTGTGCGCATGTTTGTGTGTATAACGCACGCTTGTGTTTGTTTATGCAGCTGTGCGAGTGTGTTTGTTTGGTTACCTTCGCATTGGTTGCATTTTGCTGGTGCCTCTGTCGATGTTGATGGCCCAGCATTACTGCAGCCCACAATTTGCGGGCGCTACGTGTGCACTTTGGGTTGCATTAAGAGGTGGAGGAGAGAGCTGGTGGTGGTGGTGGTGGATCAAAAGGACCTCGAAACTGCAACAGCTGCAGTGGTGGTAGGGCCAAAAGTGAAGCCGCGCCATCGACCTTCACCTATTTTTCGACACTTAACCATTGACTAACGTAGCGTAAGTTAAACGCTCCATTCATTTGCCATTTTTCCAACCCGTTTTCAACGTAACTGTTACCTTTAATGCGACAATTTCACATTCAACCATGAAGAGTGCTTGCTTGCTTGCTTTTTGTTTTTCCGTTTGCAACACTGGCGAGTGTGCATCGGCGCCATTTTGTTTTGCAATACTTTACAAACACCTACACAATCATAGTGCCCGCCATTTTGATGTAAGATAGCGATTTGCTTTTCTCTGTTCGATTTCCGCCCCTCCATCTAAACTAACATCGGTCATACGAGGTTCGAATGGGTAATATTTTTATGGAATTTAGTAAACTTTATTTTAAATAATAAAGAAAATACTAGAATCCAAATGCATAGAATACAAATATGTATAGTGGTAGAATATTCGATGAATGAGATGCTGAGTTGAATGACATACAACTCATCACTCTTCTTGCATGTAGAAAATTCTGTAACTTCGAATTCAAGCGGTAAATTTGATATTATGAAATGGAAGATTAAACTCTTTTAACTTAAATTTTTTAAATTGTTTGATACCAGCTATTAGTTCCAACTTATTTAGTTATGTAACTTAGCATTAGGCTTCGGACTATAGCTTTTTTCTAAGAGCACTTAATAAATAAATCACTGTAACAATACACACTAAAAACAAATATTTAAATTGGTTAATCATATATATATGTATGCATTGTTACAATAAGAAATAAAAGAAATCTAAGTACGGGACTAAATGTTGATGTTCAAAAGGCTTAACAATTGTTGTCCTATCATTTCGTGGGAGAGTTACCCTCATGGATTACCATGGTTATATGTTTGTACTGTTCTTCAATTCATAAGTGAAAACTCCTACGCAGTTACCTCTTAAACTGGCCTCGTATGTGTAGTCTACTCTTATGCGCTGCTAGATATACAAATTTCATTGTTCTCGCCATTGCAGAGCCAGCGAGTACTTGTCCCGGGCCATTGCCATGACGACTATAGCTGCAGTTGGGCATTATGGACCAGAGTGGATTGTGCTTATATAAGGGTGGGATGGCCTTTAAGGGAGTGCACTAGCAGTATCCACAGGTAGCAATGCAATGCTGCGAACAGGTTGCCCGGGGCCTAGAGTACAGTTATGTTTTAGTTGCCTTGGTAGCGCTTTTTGTGTTCACTTTCAGTTGCTTTACCTTTTGGAATTATAATATCGTGCAGTTGCATTGAAAATCTAACCGAACCGAATAGAAAAACTATGTCTGTGGCACTTTGCGGTGTAATGAACGCTCGAGTACTCGAAAAATCTATAAATACAAATGTCCAATAAATTCTAATTCTCTTTGCAATTAAAAGTGATATACAAAGATATACCTAAGTACCTATGTATGTACGCATGTACAATTATGTAAGTAAGAGTATGTGTGAGTGTTTCTGTGTGGCCGACAGTAAAACAAGATGGGAGTAGGCGAAATTCCACTGCCACGCTTCGCTCCCAGAGTTATGATCAATTATACGAGTATCGTAGAAAATTTAAAATACGTAGAACATATATATTTTTTAAATTGGCGCGCACAAAAATTTACGAGCCGTGTGTAAGTATCAGCGGAAAAAAAGGCGGAGAGGGGACGCACCACAATGGCTGTCATTAGAACCATTTACAATATCCCATAAAGATTGAAAATAAATCAGCTTATTGTGTTGTTCGTTTGTTGTGAATTGTGTGTATGGATGTGTGTGTCAATATGATTGTGTGCCTGCCTGTCTGACTGCCGTGTGTTAGGAGCGTCGCATTTGTGGGTGCGTCAATTTCATTGTTCCTGCGTTAAAAAGTTGTTGTTGGGCCTTTAATATATGTACTATATATTTAAAGCTTGGGCATGTTTATTTATATTCTTGGCGATGCAAAGCAAAACAAAACGGACAACATAACCGCTAAAATGTTCGCGAAATATGCACGTTATTATTTTGCATTTGTATACCCTGTACCGAAAGGTATATAGTATATACAATTAAAGTAATGTTTGAAACAAGTAAAAGGATGACAAAACGAGTCAATATAGCCATATATGTCTCTCCATCCGTACGTCCGTATAAATGGAAGGATCTGAGAAAGTGTTAGAGCTAAATAAATCCTCCGACTGCCTCATAATTGTATACTTTTTGAATTTTTGTTTATCCAAATTTGATATATCTGGTTAGTATTTATGTGTCCTCATATCTCTAAATAAAATCATCGCCATAAGGGACTTATGAACAACATTATGTAGTAAAGAAGAAAAAGTAAGCAAGTTTTCGGACTGTTGTTTAGAAACGCAGGTCCGTAATTGGATGAACTTCTGGGAATTGTAGGAGTTCAAGGTCAGATTTATCTATCAGCTCTTATACATGATGCTTGATGCTTGATGTTGACTTTATTCCTTGAACATTTTCCTAATCAAATGGCTGCCCCCACTTCTGTGAAAAATAATTCAATAATACGTATTAATAAATACATACCTACAGCACATAGCAAGGGACAAGCAATTTTCAACTTGGTAATCGTCCCTTGTTAAGGCATTATAAACAAACAGTTGGCAGACAGCTGTTACATGGAAATCAGGTACGGGAATAGAAGCCCCGACAAATTTCATTTCATGGCTGACAAATCGGCTGAGGAGCACAAAACAAACATTTTCGTTTCGAGTTATTGAACCTATAAAAGTTTTTAATTAAAATTCAAATTAGACAAATAAAATGCGCTTTTCTTGGCGCTTCAATGAAAATTGTATTTTTATTGTAAACGCATTTTTGTTAGACGAAGGGGGGAGAGGGACTCCAAAGGCAACCCGTATTAAGCACATTGGGTACGTGCGTTAAATTTTAATTGATTTTTCCCAACGAAATGTTACTGGAGGAGTTGGAAACACACGCATACACTCACATGCTTCCATACACACGTATGCACACATATATATATATATATATATATATATATATATGTATATATATTTATATAGAAAGATATAGAAAGAGATGTACCTGCTTACACGCACACAACACGCAAAAATAAACGAAGCGAAATGTGGAGTACACGACAGCATCCGATATATCTATGTATACACAATCACACACACACACACACGCACACGCACACGTACAAATACACGAAGAGGCAGACAGTCAGGCGTGCGAATAAACGAAAGCTACATACAAACGTTTGTATGTATGTAGCATTTTATGTATATATACACAAACGAAATGAAATCAACGACAGACTTAACGAACAGCGTTGTTGGAAGGGAATTCAGAAGGGGTGGGCGGCCAGTTGGGGGGAGTGCTGGTGTGGAGGAGGCTGCCTGCTAGCCGCCTGTGTATGAATGAGGAGCAGTTAGGACGATTCAAGGAGGCAAGCGAAACACATTTTGTGATGTTGTTGGCGGAGGCTGTTTATTGCCTCTTGTTGTTGTTGCCTGCTGGAGCCTGCTGTTTGCTTCATGGCCTCTGTATTTGTGTGTATCTGTGTATCTGTGTGTGTGTGTGTGTGTGTGTGTGTTTGTGTAAGTGTGAGGCGCGCGCTTATATAGCATAGCATTTATCGATTTATTTTGACTTCTTTTTATGCGCTGTGTATGTGTATGTATGTGTATGTATGTGTATGTACATGTGCTAATACATACAAGCGTATTATTTAATATAAGCACAACGATAAGAAAAACACCAGAAGTAGGAACAACAACTACAACATTCAGGACAAAAACAACGATGGGCAAAAGTAACTTTAGGGCGCTTTTGGGGTCCATAGCCAGAAAAAGTTTTGCGCTTAATGCGCCAATTTTAACAAGTAGCAACAAAAAATACAAGAACTGAAGACTAAGAAGAAGCTTCTTCTTCTGAAAAATAAAAGAAAAACTCGGCAACGACCGAAAGTCAAATTGACTAAAACGCATTGAAAACTTAAGTAATTTCCAGAGGCGAGCCTTCAGCTCAGTCCACATTTTTAAAAGCTTTTCCTTTTCTAAACAAAAACGCTCGAAGCAGGTTCAGCTGCTGCCATTGGGAGTTATTCCCGAACAGCAGACGATGCAAAAATTTTGTTTTCTAACAACGACGAAAGAAAATGCAGTGAAGTTGAAACACAACAAAATGTAAAGAAAACAAAAAGGGAGAATAATGAGCGAATTCATAAACTGTTTAATGAAGCAAAGCAATTACATAAACATAAAGCCAGGGCAGATCACACCAAACGAATGACTAAGAGCGTTTTTTATTTCAGCAGACAGTGCCGAAATGAAATACATACCAGAAAAACAAATGCCCAGCAATTGCCATAACAATAAAAATAAAAGCCAAAACAAACCGAAAACAGCGATTAAATTTTTACTCTAAACATAAACAAAAAATGCTGTATGTAGCTTTCTGAGTAGAGTCTACTCTTTAAAATTACAAAACGATGTGTTTGTGAAAACCGACTTAAATTTATGTTAACACCATTTCCTTATGTAGTACTATATATAGATTTCTTGATATTTTTTTGTCTTAGATGCATTTTAAGCTTGTTTAATGATATGGATTTACATCATCAAAATGTTGTAAAACTAACTGGCATGTTTGTAAATAAATAATCTTGTGTTATATCATGACTGCCCCATCGCTGTTGAAGCCATATGTTATACATACGAGTGCACTTAAATTAGTGTAATATTAATAGATTTTATCTTTTATTTCAAAATATATGTTTGCATATGTTCATTTCAGAATGGATATTCTCATTGCCTATGTTTAACTAAATTTTTAAATGAGAGCTTTGATGTTTACTCAGCCCATCTACTACTCGTACATAACAATTTACACGAATTACGGTCTAACTTTATTCAAGATTAATACTAGACATAGGATAACGTTCAATTTTACTACATAATTTCAAATTCGTTTCCACAGCTAGCTGTAAATGTAGTCTAAATGCGTGTCAAGCCGTCCTCTTTACAATACAAAAGAAATGAAAAGAAAAATAATTATAAAACTATAAAACTGAAAGTTAAAACGTTTTTCCAATATAATTGTTAAATTAAAATGTAAATAAAATAATATAAAGTGAAGGCGTATCTTGTCAATCAACGAGAGGCAAAGCCAAGCCAGACCGAGTAAGAATCAAACAAAAACTTAAAATAAAAATGGCCGCTTTGTCTTTGGGCCAAGTAATGCGCGCGCGTGTGAAGAAACGCACAGTGAGATAAAATATATAGAAACCAACCCCAACGGAAGCAGAAGTAGCAGCAAGAGCAACAACAGCAACAGCAACAACAACAACAGCAACTACAACAGCAATCACAATAACAACAAGCAATAAAAAGAATTGAGCAGAGACACAACTACAAGAAAAAGTCACTAACCAATTCCATGCCGCATTATAAGCAGCAAAGAGGAAACACACCAACAACATACATATTTATATCCACAACATAGGTACTTACACATACATACATACGTATATGTCTTTAAAACATAAGCAAGCAAATATAAACTATTGCCGTGCTTTGCATGGATTAGCCAGCAGCAGCCGTTGTCGCCGCCACCGCTGCTGTCCTCGACAATCAACTAACAAAATATTAATCATACGCACCGTGGAACGCGCGCTGGCAAATGCAGCAAAAAAGTCATAGGTGAGTAGAAGAGGAAGGGGCGCACGTTATTTTTCCAGCTTATGAGTTTTCGTTTGATTTTTCTTCAAAATGCGTTTTTGGTTATATGTGCGGGAAACCGTAAAAAAATTACACCTTGAGGTTGGGTATCGACGAATTATGTTGTGGGCGTTATAAAGTAATTAAGACCTTGCGCCTAATGCTGTGCTATCACATCTGATCTTTTGCTGTTAGTGGCATTGTTCTTGAAATTGCCGTGCTTTTAAAATTTATGTGTGGTATTAACAAGCATTTAAAATATATGCTGAAACCGACACCCACTAACTCGTCCATAAAAATAAACACCTACATCGTTATTCGCACATTGAATGACACATGGATACACATCTACACAGAAGTGGGTTTGAGCATTGGAAAGTTTCACGCGGCAGAAACGTGCTGCCAATTCAACTATCTCTATATTCCAAATATGTGTGTATGCATTTACTCGTATGTGTGTATAAGATATGTATACATAATCTCGTATGTATGTATATTGTGAGCTGTATCTTTTATATGTGCGCTTAAAGTTCAATGACTTTGTCGTCGTCATTGGCAATTTGATGCATTCTAGCTAAAAATAAAAGGTTAAGGCTGCAGTAACGGCAAGCTGTTAACTAGTCGATAACCCACCTTCTACGAGTACCTCCAAACCACTTGTTTAACAAGATAGTAGATACAGTCGAGCAAGCCCGACAGTAAAATACCCTGTACTCTCCACAAAAAAGGAAAATTAAAAAAAATTATGGAAAATATTTAATTAATTAAATAGTTGTTAATGTACAATTTCAATAGAATAAATGTACATGAGAATCGTGTCTCTGCGTGTTTATATGCGTGTATGTATGCGGCAGAGCTGCAGACAGTTTATGGCTTTAACTTTCTTCAGAATTGACCAATCGTGATGAAACTAACTAGATGTAATTACCAAATTTTAGTTGGAAATTCCAAGAATTACGGCAGTTATGGGAAAACCACGAATTGCAGCGGAGTGGGTGGGGGGGGGGGGGTGGTGTCGGAAAGAAAATCAAACAAAATCTTAATTATCATGAACAATATACCATTTGCGATAAATTGTTTAATATCAACATATTTCAAACATTTTGGTAGGATGTTTTGTCGCAACATTCGAATATAACTTTCCATAGAAACCTTTTTCATTGATTAAAGCACCTCCTAAATATTTGATATTTAAAGGAGGCATATATGTATAAACACTTAGTTTCCGGACAAGAAATATATCACCAGTTGGTAAACTTTTAGAAGAGGCACTTATTAAAGATTTCAAGTTCCGTTAAAAATTAATTTAAAAATAATCGGAGAATTAATAAGTTCAGATTATATAATAATAAAGTATTCCAAGTGTCGCAATGTAAAATGCAACGACTATCAACACAGTTTTTAAATAAGTTAAAGGCCATCGCTACTCTAGAAAAGATTGATGAGTTCGAGGTCCGTTTTAGTAGTTCCGATAGTGAAAATGATTAGGATTAAAAGATTTCGATTAAAATAATGTTGATGAAATTGCAGGGTATTCATGAAACTCAAGCGAAACTAAAAGTAAGTTAGCTCAAATATTAAAACTTAAAAAAGTTTGTTTTATTTATTTTTGTTGTCTATTGTAATCACATCAAACACTAAAATGTTCAGTTCAGCTAAAATTTTTAAAGACCCCTTCGTCTATACACAAAGAGACAGACTCAAAAATATATGTTTATATATTCATTTACTTTGGGTTTTTTGCAAAACATAGTAATTAAATAAAATTAAGGATTTCAACTAATATTAAAAACACAACTTCCAAGACACGTATAAGCTGCTGCTCAGCTAGAATCTGTGGACGAAGTACAGCTGGAGCATTTCTAATTAGAATGTGAGAGATATATAAATGGCCTTGTTTTATTGAGCTGCTTTAATCTGTCTACCCTCGCGACATCCAAGTTTCTTTTCTCTCCCTCTCTCTCTCTCTCTCTCTGTCTCTATGGCCGTTGCCAGTGTTGCGTATAATCGGTGTTGACCGTCAGCCTGTCAGATTTATGACTAAAGCGAAATAATAGACAATTGACGTCACCATAAAAAGGAATTTCTTATTTATTATATTATTTATGTATTACGTGTCGCACTGTTGCGTTTTTTTTAAGACATTACGCATGTGGTAAGACCCTCATTAACCAAAAGCGCTGCCAAAAACAAAATAACCCGCCGAAGCAGGGAAGAAATTTTCCAAACATTCTCAGTTCCGTTTTCATGTATTCGTGTATGTCTCATCTTATTTCTGTATGTATGTATGTATGTATATGAATATACGTATGTTCATATGTATGGAGGCGCAACATTGATCTATGGCTGATGAAGTGAAAGTCGAGTTATGCTAGAAATGTAATTAGTCAAAGGCATGGCATACTTCATGGCCGGACAAAAAAAAAAAAAAAAAAAAAAAACCAAGCAACAGAAGTCAAAAGCTTATACCACCTACAAACAAATTCAGACGAACAGCATCAAGAATAACACGCGCAACTAAGCAGCGGCTACTTGGGACATATATAGGAGTATATAGTATGTACATATGTATGAATGAATCGATTTATATGTTCGTCAGCTTGTGCTTCTACTCATGTCCATTAGTTTGTTTGTCTGCTTGACTTTCTTGCCGTCTGTCTGTCAGCGTGCCAGCGCCCTCTCCTGATGAACTATTAAGAAATTTTTAGCGGCTGCGGCAAAATTTATTTTCGTCAAATGCGGCACGTGTGCCGGCAACATCATTTCAAATATGGCAGCTTAAGGCGCGATCATAAAATATTCAAATGCTAGCTGAGAGGCAATAAAACCGCTCTACCACTTGGTGACAAAATTGGTTGTGGACGGACGAAAATAAAAGCTCTCTACTGAAGTTGAAATCTTTGTCCGTTTCCAATTTTTATTCGCGTTCCACGTTTAATGTCGATAGAAGCATTCGTTTTCAATGTACATATACATGTATCTAAACCTGCATGTAAGATAGAAATAAAAATGAAAAGTTAAAAAAAAATGAAAAACAATTTATTTGTATAAAGTAAGGGATTACTACTACTACACATTTATACTTGGTGTATTTTATTACTTAGCAAAATGTTTTCTGTTTGAATTCTGTTATCAAAGCAAATCTTTGGCTGAAAGAACAGCTCATAGTCTAATTACTTGAGAGAAATGAGGACGAAACAACATCACAAAAACTATAAATTAATTAATTAATAAATTATGAATTAGGAGAAGGGTGTTAAGACTTCGAATGTATGACCCTTCTACTGTAATTGACGAAATTTGCAGTTCTTGCTTAATGTATTTTAGAAAGATGAACGAATTCTGTTATTACAGCAAATCTTTGGCTGAAAGAACAGATCATAGTCCAATTACTTGAGAGAAATGAGGACGAAACAACATTACAAAAACTATAAATTAATTAATTAATAAATTATGAATTAGGAGAAGGGTGTTAAGACTTCTACTGTAATTGACGAAATGTGCAGTTCTTGCTTAATGTATTTTAGAAAGATGAATGAATTCTGTTATTACAGCAAATCTTTGGCTGAAAGAACAGCTCATAGTCCAATTACTTGAGAGAAATAAGGACGAAACAACATCACAAAAAGTATATATTAATTAAATAATTAATTAATAAATTATGAATTAGGAAAGGGGTGTTAAGACTTCGAATGTATGACCCTTCTACTGTAATTGAAGAAATTTGCAGTTCTTGCTTAATGTATTTTAGAAAGATGAACGAATTCTGTTATTACAGCAAATCTTTGGCTGAAAGAACAGCTCATAGTCCAATTACTTGAGAGAAATGAGGATGAAACAACAACACAAATAGTATTTTACGCTCGACCCTTGGTAAGGCAAAATAAATTGTGTCAGACTGTGCCTGTTGCAAAGTTGATGTTGTTGGTAATTAAATTTGCAGACAGACCTGCCTCTTTAGTCAACTTAAGTGCATATGTATGTGTGTGTCTGTCTGTCAGTGTGTGTAAAGGTATGTGTGAGCTCCAATTCCGAACGTTCTGGTGCTGCCCAAATTGCATTTTTGTCATGTGCACAGGCGCTCACACACATCCTGAGCATAATTGGGCGTCTGGCGGAGGCATTTGAGGGGGCTCGGACTCGGGTCGGATCGGATCGGATCGGGCCATGACGGGTGGGACTATAGACAATGACAGGTGGTCGTAGTGGACGCTGATAAAGCAGACTGGCCAACGCGTTGATCGGACGCTTGCCGCGCGCCAACATCCAACAAGCGAAATCTCATATCCATTAGCTGATTTAATGAAATCGTAAATCAAATGAGCAGATTGATAAAAATAGCACATGCGCGCGTATTTTATGTTTTTTGAAGTGGAACTTATGCCACAAGCGCACTACTTATGTACGAGTATGTACATATGTGTGTATATGAATTCATATGTACGCGTGTATGTGTGCTTAACAATAGATGAAACGTGGATGATTGTGCCAAAGTATGCCCACATAGCCGTCGGCACGAGTGTGTGGCCCTAATGATGAGCACATGTAATGTTTTGTATTGCAAAACTTGGCGTTTCATTTCGACATTTCTTGCAGTGAATAATGCATGTGATTTCTCTGCTTGATTTTGTTGGCTTTTGGGTCTTTCGTTTGGTTCTTGTTGGCAGAAAAGCGCAGCTATTGTCGCCAGACCGGACCGGACAGCGCACGGTCGGGCTATGGCTGCGACATGGGCGGGGGCTGGGGCTGGGGCGGGCATGCAACCGTCTCTCACAAGGCGTGTCAGTCTATGTCGCCATTGCCGTTGCCACATTGTCGAATGGACTGTCACTGTCGAAGGCGTCAGCCAAGATTTTCGGCGGCCATGCGTCGGGGGCTGTTCATGGATGGTCGGCGTCACAGTTTGCGCGTCGCGTTAGCCAAGGAATTGGATATTGCACAGCACAGATTGCTCCTGCGGTCATAGTGTACATATGGATGTGTGCGGGCTACTGTTTAATTAAATAATTTCATTTGCTCCACTGTGCCCAAGTGTAAACTTACATATACACATGTATGTATATGAGCATGGATTTTCACAGCCACCATTGTCTGTAATCGCGCATGTATGCGTTTGCCCCACTGTATGGTATGTGTGTGTGTTGATTTATGCCTGGCGTTTTGTGCCTCCTCCTTTTCTTCTCTAATCAGCTTCATTTGGCCCGTTCTTGTTGCGCATGCAAGCCTCGTCCCCATGCCCGCACTGTTGTACAACAATGAGCATTATTTTTATTATGCGCTATTGTTGCTGCAAGTTTTCTTTTGCCTCTCTTTATTATTAATTGTATGCATTAGTCAACTTTTCGCATCTTTCTCGTTTTATTGTTGACTGAACGTGTGACTAATTTCGCTTGTGTATATCGTATATAAGTACTTGTACATACTCGCACCCATGCATACATAACTGCACATACACGTATATTGTTTGCATTTCGAATTTGATTTTTGATTTTGATGTGCCGCAAGTTTGTTTCATTGTAGCAAAATACCGTTCGAAATGTCGTCTTTCAAAATAAAATTAATTTTCACTTACTGTGCCAGCGTTCGCAATTTATCTCGATATTTATTTATTTATACATACTACAAATATGTAGCTATGTACATTCGTGTGTATGTATGTACATATGTACATATGTGTATATACCTATCGCACATGCAAGACACAATAGGCAGCCCGCCTCGTGCAAAACATTCTTGAAATGAAATGTCATCAAAATGTGATTAATTTTTATGCCTTTTCTCCCGCTGGCTCACACAATCCTCAAAGCATAAAATACGAAAATTTATTTTTAGTGAATGTACATATCGTATATAAGTATTTACATACATATATTTAAATTGTAGGCAGAACAAAAAGATTAGGAAAACATTGCCTGAATAGATGAGTACCTTTCAAGGGGGGCTCTGGCATCAATTCATATTTGGGTATCTGTTATTTTCTTTGTGTTTATCTGTAAGTAGCAATATTCTATCATCTGTTATGAGACGAAATAACATTATTAAAATGGTAACAATATGTTAAGATCACCCCATCATAGGTAGGGCAAAGCTTATTATATCATATGTAATCGCTTTTGTTTATAAGATACAGTATGTCTTCAATAAGTATACAATATTTGACGAAAGCTGATATAATCAATTAGTTTCAATTAATACTTTTCTCCTGATAACAATATATAACATTGAAATACTCTGTACATACATATATGTAATTATAGAAATTAAAAAAAATTTAGAAAATTAAAAAAAAAATTTTCGATTCTACCTCCTTTGTTATTCGAACAATATTACATTTATGACTATAAGTTCTTGATAAATCGGCATAACACGAAGAAATTTGGTATATGGACACCTAATCATTAAATGAAGGTATTTGTCAGTTTGAAATTCCAAGAATTACGAGAGTTATGAAAAATCACGAATTGCGTGGGTGAGTGAAGGAATATAACAAATCTGTGCATATAGTTTCAGATTGTTTTTCCACTCTGCTAGGCTTGTAGTCTTCGAAACTTATAAGCATTAGTTAATATTTATTAATTATTATTTCAATTGTTTGCCTTTTGAGTACTGGTATACCGAATTAAAAAGCAAATCCTTTTAAATTTTGAACTAACAATTTTCATAAAATCTTTCAATGGCCTTTTAGACGACCTTCGAACAAATCGTTGAACATTGAGGGACTTTTTTTCAAAATGAATTGACACCAAACAGAACATCAGAATGAGCTTTATATTGAGCTCTTGTCAAAAGTTATTCTGTCAACTCATGTACCAGGACAGTAAACAATTTGTTTTTTTCATTTTATTAACAAATCACTGCAAAAATGTCCCACTTTAAATACTTACCTCACTATTTCTGCCTTTATACACCAGTTATGCAGGCAATCCACCTCAAAAATTCTTGGGCTGTTTTCAATTTAGTAAACTTTTTTATTAGGCATTAAATTTTCTCCAGGCTCCATAGCATTTGCCATTTGGTGTTCGCACTTTATAACAATCTTGCCATGAGACCCAAAGTTTCAAACCATATGCAATTAACAGCTCATGCGCCAAAATTGAAATCAACGCCACCAGCTCGAGCTTTCATACTCAATGGACTATTAACCCAATTCACTACAAAAGAAAATGAAAACTCTCGGAAGCCATTTAACCATAATATGCAATAAAAATTAAAAATAAGTTCCACCACTCCAACGGGAAGCGAATGTGTGCATTTGTGTGTTGGTGTTGAGCAGCATTTTGGAGCTTTTTGAACTAGTTCTTACATTAAATGGAGTTCCAAATATGAGCTTAATTAAACTGAACTTAAATTTATTGTATATGAAGCGCGTGTTGGGCCAAACTAATCTGTTTCAATTTGTTTGACACATGTGTAGAATGCCAAGCAGGAGCAAAACTGAACCTTACAATGTTGGAGAACTGTGACCGTATCAAGTACAGAGCCGGTGTAGTATTTATTCGCTGTGCAGGGTTTTCAATGATTAAAGAGTTAGCAGAAGTATATTTAGGCAGTTTGGTTTCTATAAATCCATTTATGATGTATTTGATTAGAGACACAGCAATGCGATTAAACGTAACAGGCTTTACAATAATACTCGAACTATTTTGTTTAATTAGATTATTTAATCTAAATCGAAGTAGCCCCAGTGTGTATCTTCTGGAACTAGTCCGTATTTGATTGAAGTATGGCCAGTGCTTACATACTATGTATGTGTATGATGAAAATGTTTTTGTGGGAAATTATGTACAGTGAGGAATATATGTACACAGTTTATTTTATGCAGTGTATATTCTCGGCTTTAGAGGTCTGTAACAACTATTACGCCTTTAACGAAAATATTGGTACCATTTGAAAAAGCATAACCTCTAGTTTAACATGGGATTTCATTTATTAGCAATAAATGACCATTTAATAGTACCATAAACAAACAAGATAGAACGCTACAGTCGAGCAAGCCCGACAGTAAAATAGCCTGTACTCTCCACAAAAAGGAAAAATTAAAAAAAAAAAAAATTAAAAAAAAATTAAATTATTAAAAAAAATGAATGAATTAATTAATTAAAATAATTAATTTAATTAAATTAGAATACATGTTTATGTTCAGTTTAAACAGCATACATTTACATCACGTACCTATGCGTGTTCATATGCGTGTATGTTGCAGCACAAAGTTGAACAAAAGCAGCAACAACAACAACAGCTGCGGGCAGCGCTGCCGACAGAGCTGCAGGCAGCGCATGAGCAGCGATTTTACTTATGGCTATAACTTTCTTCAGAATTGACCTATCATGATGAAATTTGGCACACGGACACATTAGTACTAACTGGATGTACCTACCAAAAATTTAAATTCCGAGAATTACGGAAGTTATAAGAAAAAATACGAATTGCGGGGGAGTGGGGGGGTGTATCAGAAAAAATAACCTTGATACCAATTTTGGTTATCCTAGCTCTTGTACTTACTGAGATCCTTGCGCTCATACAGACAGACGGACAGACGGACATGGCTATATCGACTCGTCTTCTCATCCTGATCAAGAATATATATACTTTGTGGGGTCTGCCACGCCTCCTTCTGTGTGTTACATACATGCGCACAAAACTAGTATAGCCTTTCACCCTTTGGGTACAGGCTATAAAAATACTGCATATTTTTATGTCACAGCTTATTTTATGCACTTTTTTATGGAATGGTACTTCAATGTTGCGTTCTTTATAATTTTATGCTTTTGATCTGATTCTGCAACTGATTTTACAATCATTTTATTCTGATTTTTTAACTTGGAAGGTAAATTTTGGATTTGTTTGTAAAATGTTACTGGTTACTGGGCCCAATAACTATAATCCTATATTAAACGTGAAATTTAGAACTTTCAAATAGTATGAAAATGTTCGTTTAAGGCATTATAGTTTCATTGCAAAGACGAAAATATGTACGGCATAAAATAAGTTGTGGGCCACTGTATGTATATGTCTGTGGGAGGCAGTTTATGAGCGCAGCGCTCTCGTTAGGTAAAGTGTTCGATAATTAAATCAAATTGTAAATCCCAGCGGGTGGGCAACTGTCAGTGAACGTTTTTCCACACACGTGTCAAAATTAACACTCTAATTAGGAGCGGCAAAAGTCAGAACAGACGGAGCACGGAACTTATCTGATACGAGTATTGAATCATCAAAGATTTTGCGGCTACTTGACGTTGTCCACTCCATTTTAATGATGTTGTTGTTTTTGTTTTTGTTTATTAGCCGCCAAATCAGATGCAACACGATTGTCGACAGCCAGATATTTGCATATACAAATACGAGTGTAAACAAAAACAAATCGACCGGCTAAATAAGTAGTTGGTAGGAACGGCAACAGCATCGGCATCGGCATCGGCGTTTATATAGAAAGAAGTATATCATGCGTTTGCCGCTTGTTTGTTTATTCACAATGCCCGCGAATGATTTTAATTGGATTTTGATTTCGATATGTTCCGCCGCCCCGCCGCCAAAAGCCGCTGACACCGTCATCATCATCGCCATCAGCATCATCAGCATCATTGTGGCCGTTTTGTGTCTTTCCTCGACCATGCAGCCGTGAAATATTTTTAGTGGCTCTTTTTATTCTTGCCTACGAATCCGAGTATTTCGCCTAGCATTGAAAATATTTCTGCTTGACATCTAATTTGGTCTGTGCTATTATAAATATTATTAGTTTTATAATGCATGCAGCTGTTGACACGGGGCGTATGCGCAATGCTGGACATTTCAACGCCATAAATATGGCAATTGTTATTGTAATTAAATAATTTGTTGCGCTTCTCGGACACTAAGTGAGTGCGAACAAAAAGCTGTTTGCAACGTAAATCAATTTTATGATCTATCCACAAAAGGTCTTTGGGAACAAAATCTCTGTTTCTTATGGAATTCTTGACTTCTTTCCTATCGCTGACGTAGCTGCCGATTATTCTTTGTTTTCTCTTTACTTCTTGGCGCTTTTTGTTGTTGTTGTCGTTGGCTTTTTTGTTTTAGATATTGTTGCTGCTGTTGTTGTTGTTATTGTAGCGCGCCTTGGCTTTCTTCATTAGTGTGTTTCACTGGGCACCTTGCCAAACATTTTCAGAAACAAATTGTCGTCGCGCTCGACAACATTCCGAGCGCTTACTGCCGCCCTAGCCTCGACGCCGACCCACTGTAACACTCTCACACTGTCACAGTGTCACAGTGTGCCAGCGTACCACTGTGCAGGCATATTTTTAATTAAAAAACAGACAGTCATACTCATAGGACACATTGGAGCGAGTGGCTGCCCAAAGATACTTTGGCTTGGCCCTCACATTAGCCGCCGCTGTCGATGCTGCTTAAAAACTGAACACGAGTATCTTACGCATGCATTTGCATCTGTTCGCTGCTTTCTAGTGCAGCTCCCATGGGTCGTGTGTGTGTGTATGTGTGTTTATTTGATGGCCTGATGTCTGACAACATGTGTACGCGTGTGTCCCTCCTCTGCCCCGTCCTTTGCCAAAACACCACCGTAGTCAGCTGCCAGCGCCTTCTATTCGTCTCGATCGTTTGTTGGTCGATGTTCATTTCACAATCGCTTTTGCATACCCTCTAAATGAAATTATCATACTTTCCTACAGATACTTGAATCTAAAAAATCATTTTTCGATATCAATAAATGTTCTAATTCAATATTATATATTATTCTCAGATAAATAATATTTTTTTATTTAATTTATATTAGTGTTATACTACAAAATCTTGTTAGAGTATATATTTGAGCATAAAACAACATTTTTGTGTATAGTATTGTGAAGCTCCCTCTTCTTTTTGCCTGATGTATATGTAATTCAGGTTAACATTTTGAAGTGGTTTGATTAACTTTAAATGAAACTTTTGATAAATGAAATTATTAGACTCTCTTCGTATTCACTTATTTGCCATTATTAAGTTTGATCATATAACGGTATATACGCGTATGTATTTGGAAACATAGTGAGAAATGTAATGCTTAGATGCAATATTGGAATAGGGTATTACAAAAGAGCTTTAATCCAATTAAAGACCCATTTTTGCCAATTTTTCTTAGTTTTTCTTTTGTGGCATTTCTGGCGCATGTTTCAACATGAAGACGGCGCGGGTTGGGAAAACATGAATTAAATTAAAAATAAAACTGCAGAAAATTGTAATTAAATAACTAAAACAAAAATAAGCATTCAAGCCGCTGGCAAAAACTATTGTGTACAAAAATAAATAAAACACGAAGAGACATCCATGCATGCTACATACATACATACGAGTACATATGTACATATGCACATAGATGCATACACATACTTGTAATTGTGTACGTATATTTGTATATGAGAGTGTATGCGCAACGTCAGGCAAACAGCGGCGTTGAGGATGAACGAGAAACTTGCTAGCAATGCAAAACGAACGAGTGCCCAGAATATTTGAAATTTTCGTAAGTGCGCCAACTACTGTTGTCATATGCCGCCCTTTCCTCCGTCACCCCGCACCACCCCAAAACCCCAAAACCAAACTGAGAATCTGTATGCAGTGCATATTGTGGGGTGGTACGTATTTGCGTTCAAAAAATTTGGAAAAGGGAAATTCCGTTTGGTTTCGTTTCGTTTTGCAAAGGCCGCAAAAGATGGCTAAAGAATATTTTCACTGCCACGAAACAGAATCTAATCCAACTCCTAATGCTCAACCTCGCCACAGACACAAAAATACACACTTTCATTCAAACATACTCGTACAAAAGCAGACATATGTATGTACATACATATGTACTATATAAGCCTCTGTGCAGCCGATGTTGATGCGGATTCTTCAATTCGTGAATTGCAAAAAATTGACAATTGCATGATGGGATTCACGAGTTTGGAGCCTGCATTACTCCAAGCACTACAGTCAGCCATTCAATCAGTCAGACTGACAGTCAGTCAGCCAGTCAGTCAGTCAGTCAGTCAGTCAGTAATCATTTTGCTTGGCAGACAATCGATCAATGACCACCACCCCTTTTACCATAACGCTAAGCCAGCGCGTTGCTCTTGTCACTTAACTCATACTTTTTGATTGTGTTATACATTCCTATATATCTGTATATATCTATCTGTATCTTTATTCGCATCCCGCATACAAGCTCTATGCGTTACGTTGCTTTCGCCCCCTCTGATTCGTCGTGCGTCTCGTTTTTGGTTTGCTACTTACATATACATATGAATGAGTTTGTTTCTATTGTTTTTTTGTTGCTTTTGCTTTTGGGTCTCTTTTTCGATTTTATGCGCACATCTTTAAGCATTTGTGTTTTGTTCAGTTTTTTCGTCAACGAAACGAATCAAAAAAAAAGAAAGAAGAAGAAGAAAGATGCAGACAAATATTCTTTTACAAAACAGCAATCATACAAAACTTTTTGCAGATTTTTGATTTTGTACCCCCATCATCACCACCACTACCACAACTACAACAACAACAACAACAACAACAAGCATCATCAACAACAACAAGAACAACAAGAACAGCACCAGCAACTGCGTCAAGTGCGATGGCAGCCATTAATACGGTAAGTACGCGATCTAAAGCAATGCCAACAACAAAAATAATATGAACAACAACAGCAGGTGAACAACAACAGCGACAACAACAACAAAAACAACAAAGCACCCCATTTTTCTGTGCAATCATTCATAAAGTCCAATAATATATAGCATATATATATATACATATACATATACTTGTACTTAGTATATTCGTCTCTCCTTCTCTATTTAAACATAAATATCATTTATTTATAACATTTAATTGCTTGTATGTGTGCGATTGTGTGTGTGTATATATACATATATGTATGTATATATAAGTACGATAGCTTAGATATTACTCATGCGCCATGTTGCATGGCAGCGCAAATGAAACGCTCATTAAAATTGAATGCAAACTGTATAAGTGCCATAAAATAGTTAAAATAAGAGAGCTAATCAAATATTTAACTCAAAACATTGCGCATACGCCATGTAATACATTGAAACACTCAAACAACAAAATTGCGCAATTTGTGATAATTGCGTGCCAAAAACTGCCATAATTTAACAGTTCAAAGGCACCCATACATAAATACATAGTTACATACATACATGGGAATATACACATACATGAAATGCCTAAAAAATTAAATTGAAATAAACAGACAGCTATGGTAGTGTACTGAGAGATCGGCGTATAGACGACGACGTTGATGAATCTGTTATTGATGATGACGAAGCCATTGGGTTGCCTAGCCTCGTTCCACCTCTCCTCGTCTGGCCTCGTCTCGCCTCGCCTCGCCCCGCCCCGCCCCGCCCCGCCCCGCCCCGCCCCGCCCCGCCCCACCTTTGTGTGCGTAAACGTTTTGGAAGACATGTGTTTCAGCTCATTTTACTAATAAGCAAAAGCCGATGACAAATTGCCAAGCAGGGCACATTAAAGTTGTGCGTTGACATTTAGTATGCACTTAAGGCTGTCGATTATGTATCCAAGTACACAGGACACACGGCATTTCATTTTTGACTTTATTATTATTATTTGCTGAAGGAGTTGCCTGCTGATTTGGAAATATAGTAAACAAGAGTCACTTCTAAAGTCAGCCAAATATTGGACAGTTTAAAACAGGATTAATGAAATTCAAACAGTGTTAGTTATCTGTCTTTAAACAGAAAATACAACACATGTAAAATGAAAGGGTTGCCAAAACCTCAGCGGCATAAGCGCTAAGTCCTCGTTTTCCTAAGGATCTTAATGGCCCCGTTACTAGTTGCTGAACAAAATAATATAAATTGCTCCGCAAAGTCCGGGACCCAGAGGCTCGTCAATGAAATGGCGAGCCGGCAGTCAAGTCTGCGCTTCATCTTTTCCACGACCTCGTCGATGCGGTTATTACACAATTTTTGGAGTGACATTGACATTTGATTGACACGTGAATCATGCAGTAAAAATAAATCAACGCATGTGAGTGCGTGCGTGTGTGTGCGTGTTTGTGTGTGTGTGTGTGTGTGTGTGCGCGTTCGAGCTATGTGAATAATGCAGCAGGTAATCTTGGCGGCATGTCGTAACAGGATATGCGGACATGTTGCTGTTGTCATTGCTGGCATCTGGCAGCTGGGCCTTTTAAATGATGCCACAATGCGTACATCCGCGAATATCATCAGCACACTGAAGATAGTACATGAGCATAAATCTTCCAGCTCGTGAAAGAAAAAAAGCTGTATTTCATACATTCAATGATTTAAGATTCGCATAATTTATGGCTAAGCACAGTAAATACCAAAGAAGTTGGGCAAACAGTTACAGCTGACTCGAGATAGGGTGATCCATTCTTGATTGTTACAGTTAAGAGCAGCGCGATCAAATAAATAGTATTCACCAACGTTCAGTCATTACAACTCAACTTAACCGAAAGTGTTGATAATGTACTTACTCATGATTGAATTTTTATAAATCAAACATTGGATTCGAAGCAAAAGAGTCGAAAGAGTCTTATTTATAAATTATAATTGATTATCTTGTTATCTTGAATATTGCAATTATATTACGGCAGGTTTTTCTACAAGCATTTGGATAAATAACAAACGAAAAGGGAAAATGAAATACTTGTATATTGTAATTGTTTTAACAAGGAATTGTAATTTTAATTACATAAAACAACTCTCTGGCAGCTGGTCAAGTTGGACATTTCAGCAACAGCATTTATTCGTATATTCTTAATTTAAGGTTTAATGAAAATAAAAGACGACTTGCAGCTGGCGAGCAAAATGTTCAACTCGCTATTTACAAAATCGTTATGTGTATTACAAACTCAATGCACGTAATTTTACATTTAATGCGCTTCAATATATACAAGGTGGCAGGGCGCACTTAAATTGTTTCGTAGACCCTGCAAGGTTATCGTAATAGTCGCAGGAAAACATTTACGAGTGACGATGGGCGGAAAGCTCGTGCTGAGTGGCCACCCTAATGTTGGGTCTAGTGAAAGACCCATCTGTAGAAAATTTAAAATAAACAATCTTGGTTAGGTTGGCATTAACAAAACACAGCCACTTGTGGCTGCCGCTGCTTATTCAGTATTTGCTGCTTTTGTTGCTCCAATTCGCCCCGCCAGAGTACGGCAGAGACTTTATACATACTATATTATGGGTGTTCTGTTTTTTTTTTTTTGTATTTATTTTTTATATCTTGTTATTTTCCGTGGCAAAGAAATTAACAATAACAAAATGTTTATTTTTCGACACGATTTTTATGCGTTTCTCGCTCTGATTTATGCCCCGACTTCGTCGCAGGTCTTGGGATTGTTTCCAGAGGAGGCTTTGCAGTAACAGCAATAGCAACAATATTCACTGGCATTTTATTTATTTGCACTTGTTATTCCACTTTCTGCTGTTGTTCTTTTTTTTTAATTCCTAATGCTGCCCAATCGCAGGCTACATTAAATTGGCATTTGTTTCAGCTTATAAAGCTTTAATTGCCTCACACCTCATGTCCATTTGGCAAATGGCATCATAAACGTAACCTAGGCCAGTGTACACCGCAGTTAGTGAGTGTGTCTGGTCGTTTTGGTCGTCTGCATTGTGAATTATGGCCCCATTTTAATTGCATTTAAATTAATACAAGAGTACACGGACACACAATGAGGCAGCATCAGTCAGAGAATTTCAAAAGGCTGCCTAAAAATACAGACGGGCTAGACGGATTAGATGGGGGGCCATTGTTGTATGTTGTTGGACGTAAGATATCAAGAGCATTGGGTGAGGTGCCAAATTTATATGAAACTCATAAGCGAAATATTTTACATTTGTTTTGGTGCCCGAATTACGGCGCACTTGCCATTTGCCGTTTTCCGTCCGATATAGTTGCCTGGGCCACTTGGCGTATACTTAACTTCCATGTTTACTTTGAGAAGTGCTCCTGTATGTGTATGCGTTTGTATAATGTGTGTGTGTGTGTGCATATTGCATGGATACTTGGCAAAATAGCTCAAAGTGAAATGCATTTAAATTCAATTAATTATGCGAAGCGTCAGCCATTAGGCGACAGTTGCTGTAAATTATCAATAATCTCAACTAATCCCACATGACAGGCGCTTTTGGCATCCATGCTGTGCGCTATATAAAATGTGGCTAAACTTACACACGCACACATAAGTACACACACGAGTATATGTACATATACATAGATAAATGTTAGACAAAGTGTTGTCAGTGCCTTCAGTTCATGACTATTTCATCTTTCATAAGTCTCTCCACCCGCAGGTACCAAAGAGCATTCATCTGCCATTGACAAGTCTAAGCACGCCACGTGTGTTGATGTGCAGTGCCTCTGTGGGCACTGAGGGTTCCGTGACACTTCAGCTGAGAGATGCGAGCGCCTTGGATGCGGTAGCTACAATTAGCAAATCAACAACAACGGCCACAGCGGTCAGCCAAACAAATGGCGTCACAGCAACAGCAGCAACAACAGTGGCAACAGTGGCAACAACAACGACCTCGGCGTCGTCGGCATTAGAAAATGCATTGACCATTGGCTATCCGGATCCGGAAATGTTGGCTGATGTTTTGGGAACCATACAGACAGCCTGTAAGTACTTAAGCACTTGTCCATAATGCGCTCGGGGCTACAAATATTCCGACGTGATATACATACATATAGAAATAGTGACTTCTTTAAGTGCTTATCCATAAATTTGTATACAAGTATTGTTATAGATATTATTGTTAGAATATCTCTTGTTTCATTGCAGCGCTCAAAAATAACCACAATAGCGCAGCAGCAGCAGCAGCATCAGCAACTCAAAGCAATACAGCGACCGTAAACGTAGCAACAACGACTGGCAGCCATCTCAGCAATCCCAACAAGATAACGATAACGCGACGCACCACAAACGCCACGAGTAGCAGCAACAACCACATTAGCGGTGGTAGCAGTAGCGGCAGCAACAGGATAACTGTCCAAACGGTCTCCACCTCCACAAACACCAGCAGCAAGACAAACACCAGCTACATCAAGAACTGTCTGATTCGCAGCAGCAGCTGCAGCAATACAGCCACCAATGTCACCACATTGGCGCAGATTATGAGCAACAGCAGCACGAGCAGCGCAGCCAGTCTCCTCAATCAGCACAACAATAACAGCAACTGCAGCAACAGCAGCAACTTCAGCAACGCCTCATCGGTCGGCAGCAGTGTCAGCATTGCCAGCAGCAACAGCAACGGCAGCAGCAGCAACAGCAGCAGCAACGACAGCACTGTCAGTAGCAGCAATCATAGTTTGAGTTTTAAGAGCAACGGTAAACATGTTCCTGGCGTTAGCGTAACAACAACTGCAACAACAACTACAGCATCCACAGCATCGGCAGCCACAAACACACCAACAGCGGCGGGCAGCGGCGCACCCAAGAAGAGCCGCCCAAAAATATCCTCCCCGACCCGCCACGGACCACAACAGTGTCAGGTGCGTATTGAAACATTGGTCGAGGTTGGAGGTTTTTGGTTTTCGGTTTTCGATGTTTGGTCTTTGCGGTTTAATAGCTGATTTATTGGTGGCCACTTGAAAAGCTTTAAAATGGATGTCGGTCTCTGTGCGTGCGTAAGTATATGAGCGCAATATTTATAAACAGACATTAAGGTCGTGAAAGGCAGGGGGATGGGTGGGCGTACAGGTAGGAGTACGTAAATGCGCTCGTAAAAGGCAGCAGTCGCCAGTGCCACTTGGAGGAATATGTTATGGTGGAAGCCAATAAAACACGCTAATTGAGCGAAAAGCCCATGTAGCTGGCATCAGCTGCGTACTCCAATACACACACACACACTCAAAGCTACATACGAGTACTATACATAGACACCTATCTACCTATACACTTTATAGAGGCATCTGAATGAATGCCCACGTGCCGACGTCAGTCTGCGCCGACTGCATATTAAATGGCCAGACGCACAAAGTACTGCCACTTCACTGTCCACCACAGTTTTCAGTTCACAGGCAGCGCTAGTTAGGCCAGAATAGGCGTACACGTTCTCCTGTTCATTTGACGAAACGACTCTTACTCATAGCTATACAAGGCCTGCAATAAATAGTCTTAAGCTGGTCATATAATGAATAGCGTCTTACGTATTTCAAGAGTTGAAAGTTATGCAAATACTTCAATGAAAACGGTGACTGACTAAAAATAGTGAAGCCTAGTTTGTTTTGGATTTGAAATTGGAAGTTATATTTGATTGGTGACATAAAATTTAGTTTTGAACACAAAAAGGATCAGACTGCTAACGATCTTAACGCATTTAGATCGAACTTTGTCCAATAAAACTAAACAATATCCAGTCCAGCACCAGGCTACTATTAAATTCTATAAGTTAAACACGATGTATGTATTGTACAGTTTCGAGAAGGTCAGGCAACATATTGCAGCAGGTTTCAAGATACACCAAATAAATTATGTAAATCGAGGCACATACAAGAAGAAAATCGTTATGGGCCAAGACAATGGTTCTTCTTGCTCTCAAGAACATTAATAGTTAGGGGAAAAACGAAATAACAAAGTTGGCACATAAAAGCGCCGTCCAAACGCCGTCCAAAGTAGTTTCGGTAGGCTGTGGGGCAGCATTTTAACGACCCCAGCAAGTACATATAGTATATTGAGCCAAATATTACGCATACGCAGTGCGGCTCATTAAAATAGCCAAAGCAAAAGCAGCCGCTACAGCCGCAGCAATTTCAATTATGTGGCCCAACACTAATTACATTTCACTCTGCCTATGTACAATTGTAGATTTGTAGCAAGATTTTTGGAAATGCCTCGGCGCTGGCCAAGCACAAACTGACGCACAGCGACGAACGGAAATACATTTGTACGCTCTGCTCGAAGGCATTCAAGCGACAAGATCACCTGTGAGTACGGGAGGGGGAGAATGCGAGGCTGGGTATAGAGCACTAAAAGCATTTCTTGCAGAAACGGACACATGATGACCCATCGGAACAAAAAGCCCTACGAGTGTAAGGCGGAGGGTTGCGGCAAATCCTATTGTGATGCGCGTTCCCTTCGCCGCCACACCGAGAATCATCATGGCGGCATTGTGACGCCCTCGAACCAGTCGCTCTCACCCACCACCAACTCCAGTGGCGGCAGTAGCAGCAGTGTGGCCACCAGCTCGCTAAGCCTCTCTCCGGCTACAGCAAGTGGCGATGCCAGCTCCCCAGATGGCGCCACCTGCATTCGCACCTACATCTCTTCGGGCGGCACGGTCGTGGATGCTGCGACAGGTATCGCGCTTTCCGAGGAGCAAATCAAAGCCATGAACTTGCCCGTAAAAACAGGCGTTACGCTGCTTTCGCCCACAACGTCGACGTCATCGAATGCATCGTCCTCATCTTCGTCGTTATCCTCATCCTCGAGCAGCGGCCCTCTGCTCGCCAGTTCGCCCACTATTACGCTCAGCGATGGCGCCACGCTCGAGGGTGAGGGGTTGACGCGTGAGCAGCTGGACCTCATTAGCAAGATAATGCAGCAGACTAAGCAGACCAGCGCTCAAGTCACCGTGTCGTCCCCAACTAGCGTCAATTCCTACAAGATAAATACGGAGACGGCGCCAACACAGTCCCGACCGCGCACCTGGAACATGCAACTGGTAAGTGTGTAGTCTAAATACTTAATACATGAATAGTATACAAGTATATACTCTGTACACATTCCATATACTACTATACACACTATGAGCTTAGAATGATCAGCGAGAACACTGGATCTACAAGAACGAATTAGGATGTCAATTAGTTATTTCACGGCAAATGCAACTAATGTTTAAACTAATAATTAGAAATCAATGTGCTTTGTTTCTGAATATATTCCATATATATCATATTGTACATTATCAGAGTAAAAATGCACATTCTTCGCTATTTATATCTTAAGAATATAGTATGTTGATCTCACTCTGGAACGTAAGGGTACTTACGTGGCTTCGCAAGCAAGTACTTGACAATTATCGGATAATTCATTTACAAAATAAGAGTTTTAAGTCGCGGTCGGGATGCAGTTGCGAACATTTAAAGTGACCTTTCTATGGTTGCTGGATGATTGTGAATCGTCTTGGATGTAATATGGTGGTGGCATATTACTACACTACACAGTACCATACACAGTAATATTTTCGCACTTGGTGTTGCATCATACTTTAAGAAGATTTAGATTTAAATTCACGGAAGTGACTCTGGCTTGAAATCTTTTTGATTTGTGGATCCAGCAGGACTTTTGAAGTCAACCCTGAATAATTTATTAACAAATATTTAAATTGGGTGTAATTTAAAATAAAGATTGTAGAGATCCTGAAATAAATAAATATTTGTTTCATGAAAAACGGCCAGTGTGACCATACCACTCCATATAAAGACTCGTATACTTATCTATTTCAATTTGGATGCCATATTCATTTCAACAGTTGATCTTGTTCAATGAAAAATAAAACGACGATTCTGTTATTTGGGTTTTTTCGTAGCTTAAAGTAACATTTAGATATTTGTATTAGATGCACTCTTTGAGCTGCGAATGGCTGTAAGCACATAATACATACATGGTTGTACGAATACAAACACATGTGTATACCATCTGTATAAAAATTTTAAGGCCTGTCTGTATATGTTGTCCAAGCTTTAGTATCCCTCTTCTTCTTGACTTCTTGACCCACTATCGGGTTATGACCTGATCATCTTTAGGATCATCATTAGGATCATCTTTACAGTGTGTTCATACAATCTCTGATTATATTTTCCACCCCCTTTACTTAAATTCTCAAACCAAAATTGATCTTATGAAATCTGTTAATATCAGCATCTTTTTTATTTCGACTCAGAATGGATATTAAAAATCTTTCATCGCTATGTGTCTTCTAAAGATAGATTTTATGAAATTTAGTTAAATCTTATGAATAGGTCGAGTTACTTTGTACTTTGTCTATCATTTGGCATTAACTTTATACAACTCCACATTTTTAAAAATGTTTCTTTTATGGTCCTACCCTGTTCATTTACAGCTGAACAACAACTCACAAAATGTCACTGTAACTGTTGAGGATGGCGCTGATTTGCTTGCCACGTCCACTGCTTCGCCCGTGGATGTCAAGGATGACGACCTTAGTCAGCAGTTAGTTGCTGCTATTAATCCGCACTTGCTTAATATTGTCAAGATTGAGAAACCTGTCGAGTGCAATCTTTGTCACCGTAAGTTCAAAAACATACCCGCCCTCAATGGGCACATGCGTCTGCATGGCGGTTACTTCAAAAAAGACCCCGATACGAAACGAAATGAGAAGAAGGACTCAAGTGGGCCGCCGTTGCAGACCGCCAGTATAGGAGTGCGTGCGTTGATCGAGGAGAAAATCATTAGCAAGCGCAAAGACATAACTAAGGTAAGTGGCGTTGAAAAACTCAAAGTGATTGTTGCGTTAGAACAATCTTGTCTTTTTAAATGTGGAATATGATGTAATTGATTTGTAAAATAATTTTTAATATCTCCCTTTCTTTCAGGGTGCCTTCGTAGTTCCTGCACCACCCAGTAGCGTAGCCAACAACACGAGCAACACCATTCGCCGATCAATTAGCGATTTGGAGAGTTTTCTCAACCCCAAAGCCAGTAGCAGCAGCCTAAGTCAGACATTGTCAAGCGGTACAACCACCACAACGGCGGTACTGCCGGCAGCCACCACTATCAAAAGCAGTAACGGCCTGAGTATACAGCAGATTGGTCTTCCCCAGAGTATTGAAATATTTAGCAGCCAGAAGCAACAAAAGACGCTGAACTTAGGCAGTGGTGCCAATACCATTACCATCACCACCAACAATGTACCTACTACGGCCACCATGGGATCGTTGGCAGCATTGACAGGCAGTGGTCAGAAGAACGGGGGCGATCCCAAGGACTCCACGCTCATCGAGCTGTTGAAACGGGGCACCCGCATAGCTGTAACTGCCAAGAAGACACAAACACAGACCCAAATCCAGACTCAGACTCAGAACCAAGCACAAACTCAAACGCAAAGCAGTACAAATTTGCTGATGACCAGCACTAGCAGTGGAGCTACCAATTCAGATCTCTCTACTATAACGACAACCCAAGCTGGGCGACAGATCATTACGAATAATAATCGAACGGTCATAATACCGTCGGACGTGCAGGTGGTCTCCACTAAGACGAAACTGAGCAACATGGGAAGCGTTGTATCCGGGGTCAGTGGCGCACGATCGTCAACGCCTGCTAGCATCTCACTTTCTGATGGTACCCCGCTCTCGCTGACCATTGCGCCCAGCCACGAGAACAATAGCGGTGGTGGTACCGGAGGGGGCGATGTCTACACCGTTACCTACACCTCCGATACATCTGACCTGTTTGATGATGCCGAGGTGTACAATGTGTCCGATACGGAAATGCTACTGCAGACCGTGGATACAATGGAGCTACTCAATGACGATGATGTCTCGCACATCAAAACCGAACATTCCGATGCCGACTTTGCGTTGATCAGCGATGCTGATAACGCCCAACTGGTCAAGCTCGAGCCTGAGTCAATTCACTGCAGTCAGACAACGGCGCTGCCCACCTTCCAGCAATTCCATTCCAAGGAGCTCATTATGCAAAACAGCTCCCAGATCCAGGCCATCGCTTCCATGCGCAGCAGCAGCACCACGCTTAACCTGCCCGCCGACCTCAAACAACAGCTTGGTGTGCTAGCTTCGCCGCTGCACTCACCTTTGGCCTATCCGACACCGCCTTCAAGCCACGAGAACGTGGCGCAATCATCACCTTTTATTGAGGATGCAGCCGCCCAGTTTGTGGACGCCAGCCAAACGTTCTTTGGCGACAAGACGGACTTTTCGCACGTCTACTTCAAGACGGACGATCAGACCCAGCAGGAGCTTAGTGACAATGAGAAAATACTTAAGCTAAAGAGCGTGCTCGAGGAGAGTACTTTCGATTCCTCGATTAAGGTCGAGGATCTACTCAATAGCACAGAAGACGACACTGAGTGTGACTTACGCGAATTCGCAGAGACGAATCTCTCGTTCCTGGATGAGGATCAGGAGTTTCTTAATGATTCCCGTAATGCCACGTCCCCATTGTCCGAATCATTTTTCACAAGTGGCATAGGATCCGCTGACGATGTCAAGCAGGTCCTACGTGAGGTGCTACCAGATGAGAATATACAATTGCAGATGAGCAGCGAACAGCAAGGCGAAAATATTATTGATCTCTACTATCTGCCCGGATTAGGCCTTCAGTCCCAAATGATGCCCAATTCTGAGGATCCATTGCTTTCTTCGTCGCCGCGGGAGTTTGGACAACAGCGACAGCTGCCCATAGCACCTGTGCAGCCGGCGGAACAGCTACCGGAGCCACTCTACCACCAGCAGATGCTTCAACAGCAGCAAACAGGTGGACAACCTCAATTAGTAGAGGCTCAAGCGCAACAGCAGGACTTTATGCTGCCACTTACAACTGCTTCGGGAGGAGGATGTTCGGCTACAAATGGAATGCAATTTGGCGCCGTCTCTAATCTTCAGCCCGTACAAAATCAGTCCCAGTTCTTAGATCCCAGCAATCAGCAGCCGATGGCGCTCAACAATCTTTTACAGCCCTTGATATATAGTGGAGGCGGTGCCGTAGTCGGTAGCAGCTTTAGCGATGGTGGCTTGGTCAGTAACATTAAACAAGACATCTCTGACGCAAAGGTCACCTTGCTGCCAGTCGATTGCAATGCCAATGCTAATCGAATCGGTACATCTGGACCTTTGGACAATAGCATGATGTATGTGGCCTGCAATAACAAACCCCTTCTATCGACTTTACCTGCCGTGGCTGTCGCTTCCACACCCGCGCCTAGCGCCACCGTGACGAACTTGCAACCACTTTCCAATCAAACCAATTCCATACTTAAGCGACGGCTGCGACCTAATGGCTCACAGGATGCGCATAATTTCTCCAAATTCCATACGCTTTCGCCTCATCGTTCCAAGCTACGGAAACCATCACGGACGCATTACACCCCAGCGCCGATCCTCAATCCGGACCGTAAAGGCACTGGCTTGTACTGCAATGTGCGCAAGCAGCTTGGTCAGGGGTTGTTCGATGTATTCGACGACGACTTTGGAGATCCTGTAGGACTCGTCGATTTCTCCGATGAGTCCAAGGTAAATTTAGGCTCAACCTATCAGGCACAAATTCCCGCTTGTCGAGCAATTCAAGAATCAGCAGACGAGGTGTTGGGTGCCGAGCTTATGTGGGATCCTAGCGTGCAGACGGACGAAAAGATACTAATGCGCTACATAGATCTCAGCAAGTCTTCAGCCGTGCCCATGGGCAGCCACTCTGAGGAGGTGGCGCTGCAAGCGCTGCTCAAGGCTCAAGGCAACTCGGCGGCTGCGGTTCTCACGCTGCTGCAGACCCAATCGAGTGCCTTCCAAATGAAGTGGAATGCTCAAGAGCTGGAACTGTTTCTGCGCGGCTTAGAAAAGCATGGCAAAGACTTTGGAAAAATTGCTAATGAAGTAAGTGTCGTCCATTATTCACATTATTTTATAATTTCATAATATTACGACGCATTCCAAGAGCTCACGAGTACCCTTTAACGATTAATTGAAATAGAAAATTTGAAAGATGAATACTGCTGTATGAGTATTTTTTAAGTCGGGAGCTGAACTAACTTGGTGTTATAGTGAAACTTTTAGGTTTCGATTTTGTATGATAAGTATTGTTATTTTAAATAATAAGGTTGGGCTTGATATTGAGTGCAAGGATGCTTCTTAGTTCCAGCATATATAGTAAGAGTGCCAAATGAGAATTGCCAGTTACTCACACAATATTTAATATTTGATTTAGCTTCTGACAAAGTCCTCGGGGGATTGCGTGCAAATGTACTACTTCTGGAAGAAACTGTGCGTGGACTATAAGGTGTCGCATTTGAAAATGGAACCTGTGACACCCACGACACCGGTGGTGGAGCAGAAGCCCTATGTCTGTGAGATAGCCGATTGTTCAGCGGTAAGTGGAGTGCTTCAGTTGCAGCAGCATGTCTAGTCCTGCACATCCACGTATAGTTATTCACGCCCACATGTCCACACTTCACCTTTATCCTCACTGGGACTCTCTGTTTATTTTCTCTCTCTTTCTTGTACATAACCATCCCGCTCAAACAACCAACCGCCCGCCCGTCCGCCCGCTCGTTCGCTCGTTCGCTCGCCCGTCATCCATTTGTAGAGCTTCAGTTCCAAGGCGGCGCTGCATGGGCATGTGCGCATTCACGCCTATGGCAGAAACACCAGCAGCAACAACAATCAGCATGCCACTTCGAACAGTTCCAACGCCCCCAACAGCATCAACAGTAGCAATGCGAACAACAGCTACGCAGGCGCGCCTCTGGCCGGCAACAGCAGCAATGCGAGTCAGGCACAAATACACGCTAACAACAGTAGTAGCATCATCAACAACAACCACAGTAGCAATGGCAACAGTAGCAACAACAACAATAGCAATGCCAATATTTCCAATAGCGGAGGCAGCAACAGCCATGCTGCCTCCACCACATCCTCCGTGGCAAACAGCCATGCGAAAGAACCCAACAATTCCAACAATGCCAAGGACGGCGAATTCCCCTGCAAGGTGTGCGGCAAGTAAGATTCCCCCAAGCAAATTTCTACTATCAAAACTGTCAAAAAAATACAAAATACAAAAGAAAAAAAATAATGTTATCAGAAAATTCGCAAACATAGTCAACGATTTGAGTGCCCGTATTGTGTTGAGATCGTAAAGCACGTTATATCGTAATTAATTTCCATTAAAACGTACGCCATGCTGTGCCAACTGTACCTGAGTTTGACCTTTTAGTTATAAATCGCTATTATTGAACGCCATTTTTGTTTTGTTGATTCA
Organism: Scaptodrosophila lebanonensis; assembly: GCF_003285725.1. Lineage (NCBI taxonomy): Eukaryota > Metazoa > Arthropoda > Insecta > Diptera > Drosophilidae > Scaptodrosophila > Scaptodrosophila lebanonensis. The sequence continues at coordinate 5,218,231 of NW_022060558.1, forward strand.
CATTTGATTTCCATATATATATTTCTCTTTCTCTCTCTTCTCTCTCTACTTATCTTTCTCTGTTTCTTGCTCTTCAATTCCTTGGTTTGCCGTAGCATTTTTATCGAACTCTTCAGTTACGTTTTATTGCGTATGACAAGTTTCCCAATCCTCGAATTTTAGTTACCTAGCGTTTCCATCAAGCGATATTAATTGTTGTTATTGTTGTTGTATTGTATTGTTCCATGATGCCAATTGAAAAACAAAAACAAAAACAAAAATCAAAACCAAACCAAAATACCAAATCAATCAAACTACACATATACTTACTACTGCATACTACTATATAACGTATATAAAACATTAACTGAATAAAACATTAAAATAAATCGAAATTTTAAAGCGAAGAGTCACAAGTCGCAAATAGACGTTACTGAAATCTGAAATCTGAATCAGCCCCCACACTCACAGACACAGAGCGCCTATAGAGAGTAGAATGCAGAAGAATTATCGGTAAGTACGGCTTATTATTTGGGTTTACTTTGCGTTCCTTTCTTTGTTTCATTTACGGCTCATTTATATATCGACTATATGTTCTCTAATTTGTCCCAAAATCGTTTGTGTTCGTTTTATTTATTCTTTCCGTCTAATCGTACAGCTCCAAATGCCATTTACAGTTAATACTTTTGTAAATACTTATGTATAACCACAAGCCACAGTATTTTGGGTTTCGGGGTGCGTTTTCAAATTTATTAATCCATTCTTAATGTGAAATCTTTATCAATATACATATAACAGTGCTTGTTGCTTCAAGCGTGATCCTCTGCAACTGAATTGGTCTCAAAAATAATGCAAAATTATAAACATGGCTCCCGGCGATCACCACTGAACGGCAGCCGCCTCTGTGATCCTATATAAATGTACTATAACATTCAAACGCACATATTAACAATTATCTTGAGCACACCCAGAGAAAATACGTATTAAATAAAACCGTTTCCATGTTAACTTAATTTAAGTGGTTTTTATTGTCAATTTTATTTACTCGTGAACTTCGTTTTCGTTATACAAGTATGTATCTATCGAGATTTCGGCACTGAGCTGCTAGATTTATCCAAAGCTTTTTTTATAATAAGTTGCCAGTTAAAGATATTTTAGTTCTATACGATATAAGTACACACACTTTTGATTCCAATCTAATAACAATTTTGGACTAATTTAAATTTCATTAATATTTGATTATAAATTGATTTTATAATAATTATCCTGTCTAAAAAAAAACGAAGCTACATTTTCAATTCAGCCTTGAATTTTATTGGTTGTCGTTTAAAACTAGTAGCTTCGTCAAAAACTTGTAAATAATAAATGATTACAAAATGTGTCCAAAATCGAAATCATAACTTATACTTTATTTGTTGCACATACTGGTACGAGCACATTAATGTGTGCAGAAAATGAACTTACTGCCTTCGACTGTTCTCTCCGTTGATTGCACCGTTAAGCCCGCTGAACATAAGTGCATATAGTATATAGCACATCCAATATGTATTTTGTAGATGGATGTAATAGCAGCAGATGTCAACTCAGAATCGAACGAGCAGAACGTTAGAGTCTCTCGAACTTAATTCCTGATTACGTATAAGCGGTTTTCTATCTTTCAAACTCTTCCCTAACAAACTTAGTTTGTATATGGATGGAAAAAGTCTTTATGTCTAGTTTCCTCATTTAATGGAACCAAGCTAAATGAAAAAATTACTTAGCTAAGCAATTCGAATAGCTTTGCTTTGTCTTTTTATATATTTGAAATTTAAAATTTGATGATCTTATAGAACTCCCAAAAAGTAAATAATGAATTGTGTTTAAGCAAAATGAACACAAAATCTGGCAGGTACTTGTATTACATTTTGCAATGTACGAGTATTTTCGTCTGGGTGTACTCATATACGTATTTTAAAAACAAGCTACTTTATTCTTGCGTTCTTTTACTTATTAACCAACTATTTTTCTGTTTTAAGTTTCCGAAACTAATCGACCAATTAACCAACCAACCAACAAACCTCTCTACTCTCCATTGTTAATAATAACAACAAAGCAATTTTAACTCCACACAAGGTTAAGTAACAGAAGAAAAAGAGAACAGTTCAACGCTTTTCTTCATACCTTTTGCATGCCGCTCTATCAACGCCAATCTATCGAAGCATGATCTATATTCTAATCTTAATGTCTATTTGTGCCTTCGTATGTATATATAAGTATTATATAATCGTACATAGCTATCTATCCATAGTCTGTTTGTGTGTAAATAGTCTCACGTTCCTCCCCACAACGTGTACGGACCACTCTAATAAAATCACTTGTCCATTTCTGCTTCTCTCTCACTCTCTTCGCAGAGTCTTCAATAAGGTCAAGAGTCGCAGTGCGCATATGAAGACGCATCGTGTTCAGGATCCCGATCAGTCGCCCAATACAAAGCAACAACAACAACAACAACAACAGCAACAACAGCAACAGCAGCATCATCAACCATCGAGCTCCAGTTCCAGCTCCAACACGGCGTCCGCATCATTAGTAGCATAGGGATCGGAAGGACCTTAATGCAGCCCCGGCAGTCATACGTACATATATTGACAATCGCGTTAAGCAAGCAGAAAGCATTGTTTACAAATCAAAGCAAACTGTTAGAATTTAATAATTAGCCCACTTCAGTTCACGCAATTAAGTAGAGAAATAAATACAGAAGAATTTATCGTGTAATATATAATTACTATTACTTACCGACAATTTTATGTACTCGTAATAGTTGATAATATTCTTCTCGAACCACACACATTTACAAGTCTCTATACAAAAGCACACACTCTTCTGTCTCTGATCCTTCTGATCCACAAGTCCTAGTCTAAGGTATTACTATAGCCATGGATTGGTAAAAGTTCAAATTGAATTGTTATTACTGTAGTAGTCAGCGGCATACCTAGATACATATATAATACATGTTTTTTCTGTTACACACACACACACACACGCATACACACGTGCATACGTACTAACAACGTATACCCTTACATGCATACATATGTATTTTTATAGTAGACGTTTTTTCTGCTCAACTCACTAAACTCGACTCGACTGTAGGCTTACTCTAATCCAATAGTAGCATGTACTTATACTTACAACTACTACTGTTAACTACACATACAAGAAGTTTTTCTACTCACATTCACACACACACACACACTCAGAGGTACACTCAAACCAACACCAACACCAACACGCACACCCACACTTACACTCACACTAATACTTTACTAGTGCGATAAATGTTTAGTGATTAAGAAAATGTCTCCATACATTATAGCTTAGGCGTAAATACTAAATATACGATACATGGATATATGATTGTTGTTCTAGTTTTAAAAGCGCAAGGCAGCAACTCCAGGTAGTTGAAATTTTACTTATTATACTTACTATTTAACTACACTACTATTGTACTTACTAATTGTACTTATACATACTATATACATAAATGGCTAAACGGAAAAACAAAACGAAACCAAACCAAACAAAAACTAAAATTGAAAATCTAGTGAAATCAAGTGATATTGAGTGAGATCAAAAAACGATTTTAGCTAAACATACAAAGTGAAACTCAAATTGAAAATTTTAACTTTTAACACTGAGAATTGTAAGCTGTACGTTGTAATTGTAAATATAGCGAGAAGTACATAGAGACTAAGTCCAGATAATTTTAAAGTTACCCTGAATGCATAAAAGACATTACAAGTAATTCAACGCGCACACACACACCCACACACACACACACACACACCCACACACACACACACATACATACCGACATACCCATTTACCATACAATTACAATTTGAAATAAATTGCTTAGACATCTAGTTTAAATTATTATATATAATATACATATATGTGTGTATATATATGTAGGGATCTTTAGTGAGTTCCCTACGAGTGAGTAAAAATCTGCTCCAGAAACTCCGTCAATAATAAGTACACCACACGTCGTCGTTTTAATCAATTGAGTACAATATTTATTCATGTGCAAATTAAATCAAATTAAATTAAAGTTTATTCATAACTTGTTCACAACGTCTGCTCGCTTCCGAAGTCAAACTCTTACTCCTAAAACGATATACTTTCTTAGACTACCCTGGACTGACCACCCCGATAGTCCGATGATTATCTGCTGGTTCAAGAGCTGCCAACCCTACATTCGGCCGTCCTGATTCATTATTCGACCCGAATGATGGAGACCACATTTTCATATACTCTGCCAGCGTATTGGTCTTTAATGGCCCTTCACCATCGCCCACTTTCTCAACAATGTACCGGCCATGTCTTAGTTTACGCGTCACAACATAAGGACCCAAGAATTTTCCCTTCAGCTTCAATCCGGCGCCAAATTGGGTACGCTTGATAGCGACCATATCATTGACTTGGTACTCTTTTTCTGGCTTTCGGGACTTGTTGAATAACTTGCGATTTTCATCTTGTATTTGTGCTATGTTCTCTTTAGCTGTCTTGCGAATATCTTCTTTCTCCTGCTGCAACTCCAAAATATACTCTTCCTCTACAAGCTTTTCTATATCACTGTCATACTTGGTTCTCATTTGTATGCCTGTCAGAATCTTAAATGGAGATATCTTAGTACTTCTCGGAGGGGTGGAATTTATAAACGATTGTACCCTACCTACATGCTTGTACCAGGCTTTCGGATCCTCTGCGCAAAGTTTGGTTAACATAGTAGTGACCACCCTATTAATTCGCTCCACCTGTCCATTACCACGCGGCACTCCTGTCGCTATCAGCAAATGTTGGATACTCTGTTCCTTACAATATTCCTCAAACACGTGTGCAGTAAATGCGGTACCTCTATCGGTGATCACGCGCTTTGGGTTTCCAAATACTTCGCCCTGTTTCTGCAACTTGTCAACCACCTCATCGGCGCCTGTACTCTTTGTTGGATAAAGCCAAACAAATTTAGAAAAAGCGTCGACAACTACTAAAACGTGGTTATATTGTTTCCTAGTCAACTCCATCGGTCCGATATGGTCGATATGATATGTTTGCAAAGGCTCATCAGATTTGTCGATTACATTCAAAAACCCTTCTTTCTTTCCAAATTTCGCGTCACTCACAATGCACTCTACACAAGACTTAACAATCCTATCTACTTTCCCTAACAACTCTGGAATAAAGTATTCTCGCTGCACTAAATCGGTAGTTCTTTTAACACCAAAATGCCCTTGACGATGAGCTGTCATTATGATTTCGTTTTCCATCCTGGTTGGTATTACAATCAATTCCTTAACTGGGTCCTTGTGCAAGATTTCATACTTCAAATAAAAGTCGTCGTAAGTACCGGACTCTAACACTTTACAAATTGCTGCTATCCACTCATCCTGACGCTGAGCTTGCTTTATTCGGTGTCTTAGTGAATCTGCCAACAATAAACAATGCACTCTACTCAATGCATCGACGTGTTTCATTTTTGTCCCTGAACGATGCTCAATTTCATAATCGAAGTCCTGCAGAAATATGGCCCAACGAGATACCTTCACTGGAACATCTTGCTTCTTCATCGTTAACGCAAAAGCATTACAGTCAGTAACGATCTTTATCTTTCTACCAAGCAAATAAACTCTCCACTTCTTAAGAGCCTGCACTATAGCGAGTACTTCAAGCTCGTATGAAGGATACTTTTCTTCAGCTGGGGTTGTCTTACGACTCATATATTCTACCGGGTGGAGACTTTGGTCCTCCGAGTCCTTTTGTAAGAGTATGGCACCATACCCATACATACTTGCATCGCAATGAACTTCTGTATAGCCCTTCTGATCAAACAGTTTTAAAACAGGGGAACAGGATAAATAAACTTTTAACTGATTGAATGCTGCTAACTCTTCCTCGCCCATTTTGAAACAAACATCCTTCTTCATCAGATTTGTCAGTGGTCTGGCAACGACAGCAAAATCCTTAACAAATCTACGGAAATAAGATGTGAGGCCCAAATAACGTTGAACTTGTTTCCGGTCTCTCGGAATTGGAAAGCTTTCAACTGCCGAAGTCTTCTCTTTAGATGGTCTTATTGTTGAATTTTCTATTATGTAGCCCAAAAAATTCACCTTGCGCTGTAACACCTGAGATTTTCCCCATTTAATGCGCAATCCTGAAATCTCTGCGAGGCACAATACCTTCTCTAACTTTCTGAGTCCTTCTTGCTCATCTTTTGATGGAATAATGATATCGTCCATATATAGGATCAATGTACCGTCGTCTATCAATGGTCTTAGAACAGCAAATATATACCTCATAAAGACCGGGGGTGAATTAGAAATCCCGAATGGTACGTAATTAAATTCATATTGTCCACTTTGTGTGACGAAAGAAGTATATTTACGAGAATCCTCATGTACCGGGACATGAAAGAAACCATTAGACAAGTCCAATGTAGTGAAAATACGTCCTTCTTGAAGTTTGAGCAAAACATCATCAATTAACACCATTGGAAAATTGTCGCGAATTATCTTCTCATTAAGTTTTCTATAATCGCAGCAAAGTCTTTTTGAGCCATCCTTCTTGGCGACAAGCACCACAGGGGAAGCGTATTCGGACACACTATGTCGAATTATCCCCTCCTTTAACCAATCCCTGATCTGCCTATCGACTTTCTCATTGTCCACGAAAGGTAAACGTCTAGGTCTTTGACGGACTGGTACTTCATCTGACAATATTATTTTCATTTCGACAGGGCTTCTTTCTGGTTTTACTGGGCTATAATTTTCTACCAATCTCCCTATTTTTGACTTCATATCACGGTTCAAATGCGACAGCTCTATTCCTCGTGAAAACTCTTCGATAACATTGGTAGACAGTATTTGACGGAACGCATTTTCCAAATCATTTATTGAACTCGCTGATTCTGAAGGCCTGGTCCCTTGAGTATCACTATGTTGAGTGAACTCTAAGTCACGGCTTCCCTTTGCCAAACTACTGCTAATTGCTTTTTCCGATGAACTGATTCCTTCCATAACCTGGCACCCTTCACTTGTCGAATGAAAGAACACTCCTTTTTTTCCTATGCTCGCACTGACAAAATCGAGAACATCACTTCCGATCACACCTTCGTACAGCGTATCATCGTCACGGACTATGTGAAAACACATTTCCAAAGGAGCATCGTCCAACTTAGTGACCACATTAAACGAACCCAATGTATAGATTTTCTTGCCTCCTATTCCGATCAATTCTTTTACATCATTTTTCAATGCAACTGGGAAAATCTTTCTGTAAACTTTCTCGCTCATCGTACAAATATCGCTGCCAGAATCAAACAATGCAGTGATCTCTATATTACCGATGGCAACATTTTTAAAAGCCCGATTGAAACTGGTCTGAGAAAATTGCTGGACATTCGACATTTTCTTCTCCCTTTCCATTCTTGGACCTTTTGCTTCGCATTGATTTGCCTTGTGGCCTAGCTGATTGCAATTGAAACACTTGACGGCATTTTCTTTGCAATCCTTTGCAATATGGTTGTTACCTCCACATTTGAAACAACGCCTATTGTCCTTGATTTGAATCGAACTATTCTCAAATTTTGATTTTGTCTTTAGTGTACTTCCTTGATTCGAACTGATCTTTTCATAAATTTTAAGTTGCTCACGAAACTCCTTGAAATTGTTTGCTTGGTATAAGCAGCTCTTGTTTTGCTTGGTATCTTGAATGCCTTCAATAATATATTCAATAATGCTTTCTTCATCTAACTGGGATTGACTTGCCAAAGTACACATACTATAGAAATATTCAATTAAGCTTTCCTTATGACTCTTCTTCCTATTTTCCAATAACTTATGGAGCTGCTTTGCTGTTAACTTTTCACTAAATTCACGTTTTAGTGCTTCCTTCAGAGAATTCCAATCATTAATACCGGATTGACTACTCAAAAATAATTTCGCTGCACCTTTTACTAATGTCCTGCCATAAACAAACTTTTGTAAATCATTCCAATTCACTGTTAAAGCATTAAGTTCAAAATCATGCAACCAATCATCAACTTCCGGAGAGCCATTGCCAGTAAATGCTAAAAGGGAATCTTCGATGTCTCTTAATGTGAACGCCATATTTACCGAACTATCCACTGCTGCTTCGTTTACTGGATTTAAAACTTGAGCGTCTTCTGTCTGTTCGTCCCCAGTTATGTTAATCGTTTCTTCATAAATAGATTCCTCGTTTTCGTCTTGATCGAATCCAAAATAGGACAATAGTCTTTCCTGTAAAACTGCTTTAGCGCCTGAATGCTTCAACTGTAACTCTTTCAATTTTTCCTTCAACTCTGCCACTGTTAAGCTTAAAATTTCGTCGCGTTGCATATTACAATATTAGCTTATTTTAAAGTCTGTGAATTAAATTTACATTAAATAAAGTTTAAGTTGAGTCCGCTTGCTTAATTTGCTACACCATGCATTTCTTCTATATGATCAATACTTGCGTATACAGACATCATATGTGAATACACACAAACAGATGGTGCTTTTTCTTCTTGGTCTTCTTTACGTCGTTCGCAGGGAATACAAGCCGCACGTGGCCGTGCGAATGGCCACTGGTATTGTTCGTCGTCTGTTGCTTTCCTCTATGTTCGCAATGCGGGCGAAAACGAATAATGTCGGTTTTCGCCTTTCTTGGTCTGTAGATCCGTCGTTTTCTCCTTTCCTTAACGTTCGCTATTCTTTCGTTCGCCTTGCACGAAAACGAATAGCGTCGTTTACATCTTCTTTACTCTTTACTTTCGTTGTTTGCTGATTTCCTCTACTTTCGCAATGCGGACGAAAACGAATAATGTCGGTTTTCGCCTTTCTTGGTCTGTAGATCCGTCGTTTTCTCCTTTCCTTAACGTTCGCTATTCTTTCGTTCGCCTTGCACGAAAACGAATAGCGTCGATTAAGTCTTCTTTGCCTTCTATTTTCGTCGTCGTTGTGATTTCTCTCTGCTCTGCTTCTACTGTTTGCTACAGTACCTTCGTCTTTGCGTCGTACTGTAGCCTCGTCGTATTTTAGCTCTTCGTCGTTAGCTACTTCTTCGTTCTACACTTTGGACGAAAACGAATGGCGTCATTTTACGTCCTCTTTACTGCGTTTAGCAATGCTGATTCTCTGCATCTGTTTTCGTCTGATCTTCGTTGCGTCGTTCGTGATAATTTCACAATGTTGCGCAAAACTTAGTGGTTGGCAACTTATACATACACGTACACACACATTAAATGCTTCATTTGTACAATTTCTTAATGTTAATTTATAATTTGCACATTCACTTGTGGTTCTATCCCGGACGAGCCCCCAAAATTGTAGGGATCTTTAGTGAGTTCCCTACGAGTGAGTAAAAATCTGCTCCAGAAACTCCGTCAATAATAAGTACACCACACGTCGTCGTTTTAATCAATTGAGTACAATATTTATTCATGTGCAAATTAAATCAAATTAAATTAAAGTTTATTCATAACTTGTTCACAACGTCTGCTCGCTTCCGAAGTCAAACTCTTACTCCTAAAACGATATACTTTCTTAGACTACCCTGGACTGACCACCCCGATAGTCCGATGATTATCTGCTGGTTCAAGAGCTGCCAACCCTACATATATGCATACATACATCTATATAAAGGCTACTTAAACGATAAACAGTATATCTGCCAGTAAAACAACAAGAATCACACGTTTTCCATTTGGACAGTGAGCTAATGTACTACAAAAGATTTTGAACAATTTTGAGTGTAAACTAAATTGACAGCAATGATTAAAACAAAAACAAAAAACATGTACGAAGCCGATGGCATATGATTAATGTAATTTAAAGAGACACACACCAAGATCTACGGTCAGACAGGCAAACAAATTGCATGCAAACTCTGTAGCTAAGACGTAGCTTTTACCGATGACTTCTTTCCTTCTCTTAAATCAGTATTTGTTTTCGGCTTTCAAATTTCACCCATAAATGGTTCGTTGTTTACGATTTTTTATTTGTCAACAAGCAAATACACGCAAGTCAGTTTCTCAGACTTGCCACGTATTAATTACCGAGAGTTTACGGGTCTGACCGTATCTTGACACACACACACACACACGCACACACCCAAAATACGCGTCCAAAGACACTACACATCCACACGCCCGCTAATGAATTTTGGGCTAAAGAACAGGAACACAAAGCAAACCTATTAGCAATTTTCATGGTTGTACTTAAATAGTTATATGCATACAAGTACTCGCAATAAAAACTTTTAACTGACAAAGAAATCTGCTAGTGTAAATATTAGACGCAGATATTCGAACTTCTAGTCTTCTCTGACCCACGGTCAGGCCACCACCACTTGTGTCCGAATGTCTGTTTTTCATTCTTTGTCTCGTGTTCTGCATTAGAATGCCGCAACCACAGCCATAGCCATAGCCATAACCATTATTATAGCCATAACCATAGTTTAGTTAATGCTCGATCAATAAATGCTTGATGTTTGGTGTGACAAACATACATACTTGTACATACGAGTATATACGAGTATATACGAGTATAGATACTACAATGCATAGGAGTAAGCAATAGCGAATGCCAAAGCAACCCACCACTAAGCATCCTCAAAACTGTTGTGGGCCTCGAAAGCCGTTTAAAGACTCTTACAGCTATTTTTACAAGTATATTTGGCATGTGAACAGACCTTAATTTATGGCCAACTTTTGTTGTCTGCATTTTCTCAAAGCCATAATATACAGAACTGCTCGACACTCGTTTCATACGCCTTCCGTTCTCTACGCAAAAATTAAAAAATTTTCGAAAAAAATGCCTTCAAGCGTAATTTTTAAGTACGTGTACTAAGTAACTTAAAAGTCACAATATGTACGTTTAAATATAATGCGATGTAGACATAAATTATAATATTATAAATTATGGCGAAAGTCTACTTAAGTAGCTGCATAATTAGTAAATAATTTAGAAGTAAGTGCGTCCTTCGTTGCTTTTCAAATGCAAATTTTCCCAAAGACAAACAAAGAGGCAAATATATAGATTAAGTAATCCGAAAGTTATGTTCTCTTCTACAAATAGTCAAATGCAGTTTTCCCACCTTTGTTACAATTCTAGATGTTAAGGTATCTGTTATGTTATCTGTGCCAAGCGTTTTATGGGTTTTGTTTCGAATTAAACGTTTTTTGCTATTATTTCCTTATGAATTTTGGTTGCATTTTTATTTATGCTTTTCATTTACTCTCTTTGCTTTGATCAAAACGCAAACAAAGTAGAAATGACAATCTGAGGAAGGTACTCGTATTTTGTGCTATTTTCACACTTGTTTTTCCTAATTTCCAAGCAAACAAAAAAAAAATAGGAAAAACTAAACTGTAAAAGTCAGCGGCGCCACTTTATTCGAATACTCTGCGTTGTGATTGTTCATTAAGTGTATGTAAAGATATACATAATTATACACACGTACTAATACATACATGTTTAAGCTGTACATAAACCTACGATATGTTGGCCGCAATAAATCAGCGAGGGAGGTCCTGCGGGTGACACCCCGGCCTTCGATTCACTCTTACCTACAAATTTAATTCAAATCTCAACTCGAACTCATGTGCTCAAGTGAATTATACTTGTATAAAATATTCAAATACAGTTGGTTAAAAAAGAAACCCTAATGTATACAAGTACATATAGCGGTTCTCCTAAGTTCTAGCCATATTTTCAAACACACGAAACCTCATGCTACAATATATGATGGGGTGAGGGTGAAAATAAGTGGCAAGATCGGCTCTCCTCTGCCACAGAATGCAGAATTTGAAAAGTATCTATATTACGAAATACAATACAAAACCTTTTGAAAACGATTGATAATAGTTCTTAGACATATCAATTTTATTTAACAAAAGCAAGCGCAGAAACGCATTCAATATATTACAAATTAAGTGCATCAAATTATTGTGTATGTAACGTGTACAGATGAAAACATACATTTTCCTGTTTAGTGTGTAAGAGACATTTTAAACTGGCATGTGCAAAGGATAAACACCTTCTGGGTAGATATGCAATGTGCTAACAAAAGCCCCATGAGAAACAGACCTTCTGGACCGTCCACTGAGCTGAGCCATTATGCGAAGCTTTCATTTCTTTGAAAAATGTATTTTGTCAACTATAATATGGTCTTGTTAGGCGAATGGGTTCAATTACCATTGAAAAATGTTAAATAAGAAAATAGTTGTTTTTCGTATTAGTCTAGAAATATGTCTGATTCAACGGTTTTATCAAACTAATATCCCTTTATCAGCTTTTCTTTTTAATTTCATTTTAATATACAAATTTATTTTACCCGAAATCCTTTTATTAATCAATTAAATCGATTCGGCATTTAGCCTTGTAAAGCAATTTTTTGATGAACATAGACTTTTCATCAATGCTCCCAAAACTCCAATCTGAAATTTAAAATATTTACCAATGTTTCCGAACTTTAATGCCAAACGAATGCAACCAAAGGATATGACTGTATTGAAGTATAGTAGGGTTATAATTTCTGTTACATTGAATTCATTTATTAATACTGTGTTGAACAAAACATGACTGATAACGGAGAAGGGCTAATAACTAAGTGGTCTTTAGGATTGTCTATAATAATGATCTACTCAGGTGATACTATCGTAAAGCAATATGTACCTCAGCTTCCCATATTTTTTTAATTACTTTAGGGAATTACGCGTAATATTATTTTGGTCTACACCAAGGCTATACATTTTATATAAACAGCTTGTTACTTTATTAGACTGTGTTTGACAATTTCCGAAACAATTCTAAAGAAATCTGGCAATAACATTGATATTAGTATTTGGAATTTGGAATAAGACTATTATCCTTACTTGCGATTTTATGTTTAGTTCGAAGCCCCGTTTACGCAGCTCTCCATAGGTTCAATATTGGCAAACTAGATATTCGTTTCAGCTGAGCAACGTGATTGCCATCTCAGTGAACGGTCCAAACGGAAGGGGTCCTTTTCGACATCGGGTCAATGTGCATACTGGTACATGCGCATAGGCTTAGGCTTAGGCTTAGGTCTAAGTACATAATTTACGTAGTTCGAATATAGAGTGTAAGGGACATACTTTACCGCTCAGTATTATCGTCTAGGTCTTGAGGTTTGTTGGCAGTGGGACGCTATGGCCCTGCCCGATCCTTAGACGGTGACAGTGTTACTTTTAAGTACTGTAAGTTTTAACTGTAACAATGCGAACTTTTATAGCGAAAACTGTTACTTTATGGCACTTGGTTGAGATGCCGATGCTATAACCTCTTGTTGAACGTAAATTGTATTTAGCATGTAAGAGTTTACTACACTCAGAACGTGCGGACATACATATTTATACTATATACTAATATTGACGAGTATTTTACGGTACATACATATGTACATATGTCTAAGCATAAATGTAAACGTGAATGTTTTCATGGTTGTAAACTGATGATCAAAATAGGTTTAAATGCAAGCAAAGGAAAAGTGGATAAACTCCTTATTATACTGTATTATTTGTGAAATTCGCTTTGGTCGTGTATAAATTACCTTGTTGAGACAACAACTTCAGATACATACATATTAGTATTTAAAGCACATATTTTTTAATAGAATAGCTCCTTATGTTGCTGTTACGATTCATTGTCAGTTTGAGCAACTTTAGAATGAAATCAAAGCGATTGATACACACCTTGTTTTATCTCCTTTTCCACTCACACATGCAATTAATTCTTTAGGTACACTTAAATTTTATAACAAAACCAAAAATACAAAAAACGAAAAATCAATGCGAAGATATTTATAAATCATGAATATTCCCTCCAAATAATTTTAAAAATTATGTATTGTAATTTAAAGGAAACCAGATATGGATGTCGGACGTGGAGACAAGCGATTGGCCACGTCTCTAAGAACGACATTCAGCCACAAACGGAATAAACATTCTTAGCATTCTTAGCTGTCACTCTGACAATGAGGACAGTTGCGATTTAGCATGATGTTACCAGTTATGTATATTAAACATAATTATGATTATTCTCTATTGTGTGTATTGAATGTGTATGTGTAACGTATGTACATGTAAGCTCTAAAAGCGACATCAACAACAAAGCTGTGGCACATTCTTGCCATTAAATTGTAGTCAATTCTTCAAATGCATTAGACTAAGGGTGACAAAAAAAAAAAAAAAAATAAATAAAAACACAAAAAAAGTAAAGTAAATTGAAAAAAGAAACTGTACCGTAAAAACGATAATGATGATGATGGAGATGATGATATATGGACACTATTTTCTAAACATATTACAATTACAACAATAATTTATTAATTTGTTGGTAATTTTATACATATATATATACATACATATATATATATGGTATTTACATATACATACATATATATACACGGTTACTTTTGTTAGCTAGCAAAACGACAACGACAACTTACAAATGTAGGTAGCGCTGAGGTAGTTAAACTTTATGAATGTTGTACCCACGCCCACATCCCGAGGGTCGCCAGACAAACCCTGCCTCACGACTCTCACTCAACCGACAGAGGTCACCGAGTCACCTGCCTACCTGGTTAGTTAGGTCCGCGTCCCTCAAGCTCTCCTTACTAACACACTTACACTCTTACTCTCACACAGTCAGTCTATGTTAGACCCCTGATTTGTACACCCTGTAGTTATAGTTTGTCTATTTGTTGTACTTTACCATTTTTGGTGTGATATTCTATTGGTTGTGCGGTGGGTTTTACACCGTTTTAAACATTGTTGCATTTCAACTTAATACAATATACTAAACGAAACGAAACGAAACGTAACGAAACGAAATAAACAGAAGTAATGAGTTCAACTTCAATTTCCTGTTGTTGTTTTAGTTGTACGCAATGGTTTTTATACATATACATAAATGTGTATGGTTTTATACTAACTATAAAACTTTGTTAACTATTTTAGTCCATATGTTACATACTTTTAGGTTAAGCACTTTGTAATTTAATCGCAAATCATTTGAGCAACCTTAAAAAATGGAGTAAACTTACAAAGCAAAAAAGGAAACACAAATAAAGTGGTGGTCGTAACAAAAAAAAGCAAATGTGTTATTTTATTGAGTACTAGCGTCCTGCCCCTGCTTCGCACGGGTATTTTACAAAAATTTAAATTTTATAAATTTTATAACACACGCACATACACCCTCCTTTTCGCTATGAGTGACTGAAAAAGAGTAAAATGATAAACATAGTTTGGATAGTATTTTACCTTTCGTTTTTCGTTCTTTTTGATATATTTTTTGAGTCAGAGCTTCTCTGTAAACGATACTTGATGTTTTTTATTTTGTGACATTGATTTACAGGAGCTCCGACCCATGATCGGTCAACATACAGTTGGCCATGAGTAAAACATTCCTTTCGCAGGTCGTTCCCTACAAATTCGAAGGTTTGGCCTAAGGAATTTTTAATACTTAGTTAACGCGAAAACTGTTTTTACTGGAAATTAAATGGGATGATCAAATTGATCATCGGTATTCTCGGTGTACAAGCTAGTTGATCAGCTGCTGGGTCGTTGATAATGTTTGCTACTCTTAAATTGTCCTGCAATTCCTTAATAAGCAGCGTCATCGTTTATTTTGCATGATCGGAGGGCTTTAATTTCTCAAAAGCATGATTGGAATTCCGATTTGCAGCTTCAATTCATGTGACGGCTGTCCAGAAGGGTTTAGTGATTTTAAAAATTCCTGTGGGTAATGGAATGTGTCTTCGATATTATTCGCGGTGTCGATCGATTTGTAATTTTGTATTTGGCTGGGGACTTTTGAATAATATTGCCTTAATATTTAAAGTGACAATGTTTCGAGGATGATTATGAACTAACAGGAGTTTTTTAAGGTAATTTTTTACACATTTGGTTACATTATTGGCGTTTTAGTAAGGATTCCATTCTTTTTTGCAAATATAATATAGCCTATGCTAACCGGGGATAGAGCAGCTTCCCAACAGAGAAAGAGTCCTTTAAGCCAGTCCAGTAGTATCGGAGCATTTTCAATTCAAATCAATTCAATTCAACAATCAAATCTTTCCTCTTTATAATATTAATATAGACAATTTTGAAATACAGCAATACAATTTAATAATAATTCAAAAATTGATGGCTTCTTGACGGAGACGTTTATGTATTGCACAAAAGAGTAGTCATGTTATGTCTACAATTTTTATATGCTGTACCGAAAGAGAATCTCACAAATGGAAGCGTGACGGACCCGGTGCAGTACATGCCCGTATATTCGCAATCACTTTAAAGAGATGACTCGAACCATCAAACATTTTCAAAGAAGACATAAAAGCAAGAGAGGACGCTACAGTCGAGCCCTCCCCTGTAGTTCATACTAAGTATAATCTTTTTATAAAGTGGTAAAAGCGTTCTACAGTAAATTTGAATTTGCGCATACGCCGTTTTTGCAATTACACTATACGTATAGAGAAAACAAGTCCAGTTAGGCTATGCGTATACTTAATGTTCTAGCGGCTAGTTGGGTTTGTGACCCCGCTGCGCGTCTTTAGCGAAGAGACGAACCAGTCAAGCTTTACGTTTTGCTTAAAATAATGAGAGCGCACGCTCTTTCGCTCTCACGGCAAGAACGACGCTTTGGCACGCACACTAGCTCTGTCGGTAATGTCCTTTCATTTCGCTTTCGCACTCTTTTATATAGTTCAGTGTGTTCAGTTACGTTGTGGCATCATATCCTGTTATTGGCCTTGTTCGCTGTCGCACCTCGCGTCTACCTGAGCAGAAAACCAGAGTGCATTTGGCGAATGCAGCCGAATTAAATACAAAACTGGAAAGTGTTTTGTGTCGTTTGCTTCGCTTCTTAGCTGTTCCAATTAAGTAAGCAGCTATTAGGCTGTCAAAGTGCATCCAGACCTTCAACGATATTGAAGTTGATGAACGCTTGACATTGCGGCTTTAGGATACACAAATATAGTCGTGGTGGTTCAGTTCAGTTGCCGTCGTCCCTGCATTGTCTTACGTCGCTCAACCGTTTCGCTGTGGTGTGTGCCGCGCCAGAACAAAAGTCACAGGCCGGCCTGCGAGTTATCGTTTTTTCTCTATCCGGTACCAAACGGCTTCAAAATTAACTACTCAAAGTACCATCACAACGCTATGTCCCTTTCGGCCATAGCCAAGGTAAGTTTTTCTTTAACACCAGCTGCAGCCTAGACCAATGCAAGTGCCATTGACGCGGCCGCTCAGTCGTTTTCTGCAACATTTAGCGCCTTGCCAGCGCAGCCAAGAAAAAAATCATTGCCGAAAAATCACTCATACCCATCTGATGTGCTCCGACCACTGGTTTGAGTTCCACTCATACCGCCATGTGGATGTGTACGATGGCTCTGCGCATGTGCCGATTACATGCGGCTGTCCAAAGCTTTTTTCGCTGGCGTACACACTGCGAATAAGAATGCCAGGGTTGCCAGGATTCAGCTTAACATACACTAATCTCTATAGCACACAAATGTATTCAAATAGGATTGAAAAAGGGCAGCAGTGGGTGTCAAATTATTAGAGCTCCGTAAGCTCTAGTATTTCCTGTTTTCAGTTCGACTAGTTGTCTTAAATATGCCTCGGTTATTCTGTGTATTTGTATTTCTCGCCTCTTCGATTCCTTCCAGCCTAGGTTACTTTTTGCTTTCCCAATCACTGTTTAGCAGGAGGACCTTTTAAGTGATAGATATTGGAGGTCACAAGGGAGTTCTTCTGAGGGACTTTTTGTAAAAAATAACTCAAAGATAAGTTTCATTAGTAAATTGAAAGCTTAAATTTAAGAGCACATAGCACAGTTAAAATTGCGTCGGGCTGTCGACAACCCTGGCCAGCGCTTAGAACTCAAACTGCTCTTTCAACAACAACCCCTAAATTGGCACCCCAAGCAATGTTTGCTGCTTGAAAACAGGAAAGCTGCTCAAAGCTGCTGCATACAACACAACAAACTTTTGAGCTATTTCCGTGCTAAGCGCGCGCTTCCTTTGAGCGCCTGTAAATGTCCTTGGCGCGCTTCTGACTCTCGCTCCCATCGGCAACGGCAGTGGCAGTGGAAGCGACAGCGACAGCGGCCACGATAACGACAACTTGGTTAAGGTTAATGCCCCTAGCCGACCTTGATGTGCGACATACTTCGGGATACTTCGGCACCGGCCTACTGCGCGTTTGTTGCTGCCACCGCTGTTAGCCGACTCGGATGCTTTAGACCAAAAACTGAACTTTCTCATAGGTTCATTGAACTCTCCCATTGTTTTTATATATATATATATATATATATATATATACATAATTTATGTGTACGTGTATTTGGGCCTGGGTGGGCGTTAGGCGTCGCTAGGTTCCGGCAATGTAGTCCAGCGTAGAAATTACGAATGTATGTGTGTATATCTCTGTTCCTGTACTCTTTGGAGGCAGCTGTTGTTGGGCGCTATTTTTGGTTTTATTTCACTTCAGTATCTCCGTTTATTAATTATCATTATTAGTAAGGGGTCAAGTATATCCTACTTGTGGGGCCATGAATCAAGTGGGTGTAAAAGAATGCATACATATTTCATTCAAAATTGTTCACTTGATATAGGCCACAAATTAAAGGAAGCTATAGCGAACAATGCCTTCAATAATAATCATATAAAGAATAAAAAGACAAAGGTCTTCATTTGAGGAATAAATTCATAGGTAAAAACTCACCTGTTACTATTTAGCATTCAATTCTATGTATCAGCTTATAATATACCTTGAGTGACAAAAGAAACCAAATATCATAACAGCATCTATTATTATTTTGGAATATATTGAAGAATTGTTTAAAAATGCACCTTGCCCATCTAGTTGATTTTTTTTTTTTTTTTTAACGACAGTTCTTTCCCAAAATGTCTCGAATAAAGAACCAAATTGCAAAAAGTAATACATAAAGTAATATATCTTATATCAAAACGCAACAGAAAGTCCAAATATATCCATCGGACCTCACACAAAAACATTAATTTCTAACCTGAGTAGATACACAATTATGTTTTAGTTTAATTTTTTGTATATTAGTTTATCATCTAATGAACGCGAAGATGATAAACTGTAGAAGGATTGCATACTTTTGGGTGCTGAAACTATTTAGAGCAACATCATCGATAGCTTATACATACAGAATGTTGCTGTTATCGGGAACTTATGCAGCCCTGTCGTTTTGTTTTTTTCTCAAACGGAGGGGGACTTGTTCTATAATCTAATTAATTAACAACTGAAATCGAACGTTTAAGCCCTTAAAATGAGCAAAATAATTGCAGAACAAGTTTGACTTGTTTTATTTCAGTTTTGTGTTAGTTGTTGTTTGTTTATGTGGGCTACAGCACCGCAAGCTCGTTATCAGCGCAACCTGTTTTCTAAAGCTGCATAAATTAAGTCAACACTTAGAATTCACTACAAAATGGGTCTACTGCGAAATCTAGTCGACAGAAGCATCCAGTTCAGTGGCACTGCTAAACAGATTTGGCAGCCAACTTGCAATCGCTTGCTACCCTCAATTTATAAAATGTCCACTAATGCGAATGTTTCTGTTGCCCCTTCCCATGATGCCAAACAGCCAATACTTTACTCGTATTGGCGCAGCTCGTGCTCCTGGCGCGTGCGCATTGCGATGAATCTGAAGGAGATACCCTACGATATCAAGCCGATCAGTTTGATCAAGTCGGGGGGCGAACAGCATTGTAATGAGTACCGCGAGGTCAATCCAATGGAGCAGGTGCCGGCGTTGCAAATCGGTAAGTGGCCCCAGTTTCAGCTTGACATAAGTAGTGTATATTATCTCGTTCGGTCTACAGATGGGCATACGTTGATCGAGTCGGTGGCCATAATGCACTATCTGGAGGAGACACGCCCGCAGCGTCCGCTCTTGCCGCAGGATGTGCACAAACGGGCGAAGGTGCGCGAGATCGTCGAGATCATTTGCTCGGGCATACAGCCGCTCCAGAACCTTATTGTGCTCATACATGTAGGTGAGGAAAAGAAAAAAGAGTGGGCACAGCATTGGATCACTCGCGGCTTCCGTGCCGTAGAAAAGGCACTGTCCACCTCTGCCGGCAAGTACTGCGTCGGCGACGAGATTTCTATGGCCGACTGCTGCCTAGTACCGCAGGTTTTTAATGCCAGAAGGTATACTCAACATTTTCCGCTCTGCTTTATCGCCACTAATCAATAATATGATACAGATTCCACGTGGATTTGCGCCCCTATCCCATCATTTTGCGCATCGATCGCGAGCTCGAGAGCAATCCGGCCTTCCGAGCTGCCCATCCCTCCAATCAGCCGGACTGTCCGCCGGAGCTGCCAAACAAATAGAATTTTCCGTCGACAACTGCAAAGCGCCGAAAAACGAAAAAGTGAATTGCAGTTCGTACAACCAACAAACAAGGAGCAAAGTAAATTGTGAACTAGGGAAGGATGACGAAACAGATTCTGTGGCCTAATTCTGGCCGGGTAAACAGAAAACTCTGCGCAGCAACAGTCGGATGTGATTTAAAAAGAATTGCTAACAGCATTTAAAAATATTTTGTAATCTATGCATAAATGCATAAAAATATGTATTTGAATAAAAATAAAAACTTTTGATTGGAATGCTAGACAAAAAGCATAAAACATAAACATATATGAATGAAACAAAGCGAAAAAAAGTCTCATGAAAATTTTTCAATTTTCCTCGGTTCTCAATGTGAAAATGATCTAAAAGATGAACTCATGTTAAAAAAAATGATTATTTTTATGCATTTTATTTAGGCTAACAAACACAAAAAAGAAAACAAAATAAGCTGAAACTCACGACGAAAAGCAAAATTCACTTCAGGGATTTAACACAACTATTTTTAGTATATAAAATAATATTATAATATATAAAAAAAACTGGATGTCAGAGTTGAGCGTGCAGTGAAACAAAGATAATTTTCGAAAAGTACAAAAGATCAGTCAACAAAACTTACCCAGCAGGCAGAGTAAATGTAAAACAAAAAAACAATGTAACGTAGAATTAAAGTAAAATTTATGCAAACATATGCAAAATATACAAAGAGAAACCAAATACAAAGAACTTACAAAAATTAAAATTTGCATTGAGTAGCCACACACATTTACGTCGCTAAATTATACTATGTGTGTTCTTCATTACACAAAAAAAAAAAACCAAAATATGCGAGTACATTTAAAAAACTTACCTACGATGGCGTATAGTATAGATTAATAAACATATTTTCCCTGTACATGCACATAGTTTAATGTAAAAAACAAACAAATTTGTGCACCGATTTGTAATCGAAGCAGCAAGGCAGATCCGGATTGGCTTGACATCCCCAAAGTACTCGTAAACTCTCGTAGTCGTAAGCTTGCTATATAAAAGTACAAGAACAAATCGAATTGAATATTATACTTAACTATACAAGAGGCATTATTGCAGACTTGTATAAGAACTAGCATCTGTTTTCACATACAAATCATCACGAACAACATGCAACATTTTCGTAACATTGTAACAGTTCCAAGAATTAATTATTTAAAAATAAACTTCAAACTAAGCAAACCGAACAATGAAAATCTCATTCTTTTACCATTACAGCGTCGACGAAGAGAAGATCCCTATATAATCTAAATTAACTTACTTCCCCTTCGGTATATGAAAAATGGAGAAGAAAGCAAAAGGAAGCTCGCAAACTTTTGGATAAATTCTCTAAAACAACCACATATCACTAAATGCGAAAAAAAATTGATTTTCCATAAAGTTCAAAGCCTGCAGCTAAGTAGTAGTCTTCATAGTCTCCGCCCTCATTGTGTCAGAGATATTATAAAGTATATCTGGTAAAGAGAATGGAACAATATGCTCTTGTTGTTCAGAAAATATCTAACCATACCATTAAGTTGGTTTTTTTTAGTGAATTCGTAGAACAACTCACCAACACGCTATTTTCGTTATTTATGACCAATTCTGATGAAACGAACACAGAGGCCTATCATGAACTACAAGAGCTGTTTTGGGACCTAATCACTCTTCAAATGAAGCTCAAATGTGATGCACGAGTCTCTAATAATACAATTTCCCCATTCTGCAAATAGGTCTTCATAATGTTAACCCAGAAACTAACACTCGTCATTAATTAGCCAACCTATATTCCTACGTTCATTCATTTAATAAGCACTTTTTCTACGGCTCCTCTTAACTTAAACTCTACCCGAAGGGTAAAGAGGCTATATTAGGTTTGTGAAAAGTAAGTAACAGGCAGAAGAAATCATCTCCCACTAAATGAAGCATTTAATCCATAATCCATATGTCTGGACGAACGACTGAATTTAGAGAATGGATGAGCCCAAGCCGATCATATTTTGTATGTAGATCTAATTCTAAATTCTCATAAAGTAAACTCTTCATATGTTATTTGGGTGAACATATCATCTAAAAATGTCAGTCATGAAAAACCACAGTATTACTTCGAGTATTGTATACTTTTTCCATCACCGTCCGAATCAATCGAGGGTCCTTTTAGCGTATTTCGCATCTTTTCTTTTGAGCTATGCTGTATGTGTAGCGTAAATATCCTTTTTGAGTTTGTTGATGGCGTCGAAATACTGATACGAGTGTAAACAATTATGCATAAATGACCCATTTCGGTCTGCCAAAGGGGGCAACAATGAAACACTGGATCGCCTTTGAATTTATAATATAATTTTTATTAGCTTTTTTGTTGTTGTTTTGTTTTATATAATCATTCTTAAATGTGTAAGGTGTAATTAATTTTGTTCATTTATTTTGGTTTTTACTCTTTATTCACCTGCCAGCTTTGCATTCTGTTTCCCTTCACTTACACATGTATCTGAACTATTCATGCTCAACGTAATAATGTCTGTGTGTGTGTGTTGGTATGTTGGTGTTCTGGTGTATACATATATATATTCTTCAAATTTCTCTATGTATATAAATATCAATACATACATGCGTGCCGCGGGGGACACATTACATAATATTACAATCGATATACTCGTACTGTCTACATCGGTACCACCTACCTAGCTTAGCTTTCATTTTATTGTTGCCGATGTCGGCCGATTTCCTTAACTGCAAAGACCATAAAGAGTTTTCGAGTATGACATTTCATCTGGTTATATAGCTATGTGTGTGTATGTATATAAATATATATATATATATGTATGTTGAGAGGAGTAACTGTGACTGGGCGTGCCAGTCGTTCTGCTTACACTTGCTTAATTATACAAGTTAATCTTGATTTTTGGTATTCTTCTTACTTTCGGTATTTTAAGTTGCAAAAAATGATGAATTTTTTTTAAAATTTGAATGAGCTACTTTAAGATAAACTTGGTTAAGGGTACCATTACCATTGCCATTCATTTTGTAACGTTGCTTCACTAGACTATGAATGTACTTAATTTTCAGTTTCTGGCGTTCGTTAGTTTATTCGAATCGGGATATCGAACGGGAGAAACAAAACTGTACCTAAATTTGTAAATCTGTAATCGTGTCCTCCGTGTGAATAACGAGTATGTGATCTCAATGCTATATGAATAATGTTTATAAAACGTTTTGCTTCGCTACTTGATTCTTCGATTTCTGAATTTTAAAAAACTTCAATTAAATATAAATTTTAAATAGAGCATCATAACTAAATATCGTTGAGAGTTAGTTTTGCTTCAAAAATTTGTTGAATTTTTTTATATGTTCTTTATTATCAATGTTATTATCATTATTATTATTAATATTATTTTATTGCATTCAGTTAATGCATAATTTTTGTTGCTGAGTTCTCGCCTCCAACTCGTTATTTGCACTCAAATGGTTTTTGTTTTTTATTTTGCTAAAATTTCATTTAAATATTTTGCTAATAACTTGTATAAGTAAAGTATTTGTTTTATTCTTTTCTTCATTCATTATCCGTAAATATTGTATCATACGCTAGTTCGTACAGGGTGTTCCACTATGGGCCCATAACCATGCCACGGGGGCTGCGGTCTCCAAATACAATAATAATTCTCATATATCGCTCCTACATTAATATTAGCTTGCTTCGTCTACTACATACATATATACGCGTCAAGGTATACTCGTATATGTACATACATCATTAATATATACTCTATTATTTTTGGTTTTTTTTTTTTTTTTTTTTTTTTTTTTTTTTGTTACACCTCCACCATAATCGTTACTTCTTTTTGTCATTATTATTATCACAGTCAAATCATAAAAGATTTAGTACTTTTACTTTTGAATGAGTTTTTCAATGATTTTCAGTTGCTGAATGCTCTGAACTCACGAGTCCGACCTAATCGTACTACCAAGACCCGGTTTCAGTTTTTATACTAAGTTCTTGGGTCCGTGGACTCGCAGCTTAGGTGTATGAAGAGTTGAGTTCGAAAAGTAGGTTTTGTTTGTTGTTGCAGTTTCTACATTGAAGTGCTTGTAATCAATTTGTTGACCTCCACCCTTGACCTCGCCTAAGAATTGCTGAGAATTTGAAAAGTGTTTAATGACAAATTTGTTCTTCTACATAAGTATAATTATATAATATTTTTATTATAAATATCATTTTATTGTGGTTACACGTTGAGCGTCGTCGCTGGACTTTGAAAACTATTGCTGGCATTGATTCTAGATGCAATACTTTTCATCGTTGACAGATTTCTAGTGTCGATTCGACGTGTAGACAAAACATACTATTAACTTTTACCATTTTTGTTGTTTTTGTTTTGTTTTTTTTTTCGATTTTTTTCTAAGGTACTCATGTATGCAACTACATAGGCTGTTGTCATTAATTTGTAAAAGACTACGATGTAAGAGAAGAAACTTAAATAAAGACTTATGCCCACAAGAGTTTGCAGGTCGAATCCAAAGTTATTTCAACTGTTTTGTACATTGTTGGATAGTTTGAATTTTAAGTTTTTCTTTCAATAGCATGACTGTGATGTTTTTTCTTTTCAATTCAGTGAATTATGGCTTAAACTTAGGCTGTCGTTTTAAATTATCATTTCATCATCCCTCTATACATACATATATAGTATAGTAATGTGTAAGGTTCGCACAAATTATACAAACATATTGCGATTGCAATTCTATCAATCCGATTTTTATACCCTGTACCCAAAGGGTAAAGGGTATACTAGTTTTCTCTTGTTGAATTGGGATCTTGGGGCCCAAACCTAGTCGAAGAAGGATGCGAAGCAAGGGAACCTTACAGGCGTGTTTCGACGACGAGAGTAAAACTGAACAGAATATATTCTTTTCCATCGTTAAACCTTTTATTTATATGAATTGATTAATTAATATTAACTGTATGTATCACACTAACAACTAATTTAATGTTTTATTGTATATACGTGTATTTTCAATATTTTACTATTTCTTAAGATCTTGTTTGGGTTTGTTTTGTTTTGTTTTGCCGTTAATACAAGTAATGCATAGAATGAACTGCTGTAGCTGACTTGATTTTCCATTTTATTATTATTATTATTAATTAGTTTGTTTGTGTTTTTTGTTTTTTTTTTTCATTTTTCCTTGCCAATAATACATACACACATATACTCGCATATGTATGTACATATATTTAAATATGCATACTTTATATGTGTAGATGTGTGTGGTTTGCATTCGACGCCTGAACACGGCTTTGTGTCTCCATAGGTTTGGTTTAGTGGCTAGGCTAAAATTGTTACTGACTTCTATACTATATATGTAACTACGTATGTACGTATGTATAGTATGTGTGTATTATGTAATTACTTGCATTAATGCATGATTCAATAATGTAATTATGTTCTTCGTTTACTCGTTAATGTTTAATGTTTAATTGTCCTAATAACAGTGTGGGGCAAAGCATAACAAATATTATAAACAAATTCCTTCTTTAAATATAACATGGATGTAGTAGGTACATATGTATGTAGTTTTATGCAGTTATGCATGTATAGTTCGCTTTCATATACTCGTATTGATAAATGATTTGATTGATAAATTGAACTTTTCTTTACAAATTTGCATTTTGTTGTTAAGTTTAATTTTTGTATTTTGTTGTTGTTGTTGTTTTAAAGAGCAAAATGTTGCAACTGATTTATTCTAGATACACGCTGCAAGATTTTCTTTGTTTTTTGTTATTGGTTTATAGTACTTTTTTAAAGTAGTGTCAAATTTAAGTATATACTCGTATGTATGTAGTTAGTTATTAAAAATGTTTGCCTTTTCTACTTTAACACTAATAGACTCCGTCGTTGAAATAACAGCTTTTTATGTTTTCTCTTTACTTTTTTTTATCATCTTTGTTATACATATATGGTTTTTATTCAATTTTAAAAGAAAACATGCGAATTATGTTGTGGATTTGCGCAGCTATGAAAAATATGCATACGTCTTTTCTAAAGGGTTCTTCGCTCATGATATCCTGCATGTAGCCAATGGGGTGATGAAAGGAAGCAGGGGGCTAGAGGGTATAGTTTAGTATGAATCGTGGTTGTTGTTGCTGTTTTTGTTGTTGTAATGATAAAATGTTGATACACATTGAAGCGAGTGGGGTTAGATTCGAAGCCTAGCACCGTTTTACACGATCACCAGAACTCTGCAGAAGGTTGGGTTTGGGCATTTGTAAGACTCGAAGGGGCGCCTTCTTCAATAAATTTTCAAAGCATGTCGGCGAGGATACTTAGCAGTGAAGCCTTACTTCCCGTTTCTTACAGCAAATAACAAACGCAAAACAATAAAATCCAAACAAGCATAACACAACTTTACATGACGTGTCGCGACCACGCCATTCACTGCCCATCCCGGGGTCCATCATTTGGTCGGCTTTCTTATCGCTAGGGACCTGTTCACGGTGTTACGATTTCAACTCCTAAATCTCACTACTCTTGAGATTTCCAACAAGATTCAGAGCTCGGAACTCGGAAGTCAGACATTAGATCTTAACACAAAAATCTGTATAGTTGCCACGATTTTAATAAATATTTCCATTTCCTGGTTCGAATTGGGGTGGATTTGGTTTCAAGTATCGTACCTACGAGTACATTTGGCGCTCATTTACTCATGCTAGCACGATACTTTTCGATACCTATCCGTGCAAGATCCCTTTGCCCACAGATTGAAAAACAAAACCTGCCCAACACTTAGGGAGTTGGAACGGACAATGGCAGTTACATTATGTTACATAAAAAAGACCGACTGACTGAACGATTTGTTGTTGATTTTTCGTGAATCTACTGAGCGCTGGTTGAATCGATAGAAGGAAAGCTGCCACGCTTGGACACACGTTAATGATGGAGGGGGGGAAATTGAATTGAGAAGTTGATTTGGTTTTGCTTTGAAAGTAAAGCTTTTCGTTTAATGCATTTAAAAAATTAATTATTTCATAATTAATTTAATGTTTTTTTCCTTCTATATATACTTTTGCTTTGTTTTCTTTTTAAATACATATCACAGATCCAGTACAAATATGTACACTATATTTGTTTATTTTCATCTACTACAAGTTTATATATTTTCATAAAACTCATACATTAAGATGTATGTATAACTCATGAGCATGTGGATGTATGTGATTGATGGGTTGACTGAATGATTGATACTGGTATTTAGTACGAATCTATGGATGCATTAGTGTATGTGAATGCGTGTCTGTGTGCGTGTGTGCGTGTGAATATAGTTGATGATAATACGGCTGATTTCGATACAATGGACTTTTTATTTGGCTTTTGTTCTTTTTGTTTTGAGTCGAGAACAGCCCTGTCTCATGATAAAACAGACGATAGAATGAACATTTGTAGTTGCGAGGGGGCGGGCACAGGTTTGTGTATTATGCTTGTTGTGATTTTTGTTGATTGCTTGAAGCTACGTTTTACTGCAGTTGTTGTAGTTAGAGATGAAGTTCTTGTTGGTAGTATTGCTTATTGATTTTATAATTGCGATTCATTGGTGTTTTTTGTTATGGTTTCTTTTATTATTTTGGTGTATTTTCACGACCAAGACCCAGCTGGGCTATAAGCTTTTAGCTTATAGCTATTAGCCTCGGTCCGTAGGTAGTCGACGGTCTATGGAGAGTTCTTAGCTGTGCTGTGGTGCTTCTCTCTTCTTTGCACGCCCTGCTTTCTTTTCTTTTAACATTTGTGTATCGCTTCGATTACGACTACGACTACGATTCATATTCATTAACAATTGTTACACGTGTCGTGTTTTACTTTATTATTTGTATAATTAGATAAAATAATGGTTGTAATTAAAACAACAACTCCTCCATTCATTTACTTTTTTGTATGTTAATGCATATTACAAGGCACACTAGCATTTACGGCTGTACTTTCAATTTATCTTTTTGTGTTTTGCTTCTGACGCTTTCCGAAACAATTTCGTCACAAGACTTCAGAAATTATGCATATCTTCCTGTTTATGTATATAGTATATATATATATTTTTTTTTAATTTATGGTATATTTTATAAATATTGCACAATTAAGAACAAATGTAGGTCATCATTCATAACAATAATAGCGAACAAATTAAAAAAAATCAAGTAAATAATAAGAACAACTTTTGAACTTAGCAATAACTTAGCATAGGATCGTGTTTACCACTAAGCTTTGAGAAAGTGATGAGCGTTTTCAGTGATTGAATTGAAATTGAAATTGAACGTAAAGTTGGTTGATTTACTGACTGGCTGACTGATTGGTTGGTTGATTGATTGACTGACTGATTGCTGATTTGACATGATAATGTTGTATTTTATTTTATTCGATTTTTAGGAGACGCTTGCAATGTTTGACGAATATTAACGGTTAGTGGTGCTGTGGTTGTTGTAATGGGTGGTGTTTGTGCTTGTGGTTCTTGGTTGTGGTTGGTTGGTAGTGCCTTGGTGAGAAGGTGAGGTTGCGGAGCTCGACTCAAAATTAAACACAGTAAACAACATGGCCTGGATTGTTTTTGTTTTTTTTTTGTTTGTTTTTTTGTAATAATCAAGTTTTTATTGAAATTTTGTTTCATTTAAACTATTTATCAAAAGAAATGTTAAACTAAATTACGTGTAAAGCATAAAATAAAACAAGAAATGTTTTTTTTATTATACAAGTAGGGTATTTCTCTATGTGTTTGTGTGTATGTATAGTATGTTTGTGAAATAGGAAACTCAAATGTGATGCTCAACAAATATGTATTTTCATTGATTTTCCATCGATGTGTGCTGGTGTGACCGGCAAACTTTTAGCGAACAGTTTGCCAAACTCAAGCAAGGCTTTGTCTTTTTGTTTTTATACTGCGTTTTATTTACAAAAGTAGTTCAAATGTATCGAAGGTTATGTGTAATAATTGCACAAATCTTAAAATTAAACAGACCCTGGAAGGTTGATGGCGCATGAAAAATTCCTAAATGTACGCGTGTTTGGGTGTGTGTGTGTGTGTCTGTGTATATGTGTTTAATTTACAAAGAGTTGTTTTTTTTTTTCATTTTTACTTTGTATTTCATTATAACATAATGTGATGCATTACCGTGAAAAAACAGAAAAACGAGTGTAGAGCTTAAACTTAGAATGTAAGAAACAAAATGATTGAAAACATACTATGTGCTGGGAAAACAGCTTGTTAACAAAATGAATAATCATAAAAATAATCAAAGGAGCAGTATTCGAACTGGCAGCTAACAAATCGCAATTTTTGTTGTTGTGAAGAAGAGTTATAACAAACAAAGGAGTAAAACAAATAAGGAGCACAAATCAAACACAAAAAGGAGACTCACGTGCGCGCGCAACACATTAACACCACATCTTATAACTATCCTTCATTTGTCATATCGTATTGGATTCAAAAATAATAATAATAACATTATCATGGTCAACATCAACAATAAGTATTGTGTAAAAGCGTTTCATAAATCCATTTCATTCATATACATACATATATACATACATATGAATTTTGAAAAAGCACACTGTGGGGTCATCAACAAAAGGAAATAGAAAACAGAAACGGAAACGGAAACAAAAACAGAAAACGTGTTTTGTAAACTTTAAACTATAAAGAGATAGGTTTGCGGAGGGGAGACACGTGTTTCATATTTCACTAGCCTGTCCTTCGCAAGTTGTTCTGCACCTTTGGGCAAATCAATTGCGAAACTCACGTGTTTCAACTTTAGTTACTCTCTAGTTCTAGTTATTTATATGTTGTGTATTTATTTATTTGTGTGTTTGTGTGTGTGAGTGTAGTAAAATATTTACCTTATTTTGACACCATTGTAAGTATTTTGTTTTAGAAAATCACCTGAAGTTTTCACTGAAAACGCTCGCTCATTATACAAAAGTTCTCAACATAATGCTAATTGATGTAAATATGTTTATATATAGTATATATATATATACATATATATATATATGTGTGTGTGTGTATGTGTGTAATAAAAACGAGACTCAACAATTTAATTGTACATACAAATATGCATGTATGGTTGACACACATATAAATATATTTATATTTATGTAGCTTTGTCGAAATGCACAACAAAAACAAAACCATCAAACAATTATGTATCTGTATTCATCATACTGGTGTATATATATATATAACTATGTGTGGGTCTATGGGCCGATTTCTTGGAGTTAGCCAGGCCCAAAAGTATCGAATAAGAAGCATGGCATATGAGCAAACCAAATGAACAATCAACTATCAAATCAAATATTAGAGTAGTTTCTCTGTAGTCCGTTTCTATAATGGTCGACTAGTTTCGGCTAATCGCCGGTTATAGAAGCCCGGAACTTCATCTGAACTAAATATTTATGTATGTATATAAATTTGCAATAATAATTACCAATTCAACAAGTGTTTGATTTGAATTAATTGTTGTTTGTTATTGTTTTCTTTTTCGATTGCTTCTCTCATGGTGTATGATGTTTTGTTTTTGCTTCGTTTTCAACATTTTCCTCTTGCTTGGTATGCTTTTTGTTAAAATTGTTAAATATTGTTTTCTCTTTACTTTTCTTTTCTTTAAATGAACATTTTATACGAAAAACGCATTATGTGGGGGGGTAATTAGTGTTGTTGTGGTTGTGGTTGTTGTGTTTGCATTTGTTTTTGCTTTCGCTTTTTAATTCACAACAGTGGTTAATGGAATTTGTCGCGCCCTCTTTGACTCCTCCTCGTTGATTTTCTGTTCAATTAGATATTGCGCTTTGGCAATGGCACTCTGCTGACCAGTAATGGTTACAATGCGATTTCTAGTGCCAGGTGCGAATATGCCCTTTTTGGAAATTTGCACATTTGCGCCAGAGGCATGTTGAATTTCAACTAAACTACGACCGTTAGGACCTGGAATATTTGCATCAAAGTGAGTTAAGTATAAGGTATATATGGATATATGGATATATGTGTGCATGTTTGTGTGTATGGTATTTGTGTATGTATATAAGTGGGTGTGTTGGTAATATCAAGTGTTACAAATACGTGTTTGTGGTTTAAACGTAAGTATGTATTAAGAAACAACAACAACACGAGGTTGCGTTACAGCTGGGCAACTTATATAGAGGTCGGTTTAAAAAAGCCATTAAAGTAAGGTTCAGGTGCCAACAACAAATAGTGTATAGAAAGCGTTTAGTAATCCTAACAGCGACCTTATCAAAATCAAACTGTGCAGACACGTGTCGACACTTAGCTATACTTGTACTGCCCCCCAAATCAAATAAGGCTGCCTACTTAGGGACCCAAAACTACAGCCCAGCAGCTATGCCGCTTTAAGGAAAATTCGTCAGAACAGTAGTATCGTGAGGGTCGAATCTATGGGCTAAGAATGAAATGTCTATTAATTAATAACTCCTATCAACTAGCTGCGAATATCGGCTGAGCAAAGCGAACTTTCGTCTTGTCTTGAGCAACGGGTTCACGACTCTGTACTGTGGGTGTGCATGGAGTGGTATTTTATGAAAGACGTGGCGTGGGGTGTTTTAGTGGGCAAGAACTTGACTAGAAATTTCGCTATATGTATATATATATTTAAGGATTTTATTGATTTTAAGAAATCGTACAAAATGCTCATGAGTGGTGCTAGCGGAATGTTTAGATATGTGAGATATATACATACTCGTACGTATAAAGCATATGTGCGAGCAAAGAGATAATCTGAAATTGCAGTACAGATTTAGATAATTGATTGGGGATCAATGATTACTATACACAATATCTTCCCGCTACAGAATTGATTGATCAAAATTGTGTCGCGAATACACCCCCAATACGATCGTAGAAGGGACAGAACAGTTGGCTGCTCATCTGCACCTACGTATGTCTGTCTCTGAATCTGTAGATTAGGGATCACTTGATCTATTGAATAATCAGCTAATCGCTACGACTTCATTTTGATTATCTGGCTAGAGCTCATCACACATCGCAATTAATGAGTCACTTGAAATGCCTATGATTGAGTGGAATGCTATTGCCTATAACTATCTATAACAGGGGCTTGCAAAAAAATAAAAAGCGGGCACAAGTGATGCAGGCAGATTATAAAGAAACGCAAAAAGATAACATAAATGGAAATATGGAATCATAGCTTTAGCTTGAAGGTTGTATAGGGTGCTTGAAAGAAAGTTGCAGTGTCGTTCTTGTTGTTTTAGTAGGGGTAATAGTAAGGTCGCCCACCTAGAACAGCGCCGATAATCACTTCGGGAACCTCGACATTCTTTGAGTCCTTGGCCCCCAGATCGCCTGGAGTGGGGCTCTTGCTTAGACCGCTCAGCGAGGCGGCGCTCAACTGGGCCGTGGTGGCCGTGCCCGTGGCCGCGGTCAGACCAAAGCTATTATTGTTCAGCGACACGGGCGTAGAGGCAGGTGCCGTAGCCGAGCCCAGGTGGCGGAATGGATCGAATTGCACCGCAGCCTCCAGCTGAGTCTGTGTCGGCCGGCTGGCAGCGGCAGCAGCAACGGCTGCAGCGGCATACTGCTCCAGATTAACCTGTCCGACGGATCCGAATACATTGCCCGTAGAGGCCGCTGAAGCAGCAGCTGCTGTCTGCTGATCGAGTGTTGTTACGCCCAGATAGTTGCCCAGTGTGGTGTGGGCTCCGTTGGCATGGGGCACGCCCACGCCCATTGTCAGTACGCCGTATTTGGCCAGCACCCCTAATGCTGCGCATACCTCTGAGGTGGCGGTCTCAGTGTAGCCCGATCCGCGCATGGCAACCTGAAATGTAAGGAAGCTCTTGATACAATGCCAAATATTGGAAAATATTTATAAGCCTTTAGACTAATATCCAGCTTATGTTGCGGAATTACGAGTAAATCCATCAAAAATAACTGCTCTACTGAAGGATGTCTTCAAGAATTGATATAACCATGGAACATGAAGTACACTTTAGAGACGACGTTCAGGTAACGTTTCATTAAAGGCTAGTCCTCCTCCTCTTTAAAAGATTTTCAAATAAACCATTGCAACTTATAATCGAAGGAATGCACGATCCGATAACTTGAGAAGTTGTGATAAGATCGAAAAGTCGAAACTGCTAAAAATGTAATCTTTGTTTCGGAAAGCATTGTTGGGTAAAATTAAGTACATCCTGACACACTAGGGGGTATGAAGCGGGAAACTCCTTCTTTTTTATAATTACTTAATTTTGAAAATGGAGGCAGTTTTACATTTTGTTGGCTTTACTCTACAACATAAGCAATTTAGCTCTAAAAGTTCTGTTTATGATTGGGCACAAACCTTAATGTGCTCCAGCAGCTGTGTAGCAACTGCTAGATTTGGAGCTGGGTTCGGTGCACCTAGATTAATAGACAAGTTGATACCCGTGCCATTGACTAGCAAACTGGCCGCAGTGGCCGCACCGCCGATTGAACTGCCCAGAGTGGTGTTTAGCGACGCCGTGCTGGAGTTGATGGCATTCTGGTTGGTGGCATATGGCGAGCCGGTGGGATTAAAATTAGCTACCGGCCCGTTCACATCAGCGTAGGAGACATTTAGACAGGTGCCCGACTGTGGATCCTCGACGATCTTTGATAGTATCATCTTGCAGGCATTTTTGTTGTTCTCCTTGTCACCAATAATGGTGATGCAGCGTTCCTGCAGAGAGACATCCTTGGGCTTCTGCGAGATCTGGACATAGGAGCCGCTCTCCTCCTTAATCTGTTTGATAAAGGCGCCGCCCTTGCCAATGATCATGCCCGCCGTGGAGTTCGGCACCAATATCTTAACCTGCTTATCGCGCTCCTGGGCCTGCTTGGACTCGGCATCAATGATGATCTTTGTGGTCAGGTCTGGCTTCTCGCGTATTTTGTCCATGATGAAGTCCAGCACCGTCATGATTCCATCAATGGAGCCGGTAATGAGGCAGACGCGCTCATTGGTGCCTGTGGTATGGAAGAATTCAATTAGTTCAAAAACAATGCAAAATAGGACCTATGGTCAGAATGAAAACATTTTCGGAACCGATTAATTCGATCAGTAATTTATATGTCGAAGTAATCTTGTCAAAAGGCCACAATTGCTACCAAAGCGTATTCGTATAATAAATGTTCATTATGTACATATATTTTTCCATTCTAAAATATGAGTATGCAATTCTTCAACATATGTATGATTTGACTACTCACCGGGATAGAAATCATGCGACTTGGACATCTTGACCCTAGCACCCGTATCCTTCTGCAACGAGGCGATTGTCTCGCCACCTTTGCCGATAATGGCGCCAGAGGCCACGGCAGGCACCAGAATCTTCATGTGATACGAAGAATCGCCTGGAAAATTTAGAATAGTTCATAGAGCAAAGGATAATTAGTAAGGACTGGAAAACAATCGTTATCTTTGTTGTTGTCTTTGTTGTTCGTTGTTGTTTATATCGTTCATATTGTTAGAGTTGTTCACTGTTTTTTTATCGTTTGGCTTAAACATAGTTTGGATTGATTAGCAGGCTTCAAATTAAAAATAATAACAGCTTTGACGACGGCGGCAGCGTTCGCCGTGATCGTTCGTTTGTTCGGCTCAGCGCTCGCAACGAGACGATGAATGTGCAGCGATAACGATAACGATTACGATAGCGATTAGTTGTTTCAATTGTTGTTTAACCTTGCCATTTGTTGTAACGAGTATGAATAGTGGATAGTGGGAGTTATGGGCGTAATGCATGCTGGTTTGTTATGTTTGACTGGTTGATTGATTTACTGACTGACTGACTGACTGACTTACACGTTGACTGTGTGTTCTACATTCGATTCGATTCGGCTGTTGTCCATGAAGCCACAAACATATTTATGGATGAGATTAAAATGGAGAATAGACAAAAATGCTTGGGACACAAAATACCAAAACCATTTATTTTCATTCGATGGCATTCGTAGCAAAAATGTAAGTCAACAATTTTGGTCAAAGGTTAATTGACATTAGTTCGTCCGCTTGTTTGTTTATTGAATCGTTTTTCTTCTTTTTTGTTTTGTTTTGTAAGGTTGCGAAATGTTTTCAATTGTATGTCAAGCTAAAGCGACTTGCTTTAAGTTAAGAGGTCGAGTAGGAGAATGGGAAATAAAGACAGAAACAAAACATACATATGTAAGTACATAAGTAAAACGTAAAACGGTTAAGGGGAAAACATTCAGCAAGAAGAACTGTTATTAACGCAAGAGTATGAGTTTCATTTTCGATTTCAAAAGATGAACTTGAATGGTATTTAATGAAAGTATGACAAAGCTTACCATGATGAAAATGATTATTGTTATTATTTTCAATTTCAACCTCAATTCCAGAACAAACTGACTCACCTAAAACGAGAAGAGAGAAGCAGAAGAATTGGTTGTTAGAATTCAATAAGAAAATTTGCACATATATTATATAATTGGTAATGCTTGGATAATGTAGTTAAATATAGTCTCTACATACATACATATGTAGCTACACACATACGCGTATGATATAAATGAGGTAGGTATTAATGAGAAAAGGCACATATTGATTGTAGAAATGGAGATGCAAATGGTTAAGCAATTATCAATTGATTCTTTTTGTTCAACACACTTGGGTCTTTGATATCAAATATTGATTATCCAAGTCCCCCAATTATAAAATATAAATACATATACAATTAATGTCAGTCTTCTTTATAATAGAACGACCTTGAAATAGCAAAACTATTTATGACCGGTTTATATGCCTTCACATGGTATTGAAACTTTTATTTGAAATAAATACTGATAGCCTTACTTTATACAAAACAACAAGGTTTCAGCTACATTTCAAAGTTGTCTGAAGTAATATAATTATTTTTTATGGACCACACCAGGTAATGAAGTATGTAATACCAATACTAAGTATGTATGTGTGTGTAGGATAAATTGAATTTGTATGTATTAATCTTTGTAAGGGACCCTTCATATACTTTTAGTTGAGAGGAATAATTGAAATAATTGAATCAAATTAAACAGTTCTACATATTTAAGAAAACACCAACGCAAACCAACATTTCTCATGTTACAAACTTAAACGACAGTCGTCTGAGGTGCACGAACCAGATGAACTTTTCACAGACTAATTTTATTTTCAAATTGGACACTCTAAGCTAAGAAAAGTATAGGTTGCCATTAAACTGTATAGAAAACATGTAAGCCCATCTTGTTAAAAATCAAGAGTAGGGAGGAAGTAAGCCTAAGCTCAGCAATTTATTTCGAGGGCTGTTGGAAAGTTTTATAAATTTCGGTGCTCTAACTTGATGTTTATTGTACGTAGACCCCACTGTAGAGTCAAGAATTGCCTCTTGCCCCGGCTGGTGAGCAAACAAACAAATTTCAATTAATAAAATGTGTCAAGCGGAGAAGCTCTATTACACAAACGACCGTAAAAGTGACAACACAAAGAGTGGAGGCACAAGCTCGTTGCACCTGACTGGCTGTTCAACTATCCGCATGCCACACTAGTCAAATACATCCCCCCCGCGCTCCCTGCTTGGAGCGCTCGACTTTGTTGCGTTTATTTTTAGGTGCCCTGCCAAGTCGCACGTTTCTCGAAATGTTGAATGTATGCAAGGCGTTGACGTCGTTGACGGCGTCTTATTGCCACTTGCCACTCAAACAAAGTGTCCTTCAAAAGTATTTCTCTAATTAGATACAGCGGCAAACTGAAGCGACACACAAAGCTCACAGATGTGTCATCTGTCCAGTCTGACATTGCACAGACACTCGTACATACATACACGTATGTGTAAGTAGTATATTATTCATATGGACTTTATACGTAAGTACCATTTACAGTAGACTCGCACTTACTTGGCATTTAAAATATGTATTTATTCGAAAAGCAAAACTGCGCCAATTTCATTTTAAAATTCCGGTTCTCACTCGGAAAAGTAAAGCAAGTGGTTTTCACTTTTTATTTTCGTTTATTATAATCTATGTATTTAAATCATTTATATTTGAAGCAGATTACTGAATACCGAAAGCGTACTACTTTAAAGGATATAATTATCCCCGCATCGAGAAACATAATTAGCGAGTGAGATGAAAATAGGACCGGAAAAAAGAAACAAATATAAAATAATAAGTGTATTCATATAATTCAATAAAAATATTTATATATAGTGTATTTAAAACGAGATGCACTCTTCTACTAAATATTTGAGCCAAATCGAGTATTCACGAGCTCACTGTATTTGTGTATTTCGATGTACATATTGGCAGTCGCCCTAATTTGCATGCATGTGTGGAAATGCGATTTGCTAAGAATGCCGAAGCATGAAAATGCGAAATGCACAGCCTCTGACAACTGAACAAAAAGGTGTAGTCATAAAAATGTAGCTACAATCTGCTGCTGGTTTCCGCCACTGCTGGCAATATTTAATTGAAATTCGTTCATTTTTGGTCAGACTGAAAAATCACGGCACTGGCGGAACAGAGGCGTCTGTTATCGGTTTATCTTAGAGAAGGGAGAACTTTGTTGTGAAGGAAGAAATTTCAGAAAATTATGCAACAAAAACACACAAATTCAAATTTTCCACACACACAATAAATTTGACGCAGAGCGTGCAACAAAGCTAATGGCCAGAATAAATGACTTGCGGGGAAAAACTGCAAGCTACACTACGAAAACCCAAAATGAATTTCTAAAACAAAACGCTCGCCTTTTATGAGCCACAAAGGGCCAAGAGCGATGGCCACCGCAGCTTTCGCAGCAAGCAGCTGTCTTCTTATTGTTGATGTTGTTGTTGCTACTACCATAGCTACTGCTGTTGTTGACACTGAGCCGCAGCAGGATCGCCGGCAGCGATTTGAATTATATCGTTGTCATAAATAACACTTGAGCGCGCTCCGGCAGTTTTTGCCTTACATTCATGCATACATACATATGTACATACTATATATCCCTATATCCATTGAGCTGAACTGTTGTTGTTGATGTTGGTGCTGTTATTGTTGTATCTGCTGCAAGTACTTATGACAAAACACCACTTAAATGGGCGTTCGGTGGGCGTGTTTACGCTAATTTCGTATGCATTGTGCAGTACCATGCAGCCGGGAATCTAGGCTAACGACACAACCAAGAGCGCAGACTCGGGCTCCGGCGGTATCTGCGATGTTGGCGCACTAAATAGTCGCGTGACACTGCACACAACCTCCCCCCACTTAACATTTCTGTTAGGCAGACAGACTGTGAAACAATTCCAGTAATCGTTTGCACCACATTTTTTATTCCCTGTTTCATTCCGAATGAAATATTAAAATAAAGAAATCTGGGCTCAGCAATCGCAGTTTTGGTGACCCCAAAAAATATGTGAGCATCGAACGTTTTGATAAATCGACACATATGCACTAACTATACAATACAACTTTTGCCAGACACCATGTCCATGTTGGGGAAAGAATGCACAAAATACATGCCAGAATTCTCCGATTGTTTGACATATTAAAAAAATAAATTTTTTGTTTGCAAGCCAATCGTAATTACTTAATTACTCATTTGTCTGCGAATTTGTTTACCTATATATGATTACAGATCCGAACAAAGAAAAGGATATGCTTAAAAAACCTAATCAATATCTGTGCTTCATGACATTTACCAGCAGTGCTGGATACGAGGAGCATTCAATTTGCTGGGGACCGAAGCCACTGTGCCCTAAGTGCCTCTTTTGCATATCGCATGCTCACCTATACAGATTCGAAAGCACCGGCCCTCCGTGGGGCAATCTGCACAGCACGCGAGTTAGTTGTATGTTGTACTGGAAAGCAAAGCTAAGTGGCCGGCTGACTGGCTGGCTTAGTCACGTATTCGTTAGCACGTACTGCCACATGGCGTATGCGTAATGTGCAAATGCATGCCCAATTTGAAAAATTTGAAATGGTGCTCTAAACGGACAAGTGCACAAAGAGACGGCCCAACGGGGGGCAGCGCAGAGTCAACAGCTGTTCGTGCTGTTTCTGCTGCCACTGTGTCGTATGCGTAATATTCGGCTTGCGTAAACATTCGTTGGGTGTGTGTAATAATTTCGATGGCTTGCTTAAGCAAATCACCACACACCCATTGTACATACTTATACATATGTATGTATGTATGTAAATATGTATGCATATATCTACCTACATTATAAAATTACCAAGTCAAAAACATATCCACAATTTTTAAGCGGACTGTGGTATTTGAACATAAATCAAATGGTCTCTTTATGTGAGGATGTGTTTCTCGGGTGCGTATGTATTGGTGTCTGCATGTAAAATTGATTGAAGCAAAATGTTTAACAAATGTGCACAAATGTGACACACACACGCACGCACACACATTCACACCCACATAAAAGTAGAGCGTGCGATTAGCATATGATTTTTCTATTGATTTTGATTTCTTTTTATATTTTATAATTTACACTTGATTTGCGTGAGTGTAGCCGTGAGTGTGTGTGATAGTGTGATGGCCGAGTTAAGGTATGCTTGATAATACTCGTATTTTATTATTTTGAATTAATGTTTCAGTATTTTTAGCCATGTATTAATACAACAGTCTTTGTCTTTTTATTTAGTTGAGCGCACGCTCGTCTTTAAATTGTTGGCAGCTTAATTTATTTATTTTCATACTATATATATATACATGTACGTATATATAGTATATCTAATTTTTCTCTGTTTTTTTGGTAATATATTATTTGTGAATTTTAAATTAAAATCGGTTTTTATGTTTTGCAGCAACACGCGCATGTTGCAAATGAATGAGGCTGAGGCTGAGGCGACGGCAGCTACCAGAGACACTGAAGATGATGACGTGGTGATTGATGCAGTTGTTTTTGCTGTTGTTGTTGCTGATTCTTGTGGAGAGAATAGCGAGGCGCGAGGTTATACGATTAGGGTTCGAGTTGGTGGTGTTCGTAATGATTCGTGTATATATATAGAGGTTGTTTGTGCGCAACTGTTTTTCTGATTTCTGATTTCTGAATTGGAATTTGTTTCGATTTGTGTCTGACTCACCATAGCACCAACAGGAGGAGTTTTTGTAGTTGGCTGCAGCCGAAGCTGCAACATTGTTGCCAAGCTGCGGCAAATGTTGCTGGTGATGATGTTGCTGCTGTTGAGGCGTGCCTGCTACAATTGCAGTTGCTGCGACCGTCAGGGGAGGAGTGCTGGCATCGGGCGTGACATTGGCCGATGTGGGCGAGGCATTGTGGCTACTCAGTGCTGGCTGTTGCAGTTCCATCTGTATGTGATTGTTGTATGGATGATGAGGTTGAGTATTGTCTAGATTAGCACTGCTTTGTGCAAGTTGCAGCTGTTGCTGCTGCTGCTGCTGTTTATAGTTAAGAACAGCTAATGAGTATGCAATGCTATTGTTGTTATTGCTGCTGCCACTACTGATGCTAATACTGCTGCTGTTGCTGTTACCGCTGGTCAGTGAATGTATTGATGAGGGCGACGATGATGTCGCTGTTGTGCCTGTTATTGGTGCTGTTGTGGAATGCTGTCGTTGCGATTGTTGCTGTTGCTGCAGATAGTTAAAAGCTAGTGGCGACATGTAGGAGGACGAATTTGTTGGGACATGTTGCTGGTACTCGTATGCGAGATGTTGCAGTGTCGGTGATGTTGTTGTTGTTGTCGATGTGCTGATTCCTGTTGCCGATGCATACAAGTCAATATGTTGCAATTGCAGGAGCTGTTGCGCTGCCGTATCAATGGCATTTACAATACTTTCCATTGTGTGCATTGCACCCTTTCTGTCTGTGTTTATTTCTTTTCGTAAATTTTGTCTGATGTTGCTGAAGTTTTGATGAGATGCTGCTGCTGCAGTTATGGTTCAGTCTTCTTCTTATCCGCACAGAGCTGTCCATGCGACGACGGAATTATTGTTGCAGTTGATTGTTTGTTTAGTTCTTTTGAATTCAATTATTTAAATATCAGAGTGATCTTTGTTGCTGCTGCTCTCTAATCTACTTCTACTCGTAAGGCTGTAGCGAATTTCCAATTCAAAATGTCGTATATATAACGAAACGTAACGAAAAGAAAAGAAATAGAAATCGTTTTCAATTAAGCTCATTTCAATATAGTTTCGAATTATTGATGGCTTTTAAGCGGCTGCATTACACACACAAAACACGTTGATTGTGACTGGGCACGTGAAGAAGCTTAAGAGGGTTTTTCACAAATTCAAAGAGAGCGAAAACACGTACGAGTTGGCAGGCCTGCTGGTTGATTAAAGAAGCATAGTTAGGCACCACACTTACGATTGAACTGATCTTGCGATGTACGAGTACGAGTATAGAGTGCTGCCGACTTGTTTAGTATTTGTGTACATTTTCTCTCTCTTTGAATGTGTACGCTTGATTGAGCTTGTTAGATTGAATGCAGTTGTAGGCTGTGCTGACTTGACTGTTCATTTTGATGGGCGTGCTTAGTAAGTATTTGACAATTTTTACAGTTCAGATAGAGCGATATTATTTGTTTTAGTTATACAAGTATATGTAGATAGAGAGAGCGCCATTTGGTTTAGTATTTTTGGGATTGTTTTGATTGATAGGAAAAAAGTTGTTAATCTGTTGCAGCACGCTTCATGACTTAGTTCTTGTTGTTTTATGGGCGTTGTTGGTACGTGGAGAGTGTGGGAGTACGTGGTGTGTTCGCATGGTGGGCGTGGCAATGTAGTATTTGAAGGTGGGTGTTCTATTACTGCGCGTTTTTTATGGTTTATAGTAATTAAGAAGTAGGCAACAACGATTACATCG
This sequence comes from Scaptodrosophila lebanonensis, assembly GCF_003285725.1. Lineage (NCBI taxonomy): Eukaryota > Metazoa > Arthropoda > Insecta > Diptera > Drosophilidae > Scaptodrosophila > Scaptodrosophila lebanonensis. Next base: position 5,260,487 of record NW_022060558.1, read on the forward strand.
ACAACAACAACAATAACGACCGAAAATTCGTATAGAGTGATAGTATATTTATAGAAGAGAGAAAAAAGGAGATAAAAGGGAGAGTATAGATTACATCGATTTATGAAGCAGCGGCAACAGCAGCAGCATGTCGATCTGGTGGCGTAGTCGAAAGAGTAGTATTGTTGTTGATTGAAGTGCTTGATTGATTGGTTGATAGGCTTGATCGATTGCCGTATGTGTTGCGCATTGACCACAGTTAATGATTTTATTGTAGAAAACAATAGTACAGGTAGTAGTAGTAGTAGTATTTGTTGGTCTTGGCTGATGAATAATGTTACTACATTTTACGTTCTTGCTCCTCAATTGATGGCATTTGATTGATGACAAATATACGATTACGTATATGAATATATATATAAATATATATATTTATATAGTAGTATGCATGTTTGCAGTAGGCTTTTGGTGCTATAGAGAGTATGTCCATGTATATAGTATAAGATATAGTAGTTGTTAATGACGATAGTTACACAACATCCAAAAATGTAATGGAAGGCGTTTACATTTAGAAAACAATTCCAAGTATTTTACCATTCACTTGTATCCTCTCCAAGCTGCGGGGGTCGAGGGGAGTGCTGTCGATCAGAGTTAAATAGAGTTGTGTCGAGTGGAATAAAGTGGAGTCGATCCAAGGATTATTGAGTTGAGTGCCGTAGCGCAGAGTTGAGTTCAGAGTTTAGTTCAGAGTGGCGTTGAGTTTCTAATACTGCGATAGCGATGTAGCTGCCTTGCTGGAGAATTGTGAAAAGATTTTGCGAGCTGGAGCTATGAAGATTGTGCTGAGCTGCGTTGATTGACGACTAAGTCGTTTCAGTCGTTTTATGGCATGTGATTGTTTTTTTTGTGAGTTTTTTGCTTGATTTGTTAGAGTTCTTTTTGCATTTTTTGTTTTTCTTTATCACAACATTACTTTAAGTGTTTTTCGTGGTTGGTTATATGTAGTTTTTAGAGCTCTCTTTGCTGCTTATCACATTTCATTTCATCGAGTTATTTATTGCATTTGGGCGAATGCTGCTACACGTTTCGTTTGAGAGTAGAAGAATTCGGGAGTTAAATATAATTTGCCATGATTTATGTTTATCGCTTCGCAACATTATTACTATTTTCGTTATTTGATTTAATACTTGTATAGTTATAGCTAATCGCACGCTTGCAATGTTACAACAACAACTACTTCTGATATGACGAATTTGAAACCGAGCTTTGTGTGTTTTTTTCATTTGGTTTCATTATGCGGCAAAAGCCATTTCATTACGCATTACATATGTTTTTGTGTCTATTTGTTACCTTTTCCATTCATTTATAAGTACATCTGGAATTATTGCTGCGCTATGGTTCTTGGCAATTACAAGCACATTTATGTACACATATGGTATTTATGTAAGTATGCAATATGTTTATGGATTTCGATGACAAATACAATATAAAATGTAAAACCAAGGGTAACTTGAGCTGTGAACAAAATGTATGAAGTAAAGCAATCGAAATTTTTATTTCTATGACTGATTTGCTAATGCATAAATGATGTTGAATGATAATGCCGAAAAAATGGTAAGTTTCTTTATATGTATATAATATACATAGTATACGCAAATAATTACTAGTAATACATAATTCCCGAATACCACCTTATCGCTTAACTAGCCCAGAGCCTTGTCATGTAACCTATATAATACGATTGATGATTATTTCACTGACTTGTTAGTGGCACGAAGTCAATATTTAGAAAAAGTCAATAAAGACACTCATGGATCTTGATAATAAAAACACCATTTACTATATTTCGTTATTATTTTGTTGTACAAGTATTTCGTTTCTTTTCCCACTATTTATTGATTACGTTCGGTTTAAGAAAAGTACGGAAATAATGGGTTCGGTTTACTTTGTTCTAGATCTTCCAGATCTATGTATAATGCATAAGAGTGGTTTTTGAATCTATAAAAATGTTCTGAGTGTAGCTGGACAGCGCTGAGCGTGAAAAACTAAGCCCTGTTGCCCAATTAGTTTTGCCTCAACGAAAACGATATGTAGAAATTCTATTTTTATCACAAAAACCTCCGGTAATTTTCCTGTAAATTAACTTACATTTGAACACAAGCTAAATTACTGCTGATAATTTTAATGACCAAATACTAAATGACTGTGCAACTGGACGAGAAAAAAAACCATACTTATACGTCTATATATATATATATATTTCAATGCATTTAAATCTGATCAAACGACGTGCACAAATAACGTGAAAATAATGAACGAATATGATTTAATAGTTATATAAGCAATATGTAAAATGAAAATGTATTTAAATGCCTCGACACATAAACACACTGACTAAATAACCTTCTGCTCGCTCACGTGGTCGCTGAGCGACGCACTTTAACCCGCTGGATGATTAAGGCTGCCCCTGCCCAACTGAACCGCGTGGCCGACTGATGCGACTGCGACTGCGACGATTAAAACAGACAACTAACCCCATTAAACAAAAAGCGACGGCGCTCAATCTGTTGCCGTAAACCAAAGTGGCCAGCGCACAAAAAAACAAATAGAAAAACACGACACGAGTGTAAATAAATTAACATACACATGAGTGTATGAATGTATGAGAGCATGTGTTGTGTGTGTATGTGTACGGTCTTAAAATGCAAAGCGCTGTTCGCTACAAAGTGCAAGGGTACAAAAAAGTGGGCGTCTATGTCGGTTGTGCCGCTGGCCATGTGTGAGATCATCTAGTTGATTTTGTTGCTGCTGTGATATGATGTGTGGTTTTTTGTTGTATTGTGGTTTGTCAGCCCTTTATCTTTCTCTCTCTTTCTCTCTCGCTCTGTCTCTCGTTTTGTTCCTAAAAATGTTTTATCACAAAAATTGACTAACTGGCACGGCTCTCATGCCAACACCCCCGAAAACGACCAACTGAGTACGAAGATATGACTATCAGATGACGTTGGGTCCGCTCAATGCTTATCCGATTCAACTGCTCGAAGTCGTTTGGGGTTGCCACACACAAAAATTTACAACTTGTTGGCAATACTCGGCATTAGGCTGAGCCTCTCAGATTACACAATCAGCCTAAGTCGAACAAGATATTCAGTTGACAAATTCGCTCTTCCGTCTGTCTTCTGTCCAGCTAGCTTCACTTTGTCGGTAGTTGAGAGGATGGGCATGTGTGAGATTTCACTTTATTCAAATGAAACGCACAACAAGATTAACGACAAGAATCGAAACCTAATAAGCAAATATTATAAACAGCCATAGACAGTATACAGACATTTACCGGATAAGGTAAACGATTCCCATGGTATAGATCAATAAACATAGATAACATCCATGTTAATGTATCCGTAAAAAATCTGTAATATACATAGTTATCTATGCTTACAAATCCTTGAAATCTAATACGATACAATTAAAGGTAGTAGCAAAACAGCCTCTCTTTTTAGAAACCTCTACATATTAAGAATAATGAGTGAATTAAAACTTGATTTATGTGAATATTTATGAATAGTCGAAAACTGCTTTTAAATTCTGTTTTCAGATTAGGAGCAACCACATTTATATATTAACCTCCGCACGTGAAGTCTCTGTTTTTATCGGGGGCTTACTGTCTTTGAAAAGAAAAGTAAAATGCCCACACGTACAAGTATTTGCGCGGTTTGTGACTGTCTGACGTCTGCCTTGATGCCTCTGGCATGGGTATGAGTACGAGCATGATTTTTATTTTTGGCTTATTCACAACTCATTGATGTGTGCAGATATACAGGTACATGTATATACATATGTATGTATGTATGTATGTAGATACTCGTATATACAGGTGAGGTAAGTATGCCCACACACAATCAATAGCTTTTCAAGGTTAAGTTGCTGCCGTTTGCTTCCCGCATTTTTGTGAAGTAGCCAAGTCCAAGTGCTTCTATTATGACGGCTCATTCCTCAATTAAAGTCGGCTGCTGAAATCTATTAACGCGAAATGCGTGACTCTTGAATGAATTACGACGTTCCGTTGGGTTTTTGATTTGGAATTGGTTTCCAAATAAGTATCTTCTGATAGTGCGCCCAAGTGCTAAACGGTGGCCGTTCGTTTGGTTAGTCGGGCCGATCAGTTCATGAAACACATGTACAATAGGTACGTCTATTTTGTATATTTGTGGATTCGTTTGTGTCGCTGCTGTAGCTTTTTGTATAATCATTTTGTTGACATTGAACTGAATTTGTTGTTGCTCATTTGGTTTGCCCATTCGTTTGCCTCGACGTTTCTTTTTTACATATGTACATATGTATGTATACATATGTGTAAGTTTTTATAAATTTATTTCACATACTCGTTTCGCTAGTCGCCTGTCAACGTTTCTAATTGTTGTTTTATGTACGTATGGATGTGTGTATTACGTGTGCCTGGGACAGACAAACACACAGCGTTACGCTTAGGGCCAAAAGCGAGGTGAGCTCATGGCATTTTTAGGCACCTGGATGGAAAGCACATTGACGATATTTTTGGCTGGGAGAGCACGAAGAACAGTTCGAGCACGGCTCGCCAGTTTTACACAATTCTGCGGGCCAAAACAAATTTCGGATGCTAAAACGCTGAATGAACAGAAGAACAAACTGAACAAAGCATATTTGAGATAAATACAGTTAGAAGTATTTGCCGAAATAGCTTACGAAAGGCGAGAAATGCGAGAAACTTTTATCTGGCACGTCATGACCTTCGCAGTAAGAAACAAATACCAAACAAGTTGGTAATTACATGCCTCAACACAATACGTATACGCAGTGTTGCCGAAACTTGCCATAATTTGTGAAAAGTGCACGCAACCAAATGTACAATAATTATTGGACATATTGTTATTGTAGAGGTGGGGGTTGGATGGTGATGTGGCTCATGTGATGCAAAAACAAATCAACACAAATAGAAAAAAACAACACGTATACGGGGTGGGGGCGCTTCACTATACACTGCCTAAAAACGAGATAAACACATATTTGCTGATACAGTTTCACATGCGTGTGTGTGTATGTGTTTATATGTCTGTATGTGTGTTGTGTCATTGTGAAAAATTGCAGCCACGGCCCACGAGCACGCTAATTGTCAAGGTCGATGTGTGTACTTAGCTCTGAGAGAAGTTGAAGAGAAATTGGCAAAAACTTTCTTGACAATTACAATAAATGACAAAGCGAGTACGAGTTTTCAAGAATTTGAATCAGATATTGAATCTCACTTAACACGTACATAGAAGGTGAAGATGTTCCTGTTGCTGCTGTTGTTGAGTTCTGGCAAATAACATTTTGGCGCTGTTGTTTAATCAGCAGCGGCAAACTTTTATTTCACTAACAAAATGGCTGCAAAATGGCGACGATGAGCAACGAGCGCACGAACGACAACGACGCGCACTGAAACCGCACTGAAGCACACGCTAAAAGCTGCGAAGAATTTTTCGGCCGTAGAGTGTGGCGGATAAACGAAAAAAAATAATAATAACGAAAAAATTAACAAACCAACAAAAAAGAAACAACACGGAGACTGAGTCAAGCGAGCTTCAAGCGTAGAGTTGGCAAGTGAGCGAGAGACATAGATAAAAAACAACAGAGAGTAAGCAGGAGAGGCGAAGAGTAGGAGAAAAAGAGCGAGAGAGCGGTTAATGACTCACTGATCATGCACGCACACAATCACAAAGCAAACTATTAGAAATGGAAACAACATGCGTATGCGTAAAAAAGAGAGCGAGAGCGTGTTTTTATGATCTCATAACCAATAATTGTTGTTGTTGTTGAATTTTAGAGCAATGGCTCAGTCTTTATCAGCAAGTGCGGGAAATGGTGGCGTGCGTGCGACAAAAATAGAAGGTATGTGGCAACACTTGTTCGATTGCAGCATACAGATAAGCCCGGCAACGTGGACGTGGCAAGTCCTCAATTCCACACATAGAAAACTTCTTTAGTGCGAGAGCATTGGGCCGATTCGATGACACACTAGAACGCCACCCTATAATTACGTTGAGCAATTTGGCCAGCCACCTGACAAAATGGCAAAATGAGACACTGACAAGCTGCCAGGCTGTCATGCTGTCATGCTGACAAAACGGCAAGCCGACAGTCTGTCTCAATTAAAACTGCACTACTAAAAATAGCCCCAACTGAACCCGCTGCGTATGCGCAATTAATCAAACAAGCTGCCGCACATTCCTCATACGCCACATGCACGTGGTTCCACCAGCACTTACACACACACACAAATGTCATCATAAATTTGATTTATGTACAGTTGTAAATTCAAAACAATAAGTCGAGCCACCCTAATTTCGTGCTGAAGCTGTTTTTGTTGCCACAATTGCTGAGCTGATTGTGACAGACTGGAAAAAATGAATGACGGACGAACCCTTCAAATCTATTGAGTGACCTAATTCTCCACACGACAATACTTAGTTGAAAATGAAAGTAGCTCCACATAAGTACAGGCCCAAGGGGCAAAAGCCGACAGTTATTTAAACAGCTATCCCACTCATTATCTTTAATGAATACCTAACTACCCGTTCAGAACAACATCCTTTGGCAACCTGGCAACCGGAATAGCCAAAAACATACTCACGATGTCATTTTCGCTATCATCAAAGAAAATATAATGTTCAGGGTTGATACTTAATCAAAGTTATAAAATATCTTGTGAATATTGATGCCACCTTAAATATAATCATTTAAATATCTCACACATATCACTGCACGATTTTTTTGTTAAAAGATTGTGGAATTTTAATCAAAAAATGGACTACATTTTTTTTCGTAGGATGCTTTTTTAATGAATCATCTAATATTACCGGTTGAAACATTTGAAAAATATCGAATGGTTTCGTTATTCTGACTGCACACTGTACATGCACGTATGTATGTAGGTATGCCCTGTCTGCCTGATAGACCCGAATCGGCCAAGTTGGCAAGCGCGTTTTGAGGTCAACAGAGCGAACGCTGCGGCCAAAGTAATAGGCAGAAAGTAAAATGCATAAGGGCGGTCCTGCAGCGAGCGCATTCAGGCATTCAGTTCGTGCGACAAAAGTCAGCCAGAGCCAGGGCACAGTACGGACAAACCCACTAAACAACACAACTGAGCCACCTCTTGAGTTATTAGTAGGCCACTTGAGGGCGTGCGGAGATGCTCTACAAGTGCATGGCGCCAACGACACGACAACGGTAGCTCGCTTGGCCACTTGAGCAACAACAAAGGAATGTGCATAAGAATAAGGTAACCTAAAAACACACAAACACACTCACTCACTCAAAACGCACTGTACATAGCAGCATATACTCGTGCGAGTATATAAAGCTGCGATTTCAGCCTGCCCGAAGGCAAGAAACGCACTTCAAGTCGCCAGTCTGTACAGCACCGACTGGCCAAGGCGCAACCTATTTTATTTGCTACACATCTATGCAGTTGCATGTGTGCGTTTGTGTGTGTGTGTGTGTGTGTGTGCATTGGCTGAAGGACGTTTCATGGTTTAAAGGCTGATGCTGCTGCTGCAGCTGCAATGGCGCCCATTACTGCAGTGAAAACCGAAGTACAGCTTGCCTGGCTCGGCTCCTGCGCAGGACTCCATGGCTGCTCACAGATACATTCACACAAGCTAGAGACACACTCACACAAAGCAAAAGCAAACTAGGTCAACAGCACTGGACGCCGATGGGCCTGCAACGACAGCATAGCGACTAAATCGCACGCAGCACGCTCACGCGTCACTCACTTCGTCTCTCTGTCTCTTGCTCTCTCCCTCTCGCTCGCGGCTGCTGTTTGCAGACAGCATTCAGTGTTGCCCTCGCCACCCACAAAAAAAAAAAAAACACACACAGTAGGGGTTGTCACAGAAACTTCCAGGGCGATATTTGCAGCTGTGTGTGTTGCCGTCGTCATCGTCGTCGTGTCGCGAGCGCTGTCAGAATGTTGATTATATAAGCTCGACACATTGACCCGCCCCCTTTTTTCGGGGAACGCTGCTCGCTGTTCTGCGGCAGCAACAGCAGCAGCTGCTCGCTTTATACTTTTTACTGCATTTCCTTGCAGACGACGACAACAACATCCAAGAGCAGCAGCCATTGACGCATTTCGTCCACCTGCCCCAACCGCGCAATGTTGGCACTCTTTAAAGCGACCTCTTCATCATGTTACCCAAAACTATCGCATGTCACATCGAGCGCCTTCAATCGTATCGGCAGCCCATCGAAAATAACAATAAATAGCGAATAAATAAATACACGAGTAAGTAAATAGCGCAGACGACAATCAAGACAGCTACACAAATAAATTGTTTGAAAACTAATAAACAACTACTTGTATGTACACACATATGTACTTTAGAAGTTATGCATGTGTGTACAACAAAATGGCCGCATGTGCGTGTGTGACTACTTTTGAGAAAGAAACTTACATGCATATGTATTATACTCATATACATGTACATGTACGTATGTATAGTATGTATGTACGCTCTGGACCTGTTCTCTATGGGCCCAATGACAACAACAACATCAATAACAAAAAGCAATATCAATAGTAAGTTAATTAATAGCAATGCCAACAACGATGACAAGCACATACATACTTATATGTATATTTGTTTACTTCTGTTCCTATTGTGTGTTCAATCCTAGCTCATTTCTAACCAGTTATATTTATTTAAAATTGAAAAGAAAAACAATATGCAGTTAACTAAAAATACACACCAGGTAAGCTATTGAATAAAACGAAACAGTTGTTTCTTGAACACTAGAACTATGTATTGTTTTCCCTTTTCAGTTCGAGGTATACTCTCACGTAAATCTTTGTCTTGATTAGTACTAAGCCAACCCAATCCAATAACAATGTAACTACAAGTATGAAGCCCGTTTCTAAACCGTGATTCTCACCCAATTAAATACTTGACCGAACAATAAACAAAAGCTTGAGAGCCAGAGCCACAAATTTGTTTTCCAACAGCTTTATATTTGTATGCATTTAAATAATTCAGCTTGAACTATAGTTTCTATTGGAGTGTCATCCCTTAACTTTGAATTACTTTCTGTGTCTTTAAAAACTCTTAGAATAGGAGTACATCAAGACCATCTAAAAAGCTTAAAGCACAGAGAATACGAGTATAATAGGAATGCTATAGTTAATCTTAAACTTAATATGATATTAAGAATTATTGATATTCCTAAAAGTTTCTGGAAAATTCAAGCCTAACTTGTGAAGTTAAAAGATTTCAAAAGTGCACATGCAAACCTCATATACAAAAAGTTCAAACAGTTCGCCTGGATCTCATATGGCGTTTCTTCATTTTAGCTTGTTTCTTCTAATTATGCAACGTATTATTTAATATATATAAATAAAATAATCGTCACACCAAAACCAGAAGACGACGTTATACAATTAAGACATTCCACAAGTGTTAAGCCAAAACAAAACACGTTTGTTCACGAGCCAGTGTACAAACATGACAGCAACAACGGCACAGACGTTGTTTCAAAGTATCTTTCTGAATATCATGAGATTAATATATCGCATTTGTCCAAGCGGGGGCGAGCAGCGGCACAAAACAGAGAAACATTTTTCTAATATTTCCACATTTGCTATTTTTATGACTATGATGAGACGCGACAACACACCACGACAGGTACTTTACACAAAGCTTCGTCGGACGAGCTATAGCCGTTTACGCTTTAGTCCGATAGTTCGACTTAACTCAGCGGCAACGCAACGCGTCGCCAGCTCACCTTGAAGGCAGCTGGTTTCGAGTCGATGGCAGCGTCAGCGGCTCACAAATCATGAAAAGTTTCTGTATTAGTTAATAGTCGTCCAGGGTTGGCTAAGATGGTTGGGGGGAGAGGGGGAGGGGTGATTGGTAGATATCTACAGCTGTGTGCGTGTCCAAGTCGTGGTCAAACACTATTGTGTATAGTTTGGTAATGGGAGCCCCATAGCTAACACACAAAGCGTGCTAATCTTGGACTTTGCATATGAATGGATGAATGAGTGACCCAGAGAGCGATACTGCCCAGCATCTTGGCTGCTTGGATTCGAATGCCCCCCTCATTATGCGCTTTTCAGCCTCTCGAGTATACAACAATATGGCGCATCGCACAGTTCACGGCCAACATTAGCAATCAGTGACATAAGCGGGGGGTTAGTGTGTAGGCACTCATGAAAATATTTGATAAGGCATAGATTCTCAAAAAAATATGTTTATTTAGCCGCAACAAAATGATAGAATTTAGGGGAACATGCCAACATTAAGGATTGAGAAAATCTGTCATTAAGTATAGACATGTACATGTGTAGTCTGTTTCATAAAACAGATCATCGGTTACACATATAAACTCACATCATAAACTAAAATTGTTGTTGTTTTCGAATTTGATAATCAACGCCGATTATTGTGCTCAATAATAGCACATTAAATAAGGAATAAAATACTACAATTTTCTCAACTGTGGGATGCACATTAACTTTGCGTATATAATTACTAATCGGATACTTATTTATTTAGTGTGTTAGACACTAAACGACAATTAAGTATAATGCTCGACAATCCTTATTGACGAATGCGGATCTAGTGCTTGAAATATACTCTAAAGATTCTACTTAGTTTCTGTATAGTAAGTAGCCCCCTTCAATATATGTATATCTTTGCTGCGCTAATAGTGATGGCAGCAGCAGCAAAAACAACAACAGCAACAGTAGCAGGAGCAGCAACGACATTAGTGGCCAAGTACACTTTGTATGCATGTGCGAAATGGAAGTGCAAATTGCGTTTGGCGCGCTTTTAATTGCAGCTGCTGCAACTTACTTACTAATTGCGCAGATAATGGCGGCGAATGTTTGTAAACGAAATTGAAATGCTTGCCCAGGCTAACGCCGGGGCTGAGGTCATACGGAAAATGGGTCGAACTAGGCCAGGAAGTGTAGGGTGAAACAATTAGTGCGGCGTTTGTCTGTTCGTCTGCCTGCCTGCCTGCCTGCCTCACGTTCTGTCTGTTAGTTGGGGCATGTGTATCTAGTAGATGTATACATGATGGCAATGGAGTGGAGAGGAGAGGACAAGGGAAGGATGTCGGACTGTCACAATTTCGAACATGTGCACTATTTACTACTTATGCACTTTTGACGTTGCCCAGCACTGGGCTCATGTTTTTGAGGGCTCATGGGGCGTATGCGCAATCTGATTGCCTTTTGCACTTAATTACTGTGAATGGCAACTGTGTGTATGTGTGTGTGTATGTATGTATGTATGTATGTTTGCGAAAGAATTCGTACATTGAGCTGACGTTTTGTATTTTTTTTTTTTTTTTTGTTAATTGAAACCGAACACAGAAAGAAAATGAAGAGCTCAAACAAAAAAAACTTGAAAATGTTCATCGGGAGCTTTGGCGTACAGCAATGGGAAGCTAGAATTAGGCGACAAGTGTTAGGGGAGGGGGTGAATGAAGTTGAGGGGTGTCTGTGGCTTGTACAGAGTCGAAAACATAACTAGAAAATATGCAACACGATTGGCACGATTAGTTAGGCAGAACACAAATTCAATGAGTTATTTTTACGCACCATTAAGATAAAAAGAGAGACTGGGAGAGAGCGACAGAGGAGGAGAGCGAGACAGTTCGATAGAGAGAGAGAGAGAGAGAGAGAGCACGAAAAATGCATGTAAGAGTGACGAATATTGTTTAAATTTCTTTTGGTTTAATTTCATTTTTCTTTTTGCTGTTTTTTTTTTTTGTGATGATATCTTGAATGGGCTTTGGATTTGATTTGCAAAACTTACCGGAACTGAAATGTGAGCGTTTAGATTGTTCATTTTCCGGATCGGAATCGAGGGGCCTTTTGCGTGAGTCCCCCATTTCAGGGCTCGGGCATGTCTCCATAGCAGCGTCTTCGGCCATTTTTAAGTGAATGTTGCTGGTTTTTGATGGATTGAATTGAATTAGATTTAGATTTAGCTGCCTTGGCTTTTTGGTATTTTGTTTTTGTTTTTGTTTTGTTTGGGTCTTTCAATTCGATCAAATTGTTATGATCTAAATTGGTTGTTGTCGTTGTTGCTGTTACTATTGTTGTTGATCTATCATGCGATTTAGTTGTTGTAGCTGAATTGTTTTGTAGTTTAGGTTTGTTTGGGTTTTGGTTCCTTTTGGCAAGTCTTTTGCAAAACGAAACGCTCGTGTGTTGTAATAATGAGGCGGCTGTATTGGTTGTTTTTGGTTTCTTAGAATGGTGCGAGACGAGCTAGTGAGCGAGACAGAACGAACGATCTGATACGGCGCAGAGTTTGGCATATGCTTTTAATTATGTCTATGTTTCAGAGTTCTTCAAATCGCATCTGAAAAATTGATTGTATTGATTGTTGGATGAGTTGGAGTGCGCGTACTTTGGGCTACTTGGTGATGAAGCGGAGCCGGTCTCGTCGTCCTGCGAGTGTCAGTAGTAATGAGTGGATGAGTAGCTGCTGCTGCTGATTTGATTTGTCGCTCAAGCTTAAGCTGGCTTGTTTTATGGTTTATGCGTTTTTGCACACAGAGACACTAATTTATTTATGATCTGTGATCTGAATTCTGTAATCTGTGATCTCTCTGTTTCGCTTCAGGCTTTACAAAATGAAACACACACGCAACGTTCCCCTAGGCTAAAGCTAGGTATTGGCTCTTCGTATTAGTCCTTCTACGTAATTTGGCATACGGTTTTTGGATTTGGATTTTAGATTACGTTTGTTTTTTATTTTCATTTATTTATTTAGTTTATTTTTTGTTGTTGGTGGTTTTGTGGTGGAATGTGCGATTTTTTGTTTGTATGAAAAAAAGAAAAGGAAAAAAATATTTATGAGTGAATTATGCAGCAATAATAAATACATACAGTAAACATTTAGGAATACAATATATATGTATAATTATATATTTCGTATATTATTGAAATGCATTTCAAGTATTAAATTGTATTTACATTATATAGATACTAGTATGCAAAATATTAAATACTACACATGTACATATATACAAGATGAGAGATTTCAAATAGCGCTATACATTGCTTGGACTGTTGGTGTTTGGCGTGGTGGATGTGAAGAAGGAGGGGGAGGGGCAGCAATACTTAGTCATTCTCAAAAAGCTATCAGTGCAGCAGATGAAACATAACAACAAGGGAGACTTTACAAGAGGGCACATTTTTATGTACACATAGCAATTGAAATATGAGAAGCAAAGCGGGGGGTAAGCAAAACATACATATGTGGAAAATGTAGCCCCTCCCCAATGCGAATAGCTTCATGAAGGCTGATATAGTCAATAGCCTTAGAAGTTTCACAGTGAAAGCCGTACAAATGCCGATATTCGATAGGCATCCGTACTCTTGTCCACATCTAATTAACATATCTAATTAAGATTAAGACATCCTGAAATCATTCAACACTAACAGAATTCCGAAAACAATTGAACCAAACAAGTTTCAGAGTTATGCTTAAATGTGCTTCAAAGATCGTTCCGACCAGACAGACAGAACCAAATCGATTCTCTTAATTTTATATAAGAAATAATTATATCATTAAATAAAATATTCTCAATTTTTTTCCAATGGAATAATAATTGTATTATATACATTTTTCATGTGTTTTGTTCAACCTGTTTCCAATTCCTTATTAATTTAACGGAATTGAAAAACAGAATAAGAAAGACAAGTTTTCAAAATGTTTCAGTCCCATTTTAGAGAGTAATTTGATTTTAAAGAGATTCCTTCACTTTTAAATATGTTAAATCCCATGCTATTCGACATTATAGTAATTTGTAAAGATGTTTAAATCAAAGCATTCCTATTAATTTTATTGACCAAAGCACCAATCCGCTGTGAACGCAATAATTGCAAAAAATCACTATTTCGGATTGTGCGAGAACGGAAATAGGACTGTATATTCCGTTTGTGTATTTGTTCCAAAGGCATCCATTTCTGGATGGGATCTAATGACAGACAAGACAGACGTAAACAGAGATTAAAAATTGTTGTATACCTTGTGTTGTTCTAATTAGTTCTGACTTCTAGTGGATATGTGGGCATCATTCAGAGGAAAATATATTTACTATAATTGAATTCATACTAGTCGGTAACTAAAATTAATCATTTATTCATAAAAGTTGTACATTTATGGCATAACTTGTTAAAATGGAAGACGAATTGATACTAAAGCTTTATTACAGAATATGTTCCCGATATTTCTCGAAAGAGCTTAAAAACCCCACAATCCTCTAAGTATTTGAAGAGGTGAGAGATCCATAATAGATACACTTGTAAGTATGTTTTGTTCAGTGCACGCGGCAATGAAAATCAAAATTATAACTTGCATTTCATTTATGCACGAGCTGGTTTTTTTTTAATTTTTATTATGATTTCATTGCTAATTAAAAATGCGTCAAGACAGAAAACAACAACAGCAGTGCAGCAGCAGCAACAGTAGCAACAACAACAAAAACAATAGCAAAGACGACGGCGACGGCTACGATAGCGTCGCGCATTTATTTGTTTAAAATGGCGTTTAATTATACAAATATTTTGGTCGTTGTTGCTGTCGCTGTAGTGGTTGGCATACACTTGATTATAGCCCGCTATATATGCACTCGAATGTGTTTGTGATTGTGTGTGTGTGTGTGTGTGTGTGTGTCTGTGTTTGATTCGACTGCAAGCGACCTTGACCATTAAACAAATTTTTTCGAAAGCAGCAGCGGCAGCGGCGGCGAGTGTAAAGCAAAATGAGCAATAAATGGAAGAAGCAGCGAAAATATCAAAAAGCAATAGCAACAAAGGCAACAACGACAACAGAAGCACCAAAGAAGACATAATTCAATGCTAACACTTTAACGCAGTCTTCTCCGCATCTACCATACATAGTATACTATACTACTGTCCCATAAGATACGTTTTTCAAGTATCTCCCCCCGGCATGAGTATTCGAACATACATATGTACATACGTGTATCTATATTTGTGTATGTATTTATATATATTTTATGGCACCTGTCACGAAAAACCAAAAGCAAGAACAAAACAAAAAAACAGGTAAACCGCACAAATTTGCATTTACTTAAAAATATTTAGTAAGCAACGACAACAACAATATGAACAACAATAAGAAGAAAACTAAAATCAATTTTAGCAGATGCCTCAGAACGGGTTTTCTGTTTCAGAACCAGTCAGTTTTGCGCGCTTAGAATTTCATTATTTCGATTAATTAATTTCTCAACGAAGGGGAAAATCCCCGCCCAGCCCCTTATCATCACCATTGTCTAGGGGCCAGAAGCAAAATGGCGCACAACGTTCGATATAAAGCCAGCCAGCAATGCAAACTTGGCAATAAAACTGCAACTGCCACATTCGCCAGGCCAAATAATAAAGAAAAAAATGTGAAAATACTTGCCACATGCAACGAATTTATATTTTTAAGGTGAGTGAGTGTGTATGTGTTTTGTGTGTGTGTGTGTGAATGGCTGGACTGGCCCCTAAAACTTGCAGCGCCCGATTTGGGCCTGGGCCTGCATTTTGCTTTTCGTGCCGCCTTCTCCTTTTTCTTTTTCTCTCTTAGCTGCCGCTTCTAAAGCACGCAAAGTGCTTAGCCTTTGTAAATGTATATGTAAATACATATGTATGTATGTACATATGTACGTGTTTGATGTGTCCTTGAAATGTATGCACAGAAATAATAGAAGAATATATTATTACATATGTACATATTGTACATAGTATGTACTCAAACAACAACAGAAATAATACATAAGTAAGAGAACAGCAGCTGAGAATATTGCGCTATGTGGGCAAGCAGGCTGGCAGCTTGATTAGATGAACGCGAGACTCTGACGTTGACGTTAACGTTGCTGTTGCTGCTGCTGCTGCAGTCGTCGTCATTGGTGCATTCAAGCCGAAAATGTGTTAATGATGATGAATCTGAAGCAGCTGTGGACGGAGGCTTTGCATAACAAACGAACTAAATGCACTTTTCAATCAGCACGAGGACTTTTACGCGTCGACAGTCAAGAATGGCAAGCAAACGAAAAGCGCCGTTGAATTTCGCATTATTGATCAATTGCGATCACGACCTAAATCTTCAAAGCGTTCCATTTGCCTTGAATTTGCTTTACAACAATTTGCTTCTTATATCACTTTTTCGAAACCAAAACTTTGACCTAGTTGGTAATATACAGATGTACAATCTCAGTATTAGTCGTGAATAATAAATACCACTGTATAATTTTTTTTTTTTTCAAAGTGGTTCAAAACCCATTTTTACAAAATACACAAAATACACCATTTTTACACATATAAGTATGTATATTTAAATTTTAAAGAGGAATAAAAAAGAATTGAGAACATCTTACCAACATTAAGGCGTTTCAAAATTTCATTTATCATGTACAAAACGATATTGCCTTTTTATAAGCAACTATTAAACACACGAACAAAAAAAAATTCTACTATATACCCCATCCCAGCTATGATTCGCTCTTCATCGGAAACTTCTAGAACTATTTATTTTTCTGGGAATGTATCGCATATGTTGTCAGACATATTTACATATATCTATTAATAAATATAAAACATACATATTTACCAATGTAGGAAAATTCCATTTATACTAGACCAAGCACTTTTTACTTCCACATTAGTAAGCACATTACTAGAGAAATAAGTTAACTGGTTTAAATATCAGTGCTTGATATTTTTCTATGTTCAAGTGATCATTTACAATAATTTTGTTAATTTCCTTAAGTCTCTCTAAATAAGTATATTTTAAGATGTTTGAAAATATAAAAGAGAACAACAACTATTAGAATAATAAATAATGAAGGTGTGGTGGTCGCAATAGAACAAGTTACATTTGATATCAAAACGGTTTGCTTTTTGACATCAAAAATATTTGTTCCGAGTGGACAAGCGAATCAAGGCTTCGATGAACTAAACTTGTATACAAATATATAGAAAAACTAATATAAAAGGTGCACAGTAATATATACTTATAGAAATATCATTAGAACACGATCGGCAATAAAAATACCGTCCATAAGAAAGCTGATTTTCACAGCAAGTTTTCAAGTTACCAATAGTTCTGCCTGTCTGTGCAAATAACAAAATGATAGGCATTATTTTTGTCCGGCATATTTTGTTGATATCACAAGGCAACAATCAGCGTACAAACATGTCCATATATTTGTGTTGTACACATCCACCCAAGTACTTATGAGTACAAAACTCATGTGTATGTACATACATATGTATGCTTCTTGCTCAAGCATACATATACTGTATATGTATGTATGTCGGAATGACTTATCTCGTCGGCGCCCTTATCACTCGAGCGGAGACGATAAGGCATTGGCGATAAGGCAGCAACTAAGCAATGAGAAACGAAAGGCGCCTCAAAATACAATTCTGTTCGTTATGTATAGTACGAGAATATGTGTATTTACAAAACAAATTTCAGAAATTGTAGCTTTGCAATCGAGCGGCCTGAGTTTGGGGCTGGGGAGCAGAGACCTACGTTGCAAGTGCGGGTTCGGTTGACATGCGACACAATTTTCCACATCCAATTGGAATTTGACAGCCCGCAGACATGGCATCGATTTCAGTACTTAAAGTTAAAGTTCGTCCCATATGCACACACACACACACACCATATTCTGTACATATTTTTTGTTATTGTTGCAATCTATTAAGTATTTCAATTAACGAGATTCTTGTTGTTGTTGTTGTTATTGTTTTTGTTTTGCCTAACATCTCGTTCTAATAGCATAAATAGGCAATGAAAATATTCAAGTGCAGCAACCGAAATGAGCAGGAAATGATTTTTTAACACAACACTCACATAATGAATTGGTTTTTTTGCTTTTTTGATGAGGTATTCTTTAAGCAGCACTTCCTGCAAGATTCTCTGCCGATGACGGAGTTGGGCGCAAATCAAACAGAACGAGCAAACGCACTGCTAATGACGGAATCTCGAACCTCAAATCTTAAACGATCCACGAATGATGTGCGATAGCGTCGAGACGGCAGACAGTGCGCGAGTACGTGAAAATCAAATACAACTAAAATCGAAAACTCAAAACAATTAAAAACGAAATGAATTTGAGTGGCGACGTTAACGTAGACGCCGACAGCGGCAACAGCGTCAGCGACGCAGCCTGCAGAGTCGAAGGCAGAGGCCGCACACACACAAGCGGATATGAACAGTATATGTGTATGAGTTTGAAGCACTTGTTATCCCGCGCCTGCAGTACTGGCAGCACTAGCAGCAGTGTGAAAAAGCAAGAGAGAGAAAGAGAGGCGAGAGCGCGACTAGCGAGAGAACAACTAGCATGAGAGCAAACTAGCAGTGTACCCAGAGTATCTGGTAGATAACTTATCTGCCAGCGAGACGCGACTGTTGCTAGCCCACTGACTGACTGACGAGGTTTGCTGCGGGAGTTTGCTCAGCCGTTTTGCACTCTTCCTCTCTCTCCCTCTGCGGAACTCTCTCTTTCAAGGAGCCCGCGCCACCAACGAGCAACACACAGCCCACAGCCCTCACTACAGCCTGAATATGTCAGTGTGTGTAGCTGTGTGTAAGTATTGACTTTCTTATCAGTAAACAGATAGTTTATGCTATATATATATATATATATATATATATATATATATATATATATATATATATATAAACCTTTGACTTTTACGTATATTCTTTGCATGTGCACGTATGATTTATGACCGCATGTACGCGTAAATACTTACATATGTACATACATACATATGTACGAGTATGTTTGGGGGCGTCCACTGCACTTTGCCTGGCCGGCTGACAGACAGAACCACCTAGTTCTTTATTGGCACGGTTTTGGGTTTGTTTTTCATGTTTTTCGTTGCCATTTGGTTGCAGACGTTTTGTCGTGGTGATAAACCGAGCACAAATATATGATATTAGCCAAGATTTTGGCAAACAGTGAGGAGCTACCAGTAAGAGGCCTACTGACTGAAATTATAAGACGTAAATAGAAGAAGTCACAATCTGAGCAGAGCCCAGACAAAACAATCATGTGACACAGGAAACCTTGCGATATACATACATATGTTTATATATACATACATATGTACATATGTGTATCATGACAATACATAGAATTCTTTTACGTTGTGATAGAATCACTTGATAGATTATATGCGTAAAAATAAACTATTATTCTTTCTAAATATCACTGTATGCTTCGATGATAGAAGCTTTAACACCGCATAAATTTCATTCACATAACTATAGTATGGTTTTATTGCGATTGCCAACTATGCACATATCTGATCACTATCTAAAAATGATGATCGACGATTCTGAGAAACACCAAATTGTTCAAACACTTTCTATTTGCCTTGCTTTATATCCTTTTTTTTAAATTCTTATTTACATCTTAAATGTTTTATTGTTAGCTTTAATATGTTGGACCTGTATCTGTGTCAATAGATTATTATTTAGACGTTTTACTTTTTACTGTTATAGCCGTATTTCTTTATATACATATAAATAAATTGCGTTTTAGGCTTTTTATTTGGATATCGGATATCACCAATTAAAAGACAAGTTGCTGTAGTAGAATATTGCGCATATGCTATTTCTATTGAGTCATTTATAGGATATTCAATACAGTTAAGTGCAAGTCCTTGCATGCATAACAAGTTTATTAGAGTTAAGCTTAAAACTTGTGAATTGCTATTATGAATCCCTATGATCTATTGCCTTCTTCATCATTTGGAATTCTAACATTTGTGAAAATGTATTTGGTATTTGTTATTCATAATTTTTGTATTAGATCAATTCTGTAATGTCTGTACTAAAAGCATATCAAAGATTTGATATCTTAACATCTTAAACTATATTAAAAGTTGCATTCCTTTGGCAGTAAAGTACGTCACAAATATACAAATACTAAGAAATATTACTATACGCGTATGTTTGTTTGGACATACATACAACATATGTATATGTATTATTTCTGTCTACTACAATAGCATTACCTTAGTGAAGACAAATGGGTCGGAATACTTCGACAAGTCATGTATCTTGAAATTGTCACATTAAAAGCAGATTAAAGCCAAACAATCTCACACTAGAAACTCAACACTCTCTGCTCATTTATTAGCCGTCTGCCTTTGTTTGCCCATTTGGTATCATTTATCGCCTTTTCATATGCTCGACGAAATCTGCTGACAATTGTCGTATCTATCAATGAGTGTGTGTATCTTTGAGAAGGCCGCATTATCTTTACATTTTGACAAATATCATGTACGATAGATTTCCTTGCCTTTTTGTTTGTCATATCGCAAACATTTTAATAAAGGACGCTCAGGCACACAGGCTTGTGTGCGGTGTACGTACATGCATATATGTGCCTGTGTGTGGGTGTATCTCGACCACATCCATACATATGTACATATGTATGTATGTATGTACATATGAGCACATCTTCAAATACGGACGCTTGACAGACGTGTAGATAGACAGGCTGGCTGCTACTGAGCGCTGCCTGCTGGCAATTTATCACCCAAGTACCGACGACGCTAATCTGAAAAACGCTTTTGTAATGGTTTTTTCTTGTCAATAGCATTAACTGTCTTTATAAAAGGCAACAAAGACACTCACATCCCAACCAAAATATGACTAATGCATTGAAAGTCAATAAAACAGACGATTTAATTCCAAGTATACTCAAATATATAGAGAAATACAAATACATACAAATTTGTATAATTTTTCCCTAACTATCTGAACGTCGTAACAGTAGTAATAATGCTGTGCATGAATGCATCCCGAAATATAAGTAACTATAAATATGTACAAAATTATATGAGAATAATATTAATTTGTAGAGGTTTTTTTATTTTATTAATCGTTGAAAGTCACTTGATTCTTTCCATATGCAATTATATAATAAGACAAGAAAAACAAATATTTATCTTTTCTTCATAGCACTATCAGATAATACTGCAAATCGAAAAACTTCCAGGGCTACAAAATAAAAACGAACTAGAACTGACCACTTGCTTATTTGCTTGTTTCCCAATGCAACTCTGCAATTACTGTAATCATCGTTATTTCAAGTAAATTGTGGACCGAAGTATATTTTGATTTCTTATAACATTTAAGTTTATGTTTGATGACTGTGAGGAGAGAAGGATATGCAAAGGTCGGGCGAGCGCTACGTTAACATTCTACTCGTTTCCAACTCGGCTATCATCATACTTCATTCAAAGCTATCCTCCTCCATTATGTCCTCCACAACCTCCTGCCATCCGCTTCCCATTCAAACAGAACTGAAAGTCATTCGCACTGTGGGCCGACAATTTCAAAGACCCCATAAATGCTCAGCAAACCAGACTCCAAACAATTGCCCTAAATTCATAATTGCAGCATGGCAAATGCTACAAACACAAAAACAACAGCAGCAACAACAACAATAACAATAACAAAAGCCAGGCATATACATAGTAATAATAACAACAAAAACATCTGAAAATGGGGCAAAAAATCAACGTAGTTGAATTAAGACAGAATCAAACGAGGGGCACCGCAATTGGGGGAACCCTCTATGGTCAGCAGTTGATAGCTGGCAGCAGTAGCGAAATCACTGAGCTTTGTCTGCCTGCCGACTGAGTGGGATGAGGGGTGTGTCGAGAGGTAGTGAGGGAGTCATTAGCGGAAGTTAACAAAAGGCCGCATGGAGCAGTAAAATAAACACGATAACGGCGACATCGACACGAATGCAAATACACACACACATACATACATACGAGTACTTATGTATAGTCGGCATGCACAAACATTCTTACACAACAATGGCGCAAATGTCATGCGGTTTCATGACCTAACCTGCGCAGCTCCCTTCAACCAACTAATCCGCAGGATATCTTGTGCCGCTTTAGCTTTATATTTTATAAGTGTTTAGCATGCGGCCATGTTTTTTGTTTTTTATGCCTCCGAGCTTTAAAGAGCAAAGTAAGGAAAGGCCTCTTGAGCCTGCAGTTAGGACTTTGGTGTGAACTTTCGTGTGTTTAGGCAAGCAGCTAAAGTAAATATGTTCTTACATAGGTACATATGTATGTATATATATGTACATACATATGTATATATGTGTGTGTATGTAGGAAAGTCGCAAATATGAATGAGCTAAAGTTAATGCGAAACGAAAACCGAGCGACCTCGTTGACTTTGGCGGCACGTTTCTCGTTTCCCATTCCCAATTCCTCTCTCACTCGTTCCCTACATGCTCCTCGGCTTTCGGCAATGCCAGCAGCTTGTCGTCTTGTGTGCCCAGACCTGAGATTCTTGTGGCTGGCAAATGAAAATTTTTGCATAGACAGCACTATGATTTATATACATACATACATACTTATGAATGTAGATATGTATGAACGTTTGTATGTACATATGTACATACATATGTATATAATTTTGTTTGAGTGTCTCACATGTTTACTAGACAGTCCTCTGGCTGGGCCATAAGTAAGAATGACAGTCATATTGGGTGCCGTTTATTTTGTTCCTCTTACCTCGCATGTTACATGAAAAATTAAAGCAAAAATCAATAAACGGAAGCACGCGATGCGAAATTGCCACCCACTGACCCAAAGTCATTTTTTTGCAGGGTTGGTTCCCCACCAAAATAAATACGTACATACATATGTATATAAATATATGGAGAACCAGCTGCGACTCCTACCGATGATGGGTGGGTAAACACTCTTCGAACAACAAAAAACTAGTGAACTTTGTCAACTCCGACACTTTCTCGAGTACAAATATCTTCCGAACACTATAGCTAAGCCCTTTTGTGCTGAATACGAAAAGAAAAAACAATAAGCTATCGATTTATTAGGGAGGAGTGGGGATGTACGTTGGAAACAAACACTTTCCCTTTCACGTACTGCAGAGTACCTAAATATACACAGTACAATCTCAGTAGTTATTACAATTTGTCTTCCATTCGCATTGTCGAGTCTGTAATCCAGAGATCACCTTTTTTGTTTGTCACCTCAGTTATCCACACAATAATCAATTATTTATTCGAATTTCTATTGGTATTTATTTCGGGACCTTCCCATGTTCTACATTTTATGCGTACTTTAGTAAATTACCGGGAATTAAAAGTGCGAAAGGAGTCCTAAGAGCACAAACATAGTAGTGCTGAGCCTATGTGTCATATACAATAAAAAGACATCACAAATAAATGAATTACTAGCTGGCCTAAAAATTAAATCACAATACTCTTGGATATCAATTAGACAGAAACCGGCAGCTCTTTTTTTTTTTGGCATATACATACGTTTTGAAATGTACAAAAATATGAATATTTCAAAATGTTAAAATAAAAGAAAATTGTTTATATGAAATCATGTTGATTGCTTAATATTTGGGATTCGATTTTATAATGTTCGTGGAAGATTTTTTGTATTGCAATCCTCCTATAGAAGCTGAGGATTTGATGAACTTACGAATAACAGAAATCCAGAAAACTTTGTTTTGAGAATTCAGGGCGTGGTCAGAATCGTTTACATCAACTGCCTCTATTTGATTTTTTTGCTCACAATATTTCTATGTACATACTACTAATAGGCTAAAAATACTCGTCCTACATTTTCGAATTACGACCGAAAGTGAAATATTTGAAAATTTCATAATTTAGATACTAATAACTTTTCAAAGGCAACTCTGTTTATTAATATTGTTGGATTGTCACTAATTCTTATTACATACACGAGTATACATCGGCACCTGTCTGTGCATAAAATGCAGCAGACTATGCCATAATCACTGCCATATGCCAGTGATGAAATTCAACTGATTTGGGTATTTCTGCAGGACGATGTCGCGAAGCACACAAGTAATGTTGCCAAACAATGGTTCTAAGGGAACAGAATCAATGTACTAGAATGGTCAACCAACCAATTTTGAACAACTTTGGGAAGCAGTTAGACATTCTTGGAGTTCCATTCCTCCCCAAAGATGTCAAAATCTTGTCCATGCCAAAGCGATGTGTTGCAGGTTTTGCTACAAAATACTAATATTAATTAGAAAGCTCTAATTTGAGTTTTTTGACTATTAGACGTATTATTATTATTGAATCAATTGGCGCAAATAAGACCCCAACAAATGAAACTCTACTATACTAAAATTTAAAACGAATTAATGAAATTTTGGAACATTTCTTTTAAATTGTTATACTTGAATTTGTTGTCATTTCTTTATGATTTGCTTGTTAATATACTATACCTAATAAAAAATATTATTTAAGTACATATATAGTATCTTTTGCAGGAAGAATTGACAGTAGAATTATGAAGACTGATATATCGAGGAAAAATATACAACATATTTAAGAGCCTCAAACTTGACAAATGGGCGGTAAGTCATTGGACCTTTAACAACAGGTAATTTTCGTTGCTGTTTGTTAAAACAATAGTTTGTTAACTATTTTGTTAATCGTAGTTTTAATCATAGTAGAAGTAGGAAAAATAAAATATCTCAAATGATTGTGAACAGTAATGCCTAATCATACATACTCTTCAAAACAGCTGCCTCACAGTTGTGCGTTTTGCAGATGTAAGTAGCATCTCAGCTAATTTCAAAAGCTAATAGTTGCTGAATCCATTTGCATTTCTAGGCCTATTGAAGTGATTATGTTAGCTATAATTTTATAGTCCAGCTTTAAAGTGCCTTTTTGTTCTTTGACGGTAGCTCAACTGTAATTGTTACGTGTGGCGCCTGCCCACAGTGGGTACTACAGTTTGGACAAACTCCATATATGTACATAGTAAGTATAATTTTTTACGATTGAGCATCATATTTATGATGATGATGTGATGTAGTCATTTGTCTTGATGCTAAGTAGCAGCACATCACGCACTCCTCTCTAAGTCTTCTGCTTGGCAACTGTGGCTGCTTCTGTGGCAGCAGGAAGGGTTCTGCTATGTCTAGCAAATATTTGCACGAGAGTTGAAAAAGCATCAGCGCGTCTATTTAAGCAAGATAAGTGCTCGAGTGTTTGCCTGAGGATGTGAGCAACGAAAACGAATGCCGGTCGTGGGGCTTTCGGATCTGCAGGATCTTCCAGGTACCCCTTTCATCGCTACTCCTCATTGCCTGGAGTGGGCTGGCACGAAGAGCAACGTGTGTGCCATAAGTGTGGAAACATGTAACTTGGGCATGCTTTTATGCGCATAATTTATGCTCGTTTCAGTGGGACACCTAACGCCCCCTCAACCACGATCCCCGGCATGAAGCCTTCAACGACAAAGTCGGACGGACGGGCTGACTGACTGTTTGTCATATTTCGTCTGTTGTTTGTTTCTTTTTCATTCTTTATGTTCTATTTTATTTTTTGCTGCCGCTGCTGGCAACACAAAAATAACCACTGAAGTAAGCTGCTTTACGTCTCCTGATTTTCACATGTGTGTGTAGATTTTAGCTTTAGATTTCGTTGACTCGTCTCATGTCTTTTGTTTCAAATGTGGCAGTCATGGTGGCACGCTGGCGGTAGGCAGCGTGACTTAATGCGCCAAATTATAAACACGCAGTCACACACACAAACAGAGGCAGACAAACATGCATGTGTGTGCATGTGGGTATGCGTTTATTATAAATATAATATGTATTTCAGCCGCTTCCTTATGGCGCCTATTTGTGCCGAGTCGACAAAGAGCCCCACTAAAAAGGACACAGAAACACGCACACAGACGACTATACATATATACACAAATACATGCATAAGCATATCGTACGTATAGGATGTGTGTGCACAAAAGGTGGCGCGTTATGACTGGGTAGGATGCGATGTGAGTGAAAAGCGTCATTGCCGTCACAAATTCTAATTATTAATGAGTCAAAAATTACATGAAATTAAATTAGAAATTCTCATTAGCTTAGCTGATTATGTGTTGCATAATAAAAAAAGCAAATATGGACCGTGTGTGTAAAAAACAACATCGGCCCACCACCTGGCGTATACGTAATGTGCTCGTTAATGGGCGGCTAAAAATATGGAGAAACATATGTATGCGCACACACAGGCACATTCACGCAAAGGTACATAAGTATGTACAAATTTAGACACTGCGTTTTTCACATCACACATGTAAGTATGTAGACATGTGTGTGTGCATTGAAAAACTGTCGAAGTCAAAGTTTTTATATTTTGTTTTTGTTTTTTAGTTTCGTTGGTGTGTGCATAAAAATGTTCGTTTATGGGTGAAGGTTGCCGACGTAATATGCCAAAAATAAATACAAGAAACGAACGACGACTACAACTATGTAAGCAACAACGAGAACAACAACAACAACAACAACAGTATGTATTAAAGCCAAAAAAGAGCAACGCAACTTTATGGCCAACTAAATTGAACGTTGCTGGCCATTATCAAGAGTGGCCAGTGGGGCGCACATGGTTTAAATATTTTCAAGGTACAAGAAAATATGCAGTCGCCAAGCAAAAAGAACAAATGCGCTGAACTAAACAGAATAATGCGAACGAAAGAGACATCGTGACACCGACAGAGGGGGGTCAAAGAGGGAGAGCGAGAGCGTGAGTGTGAGAGAGGTGCTTGCTGACACCTACAGTTGGGCACGTTGTTGTTCATAAAGGGGGATGCAACGATGGGGCTTTGCTGGGCATCATGAAAACAAAATCAAAAGCGCACAATTAGGCCAAACGAGCACAGAGACGGCAAATAACAGAACAGAAGAGAACGGAGAAGAGAAGAGAACAGCACTGTACAGTATAGTGCACGTACATACAAACAAACAGGTCGACCAGACATGCATACATATGTGCAGATACGTATGTATGCCTATGCATGTGTATTTCTATGTTTGTTTGTGTGTGTGTGTGCATGTAGCAATGTGTGTTTTATGCAAATTACTGTGGCAAGTTGCGGGCGAGCTCACGAAGCACACACACACGAATTGCAAAACTATGTCGCTGGGTTTCTGTTACTCGTGTGCGCGCCTTCTGTTGTTATTGTTGTTGTTGCAGAGTGGGCGTCCAATCACAGGTGCTGAGGTGCTCAACTGCCCAGTCCAATGGGGAAAATAGAAAAGGTGCGTCTATGAATTACCCATAAACAAAAAACCCCAACAAAATAGCAACAAAGCACAAGAAACGAAACGAAGAAAAACGGGGAAGACATGGATTCTCCAAGTCAAAGTAAACAGTTAACGGTTGGGCCGCTACAGCAGTTGCCCCCTAATCGAACAAACTGTAATTGTATTGAGCAATATGCCCAAAAGTGATGGCAGATTTGCATGCCAACAAAAATTCAATAAATAGTGTTGATTAGGTGAACGATAGTCATATACAACAAATGTACATACTTGTAGTTAATCGAGTACAAGGATCAATAAAAAAATCAAAAGTATCCATAGATTTATTTCGAAAATATGTACGCAATTGTTATTTAAACATGAATCTACGTGGCTTTAATAAATTTTAAGTTTTATTATGTTTAGACATTTTATATAATTTATATTTTTATTAGTATTTTTCAGTATTTTTAATATTTTAAAAAACTTTCAGTTGGGTTTGAGCCTTGCAACTTGCATCGAAAGATAATATGTTCTATTATGGGATCGAAATTGGTGTTAATGCAGTTGCGGAACTGATTGCTTCTTACTTGCACTCAATTCTCCATACAGTTTAATTTCCACTAATTTAATAGCAATTTTCAGAAAGACTGGTCCCTATATTTCAAATTCAAATGGACAAAAAAAGACATGTAAATCTACGAAGTATGGAAAATACATACATATGTATAGAAATATGGTGGTGATGTCTATATTTGGCGTCTTCATGGGTTGTCTAAGGAGTTAGAAACAGCAAACTAGATTTTAAAACGCAAGCTTCAATTCCGTATTCCACTTTGGACACAATGCTCGACCCACTGACTTTTTGTTGTCTGGCAGCATTAGGAACTCCGCATAATTAGGCACACAGATAGCGTGGGCAGAAGCGGCCTTTCTTATTCTAATCGAAAAGTTTATGCCTGTACGAGTATTGCAACATTATGGAGCAGCCAGAAGGCAACATGTTTCAGCAACATTGCTGCACCAACTAGATACTTGCGAGAGTAATTAAGTGAATAAATTAAATGACACTGGTATAATAATTAAAAATAAAGCCGTCGGTCGCGACAATGAAACAAATAGTTTTTATATGTGCGACCATATTTTTGGCATTTTAATTAAAATTTGCCCCAGTTTCTGCTTCCCCCTCCACTCCCACCACTCCCGCCACTCCGCACCATTCAACCGGGGACAGTCGCCAATATGCCACTTGTCGGCTGGGCCGTGCGATAAGTGTGCGGGACAAGTGAGATTGGGCATCAAGCCGAGAGCGTGTGTGAGAGAGGAGACCCAATTTTTGAGAATCAATGCTGGCAGCGACTGCCATTGGCAGCGCCAGCGGCGACATTCACATTGTATACAAATGTACATAGTATGTACATAGATACATACATATGTAGGTATATACTTGTTCATAGAAGTACATATGTATGTAAGCATGTGTATTCTTCACATGTATGTACATATGTAAGAATGTGTTTTCGAGCCCCCAAGGCACCATTACCATTTCATTTTTGGCACGTCGTTGGCTGCACTTTTTTCGTTTCCTCTTCCCCCTCTATGCAACTATTTTCGTTGCTACCACTGTGGCAGCCAGCAACTGTTTTTTCGCTTCGAGGTATGCACAACGTACTTGCCGCACAGCCGCAGTCGCAACCGCAGTTGCAGCTTGCAAGTTGCAACCCCCTCCTCAACCACCAGAGGCGCCATGATCACATAGCGCGAATGCCAGCCCCGCGACCGCTCTCATTATTGTTATTATTTTGTATGCCGTCAGTTCTTATGCCTTTTTTAATGCTTATTGTTTTTTGCTTTAGCGCGCTTTTGACTTTGCTTTGTTGTCATTTTTCTTGTTGCTGTTGCTGCTTATTAAATATTCCCATTTTATTTGTCGCCCGTTGCTGACTGTGTTCATTGTTACGTCATAGTCGCAGGCATTTCAATTCATTAACGGCGCTTCAATTGAATCAACGACGATGACAAGTACATATGTAGATACAACAACAATGCTTACGACAACAAAATGAGCAAAACAGCAAAGTTAATAAATTAATAAAAACAATACACATATAGTACATATACATACATATGCCAGTCAGTATGCATGTTCTATCTATGAAATAACTAAAATGCAATTCATTTAGTTTGCTGTACATACATATGTACATACTAATGTCAGTACATATGTTTGTATGGATGTACATATGTATACATACATACATGTGCGTACATATAGCAACATAATGTGTTCCTTACTTAAAGACTTTGAACTTGAAAAGTTTTGAAAGAGGGACTTCGCAGGTATTGCTGTAGTTAAAGCACGAAGGACTCGAATTATTCAAAAAATAACCTGCACCACTGATTCGATTACAAATAAATAACGTACGATAGCAGAGCCAAGAATTTATAATGGCTTCCTCACTTAATGTTATTGTCTGTCAACAAAAGTATAAAGACTTCTGCAATTATTAAATAGAGGATTCCTCGCAACACTAGATAGTTGGCAACTGCAAAAACTGATTCCTGATTCAATTCTACGACTATGTATATACATAGGTTAATTTACTATCTTTACAATTATTATATTTTGATTGAATGCTCAATAGAGTACCAACACACAAGTAAGCACGATGGCGAAATTCTATGGTGATGGTTTGGCTCAGCTTTTATATTGAAGGGTATTTCTGAGTTTTTTTTTTGTCAAAACCAACGAATTGAATTAGATGGGCTACTATAAATACCTACTTGTATGTACATATAGTATGTATAGACATATCCTGTCGTTTTAGTAATTTTCCTCACAAAGCAGCACACCTTTTGCCTAATAAACTGAGAACTTCATACCAACTAAAATAACAATAAAAAAATAAAAAACTGTCGCTGCCCATTATGCCAAATAGGTTAACAGCCATTTCGTGCCTTTTGCACAAAAAGTTGTTTTCGTTTCTGGTGTTTGCATAAACCTTGGCATGTTTTGTTTGCGATCGCACCCAACAGCCATCTATGTACTTGTACTCGTACATACATACATATGTATGTTTGAACAGACATACAGACATGTACATATGAATGTATGTCTCTGCTGACAAAGTCGACCTGTAAATTGCGCAACGGGTGCTAGGGAGTGGGCGGGATGAGGGAGGGTGAAGAGCAGCATGTGCATGTAAAGCGACAAGAGACAATTTAATGCCTATTTGCATTTTACAACAAACTAGAAAATGCGGCAACGATGAGAGAACGAGGCTAGTGAGAGAGGAGAGACGAGAGAATTTATGAGAAGATACCCAAACAAGGGCCATGGCAGAGGGGGCGGGCAGGATAGTCCACAACTTAAACAGCTGGCTGAGGAGATTATTATAGCGAGATTAGTTTGCATCGCGGGCCGCAACTAACTTTGATTAGAGATGGCTCAACAGGGGCTGGAATGGGGAATTGGGACTGGTTGGCATATAATTTCATTAAATTGTACAAAAATGTTGAAAACGTACAAAATGGGGAAAAACTACCAGAACATACATACATACATACACACATACATAGTGTCACTATGTATGTAAATACATACATATGTAAATATAAGTAACATATTTTAACAGCTGCTGAATCGCAGAGAATCAGAAAAATAGAGGAAGAGCAAGAGAGAAAATGAAGCGGAGCCTGAAATGCTGCGCATATGGAAGATATAGAAAAATAGTAAGATTATAGTACAGTGAAAACTGTTTGCGACGGACAATCCAGCAATAATAGGAATTGTTGGCATCAATTCACACATACATGGGTATCGATAATATAGTGTAACAATATCGATTCCGTAATATTGGAGCTGCCCATTTGTAGAGTTTTCACTGTACATGAATAACAGCAACTATAGTTATCACTAAAAAGGAAAATAAATACACTAAGCTATTTAAGAAAATGTTAAATTCTAAGCGATATTATAACTAGATATATTCACCTTTTTGCAAGGAGTCGTGCATAGAACTGCAATTATTTCAGTGGCCTATATATGAAAGGGCTACTTTTTGCTGAATACTATATACACACATATACACATATACTATTTGGTATATACATATATATACGTATGTATATACTTCATATATGAACGTACATATGCAGGTATATAGGACTATATTGCTGGCGTTGCTATTGCTTGCTTTATTGAAACTATATAATTAATTATAGGATTTTTCCAACGAAAACATACATATACATATGCATATCAGTTGCGAGTAGATTGATTCTTGATATTCTTCTTCTTCTTTTCGTTTAGTATAACTTTTGTTTTTATTTGAAGTTCAACTTACAGTTAGTTTCAGTCGTTATTGTTGTTATTATTCTTGTTGCGTGCGCACGATTAACGAAATTAATTTAACGAATTCAAACTCAACCTTTTTCATTGGTTATGTAAAGCGCACTCGCATACATACATACATACATACATACAAATGTACATACACACGCACACACAAGTACACCGACGCAAATTCCCGCTAATTCCAACGCGCAAACAAACTTCTCAACATATGCATATGTGTGTATGTACGAGTATAAGTAAATGTTTATTTGTTTGTATGTAAGAAATTTGGCTTGCCAGCTATCCAGTCCGTATTCATCAACTTGCACAAATTTTTTGAAACTATATCAGCAGCAACGTTATCTCGAACTGCTGTTGAATATATGAACACACTGTATGTGTGTATGTATGTTTGTATATATACACATATGTACATATGTTTGTGCAATATGCCTTTGCCGTTGCTTTTCACGTACGCGTTGCGTCTTCTACTTTACGTGTTTGCGTGCTCGTCTCTCGTTTAATTCTAACTCGGACAGCAGAAAAAGTGCCGCAGTCGCAGCAGCTGGGAAAAGCAAACAGCAGCAAAGCTCAAGCTATCGAAAAGTTTCTGACGTGCTCCGGCAGCTTACTCTCTTCATTCTCTCTTTCCCTCTCTCTCTCCCTCTCTCTCTCTCGCGTGTTTATGGTCTCTTCCAGCATTGCTTTCTTATTTGTATCTGTGTGCCACGTACACGTGCCACTGCTGTTTACTTTGTTTGCATTTGTGTGGTACATTTTGTACATTGATTTTTATAAGTGTACATACATACATATGTATGTGTTTACATACACACATAGATATATGTATGTATGTATATGAATATGTACATACAGTTAACGCTTTGTCGCCTGCACACTCAAATTTAGCATCGAATCGCTTCGTGCCAGCTGTTTGTTTTAAAATGTATTTTTCAATTACATTTTGCGATTCATTTTGTCGCAACTCACTCTCTGACTTTGCTCTCTGGAGCTTTCGCGGCCACTTGGTGCTCTTCTAATGTTCTCACGCAGACTCTCAGTGCTTGGCAACGTCGCGAGTCGCGACTGAGAGCTCCGAAGGTATCGAGAGTGCGTGCCTAAGTGTTATTATGTTGTGGCTGTGCCGCTTATTAGGGCACTAGGTTTTCTTGCAAAGAAAAGTGCTGCACAAACCCACACACAGACACACACATATATATATGAATATCCATACATATGTATATGCTAGAAAGAAGCGGAAGAGAGCAGTGTTAGGACAACATTTTGCATTTCCTGTGAGGCTAGTAGTGCTTCTTCCTCTTCTCCCGTTGCAACGACTGTTCAATGAATTGCAGTTGAAACACGTTGCGTATGAGCAATGTGCCTAATCTCGCCTTGAGCTGAATGTTAATTGCATTGCAGACCAAATTGTTTATGACATAATAAAATAAAGAGACGAAAAGGCGAAGAGAGACATCGATCAGTTCGAGTCACACCAACCAATTAAGAGACAAGGCTGTTATACACATACTGGAGTCGGTGCATTCAAGACGCTCTCGACAATAACAAGAAAAACTTGTTACAAAATTCGATTAAAATATGCATATTATGTATACGCGCTGTGGGCGCAAGCAGCAGTTTGAAGCCCACTGTGTTTTATCAGCCAAGCGTTTTGCTATCAGCGTGAGAGGAAAACTGTTAAAAAGCTTTGCAAAGGCGCTCACACATACTCTCGCGCGGTCGTACAGCCTTGTGTGCCGTGGTGAGTGTTCGCTCTTTTCTGGTGTCGATTTGACACACTTTTATATGACGTCGTTGATTTTAATTTCGTTGGTTCGCTCATTTTTTCTGATACCCTGAAGAGAATGGGGCCAATAAGAATCTACCTGACTAATGTAATTATAATTCACATCAGAAACATGTTCTAGCCAGAATTGAGTTTCTTAACGCACATATATGTACATTAGTTGCGCTTGCATTCAAAAGCCCAGTTGCTTGATAGTTCAGTCCTTACAGCTGATTGGGCGATCTATGTATGTATGTATGACTGACATTGTAGAGAATAATGTCTTCGGTGTCCCTAATCAGATTTGGCGCGTGTTTTTTGTATGCGGTCTCCCGTTTGTTCGTTCTTTCGATTGCTCGTTTATGCTTTTGCGTTCCCTTTTTTCGTTTCTGTGTTACTCTGCATGACATTTGACCATTGGAATGAGGGGTTCCTTATTATTTAACATACTATTCGTTGCTGGATTTTTAGATTATGTTTGCTTGATGCCTCATCAGATAAAAAGCAGTGGCAACAGCATCAGTAAATTGTAATTAATACAAAACTAGCTGTTATTGTTGTTATTGCTGTTGATTCAGTCTTTGTTATTGCACGCTTCCAATAAGCCATCTGCTGGTCCGTATTGGAATGCTTTATTGTTATTTCTCTACCTCAGACAGTTCCAGCGATTAGATTTTAAGTGTTAATTAGATTTTGTTTCAGCACTTCAAATGTAGCGCGTTACAATTTCTGTTTTTTTTTCTTTTTACTCTGTCCCTATGTGTGTGTGTGTGTGTGTGTCTGTATCTGTGTTTGTGAGTATTTATGTAACCAGCATGGCAAGTGAGCGAGCAGAGGCGCGCACATACCGAGACATAGATACAGATACTTTTTGGCATTGAAACAAAACGTAGTTCAAAAAAGCACACACTACATACACGCACATTTACACACACGCGCTCATGCAAGCACAAATACAGACGCACGAGCGACAAAACTTAGAAGACGGCGCAAAGAACGTCGAAGAAACTAACGTGCGACGCATAAACACGAACAAACTCACACACTCACAGATACAAATAAGCTTAGAGAGATACATACACTCACATGTACATAAGCACAACCACCGAACCACACATCCAAGCATCCATACACATGTGAATAGCGTACGCGTGTTCATTTAATTTAATATTGTTCATTAGAATTAAATCCAACAACAAAAACAATAGCCACATTGATATTTTCGTATTTCATTATACTTGGGACTGGCTCTCAGTCTCAGATGCGACTTCTCTTTCTAAGCCATTAGAGGCGTCTTATAATGAGCTTCGAAGTTATTTACGCTGCCACCAATGGCTATAATTCAGTTATATGTATGGTTATTAGTCCAATCCAATTCGCATTTCTGATATGCATACATATGTATGTAGTTTCTTTTGTTTTTGTTCTCGTTTCTGTGCTGCAACCGCAGTACTCAGAACTATTTTATAGAGCACTGTGCTTATATAGTTATGTATGAATTACATATATAAGTACCATATAAACAAAACTCACTGGCACTCTGGACTGTCTGAATCAACTCTGAATTGAACACTGAACTGAGGCCGAACTGAAAATCTGAAGCAAGCGCGTTGGCTCCGCTTCGTTCGCTCGTTTCATGGACTAGGCACTCTCCTCTCTCGTCGATGCTACGATTTCTGTACAGAATTCAAAATTCCGATGGTGGGTTAGTCAGTGGTTGCACACATTTGAGACCACGAGAACGAGTGTCTTGTATCTATGTGTCTATGGGTCGTCCATGTGTTGGTGAGCGTGCTGCTCACTCACCGATTCAGATTCAGTTTTGCTTTCGTTTTCCACTTCCAATTGGAAGAGCACATGCCCACTCTCAGATTAGTGGACGCTCTCTTTTTAAATTCCCCCTCCCTCTCTCTCTCTCTCTCTCTCACGCGCTCTCTCTGCCTTTTTTTGAAAACAACCACTTTACGCTCAATTTGGATTCAATATGATTTTCCAAGCGCACACAAAACACGCGCTCGTACTCGTGTTCGTGCCTTGTCCCACTGTCGCATATCCTACACGAGTATGACTGTGAAAACTCGAATAGGTCATACCGTAGAAGCTGGCAGATTGCGCGAGGAAGCGCATCGGTTCAAAATGCCTTCCTGGCCGTTTGCTAAATGTTTCCTCTTGTTGACTCTTTACAATTGGCGAGAATTTAATAATTGAATATAATAAATAGAAGATAAATATCTCAAATAGCAATAATTTAATAATTCGAAATAATCAATACATAAATCTTAAGTACTATACGAATAGAGTTGGGTGTGATTAAAAATTTGGATTCACTAAGTGTGAAAAAAGCACTAATAAGGGGAAATCGGACCAGGCTTGTTTTACCTAATATAGGGTGTATTAACTCTTCGATGTATAATTATTTATTTACAGGCACACTTAATTTGGCTTAAATCTCAATTATTACCGATTATTTTCCAAAAAAAAAATTGCAATATTGGCAGTCATAAACCTCCACAGCGACTATCAACTGAATTTTATATGTGGCTGCTTTATATAATTTTACAAAATATAGTCGAATTTATACATTACACTAATATATCATATATGTATGTAGCTGCCATATAAATGATAGCACTATTTTCCAATACTTTCCTGGTTTTTGATCAAATTCAGTATGTGGTGATTTTACAATATAAGCATGTTCATATACGCACTCTCTAAACTAGTAAGTACATGAAATGTACAAGAGTATATTATATTTGCGCGAGCTGAAAAATGTAACAGGCAGAAAGAAGCGTGGCAAACCTCACAAAGTATAAATATGCTTGATCAGCATGAAAAGACGAGTCGATCTATGTCTGTTGTCTGTCCGTCCGTCCGTATGAACACCTGGATCTATAAGAGCTAGAGACACCAAACTTTGCACAAAGATGCCTTATGTGTGCACGCGTGCAAGTTTGTTTTTTTGACACCCCCCCCCCCCCCCCACATCCTCTTAAAAGGGGGTTTTCCGTATTTCCGTTCTCATAACCACTTATATCTCGGAGACTATAAGACCTAGGGACACAAATCCCAGATGCCTTAATTGAATACGCAGAAAACGTATATTTTGGAACTGATTTTTCGTAACTCCTGTATTTTTTGTAATTTTTCATTGAAACATGCATAGACACGCATATTTGCAAATCGTATGTTAGTATGCATTTATACCGCTTCGAGTTCGAATACCAACGGAGGTAAATTTTATCAAAAATTTTCTTAATTATTTTAATTTCTATAATTATGCTAAACATATGTATAGAGTTTTTCAATGTCGGGAAACCCGACTTTAGCTTCTCCACTTATTTTTCGTTTTCATTTTGGATACAAACCCCACCTATAATCATATTTATCTTTTTATTAGGTCGTAAACGAAAAACTGTCAATATAACTATTGTTGCTGGAAATATATACCAAGCGTGAGTAAACGGTATTACCGATTATAACTCACCTTTGTTGTTGGTTGGACTATCGTCATTTAAGTACTAATGTAGAGAAACGAGAATGTAGGTCGACTCCGCTTAGTATAACGAGATGTTCAACATTAACTCCTAATTTTAATTATTTGCTTCAGTTGTTTATAAATTACAAGTCTGTTAGTTTGACATGAAATCGGGAAGCCAAGCCATATTTCTTGCACACATAATGTACATATATCAAGATTATTCTTTGCAGCTCATGTTGCTTTCGCTATACGACTTATCAAAATAAATACAAAAAACATGCAGATCTTATTTTAAATATAAGATTCTCATTTATTACCTAAGCTAATCGATTTATCCGTTAAACTTAATATTCAAACAATAAATCGAGTCATGAAGAAAGTTTGCTTTACAATTTGTTGATGCACCGTTACTTTTATAAATCTAGCGCCAACTTAATTGTGTCGCTAAATATGTAAAATAAATGTATAGATTCGATGCCTTGTTAATTAAATTATTGAGGTTCATAATTAACGTAATTAACTGAAACGTACATTTTATTGTTTCTAACCTCTATTGAGATTCATTTAATTCGAGTTAAAAACCAATTTGGTGACGTCGTGTACAGTGATACAGTATTAAATGTATTATAAATATATTGCGATTACGTCTTCCCTGACTACACTTCCTTTATGTAACAGTAATTATTGTTGTTAATTATGCTGTAGTGTTAAGTTAGATATTGTTTGTTTTAAAACGCAACACGTTTTAAAAATATCACACAGAAAACCAAATTTAAAGTATACAAGTGTACAATTAAAATAAGTGAATAGACCTGAATCGAACACAAATCTGATGCCTGTGCCTTTTAGTGAGTTGAGATTTCTACTTCATATAATATATTTTAAATACGTAATTGTTCGTTTACGTAAAGTTTTATGTTGTGTCAGTGCTTTTGTAGAATGGCTTAATAAATATGCGTCTAAATAAAATTCAAAGAATTAGCGTGCCTGGGGCACCCAGCAGAGATTCATTAGTTAGTGTTGTGGCCATTGCTGTTGGTCCTTTTTGAAGGAAGCAAGTCAACTCTCATTGCTTGGGTACGTAACTACATAAGCTGCAGTTTCCATAGGACACAATGCAGGCGCTTTCTTCGGCTCATACTGCTGCAGTTTCTGCAAAAAAGTAAGAGTGCTACGGTCACAGCTTATAATGCGCTGATCCCCGGTTTCCAGCAAACTGCAAACATCAAACTGCAAGCAAATGAATTTGAAAACATTATTAGGAATTGGAATTTAGTGTAATTATACATTTTGAGGTAAAATAATTTATACATAATTTAGAATATAGTATATATATTCTAAGCAATCCATGAGAGAAACTTTTTCCCTGATAAGACATGTCGATTCTACCAATCGTTGCATTAAAACATGCAACTTCAGTAGTTGGGTGTTGCAAAAATTATATAAAGACCAAATTTTGTAATGATATAAATAACATAGCTCTCTGAGATACAGATTTCATACGGACGGATGGCCAGACTTAGCTAAATTGTTTAGTCTTTAGTGTACCCTTTCATATTCCCCAGACAACTTTAGTGGTTTTCTTTGTTACCTTCTTTGCTTTGGGCTCGACTCCACATTGCTGCACCTGTGTACGATGTAGGACAAAGCCTATGCGCTGTGATTTTGCTGTGGCTTTGCTCAGGCGTCTCATTACAACAACATCCAGATCCTCATTAGCGGACGGATGACTGCTACCGAATTGCGGCAAAGCGCCCGTCCAGCCATTCTCGGCGAATATGAATTTATCCAGAGGATCCAGCAAAGCTTGCGATGCCTTCAATGATGCACTAGTAAGATATCCAGCAGCATGTGCCTCTGAGGGTCGAGCACATCTACTGATTTCCTCAACGACCAAACGGAATATATGCATCACTGGTTTGTTGTCCAGCACTCCCTGGCCTAAACCGCGATCGTCATCGCTGGCCAAGCGACGATCCTGCATAATTTCAATCTCGCCTACGGCTAATGAAGAGCCGCCCAATGGCTGGGCCGTGAGGAATGTTAAACGTGTGTTAGCATCTTCTATAAAAATGGCTGATGGTACGGGGTAGTAGTTCGCCTGAAGCGGCAGCTTGCTGAAACGTCTGCGCTTAATGTGCTGCAAACCATTTAGATCAGTGTAGAAGACATCACCGCTATTGATGCGGGTCTGCAAACGCATGACAATCTCAGTATTGTCAGCGTCCCCAATGTCCACGAGATTACGTATTTCGGGAGCATCACCGCCGAGTATTGTCTGATGCACTACAAAAGGCAGTCCTACGCTGACGGAGGACTCCAACTGACCCTCGGTGACCAACACCACCGGCGACATTGTCGAAATAGTGGAGGCGGGTCCGTCAGGCAGAAATAGATAGGCTCCAGATCGATCACCATGACTTCTGGTGCCATATTTCACAAATTTTAAATGTACAGGCACGTGTTCAGTATCTGGAGAGATTTGTATTGACTTAAGTAGGCCGCGATCGCTGAAGGCAACTTTGGGACCGTTGCCAACTCGTAGTGAAAGTTCTCTATGATCTCCGAATTTTACGGCCTCTGGATAATCACCCAGGTTAACGGAAATGGGCTTGCTTCTTAGCAAGAGATTTGAGGCATAGGAAGTGTCTCTGCAAGAATCAAATAAGTATGATATAATTATTATAATTTGGAGTAGATTTGGGGAATATTAAAACTTACGGAGATTTTGAAGCAGTGAGTGTCAAAACATATGTAGAAAGTCCCATTGGTGGCACCCGCGCTTTAAAAATAACGCGGTACTTTGTGGTCGAACCCTGAGGATGTATGGTTTGGGTAATCCTATCTCGATACCAGCTCCATACAGGTGAAACTTGCGCCTGCACAGAATTGCCTGCCAAGTCGCTGACACTCACAAAAGGTGTAGAAACGTAGAAATCAACCAACTGCTTGCGCCACCGTGGTAACGTATTGTGTATGACTACGTGCTTGGTTGGCAGCTCCTCGCCCAGTATGATTGTGGTACGACTATCGTTTACACCAGACCCCGGCCAACGTGAATCATCGAGTGTGAAATAATGAAATTTAAAGTCCGGGCTATATATGGATGGTTTAGTTAGCAGTCGGTAAACTGCCTGCTGCATGACAAATTGACAAGCTCTGATCGCCTCAAACAGTCTCTTCTCGTAGTCCAGCACTACATGGGTTTTTTCAGTGCCGGTAATGCCGTCATGATGCTGAAAAAGCGAAAGATCACGACGTGCCTGTTCCAACTTGCGGGCGAGGCCAGCTGCATCTTCCCATTCGTTCCAGGCATATAGCATCTCGGCTGCCCGCACGTAGTGCATCAGTACACGGTCCATGCGCTTGTGATACGGACGCGACGTGTAATAGCCACTCCAATAATGATCGACGCGATCGGCATACGTAAAGAAGTCGCCACTAAGCGAGGGAAACTTTTGAGTCGGCTCCCGATGCACTTCATCAAAATACTCCTGCAGCGTACCAAACTTGGCTTCCACATTAAAGTGCGACTCGCTGTTGATGTGCTCAAAGAGTTTTTCGTAATTGATGCGCTGCACATCCCACTCGGTGGACTGTTTGTAACGAAAATCATCGCCTAAAGGCACGAGTAGTGCATTTGTGCGGTAAAGTTCGGCCTTTTTCTTCCATTGATCAACGATCATCGCAGACCGTGCGGCAACATTGTTCTCATCAATTTGTTTTGGTGGCACATGCCATGGACAGCTCAGTCCAAATTGAGCCAGCCTTTTAAAATCGAATTGGCAGCATATTTTTGGATCCGGTCCACAAGTATGTGGTATGTCGTACGAGTAGAAGGGCATCATGTGTGTAAAGAGACCCGTGTCGCCTTCAAGATCCCACAATTGACGCCAAAAGAACTCGAGATTGCGATGCATGGCTAGCTCCTTCTTCACCGAATAATGCGTGCGCTGTATCAGCAGATTTTGGAATCCACTCTTCTGCAATATATACGGCAAAGTGGGGCTGTGCCCAAACGGATCAATGGACCAGGAAGATGTGGGAGTTACGTTAACGTGAGTTTTAAGCCACGTCTGCCCTTCGGTTAGCTGCAGCAACACATTACGCCAGTGTGAATTCGCTTCGTCAGGCATTACCCAGCCGCCCGTGACGAATTCCAGTTGACGGTTCTGAATGATTCTTTAAGTACAAATTTTACATATAAGCCTAAGCTGAATTAATATTATCATTTTTGTGCTTACTTTTTCATCAATTGTTTTTTGTTTTCGCCCAATTCATCGAAGAATCGCGCAAAGTATGAAATCTCAGCCCA
Organism: Scaptodrosophila lebanonensis; assembly: GCF_003285725.1. Lineage (NCBI taxonomy): Eukaryota > Metazoa > Arthropoda > Insecta > Diptera > Drosophilidae > Scaptodrosophila > Scaptodrosophila lebanonensis. The sequence continues at coordinate 5,301,518 of NW_022060558.1, forward strand.
AATAAATTTCATGTCAGGATTCTCATCCAAATGCCTCAACGCATTTGAAAGAATATGTTTCGTTTCACGCTGATAGTATTCCTCAAACGTTTCCAGCCAACCAGGGTCATTGTGCGAGTGCGGAACGACGAACACCTTTAATTTGTGATGGCTGTTGTATCGTAAAGGGTCATATTTGATATTCCAGCCCTGCTTCCAAGCCCCTCCATCAATGTCAGCAAAGTCCATTTGTTCATACAGCTCTAGCATCTACAAAGAATTACATTTGAAATGTTTTAGTAGAAGTTCACATTAGAACGTGCGTTCAATTATTTTTGTAGATATTTTATGTTTATAAATGATCTGCATTTGAATATAGCTATATGTTAGTATCTACGAAATACAAGAAAGATCGACAAATATTTTCACTTACCTGTACATCCACGTCGGGCACCTGCTGCATTACATCGGCGCAATCCCCGCCTATAGCCTCAACAGCCATGGCTTCAGCCTGTGGCTGTGGCTGCATCGGTTCATTTCTTGGAAGATTATGGTTATTGGTCAGACGTGCCCGTAGATTTCGCATTTCCTCGCCATGTTCGTTCAATCCATTCTCCAGCTTCTGCAATTTGCTTTCGATTGCAACAAAATTTGGCTGGGAATGTGCACGGAATTAGCAAAACATCTGATCTGATAGCACTAATTTGAATCAAATGTACCTTTTTTGCGTTTGCAGCCGGCGCAGCGTAGTTCAGCAAAACATAAAGACTCAGAAAAACGAATAGACAGCCGCATGAAATAACCAGCGCAAATCTTCGGCGAATGCGCAGCATTGCAGCGTATAATTTAAATGAACATGGATACCAATAGCCAACAGTCAATAAACGACGAAAACTAAGCAAAACGGTTAAGTTACAACTTTTTCTGACTACTTGCGTGGTTTTTTTTGCATAAACAATTCTCGAAACTTATTCCATCGATACGGCAATAGCAGCATAACAATACCATATTGATTCAGTACGAATAATTGCAGTGGCAACGCTATCAAAGCATAGTGACTGATAAGAGGGTTGAACGACACTGGGATTTTATTTTTGTAAAGAAGAATATTTTTCTTATGAAAATCTCTAACATTTATGTTTACCAAATTATATTGGTTATAGATAAATTAATTTTCAATAATTGGATTTTCAATGTCACAGCTGCGTATTTGATAAGTCCGGCAATTTTATTTTTATACTTTGATATTTTTGCTCAGCTCTTATGTGTTAAAAGTAATATTCGGGACTAAATCACTGGCGCGTAAATATTGGTCTTCTTCCAATTGATAACAGCCGCTGTTGTAACGAAAATCAAATACGATTTACAAAATTTATATTCCATTATTCCATTTAAAGATGGGATAATGTTTTGACATGTGTAGCTACAATTTCTTGTGCGCCATTGCAGTAACATAAGGCGTCGAGTGAGAAACCGTGTGGTTCCGAGTCCTTTGGATGCTGTGTTTGTTTTTCATAGCTCAATCGATTTCTTCAGAGAGCAACGCACCATCGCCACCCACGCAACATAGAAGGAACTAATTAGAATTATTGCGGTCCTACAAAACACACACATACATACATAGATGCTAATTGAATCTTATCGCGAAACAGTTTTAGAGTTTTTTGTCCACTGCACCATGAAGCGTCAGAATGTGCGTACACTTTCGCTCGTAGTCTGCACATTTACGTATTTGTTGATCGGTGCAGCAGTCTTTGATTCGCTGGAATCACATACAGAGGCGAAACGTTGGGAGTTCCTACAGTGTAGGTGTTTGTATAATTATATTGAAAAGTCACGCAAATAAAAAGTTATATTAGTGAATAGTCAACAATAATGTAAATGTAAATGTAGTTTTAAACTAGTATGCATTTGTGCATCAATTATATTCAAGGATGCATACATATTTTTACTATATATGTATGTACATACATATTCGTTCCATTCATCCCTTACGGAAATGTAGAAGATGAAAGCGTAGCTTTCAAATAAAATGTCCTTAAAGCAATGAACTAGCATTTCAAAATCCAATAGTACGCTACTACTTACAATGATTTCTTATCATATTAACTCTTTCAGCTGTTAAGTCGAACTTTTTGAAGAAATATAATGTCACAGCAGAAGATTATCGGATGCTCGAAATAGTCATAATTGAGAATCGGCCACACAAGGCCGGTCCTCAGTGGAAGTTCGCCGGTGCCTTTTATTTTGCTACCGTGGTTCTGGCTATGATTGGTTATGGACATTCTACGCCAGTAACTATAGGAGGAAAGGCATTTTGCATGGGATATGCAATGGTATGAAAACCCCGAACTTTCAATATAATCAATATTCATTGAATGAAGCAACTATTTTCAGGTTGGAATCCCACTCGGGCTAGTCATGTTCCAGTCTATCGGTGAGCGTCTAAACAAATTCGCCTCGGTAATCATTCGACGTGCCAAGAGATATATGAACTGCTCCCACACGGAGGCCACTGAGATGAATCTTATGCTGGCAACGGGCATGCTATCCTCTATCATCATTACAACCGGCGCTGCAGTCTTCTCTCGATACGAGGGCTGGAGTTATTTTGATAGCTTTTACTACTGCTTCGTCACGCTAACGACTATAGGATTTGGAGACTATGTGGCGCTTCAGAACGACCAGGCATTAACCAATAAGCCAGGCTACGTGGCGCTCAGTCTCGTCTTTATATTGTTTGGACTAGCTGTGGTAGCTGCTAGCATTAATTTATTGGTGCTGCGTTTCATGACCATGTGAGTACAATCGAGAATACCAAAGATTCTTTAAAATTGCTCTGCACATCTATTTTTCTCATTTAAATAACTAATTTTAAATGAGTACAGTTCACCAAAATTTCTGGTGGGATTTTAAAAATATTGCCTGACAATACATTCATAATTGAATTTTCATCCTTTAGGCAAGCTGAGGACGCTAAGCGGGACGAGCAGGATGCACAGAACTTGGCTGCCGTAAACCAGCCAGTTACCTTCGAGGACGAGTACAATATGAATGGTAAGCTATTGGACCACGCCAACTACATGACCGAATACGACGAAACGGCATCCTTGTGCTCATGCACTTGCATAGGAGGAACACGCTGCTTGAACCACGAGCAGTTTATGGATCCCGACTTTCAGCCAACGGACATCATTGAGAGCACTTTGTCATTGAAGCGGGCGTCTGTCTGATATAGTCGGTTGCGGACATCGTCAGATGATCTGGACTAAAAGCCTTATCCATAAAACATTACAGTGCAAGTGATTAAGCAGAGAGATTGCTGCTGCCGCCCAATTGAGGCAAATGTACCCACATAGAAAACCCAACCATTAGCTCTACTCGTCGGTTGTTAGCTGGACTTCCCATTTACATATAATCAAATCTACAAATAATGTTTTGTAAATAGTCATACAAATCAAATTGAAACTTAATTACTCAAGTTTCCAAAACTTAAATAGTAGACACACCAAGAAAGTCTTTTAATGGACACATAAAGGAAGTGGCGCTTGAATATAGAAAAATAACCATTTTATAGTAAGGTTTCAAATGTATTAAATTAAAACTGTCTGCTCATTTGTATAGTAATATGTATTAGTATGTCCATACTTGTACATATAGGGTATGTAACGAAATAGCAATGTTTTGCTTAGATTTTTGTATAAAAAGTATTTATCACAGTTGCTGTGGTGGAGACTTCACAGCTTTTTAGTATGCTGTACTCATTCCGCATCCGAATCAGCTAGTATACACACATCGCCTAAAAAGTAAAGAAAAATATTCTGAAAAAAAAAAAAATTGAACGTGTGCCCCTGCTCGATCAGTTTTTTCGTAGTTTCGACAAAATAATCCCAATCATTTCTCGCATCTGTCGAAGCTCGCGGTCTTTGGAAGTCGCGAGTGACTATGCGTGAGATCGTCCACATTCAAGCGGGCCAATGCGGCAACCAGATAGGTGGAAAATTTTGGGAGGTCATTTCGGACGAGCACTGCATCGATGCGACGGGGACGTATTATGGCGATAGTGACTTGCAGCTGGAGCGCATTAATGTGTACTACAACGAGGCCACCGGTGCCAAGTATGTGCCACGAGCCATACTCGTTGACCTAGAGCCCGGAACTATGGACTCTGTGCGCTCAGGTGCCTTTGGCCAGATCTTTCGACCGGACAATTTTGTCTTCGGTCAGTCTGGAGCGGGCAATAACTGGGCGAAAGGACACTACACAGAAGGCGCGGAGCTGGTAGACTCGGTGCTGGATGTGGTGCGCAAAGAGTCTGAAGGCTGTGATTGCCTTCAAGTAAGTGACAGGAGACGCTAGGGAAGCTGCTTTAAAGGCAGACTGAATTAAATCTTTGGCCTTCTACAGGGATTTCAGTTGACGCACTCACTGGGTGGTGGTACAGGATCAGGCATGGGCACATTGCTAATATCCAAGATCCGTGAAGAGTATCCGGACCGCATTATGAACACATTTTCTGTGGTGCCCTCACCCAAGGTGTCAGACACAGTGGTGGAGCCCTACAACGCAACACTCAGCGTACATCAGTTGGTAGAGAACACGGATGAGACGTACTGCATCGACAACGAGGCACTTTACGACATTTGCTTCCGTACACTGAAGCTAACAACACCAACGTACGGTGATCTAAACCATCTGGTCTCTGCTACCATGTCGGGAGTGACCACTTGCTTGCGCTTTCCCGGTCAACTAAATGCTGATCTGCGCAAACTTGCAGTCAACATGGTTCCGTTCCCACGTCTGCACTTCTTCATGCCAGGATTTGCGCCATTGACATCACGTGGCTCGCAACAATACAGGGCCCTTACCGTGCCGGAGTTAACTCAGCAGATGTTCGATGCCAAGAACATGATGGCTGCTTGTGATCCGCGCCATGGTCGCTATCTGACCGTTGCAGCGATATTCCGAGGCCGCATGTCAATGAAAGAGGTCGACGAACAGATGCTGAATATACAGAATAAGAACAGTAGCTTCTTTGTGGAGTGGATACCGAACAATTGCAAGACCGCTGTTTGCGATATTCCGCCACGTGGTCTTAAGATGTCAGCCACGTTCATTGGGAACTCCACTGCTATCCAGGAGCTCTTTAAGCGTGTCTCCGAGCAATTTACTGCCATGTTCCGGCGCAAGGCGTTTTTGCATTGGTATACGGGCGAAGGCATGGATGAAATGGAGTTCACCGAGGCGGAGAGCAACATGAACGATCTGGTCTCAGAGTATCAGCAGTACCAGGAGGCTACTGCTGACGAGGAAGGAGAGTTCGATGAAGATGAAGAAGGTGGTGGCGACGAATAGGTTGATTCTACTACATTACCCTAACACAGACTTTGAGCGATTGTCCTACATATTGTCCTCTCTCTTTAACACATTACAAGCCACTTAAGCCAATAACATTGCCACCTAACATAACCGTCACAAAGAAACCAATGAAGAAGCAAACGACCGACAGACCAACTTAAAACTACACAAGCGCTTATACGTTGTTATCTAAGCTAATTATTATATTTAAGACTCCTGCCGATTGTACATATTTCTACACAATCATACACTCAACACATGTGGTGTTGTTCTCTCTGATATGGTAATAAAACGGACAAATTGTGAATACTTGAGGTGAATGTTCCGCACAATATCTTTTCTACATACATTACATTTTTGTTATTTTTTCGACTTTCAAGGTTAGTATCTCCGATTTTTATACCCTGTACCCAAAGGGTACAAAGTAGAAGAGCTAGAATTACCAATCTTGATATTCAGATTATCCTAGGTCGAGAGGGCGAGATTGTGTTTTTCTTTCTGATGCCCCTCCCACTCCCCTGTACATAACAGAAAAGGAAAAATGCCAACAGTATTAACAAAAAACAAAGTCTACTAATGCAAATATCTTTAATATTTCGTAGGAAAGCCTTTCTGTTTTAAAAACAGCGCTGCATCGACACTTAATTGACTAAACAAGGTGCTACACCCCTGTCAACCATGCTTTCTTGATTTCTTCGAATAATGTATCTAAATTCCTTTTGTTTTGCTGAGCAATAATTTTTATACCCTGTGGGGTGGTACAGGGTATTTAAGAGTTGAGCCTGCTCGACTTTAGCATTCCTTTCTTGTTACTTTTATATTTATTATTTCCGTCAAGCAAGGAGTGAACTTGTTTTATACTCTGTACATGAAATGTACAAGAGTATATTAGGTTTTGCGGGAGCTGAAAAATGTAACAGGCCGAAGGAGGCGTGGCAGACCCCACAAAGTATATATATTCTTGATCAGCATGACGAGACGAGTCGATCTAGCCCTGTCTGTCTGTCTGTCTGTCCGTCTGTCCGTCCGTATGAACACCTGGATCTCAGAGACTATAAGAGATAGAGACACCAAATTTTGCACAAAGATGCGTTATGTGTGTATTCTATACGAGTTTGTTTTATTTTTTTGATTTTCCCCCCCACTTCACCCCTATGGGGGTTTTCCCGATTTTCCATTCGTATAATCGCCTATATCTCGGAGACTATAAGACCTAGGAACACCAAATTTTAATCCCAGATGCCTTATGTGAATACGCAGAAAATGTATATTTTGGAATTCCCCTCCCTCCCCCCTCTACCCCGCAAATCGTTACTCCCGTAATTCTTGGAATTTCGTACTAAAATTTTGGAAATACCCCCAGTTGGTTATTATGTGTCCGTATGCCAAATTTCATTATGATAGACCGATTTAACAAGAAGTTATAGCCATAAATATATTTTCTGATGCAGCGCTGCCCGCGGCTGTTGTTGATGTTGCTGTTTGGTTGACTGTGAAAATGCTTACACATACACGAGTTGATGCGCATAGGCATACATACACTCACACAGACGCAATTGCTATGTAAATGTGCAATTATACGTGAGTTCGAATACCGAGAGAGGTAAAATCGATCAAATTTTTTTTTTTATTTTCTTAATTTTTTTATTTTCTATAATTATTGTAAACATATGTACAGAGTATTTCAAAGACGGGACACCCGACTTTATTCGTTTATGTTATCAATACATCCACTTACTTCTCCCTTGTCAGAATTCTCTCGATGCGGAATATGAGGCCAACTCCATTCTATGAGAAACACTCAAATATCTATTAAGCCATACTTGACCAGAGTTAAGACGTTTTGGATTAAGTTTTACTACTTTTTGGTTCGCATTTATTTTCCACCATAAAGTCCAAGCCTTTTCGTAATTGTCACCGTTTGATTGATGCGTAAGTTTCGCCGATGGACCCGAGCCTCAAGCAAACGACCGGCGACAGTTTCTTCAGATATTGTTGTATCGTTTTGATACCGCAGTTTGAGCTGGATATCTACAGATCCCCTACGGGGATCCAAATTATCCATTTGTAAAATCTTGCCATCGGCAGCCCAACGGGTCAACCTAACCTAACCTAATCTTGCTATACGAACTTTTAGAAGTTTGAACATCTTTCTTGATGTAGAACATGTGCTGTGGTGCGAGTTTTTCGGTAATGGTTAAAAGCACTAAAAACAATTATCCTACAGCAATACATATCTGTGTTGCAATAGCCTAAAACGTCATACAATTCTTTTGAAGTTTAAGGATTGATTTGCTCATGACTGGCGTACAACTTCTGTCATTAAATTATAATTCGTATAATCACAAACACACACAGACACGCATAATTATTGTACGCATATGTATGTACAGAGTATTTCAATGTCCGGACACCCGACTTTAGCTTCTCTACTTGTTACACAGTAGATTGGTTCCAGAAAAAGTCGTGTAAAATAGTAATTGATATGTTATTCTGAATCGTGCTAAATAGAATAAAGTCGTGCAACCATATAGTAAACATATAAAATGTTTAATTTTCTAGCCGTGTTTAATCAAAACCGTTTAAAAACAGAATTAGGTACTCTTGTACATTTCATGTACGTCGACAGACAATCAGCCATTCTTATTCATTAAAAAATCGACTAGTCCAATTTGAATTTAGTAAGTAAAAATCTGCCGATAAGTCTTTAAATGCGACGAATGGCAATCCTGTCAATGCTTCTATTTGACAGTTAAAAAGTCCCTTGAGGAAAAAGGCAAATCAGAAATGTATCCAGCTATTACGCCATGTTCCTCGAGATCTAGCTGCTTGCGCAGTCGAAAACTCATTCGACAACACCCGCTAGCCCAGTTGCTTAAGCCGACATCAGATTTTAAAACACCCATACCGGAGGACGAGACGCAGTGTGAAACTCATAGCGATTCATTGGTGTACCATAGCGATGAATCTACCGAGCAGAATAGGAACTCAAGTACTATAAGGCATACAAGAAGCTCCCGCAACACCATGAATTAATACTCAAAATTGACAAAATAAATGGTCTCTGGGCAGCTGCAAATATATTTTACGAACTAATGAGAGGAAATTAAGTTGACATAGGTTGAGTGAATATTTGTGACAGGAACAGTAGAGCCTTAAACATACATATATGTGTACATATTAATTAGCTAACTGAAAATATACAAGCGCAATTAAATAATACAATAATTTTGAGCTTAAACATCATCGAAAAGTCCTCGCGGCGGAGGTCCTACAATGCGGCTCTCATGCTCGTACTCATCGAGCGGCTGCTGCTCGTTAGTGGTGCCTTTGAAGCCTACTTGCACATGGGTGCTTACACCAAACCGTTCGTTAATTTCCTCGGAAAGCGAGCGTGGCACGCCCAGGGCAGAGGAGGAAGCCACAGCGGCATAATCATAGCCCTCACCATCTCGCAGCAATCCGTCGGCTGGCGTACGACTACCAGATAGTTGATCAACACCAACGGGGGCGCCGCCCAAGCTGCGATATTTGGAGGCATTGGTCAAGGGGTCACCGCCACGGCTAAAATCACGGCGTCTGGCCATGGCCTCTTCAGCTCTTTGGCGTCTGCGTTTTTCACGCGCTATAAGATCCTTGCCCTCCTGGACCAGTTCCGTAGCAAGGGTCTCATTCTGTAAAAACTGCTGAAAACCCAGCGCGTTCAACGCACGGCTTCCCACACTAAACCACGTGGCCAAACAGAATGCAAGCATACACATGGGAAAGTAAATGTTAAAGCCATTAGCAATGATTCCAATAACGTCCATGTGACCCATAATTTGGGTATAATAAGTTTCCATGATCCGCTGCAAGAACGTCGGAAATTTGGTCAATTATTATTCGGTGCTTATTTTGCTTTCGCTTTTAAGTTTTCTAACAAATATTTCACCTCTTTTCATCAAGTGTAAGGGCTACTCACCTTTTGTATTATGTGCGAATCCATGTGTATCAGACCCAAAAAGTTCAAGCACATAGGCGGCGTTAGGCGACAGAGAAGCATACCGCTGAAGATCAGACTGTGTTCGTTCGTCTGATGATGGGGTGCCAGGTAGTAGAGGTTGAGGAACCGTATGCGTAAAATGGTTGAATAGGTGCAATAGAAGAAATAGCAAAGCACGATCATGGAGAACAGCTCAATGGTAAAAAAGTCGTAGCTGGACTTAGCCACATTAATAACATTTGCGAATATGGATAAGACAGGATGACGGCTGAAGAACGTAAGTTCACTCCAAACGACCATGGCCGACATAACAGCGCTGAGAACACATAGCGTCTTAAGAAAAGGCGCCCTCAACAGACACTCCCAATACCATTGCACCGTGGGACTGTAGCATATACGGTCCAGCTGGGAACGCTGACGACTAAACTCGGTTTTGAAGCGGTGCTCCGCTGAGTGGATATTACGCGCTACATCCTCCAAATGCATAACTTTTTCCACCTGCACGCTCCACAGCGCTTCGGTGCGTTGCAATGTTTGCAAAGACTTTATGACTTGCTTGTGTATTCGAACCAGCGCCTTTTCCGAAGGCACGATAGTCGAGCTGGTGCCCCCGAGGCCGTTACCACCGCTACGCGCATAATTTCGACTAGCACGTTCCTGTAGCTCGATTGGCACCTTGCGCAAAATGGTCTCTACGCACGGTCGTAGCTCGTGATTGTTAGGCACGGCGCGGCTGATGCATTGCAACGACTCAAGTACATCGTCCACATGTTCCTCCGCTTCCGCCTTGTCAGTGCTCAGCTTGGCGGCCTTAAAATAGGCATATTGCAGTGTGTAGCCCGGCTTGGCATTGTTCCAGAGAGAGCGAGGCACCTCCACTAACGCGTAACCAAGAAGCAGCACGAGAAGAAATAGGCCCCATGTGTTAGACGCCGACGAGGCTATTGCCTTTAGCTTTTGCCAGTCAAGCGAGACGCCTTTGGCGGCTATGTAAATGAGCAGGACACCACAAATGAATAAGTAGGACCCGTAGTAGATGGCGTTTTCGATGAGCGCCGATTTAAGCTTGCCCTTGATGTTGAAGTCGCCGGCCTTTAGGTAAGATTGCATTAGAGGCATGATCAACCAGGTGAGGAACTGGGAGCTCCAGTATATGATGCGCCATAGATTGGGAAACACTGTCTCGGGAACCATGCCCCAAGGCGCCTGGCATTCTTGTTCAGTGGAAAGTGTTGATGTCGATATATTTATGCTGCCATTTTTAGGTACCAAATGCTCCGCCAGGCATTGACGGTACAGCGTCTGCGGAATAAGCAGTTCTTTGCCATCCATATGTTAACTTAGGTATGAATACTCACCGAGGTAACGTCTAAAGGTATGGTGAAAACAATAAGAAATGAGAAACACCATGCTGTCAGAACAGAGATCGTGACTAAGATGTGCTGACGTTGTATGTTGCCATATCGATACAGTGAGATGCTTGCGAGGAATAATGAGGCAATGATGCCAAAAGTTAGCAAGTATGCCATTCCTATGCTACTACTGTGTGGTTGATGTGTGCGGGGTTATATGTGCAGTTCAACTCCCAGGTAATGATGTCACGGCCGCAGCCTAAGCGGCGGCCTATTCCGAACCACCAGCTTTGTTGGTGTTGTCGGTGCTGTTTCGCGTTGTCCGCTTCTTTTGCAAATGTCGCGCAGTCTCGCGGTGCATCGCCTCGAGGCGTTCCAGAGCTTGCGACTTTAATGGCAGTAAGTGCGGTTTGCAGAAGACAAGTTCGTCCTTGTGTTCAAAAAAGAGTTTTCCTGTTGTTGGCTCGATAAGATCGATTCGCTCTTTCACTTTTCCCAGTAGCTCCTGCTCTACTGCCGACATGCTCGCATTTGCCGGCTACTCATCAAAAAGAGTCTGTACAGTCCAATTTCAACAAATAGGTATGTTAACGCGTAATTAGTGTTTTTCGATCGATTCGTCAAAGAACATAAAAGCAGGCGGCCACGCAGCCTTAAAGAACGGCCGCAAATTCCCTATAGTGTGTGTTAAAACAAGTGATATGGTTTAAGTGTGACACACACACGCACACAGTTACTTATAAATTTTATTTGTTTTATTTAGTTAAATATTGGTTTTTTATTATTCAACTACAATTGAACAGTCACTAAAACAGCCAGTCACCATTGAGTGGAACTTTTAAGACTCGGTCAGACGAGCTAATTCTGTGTAACTTTCATCAAATTCGGAATCTGTTGCAATGCTGTTAATAGTAGTTTGGACTAAATACAAAACAATACAACAGCCTGATTTTTAATATTGTAATGTTTTTGCTTTTGCCGTTTAGCACCGTTTAGTGCGAATATTTTTTTGGCCACCTACTATTACGACTATGATATTTCCATCACCAATTAGTCTTTAGTACTCATGAATTAATCGTTATTATTGAGAAAAAGTTACGAATGTGTTATGTAGAGTTGGACAATGTTGATAGGCCAAGGTGAAATGGAATAATAATGGAGTAATCTGAAAATTACGTGTTTTCCAACACATGAAATGCTGTTGTTAGTAACATTTAATTTGGCTACCGTCTATAATTGCCGGTTAGTTTGTTTACTTTTTATTCTTGTAAAATTTGGGCTTTTGGTTTTTTATTTTGGTTTTTTTTATTCGCGGAGCATTATTCAGTATTTCTTTGCAATTGCTCTTATACCTTGAATGCAATTTTTTTAAAGGTATAAGGGATGTAATAATCAAATTTGTATTTAGATATTTACCTAAGCCATTAGCAGAATAAGTTTGGCTATTTTTCCAGATGCCCCTACCACTGTTCCACTGTGAATAATTTTTTATATCCATAAATGTAATTCTTAATTATATTTTAAAAGTAACAATAGTATATTTTGTGTTACTCACTATTTTCTTATCATTTATTATAATAAACTCTTATACAAGTATTATAATAAACTCTTATATAAGTAGGACAGCCAAAAGTACCATTATTATTTCTTTCAGTTCTTCTTTGTTTGCAATTGCATTTCTTATATTCTCGATTTCTAATCAATGATGCATTTATTAGATTTTTGTAAAGTTTCATCGAAATCAATGGACTATGTTCTAATGTACAAATGTATATCCTATGTATCATGGCGTAGATGAATAGAAACTTTAGCAACAAGGTTAAATTAGTCGACTGTTGTGGAGAGACAGAGGTGTGTACAGGATTTCAACTTTACAATTCTACTTGTTTTTTAATATTCTAGCGAGAGGTGTTAGAAAGTGGATTTTCTTGGTCGACTCTTCGCTTAAGTCGTAATAATAGTTTCGCGTAGGCTTTGTCCCTAACATATTCAGGGTCTAATTTTTGAATAGCATTTTTCTTTCTGCTCGCTATGCAACTACTATGGGTAGCGACATGCTCCTCTTTGCAATAGTTGTGCAAATGTACTCCTTGTCGCTACTTTCTCTACACTTATAGAACTTTGCCTGATTGCGCTTACAGAATATATAATATACAAAAGGAACTGCTACTTCAGAAAGCATATATTAATTGCAGACGAGTATGGCAAGTGGAGGATCTTAAAAAATATTCCGTCGAAAAACTAAACATGATTTCAGTCTATGAAGAGATGTCTCTCCTTTTAGTGATATTTTTGTAGAGCTCCTGTAATTTTTGAAACTGTTCACCCAACTCTAGCCATAAATGTAATGCCCATGCTCTTGCAGCAGTTAAATATATTTATTTTAAAGATATACATAAATAATTTGCAGGTACAGTAAACAGCAGTTCAAACAAAAGTACCATCTACCATCGGTCCAGTATTAGAATTCTGGATGGAGCAGTCTGGCAACGCCCTTACACTAAATACAATCAGTTGGCAGCTTATTGTTATTGTTTTGTTGGCAGAAAGACAAAGTAGGTGAAACTACATTTTGGGTTTTGCAGAGCAGTCAACATTGGAGTAATTAGCAAGGATTTAAAATATATCTGGGAACCTAGTTTGAGAAAACTGTCAAGCAATGGATGCAGTACATATCGATGTGGAAAAAGCGCACGACTGCCGCACCAGCGGCGACGGCATGGAAGAAACGTCGACAGCAACAATAAAAGTAGAACAGACTCAACAGCAGCAGGTATTAACATAAATGTTTATGTATAAATATACATAAGTTCCTTGTGCCGAAGTTACTTTTTTTTACTATATCGAACAGCCCGATGCAAAGAAGACCAAACGCCCACAACTGTCGCGTAAGGACAGCACAGTGATGCAGGAAGAGGCCGTTGGTCGCAAATCCTCATCAAGTAGCACGTCCGGGCTGCCCTTACCAGGACTGCACACACTGTACAGACGACCAGATGTCGTGACCCGCAGCATTGCGCCAGCCATGCCAAAGGGCGAGCTGGTACAGCTGAAACCAAGATTGGTGCATGCCAGCGAAATTTTGCCAGAACATAAAAAATCGAAACCTCCGAAATTTGTACCATACGAGCCCTATCCAGGCGCTGTGAATCCGATGGATCCGCAGTCAGTTAGGCATAAGCCACAAAGGGTAAACAAGAATAATCTGGACATAGGCGTGCTGGTGGATCAAGTGTCAACGCTGCGGACCCAGGAACTCGATCCACTGGCCAAAGGCAGTGAAGAGAAGGCGGACAGTAATGAGGAATTAGAGCGATTGAAGGAGGAATTGACAAAAATTCGCGAAGAACGTGATCATTTCCTAGCCCAATACAAATTCCAGACTCAGGTGAACAGTGAACTTAAAAGTTTACTTGTCGCTTCCGTGGGCGAGGATTTGCAGACACGCGTCAATCTTTTGACTGAAGACAAACTGCAGCTGGCAAGAGCACTACTTGATACAGCCAACAATCTGACGACGCACACGGAACAAATAGAGTTTCTAGCCGGCCAATGCGAAGTGTGGCGTTCAAAGTTTTTGGCAAGTAGCGTTATGGTGGAGGAGCTGGCGCGCTGGAAGGCTGATCTCACGCAAAAGAATCAAATGCTTAACGAATCAACAAAGCAGCTTCTAAACGCAACCCATCAAATACGTGAAATTCAACTGGAAATGTTAAAGAATTTGAAGTTCTTGGCAAAGATACGATATTTAAACTTGCCCGCCACGGATGTGATCAGCCTAAGTGCCGAAAACTTGAATATACTACAGCAAATGGTGCTGCACTCTGGTGTAGGTATGCCTGAGGCCAATTTGAAACTTTCCAGCGCTAGCACAAGTCCGCTGTGTGAAGCAGAAAAGTACGCCGTAAAAGTAAGTTTCTAAAGCTGAACTGTTAACAAGTCTCCACACTCTCCACATACGATTACAAAACCATTAACTTTTCATTACCACTAGGCCTTACAATTCATTAGTCAGCCGCTAATGGCAACTGACGATGCCATACGTGCATTATTTGGTCAGGCACAACGCACACAGTTTGTGCTTCCCAAGGCAGAGATCGACAATCCAAGTGCCAGCAGTGAACAGGAAAAGTGAGGGATCATTAGCAATATTAGTTAAGTATTAAAAATGTCTTTGTAAATGTTCTGCATATTTTAATGTTTTACATTTTTCTATTAAGAAATTCAAAAGACAGAAATGCAATAAATGTAGCCAAATATTTTATCACTTGGCTCTCCTTTGAGTGCCGTAAAGGTCCAGCCTTCGTTGTGTGAATATAGGAATTTGTTGACGAACTTGTTCCACCAGCGAGAAATCCACATCGGCTACAAGTGTTTCTTCATCCACTCCAGCACTTTTCAAGACCTTTGCCCATGGATCAACAATCATGGAATGCCCGTAGGCAACGTAGTCAGCGCTGGTATCGCGTGCTGGGGAAGTAGTTACAACAAATAGTTGATTGTCATTGGCACGCGACCGTTGCAGCAGTTCCCAATGCAAGGGACCTGTGGTCATATTAAATGCAGCTGGATAGACAATCATTTCGCATCCTTCATTACGATACAATCGCGCCATCTCCTCGAATCGAATGTCATAGCATATGCCAACCCCTATTTTACGTCCATCAATATTAATTACACAGAAATCGTCGCCCGATGACAAAGTTTCTGACTCTTTGAATCGTACGCCGCCCTTTACATCAATATCAAACAAATGCATCTTGCGATGTTTGCCAATCAATTGGCCACTAGGATCCCACACCGTACAGGTGTTGTAGATGGCATCGTTCTCGCCCAGCTCTGGTATGGTGCCGCCGATGATGTAAATGTTATGTTTCTTGGCTATTCCGGATAATTGTTGCGACGTGTAGCCGTCTGGTATACGCTCCGAATATTCACGAAAGTATTTCGTGCCATAGGGGCAGTTGAAACATTCGGGTAAAGTTATTAGACGAGGCTTGTGCTCTTTCACAGCTGCCTCGATCTTACTTATGGCATTTTGCACATTAGCAGTTTTGTCCTTTGACCCCTTAAGCTGAAGAAGAGCCAGGCGCATGACTGTCATTTAAGCAATTATTTAATTGTATCACGTTCAAATAAATAAACGACTTACTACTGTTTGACTTGTTCATGGTACGTCACTGCAATTAAACAAAACTCTTATCTTTTGGTTTACGTGCTTGTGGGATACGCTTTGATAACAACAAAGCAAACTAACCACAGGTGTTTCCATTTGAAACAGTCTGGCATCACCAACTGGCTTCGAAGTATGAAAAATAATTCTACAGACAATTTGACTTCCATTGGTATGCACAACCATTAAAATACAAATATTAAATAAGAAGGAAAAACATTGATACTTCTTTTATTTTATATTTGTACGACAGTCACAGTCAAAACTGGAATGACAAAAACCAATTTAAAATGTAGGAAACTGAAATTTTGGCCAAATATAGTTTTTTTTTCAGCCGAAACAAATGCGATTCGACTCGGCCGTTTATTAGTAATCTTGTAGTTCGCGAAGTGGAATTCAAATTATTTTAAATATGTAGAATATTTGATGATTTGCAAGCAAAATATGTAAAATTATTCCTAACTTATATAATGATTATAAAGATTAGTGTTTAAATAAAATTTCAAACATTTAATATTTAACGCACTGTTTAGTTGATGGGCAGCGTTTGGATGGGATGGTCTACAATCAGTTTGAGATTCTTGTCTGGCCATTCAAACTCCAGCCGCTGAGTCGGTGCTTTATTACCATCAAGATTCGCGTTGGAAAAAGCTTCCATCATGCGCGGTACTAAATCGTCAGGAATCAGCACTTGAATCCAGTACCCGAGTATTGAGTAGGGATCATTTTTGCTAACAGCCGCTCCCGTAACAGTTTCCGCAACTAATGTCATCGCTAGATTCTGGGATTTAAAAGTAAAGTGCCTTCCATGGCGTATTCGATCTTTAATAGCCAACAGCAAATATTTTGCCGCATAAGGGGCTAATGTTATCTCAATACTCGACAAGGAAATACAGTCTGGAGCCGGCATCTGAAAGTCTAAGGGACATGATTTGTGCAGAGAGTTGCTGCTTAGAGACATCGATTGTGGAAATCGTGTCACTTCCCGTTTCACAAGTGTCACAGAATCGCGATTATTTTCGTCGGTGACATAGCGCTCGTTGAGCGTATGGAAGTCCACAATCTCTTGCTTAACTTGCGTCTGACGTTCCCTAAATGTAAACTCAGCATTGACGCCTGCCAGGTCAGAACCCTGCTTCTCTAAATCGTCCTGAAGGTTCAGCAGTGTTTCTGGGAACAATTCAAAAACGCTCCGCGCACGTCGCATATTAGTCACTAACCACTCTCCGCCTGTCTGTACATCTTGCCGCAAAAAGTTTAGGACTCCTCGTCCATTCCAACGTGAAGCTTGCTCCAGCTCCTCCTCGGTAACACCAACAATTTGACAAAAGTCCACCGTGCCAAATGGTGTTTCGATGCATGCCAACTGCGGGTCTTGTGCAACTAGCAGATTCTGTAGGAGCGTGTTCGCGCTACCATCCAGGCTCTTGCGCCAAGGAATGTTGTCTCCGAAGCACAGGCCGTTTCCAGTTTGAAAGCAGTAGAAAGCAATGGCTTGTAGCAGATTTGCCGGCCATGTTGGAGGCCTGACAGGTTTTTCTGGGCACTCCAACTCCTGTCGCAACTCAGTTTCGCTCTTTTGCAGCCGAAACGTGAGTTCGAAGCCCATACCGGAGCGTGTAGACTGTTCGCCGGCATCTCGCACATGCACACGTGAATCTCCATGTAGGTCACTTAGTCCAAAACTTACGTAGTGCCAGTGGGGCGGGACTTTTCTATCTGCGTCGCCGTTGTTGTTATACATACTGATGTAGTCCAATGGATCCTGGCCTCCGAGCCAATACTTTAGAAGCGTAGTTACTTGTAGAGGATTTGGCTGGTCCGGATATAACTGTTGCAGATGTTGGATTAACGCTTTCAGTCCTTCTCCAACTGCATTTTGTTGATCGCTGACGGCTGCTGAAGCCATAGCAGGTGGTGCTTGTGTTTGTATGTATGTTTTTTTGTAGTTGAGTCCAGGCCTTTTTTGTTTACATATATTATTTATTTATTTTCCTTTATTCATTAATTGTTTCATGGCCTTTTAAGTCCATCCGACGGTTCCTTTTATTTTACTTTATTTTGTGCAATGAAAACACAAACAACATGTAAACAATTTTAAATAGTCAAGTTGTATTATTTGATAGGGGGACGGTCACCGATAAAAGCACTCGTTCTCGATCGGAGAAGACAAGTGCTGTCTATCGCAAGTGCTGTACAACACAAATAGGTGCATTCTAGGGCCGAGTTGCATGTGGATTGGCAGGTCTGGGATCTGGGATCACATTCATCGTTTCCGTCCATAGGATTTAATTTCCTAAATTCTGTAGCGGGTACGTGGACGGTGTGATGCATACAGACGTTGCAGAATTATCTAAATTCTTCTTCTTGGCTCGAAAAATGATCAATAAATATATAAATATCTACATACATTTTCCAAAATACATTTTTGCTTAACATACGCAAAAAAACAAGCTCCACCAGATAAAAGCCGGTAAAATATGAGAATATTTATTTTCCGATATATCGTAGTAAAACTCGATGCATAAAGCTTTGCATCTTAATATCGATATACATCCCAAAGTGGTTCCTTTCCTAAATTACGGGTTGGAATAAAGAGTGGCAGCGTGGCGTTGGGTACAAAAAGTGGCAGCGCTGAGTGTCAGCTGTGCACATTTGGTGTACATTGTTGATGATAATTTGATCACGTAAGTTTTTCAAATCTATAAAGAAAAAACGCAAATGAATGTAATTTTTGGTGTTCAGGATGTCTGCAACCACTGTCCTTCGATCTTTGCTGCATGAGCTGCGTCAGGCAGCGCCAAATGGATGCATCAAGGATTCGTTAGCGGCACGTTACATTTTAGCACAATTTAAAAAGTTTAAGACAACCGATCAGCAACTGTGCAAAGCCCGTAACGAAGCGGTCTTTCTGGGCCAGACATATCTTACATATTTGACGAGCACTCGTAATTACAATGAGCTACACAAGGAATACCATGGACGTGGCGAACGTTCGGTGAAGGAAACAGCGGATTTGGTGGGCTTCAAACTACCAACGGATCCAAAGTGAAACAACGTTTCATGGATATATGGATATTTTTGCATAGTTTTATTAGTGATTAGCGGTGAATAGTTATGGTTGTAAAGTTTAACGTGCAGCATTCTATTGTATCATAGTCCTTATCAAGGCAAACACACGATAAGACACACTCATGAGCTGTCAAGTATAAATAAATAAATGTGTATGCACGTTTTATATATTATTTATACTGTTCCTTACCTGTTTAAATGTGTCTACCGAAAGGGCCAAAAAACCCATAGCGCTGAGCTCAGCGGGTCTTTGAGAACGCAACATTATCAAAAGGAGTTGTTTTTTGTAGGCCTGCGAGGCATTGTACCAGGTATGGCTGTATGCAGCTTGACCCACATAGGTACTCTGAAAAAATTATTAGTTACATATGAAGATATGTTTAAATTGAACGCACAAATATGTTTCTTACCAGCGAGGTTATAAGTTCTCCATAATAACAGATCAAATACAGCTGAGCAATAGCCGTGAATATAAAAATCAAATATGAAACACCTTCCAGATCCAAACCCTGCAATAAAATATAAACTCCAACAGTGCAAAACACCCCTGCAGTGGTAATTAAATTTAAAATCAGTGACTCGCCAAAGATGCTGTTAATCTCCTTTTGTATTCTGCAATGGAAAAAAACTGTTGATATTGTTATCCAATCAGTGTTCTGTGGCTCCACTCACTCCATTAGCCTTTGATGCTTTACAACTAAATGTGCTAAGAACTCGCAATCTGCAACATCGTGCTGCCTGTCAGGCTGATATGCTTGAAGAGTACGTCCGATGTAATCAAAATGCATACAAAGCTGCCCCACAAAGCAAACCATCCACAAATCCAGTCCCATATTGGAATTAACCATCACAAGAGTGTGTAAATTTTCTCCTAGGTAAGTACCAATATATCCCACAAGTGAGGGCTTCTCCGCGTCCAGGCTTATGAACGGATAGTAATGAAGATAGCTGAACTGGGCATGCTGACGACCCATATGCAGCCAATCGCGAACATACATATACATCGATTCCAGTAAGGGACCTTCTACCATCAGGGCACTGGCGCCAAAGTAGAGAGCAATTAGAATCCGTAAGGCTCGGGACCAGTAGTATTTCTCGACCTGGTACTGCAGACGCATGGGTGTCGTTTGAGGATACAGTTCCGCAAGTCTTGCATGTACGCGCTGAATGCTGGACCGATGCCACAAATAAGTTACAAATTTGGTGTCTGAGTTAATAACAAATGTTATTTCAGTTGCATATCTCATGATAAGAGATATGTGAGTCTCTTTGAAGTCCATTTCGTAGAGGCGATAAATCATAATGCAGTTGAAGAAAGTGTGAATGACACCACAGAAGATATAGAAGACCCACATCAGCAGTTCTAGCCAAGCTGACTTCGATCGTCTCAGTGCATCGTAGCCCATTAGACGAAAGGCCGTCTCTGGCATCCAGAAGAAGTCGTCGAAGGAATACAGCACAGGCGCCATCCCTAAGCGATATGTTCCAAGAACAGGCGTTGAATAGTATTTTAAGCAATAAACCGTGCGGAAAATTTGCGGTTTTGATCAATTTGTCGCTTTCATGTGGTTTGGCTAACACCTTTCTAATTAGTCTGTTTGGAAATTATCTTACATACATACATATGTATGTGTATGTACTAATGTGTAAAGCCGCACACTAGATAACAGGATTTCTGTGGTCATCTATGTTACTAAAGATGTATAGTATGGCATTAATAAATATTCAAGAATATTCAAGAATATAATTTTAAATATTTAATAAAAACGGAAAAGTTTCGCATTGTCACAAACTCGTTTTAGCATTCGGGGCTTCATATATTCAAACCGTTCCATATCGGTAAAAATTTCAGAACACAAATTTCTTTGTTTTAGATCTGTCTATACAGATTATAGTACATGAAATGTACAAGAGTAGATACACCAAATTTTGCACAAACACTATTATTAAAATTTCATTCGTTTAATTTTGCCCCCTACTCCTCCGATAGAGGGGGTTTTCCGTAACACCTTTCGTATAATCATCTATATCTCGGACACTATAAGAGGACACCAAATTTGAGTTTTTAGATGCTTATGTGAATACGCCGAAAATATGTATTACGGAATTGGAATTCTGCACTCAAATTTGGCAAATACCTGCAATTAGTGGTTATGTGTTCGTATTGTTTGATCATGATAGGCCGATTTACAAGGAACTTATAGTTATATAATCTCTCACCAAGCACTACTCGCATCTGCTGATTGAAAAAGACATGTCCGCCTGTCTGTATCTAAACATGTTCGTTAGTCAATCCGTACGTCTATCTATCTGGATGAACGTTTTGATTTAGGAAAGAAGTGAGCCCACATTGATCAAACTCTCCTAGCACCTAGGCAAAAGAGGAGCCCCCCCTCCCCCCCCCCTTCCTCCTCTACAGAATTTTAATTTCTTTTTATTTTTGTTACAAATTTAACCCTAATTGCTTAAGTTATGAGCGAAACAAATTTTGTCCTAATGTTTATTACGCCCACAAACTGCAGTATCAAATTCCCTCTTCTCTTGTTGTTATGGTTTCTTAATTCATGAAGTTATAATAATTACCTTACCAGGTCCCAACGGATCTTGCTTAGGTCGCACATTTCTAAGCCCGTGTTTGCATCATCAGGTGTGCCTCAATGTAACCATCTGGACCCCTTACTTTTTACATTATTTATTAATACCTCACCTCTATCTTGTCACACTCTCATATGGTGATGATGTGAAACTTATTCTGACTTACAAAGAACCTTCTCATTTTCATCGCCTGCAGGATGATCTGAACTGCAAGCAATCTTGATGGTTAGCTAACCACTTGCATCTCAATTGCTCTAAATGCCTCATTTAGTCACTTATACGATTGACAATGTGCCATTGGAGCGTATTTCGACTGTTGAAGACCTTGGGGTTCTTTTTGATTAATTAAACGTTGGTCCAAGGAATTTAATGACCCTTATACCACTAAGCTTCTCTACACTGCTCTAGTACGCACTGTGCTTGAATACTGCTCATGCGCTTGGTCTTCGCAGTATAGAAAGCATCAGGAAAGTATTGAGTTTGTTCAGAAGCAATTCCTTATTTTTGCTCTACGTGGTTTAAGCTGGGATCCCGATCTCTGCTTGCCATCGTACTTTAGTAGAATGATGCTTATAAACCTTCCTTCCTTAGTAAATCGTAGGACGGTTCCACAAGTTGGTTATCGGTGAGGTTGACTCCTCTGCCCTCTTAGGTCGCCTTTCAGTTCCTTGTAGACCAACAATAGAATAAATTTCCTTCTCTACTTACTTTAGGTTTAGTTTGCTAGGTCTATAATGTCTCTGACCACATATGGCTGTGAATCGGGGCATAGCTGGCCAACTGGCAAATAAAATTCCCCCAACGTGTCGGAGGCATTAATAAACGTTATTGTACAGCTTTTGCTTAGGCTTTCTTATCTTTCAAGTTGAGATTATAATGTTACATTAATTGTATCATATATATTTAAATTTGTTTATTTTAATATACATAAATTGTTATTTTAATAATTATATTCGACGGAACTATTGTTGATGTACTAAATAAATAAATAAATAAATGATTGGCACGCATCTAATACAGTGACGAAAGTTTGTTCAAGAAAAGGGTATTTTACTGTCAGTCTTGCACATCTGCCACATTATATCTAGTTAATCCTTGTTTTGCATCCTCATTTTAAAATGTGAAAAATAAATGAACATATATGGAAAATACATCTACACTTTTCGTTGGAGTAAGCATTTATGCACTTTGTTCCTATTTGGCCTTTAAAAGCTGATCCCAAAAAAAAAGAAGTTTTCGCACGTAAATTAAAATGAATTTGTTGTCAAATTAAAAAAAACACATGGTACTTTGCGTTGCATGTGGCACTGCCACTAATCCGGTTAAACCAGAAACGATCTTGTTCCGCCTAGTGTAATATGATTAAGTAATAAATAAGTATCAAGCGCAAATCTTTTATCTACATATGTACATAAACTATGTATATTAGAACGCATGTTGTGAATTTTAAATTCAAAGCCAAT
Source organism: Scaptodrosophila lebanonensis (assembly GCF_003285725.1). Classification (NCBI taxonomy): domain Eukaryota; kingdom Metazoa; phylum Arthropoda; class Insecta; order Diptera; family Drosophilidae; genus Scaptodrosophila; species Scaptodrosophila lebanonensis. The sequence goes on from NW_022060558.1 coordinate 5,324,492, forward strand.
TATTCTCTATATATTCAACCTTATGAAATTTTAATGTCTCCTGCTTCCTGCACAACCTGTTAACCTATTAATTACACAGTGGCAAACGGATGCATTAAGGACTCGTTAGCGGCACGTTACATTCTGACGGAATTTAAAATGTTCAAGACAGCTTGACTGCAATTGTGTGTAGCCGCCTTTCTGGGCCAGACATATCTTACGTATTTAAAGAGTGCATTTGGGGGGCTTCAAGCTACCAACTAATCAACAGTGAAACCATGTTCTTTTTATACTCTGTACATGAAATGTTCAGAAGTATATTAGGTTTGCGCGAGCTGAAAAATGTAACAGGCAGAAGGAGGCGTGGCAGACCCCACAAAGTATATATATTCTTTATCAGCATGACGAGACGAGTCGATCTAGCCCTGTCTGTCTGTCTGTCCGTCCGTATGAACAGCTGGATCTCAGTTGTTGATGTTGCTGTTTGGTTAACTGCTAACATGTTTACACAGACACGAATAGATGCGCATAAACATTCATACACTCACATAGACGCAATTGCTTTGTATATGTGCAATTATACACCCTTTACGTGAGTTCGAATACCAAAAGAGGTAAAATCGATCCAATTTTTTTTTTTTTTAATTCTCTTACTTTTTTAATTTCTATAATTATTCTAAACATATGTACAGAGTATTTCAAAATCGGGACACCCGACTTTAGCTTTTTTACTTTTTATACCCTGTACCTAAGGAGTAAAAGCGTATATAAGTTTTGTGCAATTGTACACATCTGTACTGAACATTTACACGAACATATTGCCACGCATAGATAGACATAGACACAATGTATTCTTTTAAAACTGTATGTACGTGTTATGTAGTTTTGATTTTATTAATTTTATTTAATTAGTTTAATCTTAAAAAAATCAACTAAAAAATATTTGCTTTTGCTTATATGGGATTCGGTACAGGGTATTTAAGGGTCGAGCCCACTCAACTCGAGCTTTTCATTCTTGTTGTAATATACATAGTATTCTATTGTATCATAGTCCTCATCAAGGCAAACATAAGACACACTCATGAGCTGTCAAGTATATTTAAATAAATGGGTATGCACGATTTATATATTATTTACAATGTTCCTTACCTGTTTAAATGTGTCTACCGAAAGGGCCAAAAATCCCATAGCGCTGAGCTCAGCAGGTCGTTGAGAACGCAACATTATCAAAAGGAGCAGTTTTTTGTAGGCCTGCGAGGCATTATGCCAGGTATGGCTGTAAGCAGCTTGACCCACATAGGTACTCTGAATAATAATATTGGATACATATGAAGATATGTATGAATTTAACATACAACTATGTTTCTTACCAGCGAGGTTATAAGTTCTCCATAATAACAGATCAAATACAGCTGAGCAATAGCCGTGAATATAAAAATCAAATATGAAACACCTTCCAGATCCAAACCCTGCAATAAAATATAAACTCCAACAGTGCAAAACACCCCTGCAGTGGTAATTAAATTTAAAATCAGTGACCCGCCAAAGATGCTGTTAATCTCCTTTTGTATTCTGCAATGGGAAAAAACTGTTGATATTGTTACCCAATCAGTGTTCTGTGGCTCCACTCACTCCATTAGCCTTTGATGCTTTACAACTAAATGTGCTAAGAACTCGCAATCTGCAACATCGTGCTGCCTGTCAGGCTGATATGCTTGAAGAGTACGTCCGATGTAATCAAAATGCATACAAAGCTGCCCCACAAAGCAAACCATCCACAAATCCATTCCCATATTGGAATTAACCATCACAAGACTGTGTAAATTTTCTCCTAGGTAAGTACCAATATATCCCACAAGTGAGGGCTTCTCCGCGTCCAGGCTTATGAACGGATAGTAATGAAGATAGCTGAACTGGGCATGCTGACGACCCATATGCAGCCAATCGCGCACATACATATACATCGATTCCAGTAAGGGACCTTCTACCATCAGGGCACTGGCGCCAAAGTAGAGAGCAATTAGAATCCGTAAGGCACGGGACCAGTAGTATTTCTCGACCTGGTACTGCAGGCGCATGGGTGTCGTTTGAGGATACAGTTCCGCAAGTCTTGCATGTACGCGCTGAATGCTGGACCGATGCCACAAATATGTTACAAATTTGGTGTCTGAGTTAATAACAAATGTTATTTCAGTTGCATATCTCATGATAAGAGATATGTGAGTCTCTTTGAAGTCCATTTCGTAGAGGCGATAAATCATAATGCAGTTGAAGAAAGTGTGAATGACACCACAGAAGATATAGAAGACCCACATCAGCAGTTCTAGCCAAGCTGACTTCGATCGTCGCAGTGCATCGTAGCCCATTAGACGAAAGGCCGTCTCTGGCATCCAGAAGAAGTCGTCGAAGGAATACAGCACAGGCGCCATCCCTAAGCGATATGTTCCAAGAACAGGCGTTGAATGACCTTTTAAGCAAGGTAGCGGAAGGTTTGCGCTTTCATGTGGTCTGGCTAACAGCTTTGTAATTAGTCTGATTATTATACACCAGACAACAGGATTTCCATTCATGCCGTAACGTATACGTCTATGCTGCTAATAATATAATTCATCGATACGAATAAATGATCATACATATATCAGAGAAACACTAGTGAAAATGTTAATGTCGGGCGTCCCGACATTAAAACCCTTTGAACCCAGTGTAGAATATTCATATAAATTAAAAAAAAAAAAATGAAAACTGAAATAAAAACTTTAAACGAAATTCTATTAAAAATGAAAAGTTTTGATCAATGATACCATCTTTGGGAAACAAACTCACGTGAAGGGTGTGACTGCACGTTTGATTGTTGGGTGCTGGGCATAAAGAAATTTGACAATTAACTAATTTCTCGCAAATGGCTTCCATTTTATGCTTCCGGTTTAACCAGTAATAAAACTTTTCTGCGTAGTGTAACACGATTAATTATATCTATATAAATTATGTACTTGTGTATTGGAACGCATGGTGTGAAAGGAAATTCCATAGCCAATTATTCTCTAAATACTTAACCTTATTAAATTTTAATAGATAGTGCTTCCTGTCCCTATTTACATTTTATCCAAAACGGCTAAAGGAAACAGGAACACAAATAATGCCCATTCTCCATGCCCTACGCCATTGCAGGTAGCGGTATTTTAATAAATCAATGAGAGTTATGCTCTCACAATAACAATGTCTTGCTTGTACCTAAATCTAGATTCCTAACAATCAAGGACCTCTCAATCATTAAAAATTTATTTTATAATTCGAATTCCACTGCACTTGCCAAGGACACAATCGGGGTAACTGACGCTTCACATATACAGAAATCGGGCTTAAAGATAAAAATTATAATAATAACAAATTCATAATACATATTTGTAAAAGGAAGGAAGATGTAGGGCAGACTACATTTAAAAGTATTCGAAGCGTGCGCTTGTAAGCATATCTTCCCCGGTATGGTGATACGAATGTTGATCAATTACCTATATAGACGTAATTATATTCCCATTTTACTACTCTGTATGCAAATTATCGTCCTTCTATCCTTAATACACGCACGTCTGATACTTTCCTCTTTAAAAGCCTCCCACATGGCTGTGAAATGTGAAGTTTATTAGATATAATTGTAATTTGGTTAGATTTGTCCTATTACGATTTTTAGCTTATAGGGCTTTATTATAACTTTTGAATTGTTTTTACCTATGCATAGCAAGTAGCTTGGTTAGAAGCTATTGAGCAGTGGAATACCCTTATGTATAGTACAATGAGCAGGGGTAGAGTCCCGCTGCAACCCCAGAGAGAGGAATGCAGACTCAAAACAGGCCCACTCACAGGACACTAGGTTTAGTACGTGCCCGTGATCTCCAATTTCTGGCGACTATAAGGACCAACTCGTTCTACGTAGGACTGCCAACGGCGGTCCACCGCTAACCTAACAAATTAAATGCAAATAGTTACGTAAAGACATAAGTTATATACAGTTTCAAAAGAATGAATTTTCATAGAGTTTTTGTCTATGTGGGCCATACAAAGTTTAACCGCAGCAGCAATAACAACATCTGCAGGCACAAATCCCTTAATACGATTCTTCCTTTTAAAGTGACCTTGACATGAGATTTGAGTATTAATTCCAAGAAATACAGGAGCTATGGAAAATAATGGCGGGCAAATGGGGTGCATTTACAAAAAAAATCGCACACATCGCTTAGTCTTTGGGAGAGCATATACCAAGCTTATTGATACCAGTTCTTATACTTATGCACAATGATCATGCAAGCATTCCACTTAACTAGTACCCTTTACCCTTTCAAAACAGGATACACAAACTGTCAGCGTTTTGCTCATGCTCTTGTTCTGAAGAAGAAGAGGCGAGCATTTTAATTTAAAATGCATATAGTATGTGGGTATGTGAGGTTCCCTCTGTACCTAGACTACTTAGGGTCACATGCATCCACGCTCATAAAAATAGTTGAGCATACATGTACAACAAAACTCAGTTGCTCGACGCCTGTCTACGCGTAATTTCCATAAATGCAACGCCGCACTTGTTGTGGCTGGGCCGCTGGCTCTGGTGTTCTTGGGCGTCTTTTACCGTTGCTTTGTTGGCTTTGTCATTGTTGCTGTAGTTGTTGTTGCTAGTGCTTACATAAAAGAAATTCCTGCACACAACAACAAATTGGCATTGGTGTCGGCCGCTGGATCTATCTGACTGGAATGCTAAGCAGCCAACTCCTTGGTGCGCTTTTGTTTGCCTTATTTCCTCGCCTCTCAATGGAGAACTTGAAGTGGCCGAAGCAAAGGCAAGTGAATGGAATTCTGCTGATCTGTAACCAAACGTGCACATCATCTGAAAAGATTTAACAGCTTTGGGTAACTGGGGCACTTATGGATGAAGTGCAAACGCATTCCCTCATTAAGCCAACCAGATGTCAAATTAATAACCACGCCTAGCACTCATTTATTCCAAAACATTCCAAATTTTTGGACTTGTAAAAAATAGGGAAGTACTTGTAAATACAGAATATAGTACAGTGGACAGTATTTAAGAAATTCTGTAGAAACGCACTTTCGGGTTTTCTAGGGACTATCTGAGTCACTATGCAGTCTGGACACCGTATTGAAATATCGGGCGTGCTCAGCTGCAATATTCCATCTTGTTAGCCTTCAACTTGCAGCCCATATCTGAGCTTCCTTCACTATAAGCTTTAAGTATTTCCGGAGACTACTTATGTTCACTTAAACAATATTTTTATGAAATTCTTTTCACTTATTATTTCCATTAGCATGATCTTCATATAATCCATATGCAGGAGACAATTTTATATTTACTTGCTTGTCTGACTGACCGTCCGTCTGTTCGTCTGTCCATCTGCCTATCTGTGCGTATGAGGTGTCGATTTACTAGAATCTTTGCAGGTTCTGTTTTACAATTCAACAATAACAACCAATTCAATTCTTCCAGCATATCTTGTATACCATTCTTATTTATTTTGCCTATAATCATTTTATTTGTTTTATTATTGCTTTTAAGCCTATTTCCTTTATTATATTATCTATCTATCTATCAATTTCAAATCTCCAGTATGTCTTTAAAGTTTCAGGTCTATACACCACAAGGACATTGCATTTTTCAAATAAGAACCATTTTATCGATAGAATGGTCATAGGGAATATAAGAATAATTTTAAGATTTAAGATACTTTTACAAAAAAAAAAGTATTTCCTTTTAGTTTTTATTTTTTTCATCTTAGTGGATGTAATTATTATTGAATTCGAAAAGTACAATAGTGGATATGATGGTATTACACTTTGAAACTTTTTGTTATGGTTAACATTTCTAGAGCTTTCCGTGACACCACAGATAAAATAATTTACTGTATTGAATCCCTTTAAAAAACGGTCATGAGCTCTGTAACAGGTAATTTTTCAGTAATTCTTAGTTAGTTAGTTTTAGTTTGATTTCAATATTATTATTTCAATAATAGCATTATTGCACAGCTCGGGTGCAGTTTGTCGTTATTGTTCTGCTTAGTGTGCATTGTGCGATGACTGTACCATATCAATCAAAAGTGTAAAAAAAACAATGAGGCAGGGTACCACTGTGTAGAGGGTACGATCATTGGATGGGGACAGTCGGTTGGAGACAGTATAAGAAATGAGTTCAGCTTGCTTTGAACTTTTCTCTCGTCAATTCCAGCAAGCCACATACTTCCATAAGAATAATTTATTCATTGGCTTCAATTGAAGAAAAACTACATTCATGAGCATCTGAAGACTTTGCACTACAAGTGTGCCAATTAGTTGCTTCATAACTCTCCAATTCTCCATTCCGTGCATCTAAACGGCGCCATCGGCGTGTTCTTATATCCATTTTCAACAACCGAGCGACGTCAGGTCCCCTGCACTTCTTCAGAGTCTTATGTCGCGAAACGGCGACGACACAAATTTCTGGGCACTAAAATTAGACGTGAATTTTAGAACACGCCGGGTGCAACCAAGTGAAAGTATTTCAAACTGTTGGTTGAGTGACTTTTGCTTAGTTTATGCAAACACAGCCAACACAGGCAAAATTCGAAATCAAGATATTATTTATTCGTATTTTTGTCTACAGAGTTCATTTCTTAATTACTATAGCTGCCATAACTTATTTTCTGCTGTCTCGCTAATTTCCCTTTTTGCGTTTGATCTGATACTGATAAGATGGAAAAATGGTAGACCAGATGTTATATGTGTACTATATCAGTACGATTATTGGATTATCTATCTGATTTGATCGATCAGATCACTGTATCATATACACGCAGGTGTCATACAAGCATATGTACATACTATACTCATGAACAAGAAAGAGTATGAAACACTATATTGTTTTATTTTTAAATATATTAGAACAGTTTGAGGATCCAGAATGGTGTCCATTGTAAAGTAAGTAAAAAATATGCAAAAAAGTGAATAATACTTCATAACGAAAAGTTAGGAGACATCCATATACAGCAGGATTTATAGTTCACAAGCCCTGAACAAAGTTTTTATAGTTAGTCACAGTAATGGGTAAATACATGTACAGGGTACAAACATACTATATAGTTAGCAAAACGAAGAAAAATGTGTAGTGATCAAGGAAAACACATACACAGGTGCGGTGGCCGTAAAATATGGGGCATCGTTGACGCCGTCGCCGCACAACCAATGGTAAATAGTTTATGAGACTGGGACGCAGTATGTGTGGGTTCTAGCTAAAATAAACACAATACGGGACTTACAGACAATAGCAAACATCCTAAAACCCAAAAGAACATACACAATCGTATGTATGAATGGATAGAAAAACAAAGGCCGTCCAGACACCGTCTGACTGGGCAACAGGCTGCCTGTCTGTCTCCCGGTGTCCCTGTCCCATGTCTTATGTCCAGACTGGTCCAATGGCAATCAAATCAATGGCCGGCAGTTGGCTGCAACATGGGACCATTAATGGGCACGTACAAGCAGCAGCATCATCCTGGCTGGTTGTTTCCCTCCATTCGATTGCAGTTTTCAATATACAAGTACATTACGAACTCATACTCGTATGGGGCTGATGGGGTCCGAAACGGTACATTGGCAATTGCGCAACTTTTCTGCTGCTTGCTGGCACAACATTTGCATTATGCGCTGCTTTGTGTCCAGAGCACAGGGATAACAAAGGACTATGGCTGCGAAGCGGGCGCACTTTTCACTTTCCATTTATTAATGAATTTATTGGCTCGGCTGCAGTTGATGCGAAAATGCATTTACCGTTGCCATGGTCAACAGCGCAGAGGGGGTGCAGTCGGGGCGTGCAACTGTTTCTTAATGCAGGGGAGGGTAACAGTAGCATAGCAGTCCGGGGTTTCTGCATTCCATTTATCATTGTTTTGTTTTGCTTTGTTTTGTTTCGGCTACAATTCAGAAGCTTTGTTGCGGGTGCTTCGAGGGTTTGTTTGAGGGTAGAAAAAAGTGCAGCTGTCAAGGAGCATGATACATACATATATATACACGTACACGTACTAGTACGAATATACTTGTAGTAATCTACGTACACCTATTCGTAATTAATAGTAGGGAAAATCGCGTTCACATCATGATAAACAGTTTGATCGCTCAGATCATGCAAAGTTGCCGGTAGGCAAAGTGAAGGGGTCCCTCGTCGCGACGATCAACTCAAAGATATATGTATATAAGTACACTTGTACTTATATGCACGAACGCACTGGCTTATGTACACTGAAGAGCACCGAAACGAAAGAAAGTAAACTGCACCAATCGACTTCCAATTTTCAAGTGCTTTATTGCTAGCCATGCAAGGCTTAGCATACGCATAACATAATGTGGACATTAACTTAACAGCGACCAAGAGACTAACATAAACAGCTGTTATTACAAATTAACATTTATGACTTATATTTACGGCTTAAGTCTACAATTCAATGATAATTCAAACAACTTATATCTACAATTCAGATTATTTCAACAAACTTAAATCTATACTTAAGTATATAGGCATGAAATGCCCATACATCGGCCGCGTTGAAGCGATTCGCTTCAAAACAGCTCGACTGGCAGAGGCGCCAAGCGATGAATTGCCCTCTTAAATTCTCCTGCCTTCGTCCGTACTATCGCCACGCGCACTTTTCCATCTGCGCCTTTTATCGCCTCTTGGACGACTCCCAGCATCCACTGCTGAGGCGGCGCGTTGTCCTCGTGGACGAGTACGATCGTTCCGTTTTCCAGATCTGGCCGACCCACTGCCCACTTTTGGCGCTGCTGCAGGCTCAGCAGGTAGTCTTTTGACCAGTCTGCCCAAAACCGCTGCTTGATGCCTGAGATCAGCTGCCAGCGTTGCAAGTAGGTCAGCCTGTCGTCTCTCACGGGCTGCCCTGACCCGGTTGGAAGCGGCACGAGCGTTCCGCCTACGAGTAGGTGAGCTGGAGTTATCGCCTCGCCGTCGTTGGGATTGGCTCCGTCCACCACGATTGGCCGCGAGTTGAGGATGGCCTCCACCTCTACCAGTACGGTTGCTAGCTCGTCCTGCCGCAGCTTGGCGCTTCCTATTGCCTTGAGGAGGAGCCCCTTTGCCGACTTTACCGCCGCTTCCCATAGGCCGCCGAAATGCGGCGCTCGAGGGGGAATAAACTGGAACGTTATTCCCTTGGTGGCAGCATACGACCTGATGGCATCCTGGTTGCTGATGAAAGTGGCCCGAAACTCCTCCAGCAAGCGCGCTGCACCCACAAAATTGGTGGCATTGTCGCAATATAGCCGCTTGACTGCTCCACGGCGACCCACAAACCTGGATAAACACATTATAAAGGAATTAGCAGTCAAGTCAGAAACGATATCAATGTGCACAGCTTTGGACGTAAAACAACAAAGACGGCAACGTACATCTTAACTGGCGCTCTGCCACGTATCCCCAGCGTGACAGGAATTGGACCACAAAAGTCCACTCCGCTGACTTCAAACGGCCTACATCCATGTAGCCGATCAGCAGGTAAATTTCCCATTATTTGGTTGGCTAGTATTGGCTTGTATCGAAAACAATGCACACACTGCCGAACCACTGCGTTGCACGCTTGCTTAGCGTTTACCAGCCAAGTATTCTGGCGAAGAATAGCCAAGAGCGCACGAGGGCCTGCATGGCAATTGGTAAGGTGCAAGTATCGCAGATATAAATTAACAAATCGCCATCCCTTTGGCATGAGTAATGGGAATCTCGCATTGTGGGGCAACGGCGCTTTGAGTAAACGGCCGCCAACTCGTACCAACATCAAAGTACGCTTTCCATACTGATACGGACTCAGAAATGGATTAAGCTTTTGGTACGACGGTTGCAGGATCACCGACTTGTCTAATTTGACTATTTCGGCTGCGAGAGCAGTGTGCTGGATCACGTGCACAATAGCTAAAAAGGCGAAGTGCAATTCAGTCGAAGTTGGCACAAGCGATATGTGTCCTGACCCCTTTCCGTTTATAAATCGAAACATGTACGACACTATGCGGAGAATTTTTAAGTACGACGACGACCTTTCAATTAAATCCAAAATTGGATTTGAAGCATTATCGGCCGCGATGAGAACCGTCGCATTCTTCCGCTTTTCCAGCACTGATTGCTCTTTGGTCAACTTAATGTGAGAATTAGTTGGCCAAAGGTTCTGGTCATTCTGTAAAAACTTTGGACCACCAAACCAATGTGAATCAATCAATTCTGCAGTGGTACAACCACGCGAAGTTAAGTCAGCTGGATTTTCTGCAGTCGGTACATGGCGCCAAGTGGCGTCTGATGTCAATTCCTGTATGGTAGCAACTCTATTGGCGACAAATGTATTCAAATGTGAAGGATGAGTTTGCAACCAATGCAGGACTACCTCTGAATCAGACCAAAATACGATTTGGTCAACAGGCACATGGAGAAGATGCCGAGCTTTCTCCCACAAATTTGCTAGCAACTGTGCTGCGCACAATTCTAAGCGCGGCACCGACTTTGTCTTCAGAGGCGCTACCTTCGACTTTGCAGTCAGCAAATTCACAGTTACTGTGTGCTCTCGCTCAATTCGCAGGTAAATACAGCACCCATAAGCCCTTGTCGATGCGTCGGCAAAGCCATGAACCTGACACTTTGTGCCTTTGGTGACGCCGACATACCGGGGAATGCGTATAGCTTCAATCTAATAAAATGACTGCGCAATTGACTGCAAGTCGGACAGTAAATGGTCGGGAATTTGGTCATCCCAGGCGGATTTTTGAAGCCAAATTTCTTGCATCAGAATTTTTGGGCGAGTGATAATCGGACAAAGTAAACCAAGAGGGTCGTATAACCTGGATATAAACGATAAAATCGAGCGCTTGGTGGGGGCAATGTCTACCGACATGTTCGACATCGAATATTTAAAAGCGTCTTCACGCGGGCTCCAAATGAGCCCCAACGTCTTCGTATCCTCCTGATGGCCGATCACCATTTCGTCAGAAGGCGACGCTTTAAATGTTTCACAATTTGATGCCCATTTCGTTAAGGTGAAACCGAATGATTCGAGCACTGAAACTAGCTCATTCCGTAACATTCGCAATTCTTCCACTGTGTCTGCTCCAGATAGCAGATCATCTACATAGAAATCGCTAGCCAGCGACTTTGATGCCAATGGATGGGAAACCGCATGTAGCTCACTCAGGTACTTTAAGCAACGAATTGCCAAAAAAGGTGCCGAAGCAGTACCGTATGTTACCGTGTTTAAACGATACAATTGGAGTGGTTCAGTGGAGTTGCTTCTCCAAATAATAAGTTGGAAATTGCGATGCGATTCGTTGATTTCGACTTGTCGGTACATTTTTGCAATGTCTGCCGACAGGGCGAATGGATGCAGTCGAAATCGCAACAATGTTGAGTATAGACATGGCTGTATGGTTGGACCAACCATCAGGATGTCATTTAAAGACAATTGTGACGACGTCTTGCTAGACGCGTCGAAAACGACTCTCAACTTTGTTGATGTGCTTTGTGGCCTGAGCACGCATTGGTACGGTATAAAATAATGCGGCTCTCTCGGTACACTGTTCTCAATGGCACTCATATGGCCCAACGAAATGTACTCTTTCATAAAGGTAACGTACATCGACTGTGTATCAGGCTGCTTTGCCATTCTTCTTTCCAGAGCCAAAAACCGCCTTAAGGCTGTCTCATACGAATTTCCGAGACTTTTGGGACTGGATTTGAATGGCAACGAAACAGTCAGCCTGCCCGAGGGTAAGCGATTGACCGATTCGAGAAATGTTTTCTCGCAAAGCACTTGTTCTGGGGTGTACAAACTCTGATCGGACAAATTTGGAACTTCTTCCAACTCCCAGAATTTACGGATGAGACTATCTAGTTCCTGACATTCTGGATTTGACGAAGAGCTTTGATTTAAGCTCACGAGCGATGTTGACGGCAGCTCAGTTGACCCCGCAGAACGGCAACGGCCAGCTACAATCCAGCCAAGTGCCGTAAATTGCAAAGCCGGCGAGTCACTGGTACCCTTTATTTGCCCTGATCGTAGCAAATCAAAAAATGCATCTGCCCCAAGTAGCAGATCTATGCGTTGCGGCCGATGGAATTGCGGATCTGCCAATTCACAACCGTTAGGCACGTCAACGTCTACTACCAGTTTTTCAGGCTGGTACGAAGAAATGTTATTTAACACTGCGAATTCTGCCGTCAGCTCAAATTTGTCAATTCGAGAAGCTATAGAAGTTTGAACGATATGACGTACTTCAGACTTTCGTTTGCCTATGCCTAATAAACAAATGTCTTTGCGCTCCCTCTTAAGCTTTAGGACTCTGGCCAAGTCCTCGGTCATAAAATTGACCTGCGAACCAGAGTCTAAAAGTGCCCTGGCTAATTGGTAGGAACCTGACTGGTCCATTACCTTAACAATTGCTGTTGCTAAGATTACTTGGTCAGTCACTGTCGTGGCGTGGTTTACCGCCGACGTTTGCGTTGGTACTGCCGATTGTGCTACCAACGTGTGACTAGAAGCCGCAGCTTGCGAAATGTTCGAACTACATTCGTACTTGTGCAAGAGCGTGTGATGCGGCTTCGAACAGACTCTGCAACAACCAGACTTGCAGGATTTAGTCGTATGACCCTTTCGCAAACAGTTTATGCACAACTGGACCCGTTTCACAAATTTAAAACGCTCATCTCTAGCGATCGCTGAAAATTGAGGACATACTTGTATGTAGTGGTCATTCGACTGACAAAACGGACACTTAGGGGTCAATGGCTGACTTGGCTGTGCTACTGCCAACGCCGTTTTACCATTCCTTTTTGACCCATCGGAACTTGGCTTCTTAGGCCGGCCAGACGATGCCTCCTCAGCAGACAGATGCTGGTAGCGTTTATTAAGAGTGTCCTCGCATTCTTCCCAAGATGGAAGTTGACTGTAGTCAAGGCCCTCTTCCCATTTGGATCGAGTGATGGAGTCAACTTTACCCATAACCAAATGTATGAGAATGACGTTCGCTATTTGCTTCTCATCACCCAATGACAACAGCGATTCATAAATTGCCCTTACATTATCTATTAGGGAACGCAAAGATGAAGCAGACGGCCCTTGCATTTTGGGCAAGTCGAACAGCTTGGACACGCTGTCGAAAACGATTAGGCAACTATTGTCATACACTCGTTTTAATGCTGCTAGCGCCTTTGGATAATTGGCATCAGTCACTTGATAAGCTTTGACTGTGCCAAGCGCTTCTTTGTCCAAACAAGAAAGCAAGTGATTAAATTTCTCTATGTTCGTCAGAGATGCGTCATGGTCAACCAAGTTTTCGAACAGACCAATGAAATTTTTGTACTCCGAATAATCGCCACTGAATTTTGGGAGTTTCATCGACGGCAGCTGCTTGCTATGGCAACCTGATCCAAACATTGTAGAGTTTGCCAGGCTATCCCTATGAGGCTTAGGCCGAACACCTTTACTCATGAGCAGCGTTTCTGTCGTGACGCACAAATTTTCTAAATCTGCTCTTGAGGCTAAGGCCGGATCGATTTGATCCAACTCTTCCTGCAGATTGAACGCTCTGTCAATATATCTGGTTAAAATTTTCAACCGGCACTCCATTTCAACAGACTCAATGGGCTTAGTGGCATTTTGCACGGAATCTTTAATGCGTTCTATATCTCTGACAACATTGTTGTGTGATTGCAATAATGCATCGAACTTGCTCGACTCCAAATCATCCGACAGCTTGCCGTAAGTTTGCTTGCTGCGTTTTGATGGCATGTTTGTAGCGAGTCTTTAAATGTTTGCACACGACTAAAAGTGTATAAATGTATAATTGGACTATGTCCAGAAAAATATACACAATGTACAAAAATATACACAAATGTATACACTGTATACTATTTGCAAGAAAGCGCAGGCGCAAAGTTTTAACTTTGTATGATAAATAAATGTAATGTCTACAGTTGTGGCCAGCACTGTACGCACGTATAAACCTATGTATGTACGCAACTATGTTAACAGCAGCTGACAAATAACAGAGGCGAGAGACGCGCAGCTGTTAGAATTAATGTTGAACAAATGCACACTGCACGATAGCAGCGAACCCACGCAACAACAATATGTCCGTAAGGGAAACGAATGACGTCGACGCTAGCTGAGCGACGCACGTCGACGGCTGAACTTGCAAGCAACGCAAGCAGCGCAAAGAACAATTAGAACAACAAGAACCACAGCGCAATTAGCAATTAGTCCAGCAACAACAATGCACAAGCAAGCGAAATTGTCTCTAGCTTGCAGTTGCTAGACCAGTGCGGCAATAACGAAGAGAGCGCAAAAGGCAGAATCCAAAATCAAACGGCATAGAAGAAAGGCGCGCTGAACTCTAACTTTGGCGCTTTCAAATTCTTGCGGTACGTTGGTATAATAAAGGTCCAAAGTACAGCAGCTATACGTACATATATACAGCGCAAATGTATATACATAGGTATTTATATATGTGTGTATATATACATGTGTGTATGTATGTTGGCAACTTTGCATGTATGTATGACCAAATGAAAAATTATGCACTCACGTACCAACAAATGTATATTCAACTTTATTTATTTAAAAGTTTACTGCATGTATGTATATGGTATATGGTAAAACAAATCGAATGCCAACATGTAAATTGCGGCCTAGTCATGCGAAAGCATTGAACGCATACAATCACATACATATGTGCCTTTATAGACAATTAACATATGGATGTACATATGTATGTGCCAATTCCAATCAGACAGATTTGGCCGCTATTTAATTTGCACTCGTTACCTGTGTATAACTTCCCTGTGGAATTGGGCACTGCATCGCCAACAACCGCAAATAGGAAAGTCCAACCAAATCTCCAGATACACAACCAGATGGCAGGAATGACTCCAGACCCAATGTCCAGTGTCCAACAAGTCACCACGATGAGTCCACCCGGGGGCGCCACAATGATCGCTCAGATCATGCAAAGTTGCCGGTAGGCAAAGTGAAGGGGTCCCTCGTCGCGACGATCAACTCAAAGATATATGTATATAAGTACACTTGTACTTATATGCACGAACGCACTGGCTTATGTACACTGAAGAGCACCGAAACGAAAGAAAGTAAACTGCACCAATCGACTTCCAATTTTCAAGTGCTTTATTGCTAGCCATGCAAGGCTTAGCATACGCATAACATAATGTGGACATTAACTTAACAGCGACCAAGAGACTAACATAAACAGCTGTTATTACAAATTAACATTTATGACTTATATTTACGGCTTAAGTCTACAATTCAATGATAATTCAAACAACTTATATCTACAATTCAGATTATTTCAACAAACTTAAATCTATACTTAAGTATATAGGCATGAAATGCCCATACACAGTTACTCCTGCATGCAACTGAAAATATATTGTTACATGTGGATCAGCATAGGGAGCAGATTTGGACACGGCTCTCCCACTAATTAGTTGGCACTTGACGTCTAACAATACGAATAAGCCAAATGTAAATAGTAATTAGGCCAATTTCCAAACTTAATATTACTTCTGTAGATCGATAAAAGACACTTCTACTATACTGCACAGGATGATTCAAATACTGGTTTCTCTTTTGTGGTCCATATAGTGTTTTCTTTTAAAAAATGAATGAAAGTCCATTATTTTGCGGTGTGTTTATTGGTTTATTCGAAACAGCAAACATTCCCATTACTTATGGAATACTATTCATGTCGCTTGCGTGCCAGTAGTGCATCCTGTTAGTCCATTTTTTCCCGACCCTGGTATGACTTGCTCGATAAGCCCCTTAAGAACTTGAATCCTTATGATATGATTGAACTAAATGGACCACGCTATAGACTTTTTAAACAGCAATTGCACAGACCGTTTAAATAGTTTGACTGTGTGGTACTACAGTCATAGCATATTTGAGTTTTTCAGAATAGACTAAAAAGAATCTTATATGTTACTATACTTAATTTGCCCTTTCAATATTCGGACTGGCGATATTTCTATCAAGAAAACAGGTTTACATACAATGTCTCTGGGAGAAGTTTCAAGTTGAAACTTTCAACTTAACAGTCAGTAAGTAATGTTGCTTTTTGATTAATCTGGATTAGTTTCGATTAGCCTATATGTATAGAAGCGTTTCAAAAATAATGTTAATTCGGGATTACATTAAAACATTAAATACAAACTATACTCGTTTATATCATGTGGTCAGTTGGCTTTTATGTTCATATACCATTTTATTGTAAATGTATGTAACACTAAGAGGCGACTTGACAGACCCCCTAAAGAACATATGTTCTTAATTAAGTACGACAAGACGAATCGATATAACCGTCTGTCTTGCTATTTATGCAATGTAATTTATGCCATTGAAAAAGTACATCAAATTACGGGTACAGGGTATTTAAGAGTTAGGCCCGCTCGACTTTAACATTATATTCTTCTTTTTTATTAAAGCCGGGGGCTCTTTTAATGATGTTTTCCTTAAAAATTATTGTGGAATATTTTATCTTTGCAAGAAGGAACATTTTCTTTAAATTAATTCTAAAATAACTTTAGCACAACTTACATCAAGTTCATCATAAACTGCTTAAAAGAATGAGTTGTGCGCACAAGTTTTGGCTCGACATGTTTGAAGTCCTTTTCTTAGTAGTTACCGAAGAGCAGCTCGAAATAATGCGACTAATAGTGATTAGCATTAAATGGCATTAAATAATAATGGTAAGATGTAAAATCATAAAACCTAGCTTTTTTAAAACTTTCAGATGGGTTCTGACCAAGAACATTAAGTTCATCCAGTTGGCTGCATGGCACACACTACATATGTTCACTGGGTTTTCTGCGAATGGTATTTTTGTGCTCTCGGTTCGCTCAGGCGCTGTCTGGTGCTGCCGCAGCAGAGGTTGCTCGCTCGCATCTCTGTCGTCGCCAGTTCAGTTCGCGTTGAGCAGTCGAGGCAATCGGTTCGTGTATTTTGTGTGCGGCTAAGATATCATCCAATGTTTACGGCCATGTGAAGTCAAAGCCAAATCTTACGCATACGCAAAGATACAAATTTGTCGTTTACGTCGACGTCGTCGCCGTCGTCTTCATTGTTGTCGCGCTTTCGGGCGCGCATTCAACAGTTTGATAAATATATATGTTTATTATAATGCTTATGCGTCGGCAACGATTTGGGCGCTGATAACGCAAATAACAAGTGACAGCCCAATATTGCGTGGTAAGGGCTTAAAGAAAATGCGTTTACGTGTATAGTTGAAGTGCAAGTCTGACTTAAATACTAAAAATAAAAACACAAATATTTAGTGCAATTGGAGCGCAAACTATTTGCCTTTTTATCAGCAAGATTTTTTTACGTGCCGCGGGGCACTCAAATTATATTTACATTTTATCGTATTTATTTTTGTAACGGCCCGCTTCTTGTTCTGTTGCTTGCAGATGCTCTTTTCTGTTTTTTTTTTTTACTGTTGTTGTTGTTGTTGTTCTTGTGGTTGGTGCTGCTGTTGCTGCTGCTGCCTAACCCGTTTATGTTTTACTTGACTTGGTTACTCCAATATAGACAAACAGAGACACGCACATACAAACAATACATCAAGTTGTTCTGCTGGTTGAGCCTTAGTCTGAGCCTCGGCCTGCACCAAAAGCAGCCAGATAGCCAAACAGGCAGGCAGCTAGCCAGCCAGCCAGCCAGCCAGCCGACGGCCAGCACGCTCTGTATCTGCAAGATACTCGAACTCACACACATATACAAGTAGTACGAGTGCTGTGCAGCAGATCGTGTATTGTGCACAGTGCAGTGTGCCTTCTTTTCCTTATTGACTGACTGCAATGTTTATTTTTGTTTGCTGCTTTTCGTTGGCAGCAAGCGGGAAAAACAAGTTTTTCCTTTTGAACGAAAACCAACTGCGACGCAGTTTACTGGAAAATCTTGTGAAAAGTTCAAGTGAAGCAAACTGTTGCAGCATTTTGAACCTGTGCTCGCCATAGGCAAAATAATTTGGTGGCATTCAATTATGCAAATTTATTGTTCAAATAAAACTAAAGAAAGCCCAAAACAAACCAAATT
Source organism: Scaptodrosophila lebanonensis (assembly GCF_003285725.1). Classification (NCBI taxonomy): domain Eukaryota; kingdom Metazoa; phylum Arthropoda; class Insecta; order Diptera; family Drosophilidae; genus Scaptodrosophila; species Scaptodrosophila lebanonensis. Next base: position 5,342,590 of record NW_022060558.1, read on the forward strand.
CTGAAAGAAAAATGTGCGTATCTCATGATTATTAGTTGCTTGAGGGAAAATAATCTACACTCTCAACTTGGGCATATACATGGCATGTACATATTGAAACCGGGCAGCGATTTTAATGATGTCGTTAATCAACAGTTTGAACAGAATGTTGTAATTAGCGACTGTCGCGCCAAAAGCATAACGAAGTTGTCAAGATCCGACCAAGCTCTGGAAACAACAACAGCAACAAAAGCGACTTAAGTCGTCTGCATTCTGTGAAAGTTTTTGGCACTCGCATTTAAATCTGTTTGTGTATTAAAAAAAATTAATTAGCTGCTTCAAAAATATGTAAAAAAAAAGAAGAAACACACACTAAGGGCTGCAAGCATATTGTGTGGAGAAATTCTCGGTATATGGCAATAAATTTTCAAATCAAGAGCGAATTGCCCGCAACAAGTGTTTTCCATGTGTTTGTTTGTGTGCGAAAAGTCGCGTCTATTTTTGTTCTGTTATGCGATGCCAATTTCCTAAAGTGATTCCCCAACTTCCCGGCTGACCACTCTCTCGCTCTCCTTAATTTAGCATGAAATCCAATCAACTTGTGGAGTTTTTGTGAATCATTCGTGAAATAACGACCGACCGCAAAGTATTGCACATTTGAAATATTAGACATTAAAAGACCAACCACAAGATGGGCTTCTCATCAGCCCTGCAGGGCCGTGCCGCGCACGAGGCCTTGATCGTGCGCCAGGACGCCGAACTCCGACTCATGGACACCATGAAGCGCTCCATACAGATGAAGGCTAAGTGCGACAAGGAATACGCACTGAGTCTAGCCGCTGTCGCCCAACAGGGTTTGAAAATCGATCGTGCTGATGAATTGCAAGGTGAGCAAATGCTATATCAAGATATCTCAAGAGTGTTGAAGCTGTTAGCTCTAGAAACTTTTTGTGTAGGGTTCAAAAGTTGAAAAATAATATATATATTAAACGTACATATTGGATTTTCGGATTTTTTTTAAATCTACAGTAAAAAATATGTAAAATAATTACTTCAAATTTTCGCCAACCTTTCGAAGTGCTCTAATGGTTTGTTTTTACTGATTCTGACTCGTAGAAAAATAAAAGCAGAAAATAGTTTATTGTCGAATTACTCTGTTTATTTATCATTGATATCAAATCAAAGAAAATACATATATATTGATTGTAAATAACTGAATTACTCATACATCCATGTGCATTACAAATTGTGAGAAGCTGTAGTTAACTCAAAAAACTTCGCTCCACCTTTTAAGAAAGCTAATGATTTAATTGAGATATTACATAATATCTTGATTATCAATATACTACATAATAGTTTCGGCATGAATGTTTGACGCGACTCGGAGGAAGTATGGATATATGAATGTTTAAAGCAAATAGGGAAGAAGGGACTAAGGAAGTGTGGATATACAAGGTATGTCAACCACAAAAGATTTAAAGGAAATTAATTTGATTTTTTTGCTCGTACCGGACTTTTGTATCTGATCTCAAAAAATTTGAAAACGAATATGCTTTGCGGTACACTCAAGATATTAACGAATTTTTGAATCCAAACGACATAGTTAATAATTTAAGTAAATTGGTAAATGAAGATTTGAACATACAGATTTCATAGGTTTTAAATGTTCAATAATTCAATATTTTAATTAATATTGATTCCAATCCATTGAAATTATATTTTTGATCTAGCAGTTTTTTTAGTGCTTATTTTGAAAAAGTAGTTTTGTAACCGGTATTATTAATTTAAATACAAGCTTTCAGCTCTTTCTGTGCATTTGAGTTAAGATGCGATATGTGGACAATGATGTCGTCTTTAATCCTTAAGCGCTGTTATACTTGTATATACAGTTCCATCTTATCTATAATCCAAAATATTAAACCAACAGATAGATATACGAGTATATCAGCTATAAGTACGTATGATAAGCCTGACCAGATAAAACCCGACTGATGACGGGTTTTAAAATAAGAACTTCCCCCAGCCCGTGCACTATCGATAGCTTTCTAATTGAAGCGTTATCTGTTCCTCTTTAAAAGGCCACTTGCATAATTGCCTTCATAGTCGGTTATCAATTGAGCTTAACTTTCCCATTAGTCACTGCATAAGGTCGCAGAGTATAGATGCATCGAAAGGTTTATGCCCCTAGCCAGCTGTACACACATATATACCCTTCTTCAATTGTGCCTGTGTGGCAATTAGGCACAAAGGCTAGGTCTGTCGATGGGATAGTTGGATGGTCTGCTGTCTGCCGATATGTAGTTAAGTGGCTAAAGCGTAACGCGCTAGCGGGCGGATGTGCCAAATAGCTTTCACTTTCGCAGCTTTTAGTCCAACCGAGGCCGCGTTGAAGTCCGTTCCAATAAACGACTGTGTCAACCAACTCATCCAATGCCGATGGCTGGACCAACGCGAAGTGGAAGTGTGCATCTGATGCCAGCTGGTCAGTCAACCCAGCCGGTGACAATACGAGTATACTCGTATGCCGCATAGGCGTTGCTGGCGTTCATAGTTACAATCACTATTTATACGTATGTATGCATACGAGTATATACATACTATACTGTTGTTGGTGTTGGTCGGTGTGAATTTGTGCAGCCGGCTTTATGGAGGGGAGTGAGGGTGCAGTGGCGAGCTAGAAGTTGGGCAATCGCGTGACTTGATCGCATTTAAAAGTGAATACGTGTGAGTTTTATTTCGGACGATTTGAGATAATGACGCGAAATCGCCCAGACGTACAAATTGTTTTCCACTACTGCTTGCCGGCAGACAATATATAATACGGCTGTAAGTGTGTGTGCATGTATGTATCTATGTTTATGTGTGTGTGCTTGTTTTCCCAGCCAGGACGCAGATACTGGCATCTGACTGTTGGCTCGCCTGTTATCTGAGCCAACACTCGTTCATATAATATACACATGTATGTATGTATGTGTATGTAAGAGTACACATATGCTGGTAATTGCGCTCAGAAACGACGAAACGTTTTGGCGTGCGCAACTTGTACGAGCATCTCAAAGATACTTTGCACTATAGCTATACGGGTGCATTGCAACTTGCAATCTAAGCTCGTCAAAGTGTCGACAGAGTGCAGATGGCAGTCTAATGCAGGCTGCTCCCTCACTCAATCCATGTAGGCATGTGAGTGTATAGGAATAATTGCTATCATTTTCAGTGTCAGCTTGCTCGCAGACCAAAATCGTTTTGTTTACTTTACGCTCAAAAGTATCTGCTAGCTGTAAGTGCGCTTAAAGGAAAACCAGCACGAAATGTTTAAAACGTGGCACAAATGCAAGCAAAATTATTTAGTAGCTTCATTTCGATGACAGATCTTTTGCAGCTGCAGTCCTCTCTAATCGTTTTTCGATTTCGTTTTGAAATTAACTTAATGTTTGCCTGTTTTTCCAACAATTTTTTTTTTTTTGTTTCTTTTTTTGCTCTATGCACTCACCTTCATCATGAACTTGAGTGCCCATGCAGCTGTAGCCTCTTGATTTGACAGGAAACGAGGCGAAGTTTTAAGCGCGCCTCATTTCAATAGCCTTCTAAACTTAACGAAGCACAAATATTTGGCAGCTGTTTCAGACTTAATTCATAGCCCTCTGTTGTTAAGGCCATTGAGTTTTTTTCGAATGACATTTGGCATTTTTTTTCGGTTTGCTCGTAACGCTGATTGTATTTCGGTCCATATCAAAAGTAATACAATTAATGGGCATGTTCACGAAACAATATTCCGATATCGACAGACTATACTCGTATAAATATGTATTGTGTTTTTATAACTCCTCTTTGTGGGACTAGCAAAAAGTTTTCATATCCTGCGTTAAGTATTTAAGAACATGCTGTTTAAACGGTCTACAGAAAGGCTTATTGGTAGCTAAGGGTCGTCACCAGGAAGGGGACGTATTGCTGATATATCCATAGAAAACATTTCGACAGGTTTCTTGCCTTAAAGGATGCCAACAAACGATTTATGTACTCTTATTGATGATCTGTATTCGGTTCTCAAGTTCTCAAACACTTTATACAATGTGTCATCATTGTAGAAAGAGTTTTTGAGAGATACAAAATGCATTCTATTTGAACACTGTCTAACACTAAACCGTTAAAGAAACCGTCAGAGAAATCTTCATTCTGGCAATGTTGCTTTATTTATCATTGAAGATAATATCTAAGAAATGGAAAATAATTGTGGATTACAAAATTGTACAAAATTCCAAGTATAAATCTTTATAAGTTTCTTATTGTTAAAAAAGAAAAGAGTTTTTGAGAGATACCAAATGCAGTCTATTTAAACACTGTCTAACACTAAACCATGAGAGAAATCTTGAAGGTAATATCTAAAAAGTGGAAAATAATTGTGGATTACAAATTGTTCAAAATTCCAAATATAAATCTTTATCAATTTCTAATTTTTAAAAAAGAAAAGAAAGAGTTTTTGAGAGGTACAAATTGCATTCTATATGAACAGTGTCTAACACAAAACCGTTAAAGAAACCGTCAGAGAAATCTTCATTCTGGCAATGTTGCTTTATTTATCATTGAAGATAATATCTAAGAAATGGAAAACAAGAGAGAACGCTACAGTCGAGCAAGCCCGACAGTGTAATACCCTGTACCCAGGTAAACTTCCGTCACTGGGTTATATGCGCCCATAGCAGCAGCAAAAAGAGGAAGAAGAAGAGCGAACTTGTTGCTGCAGTTTGTGGGGGTTGTACTGGCGAGAATTTGTTTCGCTTATAACTTTTCTTAGAATTGACCGAATTTGATAAACAACAGTAGATAATTATATATAAATTATGTGTGCAAAGTTTGGTTTAGGTAGCATTTGAAATGTGGACGCTATTGACGAAATTCTGTAGCGGGGGAAGGGGGGAAAAATTCCAAAAAATAAAATAAACTCGTCCTTACTCGGACCTAGGAGAATCTGGATGCCAACTTTGGTTATTCTAGCTTTTATAGTTTCTGAGATCCTCGCGTTCATCCAGACGGACAGACGGACGGACAGACGGACAGACGGACGGACATGTCTAGATCGATTTCTCTCGTCATGCTGATCAAGAATATATATACTTTATGGGGTCGGAGATGCTTCCTTCTGTATGTTACATACTTTGCACAAACCTAATATACCCTTTTTACCCTACGGGTACAGGGTATAATAATTGTGGATTACAAAATTGTACAAAATTCCAAGTATAAATCTTTATCAGTTTATTATTGTTAAAAAAGAAAAGAGTTTTTAAGAGATACCAAATGCAGTCTATTTAAACACTGTCTAACACTAAACTGCCAGAGAAATCTTGAAGGTAATATCTAAAAAGTGGAAAATAATTGTGGATTACAAATTGTACAAAATTCCAAATATAAATCTTTATCAATTTCTAATTTTTAAAAAAGAAAAGAAAGAGTTTTTGAGAGATACAAATTGCATTCTATATGAACACTGTTTAACACAAAACCGTTAAAGAAATCGTCAGAGAAATCTTCACCCTGGCAATGTTGCTTTATTTATTATTGCAGATAATATCTAAGAAATGGAAAATAATTGTGGATTACAAAATTGTACAAAATTCCAAGTATAAATCTTTATCAGTTTCTAATTTTTAAAAAAGAAATGAAAGAGGTTTTGAGAGATACCAAATGCATTCTATTTGAACACTGTCTAACACTAAACCATGACAGAAATCTTCATCATGCTACTTATCATTGAAGGTAATATCTAAAAAGTAGAAAATAATTGTGGATTACATAATTTTGTACATAATTCCAAATATAAGACTATATTAGTTGCCTTATAAAAATGTGAACAATTAACGATTTTCTAAAATTAGTTCTTGAATATAAAATAAAATGGATTATCAGGATTATCATATCAGTTTTTGTAGGTACTATTTCGGTTATAACTCGTATAATTTGTAGTACTACGATCTCAGTGGCATTCTCCTCAAGCTTATCTTTATTTAAAAGCTTTATCTAGATAGAACACTTCTAAACTAAATACGCCGGATGTGTGTTTTTTGCCAACATATGTACATACTCGTAAAATGTAAAATTGTATTTCGATAGTTAAATTAAGTAAAATAAGACCCTAAACATTCAACTTATGTTCTTGTGATTGTATGTATAGAAAACTAGTAGTTTCTCCTTTTTGTTACCAAATTTGATCAATATATAGTATTTGTACAGTATTTGTATATATGCTTTGACTAGCTCAAATTTTAAAGAACATATTTATAAATTTTATATTTTTACAAGGTACTTTCGGGATCAGCAAATGTATTTCAGGTTTCTTCTGTGATGAACTCCTCTTTTTTAGGCGGATAAAATAGTGTGAGAATGCACTAAAAGCTTTATATAAGTTACATTTAATGAAAAACTGGCTATTAAAATCAATTATATTTTTCTAAAAGTATTATCTATTGATTGTAGCATAAAAGGGCGGATATTTTAATAGTTGTATGATCTCACACTTTAAGATTATAACGTACTTTATTGTTCTTCACAATCTTTCTTTATTCTTTTAGGCAGCCTTATCACTAAATCCTGGCGCTCCTACATGGACGAATTGGACCAGCAGGCGCGACAGTTCAAGTTCAATGCCGAACAACTGGAAGTTGTTTGCGACAAGCTGGCGCATCTGTCACAGGATAAACGTAAAGCCCGTAAGGCCTATCAAGAGGAACACGCCAAAATTGCGGCGCGCCTCAATCATGTAAGTTTGAATCGCATTTTGTATGTGTATGTGTGTACTTCTATATACAACTGTATTTTGTATTTGTATGAATATGTGTATATGAGATGCATTTAAAGCCACTGCAGATAACAAAAGGAACCCCAAAAAAGTCAATCCGAGAGCGACAAGTTGTTTCGCATTTATATGCGTTTTACTTGCGGCGCATTATTTATATTTATTGATTTATCATTTAGATTTAAATGGTGGCGCAAAAACAACCACAATTCCAATGGCAGTCCACTCTGGGCTCCAAATACGAATGCCTTGAACTTACTCCACTCCCCTTAGCAAACGCTTGACGCTTGAGTTATTGAATTATTTACGTGTCGGCTTTGTTGGCTTTGAGGAGCGCAGCAATTCTGACGAAAAACATTGAATAAACACCAAATAAATAAATAAATGAGCAAACATATGCACACTGAAGGTCCAAATAATAGCCTTGGCCAACTAAAATTATTCGATCTGTCCTGTTTGGAACATACAAGTACACAAAATTAGTGTTTTATATTTTAAAAATGGAACCGTGGAGTTGCATTCGAAGCTACATGAAAAACTACCTGGGTCCATTGTCGCACCTTATTGAAAAATAACACCGTCTCTTCTTGTTCAATTATATGTCGCATCATTTAATACCTATAGTGTTGTACTATTCTTTTAAGATAGGTTTCTTTCTGAATATCTGACAGTTATTTATAAAAATCTGATGTACGATACCCTGTTGATCGAGGCGATAAATAACTTTTATGAATAGGCTTATAAGCAATCATGGTATGGGAATTGGCCTAGCTTAAATTTTTGCCGACAGTGTGAATTGTTGTTGCTAATGCTTCCATAACAATTGCGTCTGCGAAAATAAGGTAGAACATGTCAGTCCGAAGATTGTTGGTATTTAAGCAGCTTAAGCGCTTGTAAACACTCACCGGGAACACCAAACTGCTTTGTTATAGTAAATCAATAGAAGTGTGTGTTTATTTATGAGCCGTGGCGCACACACAGGCACAGACATAACCACTCGGCTCCTCTACTCGTTCCGAAACAAGTTTATTAACCCGCCAGGCGGAGTTGAAAAGGGTAGCAAAAACCGAAGCCAAAAAGAAAGAAAAGCCAATAGCCGCAGCCACAGCCATAGCCACAGAAAACAGGTCTGCGGCGACTTAACTCATTTCCAAATTTTCGAGTGCTGACACTATTGGCTTCTTTATAAGACATTTGAATTAAGATGGAGCACAAGTTTGACTGACTGTTTGGCAAAAGATACACATTCACACTCACATCCATAGAAACACGTGCGCCATGCTGCAAGCGGAAATATCAAGCAACGGTCCCTGCAATGGCGGCTACAAATTGTGTGAACATTTTCGCTCTTGTTGACCCAGTAAAAATGTTGTTGTTGTTGTTGGTGTTGCTATTGTTGTGCTCGTTTCATATTTTCACGCTTTGCTTTTGCTAAATATTTATTTGCGACTGTTTTATGTCTTCCTGCCCCGCCATGCGGCGGCCTTTGTCAAAGATAAACAAACATGCGAAAGCAACATCAAGAAAAACAACAAATCGGAGCGTTCACGATATATATAATAGTATTTTCGACTACTATACAGCACATGTATACATAAAAGTACATAGGTATTTTTCTTTAAAGTCTTGTCTTTCGAAGCTGTTTGGCTTCGTTTGCTGTCGTATTTTGTTATTATTATTGTTTATTTGGCAAAAATGACGCAGTTTCGAAAGTAGATCGTAGAAGACTGAGGGATAACTCCGCTGCCAATCAAAATGACAACAATTTGTGAATAATGTTGATTGAGAAAGATTTATTCATATGCGTTCGATATTACCTGACCCTGCAACTGACTCATATTTGTTGCAAATACTAACGATTGTCAAAAACCAAAGATAAATTCCTTAATTTTAAAATCCAGATCGATAGAAAAGGAATACGGTACTTCAAGAATTATTATTGGCATAAGCTTACATATCAGTGAAGTGCATATGGATGCGACTTAGCCGAAGATATCGTACTACAAGTATACTGTCTCGTGTATTGTTCCGAAACTCTACCAGTGTTCTTGGTGCACACGAAATGCCAGTCAATCAATTACTTATAATCGAATCCAAATCAAAATAGCTACAAGACATAGAAGCCCTTGGGCAGTCAGCAGTGGCTTCTCAAAGTTGAGCAGAACCCAGAATATTAAGTGAACAGATGCTCGGAGCAAAGAGTGCAAAAAGAAATTCTAGACAAGATGTCGGAAACGAAGCGGGATGGGGCGGGACTGAGCAATAACTCGGGCTTTTTTCTCCACAAATTTGGACTTTGACTTTTAATATTTGCGCAACGGCTTGAATACACACACACACGCACACACACAGGCACACACGCACACACACACACAAATAAGATGTGGTCTTGCTGAGTGATGTAGAGAGGGAGGGAGAAGAGTTGTTGTTGGTGTTGTTCGTATTGTTGTTGATTTATTAAGTGGCTCTAAATGGGGGCAACAGCTGAGCTCTGAGTCCGGCTGTTGTTTTTGTTGTGGTCGCCTTCTTCAAATGCAAGTGCAGTTGGAAAGTTTACAAGAAGAATGGTATTGGTGTCACTTGTTGTGGATAAGCATTGGATATGGACAGTGGTTAGTGCATCATACGAGCATGCTTGTGTATATTTTCATATACTTGTATACAAGGGCGTAGCCAGCTTTTACCAAAGGGGTGGAGGCCAAAAAATTAAAATTTTGATTAAATAATGCCCGATGCATTTAAAAAAAATTTATGCATATGATCGATGAAAACACTTCAACAAATCCAACGCAGATCCATCTTAAGGCAAAATAGTGCGTCACAATAATGAACGTGTGGTCGATCAATGAAAAAACTTGAACTTCAATTTTAAGGCGAACAAGTAAAAAAGCTAATGTCCCGACTTTGAAATACTCTGTACATATGTATGTTTAGAATAAATATAGAAATTAAAAAAAAAGTAAGAGAGTTAAAAAAATTTTTTGATCGATTTGACATCTTTTGGTATTCGAACTCACGTAAAGGGTGTATAATTGCACATATACATAGCAATTGCGTCTGTGTGAGTGTATGTATGTTTATGCGCGTCTATTTGTGTCTGTGTAAGCATTTTCGCAGTCAACTAAACAGCAACATCAACAACAGCCGCGGGCAGCGCTTGGGCAGCGCTTGGGCAGCGCTTGAGCAGCGCTGCAGCAGCAAATATATTTATGGCTATAACTTCTTGTTAAATCGGTCTATCATAATGAAACTTGGCATACGGACACATAATAACTAACTGAAGGCATTTGCAAAATTTGCATTCGATTCCAAGAATTACGGGAGTTAGAGAAAATCGCGATTTGCATGGGAGAGGAGGGTGATAGGGAAATTCCAAAATACACATTTTCTGCGTATTCATATAAGGCATCTGGGACTTAAATTTAGTGTCCGTAGGTCTTTTAGTCTCCGGGATATAGGCGATTATACGAATGGAAAATCGGGAAAACCCCGAAATTTGTGCAAAGTTCGGTGTCTCTACCTCTTATAGTCTCTGAGATCCAGGTGTTCATACGGACAGACGGACAGACAGACAGACAGATAGGGCTAGATCGACTCGTCTCGTCATGCTGATCAAGAATATATATACTTTGTGGGGTCTGCCACGCCTCCTTCTGCCTGTTACATTTTCAGCTCCCGCAAATCTAATATACTCTTGAACATTTTATGTACAGAGTATAAAAAGTGCGTTATAATAATGAACTACGCCATTGGATGAAAGTCTAGGACATTGTTGTTTGCTTTATTTGAAAAAAAAGTTAATAAAAAGGACTAAAATGTCGCTCTTCTGAATTTGTTTAATATGTTTATTGCTTGTAAAAGCATATTATTTTGATCACAAAGTTCGTCTTATCAGGTAATGCAAGTAATAAATAAACAGTTATACGTTTACTGGACAAAACCAATAAACGCATAAAATACAAGTAAATACATATATTATAATACTGAGCCCTGCAGTATTAAACTGTATAATTCAACACTTGATTTCCAAGAGCATTACATAAGATTTCATTACTTATTATTATGTTAAATTTAGAAAATTTACTCAATTAGCACATTCTTTAACACTTATCAAGAAATTTCCATTTGATTGTCTAAAAACTATGGGCACTTTTACAAACAAACAAATAGACTGGCGTAATATTCGAATACTTCTTTTAATAAATCAATCGGAAAAATGAAATTATGTAACCGAAAAACCAACAAATCGTTGGCAATATTTAATTTGGACGAATCTGGGAGCTGCGGCTTCCCAAATGAAAAGCAAACTAGAGGTACCAATTTTTCCAACACGACAACTACGAAATGCTTGACAAGATATTGGACCAACCACCGCTATTATTAATTGTCAAGACTTAACAAAATGTCCCACACTCATGGCCAACACACACAAATAGTCCCGCTTACTGCACTAATGGATACGGAATTGGTTTAATGTGTCTTGTTTCTCCTGCCTTCGAATATTTGCGTCGCACGCGCCCCCGCATGTTGAAAATGGAAACCCATTAGGGCAATGCAGGCATTCTTCTACAATTTGACTTCCGGGTGGCTCTTCCCCTTTTTCAAATGTCAGTGGAGGCCACACAACGACAACGACAATGACATCGACATCAACATCAACATCGACTCTTCTACGGCTTCCCTCTAGCCATGCAGCATTTGTATTGATAAACCGCATCAGGCGTGCTAAAATGCGCATTCATCTCAGAGTTTAGTTCCACATCTGAGATATGTACATTTCTAACTAATTCTTGGCATTGAAACCAACGTAAAAAGCGCCTTCGACTTTTGCATTTGTTGCGGCCGTGCGTATTAATTACAATAAGTTCAATTCAAGTATCTTTATGGCTCGTAGACTTACACATGTACAAGTACCGAGAGCAACAAACAGCAACAACAGCAATAGGCCGACGTGCAGTCGCTTCGTCTTTGGTATGTCAGATAAGCCGATAAGATAATGTAGGCAAACAAACAACAACAGCAACTACGTATGTATATCACTGGAGTGTTTGCCTGGCCATTAATACGCTGAGAGAAATTCAATTTCAACATCTGGTCCACTCGGTCGTCTTTGGGGAGTAAATACGATAGATGAGAAGACTTGTGAATACTTAATGCTCTGGAACCGGGCAATATGCAAACCAAAACGGAAATAAAATAAAATGGAACACAAGGAAGGAATTTACGAAAATACTTATATATATTTTTTTAATTCCAACAGCCTCCAATAATTACATAATCACTTTTTAGCTTTATATCTGATTTTAGGACTTCAGCTTAAATCAAAGAAATGCTTTTCGGTAGATCTTTCAAGCTATTGCAGCCCCGATTTCGAAAATGTACGACAGATTTCAAGATCTTCAAGCTAAACCAGCGATCAATCTAACAAGTATTGGAAATTTTACAAAATAGGATGCTTAAATTTTTATGGCGACATACACTTAATTATTTTTTACACGATTTTGATACAGCACGGTTTGAAAATTAAAAATTTCATATATATTTCTTTAGAGATAAGGAACCAATCATCTATTTTTGCACGGTTGTTTCTGGAACCAATTTACCGTGTAAAAACAGTACTACTCTGCATCATTCTCTCTGGCTTTTCGATCAGTGTATGTATCAGTGGGCATGTGTTAATAGGGCTTATGCATCCACAACAACACATTCACATGGCGCAGCGCGGCGCATTGAGATACTCCACACGAGGCCCCGTTACCCATTGAAAATCTTCTGCTGCAGCTTCGGCTACGCTTGATTAAAATTCTACAAATCAAGTGCGCAGCGGACAATTTCTAATGCGTGCCTTCGGAGAGAGCTGGAGATGGGGGGGGGGGGGGGGGGGGGGGGGGTTGGTGGGTGGGTAGCATGGAGGGCTGATGCCAATGGACTTTGTTTTTCAAGTGGCGGCGCCAAAGTTTTCAAAAAGCGCAAAAATAATCCCAATTGTCTGTGCCTGTGCGTGTACTTGTAGATTAGCAGCGATTGAATGGAAATGGACTTGGCAGTGGAAACCCTTGGTGGTGCTTTGGCTGACTGGATGCTGCTCCCCTCACACATACCCTGCACTTAAGTCAATTGCTCGCTGTCTCTTTTGTGTGCCATATAATTGAGCTGCATTGACCTGGACCAGAGCATCTCAAGTGTCTATAAAGTTTAATTACGCATTATTTCTGCCCCCAAGCTCACCAGAGCCTTTATAGAAAACATTTCACAGATGCAGCCAGACACACTTTTAAACGTTAAATATAAAGCGTCTCTTTATAAATTTATAAAGAGTTGTGTAGATGCTGTGGGTTAATTATCCGACTGGTTGTCCCAATATAAATACCAATGATTACCGAATCCACGATCTGTCCTATTATTGTAAAAGAATAAAAAAATACAACCTTGTTATTTATCGGATATAGCGAGGTAGGAGAATTGTGATTCCTGTTACCACACTTTCTTACTTTTACTCGCAATACCATGCTGTCTGAGAAGGAATTAAAAGCATAAAATATACGTAGATATTTACATAAAGTACCAATCTACCGGCTTAGCTGGGTATTAAATGACATGCATTTTATATACAATAAGACTCGTCTCCCACTTACGACACTAATGGTGCAACTGAAAAATATCGATCTGTGCAATGCCAGTTTTCAGTCATCACTGATTGAGCCTTTTGCATTTAATAGCTAAACGTATCAGTTTCTATTAATCCTTTTTGGATTTCATTTCTAAATTCAAAGTTATTAAAATTATGCTTGAATATTAATACGTCATTAAAAGAATTTAATTTTTGCTGTACAAATTTGTATTGGTTTAAATGGGAAACGACTGAATGGATGTGCATCTTTTTGGTAAGAAGACAGCTCCTTCATTATAACACCAGCGCACAGACATGGAAATGTATTCGTTTTGATGGGAAACTTTAAAATAAATAAGGAAATACATTTTTGAACGAATTGGAGATGATCGAAGGAACGTCGTACAGGTTGGGTAATTTAAAACGTTATAGTCAAAAGAATTACAAGTATACTACGAATTAGTTTGGCCTAATCTCGATGCTCCATAATTCCCAGAACATCTCAACTTTCTTCACCTCGTGTGCAAGCATGTGCTTGAGATTTTGCTTGGCCCTTTAAATTCTGAAAGCAATCCAATAAATTGGCAACTCCTGGATCCTTAAATGCTATGCACATAAAATGCCAAAACAACTTAACTGTCAGCTATCGCGGGAATGGGGAGGCGGGCGAATGGCGAATGGCGGAGGCGGATGGTAAAGTTTCTTGACATTGCGACAAAGGCAACACAAATTGCAGCAGCAACGACAAGGCGCACGCTGTTGCTTGAGCACACAGATTGGGTGTGTGAGAGACACAACCGGCTTGCAGATACTTGTCTGTATGTATGTATGTATGTATATCTTTTTATCTGCCAGTAACTCCCATAAGTTGCCTGCATGATTGTATGGCTGGCGATTTTATCGGAGCAACTGGAGCTGCAGGCCAGAGACCGGAGGCGAACAGCACGCAGCATAAAAATTAGAGCTGATTTTTGTTGACAACAACCACTCGTTTCGTTCCCCTTGTTGTTGCTGTAACAGTATTAGTTGATGTTGTTGTTGATGTTGTTGTTGTTGTTATTGTTGTCGTTGTTGCCAGCTAAACGCTGCACGAAGTTAGTGGATTCGCGTGCGCTGCACAAGTTGCAGCCAAAACTTTTGGGCCCAAAACAGCAACATTAACAACACCAGCACCAACAGCAACAACAACAGCAGCAATTACATGTTAGCCATAATTTGTTCCCCAAAAGCGAAACTTACGTCGGCGATGACGATGACAACGACGTCATAGAGCGCGCCTGGCGCCGACGCCCGGCGCCGACGCCCGGCGCCTGCTGTTGGAAATGCCCAGCAACGACGACAATTTTCTGTTTTATTTTTTCCAGTTTGTATGTTTGGGGTGGCTGCTCACATAATTGCCATATAATGGGAATGGATTTTCCGCCTGCGCCTGCATCGTCGTCGAACCGTCTGTCTGAAACTTTCGTTTTTGGGACTGTCCAGGGGCGAGCGAGAGAGGTAGCTTATGTGTTTGCGGAACTATTAACTGCCAGCGAAGAAGTCAAACATAAGCCTTATCGACAACGACTATGTCTGCGTCTGCGTCTACGTCATTGTTGCAGTTGTTGTAGTTGTTATTGTTGTTGCAGTTGTCGTCTCAGTCTGCAGCAGGGCCCCACAATTGCACTGTGTGTGTGTGTGTGTGTTGTTTGCCAATGCTGATGATGATTACTTCCGTTCAATGGCGTCAGCGGGTTTTCCACGTGCGTTTGGGTTCGGTTGTGACGTGCCACGGGCAGCGATTCGTGCTGTGGTCGCTTTTCCTTGGCAACTAACGGTACACAATATGTGCACAATGGAAACTGTCAAGATTCTCACAGACGCGCGCGAACGCAGTTGGCCAAATTTTCTGCAACAATGGATGTTGTCAAAACATATCTGACACCATTGTTTATGTGTTTTGGAAAAAGATACATAGATAGATGAATAAAAGGAAGATACGCATTTTTATATCCTGTTACAAGCCATGCAGGCAGATGCTGTGCAAAACATCTTTTTGCCTTAGGGAAGGATTTGTTACCACAATAGCAACTAGGATCCAAAAAAATTTTGTTACGAAGACGGTGTTGTTTCATGGCCGTATCCGCAGTAAGTCATGCTAGCCATGCGGCCGATAACCCAATGTCGTAATGACCCCTCCTGGGGGCCTTTCTGATGCAACATAGTTTAGAAAGATTTATGTAGCAGCATTGCACACAAACTTTTTATATATGTACATAGATACATATGAAAGTAAATAAGAATTGTGATTTAATATTCGATCTTGGAGTTCTATCTTAAGCATTAAACATTGAATAAATTTAGCAGTTAATCAATCCCATTGGATTGAAGTGTGTTCTACCAGGGTACAAATATGAATTATAAAAATGTTGTGCCCAACGAGAAGAAAATATACAATTTACAATCTTATCAGCAATTTATCTATTATTTTAAATTTTTGGCAACGAACAGTTTTTCAACCAAAATCAGCTATGTAATATGTACAAATATTGCACCATTATCACAGCTTTATGATAGACTTAGATTTAAAAAATTTGGTAGTTGAAAACTTGGTTAATGTTTTAAGTTGAAGGTGTGTAGATATAGGAGCTTTTGTTATTATGGTGGTTTGGACGACATAGGCTTTTCATTGACGGCAGATCAGAAGCTTTGACCAGTCCTCTAAGTTAACGGTTCATATACAAGTATAGTATATTGTGGTATTTTTATTTAAAGCAACATTTTACGTGTTCGGAATTTTCTTTATTAAAGGCTTCTTCAAAATCACTACTTCAATTTGAAATTTGTTTCAAAAAAAGTGGGTGTCTTTATAAATTACTTTTTCCTCAATAACTACGAATAATTGCTATTCAACAGCATAAATAGAAGTACTAATGCAAATAAATTTTTCATTTTGTTTAAATATTTTGGCAATACTATAATTAACGTTTATTGTTTCTCGCACTTTGCTTGATTCATGCGTCTCTGTTTTTTATGTTTGTTCTTTTCTCGCCACACATAGATTAATGCTAGTATGTCTTGATTCTATTTATATGTACATTTTTGAATGTAAATGAAAAATGAAGGCAAATAACATCAATTACAATTGTTGATTTTGTTCATCGTTACCGGTGCTGTTTCTGGCACATTTAGGTGCGGTTTCTTGGCATTTTCCAGAGCGCAGTACTCGCATGTATTTGTGCAAATTAGCAGGCAAAGCCCCGAGACCGCTCCATGTGTTTGGCTGCCCGTAGAGACAGAGACGCGTCCGCCCACGCCAAAACAAGCATTTCTGTGCTGGAAAAAGAGGCAAAAATAAATAATTGCTTAATGCCGCTATCGTCATGACTTTGTTCATGTTTGTGTGTTGTTTATAAACAATTCCAAATTTGCAGCGGCACGTTAGAAGACGACAAATTACATTTCATTATTGCTAATTTTCTAAAGAATTTTCACATAGACGTCTATTTTTTGTTATCGCACGTGTCTCAGCTCTGCATTTTAATTTAGCGCCCATCCAGCCTTGCAGCGAAATCGAGTTAAGGTCTGCGGCCAACCGCAATCAGTAAGAGGGTGAAAGTTTTTTTTTTTTTTTCTTCGTGCAACATGACAGCCAATATGCAGAGTCGGCTGACAATCAAATGGTCAAAGGGGGCAACGGGCAGTCATGACAAACGACCAAAGTGAGCGGCGCAATGCCATGCCCAGGGATGACAGGCAGCTAGACCTCTAGCCAGACAGAGAGACGCGTACAAAGCATTAACGTCATCGTCCCCACCATCGTCACTGTCACCGCCACTAGGACTCTTCAACTCGAGTGGCGCTCTCTGGCGAAAATTCTAATAATGCCAAAAATGTCGGCTGACTGACGAGAGGCCTGGAGGACGAGCCGGCTGTGCACGTGGTGACCTGTACTCCTCGGCCGGGATCGTCTCGGCCTCTAGCTACAGGGCGGACGTGGACACAGAGTCCAGAGCCAAAGCCAAAGCGCAGTCAAGTGCCAACAAATTGTGCAACTACGTGTCATGTTGTTGCCAGTGCTGGTCTAGCCGTGTGTGTTTGTGCTTGGAGATGAGAACGTGACATAAGTTATTGTCCTTCAATGTCAAATAAGATTCAATGGGTGCTAGGATTAAGGCCACAGTCATATAGTGATAGTGTTCGTCGTTGTTTCATTGATTAAATTGAATTGAAGATCCAAACACTTTTCAAAGCAAAGATTCATTGATTGGCCTTCTTTCATATGGACAAAATGACAGAGTCACTTCGTTCCAAAACATTCACTTATTTAAAGAATATAATCGTAACAAGAAATATGGATCTGTTATCTGGTCACCAATATGGGGAGAATTGAAACGCAATCAAAGGCATATTTAATTTTAATATTCTTAAAAAATACCTTTATTTAGCGTAGTGTAAGGAACAGATACAAATAACTCCACTTAGAGAAAGCCAATTCTCCTTGAGGAGTCCTACAGTGAGAGTTGAGTTCAGATTCACTTACAGAAGCCATTACTGAGACCTTGGGTTCTTTGGCATTTATTTTGGTTTCCTGTTGCTAAATATTATTAGGGTGCAATTAATATAACATTTTGATTTAAAATGATTCGTAAAAGTCACAGATGCCTCACGCTTCCATCTCTACGAATGCCATTTCGTAAGCCCTTTTTGTTGGGTGTAACAAAATTGCAATTTTCATTTATATATAAAAATATGTATGTAAGTGGCATTGTGTGTGAGTGTGCTAGAGTTTTTGGGGAAGCATTAATCTGGCAGACACATGGAGTTTTTGTGCACAGATTTTTTGATCAAGCTAATGCAGCCATAATTCAGCCAAGTGTCAGTGAAGTTTAATTGCTTTTTGATGCAGCCGGGGGCTTTTGCTTTAATTAATTTAAATGAAGATACAGAAACCTTTCAAATGTAACTTCTACAATTAACTTTGACTATGGTTCACATAAATATGTAAATGGCGCGTCACATTCGTGGCATGCCACAACAACCCAAACAAACAAAAAACAAGAACCCACAATATCTGCTGACAACAACAACATACAAGTATATAACTACAAGAACAAATTCCAACTAATGGCCAAAGTTGTGCAGCTCTAGACGAGCAGACTGAGGGGCGATGGTGGCTGCCATTAACAAAACGCATTATTGTGTGTAATTTCTGTCAAACTGCCGGGTAGAAACAATTTTGCAAAACGCAACCAAGCCATCGCCAGACACGCCCCACGTCAGCCTGTCGCCATCGTCGTACTGGCGGTTCAAGCTCTGCCACTTTCCCGAAACCAGGAAAATGCTTTTTGCAGAAATACTTACGCGTTTCATTCAGTCCCAGCCCCCAAGTCCAGCCCAAGTACTCAACTTTGTTGTTTGAAGCCCGTGCCGACATTACTGGATCTTGGTTCACTAATTTATAGCACATTGTACCCGTTTTTCGGCATTTCACATTGGCGTCGCCCAAGACCCTATCTCAGAGCCGACAGCTATTAACGCTTCTGCGTTTCTCATACGCAGCGTGGCCGACAGGAGTAAAAAGACGAAAATGGCGAGTAAGAGAAAGAATTCAGATTTTATTTTTCATAAACAACAAGTAAAGCACAGTCAAATGGCAAATGATAATAAAAAACGAAAAAAGAGATGGAAATTCAAATTATTTGTTGGCGGCAAACGTAGCGAAAATGGTGGAAAATTGAAAATCAACGAGATAAGGGCAGCGAGGCAAGCAGAGGCAGTCAACAGCGCCGACGACCGTCTCTGTAGTATCTGCGATAATTCGGTTTGCTAATTTGGCTGGGCGCCAAATTGAAAATAAATCTTTAAAAAACTACGGTATGCATCAAATATAGGTTTGAAGGTAGTGTGTGCTGCCACAGTGAAAGCTGAATATAATTGATTGTGAAATTGAAAATGTAATTAAATATTTATTGTTTTCATTCAAAAGTGGAAATTAAAGCTAACGGCTAACAATTAGTGAGGATTTATTGGAGAGCTGAGCCCATTAATTGTTTACAGCGATATATTATTTGCTAAAAATATTGTGGTCTTGAAAATAAAAATGTTCGCAATGGTTAAATTGCTTTTACTCTATAAAATCTAAGCCTTCTCCGTGTTAATGCTATGTCTGCCACATAGTGTTCAGCTCTTTTATTATTATATTTTCCCCATAAATATTGATGAAATACCATCTGCTCATCACTCCTCCATTGCATTTCCAGGATGTTGGCTAAACTGAATCGAATCGAAACAATACATACGAGCATACCATTAAACTACTAATTGTATTATTGCCATTATTTTTGGCTGGCATTAATGAAATTGTTTTTTACTTTCGTGGCACATTCAACGACCCGTCAAAGCCGTGTGGTTGCTGCCAAATTGTTGTTGTTGTTGCATTTTGCTTACAGAAGTGAAATTTACGTTGGCAGCTAGGCTTATTTATGTTTTCGATTTGTGCACACACACACACACACACACTAACTAACTAATATGCTTGCATTGTTGGTCGAAAATAGAAAATTACGTAGTCGCCGCATGGCCCGCCGCGGGCATCGACAGAATGTGCAACTAATTTGATTTTGCACAAGTGCAGCGCTTTAGCGACAGCTGCATATAAAATTAATAGTCTCACAATTGTTGTTGACTTTTGACAAAATATACATATTCGTATGCTTCTACATATTCAGTGAGCCGGCGAACATTTTCGCCGCCGGGCCGTCGGCATTTAGCAGCCAGAGTGAACAAAAATATTTTATAGCTGCCACTAAAAATAAAAATGGCGTAGCCCCACAAACCGAACCGGAGCACTTTCATATTCGCTAGATGAGTGACTCAGTAAGAGCAGCTATAAAAAAATATGAAATGTGCAAAACGCGACCAAATTCATATTTCAATTGGCCCCAAAGTAGCCGTGGCGCGTCTACTTGTATGCATTGGAAACCGCAAAAGTGTGAGCCCAGGTCAGGCCGCTGACGATTGTGGGGCCACCCAACGTGCCACCATCTACCGATCTATGCAAAGTAATCGATTTCTTTGACTACATATTTCACCTTGACAACGCTGACAACGCTGACAACGCCGACAACGCTAGGGCACAAAAGGACAGAGAAATTGTTTGGTTGTGCTCATTAAAATGCACTTCAAGGGCCACCTGAATGGGTCTGAGGACGCCGAACGGGCAAGGAGGTGCGTGACGTGTGACATTGTTGTGCAATCGGAAAGAACGTCGTACGTCCAGCGTCCAGTGGAAACCCCACAGCGAAGGTAACAAAAATGCGACGAAGAGTGAAAATGGCAGACCAGCAAACTGTAGAGAGAATAACTTTTGATTTTATGCTGAGCCAAGGCATGCTAATGGGCCCAATCAGGCTAGGTCCGACCTACCTAGCATCAAGCGAGGGACATATAACAAGTTTGTATTAAAAATGCAATTACAATTGCTGTCCGAATGTGTATTGGTTACCAAATATACACTTGTACTAATATTTACATTTCCGATGTCAATACCAATTCCAACAATAATTCTGAAGTGTATCTTGGAATGTAATTACGTTTTTCGTTGAAAGTCCTGAAATTAAATACCAGAACAGCTAATAGCGAGTCGAATCTGTGTTTCGAACGTCGAACTGTCGAACTAGAGCATTCCAAATGCTTTCAATTGCCAAATATATTTAGCAATAATAAGCATAATAATTTAATGGAAAATTGTAGAATAATTTAATTTACATTTTCACACAAACTCTTCACACAAACTCTTCACACACACCTCGCAACTACACAGTTTCGTATTCGATTTTTGTTGGCGCATGCAGTTTTTTCGGCTTTATTTCTTCTGTCATGCTTCACATTATTATTTATTTCGCTGTTTTTCGTACTTATTATCGACTTAATAATGGCAAGCGACCAACTACGAGCATATGCCCGAACCGAGGGCCAATATAGCCATGTGGCATTGAACTTTCCTATGCTGCGCCACAGTTGGGCATTGGGTTCGCCGTGGCGTGCGTTTGGTCAAGGCGAGATCTAAAACTGACCAAGTGCCACTAGAAACTTTGCAAATAGACAAACAGCCCGCCACGGGCCACATTGGGCGGTCGGTGTCGGTGTCGGTATCGGGGTAGGGTCTGTGGCTGTGGCTCTTGCTATTGCTGTTGCTGTTGTTGTTGTTGGCGCTCTTGTTGTTTGTGCCTCTGCTCACATTATTTATGGCGCACAGACAATAAACTTGTTGTGGCAGTTGTTGTTGTTGCTGCTGTGGTTATTGTCGTCGTGTGTCAATGGCCACCATGGCGGGCTCGACGTGCCAAAATTGCCGGTTTGCATTCGACGCGCTGCTAATTTGTAAGATTGCGAGGCCAGCATTGGTTTTTCTCAACTCGACGGGCTTTCCATAACCCAAATTTGGGCAAAACCAGTGCAGTGCATCCGCAGTGACTCGAAGAGTGATGTTGATTGTCAGCCGAACTTGTTTGCTGGCGGATTTTCGTGCTCCACAAACATCCGCCTTGCCACGCAGAAAGTGGAACAGTAGCGATTCCTGCCAGCAAGTATTCTAGCCTACTCGTCTTCACGACAACTTTGCAATCAAATGAAAAGAGCTTACACATGTACGAGTACATACGCGTACATATACATATATATACATATACATATATATACATGTATGAATCGTGTGCGTGTGTACAGTAGAGATGGATAAAGAAGAATTTAAAAACCGAGAAAGTCACTAAGATTAGAAATTGTTATTTCACGTACTGCCATATCAGTAAGTACCGGCAGATTGTTATCCTTTAGATTTGTGTAAAACAATTGTAAAAACTAGCACTAATAAAATTAGGTTCAATAAAAACAACGCGATTAGACTGTTATGAGAAACTGTTGTTGCACAAATGAAAAAGGTACAATGTGTCTGAATAGGCGGAACGATAAAAATCTAGGTTCAACAAAGTCCCCACAATATAATAGTTAAATTCAAAACAATGAGAAGACAAATTCGACCCACATACAAGTATGTTTACGGTTTGCGGCTTGGTGTTGCCTAGAACTTTATTTATGTATTTCTAATCAGCAGTAAAATACTACGAATAACGTTGGTGGACCTCAGCAATAGGTAATGTTTTTAAATGACTTCGTTCCTATGATTATATTAATAATAATTAGCATTAGTTGCAATTTATTACTTTACAGAGCTTTCCTTTAAAATATACAGCTTTATATTAATTACTGCATTCCGGCTGGGTAAATATTTGCTCATGAGCCGAAATAACAATTTGTATGTATTGTAGTTCGTGTGCTTGGAGTATTTACAATTGTACAATCCAATGGAGCACACTAGGTTCCACTATTACAAATATGGCCATGAAAATCTGTTAAATTGTATTTACTGTACTGTACTCTTAATATATCCGGCAGTCAATTCGCACTTGTCGCCGTCGTTGCTGGCGGCAGTTTTTGATTTCAGTTGCATCTGAATTCGTTTTCTCACTCACACTTGGCTTAATTGAAACGATTTGAGCCACTTATTGCGAAAGAGAAATTCTTTAAGCCGAAGCAAAACTTTCGGTCGCCAGTGCAGCAGGCAACCAAAATAAAAAGTATATCATTGCTGTGAAAGTAGCGCACTCTTGTCGGCTTTTTGTCTAATTTGCGGTCGAAAGCTGGCAAGCGGCTTTAGGCTTATACTCGTACACACTAATTATTATGATTATGTCCATTTGGATATGTAGCAGGGGCTTAATTGCATTAATTGGCCTGCAGTTATTACTTGTCTTGATTGGCTGCTAAATGGGGTCTCGCCCACGGCTCATGCGAGAACGAGTCGGTAAGCAAATCGTGAGCACTCAGCACCGTCGCGAGTTTAGAGTATCTCATAATTAAGATCTTAATGGACAAATTACAAATACTATATGAGGAAAACTTTCGACCCGATTAGATTTGGTTCGATTTTTCCATCTTTCTAATTGTCAAATCGAGCAATAATGCTAAGATTGAGAGCAATTATATCTGTAAGTGGGGCAGACGAAGCATCGGAGAAACATTTGTTTATGTGCTTTTGCAATAACTTGGAAAAAGATACGAGATTCGGGCAGTATGGCAGTAATGACGTCAAATGCAATCTGCTTTTGTTGTTTCTGCTGCTGGGCTTGTTACTCGTATTGTCAAGCGAGATAGCGTTAGCCATATGATATAAATGATGTTGGCGCCATCGCCGCCAACTGACCGATAAACCTGTTAATGCGCACTTTCTGCCCCATAAGGTTCTTTTAATCGCGTCATGCACATCATTTGAGCTTTGAAAAAAACCTACATTTATAAAATTCAGTTTATTTAAAATGCGACAAAGCAGTCTCAAAGTCATGCGCCAAGAAGGCAGACAAAGTTGATCGCCCTCGCGCAGACTGGTACGACCAGAGCAGAACAACAGCATCAACGGCAGCAGAAGAAACAAAAACAATGCCCCAAGCAATTAAAAGAAGTGACAGACTATGTATGACAACGATAAATGGAAACAACTACGATTATTATCTGGTGTGAATTTTGGTCCAACGCTTTGCCTTTTACCTTGTTCCGCGATATTAAGTTGCTGTGTTTGTTGCTTCTGTCTCGTCTATATTCCTCCGAAAAATGTGCGATGTTGTTTTAGCTGTTCTGGCGGTTGTTGTTTTTGTTGGGGCCATTGACGTATAGTTTACTTGTTATACATATATGTACATATATATTCTACATACATACATATATACATTCTTGCCTCTACGCTCATGACCAATTTCGTTAAAGACTCGCCAAGATGTGGGCGGAGGCGGCTGTCGATTGTAATCTCAAATAACAGCTTTCATATGGAAAAGGCCCTCAGATATTTTAATATAAGTATGATAATTTTAATTTAACCATTTTCACATATTTATCATATATCATCTAAATGAATAATACTGGACGTCTAGAGTCTAGATTCTAGACCATTTAAAATAACCTCCAGATATTTTGTGATCAGTCACAAAATCAGACCCCAAGATCGCTGAAAAAGGTGATAACCCAATTAAAATGTCATAATTCCAATAGAAATCATTACATTTGACGGTAATTTCTCAGAACTCTACATAGAAATCAAAGCGAAACTAAATTCGAACCCAAAGTTTTAAAACTGGAATAATAGGAGTCTTGTTTCCTAAATTATTTCTCAATTTGACAATTATAATGATGAATGTGCATACTTACTAAGATTACAGTTAGCAACGAACATAATATTAATAGATTATGAGTCAACAAAAAGAAACGAAAGTGATTTGGGTTTCCCAGAAATAACTTCGGACACAATGTTTTGGCCTTTTAAAGTAGCTAATACCAATAACGATGTATGCACATCGATGATGAGAGGATTATAGCTCTCCAACGTTTCAACAAGAGCAACGCAGAGCCACCAACTAAATATAGTAAACATAATAAAACAAACAAGAAACTTAAAGTTTTATTTTTAAAAGCATTTGTGCTTCTTGACAATCTGCCCAACTGACTGAATCTGACTTCTGCCCTCCCTCGTATGTGCTTTCGAGTATGTAGATACAAAACAAACGATATTGCTCAAGTTCTAATTGGAGTTGCGGCTTTGTGGGGCAGACACAATACAATTAAGTCACCGACGCGACGTTCCCAGACACTCATACACACACACACACACATACGCACACACCTACACATAGGCATGCGTACAAAAAGTGTAAAATGCGCGTTAAAAAGTTTTCTAACATTTCATTAAACACACGGCACGCTGGAGAACATACTTGTATAACGAACTGACTGTCTGTCTCTCTGCCTGTTGATCTGTCTGGCTGTCTGTGAACCCTTTTCTGGCCATACAATCAGGCCCGAGACCACAACAACAACAACGTTTTATCTCAAAATAATCTACGCGCATGTGCGGCATATCTTTTCAGTCAATTTCAAGTACATTTTGCCTTTTTTGTTTAGTGCCACCGCTCTCAGATGCAGGCGTGCAAACAGAAACAAAACAAACTTGAAGCAGCAGCGGCAACAGCCACAGCCACTACTACAAGAGGCAGCCAGCAGGAGGAGAGTCAAGCAGCCACAGCAAGAGCAACAGCAACAATACCAGCAACAACAACAACCAATGCGCAGACAACGTTTGTCGGTCAAAATCAAAATCAGCCACAGCCACAGCCCCAGCCCCAGCCTTTGTTCGTTCAATTCCGAGAATTGTGGACCAGTTATGAAACAAGTCTGCAACATGCACACACACACACACACACACACTCACACACACACATACACACACACAGGGAGACAGCAGGCAATGGCTGAAGCGCCGGGAGCGGCAAATGGAGAGGGATGTGGTGCGGGACTGCGGAAGGGAGACCAAGAGCGTGCGAGTTGGCGCGGCGGCTGTGTCGAAAACAATAAAGAACGGCAGGCAACAGCCCAGAGCAATGGGCAATCTGTTTGGGCTTCGACTTGGGCCTGGCCTGTATAGCTGGAAGACGATGCTCTTTTTCTTGCTGCTGCTGCTGCTGCTGTTGTGGCCGTTGCTGTTAGCTTTGTCTCGTTAGTTGCGCATGCGCAAAGCGCAAAATACTTTATGGCCGTTTAACGTGGCTGGAACTTTGATTTCCCCTTATGCTGGAGGTTCTCCTACTGCTGGCCATGTACCTGCCACTTAGCTTTGTGTGGAGCTGCTGCGCAGCAACTGCAACTTAATTTCTTGGTGGAGCTGTTGCCGACGACTCGACTTGACAGGCCCAAGTACTTCATCATGTTTGGGTGCAGTAAAAACAAATTAACAAACCAACACACGCAGTCGCAGTCACAGCCGGGCAGCCGTTCAAGCGACCAAGCGGGGCAGACAACGCGCACTTCCCGACTTGTCTAGGTTTTCAATATGGCTTTTAATAACTCAACCAGGAGTTGTGTGCAACTTGAAGTTGTGTTCAATTCTCAGCGTTCCCTTGACATCAAAAAGCGCAGCTGTGCGGCCCAAGCATGCACACACAGACATATCACTGGTACTATCCATATCCGCAATGACGAACTACACTTTATTCCCATTCAATTCATCTAATTTTATTTCAGAGAGCTTTAGTCCTCAGAATAAGAATATCTTAGAGTACCCAATACCCTTGGACTACTCTAATAATGCCCCAATAATTCATAATGAATTATTTTTCATATTTATTAAATAAGTAGCTATTAAAACCTATATGTATTACCCATTTTTGTTTGATTAAACAACATCTAGTAATTTAATATAAAATAAGACTAGTCTTAATTTCGTTGTTCACTTTAAAGCGGAATCTTAATTAAAAATAAGGGAATGGCCAAACTTCCTATGTAGACTCTTCCAATACCTAGTCAACACAAGTTTATTTTATTTTCTTAAAATTTGTTTGGATGCAGATTACTTCAGTATCGGGCTTGCTCGACTGTAGAATTCTATCTTGTTCTCTATATGTATACTTGAATATTTAATGAATAAGAAAGCAGTCACGCTATTGGCCTGACTGTTAAAAAGAATTAAATTATATATTTTAAAATCCTTCCATCCAGTTCAAAAATATGGGATATTCCGAATCGTTGGTGCGATTTAAGTTTGAATTTGAGAATTGACTGTACTACTCTGAAGTCTGATGGAGTTCCAAGTCATTTGTTTTTGGTCCGCAAGGTAACAGTCTGTTTCTACACTTACACCTAAGTGTATATAGTAAATATCTGAGCAATACTCAAAATACTACATATAGTATAAATATAATATTAAATACTGTTATGCACATAACATTTCTGGCTTGTTGAAGCTCTACTGTCGAGTTCGTTCAGCTGTAAGCGGCTCAATTGCTTCTGGCTGCCTCAAGTTCAGTGCTCGTAAAAAATGCTAAGAGTGACTTCATTTTGCCAAATACAGCGTCGACTGCATCGATGGCCGACGCTGCTGAGTGTGCCCCATCGTGAGTGCAGCTTCCTTTACGGTCATAAATTTTGCGCAAAAAAGAATTGAGAGGCTGCTGTTGCTGCTCTTTTTGTTGTTTATGTTGTTGTTGTTGCCGTTGCTCTTGTGCTCTTGTTCTTGGTGCAGATGTTGTTGATGCATGCTGCCGCTGCAAATGCCGATGCGCAACAAATCGAAAATGAGGAACAGCAAAAAGTTGCGCGTCTTTTTTAGCGCCCGACTTTTTATGCATGCACATACAATATTTCAAAATTTATGCCCAACGCCTTGCGATCCGTTTCGTTTTTATCTGCCAGGACTCTGGATACGAGTGTGTATTGATTGTGTGTGTGTGTGTGTGTGTGTGTGTGTGTGTGTGTGTGTGTGTGTGTGTGTGTGTGTGTGTGTGTGTGTGTGTGTGTGCGTGCTTTGGGTTGCATGTATGCAAACAAGTTGCAGCACGTAGGTGGCTTTTGATATTGAAAAGTGGTTTTCGAGCAGCTTGTCGACGAATTGGGACCTACAGCAAAGCTGCTGGGCAAGGCGTAGGCTCTGCATGAAGATGGAGTCAGAAAGAGGCTCCAGTGAGCAAACAAAAGACTTAGACAACAAACTGGCTGTCGCAATATTTTTGTGATTTCTAGTGATTGTTGTTTTTTGTTTTTTTTTATACTTCACCTTCACAAACTGGACCTTCTTCTACTCTTCTATTGAAATAGAAAGTGCCAAATAATGTCAGTTTAAAAAGAATTTGAACGAGCTTTGGCATAGTAGCTTGGAATAAAAGATCGTATGCTTCTTTCACTTTTGCACGTCAATATACATTTTGTGGCCTCTCCCCAATAACCAACGAAGTTTATGCACGAAATGATATGCAAAACAAATTTACAACAACAACACACAAATTAAATGCTTCGGGGGCCATTGACAGCTCGGCCAAAACAAATCATTGAAAGCGAAGTGGGGGTCTGTTTTGCTGTTTGAAATTGCGCGATTGTCTGACTCCATACAATAGGCTCTAGAGTCTAGATTATAAATCGCCAGAATTGTCTGTGGTATTTCTGAGGAACAGTTACAGCTATCAACTGAGGTAGCCGTAAATATTAGCATGTCCCATTGTAGGCATATCAACATGCTGGCGGGTTCAATGACCAGCTTCTAGCAAAGGCACAAAACCAGCTCCAACTCAACATAAACCAACTACTACTGACTGTAGTCGAACGAGCGTTCAGCAATTATCGAGCCCGTTATTACTATAAATTTGCACAATTTGTCATTAAAAGATTGAACATTAAAATAACGGGTGCTGGATAGGCGGAAAATGCCAGTTGGGTGGGCAGCGAAAAGCGACTGAGGCGTTAAAATGCACACTTATTGGAACTACTGAAACATTTCATAAAATGCCAATCAGGCGCCGCATTACGTTTTGTTATGAAACCTCTTTCGACGCTTATTGAAAATCCAACACAATCGGCATGCATTGATTTCCAAACTACTCTTTTATTGTTATACAATAAGCAGCGAAAGAGAGAAAAGCTAATGCTTCTGAGGCTTTCCCAGTTGCCGAATTGACGCTTTTGGTTTACAGTTTGTTATTACTATAGCATTGTTGTTTTTATTGTTGCTTTTGTTGTCGCAGATGGCGCATGGAAGGGCAGCAGCTGCGCGCATTTCCATTTCATATTCAAATTTTGAGCTTTTGTGATAATGTGCCCAGCGCCGCTGTCACGATTTTCTCTCCGCCTGCGTTTGTGTCTGTGTGTGTGTGCTGTTGTGGAGTGGATGTGACCGGGCTCTAAAAAAAAGTCACACTCTCCCGGCGTCAGAGTCAGAGTCGCCGTCACCGTCACCGTCTCCATCTACTTCTTCGTCGCATGGTCGCACGCGTTGCCATGCGTCGTGTTCGGCGTCATAAAAACGCAGCACTAGTTGATTGTTCGAGCAGTCTGTCCCAGCACTACTCGGGCTTTTCAACTGGGCTGGGAATGGGGAGGTGGTATGCACATACATACATATGTATGTATACGTATGTGTGTATATATTTTTATTGTGTCACGATTTTGCAATACATTTGACAAATTTATTTTGATTAAAGGCAATTTCTTGGAAGTGTAGCCATGAATTGCGTTTCGCTTGATTGAGTTATTTGTTCATGCACTGCCCTGCGAACTCAATCCCCGATGACAAGAGCACACAAAGTGATTTTGTTACTCCTATTTAAGATGATTGTGTACATCTTAATTGCTCGACAACTGTTTGGTTTCGCTAACGACTGTATTGTGAAGTAGTTGAACAGATGTGAGGCGGTGTATGGAATACTTGTAAGTGTTTAATGTTTCACAAACAATAAATATACTTGTAATATAATTGCTAACTTGATGCAATAATAAAAAGAACCAATAGCAAAAGATAAGCTTACCAGATGTATCCGCAAGCTACAAATGCAGGCCAATAGGAAATATCAATCGCGAAGATAAATGAAAGACATGTAAATATCAATCGCGAAGATGAATGAGAGAAATACTTTCTACCAAATGTGGATCACCTACAACTTGTACAGTTCGCGACAATTTATAAAATTAAATTAAGCCAAATACCGAGAGTTTTCTATGTTAATACACAAAATCAAGTAATTAAGACAGTTTTAATTACTCACTAAGTTATGTACGTAAGAAGCGTGGAATTTATTTCCACATTCCGAGACGTTAGTTAATGAGCTTATGCATAATGTTGTAAGCATTTACACTGACATCTTGAATGAGAGTACTGGGAAATCAAATTAGTTACCTAAGCAAACAAAAGAGTTAACAAACATCCACAAAAGTAGAAACAAAACAAAATGCTAGGGCAGAGGTACGGTTATGGAGATACGCAGACTCGTGCTCCACGCTATTCGCCAAATTAATGTAAGCCCTAGATGCGTTGCTCGCTGCAGCACAAGAAAATACTAATGAGATAGATCACTGGACGAGTTAGGATCTTCACAGATGAATTAACTGCTTACAAATGAAAATACTTTTAATTTCCAACAACAACATCATTAAAGTTTAATATTCAATCCGGTAAGCAGCCAAATTGTTAGTCGACATATCTATTCATTGTAAATCTCTTTAATTACTTATTTAACTATCGCCTATTGGAAATCGTAAAATCATCATTTTGGCAAATCATAATCAATCAATTTTCTGGATCTGGGCACCAATAAATTAATGATTTTATATGGTTTTTTAAATCCATTTTCAACCAAAGCGTCAGCAACAATCAACTTGATAGGCAATTAAATAGTGCTTTTAACGCGAGCTCATTTATCATCTCTAATGTGTCATCGTTTTTCTTGATGTACAATTGCCTTACATTTTTTGCTTAACTTGCTGTCGTTTTTACTAATAATTTCCTACAGAAAGAAATTCTATTTAAGACTTGCCAAAAAAAAATCCGACAATACTCAGAATAGCAACAAACTGATTAATGCCGAGCGATGTTTCCAGTTGGCACAACTTGTCACAGCCTCTATTAGGTCATCGCCGAGTTTTTGCGCTGAAAATTTACATACAAGTATGTATGGTTTTATTTTGTGCTGCGTTCTGGTGTACGGCCTCAGTCATCGCAAAAAACACAGAACGCTTAATTAAAAAGGCACCAGAGGCCATAAGAAGAGCGTGACATTAGGGAAAGATGATGATCAAAGAACGCGCAGCGTGAGAAAACTGAGAAAGTTGGCCATGCAGGTGGCATAAGCTGAAAACTCGCCAGCTGGAAACTTTCCTTGCGGCCAGCAAGTGGCAGAATTCTTTTTTCTTCTTTTGGCGTTTTATTTCACAAAAATTGGCAATCATTTGTAAACAATGTGCGAGGCGAGGCACTGTGGCCGGGATCGAGAGGAGTGGGGCGGTCCGGGGCGGGCGGACCAAGCCAAAGTCAAGCCACACCGAGGCATTGGCTTTTTACTTACCAAGAAATACGCCGAGCGCGTGACCCACTTTCGTGTCGTGTTTTTGGCTGCTTTTTTTGTGGGGCTCTTTTTTGTTGTTTTTTACACATGCTTTGTGCATTTATATGTACTTGTATGTGTGTGAGTCTCTCTTTCTAAACAACTTTTTAGGCAAATTAAGGTGCCAGCCACAGCTGCGAAGCCATCGACAGCAGCCGAGGCATTGAAAGTTGCAGAACGACTTCCAATTGGCAACGCCAGACCAAAACATTGAATCGGCAACAAGCCATTTAAGAACATTTACAAATTATTGAAATTTATGCATAAATTTGTATTACATACCTGACCATAACAGCAGCAACAACAACAACAGCGACAACGACAACAAGTTGTGCTTGGGTGCGAATTGCAGCCGAAAAATTTAACACTTTCAATAACACACGATCACGACAAATGTGGGTCAACAATTATTCGTGCGTTTATTTAATTTCTATTTTTTGCCAATTCTATTTTTAATGTCATTGTTTGCCAGCGCCCGTAGCTGTGCCTATTGCTTCAGAGCTAATACGGTTTCCGGGCTCACCGGTCTTCCAAAGTCATCTGAATTCATTTTCTACTTCATTGTTAGTTAAATGTTGTCGCCGGCATACCACAGCCCCTCCAATTGCATCTAGGAACGGTAATTCTACCTTACTGCGCTTGCTTTTATATACGATATTTTTATTATTATTATTATTATTATATTATTATAATTATTATAAACAGCTTAATAGGTAATTAAAATTACAGATAAGCTATTGAATAAGCTATAGCGACGAGGCCTTAAGATTAAATATACAATACTTTAATGTATTTGTTCATGCACATTTGTTTAAAATAAAATTGTAAAAAGTGATTAATTGATCAATCAAAAGTAGAAAGGTTCAGGCATACTTTAGTTCGGAAATTCGAAAACGAAACGACTAACTCCTTGGATTTGAACGCTACATTAATTCCTGAAATAACTATTTTCAACGTTCTTTAAGTAATCAAAATATTTGTTGCAACAATCAGCCTGAAATTTTCTACAAATTAGTGGACTGTTATTAATTAAAAAATACGGGTTTTTTTATTTTGTTTCTATTTATTCACATTTTCCAATTGAACTGCAACGTGTTTTGGAACTTCATATTCATTCGTAAGACAGTCCGTGTGGCATCGACGAGCTTCTTATATTCTACACCGAAATATGGCATATACATATATGATCGGAATATCGAGACGATTCGAAATGGAATCTGTTCGTCTAAAACACTATATTCAACCGGTGATTACCTGAAGCTTAAGTCAATAAAAGCCAACACGAATGTGTGTTTTGAATCATAGCATGTATTTAATTTATAACCATTGATATATTCGGAGCTAATAAATGTACATATATTCATTATTACTGGCCAAAAATACATTGTATTTCTAAAAAAAATGCAATCAAAAAATTTCTAAAATTAACAAAGCTCTAAAATAACAGTCAATTCAAACTGTTTTTAAAATAAAAACCATAACAGTGCAAACCATTAGAATAACACATAAGGAAATGAGAAAATTTATGAGCATCCTATCACTACTTTTCAAATTATTGAGTTTTTGATAATTACACCAAATAAATGTAAATACTCTGCCTAACCAGGGCTTGCTGTAACCGGTATACGCATCAGTTAAGAATATATTATATATTTGATAACTTGATCCGCATCAAGACGTCCAGATGACCGTATTATTATTCCGACTGCCATTGCGTTTGTGTAGTCTTCTAATGGGCTGAACCGTTTTAGTCTATAAGGAAGAATAAATCGGCAACACTCTTGAGAAACTTGTGGCTCCCGTAACATCAGTCGCCTTTGCGGTTATTTGCTTGTTTGTGGCACTGCATCAGGGGACAGTAAGTGTGTCTATAGCTGATGGTGCCTGACTCAGCAACTTTGTGGCAGCAACAGCGACTGGCAACTTGCAGCTGCAACACAAAACTAACTGCACTTTGTTGCCATTAGTCTCAAACGCAAAGTTGACAAACTTAACGAATGTTGCTCTAGCAGCCTCTTTTGTTGTCGGCTCAGCTGCCGCTTTTGCTTCCTCAACTTTGATAGACATTTTGTCCTTTGCTCAGTCACTTATCATCTAGTAGTACGACTTTTGTGATAGCTTGGATAATGGGAATCCAAACGTGAGAAAATGATTCCCCATCATTTGTCTAGGAATGTCGCCGTCAAAGAAAGTGTCTGCCAGTTTTTATTTTCCTCTGTCGCGGTTGCTCATACGCCTCATTGACAATAAGGCACTTTAATCTGCAGCATGGGACGATCGCTATCGCTATCGCCGTCGCCGGTATTATGCTGTAATTTGGAGCACGATTCACAGTCAATTGACAACAAAGCGACAAGATACAGCGACCACGTATGAATCGCATGAATTGTGACGTAATTGCCGCAGTCTTTTGGGAAAGTAGTTTAATGGCACAATACTCGCACTCATAAACCACACGTGTCGCTGTGTGTGTGTGTGTGTGTGTGTGTGTGTGTGTGTGTGTGTGTGTGTGTGTGTGTGTGTGACTTTCTATGTATCTGTGCGTGTTCCATTACACATATAATTGTAGTATTTGTATACCTACTCGTATAGTTACTTATTTACATCCACATTAACATGAACACTTTTAATTTACGCAAACCACTAAACCAGACACAATCTTGTCTATTTTCGTATGCATTGCAGCTGACAGACGAGGTGGTGCGCAAGAAAAGCGAATACCAAAAACATTTGGAGGGCTACAAGGCGTTGCGCACGCGCTTTGAGGAGCACTACATAAAAGGTAAGTGCAATAATAAATAATTACCATCATGCTTGTCTGTATTGAGGTTTAACCACCCCTTAAAAATGGACTTCTGCGGGGCATGAATTTAAATATTTACCGTTGCGCAATTTTCCACTTTTCCAGTTGTATGTCAATTGACCACCAAAAAGAGTACGACAGACAGTTTTGATTTGTTCCTAATTTTATAGTAGTGGTAGACTTAATACTGAAAGACTATAGTGCATCAAATGGATAGAGGGACATGATTAAGTGAATAACTCTTGCCATGCTTACCATTTATGTACAAATGCCTTTTAAAACTAGTTGCTTTCACTTAATATAAGTAATATCATCATGAAGACTAAGTGAAAGATTCCATGACTTTCCAGCACCTCATGGTCGAAGCGGTCGCAAGCTCGACGATGTACGCGACAAATATCAGAAGGCCTGCCGCAAACTGCATCTCACACATAACGAATATGTTCTCTCGATAACTGAGGCCATTGAGGTGGAGAAGGACTTTCGAACAGTGTTGTTGCCCGGCCTTCTTGAGCACCAGCAGTCTGTCCAGGAGAGCTTCATACTGCTCTGGCGCAACATTTTGCAGGAAGCAGCGCAATATGGCGACTTAACAGCCGACAAGTATAAGGAGATACAGAAGCGTATCGACACTGTGATAGGCAACATTAACCCGACCGAGGAGTACGGAGAGTTTACCGAAAAACACAAGTAAGCTTTAATCTAACATACCAATCAAATTCCCCCCCTAATTCATGTGCACTATCTAATGTACTCGTATGTGCAGAACCTCGCCCACTACTCCCCTGCTCTTTCAATTCGATGAGACGCTTATTGAGGACATACCCGGAAAACTGCAGTCCAGCACTTTGACAGTGGACAATCTGACGGTGGACTGGCTACGCAATCGTCTGCTCGAACTGGAATCCGCAGTCAAAGAAGTTCAGGACAAGCAGCTAAAGATGATCGAGCATGTGAATGGCGGCTCCCCCGTGGCCAATGGCAGCATCATATCGAATGGCAGCAACACGTCCAACGGCATTCAGTCCAACAAGGATAGTCAGAAGTAAATGATAGTTTGGCAGCACTATATCCCGGAAGAATTTATAGAATATTATGTATTTTATTCACAGTCGTCAATCCAAGGACCTCAATGCTTTGCGCTGCCAGGAGAAGCAGAAACAAAAACTGGTGGATATGATCAAGTATGCCCTTAACGAAGTGGGCTGTGAGGAGTTGCCTTCCGGTTGTGATGACCATCTAACGATGGAGCAGAACTTTATCGACCGTGGCTACAATAATGAGCAACAGGTGCGTATGAAGGTCCAACGCTGGTATCTGGGGTGGTGTTGAGTACTTATATAGACTTAAGCAGTAGTGGTACTTGGATTACTAATCAGTTGCCACACAAACAAATCTCTTCTCCTACTATTCCAAATTTCTCACGCTTCACCATCTTTAATCCCCATCAAATCCATTTAAAACGTTCGCTGCACTCTAGCGCTCCAATTCGACAAGTTCTCCGGGCGTAAGTATCGTGAACGAACTAATGCGACGTGGCGGCGTCCTGACCTTACTCCGAGGTCGTCATTTTAAGCGTAAATCCACGCCACAGCCCACCACGCCCATGGCCAGGGCACGTCTGGGTCGTTTTAACAAGATGCAGCCTCGCTCCCAGAGCCTCGGATCGCTGTCGGTAATTACTGCGCATAGTCCTGCACGTTACGATTACGAGCCCATTACTAACCCTTTGCGCCTGGCGGCAAGCGTTCACTACCTCGGTGAGGAGATAATACTAAGGAATGCGTCGCCGCCAGCGCTACCTCGGCTTAGACGCACGCAGTGTTCCATGTTGTGTTTGAGCGAGGAAGATCCGTTGCCCAATCTTCCCAATCTGCCCGCTTTGACCGAGTTACAGTTACCCCAGTTAGATGCCGACGCTTCTTTGAGCGCCCCTGCTACTAACACTAACAACAACCACATCTATGCCGACCTCGAGCTTAGCCGCAAGTGCAATGACACGGACAGCATTGCCAGCGGGGAGCTGGCGGGGAAGCGACAGCAAATCGAGATCGAGATTAATCGCGTGGACAGCATGCGAGTGGCACCAGCTGTGGAGGCTGTGCCTTCGCCGCCGCAGAACTCCATCGATGCGCATTTGGATCGTATTGATGAGCTAAACCGTGCGTTGGACGATCGTTTGAAACGTACTCTGAAATCCTCTGTGCCCGTTGATGTGAATGCTATAGAATGTGCCGAGGAAGCGGCGTGGGTGCAAACTCGATGCGTCCATGAGGATGTTGAAAGTCAGGCAAAGCGCAGCTCGAGTTCCAGCTCCGAATGCCGCTCATCGCAGCTAAGTGGCAGGGAGGACCTGCAAAAGCTCAGTAGTTCTCAGGCCAAGAAACGTTCATTGTCCTTTACCCAAAAGTCGATCAGCAATATATTCACGAACATCAAGGAGTTTTCGAAAAGTCCCTTGGCACGCATGCACAACCGAAGTGCCAGCATTGCGCTCAGTGAGGAGCAGGAAGGAACAGAGACGAACCCCCCCAAGGAAGCCGGCTACTCCAGTCAACATTCCAGCAGCAGCGACACTCAAAAGAGCATCAACAACAGCAACATCAATCACGGAGCTGCTGCCAAGTCCACCATTATCACCAGCACCATTACAACAACGATTACCACAACGACGACCGCTTCACCGCCATCGCCGGCTCCTGCCTTCTCGCAGCCATCCAAAGAAACGTCAAGACTGAAATTTAAAGTGCCAAAAATACAAAAGAAATCGAAGGCCATACGCAACACATTCCGTTCCAAGCTGCTCAATTTCCAGCTGAAGCGCGCCAAGCCCTGCAAGACGTGCACCAAGCGCAGGCGCATACATCCTAGCAAGAGCGTATTCGATTTCGCCAAGGAGTTCGATGTGAGTGACAGTCCCGAGGAGTTTTGCACTTGTCCACCGCCGCCAAAGACAAAACTTATCAACAGCTCGACAAATACAGAGCGACCCGTTCATTCGCATATGAACGGCATGGACCAGAACGATGTTGGGGAGGATGGTGAGGAACAGGACCGCAGCAGTGACGATCTGCTGAGCATAAAGGAGCACTGCTATTGCGTGCCCAGCTTAGCGGCGAGTGTGAGTAGAGCAGAGCACTGCACAGCACTCCACTCCACTCGTGAATGCAACCACACTCTGCATTATCCTGAAAGAATGCACCGCGTAGCAGCCACACGCTCCGCTTACACTGCTTGTGAAAAATCTATGCTCGTAGCTGATTACTGCATGCATTTGTTTACTCAGTCTCCACCATTCCGAATCATTTTACATTTGTCAGATAATCGCCCATTTAACTAACTTTCTTACTAGATGTTGTATTCTTAATCTGATATTACACTAATTTTGTGTCACATTCATTTATCTTCAACGTATTTTGTTTTATTCCTTCAGATGTCATTCTTCACTTTGTAGTAGTGCTTAAGAAATGGCTTGAATCACAATGGGTTCTGTGCTTCGTATACTTTATACTTTTATAGAGTTTTTAATGTAAAATAAAAGATATATTTCGAGTATAGTGAACAGTTGAACGGTGATCCACCTAAGAAAAACTTATACACACAAGTATTTGAGAGTTTATTAAATGGCTTCTACGCTCCCGGGAGTTTTCAATCCCCGATTCTTTCTCAACATTTTGGTGGAAAAAAACATTGCCTACTAAATGAAGATTGATCGTTCAATTTAATCATTTAAACTCACAACAACATGTTTCAGCCGATCTTCAAGATCTTGCACTGTCCCAATGGAGAGCGATTGTTTATGACATTTATGGAATGTTTTGTATCGTAGGGATTTTTACCAGAAATTGGACATCAATTGCCTCAAAGAATTTCTGATATTGGAAGAACGAATCATTCAAAAATATTCATTAGTAAGATCGTTTTCATAACTACATGTTAAGAGACAGCATCGATGTTTTCTGTCACACCAAGAGATTTTGGAGCCCATTTTATCTGTTCCCTGGTTTATCAAACCAGCGATAAGGTACTGTCCTTTTAAAAGGTGGCATATAGCCGAGATCACTTTAAAGGTAGTGGTATTAGGCTTTGGATTTGCCCGTTCAAACTGTTTGATTCGGCTGTAGAAGTGAACATTTGGTATTGAAATCTTTTTGGATACAAGTATGCATTGGCATGCATAGTCAACGCGGCCGTCGAAAGAAAAGCTCCGAAGTCGTATGTCCAAAAATAAAACACAGGGCGCACAGCACATTTCAATTGCTGTTCTCAAAAGTTTATAAAGCTAAATTTACTTTTGAGACGATCACGAAAATTCGCAGCATGCGTAAAGAGCGTCAAGTTCAAGTGAGAAGTCCTATCGGACAGAGAGAGTAGGCATACGAGCATATACTATAGTAGTCGGCCAGTGTTATTCAGTTCTCTTTGATCTCGCGGGCTGCACACACGGCAAGCAGCTCTTGCTCAATTCTCGATCTAAAGATATGTTTGGCATTTGTTTGGCCAGCGATTAGTTGGAAATAATTCGTGTGCGTCGCCAATATTGCGCAAGTACCATGAGCACTTCCGGCCAGAGTAGCAGCAGCTTCAGCGGCATTGGTGGCCACGATTGCGGCATATTCGAGACAATTGTGTTTGCCGGTCGCCCCGTGCCCCCGGCACGCAAGAAGCGGCCTAAATCCAAAATATTTGTGAGTTCACCTTGACCTGGCTGCCTCATTTGTGCAATTCATTTAAATAATATTGATGTAGTAATTGAGTGTTATTTTTACTTTTATGCGCCATTTCTTTTTATTTAGTATTTTTATCTACTGACTATATATTTGGAAGCTGTTTTTCAATTAAGTTGCCTGCAGTCTGCCTGTTGTTGAATCTCGCCCGACCATTGCACCCACGCGTTTCCGCTACTCTGGAAAATGTCGTGCTAAATGTGTATATACTATAGTAGTATAAGTTGCCTATACTTGAGTTGGATATGCTTAAACAACAACTGCATGATCTATGACTAATCCGTAGAATAGATGTGTGTGGTCAACAGCGATCTGGTCTAATTATTCTCATCTTGTCGATAATTTGCAGCTCTCGCTCTCCACTAATCGACCACTGTATGAAGAGGAATGGTTCCATGGCGTCCTTCCGCGGGAGGAGGTTGTGCGCCTCCTGAATAACGATGGAGATTTCCTGGTGCGGGAAACCATTCGAAATGAGGAAAGCCAAATTGTGCTGAGCGTGTGTTGGAATGGACACAAACACTTCATTGTCCAGACCACGGGCGATGGACATTTCCGCTTTGAAGGTCCGCCTTTCCCTAGCATACAGGAACTGATCATGCATCAATATCACTCCGAACTGCCAGTCACGGTCAAATCAGGTGCCATCTTGCGTCGACCCGTCTGCCGCGAACGCTGGGAACTGAGCAATGATGATGTCGTACTACTGGAGAAAATTGGCAGAGTAATAAGGAAGATTCCTTTGAAATATACATATTTTTACTTATTGGCATTTCATTCTCCTCCATTTATTTAGGGAAACTTTGGAGACGTTTATAAGGCAAAACTCAAATCGACCAAGCAGGATGTAGCCGTAAAGACTTGCCGCATGACCCTGCCAGATGAACAGAAACGCAAGTTTCTACAAGAGGGTCGCATACTTAAGCAGTACGACCATCCAAATATAGTGAAACTTATTGGCATTTGTGTACAGAAACAGCCCATTATGATTGTCATGGAGCTCGTACCGGGTAAGGTTCCAACAAATAACAAGTAGAAAAGCTAAAGTCGGGTATCCCGACTTTGAAATACTCTGTACATACTCTGTAAATGTATATATGGCTATAACTATATAACCCTTTAAATCGGCCTATCATTATGAAACTTGGCATTTGGACTTATAATCACTAAGTGGAGGTATTTGCCAAGTTTGAGTTCGAAATTCCAAGAATTACGGGAGTTACGATTTGCGGAGAGGGGTGAGGGAGGGAAATTCCAAAATATACATTTTTTGCGTATTCATATAAGGCATCTTGGACTAAAAATAGGTCTTATAGTCTCCGAGATATAGGAGATTATACCAATAGAAAAGGGGAGGAAAATCAAAAAAATTAAACAAACTTGCATAGCGTACACACATAAGCCATCTTTGTGCAAAAGTTGGTGTCTCTAGCTCTTATAGTCTCTGGGATCCAGGTGTTCATACAGACGGACAGACGGACAGACAGACAGACAGGGGTAGATCGACTCGTCCTGTCATGCTGATCAAGAATATATAGTATATACTTTGTGAGGTCTGGCACACTTCCTTCTGCCTGTACATTTCATGTACAGAGTATAAAAAGAAATAGTTCCAAAGTACAGATTCAATATGGATTAGATTAGACCGATTAAATAATAGTGATGGTTGGTTCTAAGCAAGTCGATAAAGAATTAAATATCGAACTGCACCCAGGAGAAATGCATGCTCTTCAGGACAGATCGTATCTATGAAAATATGTAAAAGCACATACATACATATATATCCATAGAGGGCTAGATTTTAGCTTTTTGACTTTCGTTGAATTCTGTTTGTAACCGCAGCTATGCGAGCTCCATTTCCACAAAATGAGGGAGTCCTCTGATTATAATTCTGGCTATTCGTAAGTCTGTCTGATACATCCTTTGACAAGACATCTTTCTAGGGGAGCGTAGAATCTATTTCGTTATTTGTAGGACCCTGCATACCAAGAGCAAGTGACCATCAGCCACCTTTGCTTTCCATTGGAACTAATAAATTTAGAATGCTTTTATTACTAGTAGGACCAAGTAACTATTTCATTTGATCATCTTTCTTTCTTAACAGGAGGCTCGTTACTTAACTACTTGCGCAAAAATTCAAATGGACTCTCAACCCGCCAACAGATGGGCATGTGTCGGGATGCAGCAGCAGGTAATTATTGGTTCGAATATCATCTTAAATATATCTAACAATTATCACTCTTCCACTTGTGCAGGCATGCGGTATTTGGAGTCGAAAAATTGCATACATCGCGATCTAGCGGCGAGAAACTGTCTGGTAGACTTTGAGAACAGTGTAAAGATCTCCGACTTTGGGATGTCCAGGGAGGAGGAAGAGTATATAGGTGCGTACAACTGTTTCAATAAAAGACTTGGCTAATTTTCGTGCATCCAAACAGTCTCCGATGGTATGAAGCAAATACCAGTCAAATGGACCGCACCCGAGGCCTTGAACTTTGGCAAGTATACGTCACTGTGCGATGTTTGGTCCTATGGCATACTCATGTGGGAGATATTCTCGAAGGGAGACACTCCCTATTCGGGCATGAGTAATTCGAGAGCCAGGGAGCGCATCGATACAGGTATGATATAGAGAAGGCAAGACAAGTGGAATTACTGGCATGTACTACCTATATACATATATTTGCAGGCTATCGCATGCCCATGCCGGAGAACACGCCGCCCGAAATGTATCGTCTGATGGTAAAGTGCTGGGCGGCCGATGCCGATTCCCGTCCACATTTTGATGAAATCTGTAATGTTGTTGATGCGCTCATCCTGCGCCTGGACAGCCTGAGCAGCGTGAACAGCCACTGAGCGTGATTGCCAGCAACATGCGTCCAGTCTAACTATTTAGCCACATACTCAATTAGTGTAAGGAGCGCTTTTAAAGTACGCCACATCTATGTCGTTTAGAATTAGACAACGAATCGCCTGTATTTATGAGATAAACACGTACTATATTTTTAGTAATGCTAGAGTTCTATCTACGAAGAAAGATATTTATACATACAAGTAAACATAGTACATATATTTTGTAGCCATGTAAATTGTACATTTTCTATATACATACATACATGTAAGATGTGCTTGTGTGCGTGCGGTTTTTATGCAATGATCCTTAATGTGCCAAAAAGAAATACAACAACAAAATAAATAAAGAAACCCGTAGACGGCGAGCTGAGATGCATCGCGGATGCTTTTGGAAACTTCGTGTGAGTGCATGTGAAACAAATGACTTACCTTTATTGAATTTATTATTTTAGTTGCCTACACTTGTGCAGGTGTATTTAGTTTAGAGTTTTGTAAAATACGACGCCTTACGTTGGTCAATTTGTCTTATTGTCAATATTGCTCGGAATAGAACCCACTTTGTATATTTATTTAAAGTTATTTACATTTCTAATAAATACGCTTACATTTAAGTTCTACACTTTAAGTTTCGCTGCGCTGCTGAAGGTATATAACAGAAAATAAAAAATAAATAATATATGTATATGTTTAACAATCTGCCGACGCTTTCATTTCTGACTCAAAGCCAACGGGACATCGGAGAACTTGACCTTGGCGTAGTTCTTCTTCAACTCGTTCTTCAGCTGCAGACTGTGCGACCAGTCCACGGTCTCGCAAATAACTTTCACTTCAACCGTATATATATCATTGAGCCAGGCTCGTTCATGCATAATGTCCTTGATGGACACGCCCATGCGCGTCAGCAACTTACACAGATCGTGGATGCCACCCGGCCGATCGATGACCTCCACATTGAATTTAACGAGGCGTCCCACGGCGGCCAAGCCGCGTTCCAGACAACGACCAAAGACAGTAGTGTCGATGTTGCCTCCACAAAGCAACACAACCACCCTAACAGAGAAAGAAAGACAACCACAATGAGAATTACCAGATCGAAAATGACGAATTAGGACTACACCTACTTCTTTCCCTTCAGGTCATCCAGTTG
The DNA here is from genome assembly GCF_003285725.1 of Scaptodrosophila lebanonensis. Taxonomy (NCBI): domain Eukaryota; kingdom Metazoa; phylum Arthropoda; class Insecta; order Diptera; family Drosophilidae; genus Scaptodrosophila; species Scaptodrosophila lebanonensis. The sequence continues at coordinate 5,385,444 of NW_022060558.1, forward strand.
TCCAGCCAGTATGGCAGCCAAGCCCGCACCTCCCGCCCCCTCCACAACGCACTTTTCCTCCTCGACCAGCCGCAAGATGGCCACGGCAATCCACTCCTCCCGAACCACCACCATACGATCGATCAACGGCACCGCCGTGGCATATGCATTGTAGCCAACCTTTGGCACAGCTAGGCCATCGGCCAGCGTGTTTTTGATGGGCGTGTGAATTGGACCTTTGTTCTCCATAGCTCGCGTAAAACTGGCGCACTTCTCGGACTCTACACCCTGTGCGGAAGAAGATTTTTGTAGTAATTTAATATGCACGATGATTTCCTCAAAGCAACTAAATATGTCTGCATAGGCACTTTTTACCAAGAAAGGAATGCTAGAGTCAAGCGGGCTCAACTCTTTAATATCCTGCACTCACTCCCAAAAATAAGAAAACAATTTGAAATTATAACAAGAGAGAACGCTACAGTCGAGCAAGCCCGACAGTGTAATACCCTGTACCCAGGTAAACTTCCGTCACTGAGTTATATGCGCCCATAGCAGCACCAAAAAGAGGAAGAAGAAGAGCGAACTTGTTGCTGCAGTTTGGGGGGTTGTACTGGCGAGAATTTGTTTTGCTAATAACTTTATTTAGAATTGACCGAATTGAATAAAATTGAACAACAGTAGACAATTATATATAAATTATGTGTGCAAAGTTTGGTTTAGGTAGCATTTGAAATGTGGACGCTATTGACGAAATTTTGTAGCGGGGGAAGGGGGGGAAAATTAAAAAAAATAAAATAAACTCGTCCTTACTCGGACCTAGGAGAATCTGGATGCCAACTTTGGTTATTCTAGCTTTTATAGTTTCTGAGATCCTCGCGTTCATCCAGACGGACAGACGGACAGACGGACGGACAGACGGACGGACATGTCTAGATCGATTTCTCTCGTCATGCTTATCAAGAATATATATACTTTATGGGGTCGGAGATGCTTCCTTCTGTATGTTACATACTTTGCACAAACCTAATATACCCTTTTTACCCTACGGGTACAGGGTATAAAAACTAGAAAATTAAATTTAAAAAATTAAATTAATGAAATAAAAAATATTCAATACATATGTACATAAGTGGAGACATATGTTGAAGTACAGAATTAAGTCAACAGCAGCTGCGGGCAGAGCTTAGGCAGAGATTGCATTTGTGCCTTACATATATTCACAAACTGGATGTTACTACCAAATTTGAGTTAAAAATTCCAAGAATTAGGTGAGTTATAGATAATCGCAAATAGCGGGTGGTGTATTGCGTGTATTGTCATACAGACAGACGGACAGGCAGACAGACCGACGGACATGGCTATATCGACTCATCTTGTCACCCTGATCAAGATTATATATACTTTGTGGGGTCTGCCACGCCTCCTTCTGTATGTTGCATACACTCGCACAAAACTAATATACCCTTTTACCCCTTGAGTACAGGGTATAAAAATGCAAACAATATTCCAATTTACCGATATAGGGGCAAATATATAAAGAATTTACCAAAACTATTATTACAGTATGTTCTCATTTGTCTCCCACCTAGAGACAGCAATACCCTGTCTTACAATAGAGTCGAATGTCTATTTTGGGAATCTTGAACCAATCTGAACCAAAATATTATTTAGGTTAATGCTATTTCTTCTATTGAAGAGATTTATTTTAGCGTTATGTCATAGGCAAGTATTATCAAGGATGCGCTATAACATTTGACTAAGAGGACTATATGCTATGCTATTCATCTTTGAATAAGTTATTTCTTCTTTATTCAACTTCTGAAAATCGTGATTTGTGGTAAGCAATATTTGCTCATCCGACAAAATACATAAAATCCCATTAAAATGTACAATTCTCGAAAAAACAAGCCGCAATAAGAAATTGCAATAAATTGTTTTCATTCTGAAGGACTACTTACAATGATCTTTGTTCGTGGGGACAGAGCCTTTACGGCAGTAGCTATGCCAGCTATGAGACCTCCACCGCCTACAGGTACGACTACAGCATCAGGATCTGGAACCTGCTCCAATATTTCTAAGCCAATGGTGCCCTGGCCAGCCATGATGTGCGGATGATCGTAGCCATTAATATAGAGCAGCTTCTCTTCCTGGGACATTCGCATAGCCAGAGCCTTCGCTTCGGCCATGTCCTTGCCCTCAACGATGACTCGCGCCTTGTAATTCCGACACTTCTGAACCTTCATAATCGGTGCCGCCTTGGGCATAATGACAGTCACAGGTATATTCAACTTCCAGCCGTGATAGCACAGGGCCTGTGCGTGGTTTCCCAGAGAGGCGCTTATCACGCCCTGCCGTTTCTGCTCCTCGGTTAGCGACAGAAGCGCGTAGCGCGCTCCCCTTTCTTTGAAGCTTTAACGAAAGGCAAGGAAAAGCTGATTAGTTGCGGCGTCATTTCTCCATTGGCTATGAACCAAACTTTGTTGGGCCACTTATCAGTAGAATTTACAGCTGTGTTGCCAATTTTTTCTATACAGCTTAATATGCGATTTGGACAAGTTTTATATCTACGGACTGTGGCAATAAATTGGCGTTGTCCAACAATAGCCTAGTATCTTGGCTATTGGCTATAACCTAAAAACAAGTAGAGCAGCAGAAAATGCAAACAACTGGCATCGGAAATTTTTCTTCGAGTATTTTAACAGCAGACGCTTATCGGCAGACGTTAAGTGTCTAGCGTGAATTGTAAGTACTATATGAGAATATATATAAGAGTTACATACATATGTCAGATCTATAATGTATTTGAAAAGATGAAGATCCCGATTTGCTTAAGTGTACTTTAGACCTAAGCTGCTTATCAAGTTCATAGACGATTCATTAGAGGGAAATGCATTCAAAATAAATGCCCTAATTTCGAATAGGAATACGAATACGAGTACATTGAAAGGCCCTTGAGAACACCTTCCAAGTTATTGGAGGAATGTCTCCCCCTATCGTTGCTTGGGTCACTCACCTTCCTGTGTATTGCAGAAAATCTTTTTTCAAATACAAATCCATTCCATAGCTTTCCGATGAAGTGGATTTCTACAAATGTGTACATTCTAGCATCATCGTTCGTTTTTATCACTCTGGATGGATAACTTACAGGACATGGCGTGCGTTCCACGCCGCCCTTGATCAGAAAGGCAGCCGATGTAACATCATGGAAAGATATTTTAATCGGCTTTTTCGGATCACAAAACGGGTCCACAATTTCCTCTGTCACGTTTGCTGCTTCGAGAGTTTCCAGCGTATCTTTGCCATTAGTTTCCAGTGCCGGAGCTGAAGATGCCACACCATTCGTTTTTCCGTTGACCTGACCATTTGAAGGCCCTAACTTGGCAGTCTGCGACATTTTTTCTACCCTTCTCTTTTGGAACTGATGCCGACAAATGCGCGTTTTCTACTGATCAATAGACTAAAAGGGAGCTTGCTATATGTACCCTCTACTTACCTAATCGAATTCACATATGTACATATAATCGCAGGCGAACGACGCAGCGACGTCCATAAAAACGGCACCTTTGGTAGCGATTACGAGCGGCTCGTTTATGAGGCAACCCAACTGATAAGCGCAGCTTAGAAACCGAAGCAGCGATAAGCGCATTGTTTTCTTTTTTGGCAACATCCAAAACAAACCTTAAACGAGCTAAGAAGTTATCATCTTCTGCACCGAAGCTAAATACCCTCGACTATGTTTTCAACTCTACAAAATATATACACTACTATGTACTTATATCTGAGCAGTTATTTTCATCCGAATAGAATAACAGAACATGGTATCCAAGTACGAAAACAGACAAGTGTTTAAGCATTTTCAATGTAAATTTTTAATATGGATTGGGGGTATTTAGGTTAGGCCTGCTAGACTAGCATATTCGGAGGGGAATCTACCCCCTAGATCTGGGGTTAAGACTCTGCTTCCACCTTCCGGACCTCTGCAGTGTCTACAGCGTAAGCTTCCGCTATACAGGAGGTCACGAGACACCAATCTTTATGCGCCAGATTCTAATTTGGATAACTCCAAGATTACCACCGGAAAGTTAATAACTTGTGTGGTCGAGCTAGCTCTGTCCCTCTACGACAACCATCTCTCCATTTACTCAAAAGTACCGGGTGGTTTAAGGCGGACCCGTAATCAAAAGAGATTTTATGGCATTGCGTGGGGTCTTTTAGTCCTAAGTGGGTGGGTGATCAACATCGGCCCAGTAATCACAACCAAACCTAATCTGAGCCCGATTCGAAGCTTCTTTTTCTAAGAAATAATTGTTCTCCTTCATCCAAATGAATATTTGTATATTTATTTATATATTCATCTCTTTATGCATAGTTTTAATTCCCATTTTCTTGGGCAATCCGTGATTTTCGATAATACTCTATATTTTGTAAACTACGGAGGCCTTGTTGCTGACTGTTTACTTTACTTGGTTTGTCGCAAAATTTCTCAGCACCAACTGCATGAAATAACGTAGAAAATTGTGATAAGCATCTTGATTAAATTTAAATGTATTGTATGTAATTGGACGGTGTTGTTTGGATTCATTAACAATAAAAAATTAAGTATCGTGAATGGTTTGAGGTTTTTGAGAAGTTTCAAGGTCAAAAATTTGTAACTTTCTAAGGTACTAAAATATGATATTGTGTAAATATGCAAATTAATTATAATCAATTACTTTAACAAATATTCTTACTTTTTTGAATGCGAAATGTAATATAAAATCTTTCAGTTTTATCGTATAAGATGTAGTGTCACCCAAATGTTACATACAGGCTTTCCCCAATGCGGAAGTTGAAGAATTTATGTTTTTCTTGGGGCACCTCTTCCGTTTCATAATGCTTATTAAATGCGAGAGAAGAGTAGTGCCTCGAGTCATGCTGGTACTCGTATGTACCTCTAAGATTAGGTCTACCATTCACCATTATAGGTGTTAGAAAAGTATACAAGACAACCAAAATACCCTTGTATTTTTCATTAAAGAGTATACAAATATGTCCACAAAATACGGAATACATTTTAAGACGAAAAAAAAAAAACATAAATAATTAATTTCTTTATATTTGCGTGCACTATCTGCGTACAAGCCCATAAAATACATTCGGGAGTCTGAATACAAAGTTAATTTATATATTGCTGCTGTCAAAATCGGACATGAAAATACGTAGCAAATTTTTTCTACCAAATGATGCTAAAAATACGTAGTATGAATAACATGAACTGATAATAAAGAAATTGATTACTGATATGAAACTTATGGTAAACAATAACAAACAGGTATCATTAAACTGATCAGTACTTACTCATATATACATATATATGAAAAGCAACACGGAGCTGTCAAAAATGGTACTGGCAATCATTTTATAGCGCTTCAATATAGTAGTAAAAGGGTATGCGAGATTGTACAAGGTGTGACAGATCGCATAATATATTTATGTATTGTTTTGGAAACCTTTCCCAATATCAATTTGACATGCAAAATACTGGAGATCGACTGCGTTTTGAAGAAAGCCCCCAAAAACACGCATTTGAGGACACACCCAATTATTTTATTTTAAATATGAATACAAAAACAACGGAGCTTATCTAATCATTCGACAAAAACAACAAGCTGAAATTGATAAGAGATACTGGCCAGTAGTAGTAGTAGGCCATATTTAATTTCGTATGTTCAAAGGTCTCGAAGCACGCGACCGAAAGAGACGCCTAGGGGTCGAACGCCAGCCAGTTGGCTGGATTGGTGACTGTCATCTGCTCGACTTGCTCCACGGTCGCTCCACGGGCAAACATTCGCGGTAGAATGTTCATGTATAGGTGATGATAGCCATGGCCGCCATAGGAGGTCTATACAGATCCAATGAGATCCAGTTTTAATGCGTTTTAAAGAGTAGAATAGATAGACCTACCAGACGATGTTTCGTGTGTATATCGTGTGACATCAGCAGCCTATCCACTAGGCCCTCTTCAATTAGCTTGAGAAGATTATCAATCCGTTGGCCATCCGAAATCATGTCCACCGTTGGATTCAACTGATAGTACGAGCATTCGGTGCCAAAAAGATCGTATTGCAGATAGCAGCCTAGCTTGGCGAACTCCAAAAGCTGATCTATATCGAAGATGGTGCCTGCAATGAAGCAGCATTATAATGGGACCATAAACATTTCAAAAAATATCACGTACGATCCAAATGCGACATCACTAACTTATTGGCACGCCCTCCAGCTTCCAGGTACAGACGCGTGATTTCGAATGGCGCCTCAGGTGAACGGTCCGGGTGAAAGGAAACACCACAGCCCAGAACCTCTTGTATTTCGCCAGCGGCTCGAATAGCCCGTTTTTCGAAATCTGTGGGTAGTTTGTAGTTAATACTAAGTATTGATTGATTTAATCGAAATTAAAATATAACATTTGGCAGCTATATATAAATAACTCCCTCAACCATACTTACGACTTATGTGACTATAGAATGGTATGGAATGCAAAATGCTTTATTCTTTTTAGATTGACACGAAGCTAATATACACTACTCTAACCCTCCTTGAATTTCGATAAACTGGAGAATTTTAACATTTTGTTTTAATTTTTAGAAAAGAAATATACATTTCAGAATCTATTTCACTAATAATACCAGTATTAGCACAAAAACCCGTCTAACCAGAGTTGAAGAGCAGTTTTGTGTTTAATGAACACCAATGTGGTGCAATCAAGAGGCCCAATCAACAACCTCAAATCCAGACAGATAGAAAGCAGCTAAGCTCAGTTAGATGAAACAATATATTAGCCATGTCAGAGAATTGGGACAATTCGAGTAATGGCAATGCAAACAAACTAGAAGAGCAAAAAATAGACGCACATGATTTTACACAATTTGCTAAGAACACGAATCAACGTGTCCCATCCCCGCCACTATGAAATGAATTGTCAAATTGAAAACTGCTATAACCGGACTCTGGCCAAGTGACACTAATAGTTCCACTGCCAGAAAGTTATTGAATTAATCCTCAATGAATGGATAAAAACAATAACTAAAAAGGACAATTTTGATTCATTTTCGAAATCGGACATAGTCCCAGCTACAGCGATATGGAAATGTTGTTTATCAACGAAAATGATAGGAAAACAAAACTCCAAGATCATCTCTCAATCATCATCATCTCGAAATTTTTAGTACAGAACCACTCTTCATAAAACTGTACAAGCTTTGGCTAAAACACATAAATTAGGAGATAATATTTCAATCGAGCAAGACAAAAGAAAAACGTTTTACCCATCGGGGGATCCTTTGAGATATGTTCAATTGAGCCAGGCTGTCATACCGTTAATACTCGTATATTTTAATAATATTCAAGTACTATTAATAAAACAAAAATGTAATACGAGTATGTTATACCAACGTTTGAACACCTATCTATGCAAGTACGTTACGAATCACAAACATTTTCATCAGGCTCGTGTCTATGCTTTTGTGTACAGTACAGCATCAACATTAACTTGTCCTGCTTAGGGCTTAGAAGAATATGTATACCAAGTTTGGTAAAAATAAATCATATACTTTCAGAGCTCCTACAAATGGATTTATGCTCATGGCTATATGGACTCATCACGATGAAGTGATTAAGATTAATCACTGAGTCTGCCAAGTCTGCTTATGTTAATAGGTTTTAAAAACCTTCGGGAAGAGGGTATAAAATAAAATTCCATTTAGTAGATAGAATTTTTGCTGTAAAAACTCACCATGAACAGGATACACGCTTGCTACTTCGCCTATGAAGCCACACTTTACCATGCCATGTCCTTCGACTTCTATGCCAGTTACAATGTCCTTGCTGTACAAATCAGTCAACTGTTCCACTGTCAGCTGCGAGTGGTGAGCATCCTGCATGGCGTGAATGTAATGACCTGTCCCTGCAATGAAATGCACGCCAGTGCTCTGAGCCAACTCCACTATAAAGCCCAGATTGCGTTTCAGGCCGTAGCTGCTGTTCTCGACAATACTGCCACCACCATATTGCTTATAAAGCAGCACATCCTTCTTAGCCGCCTCTAGAGCTTCCTCATCGTAGAAACGCACATTCTCCTTGCTCGAGTAAGGATACATACGTACAAAGCCCAGTGTGGCCATACTTATCTTCTTGGTCAACTGGGCTCGAAAGTCTTCTGGTGGTGGTCGGTAGAAGTATTCAAAATCGAGCGCCACATGCTCGTGGGTTAGGGTTCGACCCAACAAATTTGGTGTTATGTTACCTAGTACTGTAAATCAGAGACATCAAAATAGCACCCATTTATAGACATATGATATATACAAGTATAGATATAGAATATGAATACATATTTATGTTTGAAACATAAAAGGATACCCACAAAAAAAAGAAGTTAATTAAAAGAATGTAATTAATTTAATCAATTCACGAAATTAAATATAAAATATTCCATACATGCATACATACATACATTTACATTTACATCAGAATCGTGTCTATTTGTGTTTGTACATTGTACTTGTACATACATATGTATGTATGCATTACATAACTATGTCAAAGCAGCAACAAATACAGCTGCGGACAGAGCTTGGGCTTGGTTATATGGCTATAACTTTCTTTCTAATCAACCTATCATAATACAACTTGGGATACGGATATATACAAGTAATCACTAACTGGATGTAACTACCGTCCGTACGAACGCAAGGATCTCAGAAAGTAAAAGAGCTGGAACAACCAAACTTGGTACCCAGATTCCCCTAAGACCAAGAAAGTACGAGTTTGGGTTTTTTCCTCTGCACACAATTAATATAAGTAATTAATTAAATTTTTTTAATTAATTTTTTTTCTTTTATGTGGAGAGTACAGGGTATTTTACTGTCGGGCTTGCTCGACTGTAGCGTTCTATCTTGTTTTTTAATCAAAAATATAGTCCGCCTCAATCTTATCCAGTTTTAGTTATTTATGACTAGATAAAAAATATTTTTTTTAAAATATAGTATGTATGTATCTATGGAGTTGGGCCCAAGAATAAAAAGGAATGCAAAATTGTGGGCGAAAATGATACTATAATATGTTTTAAAAGTTGAAAAGAACTTTTTCTTTCTATGAAACTCGAGTCTCGATTGATACATGATCAACAACATTCCCTAGTTGTCATTTGAAGTACAACTGCAGGAGGAGTAGAGTTTGCACATTTTTTCACACATAATATTTTTTGTACACGGAAGATTGGTTCCAGAAAAAACCATGTAGAAAACCCGTGTAAAAAAGACATTATTCATATGCAAAAATAGGTACCCAATCACCTTCTGTCTAAAATATTGTTAAATCACATACATATGTACATATATAATGTGCATAACGACCCATATAAGACTGGTTTCTAGATGTTTGTCAGCTGTGTGTGCTTTTATTTATTCATTTTGTTTTATTTTCAATCGTGCTAAATGGAATAAATTCGTAACAATATATACAAATTTAAATTTTCAATCCGTGTAAAAACAGAATGGGGTGTACTATGTACCATTCTTCTTTACGGGTGTTAAAAACGTACACATGAAAAGCTGAATAAGATTTAGTGAAGGGTATAGAAATGGGATTATATCTCCCATTTCCTTAGACCTATCGAGAGGGGCGTTTTCCAAGGGGCCCACAAATTATTCTACTACCAATAGAGTATGAGTCCGTTGTCGTGTGTCCATTACAGGGTACACAACGACAGCTCTACCGCACAAGCAGATATTTGGCTTCAGTTTCATAGCCTTATCGAGAAAAGTTGCCCTTATCTTGCTTTATATGTACGAGTAGAGTGTGAACTTAATTGCTTAAATTGGACACTAAAGCATTACTTATTAACTGGGCTAGATAAGCGGAGTTCGTCTTTTTAATCAGATAATCTTTTTGATATACACTCTGTCGGTAATAACTCAGATTACTCACCGGTTTGCACAGTTGACATGTTGACTGATGTTTGGTTTGGATGTTGTACTCGATTCTGACTGCTCCGTATATTAATTTGAATTTATCTTTTCGTTCTTTTAGAATCACTTCTACAAAAACCGTGTGTGCGCGCTCTTCAGCTCGTAGCTTTCGCCTCAACGATCGCTTGTCAACTGAAAGGCCTATCTGTAGTCACATCGTTGTGGTGGTTCTGTGGCGCAGTGGAATTTTTACCAACCACCACCATCTTTGTTCTTTGTTCTAGCGCAGCACACATGGAAGTGCTTTGCTTTTCTTCAAAAATAATTAACGCTGATGCATACTGCAGAAAAGCTACATTCCATTAGCAACTGTTAGCAAATGATCATCCAGAGTGGAGTCAATATTTTTATTCTCCAAATGTTTACTGGATTGATTAGAATATATGAAGATAATAAAGAATAGATGCATGAATGCACGATTGCTTGATTGCTGATATACAGTAAAGCCGCTCGTATTGTAATTCTTACTAAGTAGTTATTAGTTGAAGAAAAAGAAGAGATCAATGGAAGTCTTTAAATAGAGCTCAAGTCTTTTTATGGAAAGCATTTAATATTTAATTGTGTTTAATCAAAAAAATGGTGAATTTGAAATGAATTAAATAAAATTATACATACATAAGTAAAAACATATATGTGAAGTCCAGAATTATGTCGACAAACATCATCAGCAACAGCAACAGCTGCAGAGCTTGGGCAGAGATTATATTTATGGCTTAACTTTCTTTCTAATTTTTCTATCACAATGAAACTTAATATACGGACACATAATCACTAACTCAATGACTACCAAATTTTAATTTGAAATTCCAATAATTGGGGGAGTTAGAGAAAATCGTGAATAGAGGGGGAGTGGTCGGTGTATCGGAATAAATGAACAAACTTGCCCTTTCTTAGGCTTAGGAGAGTCTACATACCAAGTTTGGTTATTCTAGCTCTTATACTTTCTGAGATCCTTGCGTACATACAAACAGACGGATCATATCGACTCATCTTGTCACCCTGATCAAGGTTCTATAAACTTTGTGGGGTCTTCATATGTACACTCTTGCACAAAACTTTTAGTATATACTCGGGCTGACATGACTTAGCCTTCAATCCGTTTCATGCTGTTTAGCCTAACATAGTAGTGGACTATATTTTAAATTTAAAATAGTATAATAATGATGTACAATGTAGCAGAACTTTTAAAAAATAGGAAAATCGACTCCATACAGTAAATTGTACGGATTGAAATGATGTCGAACAAGTTATTTAGCTCGTTTACCGGAATGGCCTTCACGAAGTCGGTATAAGATTCTTGGCTGCCTTCGAAGTAGACAAAACGCTTCCTTTCATTGACTAATGCAAATATTGCGATTTTTTGTCAAAAAATCAGTCACAAATGAATCGATGATTCTTTAATCTTGAAATATTTATAGTAATTCCTTTTCAATTGATTTCGCGCTGTTTTTTTCCTAAGTTCACGCACTTTTTTGACAACATCTATATTTTGGTAAAAATCCAAGTCATCACGACCACTCGTGTACTCGGCCCCAAGATTTACAATTAATCAGTAGGAACTTCTTTAAAAAATTGAAACGTTTGAAAAAACTTAACCGAGCTTAGAATCAAACTTAATTTTTGCCCTTTATTCGATGCTCGTTTTTGTACCGATATTACAAATATACCCGTAATATAGTCACTTTATACGATATAATTCCGCTTTCAGTGAAGCAAATATCTTGATTTTAGTAATGGAAGTCGGCAAGGGATGCACATTTCCAACCAACCAGTCACATACAGATGATGCCACTGTTTACTTTGTTCTGTATCTTGGATACTGATAGTCCAAATGGTAATACTCCAAAACCAAAATAATTAATTCATTACAAATTTAAACAAATACATATATACATTTGTACATATAAGTATGTATACATTTGTATGAACATGCATTTCTAGTTCTGGAAAGCTGATTAGCAGTGCTTTCTTATCACTTGAAGCGGCAATGTTCCGTTAAAAGTTGATAGCTTCTCGGTTCTTAAAATTATGAAGCTGTGTTTAACATCTCTCGTGGATACAAAGCAGTCATCAGATATCACCGCATCCATATACCTTCCCCAAATCGGCAAAAACCAAAAGCACTCATTATATTTCTCAGAATAATTCTCTTTATTATTATTTTATCTTTTCTTGCATTTTTTTAGTTTTACTTAGGTTTAATTTTATCAGTTTTAGCAATTTCTCTTGTATCAGATATATATATATATATATATATATTTATTTATTTATAGTCTATATATACTTAAAATGTATTTCATCTTCATGCCCTTGCTGCTGCATGTACTATTATCTTTAAACTGTTATCTGCTTTTTGTTATTAAAATTATATTTATTTACTGTATATATCTTTTTTATTTGCTTACGTCACTAAGAAATTATGTTATATACTCTTTAATTTATAACTCTTGTTATCCCGCACTTTTTACTTGGTTGGTTTTTTATACAACATTTATTTCATTCATTATTTACGTGTTAGTGATAAAGCTAAAAAAACTCACGTTGGTGAGCTCTGAAAAATTTGTAATGTTTGTTGTTGTTTGTGTAAAATTAGTTTAACAAAAGCACTTGATTAATCGTTATAGCAACGGAATCAGCACGGGAGAGACTTCAATTGTAATCAATGACTGCTATATAGTTGCAACTTTCTTGAACACTTGCTGTGATATTCTATAGGTTTTTTTGTTTTTGGATTTTCTCGGTATTTGCAAAACTAAAAAGGGTTAAGTTCGGGGAGAAAGCGAAACATCGCGCCATGCCATTAGTCAGCCATCCTATGGAGCAGACTAGTTTTGGTGACCCCGACTAGCCCACCACCAACCTCATTTCCTAATCTACATAGCACCCAGGCGTACGTTGGGCGATTTGCAAAAAGTAAATAAATAATTTGAAAACTAAAATGCGAAATAAAAATAAGCGAAATAAAAAATAAACATGCGTTTGATTTTGAAAATTGTTTAATTGCCTTTTATTCAACATTTTTTCAACTATTTATATAAATTTTGCAATTGAGTTTTCTTCTGTTCGACGTTGTTTATGTTTGCTTGATTTGTTTCCTTCTTCGTTTCTGTTTTGTTTAAGTAATGTTTTTTATTGTATTTGTTGGTTGTTGTTGTTACACCTTGCTAAAGTTAGTTAAAATAGTTGTTGCTCTAATATGCCCTTTCCATATCGGTTGCCCATACATATCGTTTACATAGGTATGTATATCAATATATTTCTATTTAGATTTAAACTAGCATTACCATTTTGTCATTAAATATTTGTATTTTCACTTTTTGTTGCAGAAATCTTACTCCTTAAACTAGACATTAGTATAATATTTATATATATAGTAATATATAGATATTTATGCATTCATAATCAATATATCCATTCATACGATTTATAAGCTACGTAATTTCGTGTTCTTTCTCCCATCATCATATTTTTCAGTTTATTGCAAACATAAAGCAAGTTTTTTTTATTTACCCCAAAACTAAACGTCAAGACTAACTTATTTAGTAATTGGTACTTAGATAAGAAATTAGGGAGAAAAAGAGAGTTGGGCAGATATAGTGGTGGTACCAGCAGACAAATGAGAGAGTTGTCAGGAGGGTTGAGTTTGTCTTGTGATTCAAGGAAGGATGACTAAGAAGTGCACGCAACAAAAATTGTTCAACGAGAACTAAAACTTGATGTTGAATTAAAATATTATTTGCCATTTCACTCCGCTTTACATCGATAAACATATGTATAATTATAAACACAATTTCAACTAAAAGCACACTAAAGCATTTTTAATTATATTTAAAAATAATAGATAAACTATAATTACAGCTAAAAACACATTATTATATGCATATGCATGTAGTTAGCGGCTAAACGCAATTTGCAAAAACTTTTCCAAAATTTGTGTTCAATATCTCATATTACTCGGCTGATCTGTTAGGCATTTGCAGAAAAAAAAACTTCTATCCAAAACCACGTAGTTGCATTCTATTCCTTCCTTACTTCCTTACAAATCGAAGGCTGCACATTGCGTCGCCAATCGCAGGTAAATATTTTTAATTTATAAAAGCACATACATACACACACTATATATATACATATATATATATATATATACATATATGTATGTAGAGTCTAAAATACTGAACTGTTCTACAATTTGCGGGGCATGGTCCAACTTGTGATTTACAGCAAAGGTCGTGATGAGTTGTGCATTCATCTTATCCGATCGTTAATTTAAAGGAATTAAAGGTTATAAACGAAGAACAAGTTTTCTACTATCGGCTAAGATCACTGTTCGGAATAGGATATACGAGTATATATGCAGCTACGTGCCAAGGCCCTCTTCTGCGCTTGCTTATTTGTTTGAAATACGCGAAAAGTGTATGCATTTATTTATTCGTTTTCCCACTGATGAATGTATTATCATTTTTCGATTTATATCATTTTTAATACGTTTGTTTCTTTTTCTTCAATTTCATTATCATTTCATTTGTGTACGCATAAAATTTTACTAATTAATTGTAGTGTTAAATTATGGTATATGTATGCATATATACTATGTACGTTGTTTTCCACTTTTCATAGAATTGTTATTTAGAGTCAGAGTTAAATTTAAAGTCAACTAAAAGTAGCGTTAATATTATTAAAATAAATGACATTTTTGCTGTTCTTGTTTTTATGCATGTAACTGTAACTGTGTGTGTGTGTGTGTGGCTGTGTGCTGCTTGTGTTTTGGAAGCCTGCAGTTCATTTAAACATTTCTCCTATCTCTTTGCAAAAACATGGTCACGCTTTTTTACACTGCTGCTTATAAAGTTAATTTATACAATGTTTTTTATTATTTATAATATATACTTTATGTTAACATGCTCCTTCTCATTGCTTTTCTGTTGCTAGTTACAAAAATATCTGCGATTTTTGTACAATCTGAATTGCCTTCAAACATTTCTGTTTGTTATTGTTAATTGTTGTGCTCGACTCTCTGTCTACTTCCTGCAATGCTGCAACTTCAAAGTGACTGCGGTGGCATAGATGTGCGTGCCTGCCTGCCTGCCTGCCTGCCTGCGTGCGTGTGTGTGTGTGTGTGTGCAATTCTGTCCGATCAGTCCATTTCAATATTACTATTGTCCACATGCGGGTGGCACATTGCAAATGCTCAACGGCTTGAGCTTCTAGTGGACAGTTTATTAGATACTAGCAGTGAACATCTAGAAAAGGCCTCAAATGGGATTAACGCGAACTAAGATCAGAATACGAACGAGAATCGAGTTATAGGCAAAAGCTGATGTGGGTCCGTCTTTGTCGCGAGTTTGTAAAAGAGGTGGGTGGGTGGTGTCTGTCAGATGTTTGGTGTACGCTTTGTTAGATGTAGAATAGTGTTATGTTGTGTTTGTGTTGTTTATTTGCTGATCCTGCGAGTAAAGGTTGCTTAAAATTTTATGTAAATTGCGCCAAGTCCGCGTTCTGCATATTTTTTGCTTCAATTTTAGAATAAAAATGTATTGCATATATTTCCTTGTAATTTTTTTTAATGTTTAATGTTAACAACGAAATTTATTATACTATGCATAGATGTAGTTTGTTTTGATAAAGATCTAATTGCTAAAAAAAATGGAAAAGAAAGCAAAAATCGAAAGGTTTGTTGTTGTAATATAAACAAAGAAAAACTAAATAACGCTTACAGCAATAAAAACCTACAGACGAACATTATATCTCTCTTTTTTTTTTTTTGCCATTTTTCAGTGTTTTTTATGGTTCTCAGTTTTTCCTCTAGTTACCATATACATATGTATATATAGCATAAAATGATTGATGTGCATATACCCGGACAAACTATATTGAAGTGTGTAAATGTGAGCGCCACGTCGACGCATCATTACATCATCACTCACTTATATGCATATTTATAATATAATTAATTAAAATCAAAATCAATTCAATTTTGTGTAAAATGTTAACATGTTTGTTGTGGTTTTTTCTCGTTTTAGATTTTCACTTTATAGATTGAGGCAAAAATAAAACTAAGTATATTTAAAACGCACTTTTCGCACTGCTTACATTGTTTGCCTTTTGCCTGCCTTGTTGGTTTACTAGTTAATAATATTACATACAGATAGAATTTTGCCTTTTAATTTTGCTCCAGTTGCTTTAAAAATTAATCGCGCTGCTTCTCTTCTAGTTTTGTGAATTTAGTGTGTGTGTGTGTGGTCGTTAATTTTGTTTAGCAATGAAAAAAAGTAAGGAGCGCTAGACGTTCGATTTTTTTGTTTTGTTTTGTTTGTTGTTTTTTTTTTAGATTTTCTTTTGTTGACATTTTTTACATTTTTTTTGTGTTGCTTTTTTCTTTCGCGTTAATTTTGCAAAATTTGTTTCCTTTTAATACATAATTAATTCTATATATATATATAATATGTATATTATGTTGTAGCTGATAATTAAGAATTAAGAAATAGTTGGGGCTTCCTTTTGTTGTTGTTCTTTTACTTTGCTTTTTACACACTCAACGTACAAAAACAAATTTACACATTGTCTACTACAAAATTTAGCATTACAATTTTAGCGTTCGGTGCTTGGTTGCGGTGTTTGTTCTCATTTTTTGCATACAAAAAATTTCGTGTTGTTGTTTTGATCACCAAAGGGTTGGGATGAGTGTAGTAACTGCCAGGCAGCCGCCATTGGGCCAGTGGGCGTTGGCAAATTAAAAAGGACACGCGCGTCCAAATCACAGAAAGAAAGGCGGCAGGCTGCGTCTCCTATCTGACTGACTGGTTGCTGCTCCTTCTGGTCTGACTAACGCTGTTACGCGTCTGGTTAAAGTTGTTGGCGTTGCTGCTACTCCTTATCTTATTGTAAGAGGCAACACATTCTTGGCCTCTGCCTTTGGTCGCGCTTCTGCTGCTGCTGCTGTTGCTGTTTTTGTTGATACTGCTAGTGATACCGCAGCCGATTGATTGACTGATGCTGCTGCTGCTGCCACAGATGATGATGTTGTTGCTGCGCAGCTGCTGCCAAAATGATTGTTGCCGATGTTGTTGCAGTTGTCGCCGTCATCCCCACTTTCTCGTTGTAGTTGAAAAGTTGTTGGAGCTGCTGTTGCTTGTTGAGTGCGCAGTGTGGATGTTGGAGTTGTTCTATTTGATGAAGTTGTTGTTGCAGAAGTAGTTGTTGGTCTGTTGTTGAATTTACTGTACTGGTTGGTTGCTTGGTTGATTGGTTGGTTGGTTGTTGTGTAGCTGTACCTGTACCTGTAATTATTTGTGTTGCTGTCCTTGCTATTGCCTTTCGGGTTTTTTGGTTATGGCTTCTGTACTATTGTGTGTGAGTGTTTGTTGTTGCTTTTGTGGTTGTTGTTTTACATTATAATTACATGACAATTTATATTTATATTGATGGTATTATGTATTGTGTTCTCGTGTGAGTGTGTGTGTTTTTGTTGTTGTTGTTGTTGTTGTTGTTATAGCGTAGCGTATGTTTTGATGTATATACTATTATTATGTGTATGTGTATTATTATGTTACTGTTACTGGCACAATATCAAATTCAAATCTTTTGAATCTTCTCGCCAACTACAACAGGATTATTGCGTCGTATCTCCTGTGCACCATGCTCTCTATAGTCGAATGTGCAATTGTGTTTATCGGAATAGCGATGCACAGCGCAGTACAAACCGCCGCAACGACACTGAAAACCTGCAAGTGAAAAAGTCTCGATTAAACAATGTCCACACGTCGGGAGAAACACAGAAGGGTTGTTCTCGAAAACGCTTAAAGTCCCCTACCAGCAGTTTGATATTAATTAGACAGGTCATAGGTCATCCATATGCCAATATCAACTCACAGCCATTATTTCAAGGGATTTGAACTTTTCGAGACTTCCCCTTGGTGTGGTTTTTGAAGCGATTACTTACCGGTCAGCCCAACCTTCTTACGACATTCGCCACATCTGTTCTTCTTCTTTTTGGCATCTTTATCATCTTCCTTGTCTTTCTCTTCCTCATTGGTGGAGGCTGGGGCTTGTGAGGAAGTGTTAGGACCAGACGCCGATGTGATGACTTCGCTATTAGTTTTGGCAGCAGCGGCAGCTTCTTCGGTGATTTTCTGTGGCAATGAAAGGAGGCAAGCATTTTAGAAGCAAATCAAACAAATAGAAGAGGAAACATTTTTTGGTTTCAGAGTCTAGGGTGCGAGCAGATTTTGTTATGCGATTGTTTAACTTTTGAATCTGCCAAAAATTTAAATTGCCAATTCATTAGAACGATCAGATCAGGTCTCGCAGTTGGTCTACATCTGTCCTCCTACATGATCTATAGGACTCGACTTTAAACAATATTTAAGCTATCGGTTTTCCACACATAATAAAATTTGCTCACGAAAAAATCTCCCAGCTCTATTCTAATCCACCATTTGTTCCAACTGCATTCATAGGCGGTATTATTTTATAGATACATAAGTGTATATCTGTATTTCAGAGATTTATACAATTTTATTGCGAAGTAAAGTATATTTCGAAGGCGTTTGGGAAAATGTTGAAAATGCTGTACTATATAGAAAGCGTCCGTGAACTGTTCGTTTTGGCGATCGACTGGCGCAGTGATTATCACATTGTGGGGTTCGGTCTATTGTTCGGGCAAGCGCTTGCCCAAAAAATAGGCGCAGAGCCAAAATTCCTAACCAAGAGCGCTCGTGTGTGGGTGTGTGTGTGTGTGTGTGTGTGTGTGTTGGGAGTGGCTGATGAGTGGTGTTGTGTGTGGAGGTGTATTTGTGTGTTTACCCGCTTCTTGGCTGACATGTCTTGGTTTGCACTTTCAGAGGCTGCTGATGAGGACGCCGCTGTTACAGTGACGGCAATGGATGTTGCCTCTGCGGTGCTGTTACTGTTATTGTTGCTACCATCGCCACCATCTGCCTCAGAGCTCTGTTGGGCATCCATGCTACGGATGCTGCCACTGCGCTTCCCGTCCTGCTTCGATGGCTTTGGCTTCTTGCCGCCATTTTGATCGTTCGGCTCGTTTGACTTATCCATGGAGTTTATGACGTATGCACGCCGGCTGCGTCGTTTTCAAATTAAGCTCACGCACAGTTATCGGATTCGAAGATCCGGGAATGCGGTAGGGGCTCTTCTGGCGCTGCGGCACGTTTAGAGAATAGGCTAGACGAGGTTCCTTCCTTCGGTGCCACGTAGGGAAAGGGGTAAGGTTAGGGGTGGTCGTGTAGGCGGTGGTTCCTCCGCGTCGGACTAATTCGTCGGCGCTTCCGCCCGAAATGCGCGACTTTGACTTGCCTTTAGTTTTGGACTTGTCGGTCTTTTTCTTGGCCGAGGTGGTCGTGATATTCGTCAAGGACGCTTCGCGTTGTGCCGTCGATGTCTGCCTGCCAGTGACTGTTACCCTTCCACTATTCGGTCGAGCCTGTTTCTTTCGTTTGGTCTTTGTCAACGGCTCTGTAACGTCAACGATTCCGGAACGCTCATGTAAAACTCCGACCTGGGCACGGGGGTCGGACAATGTACTGCTAGAGCCGTTAGCTTTGCCTTCACCGCCCTCACTGCGCTTCGTACTCGACTTAGCGGTCTTGAGTTTCTTGACGCGCTTCTTTAACTTTAACTCGCCAAGGCGGGAACTCTTCTTGGTTATCGGCACCAAGGGATAGGTGCGCACGTTGGCCGAGAACTTGACCTTGCGCGGGCTGGGCCCGCAACCGTCGTTGCTGTTGACTTCACCGAAGCCGGCGGCTTTGCGCGAAAGCGAGCTTTTTCGTATGGCGGACTGCACGGGCGAGAGGTTGCTGCTGGCAACGACTGTGCCTGCTGCTTCTGCCCTGGCTGCTGCTGTCGACGACTTGCTGCTGGCGTGAGCTGTTTTTCCAGCGGTCCCAGTGGTAGCTTTTCGTGACCGAACGTCTGTTGGAGCAGCGCGTAGAAGCGTTGCAGGGAGGTGTAGGTAGGAAACAAAATTAGAGGAGTAGCGCATTTGCAAGCGTTGGGGTGTACACTACCAGTGGCCTTTGCCGAGAGAGTGCTGCCCATGCCGGAGGCCACCGAAGTGGAGGCCAGGGAACAGCTAGCCTTGGGCGTAGCGCCGGCAGCTGAGCGTACGATGCGCTTGCGCTTGAAGCGACGCACCGTCAGCGCAGCAGAATCGGCAGCATTGATGCCCCCGCTGCTGACAGAAGGAGTGGCGGTTGGGACAGCGTTTGATGCGCGTGCGCCACTGTGAGTAGTCGCAGCAGAAGAGGAAGTGCCCGCGACATGGCTGCGTGCCGGCGTTTTTGAGGAACCACTTAAAATTACCATAACTTAGAATTTGGAATTTTTACTATAGATAAATTTTGTGACTTGTAAGTCCGAGACAAAATCTGTGCAATTGTTAAAACATTAGGCGTTTCGGCTGATAGAAAACTCAAGGGCTGGACTGACCCGACCCCAAAGGGTATTCGAATTGACGCCTTAAATGACAGCTGTCCAAAAAATGAATAAATTTCGTTTCTTTTGGCGGGGCCAGAAGAAATCCACTGGGACAGGACAAAACAGCTCGTTGATAGACGTAACTGCAGCAATGTTTCTTAAAGTAAGTCGCTTGCTGGTTTTTTGTGTCTAGCGGAAAATGCGCAGCTTTCACAAAGCAAATAAAGCCAAAGGTCTCTTGAAGATGGAAAATAATCATTACCTTTGCGGATCCCAGCGTATTTATAGCTAGACGTTCACACGTGGCCAGCAGCACTCAGCACTCTCTTGCTCTACCCTGGCTCTTATCACCTTACACTATTATGATGCAATGAATTAATTGCGGAATTTACTTAGAACACTGAATTTATGTCCGAAAAACAAAGAAGATTGTTACTGACTAACACGTTCACATCTACATTAAAATGATTTGAGTGATACCAATTACGAAGCCTACTATGAGAACAAATTCAGATACATTTTCAAAGAGTTGTGTTATCGAATATGCTTTTGTTACAGCAAAGAACGATACAAGAAACAAGTCTATTTGAATAATAAATATTATCTTCTATACCAGATAGCTGGAAAAATTTAAATAAAGTGTACCTTTCTACGGCTGCCTTCAAATAACTTCATTTGGAGGAAAACTGATTGAAGAACGCGGATTTAATTTAACATTAAAAGTATTTTCTGCTCGAGAGATCATATATCATAATTCTGACTTTGCTTACAACCTTACAGATCCTGGGCCAAAATTAATCATAGAATTGGATCATTGCCATCCGATGCAGAGCGTCAACAATTTTAATTCATGCACAATATTAAGGAGCAACAATCATGAAAATAGCAATTCTCCGAGAACTGCGAACAAGTTTTGTCGGAATTGTGATTGTTGTAAAGACTTGAAAACGCGTAATATTGTTCTTAGACGGCGCAACATACTCGGAGACGAGTATGACGTGTCTTCAAAATTAACTAAAATACATCATATGTGCCGATATTCCAGATCCAGACCTGAATGTTGTAAATACAAACATGATTCACGGACCTCCCAATCACCGTGCATAGTTCACGAAAGTGAATAGAAACGATGGTCGTAATCGACAATAAATTCATAAATAGTTTCCAGATCATTCGCGGACCATTGAATCGTGGTGGAGTATTGCAATTCATCAAAGTCAATCAAATACATCTGCAAATATGGTTATACACATATTATTTGATGTATTTGATGGACTTCACAGACTCGACTCGACTCAGGTGTGGAGCAACAATGCAACGCGCGTCATTCATTCAGTTATTAAATTAACACGGCATTTATTGATCCTGTGGCTATGCGAAGTTCGCTGGGTTAGCTAGTATATGTATGTGTGTATGTATATGACAATGTATAGTAGTCCGGACCCGTCTACCACGATTGCTTGAATTCTACTTGAAGGAGACAGGCGGACATTGCTATAACGATTCACCTCATGCTGGTGATATACATTTTAATACTTTTATACTTTTACGATTACTTTATAGCTGTCCCAAGACCTATGTGTCGGATTAATTACACTCTTTTTTTTTTTTGATTTCAATGTCAAGTAATCTTTGAACAGGATCCGTAATATCACGCTATTTTTTACTTCGCCGTTAGACAACACCTTTTAAAGTAACTTTGAATTCCCTAGACTCCAGAGATACTTATGGTAAGCGTTCTTACTCACCTCTTTTACGTCGTTGTGTGGCTGTTGTAAGCTCTGCACTGTGGGCTGTGCGGTGTTAGTGATTGCAATGGCCGGACTGAATGTAGGGCTAGGTTGTGGGCTTGGAACTGAGACAGGTGTGCTGCTCACGGGTGGCTGTTGCTTTTTTCTAAGCGAGTCCTGAAAAACACAAGTGGAAATTTTAAACACTACCCACTGCCTGAATCAATTAAATTGCACTTACCTTATAGCAAACCGAGCAGAGACCATCTGTGGCAGGATTACCATAGAACCCGCATCCAGAGCGGCACATGGGTTGCATTGGATTGGACTCACGTTCCATGCTGCTAGGCTAGATTATATGTGTGTGTGCGTGTGTGTGGATGTGTTCTTTTTATGTCTATTAGACAGGCTCTCTAACGACGATATCTCACTGGTTGTTTGGCTCTTTTACTTGCCGTTGCTTTTGTTTTTTTGATTGACTTTCGCCCAGCGAAGTTGTTGCGTCTGCTTGCAGATGCTGCACCAACTGTTTCTCCTTTCTAGCTCAGTCGCAAAAAATTCCTGCTACTGCGTTCTCTTTGATTTCTTGGATTATTGGTCTTGCATGTAATCAGTTCGTTCGTTGATCTTTTAAACCAATATCCGTCCAAATATAAGGCTTTTATGACTGATGAGCTTTGAGTTGATTTTTGCGACTGCAAAGAAAATCAAAGTAAATCAAGTTAGTGAAGTACACTAAATAATACCAAACCCACTTCTCCCTGATTAGCAGTGTTGAATAATGTCAAACGAACTATTGGCATGTCATTACGCACTTTATATTAGATTCCTATGATTGCCCAGGGCCCTCGCAGTACTTTAGACCTAAAAATCGTGGCTGAACAGGGAGTAGTATTAAGCCATGCCATTTATTGATTCCGCACTGTCAGAATACTAATTTTTCCTTAGCCATTTCATGGTCCAACATTGAACACTTTAAAATTTAATAATCCTAGTCCATAATTTAGGTAATTTAGTGGCACGGGTTAAATCATTTGATATACGGAATACATTCTAACATGAAGGTAGAATCGAATCAACCCGCTGTAAAATGCAGCGCGAACGGTGCGTCCATTATGAGCCACAGCAGTAAAATATATTCCAAGATTCCACCCTTGTGGCCGGGGCCGAAGCGTGCATTATTGCACTCAATAATTTATGATAAGTAACCAAGTGCCACTAAATCTAGTTGTGGTCATGTGTTAAATATATAACATCCCTGCAATGGAAAGCAAGTAGATACAAAAGCCCGTTTAATAGGATAGATTTAGACTTAAAGCCCATATACATGTACAATAAATAGGCAAACAAAGCGGCAAACAAAAAATGTTAAAACGCATTATGTACATACTTAAATGCATACATACATACGCTCTTATATATGTACATACATACATATGTATGTGCATACATAGAATACAATACAAACGTTTGTGTTGGGGGTTTATTATTGTAAGTCAAGCGGGAACTTACGGGCAGGGGCCGTCAAAAGCTAACTGCAAGAAAAGTTGAATTGCATTACAACACAAAACACACCTAAAAAAATAGAGTGGCATAGACACACTGTTGCAACAACAACCAAAGAAAACAAAACAACGGCTGGTTTTGTGGCTCTCTTCAAGGCTGTCAACTTAACAGACGAGAAATACATAACAGAGAAAGAAGTCAGCCAGTCAGCTTAAACCAGTTTTGAGGTGGACGAGAGCGGGCTATGGGGCAGAGGCTCAGAAAGTATGTAAACAAGTTTCGTTATACGTTTTGAAGATTAAGAAGGAAGAAAAAACCGTTAACGGTTTCAAAGGAAAACAACTAATTAGCATGGCCATATCGATAGCACACATATCTATTAACCGCGATCACTTTACAAAAAATAAATTTGTAATGTGATCCGTGGCACGTCAGCACAATAAGAGAGAAACTCGGTAAGTGTAAAAGGCAAATGAAATGGCATAGCATTTGAGTTGGTGGATAAAAGGTACTACAAATCATGACCAGAAGAGAGCTATAACGAGAATTAAATTGTTTGCCACTAACAAGGAATAATGGATGTGACAATATAATAATAAAAGATATGTATGTACATACGTATCACTTTTCCTAAAGAAAACATATTTTTTTATTGAAAAAACCATGAAATAAATTCGATGAGTCAGTGTTTAAAATGCAAAATTAATAAAAACAGACAAATTTATCATTTACACGGACGATACACTGTCATAAGCAAATGAAACGGAAGAGAAGCGAGAGAGAGAGAGAAAAGCGTAGTTAAGCAATTTTAAAATTGAGCACAATTCCATTTACTGTTATTTTCAATGCGATGCGCCGACATCGCCGCTGTTAGCAGTTACAGGCGAAATGGGCACACGCTGCTCTGTACATTTATGTATGTATGTATGTATGTATACATGCATATACGTAAGTACGTATTTGTCACACAAAATTTGACCTTACAGTGGTGAGTAAGCTCGTAGTTTTTGGTGAAAAACAAAAACAAAAATTCACTCGTACTGTAAATTATAAAGATATGTTTAAACATTCATTTGTATGTAAGTGTAATATTACAGATGTATGTATGTGCATTTAATTGCTCAAAATATATATATTGGTACAAGTTCTACATATATACATACATACATATGGTATTTAATACATATATGCATACTAGGTGTTTCCAGTGTACAAAGTAAAAGAGACAAACATTGTACATGCATATACATACATGTATGTATGTATGTATGCATATATACATACTTAAGTATGCCTGCCTCGTATTGACGCATATTGTAAAAGCATTTGCACACGCACTCTCTCACACTCACACACAAAACTCATTGCTTCATTGTACATTACATCGTTTTATGGGGAGTTTTTAACTCTGCCTCCGCCAGCAGCGTTGTCGACGTCAACGGCACGGCTATGACTGCGACGGCAGCAGCAATATCTAAAGTGAGGTGAGTTTTTTTATGGCACAAGACGAGGCACAGCAACTTTTCACTCTTTGTAGCTGTTTAAGCTTTACTGTGTTGGTGTCGTCGTTGTTGGAATGCATGCATTTGTACGCCAATGTATGTGTTTGCCCTGCTTTGTTTGCCTCTGTCTGCTTTACACGTATGGCTTTATATACATACACATGAACATGTGTTCTGTGAGTGAGTCTGTCTGTGCTTTGGGGCGCAGCAATAAATAATTTTTGCATTTTTTTCATTACTTCTACCTAAATTACACGGGTTTTGTATGGAAACGGCGTTTAATTTTTTTGATTTATTATTTTACTTTAGTGAGCACCATGGTCTTGTATTTTTCTCTTTAGTATGGCTGGCTAGTGGGGCCTGTGTGTTGAAGCAGATATCGATTTTGAAGCGCAAACTGCAGCTATTGAGAAAACAAATCAACACAAAATGCAAATAAATTGCTGCTTTGCGGTATCTCGTTGTTTATAATTGCAGACATACACATGTACATGAACGGATGTAAATATGTTATTAAATTTACATATGTACATACATACATATGTATGAAGGTAATTTCCTGCTGTTACGTTATAATTGCAAACAGTCCAAAACAGCTGTCTGTCAACGACCATTAAACACGCGGGCTTTAAGTTGCTCACTCGCTCTTCACAAACATCGTTACACCCACTCACACCTACTCGGAACCTCAAAATAATAAGAACACTTGTAAAAATTGTTTTTTATTACAATTTCTTAATCTTTTTCAGAAATGCATTATAACAAGAACCAAAATTATTTTTTGCAATATGGCAATACCTTTACCTAAATGCTTTAACGCGATAAAATAATTTGACAAAATAAAAAACATGTATACAAAATTACAAACGGTGTAATGCCCGTTTATCCATTTCGGCATACGAACATAGAATCTTGTTCCAATTTTTTGAATGCAAAGTTTTTAAAAAGATCATTTTGCATAAAATTATTATTAAAATTATTATTATTATAATTTAAGGAATAGAACGGGAATTTTTAGCTGGATTCGATATATTTGAAAATAAAGACAAGTATGAAGAATGTACCTATTCTTTTGACCATCTTCGTAACTGAAAAGGCGACTCATCAGAGTGCTAGCCAAATGTCAAATACAAATAAAACAATTCCCCACACAACAAATGGTAGCCAATGGAGAGCGAGAGCATTGGGAGAGATAAAGACAAACACGTACACTGAAGAGCGTAACTGCATACGTCAACAGACACGCGCGCTGCGGCTGCTGCGCTACGACGCACAGTGGGGCCTTAGGCCGAAACAGCTTGCGAAAATCAAAATTTTCATGAACGCTTTGGGAGTAATGAATAAACGTGTCTAATAGTTTTTTTTCCAAAGATTACGAAAATCTTACTCTCAAAAAAATCGGAATTATAGTTTAGGACATATGTGCACTCAAAGTCGACCCTTTTTTAAGCTCGCAACAATTAATTCAATTTGATGCAAATACTTCATCTTTCAGGTATAATATTAGCTAAGTTATGAAACGAATCATTGATGTTTTGATTTGTATTGCTAGATGAATTAATTTTATGCATTATTTAATAAAAACTATGTCTTTCGTATTTGTAGTTATCTAGAAAACGTTATTTTTTAAACTACCTATTTTTAGGGTGTTTTTCAACTTTGATGGAAAATAAAAAAAAAGTACCCAAAAGTACCTCGCCCATATTTTCAAAATATGTTCCTTAAATATTCTTTTACCTAACGCAATAAAACTTTCATCCGCCCGGATCCGCCGGTGTGCACCAGAGCAAAAAGAGTGCCTCAACTTCGGGAAAAAATCAGCGAAAAAGGCGCTGCCGCGGGTATAAGAAGAAGAATGCATTGCAGGTAGATTCGCTGTAACGGCTATTAGGAACATTGTATTTAGCATTATGGATACAAAAATATACCTAAGCGGTCCTATTTGATCCACATTTAATATTGTGCAACCAAAATTATGCATAATATTTATTACAGGTAGTGTAATTTACAATATTAGGTGAAGGTCTTGCAATCTTTTTGACCCTTTCATGAATTGTAATTTCTTTGCTTTAAAGCATTTGAACAGGCAAAAAGAGGTTTTAGTTTAATATCTTAGGTATGCGTTTAGAAATGGTATATATTGCCAATATTTTTGGTGCAGCGTAATAGTCGAATTTTGACTTAAAAAGCAATGAGTTGTGTCTAACTAGCAGTGAATAGTATTTTTCAATATAATTTACGTTTAAATACCTTAAAAGTGATTTTTCTTTAACATGGCTGTGCAAAATGCAACATTATTTGATCTATTTAGGAATTCCAATGATGATAAGGAATTTGAAGAAGCTGTTCTGAAAGAGCTGTATGATGCTCTGGAAAGTGTAGATCAGCAAAAAATGTTGAGAAACAAGCTTAAATTAATTTATTATAAAATCAAACAAAAATGGATAAGCGTAGGATATAGCAAGCAGAAATTTGATTTAAAATATGAAATCTGGCTATCAACGACTACGTACTTGGATACATCAATGGACGATGTACCCTCTACATCAACTGGACGAGCCAGAGGAAGACCAACGAAAAATATTGCGACATTTCCTAATTCGGCATAATGTTGATGTTCTTCCTGGGTACAAACAAATAGGATCGGCTAAGAAAGAGGCAGTACCTCAGCCCACAATAGTGACGGAACAGTCAGTGCAAGTAACACTTCAGGACCTTATGGATCACACAGCTAACTCCCACAATACATAAAATTTTGGCCCATGGTCAAATTTTAATAGAATATCAGTGTCTACCAATTGGAGAAATGTCAGAGGAAGCCCAGAATTCAGATATTTGAACACATGCAAGACGTCACGAATAAGGCAAAACGAGGATCTCTTCAATATGTTGTCAGCCTCTTCAGATCCACTGGTTTCATCCCTTAGACATGTGAGGTCTCAAAAAGAATTATTAATTATTCTTCGGACATGGTGAAATTATTAGATATTCCTTCGAATGTAGACGACTATTTTAAAGAAAACATATTAATGTAAATAATTGCAGCTGTCAGTACTTTATAATAAAAATTAATGTAATCATAAAATATTAACAAAATATTTTATTTTAATTTTTTTTTATGTAAAAAAAATTTTCAATATTTTTAAATTAAAAAAAAAAATTTTTAATTTGTTAAAAACTAAAAATATAACATAACTGAAAATAATTGTATCATTAAATGTTTTTTATTAGTTTGATTAGGCAAATATTGCACTGGCAACTAAATCCAACTTTGAGCACACATTGCGCAGCTCCTAGAAATCACAGCACAATGCGCTATGACTTGTTTCAAAGCTTAAGAATTTTTCTTTCAAACAAAATTTGAATGACGAAAATTGCTTTAGCCGTTCAGAAGATATGATTTTTGCAACGAAAAAAGTCCGAAGGCCCCACTGTGCGACGGCTGTTGCGCCAAAAGTTTTTTGTTTTTGATTTACCAGCCCACAACAACAACAACACTGAGGATTTATTTATTTTGTTTTGTAGCTAGCCAGCCGTCGACGACGACACTACTTCGTTTTCTCGCGGATGCTTGTGTGTATACATGACTATAGATACATACGTATGTATTTGTGGCTATTTTTACCGCATGTACTTTCGTGTGTGTATCGCTCGGTGTATGTTTGTATGTAAAAGCTGCTATTAAAGCAAAAGTTAAATAAAGAGGAAATCATATGATATTTTTGCTTTATGTCTGGCAAGCGATATCAGCGTCTACCTTGATGACGACATCCATGCGCAGATGAATGTTGAGTGACGTCATATGGCAATGGCACACGTAGAAAAATTACGTGGAATATTGTGAGACGTGAAAAATAATGCATACTTCTTGTTTCAATCAGCCAAAACGCACACACTGCTTGTAATTACATACGTTAATGGGTTCATATGCTTGTATGCCAAAATGTGTGGTTTGCAAATTGTATTAAGCAACAACAAGTGTTAAGTGCAAGAAAATTAACCAGACTGACGCGACAAAGCAAAAACAAAGCATTACGCAAGCCCAAGCAACAAAATGGGCGATAACAAAGAGCAGGAAATGTAACAATCATCTTAACATGACTATAATATTATTATATGTACATACATACATGTGCATTAAAGCATGTACTCATGTCTATTTATTTATTATGTGTATTTGCACTGTTACTGAAGCATACGGTAATGCATACATACATATGTATGTATATTTCATAAATTGCACGCCCGAATGCAGGCGCGGCATTCACACGGCAGCGTCGACAATCACGCAAACAACATCGGTAGAAGGTTATGTCAAGCTCGAAGCCGCTGCCCCGCAGACGATGGGTATCAAGCAAAAGCCAGAAGAGGAATTTTGTATCTGCTGCGTTTACGATATTAAATGCTGATAAGCCAATAGGAGTGCGAAAAATAAAACAAGTTCAGTAAACGTAAACGTGCTGTTGACCTGCAGTTAAATTATGAAATTTACAATAGGAAAGACAAAGGTATCTATGTATAATGAGTACGCAGGCATTGCTTTTCTGAAGGGAATTAACTAACAATTTAAAATTAAAATTTATTAAACATTTTTCAACAAGGTTTTGTTTTTAGTTTTTTTCAGTAAGCCTATTTCTGGAGTGATTTTCTAAGATACAAGGCTCAACAAGCCTATACCATAGCGAGTTGTTAAATAACTAAGTAAAAGGGTTAACAGCAGTAACCAGCAGTCACACATGCACAGCACCTTGAGTTACATTTGCATGTTAATGAGCGGAGGTGAGAGGAGAACAACGAGCGTTGCTGATGAAATTTAACATACACTCAAAATCATCCGTAGCGTATGAAACATTGTAAACTTTATTTAAAATCAGGAAATTCTACTCTTGCACAAACACAAAAGCAGCAACAACTTTTGGAGCTGCATCTAACATGTTGAACTTTTAATTAAGGAATGCGGTTTGTTTCCGGTCACGGCAAAAGCTCCTACTCCTTACTGTTGATGATCAGCTATTGAGCTTAAACAAAGTTGCTATATTAGGGGACTCGCTCACACACACTCACACACACATCAATCAAAATTGAAAAGGGAACAATAGAAAAATAACCATAATTGAGTGGCCATTGAAATTGCTTGTAATTGGAGGAAATAACGGCACTATACTTGGGTCCCTCGTCCAAGAAGAGAGAAGAAAACATACATATATCCGTATTTAGATGTGTGTGCACAGACTGTGTAAATGAGCGAAGAGCGCTGCCACAGCTGCTGCCGCCCGTCATTAATCAAAATAAATTACAAACTACGAAGGCGAGAAACGAAATGACGACTACATTTAACGTATATATGTATGTAGATACATACATACATACACACACATACATTTATATGCTATGTAAGTACGTTCGCTGAGTCGTCCTAAGAAAAATGCATAAAGCTAAGGAGTTAGTTGCTCAGGCGTGTGTTATTTGTATATAATAAATAATCACGTGGCCGGGACGTAGCATGAATCTTTAGTTACAGATACACACACAACGCCCCATGTTTCCGGCTGGCTCGCTGGCTGGCTGCCTTACCGCTGTTGTTGTTGTTTTTGCTGCTGGGGTTTCAAAAGAGTTGCGCAAAAAGCGAACATTTATTAAAAACTTGGAAAAACGCCCCCAAACTTAAAGCAAAATAAAGGCACCACACACTCACAAGAAACACGAATGATGAAAAATTCATAGCAGACGCTGCAAATGGGAATAGCAGACATAGACTTTTGGACAAGGGTATCTAAGAGCTTAGCATTAATATAATCCATACAGCAAATAAGTTACAATTCGAAAGAGAAATAAATA
This sequence comes from Scaptodrosophila lebanonensis, assembly GCF_003285725.1. NCBI lineage: Eukaryota > Metazoa > Arthropoda > Insecta > Diptera > Drosophilidae > Scaptodrosophila > Scaptodrosophila lebanonensis. Next base: position 5,416,437 of record NW_022060558.1, read on the forward strand.
TAGTATGTAGATATATATTGTAAAACACCTGCTCAAAGCTACACAGACTGTCAACGAGAAAGTAAGGTTATATGTGAAAGAGGTCAAGAAACTATGGACGTTGTGAACCCCTCTAAAACGCATATTGTAAGCAAGCGTGTTGATTTGTTAGATGGGCACGGTAAACAAAATTCAAGCAGACCATACGCCTGCGTCGTAGGATAAAAGTCAATTAAACAACTGCAGCAGCAGACAGACCGGGTCTGCCATGAACTGAGGTCGCCTTGAACTGCGATCAAAGACAAAGAAGCAACACACACACACAAGTCGGCGAAGGCAACGCGTCAATAATGGCGTCCATTAAAGAACACACTCCCTCAAACACACACCAAGAGGCAAAAATAATAAGTAGGTACATATGTAGGCACATGAATTGTGAATATCCTTTAGAAAATCGTACAAAATACGGTAAGAAAATAATTTAGAAACTCCGTTCTGTCCGTATATAGGACAAGTTCTTAATTATTTTTCCAAGAAAAGTTACAAGTTTTAGAGATCTATTGTGAAGAAATTCTTATGTTTATGACCATGCCCCAAATAACTCATCTTGTTATTCTGATCAAGAATACAACCCTGTTTTCTTTCTCAAATATTCAGCAAAATGGCTTTTATCATTTAAACATTACTGAATGTGGGAGGCACGTAATTATCCATCTCATTACTACATTTGGGAAATTCAAAGGACAGATGGTAGCAAAAACTATAATGTATCGTCACCGTTTTCCAACCGATTTGAGAGACGCATTTTCAGAGTAAACTGGTTTGGAATGGAATGGTTGCTTTTTTTATACCCTGTACCCAAAGGGTACAAGGGTATATTAGTTTAGTGCGAGTGCACATGGAACACACAGAAGGAGGCTTGGTAGACCCCACAAAGTATATATATTCTTGATCAGCATGACAAGCCGAGTCGATATAGCCATGTCCGTCTGTCCGTCTGTCTGTCCGTCTGTCCGTCTGTCTGTCTGTATGAACGCAAGGATCTCCGAAAGTATAAGAGCTAGAATAACCAAACTTGGTATACAGATTCTCCTGAGACCGAGAAAGGACGAGTTTGTTCATTTTTTCTGATCCACCCCCCCACTCCCCCCCTATTAACGATTTTCTATAACTCCCGTAATTCTTGGAATTTTGAACTAAAATTTGGTAGTCACATTAGGTTAGTAATTATATACCCGTATACCAAGTCTCATTATGATAGAATGATCGGAAAGAAAGTTATAGCTATATAACCAGGCTCAATGCACACATACATACATATGTACAAGTACACAAACACGCATAGACACGATTCTGATGTAATTGTAAATGTATGTATGCATGAATGGAATATTTTATATTTAATTAGTTAATATTTGGTTAATTAATTACATTAATTTAGTTAATAAATTTAATTAAATTAATTAATTAATTTAATTACTTTTTTGTGGGGTGGTACAGGGTATTTAAGAGTTGAGCCTGCTCGACTTTAGCATTCCTTTCTTGTTTATTATTATCTTCTGGGATTGTCGATAAACCAGCAATGTCGTAAGATGCGAAAGAGCCAAGACGAAGCCAAAACAATCTTCATAAAACGTTTAAGGATTGGGAATTATATTTAATTAAAGCAATTCTGTTCTATGAAGTCGAGTTTTTAGCATTAGCATTAACATATTGACAAATAGAACACTTTCTGGTAATGGATAATGGTTTAAGCAAAACGACAATGTTTTGACACTATAATGCGCGCAGATAAACAGATACCATTGCTGGTTTTGTTCCCCACGTTGCCTCCGCATTTCAGAAGGAACAATTGAAATTGGAATGACAATTTAACAAAACGCAGATAAAAATACCACGCAGTTAGCCCATTAATGACGCACTTTCAAAAGGTGAACAACAATGGCAAGTAGGAAGCATATATGTACATACATATATGCAATATACACATGTATATATAGATAAAAACAAAGAATGATAAATATAAAGTTAGTTCGGAGGATTTTAACAATATTCAGAAAATTGAATTCTACAATACAAGAAACTTCAACATTCTATTATATTTGTATTAAGTCTATACCTAACCTTTCCCGGTCCCACTTCTCATCAGGGCATCGGCTGTTCGTTAACCTTGAGTCCTGAAATCTAACTTTACTTCCGCGAATAGGTCTTAGTTTATAGTTCAACTTTATACTGTTCGTATTTATTTGATCGAAATAAATCTTTAGTATGATATGCCTTTATTGTGAATATAAAAAACTTTTCTTTTTTGCGTTTTTGGTCTACAAATGCAAACTTGTCTGAATTGTATGAATTGTATTTGCATTTGTGTATGTGTATGTGTGACGTTGGCCGTCTGAACGGTCTAGTATTTCCAACTTCCTCAGCCGTTGGTGGCTTCGGCTTAGCAACCTCCCATGCACCTTATGGTCAAAAGTTCAAAACTGTTCGTTGCAAGGAGTCACCTCTACAACAAAAACATAATTCTTATTCTACACTCACACTGCTGCATTAACAACAGCAAACAGGTAAGGTGTGTGGTAGAAAAACGTCTGCCATAGTCCCTAAATTGATATAAAGTATTCACTCATACATCCTTCTATACCTCATGCGCATGGTTGTGTAGAAGTGCCGACAACCACTCTACCCATAAACACTCACTGTCATATACACAATTTACACACGATGGATCAGGCTCGCAGGCAAGCCTGGCCATCCAGTGGCAAGATTAATGGAAATAGCATGGGAAAATGAAATATGAAACGCTACGGTGCGCTGTTCATGTCTACGGTGGTGCTTGTTGGTGGTGGCGGTGGTGTAGACCAGCAAAGAGCGTTCGTTGACAACAACAACAATTGAGGCAATGATCGTCTCGTATGTATAAGAGGTAAGTTGGTTGTGTGGTTATATGACTGGTGGGGTGGCGTTGTCATCGCTGCAGGAGAGCTCCACCAAGACGCACGAAGAAGCACATGCCAGCCATGGGGCAATGTGCGAAGCGGAACTAATGGGCAAATTGATATTGTTACAACAATAAAAGTCACGATGTGAGTGTGCGTCATTGAGACGGAACAGTACAAAACGTCCACAAACTTAAAAACTTTATTCAAATAAAAAGGACGAGTATTTTATAGCTTAATAAAATTATATTCGCAACGTTTGATTGAAATCGACGAGTTGTGGTGATGAATGTGCTCTCAAGGATTTTTTTATTACATTAAATTAATTAAACATTTATTTCAACACTATGTTAACGTTTTTTACTTGCACAACATTAAGTAGTTGCGCTTGCTTGCACTTAGCGTTTGAAAATCAAACGCTGCTTCGCCAAAAATACATGTTTTAAGAGGTTCTACCTGATAATATGTATATAAATATATACACATCACGTATTGGTTAATAAAATCACTGAAGCAGCAATGCGGCACAAGTAAGCACAGGTTCGTTGGTTCGGTCGTTCGTCGCTCGTTTATTGTATTTTTCTGTGTTTTTGAACAATCGTTGAAAAACCAGTTTTATAGAATCCACAAAAAGTAAGTGCACAAAGGAGCAGACAACAGCAACAAAAGCAAATAATAAAATGGTAAAATCTGGCGGCTGCTTTGCTGAGTGCTCTCCGCAAACAGAGACCGAGACAAAACAAAGAACTGTTGCTGCAATAGTCAGACGGGTGAGCGGTGTAAGCTGTGCCCCGGCGACAGCCAGGAGAGGGAAGAGGCGAGTATGCGATCGCTTCTTTGCATTTATGATCATGTTTGGATGAAGGCCGTTCAAAGACTTTTTAGTCGCTCGTTGAGCTTTAAAAGTGACTGACACTGACGAGCTGCTAGCAATGGCGGTAAAACTGAACAGATTCGTCGCGATCAAGCGACAGATACGCGGAAGCGTCTAGAGTCTGGTACAGTGAGAAGCAATAACATGATTGGCATGGAGAGCAGAATAACATTACCAGCAACAATTTCGAAAGCTATTTTGTGCTATTGAACTTTTTAGCTTTTCAGTTTGAACTTTGCCGATGGATGCTATGAAGTGAAACTAAAGTTTGTGTCAAAAAAAAAAAAACACCGATTTGTGGCTAGTGGGTGTGAAAAGCCATTTTAAAAATTGTTGCCGTTTTCCTCCTTTTTTATATTGATTTATGCATAAAGTTTGTGTTTTTGTTTCCCCCCCAACTTGTGGAAGGCAATGAACTGACTGCGACGACAAAGAACCAGGGCGACGCCTTATACTTTTTAAAGGCAGGGAAATAAGATGCACGAGCTACAGCAGAAGAAAGAAAAGAAAAAGGAGACAAACAAAGCAAGTTTCGCTTTTCAGCAGCGACTCGGCCAACGATAACGGTACACTCTGTTGCCGAGAGCTTGGATGTTCGTTGTGTGCGTTTCTGTGGTGAATATGCGCGCAGCGACGTACAGAGTGTTGAAAAATTGTACATAGCAGCAAAGAGGCAGCTACCTGCAACAACAATCTCTAAAAGCAACAGAAGTAATCACAACACCGCGTTTTTAATGCATAAAATACGCGAAAAAAACACACAAAACTTTAAAATAAGGCCTTCCCCTCTTCTAATTGACACTTTAAAATGTCAAGCGGGGGGGAAAAAAAACGACATTCTTTGGTGGTGCGCAACAGCTGAAGGTAAAAATACTGAAAAGGAGGTAATATGAAAATAAAAAGAGGCAAAAACAGATAACAAAGCTGGTGAAGGTGGTGGCGCATCACGCGGGGCAGAAAGAAAAGCCTACAACAATGAGAAAATCGATTTTGCTTTCGTTAGTCAGCGAGTGAGTAACAAACTGTGGAATGAAAAGTTTTAGCCCCCCTTGAACAAAATATTCACTCCCCACCATTAAGCCACAAGAGCCCCACAAGGCGAATCAATTTGTTGTTGTTTTTATGGTGGCGCGTATTCGTTTTCTTCTTATTGGCTTGTTTCGCCGCTAGTTGGTTGGCCCGTCCATGGTCTGCGGTTAGCTCATTTGCCCGGAAATTAAAATTGCATTAATTTTGAAATTTAAGTGTTTTTATTTATGGTTATATATACACTATCCGACTGGGCGGCAGCAAAAAACCAGCAAGCCAATGAAACAGGAAGAAGGTGGTTGTTTATTTAATTTTTTAAGATACTTTTTTTTTCGCTTTCTGTTGCTGTGTAAAACAAGTGCACACAAGTACGTTAGTTTACTGGCGAAGGACACGCGCCTGCCTGCCGACTTCTGTCTGCCTTCCGCTGCCAAGGCCGAATAGCAACGCCATGAAGGTTTTCCCCACCGTTATCATTATATGGTTCATACATACGTATGTATGTATGTGTATGCGCAATACTCACATTTCAAGGGTCTCTGAAATATTCCCAAGTTTGCGCTGCAAAGAGAAAGGTGGAAAAATTATAAAGATTAGTCGAAGCGCTCCAAAACATACATATGTGTACAAATATAGTATATATGTAGCACGTTCAACCATGTTCACGTGTATCTTTAAAATGCATCTTAATATGCATTCATTAAATATGGATATATGTATGGGACAGGCCTATTCCAGGCACAAAAACATACACACATCTAACTATTTTGACCCAAATATTTAAAGCTTATTTATGTTTATTTTTAGAAAAATATTCAAATTATATAGCCATTGGAAAACATAAAAACAAAAGACATTGGGATAAGATAAACAAAAATCGTTTGCGTCAAAATGTTTCATTTATTTTCGGGTATGCATGGGAAATTTGTATTGGTATATAAGAAAATGTTTTTTAAGTAAGCCGCGGCACGAAAAGTTAGTTTGCCGGAACAAGTTTGTCTGATACAGTCGTATCTTAAAAAAAGGGGTACGTATAATTAATTAGCGCGGATGAATGTAACACCCATAAAGAGGCGTGGCATATCCCACAAGGTGTAAGTATTCTGGCTCAGTATGGCGGAGTCGACAAGGCCATGTCCCTCTAGATAAACTAGAAAGATCTCGGAAAGTATAAGAGCTTCTATAACCAAACTAGGTATTTATTTGTAGGGATGTTATAATTTGCATTTAACAATAAAATTAAACATTTGTTTAGAAATGGAATATTCAAGTGTAAAATAAAGAACAATAAGGAAGAGCATAGTTGACGGTTTAACAAATTTGGAACGACCTGCAGCTTAACATTCTGAATTATATTTATAATTTATAGAAATGCTGAGATTTCGGGACAGAACCGGATTGCATCGTTCAATGGTGTAAACAGTCAAAAGTCTAATAAATAAAGTGCCTTCTCGTTTGGGACCTGCCAAGATATCAATCCCATACGAGTATATAAAACTGAGGAGACAATAAAACAAGTTTGCTGTCTTAATATATTATGTTTCTCTCTTGACTAATGTGAAGATAATGTTTCGTTGCACACATTGTGGCAAAACCAAAAAAAGTTCCTCCGAAAGCAACTTCAGCTCACCCGATAAATCGCCAGGCCTTATAGAGAACGGGTAGCGAGAAGAGTAAGAACCGTTCAAGGGTAAAAGGACAACAACCAAAGATGCACTCTTTTTCCTCAACTGCTTGCTAATAATAAATCGATTCTCTGCCATTGCTGCTATTAATAAAAAAGGCTTTGTATTAAAGTGAATCAATAGGCACAGTAATACGTAAACAAATGCAGTACCTTTTTAAATGCAACGAAACATTTCGGAACAATCTATGGGTACAGTCTGCCAGGGCACGAATAAAACAAACAAACACAAATTGCATAACTTAAAAAGAAGGAATAATGGAAGAAAGAGCCTAACACAAGGCAGAAAATTAAGATTAGGGGATTTGGCACTAAATATAGCACTCGAAAACATTTCGAAAACAATAACAGAAGAGAGAACAAAATGATGACCGCAGAGAAGAAAAACGACAGCATTAAGCACACGAGCCTTAGTCGACGACGGTGATCGTGGCGGTTGATGGGCGTAGGCGGTGTCGACGAGTACGGGGGGCGGTTGTGGGTGCGCGCGACCTATAAACAGAACAACAAAAATTAAGGTCGCACACGCGTCAGCAACGACAACGCGATAAAGAATTGAATAAACGCCAAAACGAAAATGAATGAGAGCGTCACTCGCTCTTATCACTTATCGTTTATATAGAACTGGCAACAATTGAGAGTCGTAGTAAATAAAAGTTTAAATGAACTATATACATGTAAATACATACAATGTTTTTGATTAATTTGTTCTTTTTTTATTGGTTATATTGGGAATATATATATGTATATAACTTGTTTTGATACAAGTAAAAATTTGCTCAATTCAATTTTAATTAATTTTATTTAAATAATTTTTAGATATATGATTATAATTATAGAGAGGAATAAAATAAATACGTCATTTAATAAGACGTTGGTGACTTTAATGAAATAACCAAAATATACAAAAATTAGTCATCGTAAAACAGCTTAGAACGTTCCCAAGCATTCTACGTGTATTTTTGGAGCATTCACACTTGAAATAAGCTGTGTCATTAGTCAGCTCAAGGAGGACAAAAAAAGCACAGGAGATTTTAATCTGATTATTGCAGTAAGGACAAATAGGGCACAACAACAAAATATTAATATTGCAACGGTGATAGTCTTCACAGCCCAATTTTGAAATGATAGTTGATTATATATTACCCGCTATACAACAAGAAATTGAGCTACAAGGGAGACATATGTATCGTAATCATTTCAGGAAACAATTACAAAAAGTATTCATAATTTTGTAAAAGTTGTGTTTAGAAATTAACTTCATTACGATTATTTGTCTTTAGACAATTGCTTCAAAATTTGTTGGCAAAATAGCATTTTTAGCCACATTTATTATCTACATAAATATTCATGAAATGTTTCTTGTACAGACCATGAAACTGTAACTAGTATTAAGTAACTATGGTTTTCAATTCTATCAAATAATGTCAACATGTGCCAACCGCAAAAATTGAAACCAGCTTGTTTCAATTTGAACAGATGTTTTCCTTATGTGGATCACTTTTCTTCCTTGTGTAAACAACTGCTATTCACGTAGACTTAACAGCCAGCTGATTCACTTGTTTGCTTTTTCCTCTCTTTCCTCTCTTTCTCATTCTCTCTCTCTATCTCAGTTTCTCCTTAGATATTGAAAAAAACATGTTTATTTGTTGAACAAATCAAAATAATTAGCGCACAGTCGTTTTTGTTGTTATTATTCGCTTTAAATACAGAATGTGCAAATATCGCATTTGGTTAACATGCGCCAGCATCATGAGAGAATGTATGCATGCCTGTGTGAATTATTGTTATTGAAACTGATAATAAATCCACGACGAGGTGTAAAAATCTTCTGCTTATATATGTATGTATGCATGCACGTCAAAAACGTGTGACAGATAAGGCGTTAATAAAGGATGATAACAAACAGACACACACACACGTGTCGCCGTTTTTGAACAATACAATACGCCCACATATATGTATATATGGTGCAATATACATGGGTCTTGGATATGCATGGTTGTTAGATAGTGCTGTTGCTGTTAGAAAACAACAATTGTCACAAGGCAAGCTGCTGAGCTCTAGCCTGACCGTAAAATAAAAATGTCAGTGCTGACTCACCATGAAAATTTGCTAGTAATGCGAATTTGTCAACAAGATTAGTCACTGCAAAGTGGAAAACGAATCAGCCTTAGTCGATTCCATTGCAATCGATACTCTGCTGGCTATCGCTGATCAGTGTTGGTAAATGGTGCCAAGTAGCACAGCAGGCCAGCATTCAAATGGAAGTCGTTTTTACAATTGGACTTAAATCTATGTATGTACAAAATAATGTCAATTGTATTTGCATATAGAGTCAAAAAAGTTTGAGTGCGAGTGTGCTTGTATGTGTATACGCCCTCATGACGTGGTTTCCAAGGCATTTGACAAATACAAACAATGCGCCCACATAATGGCATATCTACGTTTAGAAATGCATACTCAGGCATACACATGCACAGCTGCTACCCCCGCTGATGCTGATAAGCAACTGTAGATAATTTTTGAACAAGAATTGAAAATCGGTAAAAGAAGCACAGAGAAACGCATGACTCATGCTGACAAATAGGTATATGTACATACATACATATATTTAATGCGGACAGTGTTATTACGGCTGAATATGCATATACATATTTATAATGCATGTACATATCAGTTATGTCCATGTTTATCAGCAATACCTTTCGTGCCAAAGAAAATAACAGAAATTAAGTCCAATTCTGCCAAAATAACATGAACAACTGCTGGCAACAATTTTTTGTTAGCGTGCCAAACCCCAAAGGCTAAACAGCTGCCACTGCTCACTACACTGTTCAAAAACATTTGCTGCCACACTTGTTCGTTCAGTTTAAAAATGTATATACCACCAGCTGTATAGTATATGTATGCTAATTAGAAATGAAGGCTGTGGCTTCAGAGTGGATGCATGGAAATTACTTTTTCCATATTATTTTTATATTATAACTTCCTAACTGCCTTGCGCATTTGTCATTTCATTTAGCTTTTGTTTTCTTTTTTGTCTACCAACAGCTATTTATTTATTTTTTTGACTTTCGCGCGACATGGCAACGCTGCTTGCGAGTGTCACTTTGCCTAAAAAAAGCAACACACACACGCAGTGCGTGTCTGCTGTGGTGAGCTCATATTCATTGTGGTGAATAAGTGCCGAAGCGCGACGTAGGCGAAATTGAAACAATTCCAAGGAAAAAGAAAAAAACATGAATTTAAAAATACATATGCATAGAACACTTACTTATTTAGATAGGTTTAAATTATTGCAATTATATTACTTTTAAAACAAAAACCCCAGTTTTGTTAAAATCACAGTTATATGTATATTTTTACGCTTGTTTCGTTCACAATTACTTCTCCGCTATTTCTACCTCACTTGTGTATTGCTCGCACAAGTATTGGTGGCTTTTAATTTGTTACTAATTATTAATAAACTTTTTCATATAAATTGCACAAAATTAACAGCAACGGGACTCGGACTCTTGTGTCTGGGGCGGTGCAGGAGGGGAAAAATATATCACAAATGTATGCACGACGCTTTCGTTTTAGTTAAAATTGCAACGAATTTAAGTTTTATGCAGCGAACGCACTTGACAACGACGACGACAATTTGACGGCGACGGCAGCAACGGAGTTAGCGCGACTACACACGCAAAAAAATGTTCAAACGATTACAGCTGCGTGCTGCGTTTCACTTGGAAACGACGTTTTCTTTACAACACTTTATTTTAATATTATTACAATTTATGCCAAATCAACACGATGCACACACACACACACACGAGTCAAGCGAAAGAGAGAGCGAGAGCGCGCGTATTGTATATTGTAACTAATGACTGTTGTTGTAGTTGGCGCAGAGCAAAACTCAACGTGTATTTGATCCTCCAAACTCGATGTGAAGTCTCCAAGCACTCGTTTCAAACTAAAACCGTATAATCAACTAAAATGAATGTTGCCTGTCAGTGCTCGGCAAAATCTTTGCTGACGTCGCTGCCGCAGCGCTGCTTATACCTCGTGTGTTGAATACACGCATACAAGAGAGCACGATAGCAGTTTCTTAACGGCCACTTGTTTCGAGTTATCTCCTACAACTCCGATTGAAATCCGTAAATATTTAACATTACTTTGTATGTGCATTTACATGTATGTACATTTGTATTCAATTATATTGATCTAAGATATTTTCATTTTAAAAATAAAATAAAAAATAATGCAAAATATACTAAATTATAAAATTTAGTTTTGGTTACTAATGCTTTGTAATGAGCTTCGTAAGCAAATATAAAAATAATAACATAAATATGGGTACATTCATACATATGTACATATGTATGTATATCATTTAAATTGAATTGAGCGACTTGACACAAACGTGTGTAGCGAAGAAGCAGTATTAAAAAGAAATCGCATTTCAAAGCAGCAGAGCAACACAGCGACAGAAAGACACACACACATACGTTCATTCATACATATGTATGCATGTGTGTGTAGTATATAAAATGTAGCTGCGAAGTAAAGCCAAACAACTTGACGTATGGTGAAAAAGTATTTAAGCAGCCAAGTAGGAAATACCCGATTGTATAGAAAATCTCAAGAAATTAAATATGTACACAACAACAAAGCATAGTTATAATATACTATAAATATATATGTATAATTAATATTTACTTATTAAAAGAAAAAATATATGCGTAGTACGCGAATGTGTTTGATTATAAAAAGCGAACAATGTTGAATAACAGCGACTGCGACGCGCTCGCACACATTCTCAAGATAAGCAGCGCCCCAAAATGAGTGCAAAGTGCAAACAATAAGAGAGAGCAAAAGACCAATGCAGAGCGAGAGCGAGTGTGCGACACGGCCACAACGCCACTGTCATATGACTATAGAGTCCAATAATTTATTATAATTGGAGTATTCAAGCAAAGTCATCAAATTCTTGTTATACATTGGGTTTTCATATATGTACATACATACATAAGTAGATACATTTGCAATAGACCGAGGATTTTTTTTTTGCGGACTGAACATTTTTCATTTAAGAAAACTACGACACAATCTTGGCGACGACGCCATATTGTAGTAGGCCCATACATATCCATATGTATGTATTTATATACACAAGCATGACGAGAGAGAGAGAGAGCGACAATTTGCGTCGACGTCCACAACGTTCACTGCGATGTCCGCGTCGCAGTCACTGTGTTGTTGCTTGTATCTGTTGTTGGCATTGCCATTGTATTTGTTGCTGCGTCATCAATACAAACTGCGCACTTTACTGAAAATTTTATTAATTTTATTACGTTGAAACTTTTAACGACAACCACACACTCAAAATACACGCAGTAATCACATACATACATACATGTTAAGGTTTATAAAAGCGCATGTTAATTTCTTCGAGTTTTGACATTTTCAATAACAGACGCATATTGTGAAATTGCGTCGTCGTACAGAGAAAAAGAGAGAGAGAGAGAGAGCAGTTCACAGGTTAAGCGCCCTGAGGCTGTGGTGAATTTAATACAGATTAGCAAAATGTAATTGTTGCTGTTTTACTACAGTGTACTCACGATCAATTTGAACTACATATGTATGTACATATGTACATTCATATGTACATCGTACATACTTAACATTATCATATATTCAGAAGTAAATACATCCATAAAATAAAAGCTATATACATATGTATACATGCATTCATACATATGTATGTATATTCATAAACATAAATGTGGATAAAAATGAACTTTTGTTATGCCTTGCTGTTTATTCACTAATTTCTACGACTTGAATGCGGTGGCAAGGTCGTTGGGCCTCTAGTGCTAGTTGGGTCGTAGCACTTGAAAAATTGAGATTTAATTTAGCTGTTCTTATAACCTTGTCGCACAATTATGATAAAAGTAAAAAAACAACAATAATAGTCGTGTTTGGCTTGGACAAGGTTACAGGGTAACATTAAAAAACTATGTACTTAAAATCATCGGTTAAAATTGTGTAAATAAAAAAGAGCATAGAAAACTGTTGATCCTCTCAAAAATGAAAATAATATACATATGTATGTATGTGTGTGTACATATACACCTATCTGTCACTATTTCCTGTTTCGTTTGCGGATCGAGAACAGACCGCAGTTGAGAGCAATACCTGCGAATTGGGAGAACAAGAGCAAAAAGGCAGCAGCGCACCTGCTTTTGCTACTAACGCTTACAGTTCAAACAAAACAATGTGTGTAATAGGTATGTATGAATAACACTTGCAAGTAGCTGGCCGTGCTCGAAACTTGCGCTTGAGTGTCTGCTATCCCTTGCTGTTTCGTGTAGGTTTTTGGCATTGGGTGACGCGATGGTAGACTAACAGATAACAGACGACAGACAGAATGAAAACATGGCAAAAAAGACAAAAAATTAGACAAAGACCAAAGCTGAGCGCAGACGTCAGTGTCGCTTCGCTGCTTCTGTTGCTTGCAGGGGTGTTTTTGTGGAGCAGAACCTCTGAGTGTGGTGAATATACCAGAATACACAGAATCCATCCATAGAAAGTGCAATAACATTTTATGAATTCTGCCAAAAGCAGCGACACCACCCGTAAATGTACATACTCAAATTTACATACACACATACATATGTACATACTCGTTAATGGCAAATGCACATTCCCCCCTACTCACAGCCACTAGCAAGCATTCAGAGAATTCATAATATGCGGCAGCATTTAAAAATGTATTAATGTACATACAAGTACTACACAATATAAGTTGTCTTAATGCTAATAAATATATTTTAGGAAATTCTGATTGAAATAAAATGATTGTTTGCATGAAAAACAAAATTTGTTAATCGTTTTTTTTTAAGTTTTTACTGACATTTATTTTTTGTTGGCGGCGAAACCTACTGTGTGCCATTCCTGTTTCCATGCAAGCTACATATAGGCGTCATATAGGCGTAGGCGATTTAGACTACATACTTTGTCTGTACGTCTGTATGAAAGCAAGGATCTTGAAAAGTATATGAGCTACAGCCGCCACGTCGGATTAAGGTCATGATTATGTTATAACACGTGTAATTTTTATGAAATTCCTTTTCAAATTGGAATCATATTCTAATACGTCAGTTAGTAGCAGCACTGGATCGAGGATTATGATGAACCTTTTGCCCACAAACATCGACAATTTTGCATATTTTGTTGGTCTACCTGTATATGTAGGTAGTAATTTAATTTATTTAATTAATTAAATAATCAATTAATTTAATTTAAATAATTTAATTAATTAAATGATCAATTAATTTAATTTTAATTATTTAATTAATTAAATAATCAATTAATTTAATTATTTAATTTTATTTTATAATCTGTATCTAAAATATACAAGAGAATATTAGGTGCGCGAGATGTGAACAAGAAAGGAATGCTAAAGTCGAGCAGGCTCAACTCTTAAATACCCTGTACCACCCCACAAAAAAGTAATTAAATTAATTAATTAATTAAATTTAATTAATTAACTAAATTAATTTAATTAATTAACTAAATTAAATATAAAATATTCCATGCATGCATACATACATTTACATTTACATCAGAATCGTGCCTTATGCGTGTTTGTGTACTTGTACATATGTATGTATTTGTGCATTGGGCCTGGTTATATGGCTATAACTTTCTTTCCGATCATTCTATCATAATGAGACTACGTTACGGTTACGGTATATAATAACGGTATACGGTTATATAATAACTAACCTAATGTGACTACCAAATTTTAGTTCAAAATTCCAAGAATTACGGGAGTTATAGAAAATCGTTAATAGGGGGGGAGTGGGGGGGTGGATCAGAAAAAATGAACAAACTCGTCCTTTCTCGGTCTCAGGAGAATCTGTATACCAAGTTTGGTTATTCTAGCTCTTATACTTTCGGAGATCCTTGCGTTCATACAGACAGACAGACGGACAGACGGACATGGCTATATCGACTCGGCTTGTCATGCTGATCAAGAATATATATACTTTGTGGGGTCTACCAAGCCTCCTTCTGTGTGTTCCATGTGCACTCGCACAAAACTAATATACCCTTGTACCCTTTTGGGTACAGGGTATAAAAAGTAGCACTCAGAAGGAGGCGTGGCAGACCCCACAAAGTATATATATTCATAATCAGCATGACAAGACGAGTCGGTCTAGCCCTATCTGTCTGCCCGTCCATGTGAACAACTGGAACTCAGAGACTATAAAACATAGAAAAACACTATGAACATAGATGTGTTCCCTCTATTGGGGATTTTCCGTAAGGTGGTTCGTATAATCACCTATGTATATCTCGGAGACTATAAGAGCAAAAGAAACCAATGCCTTATAGTATATGATTACGCAGAAAATGTGCAATTCAGAGTTTTCATCCGTAATTTTCGAAATGTTTGTTTTTAATTCGGCAGATACCTTCAGATAGTGGTTATGTGTCCGTGTGTCAATTTCATCGTGATTTTAAAGGAAGTTATAGCCATTAATGAAATCTCTGTCCATGCTCTGTCTGCAGCTGTTGTTGTTGTTCCTGCTTTGGCTGCGTACATGCTCACACACAGCCACGCATAGTCATAGGTACATAGGTACAGGTACAGTACCATCGGAATCGGTGGTGTGTATTGTATTTAGTAAGTGCGGGCCCTACTTTTTGGACCTTTAGACCTTTTAGTTCGCATTAGACCAACACCTAGAGGGGAAAAAACATATCTGCTTTGTGCATATTTTCTACATTATATTCAAATGTTGGTAAATAAATGTACATATTTTTGCGTTTAACTGGCCAAAATGCGACGCAATTTAAAGCCACATCGAGCTGCGCACTGCGCTTTTGTTTTTTGTGTGGCGTCAAGACAAAAGGCCGTCAAAACAATGCGTAAAAAAAGAGAGATGAGGATGCAGTGCATTAATGTACATATGTATATTTGTATATGTGAGTGGACACGGGGCATGTATGTATGAATATGTGCAAATGGATACAAGGTTGTCTAAAGAAAAGTGAGTGAGGCTTGTGTGTTTTAAAGTGTACTACATTCCTTAAGAATTCTTATAATATGTACATATATGTATGTATGAATGTATTTGTTTTAGCATGTGCTTGAAGCACCAGGTTTCAATATCCAATGTCAGCCAAATTGAGAGCAATTTAGACAACTCAAGAAAATTTTACAGCAACATAAGGCAAAATACATGCATAGTATGCACACATGTTTTTGCATACAAACATACATACATACATACATATATACAATGTATGGTGTATATGCGCTTCGTATGCACAATTGGTTCGAGTATTTTTGGCACGCACTTACACACATGCACAAGGGCGTACGCAGGGGGCCCATTTCACCTCCTACAAAAAATTTGGCCATATAAAGTCGACCGCACGTTCATTATTATGACGCACTATTTCGCCTTAAAATGAAACTGAGTTGGATTTGTTGAAGTTTTTCATTGATCATATGCATAAATTATTTTTTAAATGCATCGTGCATTGTTTAATCAACATTTTAGTGTTTTGGCCGCCCCCTTTTTTGAAAGCTGCGTCCGCCCTTGCACATGCACAGATACATATGTATATATGTATGTATGTATGTATTTGTTTTCCATGCATGCATGCATACATACATATGCATTTATCCTTTGGCTTCGGTTTCGTGCATTCAACTTTCAGCCGGCTGTGAGACAGGTGCGTGATATGCAGGCAGCGGCATTTACCGTTGCGAAACGATCATCAGCTGTGCGAGCGCCTGGGACAGAGTAAGCGAATGAGCGAGTAAATTTAAAGCAGGGAGCAGGAGAGAGCGATCAATTTTATGTGAAAGCAATCACTGTTGCCAAGGTCCTGTACAAGTTATACATATGCATACATACATGTGTACATATGTGTGCGTGTATCAATATGGGGGAAGAGGGCGACGTGCACTTTGTTGAACTTTCAAATTGCGTAGCGAAATGAGCGCAGCAAAACAAACTGCGTCGAAAGTTGCGACTGCGACGTTAGCGTCGACTGTTGCGCATGGAAACGTAACGAAATGAGGGAAAAAACGCAAATTGCATGCTGTTTGCAATTGCTGTTGTTTATACATACATACATACATACATACATACATACATACATACATACATATGTACATATCCATACACAAAGGGTAAAAAGTTATGATAGTTTAGTGCAATGTACATACATACATACATACATATGTATATCACACTGAAGGAGGCTTGGCAGACCTCACAAAATATATACATATGTACATACATACATATGTATGTAGTATATTCTTGATTAGCATGATAAGTCGAGTTTATATAGCCATGTCCGTCCGCCTGTCAGTATGAACGCAGAGATCTCGGAAAGCATATGTACATACATACATATGTATGTATATATTTTTTTGAAATTGCGTATAGGGACTCAGACTTTCGGGGTAGCTGGCTGCCCTGGCGATGTTGTTGTTTAGAGATATGGCAACAGCGCATGCCACAAATTGCGTTCTAAGTGAGACAACAGCAAAGAACAATAACATTTGATGAGCACTTTGCTCATACGAGTGTACATGTGTATGCACGTGAATATGTACATATATACATATGTATGTATGCATGTATGAACATGTTTTTATTTGTTTGTATTGTTTCAGAGTGCATTCCAATTGTAATTGATCGAATTATAGTTATAGAATTAAAATGAATTTGAACAACAAACAAAAGCAACGATTACAACAATAGCAACAACCGAAGACGTATTGAGGAAGTAACTCGGAAGAAAGTGAAAAACAAGAACAAAGAAAATACGAGAGCGCCAAGGAAAATCTGCAAGGAACAGCTCAGCAGCCAGACATGCGGTCAGCTCACCAATAACCTTACCCCTGGCATAATCATTTTTTGTTGGCTCAGACTTGGACGCCGTCGTCAACGCCAGCGTCAGCGTCGCTGCAAACGTCGGATGAATGATTAACAAAAACAGTTGATTGAACTTTGTTTGGCCTCCAAAGTATAAGTGTATTGGTCTGCGCCGTCTGTGTGAACGTGTATTCAAATATGTGTACAAGTGTCCATACATATACAATGTATATGTTTATCTGTGTGTGTACTTAAACTGCCCCACTTTGGCGCGCGCTGCTCATAATTTCGGGTGTTGATGTTAATGACCAGGCAGCGAACGCTGCGTCCAACAATAAGACAGCTAATTATTTTTTCTCATTGTGCGTCTCTCTGCCTGCTCAAAGCAAATGAACTCCAACGGCCTTTTGTTGTTGACCCTGCCTTGTGTTACGACAAAGTATTCTGATTGGAGGTGGTGAGTAATGAGAAGGGTGGTAAGTTTCTTGTAGAATATGCATTTTATTTTAGGATATGCGGAAATAAAGACCAAAAATTGATTCTTAGCATTTATGTAAAAGCTGTCAAGTTTTATATTTAATATTATCTAATATGTTATTGCATTAAATACCAAAATTAAATGCCAATAACCCTACTCTTAATAGGAGAGAACGCTACAGTCGAGCAAGCCCGACAATGAAATATCCCTTACCTAGAAAAACTTCCGGCACTGAGTTATATCGCCCACTGCGGAAGCCACAAAAAAATGAGCGAACTTGATGCTGCAATTGGGGTAGTACTGGACTGAAATTTTTTACTAACTATTGTTTTTAGGATTGACCGTTTTGGCTGAAATTGAAAACAAAAGTAGATAAATGCAACCTTAGGCCTGCACGTGCAAAAAAAAATTGGCGACTCAAAAAGATAATTTAATAAATAAGTAATTAAAACATTGTTATTTATTCTTTTTCTTTCGTATTTGGAGTGTGTTAGGAATGTGAGAAACACTTTTTTACCTTTTTCTTAGTAATCCTTCAAAATTGGCCAAGCAAAATATTCCTCGACTCTTAATAGACATGTATATGTATCTATATATATACCATATATACCTGCATGCATATCCAATGTAATTTTAACCTTAATAAAAAGGTTCTTCTTTACATCAAAGATTGCAATTAGTCGATTTCAAAATCTGTGAACACTTTTAATGCAATAATAATCAAATTGCAATACTCTTTCAATAATATATGGTACTTGTAGATCTTAAAATATATGTTTTATGTAGTAGAGTTTTTTAAACAATGCAATGAGGAAATAAATGCAGCGTTCAGTGTTACTTTTGTGTATAGAAACCCAAAAATTCGTTTCTTGACTAATAAAACTTTTGTTTGACAGTCGGGATTATTTTATCGGGCCAACATATTTCAGTCAAATTAAAAATAAAGTCAGCATATAATTTTATGGGTTTTCTTATTGCGTTATATTTTTTATTAAATAGCTTCATTTTTGTATAAAAACGTGTCATAGTTTAACGATATGTCGAAAAGGTAGAGATTCTTTTCAATTCACTACAAACAGTTCGCAGTGCAATCAATAAAAAAATGTAGAGTGGACGGCAAAGGGTACGGAGATGTCTTAAAAACTAAGCAGATTCGTGTACAAATTTGCGTTTGGAGCATATTTCGAGAAATGCGTGGATGTGTGTGTGTACTTATACATGAAGTAGTTATCTTTAAAACTCCTAAGGCACTAACTGGTGGATTGTGTTTACAAAAATGGAATGTATAAACAAAATATAATATAAAGCGCGATGCTTTTGCAACGTTTGGACGGAGTTGGTTGTGCAGAATTTCGTTGTGAAGTTTCTGAACACAAGGGCGTGCTCGACTAGCCCACGGGCATAGTGGAGACCGTGCTGTGCGGCGTCGTGGGACGCGAACCTGCCAAAGAGTTCGCCGTGGACGCATGCAACGAAGCCATTGTGCCCATCTGTGAAAGTCCATAGAATAGATACAAATACAAATTTTCACAAGCGTAGAGTATTATCTTACGCGTAGGTGTGCCAAATCCTCCAGCTTAGTCAGATCCACTAGCTCCAGGTAAAGCGAATAGATCACGGCCCAGCCATAGATGCAGACGAGGCAAAAGACTGTCCAGAGCAGCACCATAAGGACATTGTAGGCAAAGTATAGATCGTTGACAATGGCGAAGAAGATCAGCGCCAAGGCGCGCCAAATTGTGAAGACGGCAAAGGTCCACAGCCAGGGCATCACCTTACGTTCGTATTCCTGCAGACGGGCAACAAGAAAAACAAATGAAATATTACGGAACAATGGTGTTTTGTAATGCCAATAGCTTAGGAAAGCAGGTGCTAATTTTTTTTGTGGCAGTGGTGAGATGATGAAGCGCACACTAATAAATAACTAAGATGCTTTGTTACCCTTCGGCCTAGTAAACGTTTCTGTGCTCCGAGTTTTTCTTGCTTTTTTAGGCATGAGAAATGAGAGTGTAATGTGTATAGCGAGTTTCCGAATACAATTTTCTTACCTTGCGCAAAGCCACGACCAGCAAAACGCTGGTCACAAAGTTTATTAGCGCCATAATAAGGGAGAACAGAGCGAATACAATCAGCATATTTCGAACTGCAAGCGATGAAAGGTCAATGCAGATGTCAGCTATCGTTATATACAAATAATCAGTTACCGTGCTTGTTGCCGACATAAACAAATTCATATGATATTATGTAGTAACCATAATGAGTGGAGCCTGGCGCGGCCATGGCGTAGCAGTACATGTCGAAGATCGAAGTACCAATGGTGAAAAGTGAGAGGAACTGCAAAAAGCGTGTATTGATTACTATTGGTGTGTAATTGAAAAATGTCGGCTTACAATGGCAAATAGGCCGATCAGCATGGCACTTTTTTGTATATCTATGTACTGGTTGTTCTTTAGCAACGGACGTTGGTACCATGGAATACGCACGGAGCGCGTGGAGCGCGATTTTATGGAATGCAGATTCGTCGAGGACCTGTAGGCAATATATATAAATTTTTATTTTTTTTGTTTTTACACATTTGATCCATATCATACACACCTGCCCGTGGCATGAGAATACATCGATGGATTCGAGCGATATGTCGAAGGCGTTTTCCGTCCATAATTCATCCTGAAGCCTTGCAAGTGACGTCACTTGTTGAATAACTTAGAATAGTAAATGCAGGAAATAACTGTAAAGATAATAAAAACGATTCTTCAGAAAATGAAATTGCAGACTATTTTATCTGTTGTTTGCAGCAGCAGGGCGTGTTTGCTTAATTTGTTAGTTTGGGTGTGGTACGCAGAGTAAGCTCAGCTTGGAGTGCAAGGTGGCAAATCAGATTGGGTTCATATTCCGTTAAACAAAGCCATCCCCTTGATATTCAGACAACACATTAGCCCTGCGAATTTACAATTATCTTTTATTTATTCACTTTTTATGTTATTTACCAACTAAAAAACTAAAGTTTGGTCGCTTTGCAACAAAAACAATACACTGAATCACAAAAGTGCTGCCTAGTCGCTTACAAACACCAGCGTCGCTTCGAAATAATAGCACTGCTGCGCAACAAGTGTATCGATTACATGGCTAACAATCGATGTAATGGGCAAACAGCTGTTTGTTGCTTGTTCGCAGTGACTGCCAACTCCAATTGCATTTGTTTTGGTTTTTATAGGTAACAACAATTGCGTAAAAGAACTCAATTTTCTAAATCAATGGATATTTATGAGCTTTAAAATGTCACTGCCGCGTATAACAGACTTTGATATACTCGAAAAACTCGGCGTCGGCAGCTATGCAACTGTATACAAGGCAAGACACAAAGTAAGAATTTGGATTGTGGATGGTTAAGTATTTGCCGTCTTAGCTAATTTATCTTGCAATTATAGAAGCAACGCAGCTATCACGCTATCAAATACGTAGAAATGTCCACGTTGTCGCAAAGCTCTCGAGAAAATCTGATAACGGAAATTCGACTACTGCGGGATCTTAAACATAAATACATTGTGACGCTGCAAGACTTCTTCTGGGACGATAAGTGAGTGCAGTTAATATTTATTAATATTTATTAAACTGGAGCTCAAATTTGTTACAGAAACATCTACATAGTGCTGGAGTACTGCAATGCCGGCAGTCTGTCTGCCTTCATACGCACCAAGAAAGCACTGCCGGAACCGACGGTTCGTTACTTCCTTCGCCAGCTGGCTGCAGCTGTTCAATATATGCGAGCCAACGATGTGTGCCACTTCGATCTAAAACCGCAGAACTTGCTTCTGACTCGGAGTTCACACAATGTTTCCCTTAAGGTCGCTGATTTCGGGTACGTTTGTTAAATTATATATGTATGTATTTTTGGCATAGGCTAAGATCGATTTGTCTCACAGCTTTGCGCAGCACTTGAAACTGGGCGAAATAAACCAGCAGCTGAAGGGCTCACCGCTCTACATGGCGCCTGAAATCGTGCGCAAGCATCAGTACGACGCAAGAGCGGATCTCTGGAGCATAGGCGTCATACTCTATGAATGTTTGTTTGGAAAGGCGCCATATAGGTAATGGGGAGAGAGAAATGTTCTCTTTTTTGATGTTTTTCATGTTTCTTGTTTACTGCAGCTCTAAGACAATCGAGGAACTTCTACTGCGCATACGTAGTGCGGAACCCATCAAATTGCCGCCAAACGCGAGCATTAGCAACGAGTGCCACGACCTGCTTCGTCGCCTCCTTGCACACGAGCCGGCTGAGCGCATATCGTTTGCAGACTTCTTTGCGCATCCATTTCTAGATCTCAAAACATTCCCTACCGAACAGGTGAGTTACAGCTTTTACAGTACCCAAACGCAGAGATCTATGCTTCCTAAATTTTAACATACCGAATCAGTAGGTAATAGATTTATTTCAGTGAAGTCAGGCACGTAAGGTCTATATAGCTGTTTTGGTTAAAAACATTTCGATGAACGACATCGTCTGCGTGATCGTAAATATATGTACATACATATATACCACATTCTGGTTGCTTGAGCTTGCACACCAAAAGCAATTTACACTTTCATTTTCACTTTACAAAGAAGGTTAATCTAGGGTTTAGTGTAGTGGTTTTACGTTATTCTTGACAAAAGCTATATCTTAGATTGTACATCTCCCATGAGTTTTATTATTATTCTTACACTTGCAGACGCTGAAAAAAGCCATTGATTTGGTTACCCAGGCCGTGGGCTATGATGAGCAGCATAACTACAAGGAGGCCTATTACTTATATTGTAGTGCCCTGCAGTATTTTGTACCGCTTATTACGGAGGAAAATGATGCTAGCAAGCGGCAGGCCTTGCGTAATCGCGCCTTGACCTATATGAAGCGTGCAGAGGAGATAAAGAATGTAATCATTGAGGATGAATACAAGCGGCTGGGCCAGCAGCAGCACCACAAGAACCATCCCCAACAGACGGGCAAACCAGTAGCATCGCAGCCAGCAGAGGCCTCCCCGCAGCCAAGCACTTCACGGATGGCTGAGATGCTTGAACCTGATGCCCGCTATAAACAGCTATGTATGCACTCATGGAGTTGTCTGTGTTAGCCGATTTAATGTGTTTTAAATTGTGGTTTTAGTTGCCTTGTCACACTCTAGTCCGACGCTAAAAACAGGTCTCGAAATTGGACGTCAAGGCGAGCTTTACTTGTACGAGCGAAAGCTAGATGCTGCTCTGGACGCTTACACCTCGGCGCTTGGCATGCTAGTGCCCTTTGTCAATAATGAACCAAAGGGCGAGCGCCGCAATTTGCTGTTGCAACAGGTGAGTGCAGGAAATCAGGCCCAGTCACCCGCCTAGTCAAGTTTTTCAATATTATTTATAATTCACTGCAGCTTGAATTTTGGATAAAGGAAGCGGAAAGCATCAAGAGCATTCTAAGCGCAAAGAATTTGGACGAGGAGGAGCAGAAACTGTCCACGGTACGCAGCTGCAGCATTCAGTAGAGAGTAGGAAGTAGACAGTACAGACATTGTAACATTTGGCGATGGCGCCTGGCGCGTCCCATAGAGCATGTATTTTGGTAGCATTTAGACGTACATAACAAATTTACTAGTTTTTTAGAATACCTACTCTGAACGGCAGAGGCTGCAGCATAACTGTGCATCTTTTTCCAGGTTTTTTTGAAAAATTGCCACCTTAAAAAAGCCAACACGCTTCTACCGCTGAGTGTAAATAACAAATTGTCGATCTCGGACAGAAATATGCGTAAATTATATATTCAATATTTCCGAAGTACCATTCAACATTCGGGTTTTTTTAATAATCCGATTTAACCAATAATATTCCAACAATATTCAGTTTAAATGAAATCAGTATATACATATGCATACGCTTCAGAGCGGACAGTATCGGACCTTTATTTCATATTACAGTCAAAGGGAAAAGTTTTCTTGCCTTAAAAATGTTGTTGCTAGAGCAACAATGCGTAAAAACATTAAAAGGTTTTATAGCTTTTCTAAAGTCAAAGAGTTATTCTTATTTATTGTAATTTACTAAAGTTAAATACGTAAATTATTTGTTTAAAATATGAATTCTTAAGTGGAATCAAAATTGTTTACGATTTTAATATGAACTGAGCACACAGCAAAGTTTGTGTTTTCGAACATAGTCAGTACATTTTAGGGTTACAATTAATTTATTTTACATAATACTACATACCAGTATCTGTCGAGAAATCGGTCATTGTCATAAAATATTTATTGCTGTGACTCTATTGGTATCTAATATTTGTGTTAAAATGCTATTATTTGATTATTTTGAAAGTAATTACTGGCCTTATTTGTAAATAACCAAATACTTTTATATGATAAGCAAGCAAAGGCTTGGACATGAAATCGAAAAGGTCTGGTGTGGGATTAAACTAATAAATTATTTTGGTTACCGACGGCAATAGAAGATAAAAACTAACAGGGAATTTTCATTTTATGGTACACCGATAACATGAATAGGATTTCCCCACATTCCAAATCTGTTTCGGTATCAAACATAATAGGTTAGTCACTCAAAACTCAAATATTTTATTTATGCAGCGCATTTCTTAAAATTTAAGTCGATTTTGTAAAACCAGACGATTGAGAATGCAAAACTTAATTTAAAGCTGCGAAGCTGCAAGGACTAGGGATTTTGCAAAAATGATTGCTATTGCGTTGTAAACTGTTCTTTGTTAGTTCTGCTTCCATTTATGTAAGTACTATTATCCATTGTTATAATTATGTTAGTTGTGTACGAAATTTCTATTTGAGATCAACGAGACCTTTTGTACTAATGTCTATTTACGATGCTTTTATAGTGCAAAGTTTTCAACTAAGTTGTAGCGGTAGCGTGTGAAATTTAAAGCAATTTTTGTATACTAATACATTTAAAAGACATACCTTGAGCCTGTTAACCTGTGCAACATTTGTTAACCTGTTAAACTACCAGTATTTGTTAGTCTAAGCAATTCACCAAGACAATTGTTATGCATTTTTTATTTTCAATTAATTTTTTTATTTTAAGCGATGCACGCTTAAGATACTCCCAGTCTTGCCGCCTTTCCGGAGCACGGCCATGCAACTACACATTTATTTGTTTCTGTGCATAGTTCTTAATTTGATTAAAATTGTTTAATAGAAATTTATGGGCGCAGCCCGGTGGCGTTTGTTGTTTAACTGTAAATTTAGGGACCAAATCCCTATATGTACTCAAAATCTGAGCAGCTGAGCAGGCCCCATGCCTAAGCAGTGAAATCATAATACGCTATCACTGGCCATAAATTCGCAACTTTATCAATAAAGCGGGCGCAGTTTGGCCCCAGCTATTTAAGTTGCCTCCGTAGCAGACTGTAACCAGTGGACTATAGCATTCAACAGATTCGACATGTCTAAGCTACAAGTGGTGCTGTTTCTTGGCGCATTTCTCGTCGCCACCGTCAGCTGTGCTCCGTCCATACCCATTGGTCGCGTGGTGAATGGCACCGACTCCGATGTCCACCGCTATCCCTTCGTGGTAAGTAATCGAATTGTTAATGCAGAGAAGAAAAAGAGAAGGAAAAAGGTGCTTGTGCGATTGGTGGAAAAGTGCTGCTCACCATGCTGTGAGCCGATGGCGACCCAGACTTCTTCATCTGCTCTTTGAATTGGAACTATCATAGCATAAAGACGCAACAATATAATCGTCATAAAAACAAATAGAAAAGCTGAAGTGGGGTGCCCCGACTTTCAAATACTCTGCACTCTGTCTATGCGTGTCAGTGAGCAGATATGCAGTGCAAAGGCAACAACAACTGCGGGCAGCGTTTGGGCAGAGACTACATTTATGGCTATAACTTCCTTTCAAATTGACCTATCATAATGAATCTTGGCATACGAGCACATATTCACTTGTTGAAGTTATTTGCTGAATCAAGAATTCTTAGAATTATGGGAGTTACAGAAAATCACTCAATTGCTGTTGAAAGGGGGGAGGGAGGGAAATTCTCAAATACACATTTTCTGCGTTTTCACATAATGCATCTTGGAATCAAATTTGGAGTACATAAGTTTTATAGTCTCCGAGGCATAGGTAAGTATACCAACAGCGTTACGGAAATCCCCCATTTCTGGGATTGGCGGGGATCAAGAAAATAAAAGCGGCTCTCTGCACACAACAACACTCTGCACATAAACTTACTGGACAGCACCAGAGGCGTCTCAAGAGGACTCATCCCCTCGACCCCCCCTTTCGCACTCATTAGCTAGCGTGGCCTTGCATAGCTCAACGAGCCTGTTGACTCACGTCACAACTATCATGACAAAACGCATAATTGAACAAATTTCAAAATTTCAATTTGTGCAACATTTTATGTGTCTACCTCTTATAGTCCCTGAGATCTAGGAACACCTAGATACGGACAGACAGATAGGGCTAGATCGACTTATTTTTCACCTCCCGCAAACCCAATGTACTCTTGTACATTTCATGTATAGAGTATAAAAATCGATCGGAAGTATATTAGTAATTGATGCATTTATGCCATTTGCAAAGATTTCACTGCGTGGCGCCACGGGCTCCCATTCCTGCGGCGGCTCGATTGTATCCCCTAAATTTGTACTGACGGCTGCACACTGTGTGAACGGCCGCAAGGCTGCGGATTTGTCCATACAGTATGGCGTTACCCAGATAAATGCCAAAGGACCAAATGTGGTGGCCGCCAAGCGCATCATTCAACACGAGCTGTACAATCCGGCCGCGAACTATGTGAACGACATTGCACTCATCGAGGTGGCTGAACCCATTGTCTTTGACTATGAGACGGTGGCTCCAGTGACCCTGCCACCGCTTAACTTCGAGACACCGCAAACGCCAGAAGGTGGGGAAGGTGTGCTCATCGGCTGGGGCTTAAATGCGGTAAGTGTGGCTTTAGTTGATGGCTAAGCAGTGTAAAAACGATTCGGATTCTGCACAGACTTCAGGGTCCATTCAAACCACACTTCAGGAGGTGAACTTGAAGGTCTACTCGGATGACGAATGCGTGGAGAGACACAGCGGTAGAACCAATCCCAGTAGCCATATTTGCGGTGGTGTCGATGAGGGGGGCAAGGGCCAGTGCAGCGGCGATTCGGGTGGTCCCCTCATCTACGATGGCCAACAGGTGGGCATTGTGTCCTGGAGCATTAAGCCCTGTACCGTGGCACCCTATCCAGGTGTTTACTGCAAGGTATCAGCCTACACAGATTGGATTATCAACAATCAGATTACACTGGCATAGATCATAGTTGGAACAATAAAAATACGTACATAACCAAACTGCCATTCTGTTTATTTTAAAGGAGAGAGAAAGCCAATGATCGCTTTTCAGAAGTGTTTACAAATAATGAAATGTTTAACTGAAATAATTCGAAATGCTCAAACATTTGTCAAAACCAGTCAGCCGTTCTATTTAAAGAGATCGATATGTGCCTTTATCCAAAGCCGCCCAAAGAGAGTGAAATAATACAAAATTACCTCAGCAATGCTCTCGTATTTCAAATCACTTATCAGACAAAATTCATATACGAGTACAGTGATTTCTAGTAGAAATCAAACCGTAGGGTAAAAAGGGTATATTAGGTTTGTGCAAAGTATGTAACATACAGAAGGAAGCATCTCCGACCCCATAAAGTATATATATTCTTGATCAGCATGACGACAGAAATCGATCTAGACATGTCCGTCCGTCTGTCCGTCCGTCTGTCCGTCTGGATGAACGCAAGGATCTCAGAAACTATAAAAGCTGGAATAACCAAAGTTGGCATCCAGATTCTCCTAGGTCCGAGTAAGGACGAGTTTATTTTATTTTTTTTAAATTTTCCCCCCCTTCCCCCGCTACAGAATTTCGTCAATAGCGTCCACATTTCAAATGCTACCTAAACCAAACTTTGCACACATAATTTATATATAATTGTCTATTGTTGTTCAAAATTTTATTCAATTCGGTCAATTTTAAGAAAAGTTATTAGCATAACAAATTCTCGCCAGTACAACCCCACCAAACTGCAGCAACAAGTTCGCTCTTCTTCTTCCTCTTTTTGCTGCTGCTATAGGCGCATATAACTCAGTGACGCAAGTTTACCTGGGTACAGGGTATTACACTGTCGGGCTTGCTCGACTGTAGCGTTCTCTCTTGTTTGATATATATTTTGTTTAGGGTTCGTAAAATATGTTATTCTCTATATTAATTTTGCTTTTGCTATTACAATAACTTACCAAATGTTAAAAAAAATACAATCAACTTAAAAAAATGATGAGGTTATTAAAAACTAGACACTAGAGATGTCTGTTGGGGAGATCAATAGGTTGCGGTCTTCTCAGCCACATACATACTATAGTATGTATAGTATTTATATGGAATCCGAATTGCGATTGCCTATCTCAATCACTACTGCTGCTGCAGTGTTAGGAGCTACTGTATTGCATTGAATCTTTATACCGAGGCTGATATTGGACGGACAAAAATAATATTTGAAGACCGAACATGTCAGATCACTATATTATAGCTGTCAGGAACGATCTACCATGTGATCTACCATTTTCCTTCTGGGTGTCACAAACCAAGAGTTTTTGAAATGTTTTAGAAACCAAAGTATAATAGAAAATGTTTAAATTTAAAAAAAAATGTACATAAATCTTTCATTATGCCCTTGATATTTCAGTTTGGGAAGAAGGGTTTCTGTCTCGGAAGAAAGTTTCAGAGTAATGTATAATGAAAACCAACCAGCCTCGATAGCTCACTATCCCCCACTCACTTGGCTAATAAATTACCGTTAGAAAGGTGTCAGCTGATGCCGGGAATTAAAAATATTTCATTGACGTGCTATTAATTTGTAGTCTTACAGTTGTCCAGGAGTCTTTAAGGCGGCGATAAGGTAAATTGAAGCGCT
Organism: Scaptodrosophila lebanonensis; assembly: GCF_003285725.1. Classification (NCBI taxonomy): domain Eukaryota; kingdom Metazoa; phylum Arthropoda; class Insecta; order Diptera; family Drosophilidae; genus Scaptodrosophila; species Scaptodrosophila lebanonensis. The sequence goes on from NW_022060558.1 coordinate 5,445,255, forward strand.
GATTTACGACGCCAGATAGTGGATATGGTGAAGTAATTGATGGGGAATGTAAAGGGGGCTTCAGTGTGTTGGTTTGCGTTTGGATTGATTTTCTGTGCAGTTGACAACTGAGGAGCGGCAAAGATTGTTGTTAAGCAATTGTGTTGTCCAATGTGGGCTGAAATTGCCAGCCATGAACCTTATTTATTAGAGCAGTGCCCCTAATTGTCACTATTGGGGGTGCAACAATCTAATCTGAGCCTAAAGAAAACAAAATTAATGTCATTGTGGGATTAGTTACTTCCTTTGTTCGTTATCTTTTTAGAAGCATTTATTTTTTCTGTTTATTAATTTTCAGTTTGTAACAAAATTATACATTTTATTGATTTATTTGCATGAACTGCTCAGCATTGCTTATGTGATTGCTAATTTGTTTTTCAAATGCAAAAATTAAATTTGTATATTAATAATATTAAAAAAAAAACAGAAAGAAAAAACCTTAAATTTATGTATTGATAATATTAATCTTATAAAAATATGTTAAGTAGGTTATAAAAATCTCTTTTAATTTTATCTAAGAAAATTGCATACTTTGTGACTAGTACATTAATTTATAAGAAATCTTCTTGTCGTACTAGGAATTAATAAATAAACAAACAAAACAATTCGCCATGTATCAGAATTTTGTTAAAATTATAATTATGCTGGCCCAAACGGTTACAACTAAGAGAAATAAAATAGTTGTGCGCGCTCTAGACAAAAAACCCTTCGGACAATAAAAATCATCAGTTAAAAAAACAAGTGGAGAAGCTAAAGTCGGGTGTAATACATATGTGCATATGTACTTGCGTCTATGCGAGTGTATGTATGTCTATGTGCGTCTATTCGTGTCTGTGTGAGCATGTTTGCAGTCAACCAAAGCCCCAACATCAACAACAGCTGCGGGCAGCGCTTGGGCAGAAAATATATTTATGTCTGTAACTTCTTGTTAAATCGGTCTATTATATTGAAACTTGGCATCCGGACACATAATCATTAACTGGGGGTATTTGCAGAATTTGAAATTTCAAAATACACATGTTCTGCGTATTCACATAATGCATCTTGGACTAGGGACTTTGGTGTCCCTAGGTCTTATAGTCTCTGAAACATAAGCGATTACATTTTTCAGCTCCCTATTACATTTTTCAGCTCCCGCAAACCTAATATACTATTATTATTTTAAAAAATTCTCAATGATTAGTTTTACCTCAAAATCCAATGATTTTTTTCTCTTCTAGTCTAGTTCTCTTCTTTTCAGGACATCTGTTCGATGGACATATGTAAGTTAAAATATAAATATAAGTAAAGCACAAATACATTTTCCCACTAACGTGACGAACATTAATTGTGAACATCATTTGAGAGAAATGAGAGAAAGATAATGGAAACGGACGAAAATACAATTTTGGTATTAATGATAAGTCAAGTATGTAAGTATGTATTGAGAAACAAAAAGAATAAAGAAATAAAGAAGCACAGTATGTGGATGAAAAAGTGGTTCTTGAAGCGAGAGAAATTCGCCTACACGAAACTCTTGAAGGGACTGAAAGAGTCCTCTCCGGTGGATTTGAAGAACTTCTTCTATCTCTATCAATTTCTTGATATTTTGTTAATAGAATATCCCACGCTTTATTGCGCAAATGCTTATTCTTATATTTCTCGTCTCATTGTGGAAGCATTCTATAAAATCGATCAATAATTGTTTGTTCATTTTCAGACGTCTGTGATTCACATACTTGTATATACTATACAAGGTTCTTTCCAAAGTAAACAGGACTTTTTGAGCGCCCCCTGGTGGCGCTATCTATAAATCGACTGGTGCGTTAGAATCTGCTATCATTATCGATTGTCCAGTGAGAATTTCATGACATTTCATCGATTGGAAGTGAAGTTTTTGCGTTTTAAGTGTCAGTATGTTTGTGTTATCGGTGCGAAAATGAGCTTCGAATAAAGAGCCTTTTTTTTTTAATAGTTTAGTCTATATTTTGGCGCACTGGCCATAAAATTTGATTTACAATAACTTATGTTAAATACAAAAATTGGCCTTAAAGTTAGTGCATTTAGTGAGGAGGCAGCAGCGTAAATTAAACGATTTAATCCTTCCGTGGATGATTGAGTGGAGGGGAAGCGGAAAAAAGCGGAAGCATTGTGATGTAGGTGCCCCATCCCTCAAAGGAGCACCAAAGTAGTATATAATACATAACTTATGTAATTACAAAAGACTTAATATTAGGGTCACAAAGTTTGCATAAATGAGAGAGAGTATATAAATATGAACATTATGAGCGATTTTTGCATTTGAATAAAGAACAGTTTAACTATATGCGATTAAGAATTTACAAAATGTTAAATTAAGAATTTATGTAAGAGTGAATTTAAATAAGAATTGTGTAAAAGCTTAAATTTTTACTTAAATTTTAGGATCGACGAGTAAGCAGAACCAGGATTGGAAGCGGAAACAGGAGCTCCAACGGTTGTAGTAGCCGATTATCGGGTGCCCGGTTCAACCAAGGACAGAGCCGCCTTGTGTGGGCCGAGGAATCCGAGCCGTGAGGCGTTAATTTGTTTAGCGCCATGCGGATTAAATTCCGGATGCCATGGGAAAACGTGTAAGTTGCCGAAGCCAGAGTAATGGCCATAGCTGACCCAGGTGAGTTTAATTGCATGATGATGAGTAGGCAGAAAGGATAGCTGCATGGATTCCTTTGCTCCGCTATGGATACTCCAAGTGTGGTGTCAGCAGAGTGCACGAGTGGTTTCAACGTTTTCAAAGTTGTCGTGAGGACATAAATGACGATCAACATGTGGGCCAATCAAAATTCGTGATCACCGAACCGATCACCTGATATGGCACCGTACGACTTCTACCTTTTCGAAAAAATGCATTTGCCCATGAAAGGGCATGCTTTTGGACATGCTTGTGCAAAAAGCTGTCTTGAAGCAGAAGGAGACTATTTTGAATAAAATAAATTGATTTGGCCGAAAAAACTATTTGTTCTGTTTTTGTTTAAAAAGTCCTGTTTACTTTGGAACACACCTTGTATTCTCAAGAGATGCTTGGACAACACTGCCAACACTGTAAGATAGAAACATTTCTTTGCTGTGCAGCAAAACGTCGAGCATTTAAATTCATCCGAGCATCCCCACTAACGTCGAACATTTCGTCGAGCACAACAAGTTCAGCCAACAAGCTCTCCTGTGGATGGGGGAATTAACCCTGATATAGCTCAGCATTCTACTATATTTGACTGATTGCTGTTGTTTCCTGAAATTATAATAATAATACTTTGTTTACGTTAGGTCGAATGATTAATATTACATATACATATAAAAAACATGAATATTAATTCATAACCTTTAAAATGTATGTATTAATTGTATTATATACACATGTTGATATACTATTAATTTGCACAATTATGCTTAAACTCCGTTTTTGATAGCTGCATTGCTTTACGCAGGTCGTCTTTTTCGGAGCCACTAGTCGCAGTGGAATCTAAAATGACAGAACCAAATTTAAAAGTAATTATGAAACTGTCAAATTAATTAATTGTATATAATTAATGTATGCATATATGTTAATGCTTTTTTCTTCTTTTTATTATAAACAGACGCGGCAAAGGCAACACTCTGTCGCAAACTAAGTTTCGCCACAGAAGTAGAAGCAATCGAAAAAACTGACTTAGCAGTAGCACATTGGATTTTCCATTTCGGGATTTCAGTTTCGAAACTGGCGTAGAAAGTAGCGTAATCATTTGAAAGCAAAATCTATTTTCTACAATCGGAAATGTGGAAATAATAACCTAGATCCTTGTAGACCAATTCTTATACTCCGTACATGAAATGTCTCTTTAATTGAGGCCTTTTTTTTGATTTACCAATCCGAGAGCGTACACCCGATTATCCCAATGCAATTATTAGACAAAAAAGCATCGTTTAATATGATCCGTTTTTAGAAGTCACGGTGTGCAATAATATATTAATAGCCCTGAGTTTTGTTGGTCGAATTAATAATCAAAAGGCACCTGTGAATGTATACATGAAAACACACGAAAATCACGACTTAGTTGGCAGCTGAACTCGGCATTTCTTATTCATAATTACAACAACTTAACTTATTGCTTACAATAGTTGCCATATAATTGGCCAATTAGCATTTGTTCGGTTCCTTAAAATGTGTGCCAATTGAAAATGCTAATTGTAGCTCATTTTATTGTATTGTCGGCCTTCGCTTCTAAAAACCACTTATGTGAGCTTTTTAAAGCAAAGGTGTAAGCGGTTTAAGCATCTTCTATCACTATATCACGTATACAGCCCATTCTCGAGTACCTTTCATATGTTTGCTGCCCATAATACGAGCATAATATTATTTAGGAAATTGGAACAGTTCCTTTGCAAAGACTTTGTAGAATCAAATTTTTCGGTGGTCCTCACACTGATTCGTTACTCCTTTAGGAAACTTACAGTTTGCTGTGACAGACATTTTCGTCCCCTCTTTCTAACACGATACTCGTCAATTTCGCATCTCATAGTCCCTGATCACCATGCTGTTTCTTTTGATCATAGCCCCACTTTAAGATCGGCGATACTTTTTATAAATCTTATTTTAAAAAAGATATATAATCTATCACTTTCACTAGTGCTTGTATAGGAAGTGTTACGTTCCAGCTTTAGTAATAACACTTTAGAAATGGATTGTGGCTTAAAAACTTTACTATATGCAATCTGAATTTGGAATCAAAATAGAGTTGTAAGCAAATGCAAATCATCAAATAATATATTAATTGACATTCCGCAATTTGGGGTCGAATTTTCCACTATTCTCCTCCGAGTTCCTCAATCGATATTTTTTGCTAAATAGTGTCATCTCTAGAATTTATTTGCATATTTAAAACATATTGATCGATTGACACAAGGAAAGAGTTCTTTTTATAGAAAATTCTACCCACAAATTCGGAAAATTGTCAGCTGAAAGCTATTTTTATGCACTGTGTGCCACAGTACGTTGTATTTAAATATATCGGTCAACATATTTAAACAAAAAAAAGACAAAACAAGTAAAAAGCTAAAGTCGGGTGTCCCGACTTTGAAATACTCTGTACATATGTTTACAATAATTATAGAATATAAAAAAAATTAAGAAAACAAAAAAAAATTCAATGATCGATTTTACCTTTCTCGGTATTCGAATTCACGTAAAGGGTGTATAATTGCACATTTACATAGCAATTGCGTCTGTGTGAGTGTATGTATGCCTATGCGCATCTATTCGTGTCTGTGTAAGCATTTTCGCAGTCAACCAAACAGCAACATCAACAACAGCCGCGGGCAGCGCTTGAGCAGCGCTGCAGCAGCAAATATATTTATGGCTATAACTTCTTGGTAAATCGGTCTATCATAGTGAAACTTGGCATACGGACACATAATTACTAACTGGGGGTATTTGCAAAATTTTAGTTCGAAATTCCATGAATTACGGGAGTTAGAGAAAATCGTATTTGCGGGGGAGAGGGGGGAGGGAGGGAAATTCCAAAATATACATTTTCTGCGTATTCACACAAGGCACCTTGGACTAAAATTTGGTGTTCCTAGGTCTTTTGGTCTCCGAGATATAGGCGATTATACGAATGGAAAATCGGGAAAACCCCCATAGGGGGGAAGTGGGGAGGAAAATCAAAAAAATAAAACAAACTCGTATAGAATACACACATAACGCATCTTTGTGAAAAATTTGGTGTCTCTATCTCTTATAGTCTCTGAGATCCAGGTGTTCATACGGACGGACAGACAGACAGACAGGGCTAGATCGACTCGTCTTGTCACGCTGATCAAGAATATATATACTTTGTGGGGTCTGCCACGCCTCCTTCTGCCTGTTAAATTTTTCAGCTCCCGCAAACCTAATATACTCTTGTACATTTCATGTACAGAGTATAAACATAAACAGATTTTACTGAGAGAATTGGCTTACCACAGTTGTACTTCAAAGACTTCTTTCTTACTTAATAGGATAGAATACAAATATCAGTCAAAGCACGATATCTCCCGACTTTGAAATAATCTGTACATATGTGTAGAATAATTATGCGTGTATGTGTGTGTCTGTGTATGCCTCGCGTGCCTGAGCAAAACAATAACAACAACAACAGCTGCGGGCACTGCTTGGTCTTATGTACATATATGGCTATAACTTCCTGTTAAATCGGCCTATCATTATGAAACTTGGCATTTGGACACATAAGCACTAACTGGGGGCATTTGCAAAATTTGAGTTCAAAAATCAAAGAATTACGGGAGTTGTCTCCTAGGTCTTATAGTCTCTGAGATATAGGCGATTATACGAATGGAAAATCGGAAAAACTCCCATAGGGGGGAAGTGGGGGGAAAATCAAAATAATAAAACAAACTCGTATAGAATAGACACATAACGCATCTTTGTGCAAAATTTGGTGTCTCTATCTCTTATAGTCTCTGAGATCCAGGTGTTCATACGGACGGACAGACGAACAGACAGACAGACAGGGCTAGATCGACTCGTCTCGTCATGCTGATCAAGAATATATATACTTTGTGGGGTCTGCCACGCCTCCTTCTGCCTGTTAAATTTTTCAGCTCCCGCAAACCTAATATACTTCTGTACATTTAAAGTACAGAGTATAAAAATCCCATTCTAAGAATACTCGTAAAGATTTTTATACTACAGCTACAAGTATACAACATATACAAATATTTACCTGATTTATTCTGTAATACAAAATGGACAGCACAAGTAGACAATGCTATCTGGGAAATGTCGAGGAAAATTCCACCCGTACATTATTATACCCTGTACCCGTAGGGTAAAAATGTTTGTGCAAAGTATGTAACATGCAGAAGGAAGCATCTTCGACCCCATAAAGTATATATATTCTGAATCAGCATAACTAGAGAAACCGTCCGTCCGTCTGTCCGTCTGGATGAACGCAAGGATCTCAGAAACTATAAAAGCTGGAACAACCAAAGTTGGTATCCAGATTCTCCTAGGTCCGAGAAAGGACGTGTTTATTTTATTTTTTGGAATTTCGGCCCCCTTCCCCCGTTACAGAATTTCGTCAATAGCGCCCACATTTCAAATGCTACCTAAACCAAACTTTGCAGACACATTTTATATATTATAATAATCTACTGTTGTGTAAAATTGTATTCAATTCGGTCAGTTCTAAGAAAAGTTATTAGCAAAACAAATTCTCTCCAGTACATATATACTTTGTGGGGTCTGCCACGCCTCCTTCTGCCTGTTACATTTTCAGCTCCCGCAAACCTAATATACTCTTGTACATTTTATGTACAGAGTATAAAAACACACACAGCTGACGAACAGCTAAACAGCTATGTACATTATATATGTGTTTTGATAAATTAAACATATATCCTTGTATTTTCACTGATTTTAATAGGTTTTAGCATTTTTGCACATGATCAATGTCTTTTTATACCCTGTACCCAAAGGGTACAAGGGTATATTAGTTTTGTGCGAGTGCACATGGAACACACAGAAGGAGGCTTGGTAGACCCCACAAAGTATATATATTCTTGATCAGCATGACAAGCCGAGTCGATATAGCCATGTCCGTCTGTCTGTCCGTCTGTCCGTCCGTCTGTCTGTCCGTCTGTCTGTCCGTCTGTATGAACGCAAGGATCTCCGAAAGTATAAGAGCTAGAATAACCAAACTTGGTATACAGATTCTCCTGAGCCCGAGAAAGGACGAGTTTGTTCATTTTTCCCGATGCACCCCTCCACTCCCCCCCTATTAACGATTTTAGAATGATCGAAAAAAAGTTATAGCCATTTAACCAGGCCCAATGCACACATACATACATATGTACAAGTACACAAACACGCATAAGGCACGATTCTGATGTAAATGTAAATGTATGTATGCATGCATGGAATATTTTATATTTAATTTAGTTAATTAATTAAATTAATTTAGTTAATTAATTTAATTAATTAATTAATTAAATTACTTTTTTGTGGGGTGGTACAGGGTATTTAAGAGTTGAGCCTGCTCGACTTTAGCATTCCTTTCTTGTTTTTACACGGTTTTGTTCTGGAACCAATCTACAAACAGAATTACGTACTACCAAACTGCCAAGATGCTTGACTAAAAAGCAAACGGGCGACCATGGGGTTTACAGCTATTGCAAGATCACTTTCACAGCCAAACTTAGTGATTTGAGCGCTCATGCAACAACAAAGAAGCACTCGAGTGCAATGAACTGTTTTATTCAACAACAAAAATAGACTGTCATTTTTTCTGACAAAACTATACTGCTTTGACTACCAATTGCCTAATAATTATGTACGCATGATTGGTACGACCATGTCGTTCGACTGCGAACCTCGCAGAACTGAATGAGTTAATGTAAATGTCACTTTACAACAAATAAATTGGTAAAACCATAACCGTTTTTTAAGATTTTTTTCTGTAAAGTGTCGGCTTTTTTCCCCTTTCTACCAGTTAGAAACAGCTTTTTTTTAATTAAAAAAATGACAGCACTGGTGATTGGATTTGGAACCTCCTATGAGGTTCAGCACCTTCAGTGCTTATTGTGAACTTTCTAAGTTCAAGCCAATTTGCATAATTTTCCAATAATGTGTCGCCACAAACTTGCCTATAAAATTGGCCTGCACTGCGACTGGACTAGAGTTTTCGTACAGGATGTTGCCAAGCATTGACTCGGTGCGGGCCGTGGACTACCACTGGTCTTGGTGGCGTTTCATGGGCCTAAATCCACCGAACTTGGAAGATGGGTTACTGATGCGATTGTACAATATGCACAGGACTGTTTGGAATTTCTTTTTCGCCATCTGCTTTCCACTGACAATACTCATAAATTGTTTTGTGGCCGAATCTTTTTTGGAGCTCTGCGAGAATCTTTTTGTGACTATGCCAGCCTTTTTTGCCATTATCAAATATGCCAACGCGTGGAGGGTGCGTGGCCAATTAAAGCAGATCCGTCACATCCTGAGACGACTGGACGGTCGTCTGCAAACTTTGGAGGAGCAAGGTTTAATTTCGAGTGCCGATCGTCAGTGTAAACGAATGTTCAAGGCCCTACTAGCTTTTTCAATTGCTTTACTTTCTTCCGCGGGATTGGTCGTTCACTGGTCACCTACCCGTCAGTTGCTGTTCCCATCCTGGTTCCCCTGGAACTGGTGGGAGACCCGACAACGTTTTGTGGCGACACTACTGCTGCAGTTGGTGGGCCTCTTGATGCACTGTCTGATTGAGGTGTGCAATAATACGTATCCGCAGGCATATCTCCCCATGGTGGCCGCACACATCAAAGCCCTCTCCATGCGTATCAGGCGTTTGGGGCAAGAATGTGACCAGCGCCAAGAGCAGGCCTATCTCGAGCTGGTGGACTGTATTGGGGATCACCAAATCATTCTGGAGTTACGTCTATTTCTAACTTGTAACCGTACTGCTGCACATACTCATTAGCAACATTTTTTGTAGATTGATGGATACGCTGGAACAATCGCTATCGCTGGCCTGTTTCTTTCAGTTCTTTTGCACGGCCATGTCTCAGTGCGCCTTGGGGCTAGTCATCTTCTATATCGATCTGAGTCCATCTAAACTGCTTTTTCCCTTATTTATGTTTTTCGGCATAACATTGGAGACCTCGATAATTTGCTATGCCGCCGAGTTGGTCTTCCACGAGGGTGAGCAGCTCAACATCGCAATTTACTCATGCAATTGGGTCGACCTGAATCTGAAATTTCGACGGGCCTTGATTTTAATGTGTCAGCGATCCCAGAAACTTAGGGTGAATGTGGCGGCCAAGCTTACACCGATACGGCTGGCTACCCTATTGGCGGTGAGTTAAAGAGACCCATCAATCATTTCGTTTGTATGGTTTTTATTTCAATTATATTTTGATTGACATAGTCTGAGATCCATTAATAAACAATAATTTCAATCGCACATTTCATTAACTTCGCTGGAACTTTGCTTACAATTTTAAAGATTTTCTTTGACTTTTTGATGAGTGAAAACAATCGATCTAACATTTCGATAGTACGCTTGCAGCGTTGCATTCATTCTTATCGAGTGCCACTTTTGTTTGCTAATACAAATATTGTTTCAGGTGTTTAAGGGAGCCTATTCGATGTTTACAGTTTTACGAAACGTGGTCATGAGGGAATAGGTAGACGACAACATCTGAAATCTAAGAAGAAGCGAGCACTCCGTGCATAAAATCTGATGCAACAGGTCTGACAAACAAAAAAGTTTGACTTTGGTCATTGAATATCAATTGACCCCTTTTTATACTCTGTACATATTTCATGTGCAAGAGTATAGTAGGTTTGCACGAGCTGAAAAATGTAACAGAAGAAGGCGTGGCAGACCCCACAAAGTATATATATTCTTGATTAGCATGACAAGACGAGTCGATCTATGTCTGTCTGTCTGTCTGTCCGTATGAACACCTGGATCTCAGAGACTATAAAAGCTATAGACACCAAATTTTGCACAAAAGGTGCCTTATGTGTGTACGCTGTGCAAGTTTGTTTTAAATTTTTGATTTTCCCTATGGTTTCCCCGATTTTCTATTCGTATAATCGCCATAATCTCGGAAACTATAAGACCTAGGAACACCAAGTCCAAGATGCCTTATGTGAATACGCAGAAAATGTGTATTTTGGAATTTCCCTCCCTCCCCCCTCCCCGTGCAAATCGCGATTTTCTCTAACTCCCGTAATTCTTGGAATTTCAAACTCAAATTTGGGAAATTCCCCCATTTAGTCATGAGGGCACATCATACCTACTTTTACTATGATAGACCGATTTAACAAGAAGTTATAGCCATAAATTTATTTGCTGCTCAACCGTTGCCCGCAGCTGTTGTTGATGCTGATGCTTTGGTTGACTGCAAACATGCTTACACAGACACGAATAGACGCGCATACATACATACACTCACATAGACACATTTGCTTTGTATATGTGTAATTATATACCCTTTACGTGAGTTCGAATACTGAGAGAGGTAAAATCGATAAAATTGTTTTTTTTTTTTAATTTCTATAATTATTCTAAACATATGTACAGAGTATTTCAAAGTCGGGACACCCGACTTCACCTTTTATACTTGTTTACTTTGCACTTGAGCCTGGTTTTAAATTGTGATGTGAAACAGCAAAGCCCGTGCAAATGGCGGCAAACCAAAACGGATCATGTCTGTTGCACGCACGAAGTGCTTTCAATTTTAGCCATTCCTGATTTAAATAATTGTGTTAGTTAGCGATAAATCTGATAAGTGCAAAATCTGTCAAAAAATTGTAAAGTTCAACTAAATTAATTTTGATTTTAATATCACAAATGGATCTAATTTTAGCCGTTTGTAGGACAAGTGTGTCAACAAACTACACTTCTTGCAACATTTTCCTAATAACTAATGGGACATATAAAAATAAATCTCTAAATACTTAATATTTCTCAATGAAAACGTACGTTTTATGTTTTGATCATAATATTTAAATCATATGCGATATATGTAAAACATCGGGAAAAATTTCACAATCTAGATTTTTTCCCTCTTTTTTTATACCCTGTACCCGTAGGGTAAAAAGGGTATATTAGGTTTGTGCAAAGTATGTAACATGCAGAAGGAAGCATCTCCGACCCCATAAAGTTTATATAATCTGAATCAGCATGACGAGAGAAATCGATCTAGATTCTAGACATGTCCGTCTGGCTGAACGCAAGGGTCTCAGAAACTATAAGAGCTAGAATAACCATATATATATATATATATATATATATATATATATATATATATATATACAACCCCCCCAAACTGCAGCAACAAGTTCGCTCTTGTTCTTCCTCTTTTTGGGCGCATATAACTCGGTGACGGAAGTTTACCTGGGTACAGGGTATTACACTGTCGGGCTTGCTCGACTGTAGCGTTCTCTCTTGTTTAATTAATGCCGCCGGTTACATAAAAAACTATGAAAAACTGGCAGGTTTATGATTATTTGTGTCTATATTTCCCAATACCCCCACTATTTTAAGGCAAATTATCATCTCAATTCCAAATAGTGCGCTCCAATAGTTAAATATTAAATGCTTTTTGCTTAACACGGTGTGAAAATTTAAAATTAAATTTAAACCAGAAGTGCGCGCCAATAGTAACATATTTATAAAATGACAAAGGAATACAAGATGCTTGGTTAAAAAGCAAAGAATTCAAGGCTTGGATTCGCCGTTTACTGCTGCTATTGCAAAATCACCATCACAGCCAAGCTTAGTGATTTGCGCCCTCATGCAACAACAAAGAAGCACACTATGCAATGAACTGTTTTAAACAAAAAAAAAACCATGTGTAATAGACTTTGTCAGTTTACCTGCCTTCTGACTAGTGCATTAATTTATAAGAATTTATTAATGTGTCCGTAAGCCAAGTTTCATTATGATAGGCCGATTTAGTAGGATGTTATAGCCATAAATATAATTGCTGCCCGCAGCTGTTGTTGATGCTGGTGCTTTGGTTGACTGCACACATGTTTACACAGACACGAATAGACACGCATAGACATGCATACACTCACATAGACGTAATTGCACATTTCATTTACGTGAGTTCGAATACCGAATTTTCGAATTTTCTTATTATTCTAAACATATGTAAAGAGTATTTGAATGTCGGGACACCCGATTTAAGCTTTCCTGCTTGTTTTGAATTCGATTTTATAATTTTATTTATTTACGAATTAAACACTGACAAACAGAGTAAAAAGTGACTGTCAAACAAATGAAAATGAGTAGAAATTATTCAGAATCGCCGAATCGCCACGAAACTTCACAGGTCTACATTGGACTATTTTGAATATTTCCACGAAATTTGATCAAAATCGCAGTCTCTAGGGAATATACAAGTACATAACATACATACATAAATACATATGTACATACTTCCATTTTTATAAATACATATGTACATATATATTTTGAATTAATTTTTTTTGTGGGGTGGTACAGGGTATTACCAGCCCACTCTACTTTCAATTCGTTTTCCCTTTCTTCCAGTTAGAAACAGCTGTTTTTATAGCCTGTACCCAAAGGGTGAAAGGCTATACTAGTTTTGTGCGCATGTATGTAACACACAGAAGGAGGCGTGGCAGACCCCACAAAGTATATATATTCTTGATCAGGATGAGAAGACGAGTCGATATAGCCATGTCCGTCTGTCCGTCTGACCGTCTGTCCGTCTGTCCGTCTGTCCGTCTGTCTGTATGAGCGCAAGGATCTCAGTAAGTACAAGAGCTAGGATAACCAAAATTGGTATCAAGGTTCCTATAAGCCCTAGGCAGAACGAGTTTGTTTATTTTTTCTGATACACCCCCCCACTCCCCCGCAATTCGTATTTTTTCTTATAACTTCCGTAATTCTCGGAATTTTGAAATCAATTTTGGTAGGTACATCCAGTTAGTACTAATGTGTCCGTGTGCCAAATTTCATCATGATAGGTCAATTCTGAAGAAAGTTATAGCCATAAGTAAAATCGCTGCTCATGCGCTGCCTCTGTCGGCAGCGCTGCCCGCAGCTGTTGTTGTTGTTGCTGCTTTGGTTTAACTTTGTGCTGCATGCATACACGCATATAAACACGCATATAAACACGCATAGGTACGTGATGTAAATGTATGCTGTTTAAACTGAACATAAACATGTATTCTAATTTAATTAAATTAATTATTTTAATTAATTAATTCATTCATTTTTTTTAATAATTTAATTTTTAAAAAATTTTTTTTTTTTTTTAATTTTTCCTTTTTGTGGAGAGTACAGGCTATTTTACTGTCGGGCTTGCTCGACTGTAGCGTTCTATCTTGTTTAAATTAAAAAATGGAAGCATTCGCGCTCACAGAAAGCACGAATGCGACAGCTCCCATTCGGCTCATTGCGGAACTGCTGTGGGAGCTGCCGAGACATTCAAAATGTCAGCCACTTTTTCCGAGACCGAAGCAAAATTGAATTTTAAGCATTGCAATTAAATTAAATTAAATTTGCTTTCATAGTACTTGCGTAAAACTAAAATAATAACAAACATGATTATAATCCTAATTTTTAATTTGCTTGTCTATTTTCACAGCTTAATAAATTCCCTAATATTATTTATTTATCGGCATAATTACATAAATTCTAAAAATTCTACAAATGTAAACTTAAATTCACTGAAAAAAAGTGAGCGTCCAACAATAATTGAGGCATCGTGATAAAAACATAGTCAATATATGAAACATAGATCTGTTTTTACATCCCTATTCATTATTACATCAATTACAGACGCACACATAAACACCACAAACAGCTGTTTAGGCGGTGCCACTTAATTTAAATGTATGGTAGCACTATTTTTAGGCTAATATAAACTCTTGTGGCCTATCAAATTTCAAAATTCCAATTCAACCATGTGGTATGTTAATTCATAGCGTGTGGTGTGTTTCGTGCTTGCCGCGAAGTTTAATCAAAAAGGTGGCAACCTTTTGCTACCCCTTCGTTAACATTCGGGGTGTTCTACATTTCGTTAAAGGGAGAAGAATAATTCAAAAGAATAATATGCAGAGAAAGTTGCAATTTTTAATCGTTAAAAATCGAAGTGTACTAGTACTAGTACTTCCAGCAGAGAAGGAAAATGTTAAACTTGTTATTTTCCATTTGTTTCCGAATAAAATAAAATTTACGGAATTCGAACATTAATGTTAGCGTTAGAATCGCTGCCACTGTTAAATGTATGTTACTTTAAAACTGTTGTTGCTGTTGCGTACAGTAGGGACCGACTATGATGGCATTCTTATAAATAGGGGTGAATAAAATATCAATACAAAATACTTGTATTTATTATTGTTAAGTGAAAAGTGCATGGAATTGGGTGCAATAGGTATTCAGTAATAAGAGTTTTTCGCATATCGATGAATTATTTGTTCAAAACACAAGTATGTGCATACATATGTACATATGTACATACATATGTATGTGAAATATGTGCGGAGGCAGCATTACAGCATCTAGACAGAGAAGAAGCGCGCCATCCACACGAAGTTGAAAGGAATCCAGAATCAAAGTTAAACCAATACGAAGGCAAGGCCAAAACGATGTCGCAGAGCCGAAGCCGAACCCGATTGCGACGAAGAGCAGCGGACGATGATGGTGATGGCGTTGGCGTTGGCGACCGTGATGGCTGCTGCTGATGCTGCCGCTGCAGTCGACGAATTCAACTCAAACACGACGGTTTAAGCGGACACGGAAAGCGGCACCCTCAGCTCGATGCACGGTCAGTAGATGGCGTCGGGCACGGCCTGTGACTGTTACTGCTACTTGGTGTTTGTTGCTTGTTGTTCTTGTGGTTGCAGTCGTTTGTTATTGTCTCTGTTGCTGCTGCTCTTGAATGCAGCTCACGAAGCAAGTGATTGTTTAGCCTACGCGTGTGATTTGCAGAGAAATACAAATATTGTACCAGGGATATTCGATGACATAAACTAAGAGTGCTCGGATCTTGGACTTTAAATAACGCCAGAGTGTGCTTGCGTGGTCTCAGCGAAGGTCGATCAGTAGTCAGGCCACGGTTGTTTTTGTTTATTCGTTTTTTGTTGTGGCTGCAAAATTGCATATTTCCCTTATCGGGGGTAGACGGAAGGCCACCTGACCCTGGTCGCAATAATGTGCGATGTGCGGTTTAATTAAACCATTTGTTAATTGGCTTTATAAAGAGACACTATACCGGGCACTATGCTATTTGCAGTCCCAATTTAATTCATATCTTTTAGGGAACCAGTATATAGGCAGTGTTTAAATCCCGCCCACTTAACAACAGCCAAACCATCAGAGTTGGCACCGAATAGTGCTGATTTGGTTTGGCGTTCAATTTAAAGTATTCAAAATTAAATTGAAACTGAAAGCGATGCATTTGTACTACAAGTATATACGGGTACGCAAAAAAGTTGACGCTCGCGCCTCCCTGGCGTACCTCGCCAAGCGCATTGCAATCATAAAACCAATTTGAAAACAATTTTGGAAAGTTTCCTAAATATGTGTGTGTGTGTGGTAGTCGGGCACGCGTATTAACTATATCTAAACAGAGCTAAGCTGGGCGTGGCATACTATATGCAGTCAACTTCCCAATTCGCAACACTGACATGCCGCGCGCGTTTCTGGGACAAGCAGCTAACAAAAGGTGCAAAAGCGCATGCATGCAGAAGTGCGAAAACTTTTCAGAAAAGTAACCGTCGCAGCAATGACTCAAGGACGGAGAAGTTGGGAAATATTAAAACAATAGTCTATTGTGATATGTATGAATAAAATATATGATAGGGTTCCCAAAAATGTCGATACTGATGGATATTGGATTTCAAGTGGACCTCTTCTGGAAGCTATTGGATAAAAGTCGTACATCCAAAATGCATTTGAAAGACCATATTATACTTTACGCAGTTATCAACAACTCATTACAGAAACATAAAATTCAAGCGGAATGTGTATATTTTTACCTCCCGAAACTAGGAAAAACATTTTGAAAAAGTTTTTCAAATCAAGATGATTAGCTTTATTTTATTGAACATACTTTTGTATAATATTCAGTCTGAATTTGCCACATTTTATTGTGGTGGGCGGAAATAGTGTGCAGTTGTTTTTTAACATTAACATCAGGTTCTGCTTTACAATATTTGTAGAAATAAATATATATATATATATATATATATATATTATATTTAGTATAAATCCAATTAAACTATAAATATTGGCTGAACCTAACTTTTTAGTGACAGGTGCTTTTGCCTTTAAATTTGGCTTGAATGTTTCAGTTAGAATTCAATTGAAAGGGCTTAAAATATAGTCCGGAAGAATATACTTGAGGAACAGAAATCTTTAAGAAACTAAAGCCCTTCTCCCTTTTTAATAGTTTACAGCTTGTCACGAGGATATGCCATCAACAATATGACCCCCTTTTCTCACGTCCATTCATGGTCGTAGTTTTAGGGCCAAACATCTGGCCTACTACTTTTTTGTTCACAAGCATCCATTACTCTGTTTAGGTCTCAAACGAATCTCGTTGGATGGTCTCAACATTTTAATGACTGCCCCTGCTTCTTTTTGCTTCTTTATATTTCGCTTCTTTTTCGTTGTTAGATTTGGCTGAGGAGAAAAAATCAATATACTTGTAGTTTCAAGAAGAAGAAATTTAAAGTAGTTGGTGTTAATACCATTGTCTGCCCATCGTGCATCGCCTATCTCCTCAAGTACTGGGTAATAGTGAATTATATGCAAGTAAAAGTAATGTATTTACAGGAATGGAGAAGTACTATTAACTACAAGACTTTTATGTAGTGTGACGAAAAGAGATCTTTTTATTCTGCCCTTTTGATGTACGAGTATCTCTTTAAATAATTCAAGTCATGGAATCAGATTTAATATGGTCTTAAATTTAATAATTAAAAAAAAATCTGATTCCAGATTTCATAGATTTAATTCTTTGTGTGCAATTTTGAACTACGAAGAACATGGTTACCACATTTTGACCAGCACTGAGTTCAATCGAGCACCTATTTTTCATCTCTCTCTTGTGTTTTATGCGGAGCTTTGAAAAATAGATTTATTGAAATGTTGGACATGTCGAAAATTCTATGGAAATTGCAAATGTTTTATAAATAAATTGCAGCCACAGCCAGGCAGACAAACAACCTTGGCCGTTAGAACATATTTTCGAATATAAAACACAATATAAATAAAAACCATTAAAAGTAAATAACGACACATAGAGAATAAAGAGTAAACAACCAAAAGGGGCTAAAAATTAATCAAAAAACCGCAACAAAAACAAAAGCCCAGAGAGACGGACGAGGAGAACTACACAAAAGCCAAATTGCAATTTTAGTGAAAGTGCGCTCGTTTGTTTTTTGTGCATACGTGTGTGCGTGCGAGCGTGTGAGCATTCCAGCAAAGGTCACAATTTATACGAAAATGTCGCGTGTCAACCAGGAGGAGATGCAAACAAAAGCAGCTGCCCCCTCACACACACAATCCTCAAGCAGAGCATCAGCTGCAGGTGCAGTACCTGGCAGGGTTGGAGGTCGCCAGATGATGGCATTACTCGTTGCGGCCATTTTGTTATGTGGCGGTTGGATTGGCGTTGCCGATGGCCTCAAGTGCCACATGTGTGGTCAGTACAATGAGGGTGTGGGCTCTATAACGCCCTGCCTCAACTACACCAAGGATATTGCACACCTCTATCTGAAGGAGTGCACCAAGAAGAGCGAGAAGTTCTGTGTGGTAAGTCCCAGTCGCTTTAACAATCTCATTAAGTGAAATGGGTCTACAAATATGCATGTCTTCATTCTACGACTGACAAGCCCCCATTAACTGGCTGGTCTGATATTGGCTGCTTAGTCGCAAATAAAAAACCAAAGATATTGAATCGTTGCATTCATTCATTTATACACCCATTCATTTCCTTTCATTGCTCCTCATTGTTTCTGCTGCTATATTGTTGTTGTTCTTGTTGTTGTTGTTTTTGTTTTTGTACTCTAGGGTATATGTTCGTTGTAATGTTGAGATGGACAAACAGAGCGCGTCTTTCGACAGTTTGCCCATCGATGACTTTTCGAGTTGATGTTTCCATTTTATTGTTATGGCCATGTTGTTGTTATTTTCTGTTCCTTTTTTGTGTCGTCATGTATTCTGCATTTGTGCGTGTGTGTGCGTGCTCCCATTGTATTGGCAATATATCCTGTTTGAACTGGACGCTCTGACAGTTTCATGTTGCCACTTTTTGTTGTCATCGTCGGGCTAAAGATAAATTGGTTATAAAAGCAAAGTAAATAGTTGGCTCTGCTTGCATGGACACTCTGTGTTTATTACGGATGTAACGACATCTACGATATTGTTTTCTTTCAAAATAGCGCTTGTGCTCTAATCAGCATTCATGCTGTAAGTTGAACTAAGCAAACAAGGGATTGTCAAGTCGAGAGCAAATAGAAAAATTCATTGTCTTAATGTGGTTTTTATTGTACGCAGGCGGGCTAAGCAAAACAACACAATTTTGTTGGCAAAATTGGCTGGGGAACCAATAAAAGCTATGAAACGGAAGCCCTTTGTACAGAAGATCTCCAAATAAAATGATTTGATAATCCTTCTTAGATCCTGGGGCTAAGAGCAAACAGTCATTTTCCGATCAAATCTAAGTAATATGATATTGAATGATGAAAACGAGACGCCCATAACTCAATTCCGAATATTTTAAATACTGAAGTATGTATTTCTGGGATGGTCATTCATTTTTCATGGTCCACTGCATGCAATGCATGCGCGTATAACGTATGATGACTCGTAAAAAAAATTGTGTTTTAGCTTCTCCAAAACACACCAAAATGGACATAAATAGAATGTAATAAAAGAAAGCAAGTCAGTCCCAAATAAACTTTCTTACTGTACAAATGTACGACGTCCGTTCCGCCTTTCAACACAAACTATATGTGTACAAAAAATACCCCTAAATTCGCTTATAACTTTCAAAATATTTATTTATTCATCAGAATAATTATAATATCCATTAAAATAGTGCCTTTGGATGCAATACACATATGTCAACAACTTTCACAATCCTCGAAGCAGCCCAAAACATAATTTTCTGGAATGCCCCTGACTACCTTTCTATATATTATTTGAATCCCTCAAACATGTCAAATCGGTGTCCCAGAGGTGCTGTTTTTTAATTTATCAAATGGTTAGAAGACCTGCGGAGGTAAATCACGCAAGATCGGCGAAAAGGTCAGGAAGAACTGGTGTGGTACAGAGTTTTTGTGGAAGTAAACGATATTTGACTGTTCTAAGAGAAATTGACTTGACTGACCCATTAGAAATATCAAAAGCATTAGCAATGTCTTTAGTTGTTCTCGACCCACCATGGAAATTGTATGCCATTCATAAATATACATATATTTTGACATAGTCGAAGGGGTTTTACAATAATCTGAACAATCCGGGTTCAAAAATTACATTCTTCACAGAAAATTTAACCAAACTGTTTTGTTGAATTAATTCGGATATAGTAAGAATCGAAAAAATTAGTGTTATGCTGTGAACATCTAGAAAACCAAAGCCCAAAATTGGAGGAAATGAAGTGGGCTTTTGTAAACAAATATATTTTCTTTGCAAAACAGCATACAGTATAAATAAATAAAATAATCTATAATAAAAATAAATGCTATAATAAGCGTCATAGAGGAGTTCACATTTTCAAGTAATTTATTATCCAACAGGATCAGACCTTAAAGTAAGCGCCGCGATATCTTCCCGCATCCTAATAAGCATGTCCATAAGTAGGAGAATAAATAAAGTGTATGCTTATACATAATGATATGTATGTATGTATGTGTTGTTATGTAACAGCCTTTACTGATATACATAATACACAAAAAAGATTACAAATGCACCCTCTAGTCCTCCACAACACAAGAGTTTCCTCTTGAAATTACTTTATTCATATTTATGATTATTATTGCCAAATGTGGGGGGGGGGGGCATAAGCAATATGGTGCTTAAATACTTATATGCTGAGGCATCAATAATTTACTAGGATTAGTCAGAGTCCTTGTGGCCCCCAGCGCCATATTGTGATTTTATGGTGAGGTGGTGACAAACATATATAGATTCAAGTCATGGCTGCATTGTTGATGATCGGCACTTGAGCTGTTCGTAGTAGACGCTTACAACATCATCATAAATAAAACAAATATGTGTAAGTGCTTCTCCGAAGCTTGCTCTTCATTGGTTATGCAAATCAGTCACTTGCATACTAATACATAATACAATAGTATATCGCACTGTGTGATATTTTAACAATCTGTGAGACACAATTTAATCGTGGACCAGTAGATAGAGCGATGTCCGTTTCTTGATAATTTCATTTCATGATTTTGAGACCATTAACTTATATTAATTTTAACAAATGGGGGCGTGGAGAGGCTAATGGGTTGACTAGTTAAAAGGTTACAAAAATGTACCAACAAAGAAATAAGTGTATTACAAAGATTAACCAAACTTAATCGAGCCTGACCCTTGTTTACGAGCTTTGAGTTTATTTGATTAATTAGCGCTGCTAGCTACTGCGACTCTCGTTTTTGTTCTCCTTTTGGAACTATTGTACATTGTATGTGAAAAAGAAGGTGAACTACTAATTGTCAACTTGATAAAAATTTAATTTGCTCACCAGTTTACAGGAATTTCGGCAAAAATGCAAACGATTTTGAATCGATACTTACAGGACAATCAGTAAATCTGACCAGATTTCATTTTCTTATTCTTCCATTTCAAAAGTACCTTATGAATGCGGTTCATGAAATCAAAAGTAAATACACAAGTTGAAATTAAAGTGCGTGATGTTTGCTAAAAAATAAATTGATTTGTAAGCAGCGGTTTTTATTTAATTTAACAGTTAAAAGTGTTTATAAATTAATTCAAAGATTGTGAGCGCCCATATGCTTTAACTGATTTATTTACTATATATGTATGTACCACATAATTCATTAGTCCCTAGTATCTATTGCAAGTCATTGCCCGGCACATTTGTTAAATCGTATATTTTTGTGTTCTCTTCCCTTAACTAATTTTTAAATAAATTGTGTAGGAATTACTTAAAAGTTGTTACGTTATTCGTTACCAATTGCAAATTTTATGTGTTATTTAACTCTTCAACTGAAAGGTGCAAAATAAATAGTAAGTAAGTGCTCAGCAGAACGTTATACTTTGTTAATGACCGAAACATGTAATATTTTTCAGTTAAAAATTTTCCACAAAAATATGTCAAGAACGCTGTAAAAACAAAGTTTGCTCATCTACACTACCGCAAGAACTTTATGTCAACATTTCAGCTTTTTAGCTCTTCCAGTCAATCAGACAGCCACGACAAACTGCTTTATATTAGTAAAGTTATCTTTAGGAGGAATTGTTCTTACGTATCTATAAATAGCTTTATCCTGACATTTGGTCAAGAGGCTTACTTGGAACACCCATATACATAAATGAGAATTGGAAGCAGATACAATTAAAAACCAAAAAGACGCATTCCATTGGTTTTTTTTTGTAACCAACTTTGATATTTACAGTGACTTAAAGGTACACTCTCTTATAGATAGTATTACCACAGCCTCTCGAAGGCATTTTTTAAATTAAATAAAACCACACACAGCTGACAAACAGCTAAAAACCATTTTTATATGGGTCGTTATGCACAATATATATGTGATTTAATAAAATAAACATAAACCCTTGGTTTTCACTGATTTTGGAGATAACGAACCAATTACCTATTTTTGCATATGATTAATGTATTTTTTTACACGGGTTTTGTACATGACTTTTTCTGGAAGAAATCTACCGTGTAAAAACAGAATTAGGTGTATTGGTAGGACTCGCTGGAACAAAATCAATACTGCCATGTTAAAAAAATATTATATTATATATGATGCCCTTACCTAAAAGTACCAGAGCAGAGTTTTATTGAAGTTATATTCCGTAAAAAAAGTATTTAACGTGTACTTCTTACGACACTATTATGCGAGGATATGGCGGAATCCCACTGTGCTGCGATATATACATGTGTATTTGTACATATGTACATATATACAAGTATATATACAGCCGCTGATTGTAGAAGTGCTTTGTTATGCGTGGCGTATATGCAATGTTTGTGCCAACTTGAGAGACAAACTGCAAACTTATGCCAACTGTTCGCCGCTGTTGCCAATTTCAATTAGTTTTCCACAGCACTTTGCGGCACTTTGCTGCTGTTGCACATTCGCAGCACGTGCAGCCGACTGACTACCCACATGTTTATGTGGCAGCATAGCTGTTGTCCAATTTGCGTATAAATTTTGCAATACTCTGTACTTGTGTGTGTGTGTGTGTGGTGTCTGTGTTATTCTCTAGTGTGTTCATGGGCGAGCACTTAACGAATTGCAACGGGAGCAACATTGATTGTAGGCAGGGTTGCCTGTGGCTGCTGTTGGCGCTTTGGTAATCATTAAATATTTAACACCTACTTGCCATGCGCAGCGGCCAATGGTCGAATGAGTGTGCCTAACTGTTAGTTCCCTAAAGTTCGGCGGGCTACATACGATACTATCTCTAGGGCAGTAAGCACTAAGCAGCTGAGCTGAGCTGATACACGTATGCCACCGGGATAATCCAGAATAGGTATCTAAAGAAATAGAGGTGTGTAAAACCTTAGCTTAGAAGGACAATTAATTTGCACACAAGTAATTCGGTTTTTCAAAAATATAGTTTCCCACTGAGCAAACCTCGTTTAATTTAGTTTTTAGAGCCTACTTGCGAAAAAGGCAAATTTGTGTGCACATTTGTCCATGATTACTATTCCAATAGTTTTCCAATTGCGAGTAGTACCGGGATAGTTTAATAGCAGAATATCGTGGATTGATTGATTACCTTTTTTTTTAACGAAATCAACCTTTGGATCCACACACTTCTTCGTGAACTTCTTAATTTTTTGTAACCCTCCAAAATCATGTCAGCTGCTTCAGAAAAGAATTCTAGAAGCAAGGAAAAGTGGTTGGACTCAAAATCTGGAGGTGAAGGTGGTAACAATTCGAAGGGCAAGTCATTCATTTAGGCATTCGCGCCTTGCATGAATTTCCTAAGTTGTGTAAATTCCGTTCAGCCATCGTCCATCAATTTTCTTAAAGAGAGTTGTTTGACAGGTTGACGTATTGCAGATACTTGCACAAATAATTACATTAATATTCTGCTGCTCATTAAATTCGTTTGATGCGAAGCTTTTTCAAGATTCAGACTCACCTTTATCGCCATCAATCTTAGTGAAGCTTCTGGGCGAGCTTCTTTAGAGGCACAGAATTATTTATTTAAAAAATTAGCTGTTGTTCAATATATTGGCCCTGCTAGACCGAGACTATCCGTGAGCCGAGCTATATAAAACGCACCTCCACAATGCATGAATCACGAACCAGTACTAATGGAAGTGTCAAATTTCTTTTGCACCAAAGGTGTCAATATGTTTTAATGTGTGTGTGTGTGTGTGTGTATGTATTTTGTGCTTCCACACAAACCAAATTGTTATTGTGTGGCGCTCGTCTCGCTCGTTTACTTGCCACGCCCATCGCCCGCGTAATTCACTTTCAATTTCCCCCCATAACTGTCTTCCCTCCTTCCCTCCTTTCATAATTTCGAATATATTGGTGCACCATCGCGCTTCCAACGCAAAATTTGATTTGATTTCGCGCTCGCCACTGGCAGCGTTTTTTGTTGCAGTTCTTTGGACAAATTGCAAATAATTGCAATTGGCAGCCTGGTGCACCCAAACGGCAATATAATTTATGACGAAGGTGATGCTGTCGCTGTCGCTATTTGTATTTCTACTGCAATTTTTTGTACGAATTTTTGTAAATGCTTTTGAATTATTTATGCAAATTTCGCCCTAGGTATCGCGAGTTTCGTGTTTGTTAAAATA
The DNA here is from genome assembly GCF_003285725.1 of Scaptodrosophila lebanonensis. Classification (NCBI taxonomy): domain Eukaryota; kingdom Metazoa; phylum Arthropoda; class Insecta; order Diptera; family Drosophilidae; genus Scaptodrosophila; species Scaptodrosophila lebanonensis. Next base: position 5,469,804 of record NW_022060558.1, read on the forward strand.
TTCGAGTTTTATGGCATTAATTTTCCTGTTATTCCGCTTACCATTTTTCCCCATGCCATTTCCGAGATGTAAAAAATGGTATGTAAATTACGATTATTTAAATACGAATATATGTGCACATATGTAAGAGATTTTGTTGAAGTGTCAATTATTTGTATGGGGAATTATATTTCAAGTGTCAATTTCGTAGCTATTTGAGGCTATTATTACAGTGCAATCGGAGCACATTAATTCGTTTTTTAAATTGTCGCATTATGCAAACAACAACCATCACTAATAGAGTGGCATGTGTGAATTAATTGTCACAAATTGCCAACGGACCATTAAAACTCATTTTATTGAAACGATAAATAAATAAAATGTGTAAATAAAACAACACAAATGGGAAATTGACAATGTGTATAATTTACTATATATATCTTGGTCTTTTATCAATCAGCTATTATCAGAAATGTATTTTTTCTAGCGACGCCAGAATGTTTTGGTAGCTTAACACAATCATATTATTTGTTAAAAAATAAAATATATTTGATAAGCAGTCGTGACATAATTCAGCATAAAACTTTTCGCTGGCTTCACCCCATTTTGGAAAGATTTTGAAAAGCCTGGAAAAACTCTCTTAGTCCTTAATAGGCAGCCATAGTACAATTATCATTCATTCACTATCTCCAACAAACGGATAAATGTTTATTCTAATATTATATGTGAAGAAGACTTTTTTCGTGATTTCCCTGGAGTTTTCTTGGTACTTGTAAGAAAATACTTCGATAAAAGAAAACACGATTTAGCATCATTTAAAATGATTTTTAATAATATTATCAATAAATCGGCTGCAGGATGAACTATAGATGAGCTCATTCATTCCGCTTCATGTAAATTGAAAGTAAACAATTTTACACTACTGGTTTGCTGACAGGTAATTTTCATTCTAGTGCTGACGTGTTTGGGTCAAGTTCAAGCTTAGTCATAATGGATCAGGTTGTTAATAATAGATTCTAACTCCAAATTATACTTGCACTGATGTTCATATTCATATTTCAGATGCAAAGATATTGTTCTAAGCTCTGATTTTTTTTATATAAGGCTAGCTTTAGGCAACATTTTGTATTTTTAGGCAAATAAAGCACATATACATACATAAAAAAAGCAGACACGAAAATAAACATCAGTTCTAATTTGCATCGTTTGCTTAGTTTGAAAATTAGAGCAGTAAAAAAATGTTAAGTCCATAAAAAGGTTTTTTGGTTATGACACATAAATTGGACTCGGCAGTTATTCCATTTCGCTTATTTCGTTGCATATTTCAAAAAAAACGGACATTAAATAAATTAAAAAATAAAAATAAACTTTGTATTAATGCAGTAATAGAAGATATAATTTTTTTGAATAACTAATAGCCTATCTTTTAATATGTAGTTCAAAATTGATTTTCTAATAAGTTATCCATTTTTTATTTGTTTGTGCTTTCTGAATGTTGTATTTCTAGAGTGTCGTATTATATATTTATTAAATGAATGTGGATTACATATAATATGGATTCTCTGTTTAAACAAAGAACAAATTTATTACGGTTTGCCTGGCCTAGCTTTGGTTGGCCTTAGTGAAGCAGTTGTCAGTTGGACATGGATAACCATTCATCTCACAGCTTCTAGTCTCATTTATGGATAAAAACACATTTTTGTTAGCGTACACAAGGCAAATGAAGCGGATAAATGCAGATATAATTATTGCTTCAATTTGGCTTATTTCTTTACTTTGGTGGCTCAAGAAATTGTTGACCAACACAAAGAGCCACCAAAACGATTAAGAGCAATACAGCTGCTATGTAAGGACATTAAAGAAGCACTTTGGCAGTTCCCCAAAAGGTATTTCGAAAGCACTCACACAGGCGTTATATACAAATATCTGTGGTGCCCATCTGTCTCTCCTATCTGTCTGGCCGGTGCTTCCGCCACTGCGGCCACTTCATTTAACGCCTTGGCGCATCGCCTTGATAATTGCCATTCATTTTGATATTAACAGCATGGCACCCACTTAATTAGCGGCATAATTTATATGCGCACAAAGCAGGCAACAACTTGAAGACTGTGGTGAGGTGGTGAGCCAGAGAGCGAGGGAATAAGTGAGAGAACACAAAGCGAGCGAGAAAATGGCGCACTCAAGACGGACGCCCCCAAAAGTAGGCAACACAAAAATATCCTCGAACACAAAAACTTTTGTTTAAATATTAACAAACAGCATAAATGCCGATGTCGACGCCGACGCCGACGCAATTGAAGGCAGCGAGCCGAGCATTAAGTTGAAGTGTTGTTCGCATTGTTGTTGTTGTTTGTGTTGTTGTTGTTGTTGTTGTTACTGTTGTCTTGACCTGCTGTGCGAAGCTGTGTGGTTGAGTAGTTACGGTAGTACTGTTGCTCGAGCTGAGGCCATTATTTGTTTTATGCTAGTTGGGCAAAAGTTGCACGACCTTCTGCAGACCCCTTGGCGGCATAGCCGGACATGTTGTAACCGACAAATAAAAGTTCGGCCTGTTTATATTTATGAGGAAAATTTATATTCAAATTAGGCTGGCAGGCAGCATCAGGACTATTCGGCCATTTGCATTTGTTTGTGCCAGAAAGTAACTAAGTACATTGAATGCATAATTTATAATTTCAATAATGAGTTGCAAGACAGCCTTTCACACGCACACATGCACACGCACACACATACACTACGTGGCCCCGCTTAAAACAAAGGGTAGTGCCTGCCATTGTTTCTGGATCTATAGCGACTCTTAAGCACGCAAACAAATACAAGGGGCGGTAGAATAACAAATACATACTGCTTGAAAAAGTGTGACTGTGTGCGTGTGTGTGTATGTGCGTGTGTGGGTGTGTGAGCATATAACTCTTGACCTCAAGCAAAATAATGGTAGAGGAAAAAAGCAGCTTAACACCAACAATGCACAATGGGCCAAAACCTACGAACTCTGTTGAAAACGATGCTTTATATTTCAGCAAAGAAGCCATTATGGAATGGTTAAAAATAGGAGAGCCCACATACCAAGTTTTTTCAGACGGACAATTGCCGTTTTGTTTCTTGATTTGGACAAATTTGGACAAATATGTGAAGAAAAAATGAAAGGAAGCATTTGACGCAAAAATACTAACATTTTAAAATACAAGTATATTGCGGAGTAAAGGTGGAAAAAATTTACTTGCTTGACTTTCCGAGGTATCGCGCCATTTTATCAATTACAAATTTTTAATTATGAGAGTTTATATCCATTCCAAACACCAAACGCAACGAACACTTACATGTCTCAAAAAAGGGTAAAAAAGGTGTGACACATGTGTTCTTCAAGTATTCTCTCACTTCTGGCCCAGTATGCAGTGGCTAGGCACGTGATTAATTTTTTGTTGCTGGCCAACCATGCGTGCTCAGGCTGAAAAAAGGAAAAGCCATAAGTGAAAAATCTGCAGAAACAGCAGCTACAGCAACAATGGTGGTCACAAGCTTATCAGTTTTTACGGCGAACGAATCGCCACTCTCTCTTTCGTCCTTGTAACAAATGCTTCAGTGCGGCGTGTCTGTGCTCTGGATTTCTGGCTCTTAGGTAACACAAAAGCGCACAAACAAGTGCTAAATAACCATAACAACAGCAGCACCAACAACAATAAGCAGAATAGCAACTGCGTTTCAACTCAACTCTGATGTAAACATGGCCAAAGGAATGCAAATATTTTGACTTAATTTAGGTTTGTATTTTTTTCCTTCCCGCTGGCACCATTTTTCATGCATACACAAAGGAATGCTGGAAATCTAAAGCTCTTCCTTGTTGTGGTTGATGATTCTCTCGTTACCATTGCAGCTGTTGTTGTTGCAATTAGGAGTGCTTGCGCCGCACTCTCCAAATCACTTAAACAATTTTTTGCGAGCCCAAAACAGCAACACAATTTAAAGAAAAAAGTACTTGTCCTTAAGTGTTCGACGATTGGTGTGTTTTTGTAAAGCAATTTAAACGAAAACTTCTTGAAAATATAACAAAGTTCCGAGGACAAGTTGTAGTTTAGTAGAATAGATACTTTAACCCTAATACTTGTCTGCGTGAGTTAACTTAAATCTAGAATGAATCAATCTAAAATATATATAATTCAATTCTAAACCTTTTCAGTCTCACAATTTTTTGAATATTTTTAAACACTGATAGTATGTGTGGACATCTTAAAAATGTTTAAGTCTTTGAATAAAGACAACAATATAAATTCGCAATATGAGGAAATTTGTTTATACATTATTATAATTTTGTTTTTACCACAGAACCATGATATGGCTCATAATTGAAATCATCCTACTTGCTGATGATAAAAAAACCCATTTATTATCAGTTATAAAATATGTAGCTCTACTGAATTTTTATAAAAATTTTTATAATAAATGTATTGTTTTTATCACGCATGTGAATACAAATACCTTGTTCTCTTGGCCTCCCATAGGTATACCCATAATCCTAATAGCTTGATGTACATAATTCAGATCTGAAAATCCACAGCCCATATTCAAATCAAGCAGTTCGTGTTTATATCGAAAGTAGAAGTGAAGGTCAATGTAATGACTCGTCCTGAGTAATATAGTAAGCCTCCAAGCAACAGATCATATTGATAGATATTAATGATATTAATGTATGAAATAATATAAGTCAAAGAATATATTATAACATTCACATTTCGTTTGGAATTCGAAAGAAATGCTCTTAGCTGTAAAAGTTAAAGCTGTTACAGATTACATAAATAAATAAAATTGGTTTTTGTTAAAAAAAAATATGGAAATAAAATTCATTTTCAATTTAACATTTATAATCAAATGGCTGCGGTAATAATTTAATGAAGAAGTGTTTGCTTGAAAGAATTTTTTTTATTGTTTTAGCTAATGAAACCTCATCGATTTTTATACGCATTCGTAATTAGATACTTATCAGATGGCTTACAAAATATTGATCTTCTTGATAGGAAATCCAAGATACAAGTATAATGTTTTGAATTGCGAGGATGTCATCAACACTCAATACCAAAATATCGGCTCTTGGCTTTAAAAAAGAGGCTTTGTCTCAATAAGGCGTTCAAATTTTAGATTTACAAGTAAATATTTCATTGAGATTTGGCTGTTTTGGTTGCTTGCCAAGAGATAATTGCAGTAGGTACTAATACTGGTGTATAAATTTGATGTTTGATTATGGATGTGGAATCCCAATATCTCTTAATTTACAATGACTTGAAGGGTGTGTGTCATGATATCATTTTTCTAGAAAACTTTCCCCTTTATTTATTTCTAAGCCATGGTCTATGCCATTTTCACCGTTTGAAATTATTTATATTGACTATTTATCTTATTTTTCTTCCTGTCACAGTTTTCTACGTGTTGTTTTGCCGGTTTTTGTCGACGTGATCGAAAGTTTTGTACATTTTGACAATGCAGTTTTATTTGTGCAAACTCTTAGTCTCGAAAATTCAGCTGAGAAGTTGAAGTTGTTTGCACATTCAAAAATTGCTCATAAATCAAGTGTCAAAAATTTTATTAAAATCGATTAGGGTTGAAAACGTTCCAGATATTGATATGTGTGAGTTGTTGTTTTAATATCCCTGTGCGCGTAGAAATGAAGTATAGAGTTATAGTTGCGTATTGATGCTATCAGCAGGTGCTATCAATTCGATTAAGCCAATTGCTACCTTAAGCTGTAGAGGTACAATTTTTTTTAACGTAACGCGCTGGTATAAAGCTCAATAACTTTTTAAAATATAATTTCAATAATGGATACAAGCAGAATGCGGCGGAAAATTGAATAAAGTAATTTGAAAATAATATTTTGTGTTTGGAATTTTGTTTGTTGTGGCAAAAATTCCCGTGTCCCAAAACGGCAACTGCAAACAACAAATGAGCGGCGGCACTCGAAAGGGAAATCACCAAAAAATATCGTAAAAAATTATGCGTAAACTTGGAAAAAGTTTAACAGCGCCCGCGTAACGATAAAACCGAGCAACCGGGCGTATGCGTATTATACTCGTAAAGGAGCTGCCGAGAGCGAACTGGGAGCTCGTCAGTCAGTGGCTTGTTGTGGGTTTTGCTGTTGCTGTTGTTGCGTAGGAATTAAGTTGCCATTGTTTGGCATGCAACTTTTTAACAATCCAAAGCAGATTTTTTGGTTTTTGCTTTATCTGTATCAGCCGGCTGAGCGGGTAGGGCGAGGACTTTGAAACAATCGCAAAAAAGGGAAACTTTTATTACACGAAATTAAAAGCGCGATTATGCGTGTTGACGGTAACGGCAAGGAAAGGGCATGGAACCGCAAATTTAAATGCCCACGTGGCAATCAAAGTGTCAGCGCTACGTGCACGGCATAAATCGCAAAAACTTGGAGTTAAGCATTGACATTGAAGAGGATCGCTGCGTATGCCCCAAGGGTGTGCAAGCAATAAAATGCTAAACGTCAACTGCAATATGTTCGTTTGACTGACAGCTTGCGTGGGATGCAATAAAGTCATAAATAAGGTTGGCTGGCAATTTCCGCCACGGAGTGGCGTGCGACTGCAATTTCAGTTGCTGATGCTGCTTCTATGCCTTCATTTCCGGCAGCCTCTGATTGACATCGTAAATGTGTGCGCGGCCCAACAAGAAACTCAAAAATCAAGTGACTGCAAAATGTTTGCTTTCGAAAATGAAATCTAATTGATAAGCAACGGCAAAAACATTGAGTTCACTGAGTTGCTCAAACAAAAGAGCATAAGCACGCTCCGATAAGTCCTTAAGAACAAACATACACCCACCAACTCACATACTTAGACATACATGTATACAAACGAACATAACCACACGCATGGCAGAGCACTCAATTAAGAAAACAATGGCGTCACAGTTTTTGCGGCAGGTCCTCTTAATTTTTTTTTGCAGCGCTCTTTTTCCATTTTATGGCTGCCTATCTTCCTCACAATTCCAAACCAACTAACTGACTTACAGTTTGTCTTTCCCTCCCCCTTTCCTGCTCTGCCTTTGCAATTGATTTGGTTAATTCCATCTCCATGTTGTTTGTCTCTGTCTCCATGAATTTTTTGCACAAACTTTTATGACAGCTGCCCCTCCGGCTCGGACTCATTTCGTTTAACTTTCGCTCATTAGTTGGCGTCTTCAAACAAATTTGGACGCCGTTCTTGCCTTTTGTTGGATTATTTATCAGCTTGCCTGCTTTTCCATTTACGCTGAGCTTAGCAAAAAGTTTCCTCGTTTCTACTTTAACATGCTCGTAATTATTATTATTATGTATGTATAGTATTTGTTTTCCGTAATCGGCTAATGGGAAAATGGAATGTACTCGTTCCTTTTAGTTTCATATTTTATGTATATGGAGTTATATCAGATTCATCTTGATTAGCTTCCATTGCCGTTAGGCTTAGAAATAAATTTCTTTGAAACACTGTTTTCAGTAATAGAAAAAAGGCAATTATGTACTACTATCTCAGATTGATTTTTATTTAACCAGTACTGAGTAGTGTTTGTCAATATATAGTCCACAACGTTATATAAAATTAAGAGCTGTACACGAAAATTGGTTTCGTGCAATTTGATTAAGAAATTCATAAATATATTAGTAGTCGCATCGTCTCTAGCTTTGAAATAGCTAAGTCTGGAGCTCAGGCCTGATTTCTCCAAAATATAATATAAGCTGAAGCAGATTAAAAGGTGCGGCATGTTCTGCAGACTCTTCCTTCATAGTGATCATTTAATTTATACCATAGGACTAACTGCTGTACAAAACACAACAAATCGATCGAAATAAGTGTTAAGTGACAATTTTAAAATTTTACTGCGCATTATTTACTAGTTTTCGTAAATAGAATTGAGGGTTGGCATAGCTCAACGACCTAGCAGGAATCCCACAATTATTATTTGTTGCAGATTCATCTCTGGTTCGAAAACGACGCTACCATCATCGAAAAACATGATTTGAATTTAAGAATAAAATACTTGCAGTCTTAACTTCTGTAATAAGTGGGGCCTCTTATAAAAAATATCGCGTTATGGTCAAAGGGCAGGCCGATTCGCAACACAATGATTAATAACAATAACAAAAATAAAAGGTAAAACAGAATCCTTACAAATAGCGGAAAAATGTTTCACCAATAAGCAGCAACTTACATAATATTTTAATAACTACCTTTAAAGCGTGCCACTATTTAAAGCGACATCACATTTGTGAAAAAGGATCAATTGGCTTGATGCAAAGTAGAGTCGGCGACAACTTTTCGACGGCACTATCGATAAGCATGACAATAGAACAGAAAGTAGAAATAGAAAATAGTTTTCCGAACCATTTTTCTTCAGTGATCTAACAATGAAAAAAATGAATTTGCTTTATGTGTGAAATTTTAGAATTTGGAGGGTTAATACAACTCTGTTTTTTTTTGCTCGTAAACATTTATACATTTCAAAGCAACGCAGTTGACTTCGATGCTTTTTAAAGACTATATATATGTGTATACCGATGACTTGAACAGGGCCTGAACGCATGTTTACCAAAGCCGGACAAATTGCAACCGAGCGATGGTTTAGACGAGGAATAATTTGAATAAATAATTATTGTTGATTTTTTAAGATGACTTGGAATGCATTTATTTGCGTGCAATCATTAGATCTCTTTCATCCATTAAAAATTAATGCTGGTACTATCAATAGCATTCTAATTGTCGATTGTAAGTGAAGCATAGCTTAAGTACTTCTGCAACATTAGCTAAAATACAACACTCTTTTCAAGATTTGAGTTTGGGTGCAGGCTAGTGTTTAAAGCTACTCAGCTCCTGAAAAGCTGCACACGCATACACACGCAAGTTTGCGGCTACAAGAACAAAATCCTTAGCAAGAACAATAATTCATTTAAATCGGATTCTGAAATGTTGGTAACGGCCTTAGTTGCCCCTCATGCACTCAAGGCTTCCCTCAAATGCAGACACATGGTAGGTGCTGCCCCAAGACCCACACGCTCACTTAAATACATATGTACATACTAGGAGTATGTACGAGTGTATGTATGTATGTATTACGCATATGCTAAACCCAGTCGAGCTTGTTACGACCTGCAAACTATTATATCTTCTTCCTACTTCCTCCTTCAAGGCTTGTGAGTGCTTTAATATTTTCAACCGAAAATGGCAGCTGCTGCATTCAGAGATAGACTGGGCCCATCGGCCATCGCAATGGGCGGACGAAGGGCTAGAAGAGCTGAAGGCAAAGGGACGCAAAGTTGTTTCGCATATAAATGATTTTGATAACGCTCACTGACATCTTTCGACTTCATTATTTAAAATTCAAATTATTTTGTGCCGCTACCAACGCAGACACAGTAAGCGCAATGCGGCGACGATGTTGGCTACATGGACAATGGACCACAGTCGGTACTGCCTGTGGTTATACAAGTAGTATTTGTTGTTGTTGTTGCCTTTTGTTGGGTGATGCTCTATGCAGTAGTGTACAAAATTAGGCCAGGCCGCCTCACAACGAAATATTTATTAGTCGTCGAGATAACACATGCTAAATAAAAAATCAAAAGAGTCTGCTTTTTCGGGCCATCTTGGCTAGGGAATGCTCTGTGGCCAAAGTAAATATGGATAGTTGTGTTGAACATTGTGAAAAAGCACGGATTTAAATTTTATAAAATGATACATATTTATTTATTTAAAAAATCAATAAATTTATTTTCTTTATTTTATTTTTTTTGTTCTATTTAATTTATTTATTTATTTAATAAATTAAATAAATCTTAAGTTGTACATTAAAGAGTAATACTTGTATGCTGAAATTGTAAAGAGTAATATGAATATGGATCTGTTAGATGGAAAAATCTAATTATATCATAGTTCCTAAGAACATAAATTATTATTAATTAATGTAAAGTAATGTAAAAACGAGGATTTATTTAGTTTTTATACCCAGACTGAGGTGTTTGTGGTAGAAGGATCTTACTGAAGTATTAACGTGCCATTTGCAATAAAATAGTTTAATAGAAAAAATTTGATTAATCTCGATTTATCTTTGGTAAGTAGAGTATAAGAATATAATAATCTTATTTAGCCGTAAAATATTGCACATAAATGTACACTAATATGAAGATTAGAAATATCAGTACATTTTTATTGTTGAAATGTTCACCATGCAATACTTATACTATGCATGCAAATTTCACGAATTTGTTGAAGTTGTGCCTCGGCTGCTGTCAGTCTGTCAAATAAAGGCCTGTTATCTTTAGTTGATAGAGGTTGCTGCTTATCAGGCCAAGTTCGTGGGCAACAAAAGCCACTACCAACTTATTGGATTAAGTCGTGGAACGGTCGTGCTTAAGCCACTTTGTCGGCTCATTGGGCCAACCAAAACGCAGGCGAAGTTTGCAGAGGTAGGCTTGCGTTGACAATATACGAGTAAAAATATTGTGCCGGGCTGAGCGGGGCGTTCTTTCGTTTTTTCCTTCTGACAAAACTTATAATTTATTGCCTCAAATTTATATCATTTCTCTGACACATGTGAGGCGTGCTAGGCAATGACAGAAATACAGAGAGACAGACCATAAGCTAACAGAGAGAGAGAGTGAGAGACAGATAACCAGACAAAGGCAGTTGGGAACTCTAATAAAATATATTGTGTACATACCTAGATTATTTATGTGTGTGTGTGCTGGCATATGGCGTGAAAAACTTAATGAAAAATGATGCCACATTCTTTGAAAAGAAATGACCCAGAGTCGAAAACAGACGACGACGACAACCACGACGTGTCGCAAAGCCCAAGGCTCAAGGAACTCTGCAGCTGTTGCCAACTAATCAGTGAGGTGAGGGCGTAAGTTATGGCAACGTGCGTGCGAAGTAAACGCAAAAACTTTTTACATCATTTTTTCTGGCCACAACAGGCACTGAAATTTTTATAAGCGCATCTCCCACCTAAGTGGCAGGACAGGCAACTGTGACTGAGCAAAAGCTATTCAGGCGAATAGCCCGACAGTGTGTTCAGAGCCAAACGGAAATCCTAGTTTCCTTATGACAACAGAATCCTCTGCTGCAAAACTTTTGATTCGCATCTTTTTGTGCAGACACAGCACTGTGATTCACTTTGACATTTTGGGTGTAAAAAATCAATATTTGTTGAGCTAAGAATATTTGGATTAGATGATTTAGTGTAATGAGTTTTTATTAAATCATTTTAGATTTCTATTAAAGTTAAATAGGGTTGTAAAATTATAAATGACAAAGAACTGTTTCCTTTTTAAAAGAAAAACAAAACTTGTTAGTTATAAGATTGTGTGTTTGTAGGCCAGTATGCTTACTCAATAATGTTCGAAAGTAAATTAGAATATCCATCAGACAACAAGCTTATGGATATTGCGTGACTAAACTTAATGGAAGATTCGACTTAAAAGTCTTTAAATTAATTATCTTGAAATTTACATGAGAGTAGAGCAGAGCTGTTCCCATATCCATAATTCTTGTAAGCATACTTTCTTGTGAGTTTATCGGTTATGCCATGCTTAAAAAACATAAATTAATAACAACTATGAGAAAACTCAAGCATGTCATGGTTGATGTATAAGATACATTATATATTGTTTGAAAAACGATTTGTATAGTTTAAAAGTAAAAGGGTTCTGCTGTCATATGCGCTTAAAGCTAAATTTAAACCTATCGAAAATGTTCGAAATTGATGGGATTGTTCAAATATTTGTGGCGCAGAAGCTGACCTTTCATTTCAGATTAAAAGCAATTGAGCCACGGTGCGCCACAAGTAAGTTTATTGTCGCTGACAGCTTTAGTATTTGATCAATAGAATTTTTGCTAGTGCCCATTTGTGTGCTCGTTTTACGTTTTTACAGTTAAAGAGGCAACGTTATGCCGCTGGCAAATTATTTGCTTCCCTCGCACATTTCCGGCGGAAATCATGACGCCTGCCATCATCGATGCCAATATTTGGATTATTAATTGCCGCGGAAGCTTGCAAACAGCTGCTTCGTGTGCTTACTTGGCGTAAAGCCCTAACTGGCAAATTAAGTTAATGCAGCTTGGCAATATTTGCTCGTTCGAAAACCAACACCATTAATATTCATTTGGCGCTGACAAATGAAATTTTACAAATTTTTGTCGTCGGACACAATCAATCAGGGGACTAAAACTAAGGAAAAACTAAAATTGAACAATGTACTATACAGTGCCAGATTACCCCGGAGGCCAGAAATGTTTGCACAACAAAAGTCAAGTTTTGCAAAAGTTTTCTTCAAAATAAAAAAAAAAAAAACACGTTTTGGCAAAATATGAAATGAAATTCTTTAGCCAGTGTTTTGTTGATTTCTAAATAAAGTTTGCCAGGCCATAAATTTGGTAATGGCCAGGGAGATGAGGACAAAGCAGCTTCTTGGGCAGATCAGGTTGGGGTTAGGTCAGGTTGGTCTCCAAGCAATTTATGTGGATTTTGCCCAGGCGTGTAATTCAGCATAAAATGCCAAGTATCTTGTCTTGTATTACAATTAAGCTGCGCATTTGCTACAAGTTGTAAAAATTTACAAAGTCAATATAATACGTACTCTGATCAAGTTTAAGCCTTGAACGCAAATGGCCATGCGGGCCATAAATGCCAGCTGTGACGCTTTCTATATCCGATACCGGCCTAAAATAAAAGCGCAAGAATTTGTGTAAATGTTAAATATTGTTGCAGTTTTTATGTGCAACCCGCATACTGCAACATTGAACATTGTCTCTGCCATTTGTGGCGGCATAAAAAGAAGCTTCATTAGACGTTACGACCGCACAAGTTTCGTTTTATGGCCAATGGCAAACGAACATGCAATACCATTAATATTAATCATAATAAAACGGCTAAAGTTATTTGAAATTTGATTTATTAAAAACAAAACAAGAACCTAAAACGTTTCCCAAATACTCTCAAGCATTTGGACACCATAAAGTTGAATAAATAAAATACTTGTTTTTTCTAACAAAAAGTCGAATGGGCCAAGCTCCTCTGTATCCGCAAAATAAAAATTTAATAAAAATGTAAATAAAAATAATTTTTAAAAATTAAAATATATTAAATAAATTAATAAAAAAAATATAACATGTAGATAGTGTCGTATTTACATACATTTCAATATTGTCTTTAAGTTCGTGCATTTGTGCTCTGCAGGCAGAGCGTGGCTATAACATTCGTTAAATTTGACTCATCGTGATGAATGTTAACTCGAGCCCAGTTAAACACTAACGAGATGTAATTGCCAAATTACATTCAAATTCCAACATTTATGGAAAATCACTAATAGCAAGAGAGTGGGGATTATGCATCAGAAAAAAAACCTTTTTTTTCTCGGACTTAGCAGAATCTGGATATCAAGTTATTTAACTTCTAATACTTTCAACCTCTAATACGGCAGCCAAATGGATGGTTCTATGTCGACTCATCTTGTCATGATGATCAAGAATATATAGAATGTATATAAATACTTTGTTGGGCCTACCGCGCCTCCAATCTTGCAAAATGTGGACTTAAAGTGTTTCGGTTTTATTTATATTTGAATGATGGTTAAGGCAAAGCTAAGCACACTAGGCTTAAAATTCAAACTGCAATTTTTTGTATTTTATTATGTTAAATATCTAAGTTAGTAAATGTAGAAATTTTTTATATGCATAAACATACTCATATGAAAGTAATTTCAGTAGTTTTCTTTGAGTTGGACCGCCACAGTGTTGTCACATTTGTCGGCTGCAGTTACCTGTTTGCTTAAGCTAACTTTTTAATTGCATCAGTCGTGAAGGTGTCTTTACTGCTGGCAGCTCGCTTGGCGCTTAATTAAAATCGCAACGCATTTTATTCATGTCACTTGCTGCCACTTTAAGTTGGCTGAGTGGGAAACACAAAGCTGAGCGCGACTAAGTCGATTAAGATTGTGAGCCTCCGAGGGGAACAGCTCCGGAGGCGCGTCAGTGCATGATAACGCGAAGCGAAACAGCTCGTGGCGCATTTGTCGAAAAATTGCAAAAGGCAAACATTTTCACTGATGGCTGGTTGCACACCAGAACCCCGCCTCTCTCCACATATTCACACATTGCCACAACCACACAAATCATTTTGCACCCCGCCCCCTCCCCGTGGGCGAATGTGCTTTGCTAGCGAATGACTGACTGGCTGGCAGACAAACACTTTAAATCCTAAAAATGGAATCTGTGATGAATTATTGCTTGCCAAGGTGTTGTCGGCCTTTTGCTGTGTTGTGCGTTTCTGTCTGTATGGATGCAGCCTAGAGGTGGGTATAAAGACTTATCGGGAATGCCATCAAGACCCACAATAAAAGTGAATGAACGGAAAAGGTATTTCAATAGAATAGAAATTTAAGATACGTGTATGTACTTCTATGTTTGTATTGTTTTCAAATGGTATACATATTAGGTTTGTGCACGGTATGTAACAGGCAGAAGGAGGAATCTCCGATCTAGACATGTCCGTCAGTCTGTCTGAGCGCACGTTAACCAAACTTGGTATGGGGACTAGGACCTAGGGTATACAAGTATATTTTATTTTTTTGATTTTCCTTCCCTCTCCTCGATCTAAAATTTCGTCAATAGCTACACTGTTAGTTTTAATTATTTTGCGGCAGTAAGTGCAGGTATTTATTTATTATTTGATTGCATTTCTTTGAATTTACTTTGAATTTGTTGGGTCTGTTCAGAATGTAAAAAGCTACCATTTTCTCTTTTTCTTAATTTTTCGCTTGTAATGTAATAGACTTCTAAAATGTTGCGTATCAATTATTTGCCTGTCCGACCGTATCTTTGGTGTCAAGAAATATTTGGTCACGTGCCCATCTCTAGTACCAGACCATTTAAACGACACACTTTGCAGATGCTTGTGAATGACATCTTGGCATATTTTCACATTTTAAGAGCTTGACGGCCAACAGACTGGCCTTCCTTACATCCATCGCTGCCCCCTCTATACACATCTTGGCTTGCCAACAGACGCGGCGGCTTTCATTTCGGACAAGTTTCGAAGACATGGCTTGTTGGGGCTCGGCCTTTGAAATTTGGTACAAAAATCCCAACTATGTTTTTTGGCACGTGATTTATACATACATATGTACATATGTACTATACGAGTATATGTATGTATCTATGTATTTCCGTCAGTCCATATGTCTGTTTGTTTGTTTGCGTTTCGTTTCATTTTTGTTTGTTTTAAGTGGGCGCCAGCTGGTGCAAGTTTTGTCCGTGAAATTCATATGACCGTAGGTAGGACTCACAAACTATCGGACGCACACACACACACAAACACACACACACACAAACACACACATTTGCACTCATTTGTACGCAATACAATCAAAGTCATGTTGACGTTCAATTTAGCCTGTTGTTGATTTGTGTCGCCGGTTTTTGTGGGAAATGTTGGCCAAGGCTTTTTGTCCAGTGGTCAGCCCCAATCTATCGGTCTCATACGTGTCTTGCTCTGATCATATGTAGCACACCATAGTCCGCACACACTGCCACATCGAAACATTCACAATTCTTCTGTTACGCAACTATTTTGTTGTGCTTTTTTCTGTTTACTTCCTTTTTCGGGCGCTTTTTTCCACCTTTTCTTTTCTAGACAACAACAAGTAAAAAATGTGTATCGTGATTTATGGCGCGGAATTTTCGCTTACGTGGTGCTTTTTAACTTTTTGTTCGGCTTCGGCGGCAATTGCAGCTGCTGCCCTAGTCCATGCCTTCGTCCTTGTGTCTTCCTGCCCCCCACCGTACGCTTCGACTTCAGCTAAAAACTCGAGCACTTTGCATTGCGAGGCACCACAGGGCTTAGCCCCGTCTTGCCTGAGCAGTTGCTGCCTTTTGGTTTGTTTTTGTTGTGCTAGCTTTTTAAAGCAAACTGCTTCCGTTCGCAACATTGTGAAATATTCATGCACTGTCGGCAGGCGGTCGTTGCGCTCATAAACGCCGATGAGTTACAAAAGGCGTCATAATAATTTGTTTCGCTTTTTGTTGCTGTCTGCTGGCTCTACTGTGTGGCCTAAGCCTTCAATCTTGCACGTGTCCTATTTGATATTCAAATAGATGTACATGATTTAAGAAAGCATTTATATAACGGGCCACAGATGAGCTCAATAGTCGACAAAATTAGCCAGAAGGGGTGTTACTATTATTTATGTTTACCCCAAAATATGTAGAGCCATTCATATCTGAAATTGGTGTTCGATTAAATATCATCTCATAATGGAAATGGAACATGCACCTAAAATAAAAACCATTACAATATTTGTTTTTCCAAAGTAAATCAAAAGTTAGCTATGTATCCTTGTATTATTCTGATAAGAGAATAGGCATTGTTAGCGGCTCAGTTCGGCCTATTTAACGGACAATAAATAAATTTCATAAATATATGAATGTAGATAATGATAAATTCATAATTTTTATAGCCTGTACCCAAAGGGTGAAAGGCTATACTAGTTTTGTGCGCATGTATGTAACACACAGAAGGAGGCGTGGCAGACCCCACAAAGTATATATATTCTTGATCAGGATGCTGTTAAAACTGAACATAAACATGTATTCTAATTTAATTTAATTAATTAATTTTAATTAATTAATTGATTAATTTTTTTTAATAATTTAATTTTAAAAAAAATTTTTCTTTTTTTTAATTTTTCCTTTTTGTGCAGAGTACAGGCTATTTTACTATCGGGCTTGCTCGACTGTAGCGTTCTATCTTGTTTGTAATAAAATATATCTATATGTAATTGTTTAGAAATTACAAAGATTAGTTTGTTGCTTAAGCTTAAGTGCATTGAATATTAACATTTTTAATGCTTTTATTTTTATATAATTTATTTTTTTGTTACATTCATATTAATAGAATTTTATGAGTCTGGACAAGTGCTTTTTCTAATTCCTTCAATGCAGAAAGTGTTTTAATTTATAAATATATTTTTAGTTTAAGAACGGCAACTAAGTACGCATTACTTCACCGTCATCCTGACCCACATTGAGCTTCAGCTACGCCAGTTACCGTCGGAACTGAGAGTGCTGCTATGCTAGACCAGGGCTTCTAGTAGCTCCCTCATATTATATAAGTCTCATCCTAGTCGGAAGGAAAGGATTATGGTTGTCTACAAAAGTGATTAAGCTTAGCCTTGTCTTGCGTTTAAGCTAACGTTACATTAACGTAACATTCCTAACCTTTTGTCAGAGCAAATGGTAAATTGTTTTAGCTTCGTGTCATAATTCATTGTGTGACCAATGCACAAATGTTAATAGCTCTAACCAGGGCGCCATTTGTCAGAAACGAGAAAAGCCACTTAATAATGCTAAACTGCTCGTGAAACTCGCGCCTAACAGCCTCACCAGCTACCAACCACCAACCAGTGCCACTCAACCACACTCCAAGGCACTTCCACACCCATGATGCCAGACTCCATAAAACGGCGCATTATCTGCAGCAGCCGCACGACTGTCGCCGTTTATGCAAAATATTAAGTGTGCCGGCAGGCTGGTAAAACTCTCTATAAATCTAACCAAAGCACATTAAAATATTTCATAAGATTTGCGCGAAAAGAGCTCGCCAAAAACCAAAAGCCAAACGACTGCACTATCGTACAAAATGCTGAGCAGGCATACCGGGGCCCGGGGCCCAAAAAAAATCATAGTGGGTAACAATAATAAAAACATCAGCTGAAGGAAACGCAGCCAGCTGCCAGCAACCAGCATGAAAAAACACAACAGTTAAATGATGTTCAAATATTTCAACTGGGTAGATAAATTTTTGTGCCGAATATCAGGACAGAACGAACCAAGCTCAGCCCCGAAAGCAGAAGTACTATATAGGCAGAAATATATAGGAAGCGGAAGTAGACGCAGCCATAGATGCTTCGAGCTCTGGTAGTCAAATGCAGAGCCAGCTCAACCCATACGTATATGTGAGCACATACTTGTGTACTCGCACATGTGAGCGTGCAGCAGACATCAAACCATGGCGTTGTTGTTAGCGTCGTCGTCGCCACACTTCGAATGATTTACGCGCTTGAAATGCCGGCAAAATACAAAAACGCTTAGCGGCAGATAATTTGAATGACAAACAATGGGTGTATTGTCTGTCACACTGGATGTGGGAGGATGTGGAAGGATGTGGGTGGGCATTCGAAAGTCTAAACAAGCGGGTGAGTATAAGGCGTTGCCTTGCCTTGGTTGCTTTCCATTTGGATAAAAATAATTGACAGCAATGGCCTTCCTCGATGTCTTTTCACTTGCGGCTGAATTCGAATATATATGTAAGATATATGTATGTATGTATGTATGTATGTACATACATTGCCACTTATTTAAATAAGGACGGCCAAAATATATGATCATATGAGGTATGTTAGTATGCACAAATGTAGGACTTTTTTTAATCCTTCTTATTTGTTTTTGTATCTTCGCTTATTTTCTTAGGGGACTAACAAAAATTCTCAATTCTTACTATAATTTATTTTACAATTAATTGTTAAATTGTGCTTATGTTTAACGGTCCTCGAGAAGAAAGTAGGGGCCAGGCATATTTATTTATTTATTTCATCGACAAACAATGCAGTCGATGTAAAGAAATATATATACATATATATAATAAAAACAATGCAATAGAGAACTAAAACTAAATAAAACTAAAGAAATAAAAAAGCCTATAGAAATGACAAAAATATTTAAAACGAATCCGACACGGTGGGGGAATTTTATTTGCCAAACGTTGTTGATTCGTTTCTGAGTATATGAATCACATATATGTCGTGTTATGGCCAAATCCTGCAGGTCGATTCCGCAGAATAATAAAAAAAAGAAATAAGTAGTTTGCTGGGGCTGGTTGGACGGTACGCTGCAGCCGACTGTGGCTGCAAACTGCAATGGTTCTCCGAATTTTGGACTGTGCTCGATATTGCTTCTGCTTGAGTTGCCCCATAACTCTGTATGATTTTAAAGATTATTTGCTTTCGTTGCTTGGAATGGATGGAGAAATTTCTTGCATTTCTAAAGTAGGTCTGAAAACCACATTTGAGTGGGGGATGGGTCAGGGAATGTTCCCTTTCCTTGGATTTTTTAGTTTTACAGGCTGATAAATAAATAAATTGTTTTTAAAGCGAGTCGACTTAAAAGGAATGCAGATCAGAACAATTAATCATACATACATAAACGCCTATCAATTGTCTGTTATTAGGTCAAAAAACAAATATACATTTCTGAAACATTTCTGAATACATTATGCATAGATTGGACCATGATTGCTGGTGAATGGTTATCTACTTCTGCTATTCAAGATCTTAACGGCAAGTAATATTATTATAATATTTTTGTTTAGTTTCTGTATTCATTTGTATCAAAGTTTAATTTATTTAAATAACCTTCTGGTTTTTGTCTCTATGCTAATGAGCGTTATTGCAAGAAAACACAAAGCATTGTGTGCATATCACAAGATGAATTGAGGCTTTGCTGTTTACTACCATGCCTCAAAGTGTTTCTAAAATCTTTTGTAATAGTTTATGACACATGCTCGTACATAAAAACACACACAAAAGCGATCTTTTGTGAGGCTCGTTTTTGACAAGAGCACGGCAAAAAAAAATATACAAGTATGTATAAAATATATGTAGTATGCTTAAAATGGCATTTGCGTGTACGTATGAGCAATGTTATATCATCATAAAGTTTTCATTTTATTGCCTCTTACGCCATTTGCACACGACTTTGAAGTGTCCTAATGATCGTCAATATGGCTGTCAGCTGTACCCAGGCTCCCATTGTATATTCGTCTGTAACTCAAATGCAAGAACCTTTTACATGGCAAGCGACATGGCTACCTCTTGCTTGGCACTCATACAAGAAGCTGCAGTAATCCATGCATCAAACTGAGGCCTGCTCCTGTGGCACAATGAGCCCTTACTGACGACCATTGAGTGATGCATTGGTCTGTGCTGAGCCGAGCTGCATTGCGGTTGCGGTCTTATGGTATTAGAAGCTCTGCCGTGTACATGGACTAGCACCGGATGTGTGTGTGTGTGTGTGTGTGTGTGTGTGTGTGTGTGTGTGTGTGTGTGTGTGAATGAATGTGCATAATTCTGCTATTTATTATGCCTTTTGCTTAAGACCGAATCTAAGCATGGTATTTGGCTTGTATGGTTAGCTTGGTTTTGGGTTTGTACTCAATGCGTTTGGAGTGGCGTTTGTAAATTTATGAAATGTTTCACTTACCTATTTGGAGACTGGTTTTTAATTAAATTACGGGAAACGAAATTGCAGATATACTTAGAAAAGGCACAAACTATAATTTGAAATGAATAAAGGAATTTTTAAATTACTTTCCGAAACCGAAATGCTGTTATGTATATTTAAGTTCTAAGAAAATAAAAGCATATCGAAAAAATGTTTACTATGTTTTAAAAAGCAGGAAATATAAGGCTTTCAGCAAATATAAAAGAGCGATTTAGTTTATGTTTGTATTTATATTTAGTTTCCCTGCCTGGGTGCGTTCTTGTCGTCGCTCATTCTCATGAGCTCACATGATTCATTTCATGAAAGCCAGAAATAAATTGGTCCCCACAGCAATATTAAGGTAACTTATAAATTACTATTTATGTTTGTTGCTTAGCGAGAAGGTCCTTACGATTGCTCTTTAAAATACAAATAATAGAAGCTGCATGGCTTGAAAGCGCGTAATTAATTGCCAGCAAGACGACGAATACGGTGCAAGGACATTTTTGGGTAGAGCTATCATTTTCATTGCGACCTTTTTTGTACTCACTGTGCTCGCATTTATGTTTAATGAAAAATTGTATGCAAGGTTAATTAATTTCAACAAGACAAACAAGCCATAAGCGGCAATGATGAAGGCCACGGACAGTCATTAATGTGAAAACGATAAAAATGACAGTGATAATGGCGGCTTTGACATTCGGAAAATATAACTACAATAATATTAAGTAATAAAACTGGAAATGTGTTTGTGTGCGAGTGTGTTTGAGCATGTGTGTGTGTGTGTGTTTGAAGAGCATTGTGGAAAGCAAATATAATTGCCAAGTGCTTTTTCATGTTGACTCTGACCTTGCCCTGCCAAAATGGTTGCCAGCTGGTGCTGAAAATTTGCTGCCATAAATCACACACGTAAATTGTGACAATGTTCGTTCATTTAACGTAAGTGTGTTGCTGTGTTAATTTACACACACCCAAATACACGTATATGAAGGTCTGCCATTTGAAACTGCGGTAAGCCCATCTTGGCAGCAACAGGGTTTATTGGAGCACAGATGGCTAGGGTTTTCATTTTCACCAAACCTCTCATTGATAAGTAGCCTACAGACATTCAAGGGAAGCACCTCTTCTTGCCGAAGGCGATCGATGTCTAGCCGATGGTAGAAGATCCGCAGGAATCACTGGTGGGAAGAAACTGCCTTCGCGGACTTGCCATTAATCTGTCGGTACTGTGGTTTTCCATCCGTTATAATATAATAATATACCTCATTTTGTTGGCGAGCTTATTTTAAGTAGCTGAGACTATGAGTAGAAGTTTAAGGTTGTCACGTAAAAACATTTTATAATGCATGGTTGTTTGGGTGCGGCTCAGTTTATTATGGACTAAAAGCGCAAGCACATTAGCTATCTTATGTTCCTGATGTTTTGATATACTCAGTATGGTCTAGGTTCTTGGTTCAGTGTAACAAGGACCGATAAAATAGCGGAACAACTTTGGAGTGGTTGTAAGAACCGAAATAGAAAAAAGCATTGTTGCCAAGCTGTCCAATAATAAGCCATTTTCCAATTGTAAAGCTCAATTCGATGGCTGCATATCCGTTTCGTCTAGTCTTTCAACGCCCTAATTAAACCACCCTTCCTTTCCTAAGCCCAATAATCCGAACTTTCATACAAATGTCGTTTAGTGCTCTTGACATTCATGTACGCTCTGTTTGCTTGCTGCTAATGCGCCTCATTAAAACTAATCTATGAAAGTTTGGCCTTTTTTAATTGGCACATTTAAAATCGCATTATACTTGTATTATTATGGTGCGTTGACATGGGAGCCCTCACATCTGTACGCAAATGAGCGAATATATGTTGAAAACAAAGTTATCTAGGACTCTCATTCAAATTTTCACACACGGTTAATGCACATTTGCCAAAGTTTGGCTGCAAAAATTTTAATGAAAAGGCACGTAATCTTCTACTACCTTACATACATATACAAGCATATGTACCTATATACATTTATGTATATTTATATACATTTGGCGAAACAAACGCAATTAATTAGTGCCAAGTTTTCTGTGGCAAGTGCAATTCCCTCCTTGCCGTATTGCCCTCGTTCCCATTGTTGCGCACTAATGGAAACTAAAAAGAGGTTGCTTCTTGATTTCCACGCACGTCGTGCCAACAAAAGTTACAACAACTTTATAATATAAGGAAGACAACATTCTCTGCAACAGGCCACAACGGCACGCATTTCATTAGAGAATTTCTTAACCAAAAATGTCGCCAAAGTTCAACAAACGTGGCCAGGGCGTTATTTTAAGAGTCAGCGCACACATCTGACATGCCTTTATTAAATGTTCTTATAAATAAAGGGTGTAGTTTATGGGTATTGAAATGGAAGACTGAAGCTAATAAATAATATGACATTTTACGTAAATATGTTACATATGTTGTCCAACTTATTGATCTAGTCAAGATTTGAATTGAGAGTCGTATCTCAATGCCTAAAACAAAATGTTAAGATTACGCCTTTTTCAAGCGTTACAAGTATTCCCAAAAATTCTGCTGATTAACAAATACATATATTATTGAACAACAGAGAACGCTAAAATGGAGCAAGCCCGACATTGAAATAAGCTGTACCCACACAAACTTCGATCAAATTTAAAACAATAACAGACAACTATGTGTACAAAGTTTAGTTTATGTACCTTTTGAAATATGGGCAGTATTTACTAAGGTCTGTAGCGTGGGGAGGGGGGAAAAATAAAAAAACTCGCATTGGCTGGGATAAGCTGGGATATCAGCCATTTGTGGAACACCACCTTTAAAAAGAGAACCCTGTATATACATAAGTAGTTGCATACTTATATGCGCGTTAGCACTCATGTGTTTGTTTGTATGTACACTTTGTTGCGGTTACCTGCCGCCATGGCCAAAAGTTGGCATGTGGGTAAGCGGAATGGAATTCCAGCTCCTGCGTATTCTCTGAAATTACAAATTTAATTTCTCTTAATTCTATGTTGCCCACAATCAATCAGCATTTTATATTGGGCAGAAAAAGTGGCAGGCTGTGCAAAAAACTAAATGGAAGCTAGAGGGCTTCGTCAGTGACTTGCAAACTTTCTTTGGTTTATTGCCTGGATGCGCCTTGGCTTTTGTCTGCCGACAGCCCTGATGATTGATTACATATCTAATTGATTGATTGCAAAGGGAAATAAGTAAACGTCGCCAAACGTGCCGATGGCAACATTTTGGGAGCCGTAATTCGTATTTATTGTGAATATTAGTGTCTGTGTTTATGCAAATTTTAAATTCATGTTTTTGCCATTGTCTTTTGCATAAATAATGATGCAGAAGTTGACAGAGGGACTGGCAAAATTACATCATGCGCGATGATTTTGTCACCATGGACAGTGACATTTGATATGTGTTTTGTTTAATTTAAGTGAAAAGCAAACAAATGTTCTAACGCAACTGCGCAAAGATAAACACAAATGATTGACTTATGTTCGTGGTTGAGTTTATGTAAATATTGTTGGTTGTACTTCTCGCTGTTGGCTTGAAATTTAAAAGCTACAAATAAATCTAAACCTAAACATACATTATAATTGTTAAATTACTAATCTTCTCTTATGTACGAGTATAATCGTCAACAGCAGTACGCTTACGAGTAAATGTATGATTTTAATTGAGAATTTTGAGCAAAAGGCGAACGCTTTTATCTCACATGTTTAGCTAGCTAATTATTAATCAATACTAAAACATCTTGACTAGGTGAGAGACCTAGTGTCAAGAGCAACTGTCATAGTTTCTGACTTTTCTGAATCAACATTGTGCCGATGCAACTAATTTTTAATACTATGAATCATGATTCAAGTGTGGAAGTATATGACTTTTGTGTGGGCGGTTAGGGTTTGGTAGTGCTGCAGTATCCTATAGATTAGGAATTAGAAAATGTTGAAATATACTTAATCATTGTTTGAAAGTATAGTGAGCAAGATTAGCCGAGTTAGATATCAAATCTTCCGACTCCCTGGGTTCGTTTCATGAATTGAAGAAGAATTAGCTGTCTTAAGAAATCCAGGTCTTAATCCTGGAAAACAATCGATGGTTATAACGATGACACAGATATTTTTGACATTTTTCATCTAGCGGCAAACAAATAAGTCAGATTAATGAAAATGATTTTCATTTGTAAGAGATATCGATGAATCGGATGAATTTTTCTGAATCCAAACTGCGTTTCAACTCTCTTCCCTTTCTAAAAGCTAATTTTATTTTCCTCCATCGATTCGTAGGCGGATTATTGTAGTTAAACAAAATTTTATTGTGTACTTAGGTTCTCCCAACTTATATGGCTTTATTATAACTTTTCTATTGCTCTACCTAAGTGGACAGCCTTGTCAACATAAAATAAAAGAATATAACATAACTATTTGCAAGCAAGGTATCGATCTGGCCCAGACCGATATGAACTACCTACCGATCCCACCTAGGGAGCTCTATAGCAGATGGGAGCAGAAGGCATGGACCAAGGCAGATGAACAGTGGCTCAACACAATCAACTGCAAAAAGCGCTCACGATGTGCAAGGGTAGAGATAAAAAACTCACCCGATTCCTAAGAAAGGAGTGCAGACTTATAACTGGCCTAATGACAGACCACTGCCTAGTAGCGGCCCACGCCAAGAAGATGGGCATCACAGCTGAAGACAGATGCAGAGAATGTAAGGAACCCGAAGGGATAGAAACGGTTGAGCACCTTGTATGCCACTGTCCAGCGCTCTATACTTAGAGATCCAGGTACCTAAACGCACTTACTCTAGCCTCATTGAAGGACGCAGCTAAATGTTCCCCGAAAGCACTGCTGGCGTTTGCAAAATAAAGCAAGCTGCTAATGGAATTCTAGCGATAATCCCCTACCGACCTCCAACTATCCGGCATCGCTAAGGACCTATGTAGGTCTATGTGGGGCTGCTATCGGCAGTCCACCGGGTCAACCTAAGCTAACTATTTGTTTAAAGTGTTCCTAATTTGACTGAAAGTCAAAATCAAAATCCTCGACGCTTAGCAGACATTGTGTGTTTTGCGTGGCATCTGCTTTTGTATTATTGCCACAATTTAAAAATAATTAAGATGTGTGCGAGCATTAATTTAACACAATTAATTTCCAAACTCACACACACAAGCTAATCTTTTAAAGCTCCACAGCATGACCTGAAGGCAGGAAAGCTCTTCCGAGTAATCGTATTTGTGCTTAACCCTTGCCTCGTGACCAGAAATTCCCATACTTGTGGCAGAAAATGTAATTAATTACCGAATTCTGTGCAATTGAACCGCTAAAATGCCTTGGTTGACTGCTTGGAAGCCTTAAGTCCTAACCCATTGGCCGCATAAACAGCGGCATTTATCAAGTTGCGTTGTAAATTAATTGGCCTAGTGGTTGCGGTAGGTTGGGCCTAACGAAGCTCTACGCTACCGATAAATTAGCAACAATAAATTAGATCCATGCACACATACCCACAAGCAATTACAGTCACGTAACGCACCATTCACTCATCTCTGCCTTTTTGACATGCCTAACGAGCCCATAAACTGCGCACCTAAGCAGGCGTATGATTGTCGCCATCGTCGCTGACTCTGGCCTGCCTCTGCCTTAAGTAAGCATGGCTTACTAGTCTGTCCGATGAAATTAGCACAATCCCATTCAAACCAATCGCAGATAATTTACACATGAGCAGTTACTAAGCTGTGCGACTGAGTTCTGCGAGGCATCAGGCCACCAAGCCAACGAACCTCTGCTTGAGTATCTTACACTGGTGACAAGACCACAACTACGATACAATTCAATAGCAATTTTTATTAAGTAAAAACTGTTCCTATAGATTTTTAGTATAAGTGAAAAGAAACTCGTAGTTGGTTAAAGAGCAACTGACTGGCGACTTAATCTAAAGATCTGCGGATCGTGGTTCCTTACATGTTGTGTCTGCAACAATTAATAAGAATGGTCTAAGAAGTCATCTTCTTCTGTGCTGGACCGTTCTTTTGACTTGAAAGTACTTTTACTTTTTGCATTTGGTCAGCCGCGATGACCATTAATGACCCACGAGTGATGCAAACCATTTGATATGGGAGTAACAATGCAATATGCAGGGCAGATATTTTTTATTTTTTTTTTGCTGCGAAATTGGCCTGCAGATTAGGCCATAACACGACAGTTTGACATTTATTAGACATGAGACCGCTCTTACAGAATTTCTTAAAACTGCAAGTAATTTTTGAAATCATTCTTTATGCGGTGAGCTTAGTCAAACTCAGGAAACGAACTCACATTATGGGATTATTCCTTTTAGCTCGTTGAGATGAAATATATATCTGAACATTATTCAAATTTTCATTCAGAAATCATATCTATCGTATTTAAAGGTGCTCAGTTTCAATGCAATAGCTCTTAAGCTGTGGATGTAGTGATTGAAACAAACAGTCGACCGGATAGACGGATCTTATGTTTATTTAGGAGTTCCGTCCATTAAGAATTGCGGTGATAGAAATTGATATATAAATAGACAGATTAGATAACTTTTTGCTTATAGCTATATCACTTATTTCTTATTAGTATATAAGCTATTAGTTTAAGCGCTAATGGTCATTAGACATTTCAATTTTATTGCACAAGTTTTGTAATCGTAGCTTATATTGTTAACAGAAATGTTACGTATATTTGTAACATTAGTGAGTGCATTTGCTGTCACTCGAATAAAAAAATATAAGTAAGTTAAGAGTCAAGAATCAAGAACAAATAATAAAGCATTGCAATAGAAATAAATTTTTGGATAATGTCTTTGACAAAGAATTCAGATAGTATTGTTTATAATGGAGCTTGGATAGTTATAAAATAAACAAGAATTCTTTTTTATTTTTTATTTACTTGATGTTGATGACAAATATTGGCTGTCGACATAGGTTGAAATCTGCAATACCAGTTTCAACATTATAGTTACGAAAGCGTCAAAAATAATCTAAGGGCAGATATTTTTTATTTTTATTTTGCTGCGAAATTGGCCTGCAGATTAGGCCATAACACGACAGTTTGACATTTATAGACATGAGACCGCTCTTACAGAATTTCTTGCGGTGAGCTTAGTCAAACTCAGGAAACGAAATATATTTCTGAATATTATTCAAATTTTCATTCAGAAATCATATCTATCGTATTTAAAGGTGCTCAGTTTCAACGCAATAGCTCTTAAGCTGTGGATGTAGTGATTGAAACAAACAGTCGACCGGATAGACGGATCTTATGTTTATTTAGGTGTTCCGTCCATTAAGAATTGCGGTGGGAGAAATTGATATATAAATAGTCAGATTAGATAACTTTTTGCTTATAGCTATATCACTTATTTCTTATTAGTATATAAGCTATTAGTTTAAGCGCTAATGGTCATTAGACATTTCAATTTTATTGCACAAGTTTTGTAATCGTAGCTTATATTGTTAACAGAAATGTTACGTATATTTGTAACATTAGTGAGTGCATTTGCTGTCACTCGAATAAAAAAATATAAGTAAGTTAAGAGTCAAGAATCAAGAACAAATAATAAAGCATTGCAATAGAAATAAATTTTTGGATAATGTCTTTGACAAAGAATTCAGATAGTATTGTTTATAATGGAGCTTGGATAGTTATAAAATAAACAAGAATTCTTTTTTATTTTTTATTTACTTGTTGTTGATGACAAATATTGGCTGTCGACATAGGTTAAAATCTGCAATACCAGTTTCAACATTATAGTTACGAAAGCGTCAAAAATAATCTAACAAAATTTCTACAAATTTTACCCTCCGGCCAGTTATAGAAGAGAGAGAGAGAGAGACACAGAGAGAGATTGAGAGAGTTCTGTTAACAGTAAGTGAGAAACACGAAGCCTGAAAACTGAAAAATATTTCCTAGTTAGTTTCCAAGGAAAAGAAAAGCTGAGATGAGCTACTTGTAAGAGAGCAGAGTAGTCGACATAGCTAATACGCTGTAAAGAAACAATATACTAAGGGATATTTAAAAGAAAAGAAGAAGACGACAAGCAAATGTTGCTAATTCAATTTAATTCACGTAGATCAAACGGTAGGCATTGAAGCTTCCTATACTAGACATACAAAACGCACGACCAGTATTCAAGCACAGGGCTTACTCGAAAAATTTAAAGGAATTTAGTTACATGGGGATCATTAAGTTCCCTGGCCCAACGTTAGTTAAATCCAATTTAATCCCCTATCCCTGTTTACTGTAGTTTAGATGTGACGATTAAAGCTTGGTTTTGAATCTACAAGTACTCCAATCGCATAAGTGTCCAAATGGGTAATGTTTCGACGAAAGAGGACGAACCTACATTTAGAGCAATTGAGGAGACGGACGAACAGGCATACGTGTGTATATCGAGTCTTTTAATCATGCTGTTTATGTAATTCCTTCTGCTTATAATATGCCTTTGCCGTTTAGACTTTCTAGTATACCCCTTGCACTCTTTTCACAAATCAACTAATTGACTTCTGAAATATGGAAACCGTAATACAAATGCCTATTAAGAATGTTTAATGTCTTTTCAAGAATACTGTAGTAATTAAGAAGTTATAATCAGTTATTAATGAAAAATGTTTTCGATCAATTCTACTTGTATATCGTTGCTTCGATCTGATTGTATACACCGAACCAGTGTGCGTCGCCAAAGTGTCGGTCTCTCGTCTCTCGCCTTGTGCGTGTGGCCCCTAGGCCGTCATTTATCAAATTTAATTACAGTCGGTGGAGCAAAGTTGCCGTCGCTTTTGGCGGTTCTCCGAGTCAACGCACGTTTGCCGGACTACTGAACAAAATTAACGCAAATTAATGCAAGCAAAGTTTGCGGTTTTTCCGCACGTAGGCCAACTTGTGAGCGTGGTGTAAGTTAATGTGTTTATTGAATTCGCCTCGGGAGTGACTCCCTATGATACGGGGAAAGAACTCATATACACACATACCATATATTTAGTAGGGCTTTAATTAAATTTCACTCTTGTCGCAGACTGCGACTTAAATAAAGTTTTTCTGTGTTTTATTTCCGCCAAATTGAAATTCATTGTAGATATGTAACTGCGTTTAATTGTAATCCGCTGTCAATGCAATTATAGTGCTAAAGTGGTTGATAATGAGGAGCCTGGTTCCATTGTTGTTATTGTGGTTGTTTTGTTGATAATTTGCTGCTTCGGCAGTGTTGTTGTTGTTGTTGCAGTTGCAGTTGCTACCACTTGCTTGATGACTAGGGTGATGATCTGTGTGACCTCATCAACATGCCCATGCATCATCATGTTTCTTGAATCATGAGCTCAACTTTGTACTGCGAATACACATACATACATACATACATATATATATGGAATTGTCTGTACATACAATACGAGTACGTATGTATATAGTATGTGTGTACATATGTGTTCGTACTAATGGCATACCAGGCAGCGGCATCCAGCCATCATGGCTTTGGCTCGGCAACGTTGGCGTTGTCATTTTGTGTGTCAATTGCATGTTGACTTGTCATCATCATCATCGTGTGCAGTGCCATTTGACCAACATCGCAGTCACATGGCTGATGTGACTGCTCCATCCATGATAAAGACAGATCCCAAAAGATACAAAGATATGTAGTAATTTTAAGCGACGTACGCGTACATTTGTGCAAAATCAATTTGGATTCAGATTGCTAGACGTGTTCAACGCGAGAGAATTTGTTTTTAAATTAAATGTTTATGACATCAGCTGCGAACAAAACTTAAGAGGGTGTTTGGTTATATTGAATTGCCTACTTTAAGAAGTTTTTAAGTTAATTATTAACTCTTTTATAATATTATATTTATTTGGTGTTGACCCTGATGATCCCTAGTATAGCTGTGCTTAGACAAGGCATAAGTATGTCAAAATATTATATTTGCTTCCGTCCCTAATTGGTAGAAGTTCTACTGTTAATGTAAAAATGAGTTGGTTACCAAGCACCTCCAGCATTTATAAAATCACTTAATTCTTATACACTTGTTATGTATTTTAAAGCGCTTAAGAAACTTTTAATCAGTTTTAAACGTTTAAAAAATGACACACTTTTTAGTTAATTCCAAAGTAATTTCAACAATATTCGAATTAAATTTCAAATTGCCAGCTAAAGTGGAACGAGAACTGGCTTACATTTTAAATGTTCATAAACAGGTGGCGTTAGCGTAGTATTGCTCTTTTGTTTTGTTGTAGGCTGCATTTAATTGAAAATTTAAAGCTGCAGGTTGAATTTGAAATTCAACTAGCAACAACATCTGGTATAACCGCCTGCTCGTGGTCAGTAGTCTTAATAAATCTTTGACTAGCAGGAGCGGAGACAGCTTTGGCAGGCTGAGTGGTGTCCTGCTCTGTAATCGATAAACTATGGTCACAAATATTGTTTGTAAGTAAGTATGTGCAATATATACAAAGTTAAGTGCAAGAAGCAAACACAAGCAAAAGTGTTAGCAAGAAATTGAGTTCGGGCCCGGCAGCTGGGCATAATAGCTCGTAAATGTTCTGCAGTCAGTGCAGGCGGTTTATCTTGCCCTGCTTCGGTCCTGTCACTCTAAAGATGGGGCCGTGAGAAAACGACAATCACGCAAGTCACGGTGAGACGATAAAAGCTTATGACAATTTAAGAAATAATAAGGCGTTGAATAAGGATATAGTAATGAAACGAAAATTTCTGTAATCTTTTAGAACGGAAAATTAATTTTGATCGAAAAGGCGTTTCAGAATATTCAAGAGATTGTATTTTGCTTAAGGGTTCTACTCAAACAAAATCACATGCAAATAAGCATTAATTAAGTAATAATTATTTATTAGCTTTTATGTATTTAACAGCTGCAATCACAATAGCTTTAACTGCCGTGCTCAATTCCCAATTCTACCTTTCGTCTGCAATCTCTACAATGTGCCCTAATGCCTTTATCGCTTTTGCGCTTCATTATGTATCTTAGAAGCTAGGCCGCAACTTGTAATGCAAAGGATGGAATGGCAACAGCAGCAGATATTGTTGCTTGTCCAGCAGCAGAAACTGAAGCAGCAGTGCATTGCATATACACATATAGTACACTTATAGGTATATGTATCCGGACACTTGAAACATTGAAGCATTGACATTTGGGAAAGGCGATAAGTGTGTTGCAAGTGTTGCTGGGCACAAGTTTGCTGGTGCCGGGGGTTGTGAATAAATGAGAATACATCCGGTGTCCGGCTTGGCCATTCTGCACAATAAAAACCACAATGGCAGCTGTTGCATTGGTTGTTGTATTGATGTCATTGATGTTGTTCTTGGTCGCTCACATTTGTTGTTGGTTAGCCATGTTTTGTGCTGTAACTTATTGCATGTTTTTGGCCAGCTACAGCAAGGACAATCTAAGCAGAAAAAACCAACAAGCTGATCTATGGCACCAGCATTTGCACTTGTCCACCAATAGGTTATTGGATTAAGTCTTGATTGTGTGAGTGTGAATTAAGGTGACCAGATGCTTTAAACTGAAAAATTCGAAGACATTTTTAGTATTTTTTTATAACTATTACAATAACAGAAGGCTTTCAGGGACTTTATTTCATTCAGTGTTTAAAAATATACGAACTAGCAGTTATATCTTAACATTAAATGGCTTAAAACCTTTATTTATTATTATACTATTGGCACATTGTGTACCTTTTGTTAAATTTTTATTATTATTATTTTATTATTTATTTTTATTATTTTTATTATAATATTTTATTTTATGTTTTTATTCCTTTTTGTTTTACACTGTAGCTTTGAATATATTTAACATTATTTAAATTTTGTGCCATTTTATTCCTATTTTTTGGGAAATAATGAAAATCCTATCATTTGTTTTAAGTTGATTGTATATTTTTTGTAAACACATTCATATAAGTTATTGTAATTATAAGAGTAAAGTGAATATAGAAAATAATACACAACCTTTTACACAACCCCTGAAAAAAGGAGAAAATAATTCATTTTGAATTAATGATGAAAAAGCAGATAAATAGATTTTTATTGAAACTTTCCACAAAGATTTATTTTCACGGATACAGGCACTAGAGCCTCAACCACCTTGTCATATTAATATACTTATCATACAGAGCTCTCTATAAGATAATGCTTGTTACGACACATATATAGTATGGAAAGTAGGTTTATATAATTCACGGTGCACGGACGAATAAAGCATTAGCTATAAGACGCAGTGAAGTGTGTATAGCTTCGGCTTAGCTTAGCTCGCATTTTCCCATTTTTCAGCATCTCTCTTGCCTCTGTGTTGTTAGGTAACCCTATAGTCTACTGTCTGGTCATGCATTGTCTAATATGAAGCTTTAAGGCATTGGTTTTCTATCCTTGTGGTACGTTTTATTGCAAATTCATCAACGGCTTTCGTTTTTTCGTAGATTTGTTTTGGCCCCAGAAGGTGAGCAAACAATGACGGAGCATCTTTTGGGTATAGCGTTTGCTGTCAGGGCTTTGTATAATTGAAAATAAAGTTAGTGGCCAGCTTAAATTGACATGAGTTGTCACTTTGAGTTGGGAAATAAAAGAGGTTGACCTTACGCTTTTTCTACTGACATTTAAGCTTTGATTTGACATTTAAAGGACGTTTTGTATTGGATGGAAAATCTGTCAGAGTTAAGGTTAAGCACGTGGCTGCGTCAGTATTTGAATTATTTGTCAGTGAATATTCTGATTTTTAACTGAACAAATATATACATACATACATACTTACCTTTTGTAAAGCAGGTGAGTAGAAAGGAATGAGCAGCAGCTCATTTGTAGGAGAACTCGAAGCGCCTAATAAGTTTCCATTTAAATAAATTAACTTTTATCAAAAAGCTAAAGTTATGGCTATTTCCGGTCGTTGCTTTGTTTACGCAGATGTTGCCAGCAGCGATAAGCAGTTTTAACTTTTCCCAGATCAATAAAATTTATGACTTTTCCTTCCTTCTGGGTATTGCAAACCTCAATAAATCTTTTAAGATTCGCAAAAATTGTATTTATGTTCGACCATAAAAAATCAAAACAAATCATCAGCAAAACTGGTCACGAACTCAATTTGAAATCCACTTAAACTCGATGCTCCGATGAACGACTAGAGCAATTCCTTCGCGCCACTTTCGATTTGACATGCGACAATGCGCATTAATTAGAAATTCGTGACTTATCAAACGATGCACGACGAGGTGAAATCGCAAGCCCTGCATAAATTGCTGCAATGCCCAGGTAAGGAAATGGGTGAGAAAATGAAATACATTCTGAAGCAATCAAGTAAAAAGCGATGCCAAGATACAGGCCAAATACTTACGTGAGAATTATAAATGCAACGCAGGCGAGATCAGTCTCAGATGGTAGCAGGGGGGAGTGTTGAGGGAAACTTGTGTCCTTGTAGTCACACAATTGCAGAAGTTGGAAAGCAAAACGTTTGCAATTCGATAAGGTAAATGATTTGGGGAGACAACCGAAGGAAAAGTGCAATGCAAAGCAAAAACTTGTATTGTAAGTCTTGAACTATTGAACAGAGCAAATGCGACCATGAGCAAGTGAGCAGTATTCAAAAATTTCTTCATGCAAAAGTCTGTGTGCATATCAACAAAATAGCTGCTAAGCCACCAGTGTCAGAAGTGACCATGACCAGCTAAGAAGTCCACATAATTATTGCGCTACATTGATCCCTACTCTTTTTTTTATATGTTATACATAATTGTTGCAAATGGATTGGGAAAAATTAACTATTTTTGTACAGATTCGATTACGTTTTATGCGTCTTAGCAGCGATTAAGCTATTTTTATTTGACGCATTTCTTTGCGCTTTACAGGCGTGGATAAAATATATATTCTTGCAACTAGCAAACACAAACAGAAAATTTTTGGATAAAGCATTATTATAAAGCTGAGTATGCATTTTCGTGGTTCCATTTTTTGTTTCCATTTTTTACATCGCATCAATTTTAAAGCTAGTTTTTGTGTTCGTGTCCGATGTAAATGCATATTATATGTATTTAGTTAGATAGTCGCCCATTACAAGCCATTTACAAATATGAAATATATTCCTTTTTTTTTAATTGTTAAATTCGAAGTTGATTATTTGACATTCATAAATTAAATGGGGGTTTCCGTTCGAAAGCAAATAATGCAAATTAGTTGAAAAATTCATCTTTTCGGCAGGCAACACTCAGCAAAGTATGTAATGTACATAAAAAAGTGGGTATGTGCATAGGGGGATGAGTGGGTGTCTGTCACATTAAAGAATCGTTTTCAATGATTAAAGAAGGCAAACCAGAGTGCAATGCGTTCTCTTCACACAGGTGTGCGGCGCTCAAGCTCGTAGTGCATTGAAGGCGTTTGGCAACGGCCTCGAATGCCTTGAGCACGCCTCACGCTTCAGTTGCTCCATTCAATGCGCACACATAAAGGTGTCTACAATATATACAGTGATATGTTGCTGGTGCTCCTGCCGCTCCATTATCAAAATGCAATTTCATCAATGTTGGCAGTAAGAGCTGCCTGCAATCTCCGCCTTCCCCCCTAACCGTCAAAAAATTTCGAATTTTGATTTTGTATGTGTTTGTGAGGGTGTATGATGGAAGAGGATGGGGACAGAAGAGAAAGGTGTATAGTTGCCGAATTGCACAAGCTTTCAACATGGATTTGAGCGAGCGAGCGACCGTCCAAAGGCCCGTAGTAGTCGCACAAGGAGAGCAACCTGCGAAGTTTGCATACTGACAGTTGCCACAGCAAATATTTTCCAAGTGCAATTTGTTGTAACATGCGAACCATGCCGTGCCCAGATTCTCACTAACAAGTTGCAACATCGTTGAACTTTTCGGAATCTATTTTTCTGATATTTTATTTTCTGGCATGCATGGGCAGCCAGGTTAAATAAAATGCACGGCCACACTCGAGCTCATCTGTCAGCTAGCTTTATGTATTTCGAGCAGGCTGCCTGATATGGTCACAAGTAAAATGATTGCCAAAAATTTCAAAAGATGAGTTGCCTTCGGCCATGGTTGGTGCTGTGGCGTAATGCAATAAACTGATTTAGATGATACTGCAATGGCAGGCCCGCAGAAGTATGCAACATTTTTTGCTCTTATCTGGTAGCGAACAATCAAAAAGAGATTTATTTAAATTTGAAACGAGACGCTCTGTTCATGTGTGTGCTTTGTTATATTTGTGTGTTGGAGCTTTCGAGTGTGCATGTATGCTCTGATGCATCAACATAGCCGCAAGCAGACTTCAAACAAATGCGGATACTCACTCATACAATAACATACTATATGTATGAGTATAGAAATGTGCACATTGTGGGAAACATTTCTTTTACTGCGCACAACTGTACTTTACTGCAGCCACAGAATGTATGAACAAACATATTTGTACAGTATGCATTCATAAAGCACCAATTCATTTATAGAAACGACTGCCTTTCTTTTTATTGCTTTGCGACATTATTATAATATATATCTTTTGCACATTTTTTACATCGTAAAAAGAACGCACATAAAATTTAATTGCATACTTCATGCAAATATGCCGCTTCAACAAAACAGTTTTACGACTTTCAACCATTGTGTGATTGTGCCCCGATTCTGTTGTTTGGGTCCTGGTCCAAACCAAAAGTGTCCAATTACAAAAACACACCCATTACGGACTGTCGAGGGAGGTGGCGGGGTCAGGAGCATCACAGGCACTGGGCATATCGTGTTTATATTAAAATGCCATTGTGGCTTTTGTTGAAATAATAAAATTTAATATTTAGCTGGGCCCAAAGAATGCAAACGGAGAATTGTAAGTTGATTGAATTGAATCTAAATTTACAAGCAATTAAAGGTAACAGAGCAGGGAAAGTACTTGCCACACTATAAACGGCTGGTTCTCAACAGGGCTCAGGGAAAATTTCAAATTTCTTATGTTGAATGAACCCGACTCTTCTGTACCTGTACCCTGTACCTGCTCCCTCCCCCACATTCAAATTAAATATACTTTATTGGACTATTTAAAGTTTTTGGTGAAGCAAAGGTTAAGGTTGAGTTACAGTATCGATAGTTTCTCTGACAACTATAGTATAATATGCACATACACATGGACAAGTATATCGTTCTCCGAGTTAGATAAATTACATATAATGAAGCAAAACTCATAAATATATTTAAAGTTGCGTTTTAGTATACAATAATAAATATTTGTACTGCTTGGAAAAACAAATAAACAATAAATTATTATGTAGGTATAGGGTAGAAATAAAACAATAGAAAACCTTGAAGAAAATAATTAAATTATTCATTCCGTTGGCACCTGCTCGACCTTTTAAAGACACCAACTCAAGAAAACTAAATATCAACGTCGACTAGATGTCTGATGTGATGAAGAAAGAAAAAAGTGAGACCACATCGTCCGTAATTGAAAGAGAACAAGAAATTTTGCAATTACAGAGCAAAAAATTCAATCTGAAAGGCTAATAGAAACCAAAAAGCCCGAATACGATGGCTAGTGGATAGGGATGCTCGGGCTATGGAGTACGACATAACCACCAGAAAGAAAACAACACTAAAAGAAATTTATTTTGCTACGAGCAACTTTAAATGCGTGGACAGCAGCAGTCGAGTAAAATAATCCAGCAGTGTCGGAAAAGCACATCTTCAATTTCTCAGACGAGACAAACACGAATCCATTACATCCATCGGCTGGTGCCTCTCTGACACATCATTTTCATTTCAGCGTTTTATTAATGCAAATTTTGCCGATATGGCTAGAGAGGTGAAAGTAGTAGTACTATATGTATATCATATATTGTGGTAGTGACGTGAAATATTGGCGAACATTTAGATATATGGAAAGAAATTGTTAAAAGATTAGTCCATAATAGAACTTGAACTAGAACTTGGGTATATGATAAATGATATAACGACAAAATTATATGATGTTCAAAGTTTTTGGGAATATGTGCTTTTTTTTTTAAAGAGTTTGATTTAATTTATAAGTAATATCAATAATTTCAGTCCCAATAAGCTATACGCGACTTTCTTTTAAATCATAGAAAATATAGCTACGTGTGTCAAATACGTAGAACGTCGTTACTGATTTCATTAGAAGTCGTCGCTATACGGTTTGTCCTGCTATTTATTGCGCCATTTGTAATGTTCACTTGCCTGAACGCAAGGATTTCAGAAGTATGCGAGAAGTATGTATACAGGCTCTCCTCCGAGAAAGAAAAAATGTATGTTTTTTTTGGACTTCATTTAATTGTATTGACCCGGCATGTTCCTGAATTGCTCTCATAAATTGGTAAGCTATAATATTAAGATAAAATCGGTGGAAACAGTTTGTTGTTCTGCAGAGGACACAGAAATGAAATGCTTATTTTTACTGTAAAATATGAAAAACATCTGATATTTCGAATGCGCCGCCAGCAAAGTACATTGTACAAAAATTGTCCGAATATGCAAAGCATTTGCTTTCCTCATCCTTGTGTAGCAATTTCGCAGGCAGCTGCCACAAAATACAAATTGAGTTATTAAAGTGAAATTGTGAGAAATTGTGCATAATTCTAATGCATAAAATGAGCAGCTTGACAACGCGCACATACAGAAGTATCCACACACCCACACATCTACATACATGCATATATAGGTGTACACACATGATTGCACTACGTATATGTCTTAATATTTCAAGAGAATCAACTTTTTCTCAACTTGCTTCCCCGCACTGCTTGCACACAGCATTCCCCCTGCCCCGCGCATCGCATGAACTCTTCAATTTTTCATAAATGGCTTAAGGACGATGCCTTCATGACGATAGTGAGAGTAAGACGGTCCTACAGCCCAAAACACCCACCCACCCACCTACCCGTCATCGCCATCCATTGCCACTGATGATGCCAACAAGCGTATGCGTGTTGTTGTTGTCGCTGTTTTATTATTGTTGGGGCTGTTGCTGTTGTTGTAGCTCGTACATTTGCTCGTTGTGCAGTGCCCCAGACCGCTGCATGCCCCGTTCGTCCTTTTCGTTTTTGCAGTGACAGTACTTTTCCTGTCATTACCACTTTTCTGCTTCTCTCGTTTTTTTCGCCAACCTCCGTGCCTGTTATTTTTGCTGCTTTTCACAGGCACTCGCATGCAAAATTGAAATCATCAACGTCGTCATCAGTCTCAGTCTCCTGATTCTCCACCGACCTCATCTGTGGCTGGTTTGCCTCTAAGGCTGCGTGCTGTGGTTGCCAGACTGTTGTTGAAACAAAATCAGAACTAAGCGAAAGCACTGTTACATGCTTAAGTAAAAGTAGAACAGACACAACAAATACATTCAGTAACAGCACGAATACCAGTAGGGAGACTGGTGGAGCGCGAGAGGAAACGAGTTTAGAGTGGGACGGTTTTTACATGGACGAGCCTGTGGTTGGCAACTGCAGAATTATTGGCCCCACATCCAAATCCAAATAACAAGGCACGCTGCATGGTGTCCCCATCCCAACCATGCCGTACTTTGCACTCTGCACTCTAAGCTGGGCCAGCCACATAAATCTAGTCGCTGAGTTATGGCGGTGCGCTCTAAGAAAGTTTACAGACAATTTAAATTTGAGCAAGCGGTGGGAATTTCGTGCAATTCGCACGTCAGCTTTAAATAAATAGGTATTGTCCGATAGATATATTTAAACAATTTTATTGAAAAACAAGTAAAAAAGCTAAAGTCGGGTGTCCCGACTTTGAAATACTCTGTACATATGTTTAGAATAAATATAGAAATTAAAAAAATTAAGAAAATAAACCAAAAAAAATTGATCGATTTTACCTCTCTCGGTATTCGAACTCACGTAAAGGGTGTATAATTGAACATTTACATAGCAATTGCGTCTGTGTGAGTGTATGTATGCCTATGCGCATCTATTCGTGTCTGTGTAAGCATTTTCGCAGTCAACCAAACAGCAACATCAACAACAGCCGCGGGCAGCGCAAATATATTTATGGTTATAACTTCTTGTTAAATCGGTCTATCATAATGAAATTTGGCATACGGACACATAATAACCAACTGGGGGTATTTCCAAAATTTTAGTTCGAAATTCCAAGAATTACGGGAGTTACGATTTGCGGGGTAGAGGGGGGAGGGAGGGGAATTCCAAAATATACATTTTCTGCGTATTCACATAAGGCATCTGGGACTAAAATTTGGTGTTCCTAGGTCTTATAGTCTCCGAGATATAGGCGATTATACGAATGGAAAATCGGGAAAACCCCCATAGGGGGGAAGTGGGGAGGAAAATCAAAAAAATAAAACAAACTCGTATAGAATACACACATAACGCATCTTTGTGCAAAATTTGGTGTCTCTATCTCTTATAGTCTCTGAGATCCAGGTGTTCATACGGACGGACAGACGGACAGACAGACAGGGCTAGATCGACTCGTCTCGTCATGCTGATCAAGAATATATATACTTTGTGGGGTCTGCCACGCCTCCTTCTGCCTGTTACATTTTTCAGCTCCCGCAAACCTAATATACTCTTGTACATTTCATGTACAGAGTATAATAAGTTAGTTGCTTTGGAAATTTTGCTTTTAACTTGAAAGTTCTAAGCTATCTCGGCAAAATGTATTTAAGAGGTGTTATATGATGGTTTTATATAAATTTGTGATATTTGTGATTATGTTTTTTAAAGGCTTGTTGATTAGGAATATACAAGGTGCGTTCCAAAGTAAACAGGACTTTTTGAATATAGCGACCCCTGGTGGCGCTATCTATATGTCTGCTATCTCAATTAATTATCAATTATCAATTATCAATGGTCCAGTGAGAATTTCATGACATTTCATCGATTGGAAGTGAAGTTATTGCGTTTTAAGTGTCAGTATGTTTGTGTTATCGGTGCGAAAATGAGCTTCGAACAAAGAGCCAACATTAAATTGTGTTTTAAAATTGGTAAAACTTTTACCGAAACGTTTCAATTGATGGAACAAGTTTATGGCGATGATTGCCTATCCCGTAGCAGAGTGCACGAGTGGTTTCAACGTTTTTTAAGTGGTCGTAAGGACATTAATGACTATCAACATGTGGGCCAATCAAAATTCGTGATCACCGAAAATTCCATCGAAACTTTGCGTGAATTCATCAAAAATCAGCCGAAATTATCATTGAAATTGATGGAAATGGAATTGAACATCTCCAAAACATCGATTTATCGCATTTTGTGTGCACGGTTTGTTCCGCACAAATTGACTGACGACCATAAATTGCTCTCATCGATCGACGCTTTTGACCGATTATTTGACCAAAAATCACATTTTAACCATTAATTAGCGTTATGCAGACGTAGAGGCCATTCAAAAGGCTTGCACCGGCATACTGGCCATACCGGCCAACGAGCTAAAACACTCGTTCGACATGCTTTTGGATCGAAAAAACGCTGTCTTGAAGCAGAAGGATACTATTTTGAATGAAATAAATTGATTGATTGACCACAACCTGTTAAGGGTGAAGAGTGTTATTTTATGATGATGCAAGCATTATTCATAAAGTAGAATACTCATTTCAACACGCTTTATGCTTAATTTTTATGGCTGTTGACATTTTATATGATATTAAACTAAGGGTTATATTATATTGTACATTAAAATAATTACAATTTTAAATTATGTTATCCATTTCATCACATTTAGAAAGGAAGAGGAATGCAAAGTAATCAGGAAAAGGTTGCCCTTTGGTGGTTAGGTCGCCTGGTCGTCTGTTTTCTTGGTAATGAACATAACAGTACCATTTATGCGTAAATACGCATTGGTAACAATATGAGCGTGTCAAGTGTGTATATTTAAATAACGGCACAGTTATCGCAAATTGCAAGACCACAGGTTCTGCTTGAGTGTGGCGATGCGTATGTGGCGCAATTTTAATAAGTCAACATTATGGTTATGTCTGGTTAACTGGGTTAAGTGCCACCAGCAGCAGAAACCGGCCAGAGTGCAATGGGCTATAAAAGCTGCCGCTGTGATCACATTGCCTACATAAACAATAAGCTGACTCTGCCAGATGGGTGTGCCCCAGCTGCAAATGTCACAAGATTGTTTCAACGAACGAATGCACGCCAAGTCGTTAAGGACTCCAGCTGCTAGACTGCGTCAGCGCCAGTGGCCAGCCATTTGGTCCGCCCGCTTAACTGCTATACAATGTCTACCCCAGCACTTCGACTCAATCGATTAAGCACTTTAACTGTTCCATAAGCTGCAACCGCAGTCCATGAGCTGATCCTGCCTTCTGCCTTTTGCCTCTTGCCTTCTGCCCACTCTGCTCCCTGCCTTGCTTGGCTGGTTGCCTGATGTAAACACATGTTTGCAATTCCGCCTATCCGGAGGCGCAGAACATTTTAACTTGTTGTTTGTGTGTGAAAGTGCAGTTGTGCATTTTACTGCAGGTGTATTGTTGTCTTGCGGTAATTAAATAACAATAACGCCATTGCATGCCTTTTCTGATTCGCCATAAATCGAGTTGTGCGAATTAGTTTAATGCGAGGAACCAGTTGCTATGCAGAAATAATTACATATGACTACTAGTGTACTACTTATCTATTTTAAACTTAAGCTTAACTTTCTGATACCTCAAAAATATAAAGAGTACTGAGTATTTCTAATAACAAAAACAGTTTTTAAAACGGTTTTCTGCATTCTTGTGATCACAGGAACAGAATGAAATTGTAAATAGTTCCTTGCTATACCGCTAGAAACTATTTACTACACGAGGCTTCACTTCATTTCTGGGAGAACAAAAAGGAAACAAACCAATGCTTAAATTTCCAAATTCATTCTAATTTATTTCCGAAATTCCCTCATTACAAGTATTTATACAATTTTTGACTTATTTACTAGGTTTTTCTTATGTACTACTCTAATAATTTAATATTTGACTCTTTCTTATTCTCTAAACATTGCACTTAATCTAATTTCACATTTTTTGTCTTATCTTCTATCCTAACGATGTCAAGTGGATTTCCCTTCCATATGTACTTGTTCGAAGCCTTTCTTATCTAGTGCATTGCGCATTCACCCTTAAACGCTGTCTTTTCATATGCCTACGATGCATTGGTCTGCAGCCCTGCTGCATGCGGCTATTTTTATGCCGAGATTCTGTTAAGCCTACCTAATTTAATTTTTAATTTTTTTTATTTTATTTTATATTTCCTTACAGTAATCTTAACTTTCAATTTTGAACTATGTTCCTCTATCAAACAACTCTTCTTTATAACTGCCAGCCATTATTACTACATAAGCGAACCTTTTTATTATGTTGTGCGTCGGAAGAATGAGAGCAGTTTTTTATAACGATGGATATTTAATAATATATTACTAAACCTTAACTAATGGTATTCCGCATTTAAAGTAATATAAATTATCATGGAGCTAGCAGATGCAGGCCTAGTTAGGTGAAAGTTTTTACAGCTCCGCTGCTTATACGACCTACGTGGCTGTTTGGTTGGTTAGCTGCACGCCTCGGCTAGGCTGTTATTGCACATTTTTATTACATATTTGTTTAATGGGGCACACACTTTGTGCTGTACTTCCCAGGTGGCCAAGCGTGGCATCAACAATTGCAAAAAGTGTTGCCTACTTATGAGCGCTGCACATAGCCGAAGCACAGAACTGCTATTTCAATTTACTTGAAAGTTTCAGAAAAACTGTATAGCGACTGTGCCTGCTTACCCATTAGATTTTAAGCTCTTCACAACCTCCAGACACAGCTGCGCACTTTCTTTGGATGGGTGCAGTGTGAACGTTTGTTGTTTATGTTGTCATAAAGTTTAATGTCAAGCGTATGCTAAAAATTGTTTACACTGCTGGGGTTTGCATGCATAGGTGTCTCTTTGGTACGTACGTAACATTATCGCACACAACGGGCTCAGTGCATGGTGTATTTTATGATCTGTTGTATTTTATGGCATAGTTCAACATATGGAACGGTCTTAAAGTCGTTAAGCGCACATTATAGACAGGCAGCAGCAACAAAAACTCGTATACCTTTTATAGTGGGTGGGTCGAATATTTTGTAGGATACCCTTGACAAAGTATATATTCCAGCAATTTGGTGACCTAAGGACTTTCTCAGTAGGCTCATTATTATATCAAGTCATAGTCACTTTTTTACGAATATTTATTTTCATAAAACATCATTAGTCTTCGAACACCATTCTCCTGTCAAGACGAATTTTGTAGCTAACATTCCTTCTTTGGAATCCATTTGTTTCGGCATTCTTCCAACTTATAGCTTTTTGGACACAAGAGGTGGATTATAGGTGTGGCATGTAAGTCTCAGGTCCTGAGAGAGTTTTTAGATTTTTCTCAAAATTAGCAAAAACTCAATTTAACAATTTTGACTATTATATCAAAGCCACTGGAAGGTAATTATATGCAGACTGCAATCATGACTCCGTAAACAGCTGAATTACGAATAGGAATTTGTTATAATTCATGGCTTAGGACGTTTTAGGTTTAGGTTATAACAAAACAAGAATGGAATGGTTCAGGCGAGCGGGCCCGTCTCTTAATACCCGTATCCACTCTTTCACCAAAAAAGTTATAAATTGTAAAATGGACAATTTGTTATAATTAGGTAATTATTATAATTTTAAAAGCATTTATTTACATAGGCCTTGTGTCCGTATATGCTGTTCAGTAGAGTAACGTGAAGGCTGCAATAAAAACAGCTGCTGGGCCCTAGCTTCCTTTACAATTTTTGTATT
Organism: Scaptodrosophila lebanonensis; assembly: GCF_003285725.1. Classification (NCBI taxonomy): domain Eukaryota; kingdom Metazoa; phylum Arthropoda; class Insecta; order Diptera; family Drosophilidae; genus Scaptodrosophila; species Scaptodrosophila lebanonensis. The sequence goes on from NW_022060558.1 coordinate 5,513,850, forward strand.
TGCCGAATTGTAGTATAAATTTTAATTGCAGGAATTAGGAAACTACTACTAAAACAAACTTGGCTATATCGATTCGTCCGGTCATACTGATTATGAATATATGTATATATATACTTTGTGGGTTCTGACATGCCTTCTTCTGTGTGCCACATTTTCCGCCCAAATCTGATGTACCCGTTTTTTTTACCCGTTCGGTACAGGATATAAGTAAGATACGTCAAATTATTGCTAGACTATATTTGAAATTGTTGGATTAATTAAGTTTATTCAAATTTGTTCGATTACTTTGGTTTATAAAAATTAACAATGTTTCACAATTGTCCGTTTAATTCAAATTTCACTAAGCGTCCTCCTTCTTTGACTGGTCAATAACAATTGACCTCTTTTTTCCTGGTATCGGTTACTATGGATTATTGATTACTTATCACTATTTAACTATTCAATCACTATTCGGTCACTGCTTAATTATTTTTAGTGATTAGGGGTGTTCCTACTATCACCCATTCCTACAAAATACTCGTATATAAGCTTTGTTTTGCTTCTTGTGCCAAAATGAAATCACCTATATTTTTAATTAAATATTAAATTCGTCGATAATTGCATTTAATTTATGGGAACTGCATTTACACCATTCATTTTGTAGAAGGCATAGCAAATTAAGTGTAAAATTAATTACATAGACCACAAAAGAAAATTAAATTCAGCTGCGTGCGTGTGTCTGCGAGTTATTATAATCGTATATAAAATGCATAGACCACAATATGTACTGCTGCCCATTATTTTCGTTCTCGTAACTGGCAGTATAGGCCGCGATGTGGTAGTTGTTTTAATTGCATTTGATGGTTTGCAATCAATATGGGCCATATGCGGCTGTGTGGTTACACGGATGTGTGTATATATGTGCCAGTATATGTGTGCGCCAACTGGTTAACAGTTAAAAATTTCATGGCGGCCACAAAGATTGGTTGACTCCCATGGGAAAAGCGTGGAGCTGTCAAAAGCCGTGGCAATTATACACATACTATATAGTATATGTACGAGTATGTTTGTAGATTCTACATGCAAAATAAACTGTATATACTCCTAAATGTATGTGTGGGCACTTTATAATATAAATAGGTTAAGAATAATTTTCATGTAAATCGAAAATCGATTAAATGTCTGTTTATTTGTTAAATTTGCATTTGAATATCTCTTTGACCATCATTATCTATTTGTGCTGCAAAAGCTACACACAAGCGAGCAAACGACCATTTAGAGTTAAACAATTCATACGCCATGTTGACCAACAGATTATACTTTGTGTAAATTAGTTTAGTTTTGTTGATATTTAATTAGCTTCGATATGAAATATTTGCATTTTTACCATTGTCACATTTTGTATTCATTTTTATTCTCTGTTTTTCGGATTCGTTGCAGAAATATGTGAGCGAACTGTCCACTGTGCGCGACTGTGCCACCGAATGCGTTGAGAAAGGTGAGAACAAATATGCAACAAAATAAAATGGAAGCCAATGCATTAACTATGAAAAATTTATCATACAAACCAGGCCATTTTGCTTGGCAAATACAAATTCCCCGTTGGAAAATCAATTATTTAGCTACTACACAATACGAGTCAACTCCACAACTGGAAGTGTCACGCGAATATTGCAAATCATGACTAGCAAATATTATGGTTTTCATTTGCAATTTGTTTGTGCTGAAGTGGTTTTATTGTTGATAGTGTTTAATGGCTGGTCATGTCACAATTGACAGTTTACATTGGGATAAAAGCTAATCAAATGCACTGATTGATAACAATATAAAATAAGTTAGAAAAATACGAAAGTGTTGTTTTCAACTTATATTTAATCAAAGAAATGGGTAGACTATTCAAGAATATATAATTGGATACTGTAATTTTCTAGTGCCATTGTTTAAAATAGCTTCAATTTATTTAATACAACTATTACGTTGTGGGAACCTTTCGTCCTAAAATTAAATTAGCCATTCATTGACTGACTGACGAAGAATTAGAAAGCACACAACACTTTTTTGATTTCACAAGACAGTCCGAAATCGAGACTCATAATCAGGCATAATCATATGCAAATAGGCCTCTGGTTTTATGCCGAGCGAAATTGAGAATTGGCACCAGGCCTAACAAATATCTACCAAGTTAATATAACACACATATTTGTATAGCTTTGTATAATTTACTTTACTTCTTGCATTTTCAATGACTCTCTAATGCTATGGCTTTTCTTGCTTCCACAGAAATTTGGGAAACCCAGACTTATTGCTGCAACGAAGATGGCTGCAATGCTGGTAGTAACATTGGCTACTCAACCATTCTGCTGGTAGTCCCGCTCTTTTACATGGTTTGGTCAACTTGCGGCGGCCTTTTGAACGTACAGCGTTAAGTTATGCTAAGTTGGAAATTTGAATTTTGTTTATGAATACTATATTTTCCTTGGTTCTTTTACGTACACAAAAAAAAAACAGTATAATTGTATGAAGATAAGCTTTAAAATTTGTTTTACTTTTGATTTCACTATTACTTTGGTATTAAAATTTAAAAAAATTCTGTAAACGGGACCTAATCAAGCTACTAAAGAAAATTGATGACAAAATTTACTGTTGACAAAATGTTTTTTCTCTTTTTTTTATAACTTTCTTCGTTTTTCTGTGTGTGTGATAAAAACAAACTTAATTTTTTTTAAAAGTCATAAAATACTTGCATATTTAATTGTATAATATTTTGTAATTTTAACAGTCTTCCCAATGCAAAATGTAACTAATAATAAACGTATTTAATAATATTGAACACTTTTAAAAATTGCTCGGCTGGCGTATTAATACTACATACAACAAATTGAATGCTAAAGAGTGAGTAAACCGAAGCCCGCAAGCAAAGATAAAAAGCTTAACGTGAAGATATTCTAAAAATGATTGCATAAATGCACATAAACATTACATGTAACAAAAATAAATAGATCTCATCCTAAGAATTGTACGCTAACTTCGATAATTAGAGATTTTTAAAAAAGAACATTTGATCTGTACGATTTTGCTCGCATTCTTGAAAAGGCAAACAGTACAGCGAATATAAAACATTAAAGGATTAAATAGAGACATAAAGTTGCACTTTCCATAAGATATTATAAAAAACAAAACAAAGTAGTTTTAAAATCGTAGCGCGGACTTCAAAACCGCATCAATGCGTAGCTGTTGGGTTTTATTTTAATATTTCACGCCGCTCCTAATAGGAAATCTTGTTTAAAGCTAAGCTTCCAGCAATATTTTTCGTTACATACATAGATAACTATATTACCCAAACGTCAAAGTCACAGTGAGTATATTTTGGGGTCTGTGACTTTGTACTATGGCACGTAATATTGGATAAAATTATTGTTATTCTTCCTCGGTCATATCCTGTGACTATTCATTTACTAATGAAGAGGCAATGAACTAAAATGTATTTTCTCCTTCTTAAAGCAGTACCAATTGTGACAAAGGGACAAGACAATTATACAGAATCTTCTTCATCGTTATGAAATTGTTAATAAAAATTGCTGAAAGCCTAACATGAGCAACAATTACATGCAAGATTCGCGTTGCATGTGATCTTAAGATGGTGCATATAATATTTATAACAATTGATGAATTCTCTAATGAAAATCGATGTAATTTTCACTCAACTGTGTATGAAATTCTAAATTATTGTTAAAAGAGCGAAACAAATTAGTGTTACAAAATCAATAAAATTCATAATATAACTAACTATTTAACAAGAAGCATTGCGAGTAACTCACGAAAATATCTACAAATATTGAATATAAATAGTAAAAGGCATTGTTTATTAACTAAAGCAAATAAAAAAAAAAACAAAAAAAAATATATATATATACATATAAAAATATATAAAACTAATACGCAAAGAGTTATAATGCAAAGTCTTTATAGCGCACTTCCGTGATTCTTTATTTTTATTTATTCGATGTATTTAATTATGAATATATACACAATATAAAAACACTTTAACAAACGGAAAACACATACAAATAAAAAACACTAATTTTAAGGCCTCTATGATAAAAAAAAATCAAACGAAACAAGAAATATTTTGGTCAAGTAAGTGAGAAATAAAAAATAGTAAAGTGAGCATAAAAAAGACAAGAGTGTTTCGAAAAATACATTAGTTCCTTACAAAATCAAGTATAAAATTTTGGGGCAATATACAAAATATAGACAAATCTCTGCATAATATTTTAACTTGTATTAATTAAATAATTTCATGTTTTAAAAGGATTCTCGCATACGCCTTTTGTCATGTAGTTATTAGCATTTAATATGCCCATTATGAAAACTCACAAAGGATGAGTTTTGATTTAATTTTTTGCACATATAATGTAGCTTATGCCAATTTGTTTAGTTCAAAAATATACAAATATGAAATATTTATGTTTGCGCTTAAACATGCATTGATTGCTTTCTTTGATTTCAATTCAATTGTAAAAATAAAATACGAGCAATAAGAAAAAATTAGAAATTAAATTAATTGCTATACAATATAAATAACACTGAATCGCAAGTCATGAATACGAGAAGCAAATATGTATTTCAAATAAATTTTAATTTTAGTAATAAACTTCAATAAAAACAAAACAAAAACCCAAACCGTTGTAACTAATTGTGCCAAGTGCCTGCCTGCTTCCTTACTTGCAAATCAAATGCGACGGAACAAATGCGGCCCATTGCTCAAGTGGTTACAGAGCTTTTCATTTATTGCAGAGACACAAACCGGCAGACAGACGAATAGAGACTGACAGAGAAATGGCCAAGTTCTGCTAGGAAATAGTGCAGAGTAGGCAATAAATATTTGCCATGGCACATTGTACGGATAGTGAGCATCGTTTTTATGTGCTGCCATTATAGGCGACAGTTGCGTCATTTCTCTGGCATTAAATATTCCCCCTGCCATAATAAGGGTAAGCTCTTTGAGATGGTAAAAACATTACGTTCGAGTGCCGTAACTCTTTTGTTCCGAAAAAGCAAGCCAAAGTCAGTTGTGACGAATCGAATGTTGTATTCTCTTAGAAACGTCATTTGTTTTCTTGTGATGCTATCTGGTTTTGACGATGATGTGAATGTAGCACCTCCTTTTTAAATCTAAAGACAACAGTAGTTTAAATATTCACTTTTTGTCCTTTTCTTCCGCTACGCTGGATATGATGTTGAAAAAACCTTATTGTTTATAAAGATTTTGCAGCCAAATTGCATATTGGGAATGTGGTTGTTATGATATTCCTTCACTCCTTCCTTGACTGTTCAAATCTGAAGTTTTATCAAAATCGGTTTGTTCAAAACAGTTCTAGTTAAGGGACTGTGGTGGAGAGAGCGGAGTGGAGTGGAGAGTGAAAAGTAAGACTGGTGTGATTTTAATATTCCACTTTTTGTAAGCTGAGGTATACATTTATTCATACATCATCAGGCATGCTCTGTTAGGCTGTGTTCTATGCATTCTAAACTTCACTCTTTACAGTAAAAATACGGTTGGCTTGGATGTGCTAATGTTTGTGAGCTCAGTATTAAGTAAGCCGGATAAGCTGCGCATTTTACATATCGTCATGCAATGCTGCATGGCACGAACAATGGGCGTAGGGCGTAGGACCAGGCTTAGCCAACAAATTCGCGATGTAAAAATTGAATGCAAGAACTAACGACAAATAAATGCCGTTTGTCAGCAAGGGATTTAGCGCAATTACCACGTGGCATGAGCGCGAAAAAGAAACCAGCATGGAAAGCATGCCATAAATATGAAAATAAATAACGTCAAAGGGGATTAATATGCCAGGAGGTAGGACATAGGCCAAAAGCCAAAAGTCAGGAAACGACAGCCTAAAAACAGGCAGCGAAAATTGCAGAGCCCGTGATTAAAAGCATTCTCGGTGCTCCCCACTATTACGTCGAACAAGACGTTCTCACTCCACATTGGACAAGGGGCCTTACGGTCAATAAAGCTGGCAAGGCGGTCATTGGGCTTTGGGGTGTGCATTTCTACAAATTTTCAAGCACTTCAGATATGTATTTTACAAAGTACTTGCAAAATTGTGCAACGCACACACACACACACACACACACACACACATGTACGTGTACATAAAGTTAGCGAAGCACCAATAAAATCATTTCAAGGCTATTTTGGCCCTTGCTGGCACTACCAAACTCAGCAACAGCAGTTGGCAGCATTTCTTCATGGTTTATCAAGCGCACAGGAAATGGGAGCCGTATTACCAGTGGCATGTGTGCCAAAACGTGTGAGGGAGAGACGCTAGATATATATGTCTATACTTGAATTAGTATACTATATGTACATATATTCGTATACTTTATGTGTATATTTGTGTGTTTGTGCCATTACTTTTAGTTTCACTATATCAGACAGCCGAGAAAAAGCAAAACCCATGACGTGCAAGCAAGTGCCTTCTGCCAAGTGCTGCCTCAGTCCTTACAGTGCCTGAACATCGGTTCTCCAGTTTCAATACTTTACGATAAAAACATAATTGAAGCATTTTAGATCCAAAGACTCTGATTAAAATCATGAATATTATGCAAATAGTATCGAATCGAAATTGAAACTGACGGCATATGTTAATATATATTTCTGATTTTGATTCAGCCAAATTATAAACTTCTATGCAGCTTGTATTTTGAATGATTTTTATGGATTTTTATGGACTACCATCTAGTAGAACAAATTCTTGTATAATTTCAAAAGAACATTATCAGAATTTAAATTGTACAATGTGTATATATTTATAAATGAAGCAATGAGCTAAATATTGTGAGACCTAATTCTTCAAATTTCCTCTTGATGTTTATTTTGAGTCCGTTTTCTTTAAGATTTCAGATGTACATATATGTAGTATACATCTATCGGAATGCTTAGTAACATCAATGTCTGGTGTAGTTAAAATCTACAAATTAAATCCTTGCAGATGCAACTTAATCAATGTTAAATTGTTCAATAGATGAATTTTAGTAAAACATGTAAATAAATAGTTTTGTATATTATTAGCTTGCGTCATAAGAGCGGATACAGTTTGTTGCTCATATTTCAAGCCATTTGTTTATTTAGAACGTTAAATGTGACCTTCCCTAGTTAAAAGGCGGGGCCTATGATTAATATTTGATTATTTGATTTACAATTATTGTTAGCAAAGAAGAAGAAGTCGCATCAGGATCTGCTTTATTTTAGTAACAACGATGAAAGGACGGTAGTATGGACCATGTTCTATTAAATTTATTCGGAATACATATAAAATAGTGTTAAATTAATTTTTTGTTTAAATTTGTATTAGTATTAGCCCGTTCCCTCCATTAGATTGTGCTTTTTGTTACCTTATTTGTGTTGTTCTTTGTCACCCCCATCATAGGTATTCTTGTTCAATTGAAAACAGTAAGACTAAAAAACAGGCGGAAAAGTTAAAGCCGGGTGCCCCGACTTTGAAATACTCTGTAGAATATTTATAGAAATTATAAAATTAAGATAAGAATAAAAATTAAATTAATTGTAATATAACCACAACATTTTTGCATTATTTTAATAGAAAAATGTTCATCTGTAATGCTTGTACCACTGTGCAGCTGTAGTGGCTGCCACAGCCTCCACTTGACAGCCGCTTGCGTTGAAAGTTTCGTTTCATTTAGTTGGCTGGCATGTTTTGGCCGGCGTTTAGGGTTTCAATTTGTGTGTGTGCATTGGCGCTGACGTAAAAGCCAATGCGCTGATACATTGCAATTTATTTGTATATACGTATGTATGTATGCATGTATGCTGCCTTGAAAAAGTTTATTTGAGGGTTTGATTCTGGAATGCTGCCTGTCTGGCGTAAAGTTGTTGAAGTAACTTTCTTAAGGCAATTTTAAAGTCGGTGCGCCACTTACAGACATACCGAGAGGTTGGGCAGATGTGTAGGCTTAAAAATATTTGTTAATTAATTGTGTTTTGCTGCATCGGACAGCTTCGAGTAAAATAATGATGATGGCATCCAAATACCATTAGCAGCAGGCAAACGAATGGCACAAAATGCAGCTTTTGAGACACAAACAAGCGAACTTTGTACATACATATTAATTTATCACACTCCGGCCAGAAAAGCGCATTTTTGTGGGCGTGTTTCTTGCCATTTTACGCTTTAGTTGCACTGTGGGCTGGTGTGTGTGTGTGTGTACATGTTGTCCTTGGGGCCAACATAATAAATGCAGCCGGGCACAATAATGCAGAAAAAAAAACAAAAACATAATGAATGCCTCTGCTGTCAGGCGCTCTTGTTGACCAACAAACACAGACAAATATACACAAACAAATACAGTAAATCGTACACACGTACAGATATGTACATGCAACTGGCATAGGGCTATACAAAACGAGTGCCTAAAATAAAATGCTCGACATAATGAGAAATGCCAGTAATACACAAAACTCTCTCTCTCTCTCTCTTCCTCTCTTCCTTACCATCTGCAAGTCCCCGACAGAAATGACATTGCACTGCAATGTTGACCACCAACAGTGTAAGCTGAAGAGAGAGAGAGAGGAGTTAGCGGGAGATACAAGCAGAAGCGACATTAGCGACATGCACGGCCACAACATCAACGACAGTCTCAGTCAGCCCCTAGTTGAGCAAAAACACAAGCACACTTAAAGCCAGTGGCAACGACCATGCCGCTGTCCGTTTTGATGAGACAGCCGATTCTCCTCATGATGTTGATAAGGATGCTGTGCATGGGATGGACTCAAGTCGAGGCAAGGCAAGGCAAGGCAAGACCGTCCCGCAAAGCCGAGATGCCATTGTTCGCAATGCAAGTAGTACAAATTTTTTGTTTTTGATGGCTGATGGCTTTGAGTGCCATTGCCGAAAGTTGCCATATAAAATTGGCTTAAGTTAAGCGGCAGGAGATGGCTGCAATAAGCATTGGAAAGCTTTCAACACCAATGTCAACTAGACAGCATTTTCGGCTAAATGCGCACAGAGACGAGAAAACTCGTCTGCTACTGCGATCCTGCGCTGAAATTCTGTAATATTGAGTTGCAAGTGCATCAAATCTTACGACTTTACAAACAGTTCAGAGTACATTTTGTGAATTAAGTTTTAATCAATATGTAGTATTCTGATAGATTGTGTTTTATGATTAACTCAGTTAGATGGAATGTTTTTTTAAGGTTTGCACTAACAACACTACTTGTATTGTACGTTTTTAAAAAGTTACCATTTTCCGTAGTTTTGATTTTTATTACTTGTTTGTTCTTATACCCTGCATACCTAATGAATAAAAGTTAAGTGCGAATGTATGTGACACACAGAGAGAGCCGTGGCACACCTGACAAAGTATTTTCATCTACACTTCTGTTTTGATAGGTCTAATAACGTATCTGACTACTCTCTGCTGTGAATCGGGGCATAGCTGGCCGTTTGGCAAATAAAATTCCCCCACCGTATCGGATTCGTTATTAGATATTTTTGTCATTTTTATGGGCTTTTTTATTTCTTTAGTTTTACCTATATAAAGTTCTCTATGGTATTGTACATCGACTGCACTGTTTGTCGATGGAAATAAATAAATAAAATAAATAAAATAACCATAGCACTAAGTCCAATGAGACGAAATTTAGCCAATGACGACCAATTTAATGAGCTTCAAAAGCAGAAAGGGCTGTACTCGATAGCAAGCATAAATGAATCCATTTCGCAAAAATCCGCACAGAGGTATTTCTATTCACTAGAAAATTGTATTATCTATTTATAATAATAATATTAATATTTAACTAAATATACACCTAGCCTAGGGTATACGTTCCTAGACTTCGAAAAATGCATAGCAAATAGTTTTACTCTTGAAATTTATTAGTTTTGAATACAAATGGCAAAAGTTTTCAAAATCAAAAAGAGAACACATATGTATATAAATAAAGGGGAAATTAATTTGGTGGCATTCATAATCAGCATACAGAATACTGAGAGTGTGAGAATGCTAATCAGATAGAGACCTCCATCGATGAAATGATGAAATGTAATAAAGTTGATCAATCATTGTCATATTTCAATTATTGGTTATAAAGAAAATGACTGCTCGTACCGATTTTGATAGATAGTATAGTGTGTAAATTGTAACCTTTTTCTTCTTGCATTTTAAACCCCGCACTAATTTGAAAGCACAGCCTGCTTCAAATCGTAGAGGCCTTTATTGAGGCTGGATGGGCAACAAACTCGTTCTACTACATGCTCGTATGCTGTTTGCTTTATTGCTTCCTACTTACACACACAATCGCACACACGCCTTTTTACTGCTCTCACACGATTACTGCTTTAATTGCTTGCCTGTGCTGTCCTTGCCCATCAGCGTCAATTGCAGGCTGCAACAGTCAGGGCAGAAATGCCGCCTTCCACCCGCACTTCCTGTTGACTTATCCACGCGTAACGGACTTCGGTGTCATTAGCACGGCCCGGCGACTCTTTGCGAACGTGCGGCACGTACACACTGAATTCTTGCAATCTGAACGGCATCATTGGCTTTGCTCTTGTTCGGCTTAACATCTGTGCGTGATGCTGGCAAACAGCAGCCTTCGCCGGCAGCCAATGCAAGGCCCTTGCATTCATATTTTAATTTAATTCATTTCCATGCTTGGTATTCGTTAACTTTTTCTCTTCTTTTCTCTTCTTTGCATACCTTTCAGGGTCCTCATGCAATAAGGGGATTACATTAAAATTTCGCACTTACATTAACAATCGCCGCAATACTGTGGACTCTGAATTACGAGATACAGATATGCCTTACGATTTCTATCGCTAAATCAATTTGAGTTCTGCGGTCTTAAAATAACCAAAGGTGTGCCTAAACTAGCAACATATCTCAAATATTCGAAATATTCTAAGTATTCAAATCAAGAATACAATGCTTTATGAATTTGTACAATCCTTAAAGTATCGAAAATAGTCTCTTCTTTGCTGGATGATTCTCTGGGAACAGGGATCTCTTGTTAAATCATGCTTATGTGATAATGGTACCGCCGTGATTCGAATCGAGTACGTACCAGGATCCTCTTTGTTTTTGGAGTTTTAAAGTTTGTTGTTTGTCGTTTTTCATTTGAATAGGCGTATTGCCCTTCAAAAATATAATGACCGAAGGATTAATAGGACTCACACATGACACGAGTATCTCACAACTTCGCCTGCACGTTTTCGCGGAAAAGACAGAGTTTATTTTTTCTGTTACCACTAGAATCTCTCATACATATAGCACTACAATTTGAAAATATACCCTTAATCATGTGTGCATTTAGGAGCACAAATTGGCTTAACATTTTTTGTGATTCTAGATTTATGTGTTATGATTTTGTAGAATTGAATAACAACATTAACCGATTTACTGTTAAGCAGTTTCCTCCGTTATCAACGCTTTACTTGCATATTCAGAAACATTTTGAGAATTTAGGACATTAAGCGTTTCTCTTATCCAGGGCTTTTATTGTTGCGGTCTTCAAAAACAGAAGCACAACTTATTCAATACTCTCATACTTTGAATTGAAAACACCAAGCAGCTTTCAATTACAAAATAAATGGAATGGCTCCAGCATGAAATATATGTAGGTATTTATGTATGTGCGTATATACATGCATTTATTCAAATAATTCTTGGATGGTTGCATAACTACATCAATTATCGTTGTCTTATCATACAGCTTTCAATTAGATTGTAGAAATAATTCAATGAGCCAGATTAAATTTCATCTTTTGTTTTTCTCTGAATTTCAAAGCCTCGCACACATTCATACACACATATGCACACACGTAAATATATACATATGTCTGTATGCATAAATACATCTGAACATATATGCACATGCTTGAGAAGGGAAATATATAATCAATAAGTATATAATGGTAGGCAAAAATAAGTAGTACGGCCAATAACAGCAACACTTATAGACAAATGTATCTTGCAATTGGTCCAATTAAGTCGCTTTACGTGCAAAAAAATGCAAAATATAATCAGTTCGTCGGTACTGCATGTGGAATCACCAGTTAATTGGTATTAACCTGCTTTTTAGGCATATTTTCAACTTTTCGTTAATTGCGATTTCAATTGCAATGGAGTGTCATTCCATCAGAGAATTTCAACAATTTTGCAGCTTTCCTCAACTAATGATTTGTTGCTTGCACGCAATGTTTGCTAGCGTTGTTTGCCGCATGCAATTAAGCAAATTATGGTCATTATCGTATGTTTGTGATGGACTTTACTCTTTCTGTCGTTTAATTAATCAAAGACACATTACTCATACGCCTTGTAGCCGTGGCCACAGCTGTCACTTTTCGCAGACCAAAGTGGAACTGAAATAAATAACATGAAGCTTGTAAGAAGGACTAACATAGTGATACCTAGCATACCCCCCACCCACCCCTTCGTCTTTGTGTCTGTTAATTAATCAAACTAGTGACCATAGCGTACAAGTATATGTAGCACATACGCCATGTTGACCAAGCCTATAAGTGACGGTTGGTGAGCTGCCTCCGTTAGTCTGTCTATATGTTTACATTTGTTTATCAACGAGCGATGCTCCATGGTGTTTCTAGTCCGTTTGGTATGCACGACTCAGTGCTCCTTTAAGTGCTTGTTGGTGATTTATTTAAAAAAAAAAGTACCTGGCTTTAATTAGCACTGCTGAATGTACATGTTAGTACTTGCCTGTCAGCATTTAATGGCTTGCTTTTAATTGAGCAAACTCCTTGCGCAATGGGGTAAATGTATTAGTTGTAATTTTCAAGGTATTGCTCAATTACAGCAAAATGCCTTGAATGCTAATTTAAACATAAAGTGAGTTTTGTGCCAATAGTATAGATACGGTAGACATTGGATTCTGATGATACAATTTCTCTATACTATATAAAAGTCGAATGACAAAATGATGCTGTTGTTCAATATAAACTTTTTCTTGATTTATAAATACATACTTACATTTATAAAACTATCTTCAAAGTATATTAAAATTGAGATTTGGATTATTTTATTTGAATAAAAGATTACAGGTCCCACATACTATATGTACATGCTTAAAATAACTTTTTAGATAAGCAACTATATTGATCATTTTAATCAGATTTAATGTTTTGTAAATAAAAAAAAAACTACATTCAGTTTTTTTTATTAATCTAGTTATCTAATCAAGGGACAATGTAAATAATAATTTGAATGGCAAATCGAAAGAAAAGCTCAACGCAAAAAGAATGCCCATTGAGTAGTAAAATGTCATGTCAAATGACCGTTTGATTTTGGGGTATAAAAGCCAGAGAATAAAACATTTTCTAGATTCATTAATAATTTTTCTCTCTAGCAGGGTTATTTAAGTCTCAGAGATTACTGTGTGTGTGTGTGCAAAAAGCAATTGGCAAACTTTTAGAAGCTGACAAGACAATACCGACCGTGCCTCTTCTTCAGACAAAGCAATAAATTATTCAAGTGCACAAAAATTGAATCCATTGGCTGAGCTCATGATATGCAGCGTCTAAAAAACGATTCACTTTTTGGTCATTTGCAAATGGAGCGCCGATTTTATTTGCTGTTCGTCGTCGCTGTCAGCTGATTTCAATGGCCGAGTAACGAGCAGTCGAACAGAACAGAACCGCCGACCGATGGACAAACACAAACAGACTGACAGACAGATCCAATGGCAAACTAATTTTATAATTTATATGTTATCGACTGGTTTCATGTGAAATTTATAGCCGGCTGAAGCGTTTGGGCAGCTGGGCAGCTGGGCATTGGCATTGATTTGATTTGCATTCGGATGGTGGACGCCTTTGCTGGCGATTTTGCCTCTTTGACAGATACAGACAGTTGGTGCTTCACTAAGTTTTATTTCGCAGATCTCGGGGGTTGGGTAATATGTGTCTGCAGCGAGTGTTTTAATGAATTTTTAAGTTTTCTGCTGCTCAAACCCCCTCCCCTTTCTCTGGGAGCGAGCACCCACACAATTCAATTATTTGATTTCACTTTTGGCCTGCAATGGAATTTAATTTGTGCTGAGCCCGCAACGTGTCAGTTATATCGTCGCTCAGTTCGATAGTTCAGTTCTCCACGGTAGCGCTGAGGTTTCAGCAAATGGCTATATAATAATGAAAATAGACAGAGGCAGGAAGTGAAAGTGAGCTGGGGCCAGATTGAAAGAGCAGTGAACAATAGCGAGCCAGAAAAAAGAAACAGCAAAAATTGAATTTCACACCTTTCTGCACAGCGTAATATGGAGCGCATGGCTTTGTTTATTCAATATTAGGGCGCAACTTGAGAGAAATAGGGAAGCGAAGATAGAAGTGGCAGCGCAGCGGAGGCAGTCAGACAAACAGTTGCTGTGCCACAAACGGCTGACGGGGTCAGTTCGATGTTGTCAGACAGCAGCCGTTTGCAAGGACAACACGCGGCAGCAGGGCGTCCTTGCGCCTGACAAGGTAACAAAGGCATTGAATGATGTTGGCACATGCACAACATACCAAATATTTGCACTATAGCAATACACCGAGGGTCACTCAAAAAGGGACACCAAAAATAGACACCAAGGTTATTTCCAACGGATGGCCAAAACAGAAAAATGATGACCAAAGGTCGAAGGAAAAAACGATTGTATCGTTAAGATTTTGCTTTAGGTTACGAAGTTTGTGGAAATTATAGGGGCTGAAAAAGAGTTCAGTAAGTGGACCATTCGATATTGTCTCTGTGGAGAGCTCTGGCTGCGAAAAAATATTAAGTATTTGGCCAAGGATATTTGAGGGTATATCTTATGTATTTAGGACTAGATTTCTGTGGTTTTTGCATTTAATACGGTAACGTATGTTATGGCTCGTGGCTAAAGTATGTTAAAACTTTGTTCATTATTAAAAGCACTATTGGCAATTGAACTGCCAAAGACACATAAGAACAATTGCAAGACTTACTTTTGAGAGATGTTTAAGTTTTCTGAGGTAACACTTTTTTAGTTTTCAGGAGCAGAGTGGGACCAATTGCTTATCTCAGACAACACTTCAGCTTTGCAGATACAATTAGTCAGGCCGTATCTGCTTACAAACAAGATTCATAGCTGAATAAATCTGACTAAATCCTGTATCTACTAATTGAAATAAAAAAAGTAGGACAAAAATTAGTTTCGATGCATTCAAGAGTATACTTACGTGTTGAATACGTTTGTATTCTCACGTTGACGTGTCGTACGTAACATCAAGAAGAAGACAAAATAGCCATGATTCTATGCCCGCTCCTCCTTTTATCTATCTTTCTAATATTTGGACAGCATTAGAGCTTATATCACCAACCTTGGCATATCCCAGTTCCTAATTCGGGGAAGGGAATGGTTTTTAGTTGTATTGTACTATCTGCTATTATCTTCCAGTAGCAGTTGGCATTTTAGTTTCAGCTACTTAACGTTAAATAATAAAATAAGTACCGGCAAAATGGAAGGCTTAGCAATGACTATATCTGGACACAATACGGACAAAAGCAAGATAAACACTGAGAAAACCGTTTTAAATGAAACGACAAATGTCTACTTCGAATTGAGATATAATAATCTTCCTGCTGCAGAATAGTGCTTATATTCATGTTGCCACCAATGTAGGAGAGGAACAAAGAAATATATTGCGTTGCCTACAAGTTTTTTTGGGCAATTGCGCGCTCGTGCATGTGTTCTGAAGTGTTTGTCAATATGTATATGTATGTATGTATGTGTACTTGTGTCAGCGTATAGGTTCCATTTCCGCGCCACAAAGCAAACTATAAGTTGACATGCTCGGTAGCACATTTTTATCTAAGAATTGCGACTCTGGGTTTTCCTCTTCACTTTTATCTACTTCCTTCACTTACTTCACTTACACCTACAGCTACAACGGCAGTGGACGACCACAAAAACAACTAGGAAGTACGTATAGGAATAGACTGTAGCTAGGCAGGCCTAGACAAACATGTTAGCTGAAATGATGAGGTCAGCCATGGAGAAGAAAATTAGGACGCAGAACTTGAAGAAATTGTGAATTACTCGCCGTTTGTGATACAATGTCAGTTGGCAGGCCAATGAACATTTGAGGTACTTTCCCTATGCTAATGAAATATTCAAAGGATTTGCCATAAACTCATTCCTAAAACCTTGTTACCCAACTCAAGAGCTGGGCCTGAAGGATTGACACACGCGACAAATAAAAAAGAATTCCACCAGCCCAATAATCGCAATCGCACATAAATTTTGTCCCCAAGGCGTCGGCAAGCAAAAAAACCAGCGACCAGACAGGCCACAACAAATGAACGAAATTTTGGTAAATTATTCTAGCGTAAATAATTCAAGTGGTAATTCTCTTTTCCCATTCGTTTTTGTCTCGCCTTTGTCTTTGGTATTGAGCACAAGGTCTATTGTCTCCTTGCTGGGCACTTATATGAGGATTGTCTCCCAGTCTGATGGCCAGTTTGTTGTCTTTGCTCGACACACATCCCGTACCACTTTGTGCCTCGCTTGCCCTTTGTTGCTACTTATTTATGCTCTGTCTGACAATTTGCTTCCTTTTCATTGAACTTTTTTGTTTCTGGGCTCCACTGTGCTTTGAACTTGGTCGAGTTGGTCTCCAAATTGAAAACCAGTTGACCTGTAGAAAGCTTTCAATTGTGGGAAACGCTGCTTAGTTTAGGCGCTTCATCTCAGAGAGAAGGAAAACATTTAAGCTCAGAATAAATCCATCAATCTATTATTCCACTTGCGTAAAGTAACATAAATGTAAAGTGTGTCTTTTGAAAGCCTTTTCTGTTTTCAATACGATATATATACTTGTACTATAGTATTGAATATGTACACAAGTAATTCTAATTGAATTTCGAATGGAATGGAAAGGAATTATTTGCACAAACATTTCACAATTGTTTCCGTCGCTATCAAAAACGAAAACGCAAAACTGTTTAACCCTACTATGTGAAGAAAAAAATGTCCCTTTCTTAGACCCGATTCAATACCGGCTGAAACAGACTGATCTTTGCGAACCAACCAGTCTTTGCCGTTCTGCTTCTTTATGTTTTCGTTTGATGGAAACACTGAGAGCGTATTTAAGCCATTGAAGACATAAATTTCCAACTTTGCGTTCTATTCTTCATTTCGTGATTTTTCTTTGTTTGTACAATAACAACGGCCGAAAGGTGAACCATAAAAAGTAGAAAGTATTGATCGTATTTTACCCTATAAGTAATAGGGATGGCTCCGAGCATTTAGCTGAAACTTTGAACATAAAACTGTGATTTTGCTTGGCCCAGTCTCTCTGAATAAAAATATGATGAAAATTTACTTTTTCTTATCAAAACTGTACAGCGTGCCATTTGCCTCTTGCCTCTTGCAAAATTGGCATTGAACAAAGAGCATTGATATTGCTATTTAAATTGAACTCTTTTGACATATTTTAAAAATAAAACAAGTAGCTAATTCCAATCAAATTTGATTTAATTTTTATCAGTTATAAAGACATGTATTTTATAGGTGAAAGAAGATTTTGTACGTTGGCGTTCATAACGCCCTCTTTATACCCTGTACCCGTAGGGTAAAAAGGGTATATTAGGTTTGTGCAAAGTATATATATTCTGAATCAGCATGACGAGAGAAATCGATCTAGACATGTCCGTCCATCCGCCCGTCTGTCCGTCCGTCTGGATGAACGTAAGGATCTCAGAAACTATAAAAGCTAGAATAACCAAAGTTGGCATCCAGATTCTCCTAGGTCCGAGAAAGGACGAGTTTATTTTATTTTTTGGAATCCCCCCCCTTCCCCCGCTACAGAATTTCGTCAATAGTGTCCACATTTCAAATGCTACCTAAACCAAACTTTGCACACATAATTTATATATAATTGTCTGCTGTTGTTTAATTCGTTGTTGTTTATTCAATTCGGTCAATTCTAAGAAAAGTTATTAGCGAAACAAATTCTCGCCAGTACAACCCCCACAAACTGCAGCAAGGGAAGGGGGGGAAAATTAAAAAAAAAAAATAAACTCGTCCTTACTCGGACCTAGGAGAATCTGGATGCCAACTTTGGTTATTCTAGCTTTTATAGTTTCTGAGATCCTCGCGTTCATCCAGACGGACGGACAGACGGACAGACATGTCTAGATCGACTCGTCTCGTCATGCTGATCAAGATTATATATACTTTATGGGGTCGGAGATGCTTCCTTCTGTATGTTACATACTTTGCACAAACCTAATATACCCTGTTTACCCTACTGGTACAGGGTATAATTATCTACTGTTGTTTACAATTTTATCCAATTCGGTCAATTCTAAGAAAAGTTATTAGCAAAACAAATTCTCGCCAGTACAACCCCCACAAACTGCAGCAACAAGTTCGCTCTTCTTCTTCCTCTTTTTGCTGCTGCTATGGGCGCATATAACTCAGTGACGGAAGTTTACCTGGGTACAGGGTATTACACTGTCGGGCTTGCTCGACTGTAGCGTTCTCTCTTGTTTCCTTTAGTTTTATTTAATTTAAGTTCTCTATTGTTCTCTTAATCAATAAAATTTAGGATTGCGATTACCGATTTCGTACTGCACATACGGATATATGTGTGTTCATTTTGAAAATAATCCATAGAAGTTATGTGTGGCTGCACTGAAGTAAATTACATTTGCAATATCTTTTTAAAAATGTTTACTCCATGTACAAGAAAAACCAATATCTTCTCGTAGAGTTATTTATAACTACGAGTATTTATGGATTTTAGAAATGATTGCAAGCATACTATAAAATTGAGTCTATTATTTATTGGGCTATTGTTAGGTGGTTGTGCTTGCCAGAAAGTAGAGTAGGAGAAGTAGAATAAACTAGGAGATAAAGTACTTGAAAATTTGATTGGATTAACGTTCTGGTACCATGGAGCAGCGAGAGCTTACACAGCTTGGCTTTCTGGAGTTTCGAAGAATAGATGGCGGTACATCATCTTCATCGTCACTTATGAGTGCGTCAGGTCCAAGCTCTTGGTTGCGAATATAGCGTGAGACAATTCTTTGCGGCCGGCGCGACCAGTTTTCTAGCTCCTCCTTGTCAGCGTTTATCTGTGAAAAACCAGTACAAATGATATGGTAGTGTATTTGTTTAGCTATTGACTTACATTATCGCCTTTGAGGCGATCTAAGTTGGCGACACACACGTTAGCACTGCGTATGTTAGCCTGCTTTGTGAAAGCGGCGAAAGGAGCACTTTCCATATCTATGTTTGTTATGCCCTGATTTTTGAGCTTTTGTAGATAATTTATTTTGTCATTGTCGGTGTAGTCCGCAAAGGCACCGTCGGTGCGCGTCTGTCCTTCATAGAAGTCATTGGTGCACATTGTCTTACCAAGAACGGTTTGGAATCCATCTTCTGGTCGAGCAAAATCGGCCACCTCACGAGCAAGTTGCGCATCCAACGTAGTGGGCCGTTGCTCGGCCTTACCTCGCACAACCTAATTATATATCCTTTAAGTACGAAAGGAGTCATTTGGTCGATGTGAATTAGCTACTAACCACTTCGTGGGCGCTGCGCAACTGACCATCCAGAGCTTGCTCAGAAATCACCACCGTTCCAGGCTTTACGTTCAACCCCCCACTGGCGCCTATCCGAAAAAAAATCGGATCCTGAATATTGGCATGGTACACCAACTTAATTACTTCGTTCATAACTGCGCTTACTGAGGGCGCTCCCATCCCATGGCTAACGCATAGCACGGGACCAACCTTGTACATGGCATAGCGATTGCCAGACTTGGCTATGTTTACCGGATTTCCAGAGGGTAGATCCAAATCCTTCATCATGCGCTTTGCAAAGCTTAGCACACTTTCATCCGTGCTACCCATGACAACGTACTGTGGACAATATATAAAGGAATCATTATATTGATGGCTATGGTTTCCTTGTATTTGTCGAGCAAGCCTGACAGTGAAATACCCTGTACCCAGGTAAACTTCCGACACGAGGTAAATTTGCCTCTAGCAGAAGCAAAAGGAAGAAGAAAAGCGAACTAGATGCTGCAGATTGTGAGCGTAGTACCGGAGTGAAATTGTTTCGCTAATAACATTTCTTAGAATTAACAGATTTAGATGAAAGATGAAACAGAAGTAGATTATTACATATAAATTATGTGTGCGGTATGGACGAAAATCTGTAGCGGGGGAAGGGGGGAAATTCCAAGAAATAAACTAAACTCGTCCTTTCTCGGACCTAGGAGACGCTGGATGCCAACTTCCAGCTTCATCACTTCAGTTCTATGTCAACAAACTGCAGCATCAAGTTCGCACTTCTTCTTTTTATACCCTGTACCCAAAGGGTACAAGGGTATATTAGTTTTGTGCGAGTGCACATGGAACACACAGAAGGAGGCTTGGTAGACCCCACAAACTATATATATTCTTGATCAGCATGACAAGCCGAGTCGATATAGCCATGTCCGTCTGTCTGTCCGTCTGTCTGTCTGTATGAACGCAAGGATCTCCGAAAGTATAAGAGCTAGAATAACCAAACTTGGTATACAGATTCTCCTGAGACCGAGAAAGGACGAGTTTGTTCATTTTTTCTGATCCACCTCCCCACTCCCCCCCCCCCCCCCCCCCTATTACCGATTTTCTATAACTTCCGTAATTCTTAGAATTTTGAACTCAAATTTGGTAGTCACATTAGGTTAGTAATTATATATCCGTATACCAAGTTTCATTTTGATAGAATGATCGGAAAGAAAGTTATAGCCATATAACCAGGCCCAATGCACACATACATACATATGTACAAGTACACAAACACGCATAAGACACGATTCTGATGTAAATGTAAATGTATGTATGCATGCATGGACTATTTTATATTTAATTAGTTAATATGTAGTTAATTAATTAAATTAATTTAGCTAATTAATTTAATTTAATTTATTAATTAATTTAATTACTTTTTTGTGGGGTGGTACAGGGTATTTAAGAGTTGAGCCTGCTCGACTTTAGCATTCCTTTCTTGTTTCTTTTGCTATAACTCAGTGACGGCAGATTCTTTGGGTACATTGTATTTCACTTTCGAGCTTGCCCGACAGTACCGTTCTTTAGTTTTTATAGCCTGTACCCAAAGGGTAAAAGGCTATACTAGTTTTGCGTACTAGGCGTGCCCGACCCCACAAAGTATACTTGTATATATTCTTGATGAGGGTGACAAGAGGAGTCGATTTAGCCATGTCCGTCCGTCTAGACGATCGCAAGGATCTCAGAAGGTAAAAGAGCTAGAATTACGAAACTTGGTATCCAGGTGCTCAAAGGCCCTAGGCAGGTCAAGTTTTTGTTTTTTATTCTGATACACTCCTCCCACTCCCCCGCAACTCGTTTTTTTTCATAGCTACCGTAATTTTTGGAATTTCGAAATCAATTTGGTAGTTACATCCAGTTAGTTCTTATGTGTCTGATGCCAAGTTTCATCATGATAGGTAAATTCTGAAGAAAGTTATAGCCATAAATAAAATATCTGACCGTGCGCTGCCTGCAGCTCTGCCCTCAGCGCTACCCGGAGCTGTTGTTGTTGTTGCTGGTTTGGTTCAACTTTGTGCTGCATACATACACGCAAATGTATGCTGTTGAAACTGTACACAAACATGTCTCCACTACCGAATATATTGAAGAATTTGTGTTTAATTTAATTAAATAATTTAATTAATATAATTAAAAAAAATGTTTTTCAATATTTTCATTTTGGTGCGAGGTACAGGGTATTTAAGAGTTGAGCCTGCCCGACTTTAGCGTTCCTTTATTAATGGGATAGTGTCAACAAAAAGATGAATCGTTACAGCGTTACAGAGGGTTACAGTGATTATTGGGGATCAAATCGGATTGATCTTGCTTGTTCACAAAAGAAATTCTATACAGAATATGTATAAAAAGCAGGGTAATTATGAAATAAAATCAGAATAAACTTGGAAATATATGCGTATGCTTGTTTCCCTTTTTGATTTCCCATTTGTCTGCGAAAGAACCAAATCGTGGCAATGATTTTCAAATGTTTCCATGTACATCTGCTGAACACCATACCGTCATTTAGATGGCGACTGGGTCGCACTCTAGCTACCTTAGAACACTTAACTATGACATTTAGTTTCACTCACCTTGACATCGCCGAATTCCTTACGGAAGTCCATGCTGGCTGTGTCAAGACCCAAATGGTACAGTACGTCGGGTTTTAAGTTTTTGATGTTCTTAACATTAGACAATCGAACCGTGCTTTGTCCGCTGCATTTTCCGGGACATGTATCCCTACCGTCCATTCCCCCACGCGGCGGACCTCCACAAGTACCTTGCTGGGGTCCATATTCCGGAATAGGGCACATGCCACCATATTGGTTGTTATCGGCCATATTTCCCGGCCCACCGCAGCCGAAATTATTCAATCCGAATTGATTATTAGCCCCAGCCGTCCCGCATTGATTGGTGGCTGCTACTGTAGCTCCACCCATCCCGCATTGATTGTTGGCTGCTACTGAAGCTCCACCCATCCCGCATTGATTGTTGGCTGCTACTGTAGCTCCACCCATGCCGCATTGATTATTAGGCGCAATCCCGGCTCCTCCCACACCGCATTGATTATTTAGAGCCGCAGCAGCTACACTCATTGCGCAACCGGCATTATTGGCGTTATTGGTGGAACAAGCATTTTGGGTATTACTGGCTTGGTATTGATTGTTGGCGGAGGCTCCATTACTTGACCTCGGGCCACAGCTCGTGGAGTTGTCCGGCGGCATAGAACAGCTCTGATTGCTAAGCAAACGATTTAGCTGCTGACCCTGCTGCACAACCATATCTGGATGGATTAGAATAAAATGATCGAAAGCTCGTCTACCTGTTTCTATTTCTTCAAGACCACATACCTCGCAGATCGCTGACTTCCCGGCGCAGGTCGCATGAGGTCTTGCATCCAAATCGGCCGTTTTGCGATTGAGCCATTTTCATTCTCTGCAAACACATCGCACAACGACCACAGCGACAAGAAGCCATATTTCTCCCTATATCGCCGAACTGTACATTGAACTTTTGTGAAATATTGAATTTAGGAGTGTGTTCCCCAGGCTCAGCTGATTGAAAAAAGTCGAAGGTATGCAGGCACACCATTAATAGATTTGTTTTTATGCAACGCCTGCGCCCCACAAATCAAAATTTATATGCCGAAGTATACACACTAAGGGCTAAAAGTATCGCGCCGACTATTAATAACAATTGTGGCAGCCTTTGCAACATAAATTCCACCTGTAAGTGCTCGAGGCAATGGCTGCTGCCAAAAATGGGCAAAGAGAGAGACAAACCGCAAAGCAAGCAAACTGGATGGTTGAGAACGGGGGTTATACTACTAGTAGGTGCCAAGCTGTGTCAAATTCAGATGTAGTTGGTGGTCATGAAGCAGATAGCGACACCAACCACAAGAAAAAAACAATAAAGGAATGCTGAAGTCGAGCGGGCTCAACTCTTGAATACCCTTTACAACCCCACCAAAAATTATTAAATTAATTAAATTAAAAAATTAAATTAATTAATTAACATGCATACATTACATTTACATCAGGATCGTGCCTATACGTGTTTGAGTATTTGTACTTATGTGTGCAGTACATAATTGCATATGCCAAAGCAGTAACTACAACAACAGCTGCGGGCCGAGCTTGGGCAGAGATATTATTTATGGCTATAACTTCCTTTCTAATCAACCTATGAAAGTACCAAATTTGCGTTTAAAATTACAAAATCGCGAATAGAAGAGGCGTGAACAAACTTGCCCTTTCTCGGGCTTAGGAGAAACTAGATACCAAGTTTGGTTATTCTAGCTCTTATACTTTCTGATATCTTTGCGTTCATACAGACAGACGGACATGCAGACAGATGGGCATGGCTACATCGACTCATCTTCTCAACCTGATCAACCTGATCTGCCATGCCTCCTTCTGTGTGTTACATGCACACTCGCCAAAACTAATATATCCTTCTACCCTTTGGGTACAGGGTATAAATAGAAAGTTTTATCCCAAGGCGCAGGCGACGTACCTTTAATAAAAATGTACGTCCATGCGTAGTGGTCGTACCCGTTGAGGGACATACTCGTAGGTGTTGTGAGAATATGTGTGTCATTTTACTGTATTACTATCAACAAGAGAGAACGCTACAGTCGAGCAAGCCCGACAGTGTAATACCCTGTACCCAGGTAAACTTCCGTCACTGAGTTATATGCGCCATAGCAGCAGCAAAAAGAGGAAGAAGAAGAGCGAACTTGTTGCTGCAGTTTGGTGGGATTGTACTGGCGAGAATTTGTTTTGCTAATCGGCTGTACTATGTAGCATGCAACGTACATCGCTACTACTGTTGGCCGATCTGATGGTGGGTGTAGCGGCTAAGCGGAGCACGCGCTTGTTCCGGCTACGGCGGTCGTCGGCAATATGGGGCTGGTTATACTCTGTACATACAAGTAAAATGTACAAAAGTATATTAGGTTTGCGGAAGCTGAAAATGTAACAGGCAGAAGGAGGCGTGGCAGACCCCACAAAGTCTATATATTCTTGATCAGCATGGCGAGTCGATCTACCTCTGTCTGACTGTCTGTCCGTCTGTCCGTATGAACACCTGGATCTCAGAGACTATAAGAGGTAGAGACACCAAAAGTAGCACAAAGATGCGTTATATGTGTATTTTTTGGATTTTCCTCCCCAATTCCCCCATATGGGCGTTTCGATCACTAATATTTCTTGCTATTTAAATTCGCGTGCTTTTATTTACATCCTTACTCGCATATTTTGTATTTGGTATGACTGGAGGACTGGATAGTATATCGGAAAAAAGAAAATGAGTACGGAAAACTAAATTGTCGGCTTAAGGTGTTCTACCTCTGGACAATGACCTACCCTAACTGGAACAGCACCTCAAATTAATGTGAACTAATTTCGTTGGTTCTGGGTGGGGGCTTCTATATATTACATTTCCACTAATCAGCATATGGAAATTGTGCACACAAAAAAAAAGTCAACACTAACCTTGTAAAAATGTGTGTGCTAGACACAATCAACATGCGACAGCGCCAAATCCAATACTTTGGGTTATGGCCGCGTAAACCACACTTTGCAATATATTTTATAACTTTATTTTACTTTATACTTCAAATCGAGCTAAGCGCACTCCACTGTTCACTAGTAGAGTCACTTCTAAAAAGAAAGAGCTTGATTAGCGACGAAGACAGGCAACCTCCGTTCGCGCAAATTTCTCCTTTCTTTCGTCCTTTGACAGCGGGTGTCATGCCAAAAGAAATTAGTAATGACGTTACATATACTTTATCTAACCACCAGAGGGCGATAAATCCTCCGAACTAGGAACAGGCATAGAACAGAAGGGAACCAAAATACTCCTTTGCTTACTTCTGGACTCATATAAAAATTTAAAAATCTGTTCTGCTACGCGAGGCAAGCGCACTACAACTATAACTTGACATGAATATCATTAGAAATAACAAGTTTACTTTATGGTGAGAAAATATATTTCCCACGACGGTCCCTATTACAACAGTACAGTTATAAGAATGAAGAACCACAATGGAGGTTTTAATGTTACATTTTTGACCAAACCTATAAAATGATAAGATATAAACAGGTATTTCAAAGTAAAAGATATATATTAAATATATGCAGATTTCTTTCGGTCCTTCGGCCTTTTCTCATAATTACTTTCAGTCTCTTCATACCGACTGACATAAAAGCAGACTGGTTCCAATCGACTCTTCTCAGTAACAAAGTGTATA
Source organism: Scaptodrosophila lebanonensis (assembly GCF_003285725.1). Classification (NCBI taxonomy): domain Eukaryota; kingdom Metazoa; phylum Arthropoda; class Insecta; order Diptera; family Drosophilidae; genus Scaptodrosophila; species Scaptodrosophila lebanonensis. The sequence continues at coordinate 5,539,672 of NW_022060558.1, forward strand.
ATTGTCGGGCCATTATTTTATTAATGCGTGAGTCAATCATTGTAAAGTTCTAAGCCGTCTTTTAAAAGTACGCGTTTTAGTGGGCTTATTCGTTTATACCTATTTGTACGTATGTACATACAAGTATATCAAGCAGAAAAATTTGGTAATTTTTGCACCAAACTTTGTGCTATTTTCAATTAAAACTTTAATTATTTAAACATGAGTGTGCAAAACCGACAATATGCGAATCAAGAGAGATAGATAAACAAAAATGGCAGGCGAAAATAAAAAGAGCAAGGGCGGGTGGCTAGTAAGTGACAATAAGCTGTTGTTATTAGAAATTTAACAAATAAAGCTTGGGTTGCTGCATTAAAAATTGTCTCTGGACTAGTTTTGATGTGACAAGAAAAACAAAAATAAATTCTCGTATGTGTGTGTGTGTGTGTGTGTGTGTGTGTGGGTGCGCGTTTTTGTGTCTTATATGATACCCAGGCGTGCACACAAGCTGCTGCTCTTGTATTCACATGTCCTTGACGTGTTCTATGCTAATCTGAACATCAACCAAACATTTGCGTTTGACAGCACCAGCTTCAGGGTGCTTCGAGCGCTCAGCTCTTGATGAGCTGCTGACGTAAGCTCGGACAGTTGGGCTTCTCTCGGACCGTGTGCATGATAAATTGTTTTGCGACACATATTTTTGGGCTTTCTGAATGCCGAAACCAACAAACAAAAGCCTCTCGGCTCAACGTGTGTGCGTCGCCTTCAGCTTTGAGCTCATCAAGTGCAGTGCATCAAATACACACACACACACACACACACACACACACACACACACACACACATACCTATCTACCTATGTTTATATAGAATAGCAGTGTTACATACTATATGTGCGCGCTCAAGCTTACGCCTTGACATTAATAAAGCATAAAGTGGGCGTGGTCGTGGGCCCCGTGGTCGGTTATTACATTAATCTTTGTTCAGTGGCAGTCGCCTGCGTCCAACACTGACAGATGTTTTGATTTACTTCTTCATAATACGAGTACTTATAAATGTGTATTAATAGAGGTTCGGAAGAGTACGAATAATTGCTCGCTTTTTGGGTTTCTTTGCGCTTAAAGTGTCGCTCGACTTTTAATATATTCCGCCGTTTGTCGCCATTTTCCTCGGCATAAATTAAATTCGAGCAATCGTGGTTGGGTTCATTGCTGCAGTTGCCATATTTCTTTGCTGGATTTTTGCTGCTCGAATTTATAAATATTTTCCCCCATTTCGGACTGTCGCAAATTTGGCTCGACGCCAAACGCTCGCTACGTCTCGCTATTTCTCTCTGTCTCTTTGCAAGTTTATTAAAAATATAAAAATGTTTTGCAATAAAATCGCGGCAGCTTTGTTGTTTCTGTTGTTGTTACATCGCTTGTGCAATCATCGAGCGCAATCGTACAATATTTGTACATACAAGTACGAGCACATATTTGTTGATGTAGATGACCACTTTTAGTATACAATGTATTTTCCACGACTCTTGGTATTGGGTTTTCGTGATTATGTAAGCAAACTGGATATGATAGCTGTGTAAAATTATCGGAATATACTCAACAACGTAACAGCTGATCAATTTCTCAATATTTTAACTTATACAAAAATGGTTGAAGCGGAATTACAAAGAAAGTCCAATGAAAAGAAAACTTTATTTAGCATTTACTCTACGAGTAGATTCTACACTCTAGAGAGTTCCACAAGATCCCATAGAGAAAATTATACCTTTATGCACACTTTAATTTAAAATGCACTTATTTTCAGGTCTTTTGGGCCTGAAAATTTTAAGCCAAAAATGCAAAAGAGGCTATGTGGATTTCAAAGCGAAAATTAAATGTGGACTGGTGACTGCTTTCTATGCTTATAATAATTGAAGCGGCGCAAAGAAAAAAACGATAAAACAGTTTGAAAACTAATTCAATCAATTACTTAATTACCAAGTAAGAAAGCTAAAGTCGGGTGTCCCAACTTTGAAATACTCTGTACATATGTTTACAATAATTATAGAAAAAAAAAATAAGAAAATTTAAAAAAATTTGATCGATTTTACCTTTCTCGGTATTCGAACTCACGTAAAGGGTATATAATATATATATATATATATATATATATATATATATATATATATAGATATATATATATATATATAGATATATATATATATATATATATATATATATATATATATATATATATATATATATATATATATATATATATATATAAAATATACAAAGCAATTGCGTCTATGTGAGTGTATGTATGTTTATGTGCATCTATTTGTGTCTGTGTAAGCATTTTCGCAGTCAACCAAACAGCAACATCAACAACAGCCGCGGGCAGCGCTTGAGCAGCGCTGCAGCAGCAAATATATTTATGGCTATAACTTCTTGTTAAATCGGTCTATCATAATGAAACTTGGCACACGGACACATAATAACCAACTGGGGGTATTTCCATTTTAGTGCGAAATTCCAAGAATTACGGGAGTTACGATTTGCGGGGTAGAGGGGGGAGGGAGGGAAATTCCAAAACATACATTTTCTGCGTATTCACATAAGGCATCTGGGACTAAAATTTGGTGTTCCTAAGTCTTATAGTCTCCGAGATATAGGCGATTATACGAATGGAAAATCGGGAAAACCCCCATAGGGGGGAAGTGGGGGAAAATCAAAACAATAAAACAAACTCGTATAGCGTACACACATAAGGCATCTTTGTGCAAAATTTGGTGTCTCTAGCTCTTATAGTCTCTGAGATCTAGGTGATCATACGGACGGACGGACGGACAGACGGACAGTCGGACAGACGGACAGACAGACAGACAGGGCTAAATCGACTCGTCTTGTCATGCTGATCAAGAATATATATACTTTGTGGGGTCTACCACGCCTCCTTCCGCCTGTTACATTTTTAAGCTCGCGCAAACCTAATATACTCTTGTACATTTCATGTACAGAGTATAAAAACCGAATACTAAAATGTAAGTTTTTCCTATAGAACAGTAAGTTAATGATGTTGTCTATCTATATATATTTTCGAATGGTTTTTTATGTAAATTTGAAACACTCTGAATGAAGAATGTAGACTATTAAATATCTTTTAAAATCTTTTTCGTTTATAAATATATTGTAGTGAATTATATAATAAGAGGTCTATTGTCCTACGCATTATGTGGCACGAGGATGGCTTTTAGTGAATTGTAGTGTACGAATTGGTATTACAGAGAGAAAGGGATCGTTTACTGACTTTTAGTATGTCTATGGAAGCAGTGAAGGTTATAAGCCTTAAGTGTTTGGACAAAAGCTTTCGCTTCCTTTTACTTTAAAGAAACATTCGAGAAAAATTGTGTAAGACAAACGTATAAATATATGAAAAACGTTAAAAATTTTAAATCAGTAGGGTAGAAAGTAGAAAACGTCTTGCAAACGAAGCCGTTTCAGGACCTTTACTGCGATGAACTAAACGACAAAAAAGATTTCCTGAATTAGTGTATGAAAAGCATCTGTCCTTCAGACAGTTTGCCTGCTGAGGCTAAGGAACAGAAAAACGTAGTTGAGGTGAGATCACACATTATAATTGTAAATATATATATTATCAGGCCGTCGGTCATCTCAAATAAATGATGAGTGCCACATTCAACTTGCTTAGCACCAATTATAGTAAAAATAAAGATTCCATTTGAGCGAGCGTTGTACGAGTATTCTTCACATTGCATGTTCAACTGACGTTTATCACTGGCGGCATTGTGTTACACACAGCCCATGCAACCTAAACGAACCACCAACCAAGCAACCGACCTCGTCCAACCAGAGGCGACCACAGCCATGGCAGCAGCTGCTGCTGTTGCGCGGCCACATCAAATGCCACAACGAACTTGCAACAAACAGCACGGCGGTAACAGCAGTAAAAACAACAGCAGCTAGGCATTCAGCGCGTGCACTGCAACTGCAGTTTGCTGCCCGCGAATGAGTTTTTAAAAATGTAGCTGCTCGTGCTGAAAAATTGTCACGCACGTACAAACACAAACGAGTGAGAGCAAGGCGCAGCAATCAGCCAGTAGCCAGGAATGTGAAGAATAATCACGAATGAGGCATAGTGTTTGCACTGTCTAATTGCAGCTTGTGTGCCAAAGTATATTACTACTTTTGGGTCTAAGAGCTCTATTTATGACAGAAATAAATTGTTTACTTTAATTCTCATTTAACAAAAATGGCAAAAGTTCCAATAAAGTATCACTTCATTTGATGATTTCTTCAGCCCTTATGCCAACCCCGGACTTTTTCTTTGAAGCTATCTCTAAGTTGTTGTTTAACATTAATTTTTATAGCCTGTACCCAAAGGGTGAAAGGCTATACTAGTTTTGTGCGCATGTATGTAACACACAGAAGGAGGCGTGGCAGACCCCACAAAGTATATATATTCTTGATCAGGATGAGAAGCCGAGTGGATATAGCCTTGTCCGTCCGTCCGTCTGTCCGTCTGACCGCCTGTCCGTCTGTCTGTCCGTATGAACGCAAGGATCTCAGAAAGTATAAGAGCTAGAATAGCCAAACTTGGTTTCCATATTCTCCTCAGACCGAGAAAGTACGAGTTCGAGTTTTTTTTCGATGCACCCCCCCACTCCCCCGCAATTCATGTTTTTTCTTATAACTTCCGTAATTCTCGGAATTTTGAAATACATTTTGGTAGGTACATCCAGTTGGTACTAATGTGTCCGTGTGCCAAATTTCATCATGATAGGTCAGTTCTGAAGAAAGTTATAGCCATAAGTAAAATCGCTGCTCATGCGCTGCCTGCAGCTCTGTCGGCAGCGCTGCCCGCAGCTGTTGTTGTTGTTGCTGCTTTGGTTCAACTTTGTGCTGCATACATACACGCATATAAACACGCATAGGTACGTGATGTAAATATATGCTGTTAAAACTAAACATAAACATATATTCTAATTTAATTTAATAAATTAATACATTATTTTTTTTTAATAATTTAATTTTTAAAAAAATTTTTTTTTTTTAATTTTTCTTTTTTGTTGAGATTACAGGCTTTTTTACTGTCGGGCTTGCTCGACTGTAGCGTTCTATCTTGTTTATACTCTGTACATGAAATGTACAAGATTGGCAGACCCCACAAAGTACAAGTATATATATTCTTGATCAGCATGACAAGATGAGTCGATCAAGCCCTGTCTGTCTGCTTGTCCGTCTGTTCGTCCGTATGAACACCTGGATCTCAGAGATTATAAGAGATAGAGACACCAAATATTGCACAAAGATGCCTTATGTATGCACGCTATACGAGTTTGTTTTATTTTTGTGATTTTCCCCGCCACTTCCCCCCTATGGGTGTTTTCCCGATTTTCCATTCGTATAATCGCCTATATCTCGGAGACTATAAGACTTAGGAACACCAAATTTTAGTCCCAGATGCCTTATGTGAATACGCAGAAAATGTATATTTTGGAATTTCCCTCCCTCTCTCCTCTCCTCCGCAAATTGCGATTTTCTCTAACTCCCGTAATTCTTGGAATTTCGAACTAAAATTTTGGAAATACCCCCAGTTAGTAATTATGTGTCCGTATGCCAAGTTGTATTATGATAGACCGATTTAACAAGAAGTGATAGCCATAAATATATTTGCTGCTGCAGCGCCCGCAGCGGTTGTTGATGCTGGTGCTTTGGTTGACTGCAAACATGTTTACACAGACACGAATAGATGCGCATAGACATTCATACACTCACACAGACGCAATTGCTATGTAAATGTGCAATTATACACCCTTTACGTGAGTTGGAATACCGAGAAAGGTAAAATCGATCAAAAATTTTCTTTTAATTTTCTTAATTTTTTTTTTATTTTCTACAATTATTGTAAACATATGTACAGAGTATTTCAAAGTCGGGAAACCCGACTTTAGCTTTTTTACTTGTTTAGTCATCGGTCAGGAAGAACAGGTATTTTACAACTACATATATTTAATATTTTACTATACTTTTGGTTTAATGATTTATTGGATTTCTTGTTTTTGCTATAATTTTTGAATTATCGTAAGGAGGGCAACAAAATTATTGGCCTAAAATTATCGTATATAGTTTGTTATTGACATTTGTTTGTTTATAGGTATATAGATACGTACATATATTATGAGTTGATATTTCAAAGTATATCATCAAGCAGGCAGGAATGCTCACAAATATATAGGGTTTTCTACACCAATACATATACAGTTACACTGCTAATACTTAGTTATGATTAAACAGAGAATCTGTATTGTTTATTGTAAATTGCAAATGCTGATCTCAATTTCTAATATGTATAATTCTTCAAAAACAAAAATACCACATTGAATTGTTTCCCGTACTTGTGTATTAAATTTTGTTACTATGCCTCTAAAGTCAATCTTTTTGTACTGAGAAAATAACATTCAATTTCTTAAATGAAATCAGTTGCTTACATTGAATACAACATATTTCAAACAACAACGTGCATTGTATTCCAAAGTTTAAGTGCGCATAGATTTGCATTTGAATGCCAGATAAATCGTTGAAATGGTGGGAGAGTGGGGAAATTATAGACACAGAATGTCGCGGACAGACGGCGGTCAGCCGCAGCAGGATATTAACTGTCTGCCATATTGACAGACAGCGAAAATTTGTTGGTCACTTTATATAAAAGCAGTCGCTGGCACGAATGGAAAGCGTGCTACAGCGCTGGTAAATCTGTGGTTACATTGATGAGGAGGGGACTGAGAGGGGACTGAAGGGCTCGCCATCAGTTGGTGTGCTGCTGCGACTGCTAATTGGCATTTTGTGTCGTCAAAGCAGTCAATGCTGTCCCGCCTTTCTTTGTCGCTACCACTGCCTGCCATTTCTCTCACAAAGATGGCGAACGTGTTTTTGGCAATGTCAACTACGAGTACTTGCGACAAGCTTTAAAGCCACGCCATGACGTCGGCCGCATTTTAAACTCAATAAAGGCGTCAACATTAGCGCCAGTCAGCCGTTTTGTGTGCTTCTGATGCTGTTTGTAGTATGCGCATGTGTAAGCGGGAGTAAAAGGACTCTTCGTTGCGCCTGTTGTTGCCTCGCTGTGGCAACAAGCAAAGCAGAACTTGAAGTCTTGCAAGCCTTCGTCTGTGCCTGGCACTGATTATAAATTTTATTTGCACAGGCGTCGAGTGTCGAGCGTCGAGAGTCTAGAATGGGCACCAGGACGACGTTCGCCGTTTATGGTGCGTGTAACGAAATTGTCTACAAATTGGGGCCAAGTCAAGTCGCCACATGCAAAAAATGTCAGTTTCTGGCTTTATAGTTGAGCAAAGTGCGTCCGAGTGTACCTCTGTGTGTGGGTGTGGGTGTGGGTGTGTAGGTGTAATGTATATGTTGGCCCATTTTATGTCCGCATTAACTCAGCAGTAAAAGTAAGCCGAAGAAAAGAAATGTTTACTGTGCGGTCCTAAGTAAACTTTTATGCCCTACGCCTTCAAAAGAATAAAATTATTCAACGAAAATTTGGAAAAACTTTTAGTTGGAATGCAAAGTTTCCTTAAAAAACATTTGTATTCCTCGGGACTCTTTCAAATTTTCATGAATAACAATTCGCTTTGTTTTATAACATTTGTGCTGCATCTCACTTCTTCACTGGGAGCGTACATAATGGTACGATAGTACTTATTACGATATTTAAATGTAAAAAAAATGAGCCCATATTTAGACAGTCCGGGTGATAGAGTCGTTGTTTGTCATTTTGATTTTCTAAGCCGACAGTATACAGTATTTAAAAGAAATTTACTTTATTTGAAATATGAAAGCATGTTCACATTCTTCGTCGTTCAAGTCGACGCTTTCCAGTTATCAATTTTAATGGATCGCTGATTTAGGATATTTTCAACATGTGCCAGTTTATTGGGGTTAATCGAAGCTTTGGGTTAAACCAAATAAATCTAATTGCGTGGTTTCTGTGGCCCCTTGTTCATGTATTGAAGGCAGCTGAGAAATATTTCGGACAGAAATTCGACTTAAGGGTGTACGTCTGCGGTTCATCTAGAATTGCGGTGCTGGTGGAATAATTCTTCTAATTGTATAACACAACGTTGGGTACAACGTATTGCGCTACCAGCATTATTTCCAGATAAATTTAAAGTAAATTCAATTAAATCGTCTTTTCAATTTTTGCAGGTTATGCACTTTATTTTTATAATACGTTGGCATCCAATAAATTGACATATATATAATAGAATGTGATATTTGAGTAACTCCCGGAGTCCGCACTAAATGTTTATGTTTAAATTATGAAAAATAATATAATATATTTTCTTTCACTTTGTTGTTAATTACATTAGCTGCAAACGTCTTTCAATAGTTTAAATAATGCCTAATTGCAGATTATGACACTTAAGATTTGAATGTAAGATGGCATAAATATACGGATCAACTAGTTTGAGGCATTATTAAATAATATTTAATTTACTTAGTTGTTTAAAGTTGTTTAAGTTTAAAGTATGTATTTGTTATAACGTTTGAATCAATTCAACTTTGTCGGGCTGGGAAATAATTCAAGAAATAACTATTTAAATTTGATGGGACATAACATTTAATCAGCCAATTTTTGCCTTCGATATTGACCTTTTTGCGGACATGTCCACCTTCAGATGTTATTGGTTTATAGATTTTTGTAATGTAAGTCCGAGTTAGAAATATACAATTTCTCCGCTAATTCCCTTGATAACATACAACATTATTAAATTAGTAAATAGAAACTATGCTTCCAATCTTGTGCTGACTTAATAAAAACTACATTGGCAACTCCTAAAATTGTTCGTTTAAGGAGTCTGAGGAGCCTAATCGGTATTGATATAAGAAACTTGTTAGTTGTAGAGTGCACGTTGAACTCGACGTCGAAGTTATGGAGCGTGAAGGAATTGTAAATATGTATGTACATATTCATGTATATAAGCAACAATGCATGCATTCCAGCTCAACGTAGTTGCGTGGCCACAGACATGTACCAATATAGAAATATATGTAAATGTGAGTTGACTTCCTCGAAGCTGTTTGTTGGCCACTGAATTGCAGCGTCTTCTGAACCCGACCTTTGCCTTCTTCTTCACATTTCACATTCTGAGTGTGCTATATTTGAAGGCTTCATTCCACCCATGTGCTCCATTATTCAGCCACTCGGATCATACTCAGAAATGAGCACTCACATTAAACATGAAAATCTTATTATGCAGCAACTCGTCATGTTCAGGCTTCAGTATCAACATTGTGTGCGACACGTACTTATATTGTCTGATGAAGCGTTAGGAGCGACAACGAGGATTCATCAGAGACTGAGCCCACACGTCCATATGTTAATGTGATTGTGTTGCCTAATGCCTTTTCACCTTGCGTCCTCTACGCCCACCAAATGTTTGGCCTGCAGGAAATCAAAGAGCCGATGGCCACATGGAATGAGTATTGGATGGACTGTTACTGCGTTTTTATTCAATTACGCTGCCCGGTGACCGGTCAGTAGTCAACACGGTTGTTTGGCTTTCATGCTTCACTTGACGGCGAAGCTCATTTTTGCTGGCTCGCTGGAACAGGTTAACTGTATTTACCTCTTCAGGTTTCATTAAACTCGCAGAATTTTCGCAGCATGAAAGCCTGAAAAAAAGGGGTGGAAAAAGGGTAAATGAAAAGCCATCATGGCTGCATCGGCTGCCCTCGAGTGCTTAACTTGTTTTAACCTCGTTTCGTTGTTGTTTTTGTTTTCCCTACTGTTGTTTCTGTACGTACTTAAGGCACGTAGTCTTTGTTTTAATGCTCTTCATTTCATTTTTTTATACGAAAAAACCACAAAGCTGGCGCCAGAGTATTCAATTAAAAACAATGGGCGGCAGCCGACCAGAGCAAAAAAATACTCACAAAAAAGGAGTAAAAGGACTAAAGCTAATACAACATTTCTGGCAGCATTGAATTCAATTTAAGCGACGTACCGTGCGTCGCATTCCTGGCCGATCAAATGTCGAATGGGACTGAAACGCAGCCTCCGATTTTCATCACATCGTCATTAGTTCATAGTCATTGTTTTTTATATCACCTTGGTCAAACTAATTTCTAGGAACTGAACAGTAGTCTGCTTAAGGGATATCGAAGACATCTTGTTTTTAAAGAGATAATATCCCATAATGTTCAAGTATCCATTCGAAGGTATAAAACAAACATCCCAAGACTTATCTATTCGAAATTATAAGTGTATGTTATGATGATATATTATAGTTAATCGAGTGCATATTAATAATTTTCAGGGTTCGCTTTATGCATTTGCGTTTAAGATTCAAAAAAAAAAAAAAAATTGATTGCAGAATTTTTAAGACAAAAAATTCTATTTTCGTTTGTTAAATCAGTTTTACAATTAAAAAATTCTTCATTATTATACTAATACGAGTATATGATTTGGGAAAATAGTACATTAATGTCATCTTGCATCATAAGTCGATAGTATCAGTACCCAGTTTCTGAGTGTCATCCATGTGTGCTCTGCGCCATCCATTTGACCGGAAATTGTGCCACGAGTGGTGACAGCATGGTAGGTGAGGAGGCGGCTATGCTGACTAGGGTGCCAGCATTAGCAGCTCAACATCATTAACCACCATTGCTCTGACTTTTCCCACACAAACGCCTACACGCAGACACACATTTGACCTGCGGTTGTTGCATTTGATGTTTGTATTTGCAATACAACTTCCACTTGAATTTCCTGAATTTGGGGGCCTGTGTTGCATACTTTTAGAGACAGTTTGAAATAAAAACCCCTTTCAATATTGCCTTAATTTGCACATATCCCTGATTATATATCTATTATGAATGATAAACATTTTTCCAATAATACGATAATTGATAAACAAAATATTATATTATTAAAGTAAATGGGTATTGATTTTAAATTGATAATGATAATTGATCCTGTAGCCTGGTAAAATCATGCGTAATTGATTACGTTATTTGTATTTGTGCCAGAAAGGATTAACGTAATTCATGACGTTTATCTTTGGATTTTAGATTTTGTAGTGCTTTAGTTTTTAAATCATTAAAATCGGTATCACAGTACTACTGAAGTTAAAGGACTGTGGGAGAGAGGCCAAGTCAAAGGTGTTTAAGATTCGGATTGTGTGATTTTTTATTTCACTCTTTAAACATTTGTCCCTTTTTCTAATGTATGGTTTTTGCTTTTATGTTTCAATTTAATTTAATTTTATTCACTCTACTTTTAATATTGTGTATTTACAAGTGACGTACATAAGTATATCCTAATATACAAGTATAGAGTACAGACAACTTAGTCCCTTCTACGTAATTGAACAAAATAGAGAAATATATGATGTTAAGCAACAATTGGCAGTATAAAGCGAGATAAAATGCTTACAACAACTATTTATTTAATTTATTCAATATATTGCTGTTAATTTGTTGGCTATTTGCAGTTATTTGTACTTTTAGTTAAATTCGTTAAAACTTTCAGCGAAATTGGTAGAAATGTTACTTAATAGATTTTATTATGTTTCTGAATCGAAAACTGAGTGCCTTTTGCAAATCAATATGAATGTTCATGCCCACATTAAAATTACCTGATCACTTAATTTTTATATAATTTATTACGTAATGTACCGTATAAAATTTTAATCCCTATTTACTAGAGAAATGGTTGTAAGGGCTGAAATTTTGTGTGTGTACTAAACCTAAGTGAGTATATAGGGGTGCGACGGCAAACGGCTTAAAAAATGGTTGGGTCAGCAGTCGTTTATTTTGTTTTCCGGCTGGCCGAGCACAGCATTCCACGCCTGTCATTACCATTGCCATTAACCACTGACCATTATCCATTGTCACCTGCTGTTGTTTAATTTTCTGTGTCGCACGGGGCCTGTTGTCTAATGCAAAATTTGTGTTGCGTATACACAATGTTGCACTTGCCACAACAGAACGTGTTGTTTTCCCTCTTTGGACCACTTTATTTGCCTGCCATTTCATTTGTAATTTATGCATGTTGTCTTATTGGTCAGTGCGCTGCGAAAAGTAACAACAACGATGTGAGTTTAGAATGGCACACACGTCCTCTAACCAACGCATTCGTCCTCTTATTGATGACGCGCTAATGTCCATTGACACTGCTAATTCAAGCCTGATAGATAGGCTCCCACGTCAGGAGCCGTGCCGGCTATAATTGAATTTCAACTACTGCTCACCAGAGGGATAGGTGGCATAACTTATCATCGGAATGACTTTAATTAGCCCTCGATTTCACTCCGTGCGTATACGTAATGTGCAGAGTGTATTGTTATTGAATGCCGCGTACGCAGCACTGTTGCTATTTACTTTTAATTCGATGTGATTGCCATTCTTTAATTTAATGAGTTAACGTACACATTACAATGACTTTTTATTATGCCGTTCAATATAACGCCATAATAAGTGAAATTAAGTAACTTATACAACTATGGTAATGAACACTACATTCGGTACAACGATTGAGTTTACTTGCCTTGCGTATGGGACGAACAATTATAATTGTTTAAAAATAAATACGCTCAATACCAAGGTATCGTTGAATGAGAAAATGTAAAATGTAAATTGTCAAGTGAATGCAGTTCCCCTTTTGAAACAAGACATAAATAAATAAGAACGTCACTTGCTCATATATGAACTTGGGCAAGCAGATCATAAATATTACAAGTAGTACACGCACAAGTGAGTGCAAGAAAAAAGGGTCGCTGAAACCCAAGACAGACCATAAATAAGCATCTGGTATGCGATTAATGCGATGTCCTATGCAGGTCAAAGGAAGAAACAGCCAATAGGAAATGCAGTCGCCATATAAATAGGAGAAGGAGATATGTAAATGTAAATTAAAGGGAACTGCAGAAAGAGAAAGTAGATGTACACGCTAGCAAATAAGTGTAGATCTCAAGTAAAAATTGTGTATGAATTAAGCAAAATTTTCAATAATAAGTTTAGTTTTGAAGGCCCTCACAATAATATATTTTGTTTCCATAAAAACAATTAATGCTAATGTAATGTTTGTATATAAAGTAGCATTATCTTTAGATATATTTGTTAGTTGTTGTTGAGACTGTTAAACAATATTGTTCATAATGTGAAAAATAAAAATGAACATAAATGTTCAAACAAAAATGATATTGTTCTCATTGTATTTAAATTTAAAATTTTCAACTCGTGTGCATTAAAAACTTCAATTTTTCGTGTTGGCAGTCACTTGCACATAATATTTATGTTTAAAACACACCATGGCCAGAGTTGAAAGGCAGAAAAACAAACCAATCGAAAGGAGAACTACTCTGCCTTTGCCCGTCCTAGGCGGTCTGCCACCACGTCTGAGTGTATGTGCAGGATGCATGTATATTGAGTGTGTGTGTGTGTGTGTGTGGACGAGTGTGAGTGCGAATGTTGCTGGCATTCCATGTCGGGAAGGCGGGCAGGCAAGTGTTAATAATTGCGCCTACGGAGCATGCGGCCTCTGTGGCGCAGTTGGCAGGATGTTGCGACCCATGTGACATTAATAATTTAAATGCGCGATGATGTCGCCGACTGCCACCGCGGCAGCGACTGCGACTGCGACGTACTCTCGTAACATTTTACGATAATTGTTAAACGAGGCTCCGTCGCGCAGTGTGTACAAAAATTAATGATTAAAAATGTAAATGGAAATTTGATAAGGCATGCAAATAAAAACAAAAGCAATCAAAATCAAACGAGCTGCCAAGCAGCAAATACAAATGGAACGTGCGGCCAAGTTGGGGAAGCCACACACACTCGCTCACACAACCACTCCCACACTCAAACTTACATGCACACCTCTAGAGTAATTATATACAAATTATGAGCAAACATTTGCTGATAGAAAATAAATGGATGGCTTGGGTTAACACCGCATGATTAAGTGTCGGCACGTGTGCTCGCAGCTGGGATTGTAAAGGCAGCCAAACAAACTGCCAGGCAATCACATTAATAGTCGAGCAGGTGTAGTTGCGTTATTGTAGGACTTGTAGAGATGGGGCCTTTATTTGTGAGTCATATTCCTCTCCACGTCTTTGTCAACAACCGTTTTGACTCAACTTCTCAATATTTCCAAGCTACTAAAGATAATTTTCCAATAAGAATGCATTATTAAAATGCATAAAAATGGTCTGATAGAAATGTTGGTCTGGTAAAGGTAATTCAAAGTATTGGAGTCAACTTAAAATCGATTTGTTACTAAGCCTTGATAATAACATCAATAACATATTAATTAGATTAATTGACAATATATTTGTAGCTAATTCTAATGTATAAGTGCTATTCATTGTTTATTTACATTTCATTTATTTGAACACAATTCATCGAACTTTAATTGATTGATTATTTTATTAACAAAGCTCACTTTCTTATGCTTTCTTATAATTCAAAAAGTTTTCCGTTTGTACAAGTTTTGTTAAAATTGTTTGCCAGAATGCAACGATTTCCGAAAGCTTGAGAGCCAGAGTCTCCAAACCTACTATGCAGGTTTTTCTGAATTTCCCTGACTTTTGAGTAATTTATTGATTTTTTACTGCCCACTTTTGTCGCAAAGCCATTAATTGTTGTTTTAAATGTGACTTATTTGTTACTTACAAGTGGGCGCACGCACGGAAAGCCTTTATGCAGTTACGGTGCAGTTCTGGGAAATTCTAGGAAATATTATCAACAGCTGCATGATGCTAGCCAAGCGAGTCAAGCTACCAACTGCAGCAGCCGTCTCCCAGTCTGTGGGCGAGCCATTCAGCTTTAGTACCAACCCCCGCTTCCTCAGGACCACCTGCAGCTCATTTTGCTTTGGCTGTCTTGATGAGTTTGTCAGTGGCAAACATGTGTTGCACCATACAAAGCAACACAAATGCACACAAGCACATAGGCACACACACAATCAGACACATATGGGCCAAATGCGCAACAAGGCAAATAGTCAAGGCAAACAAATTATGCGAAAAAAGGAACTAAGAAATGAAAAACCATCTGCCGACGTTAATGTAGCCAAAGCCTTGCTGCCAAAAATAAAAAAGAGAAAATTCTGCACAAAACCCCACGCACAAACACAAATGCACATATTTTTGTATATTTTTGTATTTTTTCATTACACGCAGATGAAGGTCGGCCACTGCCAAGAGTGAAAGTGCAATATGACGCTATGACGTCACTCGCAGTACGAGTATGCAAATGTGGTGGCGAGTGGGTGATGGTGAAGCACAAGGGTGACAGACTAGGTCTCAAGTCTTGAAACAGCCTTAATCCTAATGTAATTTGACATAAATTGCAAGCGACCGGAAGTCAACTCGCAAGGCAGTCCGAGTAATGAGAAAAATTGTAGCATACTTTTCTGGGCCCTTAAATTCAAGCACTGCAGTCATTTAAATTGTTATTAAAAACGTGCATGTGGCCCAGTCCCTTAGCACTCCCCCCACCCTGCCGGCCTGTCCGCATGATTAGTGAATTGTGTGCAACGCTCTGTCCAAATGCGGTCCAAATGTCAATCTTCATTTGGCCATTACCCATTTGGGATTGCACTCGCTGTCTGTATTGTTGCTGCGCTTTCATTTTCATTGCAATATTTTGGCGTTTTTCTCTGCTGGCGCTTCCTCTTCTTCTTTTTTTTTTTGTTTTGTGGCTGACAAAATTCGTTTGGAACAGTGCCAACTAATGTTTATGATTTTGCACAAAACAGCTTCCAATTAAAGTTGCGCCGTCGTCGTTATTGCACTGTGGGACCTATGGAAAATACGGAGATTGTTTCTGTTTGTTTCTGTGAGTAGATTATGATTTGCTAACGTGACAACCACTTCCAGAAGGGAACCTATCTGTGGGTATATTTTAATGTGTCAACAGGAATGCAAACTGTGCAAACTTCCTTACAACAAATAATTTCAGACTTAACAATAGTTTAAGGAAATACACGTATGAGGGAACTAAATTGATAGTTCATTAAAAGTGGCGATATGGAATTTCGAAACAATTTTGTTTCAAATTAATTTTGAATACAAACAAGGTTATAAAATGCAGTGACCTGCTGGGTAACTTTCAAAAATGCTCTTGAATTAAACATATTGTGGAAGGCAAAACGTAGTAGAGAATACAACACTACACAATTACAAAAGACGTCTTCTTTATTTGGTGACTCATCAGAGACTGAGCTCGAGCGAATTGCTCGAGCTACAGGGTACAGCGAGATCGGGAAAACAGCTGATAGGGTTGCCAGAGTTCTTATGTACATACTTATCCTACTACAATATTACATGGTTGCCAGTTATACAAAAGCCGCAGATCAAAACTTCAACGCAATTAATATTAATCTGTAAGAAGAGTACGTAAGCATATACCTATAGTGTTTAGTCATTGGTACTTCATTACACACTTAAGTATGCAAACTAATATAAGCTTCAGGTGGGAATTATTCTTCAATTCTGTGTGCTAAAATAAAAATATTTCAAGGCGGTTATATCGGATTTTGAAAAGATACATTTTATCCTTACATTCTTAGACCTTTTGCACTGTGCCTTGTTTACGCGTCCCATGCTTAACAGCCGCCAGTTTGAGTCTGCCTTTATTTTTTGTGCTCAGCTTATTTCGAATCCACTTGGCACACTTTCATTACACTTTTCATTGTTGTTGCGAAATTGTTGCAACGCTGTTGCAAAAATTAGCAGGCAAACAGCTGTTGACTGCAATGATGACAACAACGGCCAGCTGCCGCATCCATTTGGAATGTCTGTCTGCCCCATCTTCTCTTTCTTTCCTCTCCCTCTCTCTCTCTCCATTTGTCTGTCCGTCTTTTCTATTAGCAGCATAAGTAATAACGCGGATACGGCTCGATGGCCACAATGCGAAAATTGAATTGAGCCCGCCTGGCTTGTAACGATTCCTATGCTCAAAATAAATAGTTTTTAATTTGACTTTATTTGCAACACAGTTGGGCCACTCTCCTTTCTCTTGTTAGGCGCTTAATTTCAGTCGACACTGTTGCGGACGGCAGTTTACTTAAGCGGCTTAGGCAGCACACATGCATGCACGCATACACGCACACACATGCACATGAAAAGGAAAAATCACATTCTTGGAGGCACTTCGGGGGCGTAGCTTAATGCACTTCCTGCACACATACTCGTACATACAAACGAATGTACATAGACATGGATACAAGCATTGGCATGACATGAAAGGCAAAATGGAGTGCCACAAGTGCAGCTCATACATACACATACACTCATCCACACACACACACACGCACACACACACACTAGCTCATCGCTGGGCTCTACAAGTTCATTTTTTGTTGCAGAATTTTATTTATTTATCATTTTCATGTGAAGCTGCAACAACGCCTGCCTTTTAAAGCGAACTCAGTCGCATGTAAAAAATGTATTCGAAGCGTGCCGCACGTGCAATGCATCAACGGCAGTAACACCTGCAAGGGAACAAAGTGATGGCAAACGCTGCCATGTTTAACATTAATGTTCCCTCACATAATATTGCTGACGCCAGTTAAAATCATACAAGTCTGCATAGATAGATGAAGATATTCGCCGGCGGCATGTCTCACTCACATGCATAACACATCACATGCCAACGGCAGCTCATGTAAAGTTAAAGATCCGATTGCAAAGCTGCCAAGATAAATCGCAAGCACAAAAAAGTACTGGGACGCACTTACTTGACTTGGCCAACTATTGAGCCTTAAGTATAAAGATGGATGAATTACTCATAACTCACGCTGATTGAGCTTAGCTTTTAGCTACTTGTATGCCACAAATATTGTTTCCATTATATTTATAATATTTACATATAAAATAAAAGTAGATCAAACGGCTCTAAGTAATCGTGAAAATTAAATGTAATTATATATACTTATGTTTAATAGCATTACTTTAAGAAAAACTTAAGCAGGTGCTGAGGATGAATGGAGCTACTGAAATACGGAAGAGTTAATCTAATTATTAATTAAGAAAAAAGTTCATTGACCATATAATGATATGTTGTATTCCTAATTCGACGATGTTTTCAGTTCTCGCGACGGCATACTTAAAGCACACGCGAAAAATAACGTTATAATAATAAGCATTGATAATACCCTGCAATTTAGTTACAACTGATGGTTATTTAAAATAAATATTAGCTATTCGATACCGTTCAGTTAAATAAAAGCTCAGATGCACTGAATGCAGTTCCCAATTCGAACTATGAACTGGAAATTTGGGGTAGTCTCCTTTAAAAAGTTATATAGTATAGCTCTCTATTGAATGTCAGTAGCTTTATGGCCGCATAATGTTGCCTGCTTGTCTTTTTGTGCATACAATTTTAGTATTTCCCTTTGCGCGTTTGCTGCCCTCAATAATTTGCCTTTAATTAATTTCGCACAAAGCGCAAACTTTTGTGCCTGCTATTCAAATTAACCCAAAAATAATGGAATGTACTGGGGCCAAGTGAAACTAAGCCCGAGTCCGAGTTTACGGCCTTTGTAGTCCCCGAAGTCTAAATGTGGGTACACTGATAAAAAAATGCAACGAAATTTAAATATTTACACGTAGATTTAACTATTTTTACCATCGATTTTTCACTACAGTGTGTTTTAGTAAATATGAAGTGTGCACACTTAATTTTTTAATTTAATATATTCGTAGTAAATTTGAAGTGCTGGACTATTTAATCTAAAGTGTTGACATATTCAAATTAAAATGTAAACATATTAATTATGAATACTGTCATATTCAAATATTTACTATTTTCATATTTAATTTTAGATGTGAACATATTAAAATCCAAATGTGAACATATTAAGATCCAAATGTTAAAATAGTAATTATGAATATGATTCATATTCAATATTAACTATTTTCATTTTAGATTTTAATATTTTTAATATTTGATTCAAAGTGTTCCCATAGTCAAATTAAACAATTTCATATTAAGAATAAATTATCGATTTATTTACTATCGATAATCGAATTTTTATTTTAATTCAAACTCAATTAATTTTTAGAGTACATGATAATAATAGTAATAACAATAATAGAATTTAAATAGATCTATATTTTACATAGCTTTTACCGTTGTTATTCAAATATACATGCAATGGGTGGCTTGTAAAATATTCTATATCCTTAATAATTAATGTTCGATCTTTGTGGCCAACTTCATAAGCTTGCATATGTTTACAAAATCGTTCAACTTTTATTTCATTACAAGCAGCGTAGATTTGAGCTTCTTCATAAAAAAAGAAAAGCAACTTAAACAATTTGATATTATTTTCGTTATTCCCTAAATAATAGTTTTTTTTATACAAAACTCCTTTAAATTCTAAATTTTCACAATATTTTAAGTGATTGGACTTAAACAATTTTGAATAGCATACATTTTCCAAACATTGTATGTCTGTTATAGATTTGTCTGTAAAGCTATACTTATCAAATAATGGTGGAATACCTGACTCATAACTTAGCAAGATGAAAAATGAAGGCACTGTTTTATAGCTACCGATCGACATTCATTTTTTCTCGATGTAATTGAAGCTAAATATGCTTTAGATGCTCTATGTTTTGCCTCAAACCGCATAACCCATGCATATTTCAAAGGCCCGCATTTTAAAATAGCTGTAGGGTAATGCACGAGAAAATGGTGTTTAGGTTTTAGCGTAGGTCCATACAAATTCACATATAGCTCATGGTGCACTTTTATTTTTGTTTCTAAGTTTTTTAAATCTTTTGTTGTAAATTTATTTTGAAACAGAATGTCAATAATTTCCAAAAGTTTTGTAAATAAAATCCAATGCTGAATACTTTCTGGAATCAGATCTCCGATTATTAAAGGCAAAAACTTAGCGAAACAAAATTTTTCACTAGCTGTCATTCTAAGTTCATTTTTCTTAAGTTTAGTTAATTCTAGCGGTCGTGACGAGTTCTTTATTTCTATTTCGCCATAAGAAAACAGATTTTTTCTACTGTTAATTGTTGATAAACATACAATTTTTTCATTAATTAAAGCGTTTAAGGTTTGACAAATACCGTAAACACATACGCCTTCTAAAACATCATGCATCAAATCAAAATAAAAGTTTTCTGTTACGTGGAAGTTTTTTAGTTCGTTGAATATACAAACAGTTTTAATACCAGTCTCTAAAAAATTATTTGCTTCCAAATCATTTTCATAACAATTTTTATCTCTTAAATACTCTTTGTGCTCTTCACTGTCTGATTTCATTTCTAAGCTACTTCTTTTACACACTCGACAAAATCGCTTAGCCTTAAATGATTGAACAAAACCAAATATAGAATTCAATCCTAAGTTATCTCCTAAAATAAGGCCTAAAACAAAATATATTTGTTTTGATCCTTCAGGTATTTGTATTTCAATTCCATTTTCTAATTCTTCAAGCTCACGAAATAAGTGGTTAAAAATGATTTCATGGTCATTTCTTTTCAATGCATGTGATGGAATATATGCAAACGGGAAAATGAAATCTAATTTGGATAATAAATGCTGAGGCAAGGTTGGAAATGAATAATAGCAGCCACATATAGAAGATACATGAGCTCCTAAAGCATTGTTTATTTGAAAGTCATCAAAATACAGAAAAAATGTAATCACAATGTCATCAGGAAGAAAATTCTGCAGTTTGTTTGCAAATGTTTCAGAATTTACAAAGTTAATAAGGTTACCTTGATTTTGAAGTAATTTTTTATTTTGAAGTGTTAGATTCAAAACATTAGGAAGTTCAAAAAATGATTTAATTTGAAATTTTATAGGCATAATATGGATATCTATTTTATTCGGGAAAAGAGATGCATTTCCTTTTTTAAATTTAGGGCCGATTTTATTTGATACAGTAAATGACTTGGGATCTTCAAATAAATGCATTTCTTTTAAAAATTTAAAAAGCCGGTATTCCGATTTTATTTCCTCAAACGGGCTGGTTAAAAAGGAAGTAATGCATTCGAGTGCTTCTTTAGTTTCAGAATTGCATGCGCTGTAATAATTGAGAGCTTTGGAGATAGGCGAAACCAATTTAGTTATCAGGTATTGAATAGCAGTTACTTCATTTCTAGGCATGAAACATTTAGAATGCAGCCCAAGTGTTAATTGAAGACATTTTTTTTTTAGATCTGTTATATATTCCTGGATATTAAAACTGTCGTCTAAATCAAAACTATTATATTTTACTAAACAGGCTTTTTCAATTTGTATTTCATGTGAATGGAAATCCGGGTTAACCATATTTTGAGAAACAAAATCTTCATAAAAGGAGTCACCAATCGCATTTTCATGTGTCTTACATAAATGTTTTCTAAATATACAATATTTCAAAAATAATTGATTGCAATTGTTAATTTTGCATTGTAACGGGTCACAGAACCCAGGCTTTTTTAAAACATGATCATTTTGTAAATGATGGATTAATAAATCCGCAGTGTTAAATTTTTTGTTACATCGAAAGCATGGAAACATTTTTACAGCAATGTTTTATTTTCACTTTCTCATAAAACTTAATAAAGCAGTTAAGTTTGCAGACTTTACATCATAAGGCGTGTCAATTTCATAAAAGTATTTTTGTATGAATAGCCATGGAAACTTCGAAGCTATTGGATAATGCAGATTTAGGGTGTTAAAAAGTTTGAAGCAAACATCCAAACAATCAATAAATGAATCTAATTTGTATATTGTTTTATCAAAGTATACAAAGAACGACTTTATATCGTTGGAGTTCACGCCTTCCACAATGATAAAAGGTTGAAGTGTATTTGAATTACCGTAATTTTTGCAAATAAGATTGTTTACTTTACGCTCGTAGTCCCCAATTGTATCCAAACGAAGCACGAGACTTTCCTGTGAGTCCAATAAAGTTACCCGTGTTCTTGAAGTCTTTGATTTAGATGAATGCCAACTGTTAGAAGGTAAGACCGACGGTAGAAGAGCTGTTATTATGTAGTCCGAAGAATCTAAAATATCAGTGAAATATATTTTTAATTGTAATCAATAATTCAAGCACAGCAATAATATATAAAATTACCAATAGATTCCGCCGACTGAACTTGTTCCAATAAATGTTTACATGTAGCATTGTGAATATTTTCCTTATAGTATATAACTATTTTCTTTTTAAAATTATCCCATTTAGATAATAAAATAGATTCTTTTCCTGGATACGCAATTGTAAAATCAAGCTTGATCTGCAAAACATAATTTAAAAAAAAAACTTCAATGATTTACGTATAAAATAATCTTGTAAATGTTGGATGATTTCAAAAAATGTAATATGGGTAAAGCTGAAGTTAAAAAGCTCAAATAAAACTAAAAATATAACTGAAGAACTAAACATTTGGAAGGCCTGGAATCTTACCAAATCCACTGCACGAGAATCGGTATACTTCGGCCATTCTTGCAAAAATTCGCATGCATTCAAGGTTTGGGATTCTTTACGACGCAATTCATAAGTTTTTGACCACTTATCAAGTACTGCATTCCAATCCGAAACTTCTCTCTTCAAGGCAGTCTTCAATGCATTATGAAGTGTTTCATCAACAGGATCCTGAAATGTGTCTGCTTCACTGCTATTAAGTGATTCCTCTTCTATTCTGCTAAACTTCGCGCATAACCTAAAATCAAACAATTAATAAATACTAATTACACCAAGTTATTATTCAGCATTTATTATGCGTACATACATATGTATACACATATTCAAAGGTTAAGCAGTAAATAGCACAACCACGTTTGTGCATGGTTACATGCTAAATAAATGATCACATTTTGCATTGCCTACACACGCATACATACTCGTATTAATGTACGTATGTTCAATTATAAGTACATATATTTTTAGGAATTTATAAAAAAATGAATTATTTGAAGACTTATAATGTGAGTCAATTAAGCATGTACAGCAGTTATTAATTGCCAATATATGTATGTAAATACATAACTATATGCATATGGTCAAGCGCGTTCATTTTTCACAAAAATCTGTACACTATTGAATGACGCGTCGCTTCTTGCACTGAGACAAAAGAGAAATAGCGATTACGCGGAAAGTACAGATTACCGCGAAAAATAGGTTGCTATGCAGTGGCATGCGTATGAAACTGTATATTTTGTTCTTTTTTTCATATGCATCTACGTACACAATATATGCATATATGTATGTATATACATACATATATATGTACCCAAATAACAACTATATCACACATTTGAAGCTTTACATATTTTAACTTCTTTATTTAGTCACAATTACGACGACATTTACGCTATATGCACATACATATGTTTGTATGTAGGCTACCACGTAATATGTTGTATACAAAATTATGTTTCTTGCGGACACGATGCAAGAAACTATAAATGGCAATTTTGTATGTATGTGTGTACGCGTACAAATATATTATACATATGTAAATGTTCATACTTACGCAGATCAATTTATTCCAACACAATCACTATTTTATTATGTTTTTTTTTTCACTATAATTCAATTAATTACTTTGGCACACGTCCGTCTTTGACAAAAATCAACTCACAATTGACCGACGCGCGTCATAAAGAATATCGATACATATCGCTGTGTGTATGCATTATTTGCGAAAAGAACGCAAAAGAAGAAGAAGAATGCGTGCATTCCGTGCAGTAAAGTGTGTGCTTATTAATATTTCATATGGTTTAACATTAAACTGAATATGACACACTTTAATAACAAAATTTTACACTTTGTTTTGAATATTATTTATATTAAAATCACTAATTAAATATGTTTTTAGTAAAATTTACGATGTTTATATTTGATTGGAATATAAAATAGTAGAAATTTAATTTAATATGAAAATATTCATCTGTACTATGCCACTTTTTTATCAGTGTAGTCGTTGCGATGCGTATGCAAACAATTGACCAACTCGACTTGGTTGCCGCAAAGTTTCCATTGTTAATCAAATTGACTTTAAGTGCAAGTTTTCACGCAAATTAACGTTCGCACAAACGACGAAGCGCCGATTCAACTTTTGGATATGCGTCTGACTACGGGCTGCTTCAAGGCGACGAGCTAGGACCAAGGACCAACACGTTTTCTTCATTTTTTTTTCTTACTTAGAAGAAAGTTTATTTAAAAAAGCTAATTACTTTTTTATTTAAGGCAGTCAACGTTGACGGGCACATCGTGCCAAGATAGCAACCACAAGAAACTTGACTCTAACACACATGCACGCAATTATTCAAGAATAATGTTAGCATATTGTACTTTTGTACGAGTAGTAGTAGTTCCGCAAAAGGCGAGTACATAATAAAAAAGCTCACGGAAAACCTGCATTCGACAAGGTCAACAGTTTGTGTGAATGGGCAGAACGGGAATTTAAAACGGAATTTCATAAATCGAGGGCTTCTAGACTCAGTAAAAATTTCTGCCAAAACAATGTGTACATGGTAGTGGAAATTATAGAAACGAGTTTATTTATAATGTACAAATTCTCTTTGCCTCCTTTTTTCGACATACGATTTAAATTTAGTACAATCGGAACTAATTTGTTGACATAATTTCACATTTTCACCCTGCACCCAAAGGGTATACTAATTCAGTGCAAACGTATGTAACACACCAAAAGGAGGCATAGCAGACTTCACAAATATAATCTTGATCAATATGGCAAGCCGAGGGTAATTTTATTCTTCGTATTCGACATGTGCTGTTTTTAACCGACTTCAAAAAAGGAGGGGGTTATCAATTCGTCTGTATTTTTTATGGGATAACTGATTTTGATGATCATTCTTCCATTTGAAAGCTGGTGCTTCCCGAATGGTCCCATTATAATTTGATCCAATTCTGACAATGGCATCCATGAAACAAAAACACAAAACTACCTTAAACATATGTGTGTATGTATACATACTTACATACATTTAGTCCAAATAGCTAAAAATTCTATTCCTGAACAGGATGCTGTAACTTCAGAATCATCATTGAAACATAAAGTCACTTAAAATGAGAAAAAGCATTCACTGCACTAGATCTGTAGTTGGTTTTTTTGTTAACATTTAACTTGTTCTGATTCAACTAAAAACAAAAATTTTAATAAATTACTTGGCATACGGACACATAATAACCAACTGGGGGTATTTGAGTTCGAAATTCCAAGAATTACGCGAGTTAGAGAAAATCGCAATTTGCGGAGGAGAGGAGAGAGGGAGGGAAATTCCAAAATATACATTTTCTACGTATTCACATAAGGCATCTGGGAAAATTTGGTGTTCCTAGGTCTTATAGTCTCTGAGATATAGGCTATTATACGAATAGAAAATCGGGAAAACCCAAATAGGGGGAAGTGGAGGGGGGAAATCAAAAAAATAAAACAAACTCGTATAGAATACACACATAAGGCATCTTTCTGCAAAATTTGGTGTCTCTATCTCCTATAGTCTCTGAGATCCAGGTGTTCATACGGACGGACAGACAGACAGGGCTGATCAAGAATATATATACTTTGTGCGGTCTACCACGCCTCCTTCTGCCTGTTACATTTTTCAGCTCGCGCAAACCTAATATACTCTTGTACATTTCATGTACAGAGTATAAAAATTTCGGAGGGAGAATCCAACTAAAACATACCCTTTATTGATCCCCCTCGCCAATTTTGTAAATGCCCCACTCATTACATGCCGTTTTTCTGAGTCCATATGCAACAAGTATGTACAAGAAAAATTTCGAAACACTTTGGTGTTTAGTTGTAACATTCAAGAATAAAAGTGCTTAGTTCTCCTCTTAATCTTTAAAAGCATAGCCGAAGAGGAAAATCTATGGTTTATTGTTTAATTAGAATTCAATTTATGCTAATATAATTAACAAAATAGTTAAATATATTTTTCCTATATACTATTTCTAGATTATAATTAAAAGAACAAAATCTTTCGAAAGAAATGAATGATGAATTTTCAATGTGTTCCAAGCTCCCACCTACATGTATTCAAGCATAATTATACCCTGTACCCAAAGGGTACAAGGGTATATTAGTTTAGTGCGAGTGCACATGGAACACACAGAAGGAGGCTTGGTAGACCCCACAAAGTATATATATTCTTGATCAGCATGACAAGCCGAGTCGATATAGCCATGTCCGTCTGTCCGTCTGTCTGTCCGTCTGTCTGTCTGTATGAACGCAAGGATCTCCGAAAGTATAAGAGCTAGAATAACCAAACTTGGTATACAGATTCTCCTGAGACCGAGAAAGGACGAGTTTGTTCATTTTTTCTGATCCACCCCCCCACTCCCCCCCTATTAACGATTTTCTATAACTCCCGTAATTCTTGGAATTTTGAACTAAAATTTGGTAGTCACATTAGGTTAGTAATTATATAACCGTATACCAAGTCTCATTATGATAGAATGATCGGAAAGAAAGTTATAGCCATATAACCAGGCTCAATGCACACATACATACATATGTACAAGTACACAAACACGCATAGACACGATTCTGATGTAATTGTAAATGTATGTATGCATGCATGGAATATTTTATATTTAATTAATTAATATTTAGTTAATTAATTAAATTAATTTAGTTAATTAATTTAATTAAATTAATTAATTAATTTAATTACTTTTTTGTGGGGTGGTACAGGGTATTTAAAAGTTGAGCCTGCTCGACTTTAGCATTCCTTTCTTGTTTTTAGTTGCATACGCGAAGGCGCGGTAAGGAGCTACATATGTATGTCTGTTGCTTGTCATACAAATACACAAGATTGTGCAGCTGCTAAAAAGGTGGGTAAAACTAAAGTGTCAACGGCAGTTGCGGCGTAAAATTTTTATTTTTGTATATACAAATACATGTCAAAATAGTAAAAGAAGGTGAACACACACACTCTCTCTCTTTTTCGCACACACACACTCCATAATGAACTGTGTATGGGGCCAAGTGTAACTTAGATTTTAGTGCATGCAACAACCCGAGAAGCCTTGATGCGATCAACTTGTTATGCGAGTGTGTGTGTGTATGTGTGTGCTATATGTGCTGTTGCCCTATGTGCAAGCCATATGTCTATAAATGTGCGCCTGTGTCGCATCGCTTGGGCGAAGGACATAAACAGAACAAGGTGCTGGCTCTGGGCGCTGGCATTGACGTAAACTCAGCATGAAAAAAATTATTTTGTTAGCAAGGAGTTTAAGGGCATGTAAACATATGTAGCATGACACATCAACAAAATAAACATGGCACATGGAAAGAGGGTGTCGTATAGTTTATATGTGCGCACCCCACATTTGGGACTGAAAAAAGGTCCTGTTGCCTGCCTCAATAAACGATGTCCACAAAACTGTTTGTGTCTTTAAGTAACAGTCCCATACATCGCATCGAAAGGAGTCCCTGCTTAATGCTTAATGGCCCAATTGCATTCAGGCGTAATGTACAAAGAACGAATTAAAAGGGGTAATAAAAAGCCAGAGTAAACGAGCGACTACAAAAACCACTCTGCCACATGCCTCAACCTGTAATGTATTTCCCATCATACATATGTTGATGTATACAAATGCTGGACTGTTTTGTTGATCTTGTAATGCCCAGAAGGTGGCAGGACAATCACATTTCGGAAGCTATTGCATTGTAAATTGCTTGCTTGTTTTTTTAAGCAGACCATATGTCACAGCCAGCCTCATCGGAATAATATAGCTGTTTATGTTTTTGGTTCATTCATGCTATCAATGTTATGCATTTGATCCAAATCGGTCCACTATACCCTATAGCTGCCATATGCACAGTCTTTATAAAATAATAATTTACTGTAAGTTAATGATAAAACTATTATAATTTTATTTAAGAGCCAATAAATATACGTGGAAATAGTTTGTTTGTTAATTACGATATCACAGGCAGATTTAGTTATTACTTTTATTATAATCTGACAACTCGTCGAAATTAATTAATTGTTAACCAATAATATTTCTTTGTTTAAGAAGTGCTTGTGGGGTAAGGTGCGCGAAATAAAGATAAAGATTTGGCACATTATATTGTCCACCAAATGCAATTCTTCGTCTTCTATCTTCCTCCTATATTTCGGTTGTAGTATGCTTGAGCTGTAAGCAAAGAATTTTGTAGAAGACAACGTTGACTTTTGTGAACGAAATAATTAACAAGGACAGATCTTTTTGTATAGAATTCTTTACAAACTTATGCAAGACCGCAAGACCTAATCCCACGCCACTATCGAATTCGGATAAAATTAGCTAAATATTAAAGCAACCTTTTAAAGTAACAACTAACGTCCGTGTAAGAGCTTAAAGTACATTGGTTTTCCCTCATCAAGTGGATGAGCCGGAAAGAAAGCAGATCAATATGTGTTGCCGGGCACTATGGCTCTATGGACAATATGCGTGCAAACAGAGGGCTGTACTCGCCATATAGTACATCTTTCGGAACATGGATTGATGCTGTAAACCCGCTTGCCAAGCTATCGATGCTTAGTCAATAAACAATGCAAATACATGCTCACACATACGAGTACACTAACAAATACGCTCGCACGAGTGCAGACTCTGTGTGTTTCGTACTGCGGGACCCACACTGGCGTTGTTTTTTTTGGGAATCCTATGCTGTTTGTTTTACGCTTGCTTAAAAAATTGCCATACAAATTATCTAGATGTGAGCAACGCGGAGGGGAGCTGAAGAAATGATGCTACAAATCAACATATTCAATAAGCGAACACACATACACACACTCGACGCAGGCAGGAAGCTGGCAACGGTAAACAACTTGAGCTCGAGAATAACATTCGATTTTAGATTTGTCGCCGGTTTCGTTTATCATTCTACAATTTGTACTTCGGAATTTGCATTTTTGTTTTATTTTATCTTTCTGAATTCAACAGCCGTTTTGAGGCCTTTCACTGGCCTAGCTGGGTGGGGCTGTGCTGCTGCCAATTCTGGCATATTGGAAATGCCATAAATTTTTACATGCGAGCGGCGACAAATGCAAACCCTTGAAATTTGTTTCGGTTTTATATTGAAGAGCTTACAGCCTCACAGAGGGAACGTATGGGGGACTGTGGACCAGGGAGAGAGAGCGCTCAGCAAGGAACTTTGCATACTCGCACAAACAGGCTGTCGAATTATTTTGTATTGTCATGTGTTTGCATTGTTAATGGAGGACAAACGTTATCTGTTTCAAGCATTGCTGACTGCAGCCTGCAAACGGAAGGCAGGACAATAACAAATGACATCAATAACAATACGGCACCGTAACTAAACAAAATGCAAATAGGAGCATACAAATTCATTTTTTACAACTTGCCTGCAGGTATTTTTATTGTGTCAGAGCCCAAATTGTATATCGACTTTTGTGTATTCAAAGTGAATATAATTTAAGCTATCGGTAAGGCATTTAAGAATGCAACATTTTAATTGGTTGCTAAAAATATTGTGTACTTAAAAATGGCCAGAGCCAATTAATTATTAAAATTACATTTGTTTTATTAATTTACCACACTTGCATGTTATTACTGTTATTAAAAAAAAATCACAACACAATATAACTGTACGAACGTGTACTTATGTTTATGTACATTCAATTGTTTTCCTTCAAACAGCATATGTGAGTGTGGCTGTTTACTAAAACTTAACATAGAGTTGTGCTATTAAGATATTTTAAACATAATTAAGAAGGGCAGTCTGCTTCGTAAGACACAACTTTGTGACATTCTCTATTCGTGTAAATAGCTGTCGTCTCCACCTTCCGCAGTCAGAACCACATTTTATTTGAATTTACAATAAAACATGAATTTCTGAGAGATGGCAGCACAATGGCAGCTGGTTGGCTTAATAAAAACGAACATTTTCCATTTTTCAAAAACACGCAGCTTTTTTAAATTATCAGCACTTTCGTGGCAAAGTTGTACTGGAAACTTTGTGTACGGATGGAACCCTTTCAATCGCTGCTGGTTTTAAAGTTATTTGGCAAAAAGTTTGCACCGATGCTTTTAATGGAGTACTTTGTGGATTGGCGATGGTGGCAATGGATGACCATAGGTGTGTACAACAATTTTACTAAAATATTTGGTTATACGAAAGAGTAGATCAGTATATAAATATGACGAAAACATGTGTGTTACAGAATAAAACAATTTTATGTATTTCTTTTTGTTGATCTCGCTGCGGATCTTCAAAGAAAAATGGTATAACAAAATGGTTACCGATTAGATTGGAATACAAAAAAAACTAATTGGACAACCCATTTTAATTAAATACCGTTCTAATAAAACTGTGGCTATTAAGAAAACATTGCTTCGTGCAGGCCTGTGCGAACACTCTGTGGATTTGTTTGTTTTCTATATACAAGTATATGACGAAGAACCCCGAAAATGTGCCGCATTGTACTATACGCTTTATTTAAATAAATTATTTCTGGTGGCCAATTTTGCATGACATATGTAATTACACGCCTTTAAATGATTGTCATATTTTGGCACAAGTATCTATATGTTTATGTGAGAAGGGCGGGCATATAGCCTGATACTCCGGAGGCAGAAGCTATACCAACTATGCACAAGCACTGCATATAATTTGCCCATTAGCCATCAAAATAGCCAAGTTTTATAAATATTTGCAGTGAGCGTTCAAAAAGCTGGCAACAAAATTCACTGACCCATGCCAACGCTACCACCGCCACCGCAGCCCTAGCGTCCTCCTTGTCCAGCATTCTGCCTGAGAAAATGTGAACGAAGAATTTTCGGGAGACAAATTGCTAGAATACAGCAAAGCAAACAAAGGAGACTGACGTCAGCCACCACCACAAGGCGGCACAACAATGCGTGTATTGTGCCACCAACAAGGCAACGAAAATGTCAGGACGAGAAATACTACACGGTTGCTTTGTCTTGAATGTGCATGGTGTCCGATTTAAATACTTGTGTATCCTTCCACCTGAACTAATGTTATTTACTAGTACTGCTGCTTTAAACCTAACGTATACTAATTAATGTACGAAAATTAACGGAAGAACCTCAGTATTTGTATAAAAGAAGCACATTAAACTCTGCAGTTAACCGTTTTCAATATTTGATATTGTTTGTAACTAATTTTTTAGGTGGCATTGATTTTATTTTAGTTTTGCTCCTATTAGCAAGTCAACTTAAATTAAGATTAATTCAAAATGTTGAAAATATTACGAACAAATATCATTAAATGTTGGGTTCTGTTCAATTAAATACAGAGCCATCCATTTATCCATTGCTGGTTGGTCGGCTCCGGCTATTTTCTGGTCCTGTAGTACTGCTGGTGTCATCGCAGCAGTGTCAGCTTAATCCGTAATTATGTGAATGTGCGGGTGTCTTTGATTTCTCTTGTTATCACAGCGGTCAGTGCCGCAGGCTTCGCTTCGTTGTCGACTTCCACGACTTTCTTTAGGTTACTAATGACACTAATTATTACGAACTGCTCACACACACAAACTTGATGCCTAGCATTGCAAAGGAATGCTGACCAATGGTGAATGAATTAATTTCTCTAAGTAAATTACATAATGGTACGAACATAGCGCATAGTGTGAAGATAAACGTTGAATTGTTCTCGTCTCAATCATTGATTAACAAAAAGATTGTACAGGCAACAAAATTTTCATTAAATTGAAATAAATAAATAAATTATGCAAAAAATTTTGTGTCTTAGGAATTGTTTCTATTGCGGTAAAAGATCCCACCAGAAATGCATTGTTAACTAACAATTTTGATGACATAACGTATTTTGGAATGGTAAAGAAATAGCATAAAGGTTAACAGTGAAATGGACTTGCCACAAGGCATGATAGTTTATGGGGATTTGGCAAATATTTTGATCCAATTGAAAATGGTCGAAAGGACGAAATACGTGATAATGAACTAAAAATGTTATAGAAGAAGCGAAATAATCCTTCAATAATGAAATCAAATTCATAAAATAAAACAAGATAGAACGCTACAGTCGAGCAAGCCCGACAGTGTAATACCCTGTACCCAGGTAAACTTCCGTCACTGAGTTATATGCGCCCAAAGCAGCAGCAAAAAGAGGAAGAAGAAGAGCGAACTTGTTGCTGCAGTTTGTGGGTTTGTGGTTGTACTGGCGAGAATTTGTTTCGCTAATAACTTTTCTTAGAATCGACAGAATTGAATAAAATTTTAAACAACAGTAGATATTTATTTATAAATTATGTGTGCAAAGTTTGGTTTAGGTAGCTTTTGAAATGTGGACGCTATTGACGAAATTCTGCAGCGGGGGAAGGGGGAGGGGGGGGGGAATTCCAAAAAATAAAATAAACTCGTCCTTACTCGGATCTAGGAGAATCTGGATGCCAACTTTGGTTATTCTAGCTTTTATAGTTTCTGAGATCCTCGCGTTCATCCAGACGGACAGACGGACAGACGGACGGACGGACGGACATGTCTAGATCGATTTCTCTCGTCATGCTGATCAAGAATATATATACTTTATGGGGTCGGAGATGCTTCCTTCTGTATGTTACATACTTTGCACAAACCTAATATACCCTTTTTACCCTACGGGTACAGGGTATAACAAGTTAAAGCCCACCCAGTAAATAAACTTTAGTACCAAAAATTATGCATGCAAGCAGCGGTGAGCCCACACAGCGCGTCCCCCCCGAAAGATCTTTCGACGTTGGACAAAAACTGTAAGTACAGCCGTTTTAATTTTTATTTTTCATACTTACTTGCGTGCATGCGTACGGAAGTGATCAGCTGTTCAATTGGAACACAGGCTTGCCTGCTAGGCATAAAAACAAACTTAACGCCTTTATGCCAATTCTTGGCTTTTGTTTCATAATTCTCCTATTATCGGCACGCACATAAACATCCCAAAAGGGGAAAATGCATGAATTTATATAATTCAAATATTTGTTTATATTTTCTTACCCTAATTTCTTTAATATTTGAATATAAATAACCTTTTCTTACAGCCACGCCAATTGCTCTACTCACTTTGCTATACCTACTTATATATATATATTTTTTTATACCCTGTACCCAAAGGGTACAAGGGTATATTAGTTTAGTGCGAGTGCACATGGAACACACAGAAGGAGGCTTGGTAGACCCCACAAAGTATATATATTCTTGATCAGCATGACAAGCCGAGTCGATATAGCCATGTCCGTCTGTCCGTCTGTCTGTCCGTCTGTCTGTCCGTCTGTCTGTCCGTCTGTCTGTCCGTCTGTCTGTCCGTCTGTCTGTATGAACGCAAGGATCTCCGAAAGTATAAGAGCTAGAATAACCAAACTTGGTATACAGATTCTCCTGAGACCGAGAAAGGACGAGTTTGTTCATTTTTTCTGATCCACCCCCCCACTCCCCCCCTATTAACGATTTTCTATAACTCCCGTAATTCTTGGAATTTTGAACTAAAATTTGGTAGTCACATTAGGTTAGTAATTATATAACCGTATACCAAGTCTCATTATGATAGAATGATCGGAAAGAAAGTTATAGCCATATAACCAGGCTCAATGCACACATACATACATATGTACAAGTACACAAACACGCATAGACACGATTCTGATGTAATTGTAAATGTATGTATGCATGCATGGAATATTTTATATTTAATTAGTTAATATTTAGTTAATTAATTAAATTAATTTAGTTAATTAATTTAATTAAATTAATTTATTTATTTAATTACTTTTTTGTGGGGTGGTACAGGGTATTTAAGAGTTGAGCCTGCTCGACTTTAGCATTCCTTTCTTGTTACTATTAGATATTTAATTAGAAATGTTCATAGGCTCGATTTCGTCGTAAAAGTTAATGCGAAAGACTTGAAAACTAGTTTTAACTTGCCGTTGGATAAAGTTAGGTTATATATGGAACTTCGAAAAGACAGTGTGTTCAATGAATTTAGTTTTTAATAAAAACATTATAATGATTGCTTAAATTTTTCGGTCTTATGATTTCCGCTAGCCGCAGCATGTAGAGGTCTGAAGGGGTCATTCGCATAATTGTTTTGGGATATGAATGACCAAGGATGGGTG
Organism: Scaptodrosophila lebanonensis; assembly: GCF_003285725.1. Lineage (NCBI taxonomy): Eukaryota > Metazoa > Arthropoda > Insecta > Diptera > Drosophilidae > Scaptodrosophila > Scaptodrosophila lebanonensis. Next base: position 5,573,739 of record NW_022060558.1, read on the forward strand.
GGCCAATACTTCCTCAACGTCAACAGAGGAATACCAAAGGTGTGTCCACTTGTGTCCTGTGATCTGCAAACCCAGCTTTCTTTTTTGTCCTATTTGTGTCAACTTACCGATTTTTATGGCTTTTCCGATAGCACGCTTTGTTTTTAAATAATAAGCTAATTAAAAGGCCGTAAGATTTGAGAGTCATCGAACACCACCCATTAGCCGACGAGCCCGAGCCGGAACATAATAGCGTGCGCTCTCAATCTTACACCCACCACCTCGCCTACACTAATGGGCTATTGTCTATACCCGTTACAAAAGGCGATTGTATGTGTACTTTTAAATGTATATAAGTATATAAGCCTTCATATATAGAATGCAATTTCCAGTGTTGGCTGGCAAATATTTGAAAAGTTTTTCCATTTTAATTGAAAATGTCCGCTGCACATCGAATTCAACTTCGACCAACACTAATACCAACATTTAGAGCGAAGCGAAAACCAAAACTAAATATCTCGCCTAATGAGTATTTAGTCAAATGTGCCGTAAAATCCGCTGGGCTCTGCAGTTGGCAGATTTGTTGCACTTTAAAGTCCGTAAGTTCTGATAAAAATTTAATGCATACAAAGTTGCTTTTCCTTTTTCGTTTGTTTTGTTTTTTACTCGCGAACATCAAAGAGTCTCCATTTCTTTGCCTCTTGCCTTTAACTTCGTCGTCTGCCTTTTGGGCCAACGCTGTACGCTTCAATGGGCTGCCCCTCACAAATATATAAACAGATACACATACATAAGTATATATGTATGTATGTATGTATATACATATTTACATATGCAGCGTGAACATGTGAGCTGGCCTAGACGGTTGAAAACGCTTAACCTCTGTTTGTTGTTGCTTTACGCAAATATTTTCTTTTTGTTTTTCTCGGCCCTGTTCTCGGGCCTAACTTGGGTTTCGTCTATTTTCCAACTCGTTGAGGTCCAAAGTCATCATCATTAGCTTTGAGCGGCTTCTCGGCTGTAGCCGTGGCCCGTCTATGCTCTTAATATGCATGTGGATGTGTGTGTGTTTGCGGGTGCGTGTGTAATTAGCCTTTTCGTTTTGGCACTTTAGGATGCGTGTACTTTTGTGGGCTCATAAGAAGTATGTTTTTAAAAGAAAAACCCACACGACACACTTCCCACTCAGGAATTGCTCCAAATGGACATATTTACATAAATTCTTAATTTCAGTATAATTTATTCATTAAAGGAGCTGACAAGACTCTGGTTAAAAAGTTCAAAAGAATTTAATTTCATCAAATGAAGCGTCAGCAAAAAGGAAAAGTTGGGCAACTTTCTAGGCATAACTTCGTTGGCGAATTTGAAGCATTTGAGTTCTGTTTTCCAACGTAAAGTATCAAAATAAAACCATTCGATTTGGTTTCAGGTAACTCATTTTGGAAGTATAGGTGTGTGTGCATGGAATAAGAAATTTATAAATGGTATTGGACCCTATATTTGTAACACTAACATGCAGTTGCTTAGGACGCTTTTGTCTGAAATATTTTAATATTTAATATTGTAACGGATAACGCCTCTATTTAAATCCACTTGTTTTTAATCTGATCGTCCATACATACAAGTTTGATCTATCTTTCTTTACCTCTATGAAAAAATACTTTCTAATGAAAGATTAGGTACAGACATGGTACGCTAAGTTCGTTCGAGACCCAAGCCGCACTTTTCAGCTTTATATGTATATCTATATATCCAGACCTTTTTATCATTAATATGGATAAAAATGTATGGCTAGCATTATCAGAAGGTAAGTTTGTGTGTGTTGGGTGAATTATTGGCTCCATTGTATCGACGTTTCTTTGATCTGATCTCTGCCATATCTTTGGAATTACTAGGATGTATGTAAAGCATATAATATGCACATAACAATTTCGTAAAAATTTAATAAATTGTTCTTTGGATCATATGTATGTATAAACGTAAACAGCAAAATCAAACTCTCAAAAAGCTTCATATTTGTATTCAATATTTTCAATATACCACCTGAGCTCGCTGAGCAAATGAAATATGCATAATCATGCTACAACCCAGCTCAAAGTGTATATATGCTCGTACCTAGCCAGGGCTTAAATACATATGTATATTCAGACGTTTTACATCCAATACGTGTTGTTTCATTGACGAGTGTGTAAAATATCTGTGTTGGTAATTCAACTAAAATAATAAATGGCACAAACGTGACTCGACATCTGTGGGTCTACAGCTGCCCCCGGTTTGGTGTGCTTGTCAGGTTTTGCGCTTCGATGTACTTTTGGGTGTCAGCTGTGCGTGTTTTTGTTTGCATTTGCGTGTGCTCCCTTAAGTCCCTTGTGTATGCATAGGTAATGTCTCTGAATTTGTGTCAGGTGTCTTTCTAAGCGGTGCTTATCCGGCCCAACAAATCGTAACGTGTCTAAATATGTGCAGTGCCTTCCCGCCGATTTGACATGAACCCGTTGCTTTTGGTTATTTAAGTTTTTTCGATTTTTTTTTTCGTTGAAGCGTAAAAATCCTTAGCCTATCCTAGGGCGCTAGTTAATTATTGCAATGCAGTAAATAGCCCTTACAGTACTCATAGTATGCGCAGTTTTGGAAGTACTGTTCACTGCTAAATACTTACATTATGGTTTTGTGTTCTATAAGAACCGGCATATTTATGTTTGACGATATCTAAAATCTATGTGTGCATAGGGCCTGGTTATATGGCTATAACTTTCTTTCTGATCAACATATCATAATGGTATACGGATATATAATCACGAACTGGATGTGTCTACCAAATTTTAGTTCAAAATTCCAAGAATTACGGGAGTTAAAGAAAATAACGAATAGGGGAGGAGTGGGAGTGCATCGGGAAAAATGAACAAACTCGTCCTTTCTCGGTCTCAGGAGAATCTGTATACCAAGTTTGGTTATTCTAGCTTTTATACTTTCTGAGATCCTTGCGTTCATACAGACAGACGGACGGACAGACGGACATAGCTATATCGACTTGTCTTGTTATCCTGATCAATAATATATATACTTTGTGGGGTCTGCCACGCTTCCTTCTGTGTGTTACATACATTCGCACAAAACTGGTATAGCCTTTTAACCTTTGGGTACAGGCTATAATTATAAATGTAAAAATTTGATCACTCAACAAAAATGCAAGTCACAAAATGTATAACCTATTAATATAACGCCTATGCCTATAAATTATAGATATTTTTTGGAAACACCTTAATATTATTATATTAACCAAGAAAAGCAAGAACGTAACGTATCTCTACCATTTCTGACCTGTCTTTTAAAAAAATGTTACCTACTTCTTAAAAGTTTTGATAAAACTTTGTCAATTTCAAATCATTAAATGCCCAAAATTAAACCTGTGTACATTCTAGTACATTTATTGGCATCTCTTCACTTTTATTTATTCTGCAAGGGTTAACGGTTTTTGTATATGTACGCACATATGTATATACAAGGTGTGTTCCAAAGTAAACAGGACTTTAAAAAAAAAACAGAACAAATGGTTTTTTCGGCAAAATCAATTTATTTTATTCAAAATAGTCTCCTTCTGCTTCAATACAGCTTTTTGCACGATCCAAAAGCATGTCGAACGAGTGTTTTAGCTCGTTGGCCGGTATGGCCGCCAGTATGCCGGTGCAAGCCTTTTGAATGGCCTCTACGTCTGCATACCGCTTTCCTTTCATGGGCAAATGCATTTTTCCGAAAAGGTACAAGTCGCACGGTGCCATATCAGGTGAATACGGCGAGTAATTAATGGTTAAAATGTGATTTTTGGTCAAATAATCGGTCACGAGCGTCGATCGATGAGAGCAATTTATGGTCGTCAGTCAATTTGTGCGGAACAAACCGTGCACACAAAATGCGATAAATCGATGTTTTGGAGATGTTTAATTCCATTTCCATCAATTTCGGCAGATTTTTGATGAATTCACGCACAGTTTCGATGGAATTTTCGGTGATCACGAATTTTGATTGGCCCACATGTTGATAGTCATTTATGTCCTTACGACCACTTAAAAAACGTTGAAACCACTCGTGCACTATGCTACGGGATAGGCAATCATCGCCATAAACTTGTTCCATTAATTGAAATGTTTTCGTAAAAGTTTTACCAATTTTAAAACAAAATTTAATGTTGGCTCTTTGTTCGAAGCTCATTTTCGCACCGATAACACAAACACAAACACAAAATTTCTTGGTAAGACCCTAATATCCCTAAAATCCCTATGTCATATAGCCAGAGAACCTGATTGTACATATTACTTTAATTAAGAGACGAATGACCATTAGCTTAGTAACCAACTGGCCAGAGCCAGCTGTGCTATACACTCTTGTCAACAATTGCTGTTATATTCCATTATTTCGGAATAGAGTGCCCAAAAGAAATTTGTACAGGGACTGAGGGAAGCTGTTCACAAGGTCAAACAAATGCGATTCAAGCTTAACTGATCATTTTAGTTGCTATTTACGCTATAAATAAACTGAATACTATTTGTTCCACTAATACTGTTTCGAAAGCATTGTTCAATGCTTACATACAGTTTTTGACGCATAGGTCGCCGAGGGTGGTTTGGAATGCACTGTTCATTTATTTTCCATAATTCAAGAGAGCAAAGAAGTTCGTTTTTGAATATCCAATTTATTTACACCGTTCTTTTTTACAAACATATATCATTCAATGTTTAATAACTAAGCTTAAATGTCTATTCATACATATTTAGTTGCATGGTGTATTTAGTAAATAGCTAACTAAGAATGAGGAAATATGATGTGCCCAAGGCCTTACCCCTAATCCCCTTCCAGCCAGTCAACTAACTGATTGCCTAATCTAAACTTTGTGCAACTTACAAACGGCGGCAAGTTGGCAAAATTTTATGCAACCAGCAGTAGCAGCAACAAAGGCTAAACTAATTTTCCTAGACCTTGCCTTTACCACCTTCCTCCCTGTCTGTCAATGCCAATGGCCATCGATTGATTTCAAAGAAAAATATTTGCAGCACACAAACAACGAGTAAATGCAATACAATGCCTGGCACTAACTGACTGACTAACTAGTGGCTGTCCATATTCGATTTGTATGTAGTACAATGTGTGTAGTATTTGAGTATTTGTACATATGTAATTATACTATGTATATATGTATGAGTGTGTATGCAGTTGACTGGTGGCTGCTCCGTATCCATTATTATTATTAGTACAAGTGTGCTGCGTTTGATTCGCCTTACGCGCTCGATTCGGGAACACCATAAAGCAAATTGTCTAATTTTAGTTTGTTGATCTTATCGGCGATGGGAGCGCCGTGGCCTGGCCGTCCCCAAAAGGTTTCGAATGTGTCGAAATGCTGGTTGCACAGGTCGCGGTCCAGCTGCTTGGAGACGCTGACCGAGCGACGTTTCTGCGATATTTGAACATTCAAATCGTGGAGATAGCGCATGTCGGCGGCCGTTTGTATCCTGAGCGAAATTGCCAATCGAAATTAAAGTTGAAGTTGAATTTCGATTGGTTGGTGGTGCGATGGTTGTTGTAGATGTTCATGATGGGGATGTCGCCATTGATGCAGAAATTCACAAGGGTATGGGCGGTAACGTTGGTTTGGTGGTTCGTTTAGTCGTTTGGATTTAGGTTTGTTTTGATTTTGAATTGAACGATTACACGATTTGCACGGGGATACATAGAAGATTGGTATTATGACTTTTGAATTTGCTGTTGTTGAGTTTGATTTTATTTAAATTGAACTGATTTGATTTGACTTGACTTGAATTGGTTTGTTTTGATACGATTTTGGTGATTGGGTTTGCTCTTTTGGTTGCTATACTTTCACTTGTATTACAATGGATATTTTCTTGCTGTTTTGCGCATAGAATGAGCCAAGAGAAGTGGTAGAGAGACTATTAAAACAATACAAATAACAGACAGAAAGGTGCTAATTTAGTTATTATTCCTCTTGTCAGAGCATTACACGTATGAACGTTGGCGCGACCGATCAGATGATGTAAATGTAAATTTTTGGCAGAGCAAGCAAATGAGAAACTAAAACCTACAGTTGGGTGCACAGAACATACACACTACTACTCGCATGCAACACACTCACACACACATACACACATGAGTCATGATCTAGCGTATGTGCAACGTCAGACGCTTGAGGCAGCAGACCGTGGCCGTGGCACTGTTGCCGCAGGCGCAGCTGCAACACTGCAACTTGCAATTCAAGTTCTTTGGCAGCCGCTTCATGTGGCTGATGTTCTTAATGATGCTGTTGATGTTATTGTTGCTGTTGTTATTGCTATTGCTGTTGCTTTTGCATTTGCTATGGCTGTTGTTGTTGCATTTGCTGTTCTTTGTCTTGTGCTTGGATGCGTACCTATCATGCGAGGGAGTCCGCTTTGTCACGTCAGTGCTGGACAGGCTGATGGGCCGGTTGATAGCCCGTCTCCGTGCCAGCAACGGCACCAGCTCCACTCCGCCGCCAGCACCACCTGCCCCTGCCGCAGTGCTAGCATCTGGGGTAGCTGTGGTGGTGCTTGTGCTTGCTACTGGACAAGGACCTGAACGTCCTGGCATTATGGTGCAGTGACGAGCCAGACGCGGACACAACTTCACGGGCTTGGGTGGATGAAGCAGCTTAGGTGGCGAGCCTAGTCCGCAGACAGGAGCCGGGGGCACTTTTTTAGATAGAGCCCTTTGGGGACTGTTCATGGCGGGACAGGTGCAGGTGCAGAGTTCGCAACAGCGCTGCATTTTGATCTGCTTGGGGGCGCGTGATTTTCGGAAAGTGGACTTCTCTGCTGGAGTCACAGGGTTGTCTTGATCTAGCTCCTTTAGCATTTCCTTGTTGGTCCATCCCTGAATTGGAGGTAAGGGTAGAGTGTAATCAATGCTATAGTTTTGCCATCATTTGGGTAATTTGTTCTTCAATATATGATATAATTAACCTCTATTGAAGAAAAGCCTTTTATATAATGACAACAATTTTAATGTTTTTTGTTGGAAATAAAACTCTTCAACTCTGCACTAACTCAAAAAAGGAAATCGGAAAATGTTTTGAGAGATGAGACATGAAAAATAGTAGGTAATTATAGATGACTGCGATTCTCTCGTGGGGGTACCAAAATGAAGATCAAATGCTCTCGAAGTGACAGCATATACAAGAAACTGCTTTCAATCGATATGATATGGATATGTCAATAATAGTTCAATTTTGTCCAACAGAAATCGGCTAACCACCACACATTCTATCAAAGATAACGTGCATAGACCTTACCAGTAGGTGAAAGTAGTTCCTATTTTATCAAGTACTTGCTTTATTTTCGAAGGTACAAACTCATCTCTTCTATCAGTTTTTTCGTAATTAAATTGTCACTTAATGAAATTTATTCCCCAACAGTACTTACCAGAGATTTCATAAAAGTGTTGCCTACTTCTTTGGGACTGCGCCAGGGTTTGCCTCCCGGGCCCGCCTTTCCCCAGGGCTCTTTGCTGGGCTACAAGTAAATAATAAATCAGACAGTTAGAAGTGCCACGCCCCCATGCGTGTAATAAATGCGCTCACCGGCTTTTCTAGCTTGGCCTGAAGCTTCTTTTTCTGCGATGCCAGCTTCTCCTGGTGTGCACTCTGCAGGGGGCACCGATCGCTCTCGCTGACCACGATCTTGTCAAGCAGCGGCTTTCCCTTGCATTGAGGCGACGGCTTGTAGCGGAGCTCAATGTCCACGTGTCCTTTATTGCGAAATGACATTGAGGGGTGTTCTTTGAGCGTGATGTGCAGACTCTCACCATTCTTGGCCGTGCCCCCAAGACTCACGTTGGGCTTTGGCGGCATCTCTCGCTCACAAATCGTCACGGTGCTGCTCCGTGGCCCGCTCTCCTGCAGATGGTGTATGGAGTGTGCATGGGCTAGACGGGCACCTGTGGGCGCCGGGGTCGGGTGAAGGAGATGGTGATGATGGTAGGCGGCCAGTGGATTATTGTGGCACTTCTTTTGGGTGGAGAATAGCTCGCTATAGCGGCACGGATGCAGTGAGTTGATCCGATGTGCGGCGGTCTGAGGTGAAAAGGGTGACAGACTCATAACCCAGAAAGCAACTTTCGCGATTGGCGGCTCACTTACCACTGTTGGCGTCGAATGCAGACCTACGGCTGTGATATCCTTGCGGCGCACATCCACATTGGGTGCACCTCCGCCTGGTCGCCCCCACGGGCAGTGTTGCAGGAACAGGTCGTAGTACTGCAAAGTGCGAACGTTATAGAAATGGCAATATGTCGTGAATGTGAGCAACAGAAAGGAGTAGAATATCTCAGCTCTGTCTGAGATTGTTGTTATTTTATACAAGAATATATACTGTTGATTGCTTAAAACGGCTATATATTGCTATACTATATATGTATAAAAATACATATAAGCAAAAATACAACAATACATTTCATTTAAAGTAAGAAAATAAATCAAAAATAGCCTTAAGTAAATGTTGTTCTTTATTAATTTAATATTTTTTAATCAAAATTACTGAAAAGTGTAAGGGTATATTAGCTGTGGTAGTTAAGTTTGTTATATCCATAATAAATAATGCTAGACAAGATATGATCAGCGTGTGGAGAAAAATTGATATAGATTCTGGATTTAGACAGTTGGTGAAGCGGTATAAGAAAAGGCCTAATTAACAGAAATGGCTTCTGTAGAAGCCATCAGGATGACTAGGAAGAGCGCTAGACTCGGGGTTTTAATGTTTTCTAAAGAAGACGAATAATCGTCGTTACAATCATAAGGGCAATGCAAAACACATCGGGACCCCGCAATAGTCACGAGCACATCCCTAATGTTGGCGGCTGGAGTCAGCATATCTGATAGTCATATAGCGTTTATGCTTTATCGATTTCGGTGCAGCCTATTTTAGGGGCGCTTCAAGGAAGCAAGAACCTCTGTGTGTCATCGCCGTTTGTTTACGGAAATTGGCAATTCAGAATATCGCACAGTTGACTACCAGCACCCGAATATAGAACTACTATTTGTATGTATGTACATACGAGTGTCCTCACCCCTCCTCGACGAACTGCGACGCCAGCGTTTTGTTTGTTTGTTGACTGCTGCCACTTGTTTTTAGGTTGTTGTTATAGTTGCACCGTCAGACTCTGCTTTATTTCCTTTTCATTCATTTTTTCACCCACATTTGCAGCCTGTAATGGCACAGCTGTGATTCGACTATTTTCCAGATATGCAGCCACATCGAAGTCACGCAACCCACAGTCGACTGAAGGCCCATTATTCAAACAGTTACGGCTGCCTTCGACTTTGATTTGATCACAGCAGTCGAAATTGTCAAAGAGTTTGTTGAACCGATTCCCGCCCGACATAGTACATGTTGCTTTACCCACAGGTCTTTGAACTCTGAAAGCACGTGGGTGTATGTTTCAATGGGCAGCTACACATTGGCTTATAGCCGACTTCCTTTTTAGTACCTATGGGTAAATGTCTCAAAAGTTGAAATTCTCATTTGTTTGTTTTGAAAAAAAGAGTGATTCTTCTTTTCTCAAAATACATACATTTGTTGCAGACTCCACTCATAAGTAAATAGAATAAAAATCAATCCACAAATATAACATGAAAGGACGAATTGATTAGAAAGTGTTCCAGAAGCAAAAAAGATTGAAAAAACAGTTCACAAAACAAATTCGTAAATATATTGAGCATAATTCGACATAAGTTTCAGTTATCGAGTGTTCCCGACTGCATTTTTTCTTTACTTTTCAAATGAATAATTATTTTCTAAATAGATTAATTTGGAATTAGGGCATTTAATTTGAGTAGTCCTTAAAAGGAATATTGAAATATGAATACTATTCGCAATTAAAAGGAGCACCAAGCCGACTATTTATTACTCTGTTTAGCCAAAGAATATACTTTTTTCCGCTCATTTCTCATCTAACTGATCAATATTATATACGAGTATTGAAACCAAGTACAAACTAATGCCTTTGTCATAAGTGTACATATATACTTATACATATGTGTTCTGGATAAAATACAAAATATGTGTAAATTAAATTGTTGTCATTGAATAACAGTCCTATTTTGATTGAGCACTTCAGGCATTCATAAATACATGATTGTTGCTTAAAAAATATTGTTTTATTTTAAGTTTATATTTATGAAAATGTTAGTTAATTCATCTCACAAATAGTTTGTAATCTTGTTAGTTAAAGGTTATTTTTCATTATTCATTACGTCATGGCAAGCTCACGAATTGTACTACCATGAAGCAAATGGGAAAATTCGAAACAGTCTTTATACAATTCATGGGAAATGTGCTTTGTAGAGGAAAATGAGAGCCGAACAGCCGAAAAAAGCTAGTTGCTAGTAAGAATCTAGAGAATTTTGTAAAATTGTGGCCAAATTAAAATTCTTGTTCTAGAAAAAATGAAACCATTTGGTTGTGTGTACAGTGGAATGAATAAATCAAAACACAGTTAAGAAATTTCCTCCTATCATTCAAACAGAGAGTTGTTACAAATAGATTCACTTAAATAAAGGACTTTGTATGCCGTGTTTTATCTCTGTTTAATCCATAGCCTTAGATCAAAAACAGCCCTCAAACACAAATGTGAACATTTTCTTGGATTATTAAAGACGTATTTGAGTCACATACTAGTACATATATAGTACGCAGTTTTGTATCGGTACAATCGGGAATTTTCAAACAAGTGCACTACCCGGCATACCCACCTCCTGTTTGTCCTTTTCCTTGCGCGCCACTTCCTCTGCCTTGCGACGCCTCCACATGCGCAAGCTCTCCTCAGCATTCTTTCGCTCGACCAGTCGCTTCTTCTCATCACACCACATCAACGGATGTTGGATATGGTCGTGACAGAAGGTGCCCATCTCATCGCTGGTCGTCATCTTGTCTGCGTCCTATGTTGAAAGCAATGGCGATATACGCCCGGAGAGCGGAAGTAACTCTACGTTCAACTATTGCCACTGCACTGAACGGGTCTCGTGCACAACTCAAACCTTTGACTGTCTGCCTGATCGGTGCCAGGCACCAATGGCGTCGACACCGAAGTCCGACTAGACGCGACGCGAGGCAACCCAGCTACTCAACTTTTGCCTACGACGGGGTTATTGGTTGTCAAGGCAGCCTCGCTGCTATTTATAGCCTAGGTTAAGGCGCGCACGGGTGTGCGTTCACGTGCTCGACTCGCCTGTCCTTGAAGTTATTTGTTAACTTAGGCCAGGATTGCATTTCATTTGCGTAACCAGCGCGTCCTCATTGGGCTCGCTCGGAGTTGGGCCATTAAAATAATTTGCGAGTTAGGCACGTTCCACCGTTAAGCGTTTGCCATTAGCTCCGTGCTTGCGGTAGCTTTGGAGCCGACATTTTCCAGGCTCTAGATGACAGGCGTGTAACGAGGTCTGGACATAAAATAAATTTATTCAACGGCAATCTTTGGCGTAACTGAAATGGGGCCGCGATCGATTTGACCTTATTCGTGTGGTTGGTTAAGCTTGCATTAAAATGGAAAGTTGCTGAAGCCATAAATATGGGTGGCCCAGGGGCAGGAGAGCGAAAAGTGAAGACCTCTACTGCAGCATTCCGTGTGCGGCCACTCTTGAGAGTGCCGCAAACTTGTTGATGTTTACTAAGTCGGCCGAGACTCTGTAGGATGAGCACCACAAAAACCTCTCGATATTTTAGTATCTGTACTAAAACTGAAATTCACTTAAACAGCCGCTCAGCCGCACAAACGGCAAAGTGGGGCGCACATTACTCATACGCCCTGTGGCAGCTGTCGAAGCGATGCTCTAGCTTTGGCTTTAAGCAGCTGCCCATCACGCCCACTTGAGTCCCGTTTTGTTTGCACAACAACAAGAACTCGTTGAATGCCACTGCGATGCAAGCAAACAGCTGTAAACGATTTGGCCGTTGCTACTCTTTTGTTTGTTACGCCATGCCGCCCCGCCGTTACACACGCAAGCACACAGACAGATACACACATTTATTTATTTGGCCTGATTTCGCTATCAGTGCCAGCCATGCCCGGCGCAACATGAAGGACTTTAGCCATGTCCAAAACTATTTCACTGGGTCGGTCGTAGTCGTGCCGTTGCCTCTTTGGCCGAAATGTTGCATAGCTTCGTTGGGGCATGTGCTTAATGTTTGTTTGATAGGCCAGTTGCTGCCGCATACAAGATGTGTGCGTGTGTGTGTGTTTACCAAGATGTCTGTGCTCGCTTAAATGTTTCCAAAATTCCTTAAATGCCGGAGCTTTAAGCTCTCTTGTAATTTATAAAAATGAATTGACGTTTTGAACGCTCTTAGTAGAGGATTTTCAGTTTAAAATATAATTCTATATGTACGAGTATATGCAAACCCTTGTACAAATTCAATGGAAAACAAACTTAAGATATTTATATAATAGTTCATATTGACTGGCTTAAACCAATAAAACCAATAAATTTAAAATATATCGAAATGAACCTTATCTGCTTATCCAAAAAATAAAGTAAACTAAGTTTTCAAGTCTTGTCAGTATGGACTCTACCGCTTTCCGAAATCCGAGCATTCACCAGTCAGGCGGATAGGCCGAAGCACATACAAGTATTTACACAGATTCGCTTCATCGTCGACATCAAAATTTCGAGATTCTTCCTTTATAATAATTTAAATATATCCATTTACTTATTGGGCACAGAAATCTACAGATATACACATTCTTTATTATAAAATACATATGAGGGTACGTTGTTTTAAGTGTTTAGACGTGCAACATCCTTCAGAAGGACAAAAAGAATCTAAATCGCAATGAACGTCTGTCTGTTTTAATCAATACTCCTCCTCCCGATTTATATCTATCCCGAAGAAACTTTGCGTTGTAGCCTTATCACATTAGACGAGTATGAAATGATTTAATTTGTGTGTCAAAATTGCAAAATTAGAAGTTTTTCTCGTTGTCAAGCCCTGTACCCGAAGGTACAAAGTTCAAATTTCATTCCCCAGAGTCAATTCTAAGAAAAGTTAAACCCTCGGGCTTGCTCGACTGCAGAATTATCTCTTTTCTCCTGTATTTACTTATTGCTAATTAAGCAAGAAATATATTGCCAAGCCATTCAGTAAATTTCCTATTAGTTTAATTAGTTTAAGGATATATGAATTAAAAGTAATCCAGTATCGCCAGTACCTATTCTTTAGACTTTTTATACCCTGTACCCGTAGGGTAAAAAGGGTATATTAGGTTTGTGCAAAGTTTGTAACATGCAGAAGGAAGCATCTCCGACCCCATAAAGTATATATATTCTGAATCAGCATGACGAGAGAAATCGATCTAGACATGTCCGTCCGTCCGTCTGTCCGTCTGGATGAACGCGAGGATCTCAGAAACTATAAAAGCTAGAATAACCAAAGTTGGCATACAGATTCTCCTAGGTCCGAGAAAGGACGAGTTTATTTTATTTTTTTTAATTCCCCCCCCCCCCCCCCCTTCCCCCGCTACAGAATTTCGTCAATAGCGTCCACATTTCAAATGCTACCTAAACCAAACTTTGCACACATAATTTGTATATAATTGTCTACTGTTGTTCAAAATTTTATTCAATTCTAAGAAAAGTTATTAGCGAAACAAATTCTCGCCAGTACAACCCCACGAAACTGCAGCAACAAGTTCGCTCTTCTTCTTCCTCTTTTTGCTGCTGCTATGGGCGCATATAACTCAGTGACGGAAGTTTACATGGGTACAGGGTATTACACTGTCGGGCTTGCTCGACTGTAGCGTTCTCTCTTGTTTAATTTAAACGCTTTCATAAACTTATAAATTAATATTGATATCAAGAATTCACAAAAGAATTGCCCTGTGGATTCAAACGATAAGGCCACTATAAAGGCGACTTAACAGCGATGTCTTTTGTAATGCATTACAGATATCTCATTAAAAATAATGCAAAAATGATTAGTGAATTAGTGAATGAGGAACAGCTTTCCCTTGATTGTTTTACAAAATCGCATTTTATTTTCCTTTTTTTAAATATACAAATATCGTACCATAAATATCAATAATTCTCAACATTGTTACATTTAAATAATTATTTGTGGGCCAAAGGTCATAGCACCCAGAAGAATTATCAGCATTAGCCAATATGTGCGAAATTTTGTTTATTTTTGTGGGCGGCTGTAAAGGTGCCAAATATTTATACACTTTTTTAAACAAACACCAAAAATTCCATTTTACACAAACGCTGCTTGCACATTTTCTATTGGCTTATAGACCATTAGTATATACCTTAATCTGACAATTGTAGTTTGCACAAATCGTGGCCATGCATTCTGTAAACAAATTAGATTCCCCCTCTGCTTATGGTTTAGTATTGCGTTTGAAGCATAAACTAATGGTTTTGTTTAAAATTAAGACTGGACAGTGTTGTATTATTATGCTTAATGTTTAAATAAAAAATGTCTGCATTTCATGCGCGAATGGTTCAAAGTTTTTAAAAAGTTGTTTAAATTTAGATAAAGTTTTAAATATGATGAGTTTCCGCCAAATGTCAAAACTGACAGTTGAACCATTTAGGCATGAAATGCCCTTAAACTCGTAAAACAAGTTTTGAAATAGAAATACAAATGTTTTCTTTTCAATAATCTTATTTTCATTTTATAAATATCGTTATTTTTCCATTATTTTTTGGGTTTTTGTTCAATTGACTAAAAATCGTTTTTCGTAAATTATTGTGTTTTTAATCCAACTCAAATACAAAGAAAATTTGGGGTTAACTAAGGTCTGATCCTGATGAAATAGTTAATTTGATTTTTTTTTTTATTTCCTCCTGTTTTATATAAGCGATATAAAGAATTTAACAATTTAACCATTTTAGAATAGTTGCGAAAGGCCTTCATTCTTTTCTTTTAAGTTGAGCTGAATAATTCTCTTCTTTTTGATGGTACAGATGTTTAAGCATAAAATTTGTACAAAGAGTTGTAAATTATTTTATGTTGGCTTTACAAGTTGTAAGTAGCTACTTGTATGCATTACAATTTATATAAAAATTCACAAAACATTGCATATAAAATTTGTTCAAAAATTCAATCAACATTTCACATTATGTATGTACAACGAATGAACTTCAATTTTAATGCAACTATTTACAATGTCAACAACACGCTTACAAACTAAATAATAAATCGTTTATCATTTATTGACCTTTGCTAAATCTTTACAATTCTCTTTTGTTTGCTCGTCTTTATTCCCCGGACTCATTCAGAAGTCCACATTTCCATTTGACTTGACTTAATCTAAAATAACATAAACTGTTGCCTGTTTTAAGCTTAAATGTGGTAAGTTCTAAGTGACAGAATCACTCTACTTCATGCGATTGATGACTAAGTCCGCCACCACTTGCAGACCCTTTTGGTACGGCGATTCCGTGAGTTCCTGAGCCAGTCGTATCGCCTCATTGCAATGTTTCTTGGCCAGAAAACGCGTCTGTTCCAGCCCATGGGACTTGTGCACTAGCTCGAAGGCGCGCTCTACATCTCCAGGCTCGCTAAAACGCCGCATCACCATCGGATTGAGCTCTGGATACTGAGGCAGCGTCATTATGGAAACGGATACAAAAACGAAAACAAAGAAAGCAGACAAAATGTAAATTGGATTGAAACAATAACAAAATGTCCGTATTAACAGTCATTCCGTAATGTATATATATGTATGTATTCATATTACAAATTACAGATGTGTAGCGTTCGCGCTTGACATGCCAATGCCTTATGGGCGTTAGGTGGTGCGCTTTGCAATTTTTGGCGTGCCGTCGAGCACACGAGCGCCATCTGTCACTCATTGCATGAGTTGAAGGAGGGCGGGCGACAGCGGCTCGAGGCATGCCAACGCGTCAAAACCCATCAGCATTATCGCGACGCCAGTGGTTTCTACAGCGCGCAGCCAACGGGCTGCTGACTGCACTTGTCACTGCTTGCTGGCGACTCCAGCGCTGTTTAAAACGCGTCGCACGTGCCGCCTAATCGCGCTGCATAATAAATTGCCGCTGCAAACTGAGGACTGCAATTGCCGACGCTGGCGTTAATGCGCCACTACTTTAGCCAACTTTTATACGACATTAAAAATGTTTCATAAACGCAGCTAATGTCACACAGACACACACACACACAAACCGAAGCAACCCAAAACCGAAGTCCGCGAGGTCTGATCATAGAGAAGAATGTATTTTTAAATACCTAGCATAGATTAATCGGCACGTGATGTTTAAGAGCCTGATAAACGGACAATATAGAAGTACGCACCAGTGCGGATATAGCTCATTTTCAGGAACTCGAAATATATTCAGCATATCCTCAATTTATAGATTACAATCGTAGTAAATCAAGAAGGGGAAGAATCAATTCAAGGAACAAGTTTGAAAGTCTACGCTCAAGGTCGACTTGAAAAATCAAAAATAACTGGATATGGCAGATACACTAGTAAACGTCCTAATAAGAATATCTCTTTGCAAATCTTTAAATTTTTTCTAATAATTTAAAGCTACTTACATTGTCATCTTTTTTACAAAAGATTAAATAAAGAATTATTTTCAAACCATATTAATCAAATCTCATACAAACTCCTTTAAGTTGGTATGTGTTTAAATTAATTACAGAATTGGAATCCTTGCAATCATTACTTTCAGGGTGTTTTTATGTGTGTACAAAAATTGGAAATAATTGATCCTTCATATCTTTTGATCAGACCTCGCAGACTGCTCCACCCAAATAGGGAACGGGTGGTCGTATCTTATGCGGATGATATCATCGAATACGCTGCACATAAATCTTTACAAACACTTCAATACTGCATTATTTGCACTGTTCTACATGAACGATTACGAATCTCGATTGTTAGCATAGCTTACATAGAAATATGCGTTCATGAACACAAACATATAACAATAAGGAAGTACAGTAAACGAATCATTCTTCAAATCGATTATGCGTAGTGTGAAAAGGTCGAAGTCATTAAGAATCATAAATCGTCATTATATCATCCAATTGGAATTAATTTGTTCTTAAACTACGTATGGAATGAATATTCTCTTTACCTTTTCACATGCAAAAAGTACCGGCGCTGTGGCCAGACCCAGCTTCAAATCGGCGGCCGTGGGTTTGCCCATCGTCTCGGTGGAGGAGACAAAATCCAGCATATCGTCGACCAGTTGAAAGGCCAGTCCAATGTTGCGTCCATATTGGAAGGCCACCTCGGCCACGTTCTCGTCCGCCTGCGCAATGACGGCAGTCTGTGAATCGAATTGAATCATATTAAACAATTATTCAAACGATCAAGCCCAATGAGTTCAAAGTCAGTTGCAGCAATAACCACATACTATACTATATAACAAATACTCAAGTGGGCCCAATTGGTAACTTCAAACGGGCACAATGACAAACGCATGCGTGCAAATTAATTGGCATATTACCAAAGTGCAATTGCATCGCATTGCATACGCCCTGGTAATTCGCCAATTGCAATGAAATTGCATGTTGCATCTACCCATGCCTCTGCCTCTGGCTATGCCCATGCCCATGCCCATCGAGGTGAGCTATAAGCTGGCCCGACTTGACTTACCGCCTTCAATGCGTTGGCGATCAGCGATGCCGTCTTCCTGTATGTCTTGGTCAGATAATGGGCGAAGCGTTCGTTCTCCGTTTCCCTTGAGCCGAGCTGCATGAATTCGCCTTGAACCAGATCGGTTAAGATCTACAAAGATATGCGAAAAATGGACAATGCGTCGTAAAATATGCTTAGTTATCGATAATTGTTCGTGATATTTTATTGTACAAGTATGTACTAGTGTTGTTTTTGTTGCTGTTGTGGGCAGCCATTGTGTGAAGGAAGCGATACGCTTGTAAACTTTATTTAATTATTGCAGCTTATTATATGTAATGCCTTGAAATGGGCTCAGCATTGGCATGCGCATTTAAACTCAATGTAAGTATTTTATAGGCTTGAATTTAGCAATGAAACGAAATGTTTGAGTATGCCATGGAAAAGCAATATTAAACAACTAAAATAAAGTTTTTTCAGCTAAAACTAATTTATTCCCGACAATAAAACAAATATTAACAAGAGATAACGCTACAGTCGAGCAAGCCCGACAGTGTAATACCCTGTACCCAGGTAAACTTCCGCCACATAATAACATAATAACATTTGCAAAATTTTAGTTCGAAATTCCAAGAATTACGGGAGTTAGAGAAAATCGCGATTTGCGGAGGAGAGGGGGGAGAGAGGGAAATTCCAAAACACACAGTTTCTGCGTATTCAAATAAGGCATCTTGGAATTTAAATTTGATATCCCTAGGTCTTATAGTCTCCGAGATATAGGCGATTATACGAACGGCGTTACGGAAAAACCCCCATAGGGGGGAAGTGGGGAGTACATTTCATGTACAGAGTATAAATATAACAAATTTCGTTGGTTTCATTGGGTACAGGGTCTTTAATAGTTGGGTCAACTCGACTCTAGCATACCTCTAGTTCTTTTATTATGCAAACTCTCATAACGCTGTCTATGACTGTGTATAAATTAGGCATAAAATGCCGACCATTCTTCAATAATTGAGATGAAGCTACAAAACATCCACAAAAAACATATACAAGTTATATAAGAAACGCTTTCAATGTATATGCATAAATATTATATATATTTACATAAGTATATGTTGATATAGTTAGGCGCGGTTGCCAAGACGCTGGCTAATGCCCGAGCTGGGCGCAGCTAAGCTACTGAGCATATTTTCGCACGCCATTTTGTATGCAGATTCACAAAGCACTTCTCTGTTGTGTGGGACGGACATGTGTGCGTAAGTGTGTGTGTGTTTATGTGTGTTTGAGAGTGGCGCGAAGTATGTAAGTTCCGCACGCTTGGTTGGACTTTTATTTGGGAGGGGGCGCAAATAAACGACGCCAAGTGCAAACACAATTGTGCGAAATACTTGAGGCAAACACAAAAAATTGGATTCGGTCAAGAAGCGCGACATTCTGCCAACGACCAACAAAATTTAATAATAGTATGTGTTATGTATGGATTGCTATTGCTCTTGTTGCGGAGGGCACTTCGATCACTTTTGATTTCACATAGGCGTTTTCATTCATTCAGTTCGTCCGCCACTCACTCATTGAACTGGCAGCGAGCTCACAAGCGCTTGTCAAATGGTTGGGCAAATAGAGGTGGATGATCGCAGAGAAGAATCTGAATCTATGCACACATGTATATGGTACGCATATATAGTATACTTGTATGTACATATACATGTGTGGGTGCTAAAATATGTAAACATATGAAAATGCGGCTCAAGGAGCGCTACTAAGCAGCATCGGCCAAGGTGAGAGGCAGGCGGCAATTCAAGTAAAATAAGACGCTAGCATGGCCGTAAATTATTTGACCAAAGTCAATGAATTAGTTTATTTAACGAATTTGGGTAAGACCAGACGAACAAGACAGAGCGAGCGCGCAAGCGTGCATTTGGAAACCAATACGGATTCGATGCCGACGGCCGCTTGAGTTTCAATGTTAATTAACACAGGCAGCCAAAATAAGTGCGACAAGTGCACAGACACACCCGCGAGCCCCTAATCGCTAGCTACAACTACAACTACAACAACACACCAAATGCAGTTTCGCCTTCGGGCTTGAGCGCGAAAATTGTTGGCATTTTAGAGCCGCACAAAAAACTAGCATTTGAGCCGTTTTAAAAAGTACAGCCACATTTTAGACTTAGCTGCAAAGCGCGATCTAATTTTTGTGTATTCAATTTAAATCGTCTTTGAGAAATTGTTTAAAGAAACACAGATCAACAAGTGTTTCTTACATTTTTGAGGTGGTTCATAGCCAATAAGTGGCTGTCAGACAAGAGTATTATTGTTTGTGTCTCGGTATGTTTGTTTGTTTGTTTGTTTGTTTAGCCAACTAAGCTGACCAAATGAGGAGCTATCGACAAGGTGCCAATGACATAGAAAACAAAACATAGCCAAATATAGTCAAATCAATCTGTAAGCTGCTCATACACTTCAATTCATTTGCCGGTGTAGATCAGGCAACTTCTAATGGGGGAGGGGCCATTTCTCTGCGTGATAAAACCATGCGAAACATAATTATAACATACTTGTATATTATAGGCCAAATCAAACTTAATTTTCAGATCACTGAATTGTTATTTGGAGTGGGGCACTTTAAAAAACCAAAACTAACAAAATTAACTGAGACCAACAGTTTTTATTGTTTTATTAAAGAGGGGCAGATTAATAATATATGATATTTACTTAACAGTTCTTCTTTTCTTCAGGTGTATGATTATTATGTAATTTTTAAAAATGCTTGTACAGACCTTTAAGAGTGCTGGGATTAACCCAACAACGAATAAAAATGGCCATAAATGCGGTCATCCCACCAATTCTATTGAGCCAACTACGTCTTAGAAGCCGTTAAAATTATTCGTATGCGTGTTTGGAATGCCAAGTGAGCTGTGGCCATTGCCAGTCGGACAATGACAAGAAATAAACACTAGATCTGTTTAACCAACACACACAAATGAAATCATAATGCACAACTAAAAGTAGAGTATAGGAAATTATTGAGATTGGCGATTATTTTGTTCACGTTCTGTTTGTGTATTTATATGGCACTTTGATGACATGTTTTGGAGCTGAACGATGTATTTTGCTGCAAGTTATGCAACAAACAATAAAAACACATAAATACCTAGTTCATCAAATCTCCAAACAAAACACTTCCTTAAACAGATAAAGAATACGATAGTACAAGAATTGCGAACGCTAAATACTCGCGCATGGAATTATAATTAAGAACCACAGTCTACTAAAACATTTCAGCTGTCACATCTGATAAGGAGATCGTCTATCATCCTCCTAATTTTGAATTCAAAAAGTCGTAGTGCCAGTTGACGAAATCTCCGATTTGCGCTCATTTCTGCGCTCATGGCGAAAGTAATTATGCTGGCTTATGCTAATAACGAGCATGCCAATAAGGCGATGATGCGATCGAGCCGATGATAGTGCGGCTCATTTTGAAGTGGGCATTTGGATAATATTGAAATATCAGTGGCGCAAAGCAGCCACACCTAGGGCTGTCCGCAGAAAGAAGAGCCATGTCCACACATTGTTATTGCTGCTGATGCGCGTGCGTGTGATCGCTTGCGGATTTAACATAAGATGGCAACAACAAAGACGACGGGAACCCTAGGCGTAGGCAAGTTTATCGTTAACTTGGGCTATTAACTTGCTGAGATTATGTAAATCTGCGGTACCGACCATGGCAACGACCCAGTGACAAGACAAGGTGATCTGACGGAAGCTCCAATTTCACTCTCCAACCAAATTCCACAGCAAAAAGTGAAATTGGTGTGTGACTAATTTAAAATTTATAGAAACTACGCATTCGTGCATACTCGCATCGTAAAACAGCGATAAATATGAGCCGAGGCTGGCGAAAAATGTCTGAAATTCAGGAATTTAATTTGTTGGCCTTGCAACATTATTGTCGCCGCCTTTAACTTCCGCAACGACGAAACAGAAAAAAGTTGGATTGCACCATTAATTTTTCAGACGCAGAACAATGGAATAGCAACGGGGGTAGGAAAGGACACAGAACGAGCTTCACAAATGAAAAGGCATCTGGCCTTTAAAGTTTTCTGAACTCATATCGCATTTCCTTTCCCTTCGCCTTGGAATTGATGGCTACAGAATGTGCGCAGGAAGTAAAAACAAGCTGAACAGCCAGCGGACGAACGGACCGCTGGACTTGCGGACTAGTGGACTAGCGGACCAGCCCCGTGATTTGTGTTCATTACCGCGACAGGTTTTAATGAAAATCCCAAGGGCCGGTCCACGTTAAATGTATGCATGCTAATGTAGCTGTTTATTTTACAAAAAATAAGCAGTTTTCTTAATGTGGAATCGCGCATACGAATTTTTTGCGGCATAGCTCTTTGTTGACTCGAGGCACGTGTGAGATTTAACACAGCCATATACGAGTATGCGTACATACCCGAATCCCGGATTTCTTTGCTCGATCTTAAAGCAGCTTGGCTCTCAAAATGTGTTGGACAAATAAAATTGATAGAATGTGAGTTTTGCAAATATGCTTTAGTAATTAACTACAGCA
This sequence comes from Scaptodrosophila lebanonensis, assembly GCF_003285725.1. Taxonomy (NCBI): domain Eukaryota; kingdom Metazoa; phylum Arthropoda; class Insecta; order Diptera; family Drosophilidae; genus Scaptodrosophila; species Scaptodrosophila lebanonensis. Next base: position 5,595,922 of record NW_022060558.1, read on the forward strand.
CTAAAAGTTAAAGGTACATGGAAAGCAAAGACCACACGTTTTTATTTCTAACAGTTGACTTGTCAATTCACGTTAACAAGAACCCATACACTACCGAAGAGCAAACATGAGACTACTTTTCTGACTGGACTTAAGGCTATATGTGTTCAACAATGATTTCTAATTGCCTACACTTCATCAAAAACGACCAATATAAGAAATTATAGAATCTTTATTCCTCATTATTTTCTTGGTTTTCCAATTTGTACCAGATTCGCATGGCAATTATGTGATACAACTTCAGATTATTGTGTTATACCCCTCGATAACAAACTAACGACGAATCGAAATAGAAACAACAGTTCTTTCATGGCAGATTAATTTTTGCACTGTTTTTATTTTCCTGTGTCAACTGAATAATATAATGCACAGATTTTGATGACTATAAAAGATTTTGGCAGTGATCGCTCCTACGGCAACTATATAAAACAATTATGTTAAATATGGCTTGTAATAGGTTTGCTTACATACCGATGAGATACCGATGTATCAAATGGTTAATTAGGTTTGAAAAACACAACTTTTTTGATTTAATTAAAAATATAATCATATTTATAGCGTTGCTCTGTAAATGAACATTTTCAAATATGAATATGGGCTAAAAACAAAAGACTGAGTAATCGATCTTTTTTCAATTTGGATACAAGATGTCGTAATGCCCCGGCCTATAAATAAGATAAACTTTCGGCTCTAAGCCATCAGGAAAATCATGGGCCTTCACGGTGCTACCTCCGCCCCTGTCCAAATACTCAACACGTACACCGGCGCCTAAAGCTGTGCAAAGAGCAATGATATGAATGTGATCTGATTCCCTGTACATGGGCTCGACTTCCTGGTGACGAAACTCCTCCACGGTATAGTTTCCCTCAATAAAGTTTTGGTAAAATTCTGCCTCCTCTTGCAATCTTGCTGACGTGATGAAGCGCAGATAGACCACCACATAGTCCGAATAACCCTGTTCATTAAACAGTTTGTGTAATTCGTTCTGCAGCTTTCCACAGCCTTCAGCTTCATTAGACTGCGGATCTATGCGCTTAAGAACCTCCATAAAAGTTTCATGGAAGTCATCCAATGTGAATTTAGGAAAGCCGAGGTTTACAAGTTTTTCCATTGAGTTTTCAACTAATACTCGAAAATTTTGGAAAGCCGTGCGATTTGTAATCAAATACTCCAAATATGAATAAGCAAATGCCCTAAAAAAACAGTTGCCGTCGGGACGCGTGCGACGCATAAACCGATACTTCTTCAATAGGTCTTGAATCTTGACGGTGAAGATGTCGTCGCCCATGTATTCTGTTCCTAAACATGTCAAAGGTAACTTCTCACTAACTAATGGCGTTGAGCTGCAAACCTCCTTTTCTATGTCTCGTTGCTGTTGTAAGATTTCTTCATCTTTTGCTTCCATTTTTTAACAAAATTTTAGAGTACATAAAAAAATGTACTTTTTTAAAAATCTCTATACTTTGACACAGTAGAAAAAGCAACAAAAAAGTAACCTTATTATTTTAAATGGATCAGACAACTCAGAAAATTGTATATTGGTGGTACAAGCTTAATATGTACTTTTAAAAAGAGGTCAAAAGTGATTCTTTATTTGGTATAGAGGTTGATATTAACAGTTTTAGATGCATTAAATGCAAAACCAGAAAGTGTGTAGCTTTTATATGTAGTATTATTAATTTGCAGTGTCTGGAGCAGACCCAAGCTCTAATTACGATTCATTACAACGTTATATTGTGCTTTATAAAAAATCTTTGATGTGTCCGATTTTAAAGTTATGTTTGCTCGTACGCTTACCTGACTCAACACGATCGTCACATCATCGCTGCGCAGACGCGCTATCATAATTGAGGCAATCGATAAAATATAATCACCAGCCATTGTGACCTGTAAAATATGGATATGAATGTGTAAAATACGTTCACAGATAAAAGGCCACACGCACGCACAAGCACACACACGCTCTTCAACCAAAATCAAAAGTTCAGTTAACGATTTCAACAAGCTGACGAACATGGCCAGCGATCTTGCAGACGAACTTAACAACATGACTAAGCGGCAAGATTGCTGTAACTTTTCTTGTTCGCAGCGCGATAAAATAAACAAAAGAAATTAAAATTGGTTGTTAGTCAATTTTTCTTTGTGAAGATGTGGCAGCAACAATTTAATTTAATTTTAATTTTTTAACAATCAAGGCGGTGAAGAAAATTGAAATGAAAATGGCAGCTGATTGCATGGGGTGGACGGAGTAAAAGTATTATTATTTAAATTAAAAGGCGGCAAACGCAAAGGAAAATAAACTGCCTGATATACGTGGACGTGAGTACATTCAAGCTATGCCAAATCAATGACTAAATTCGTAAAAATTATATTTAAATACCAAAGGAATTGGTGTCAAAGTCACAAAGCGGCCGGTTAAGCTATTATACCAAAAGGCGTGCGTCAATTTCGTCAACAAATTAGTTAAAGAGCAGATTGGTAATCTTAACAAACAAATAAATATCACGAAGCCCAATGTGACTGTAACTGTGTGGATGTGTGGTTGTCCATTGTTTGAGTATTTCACCAACTATTTGTATGTAGACTACACTCGGAAAACAAATTCATTCATTTTCTTGCATTGATAATCAATGTTCGATAGTTACAAATAGATTAATAATAAACAAAACCGAAATTATAAAGAATGCTGATAAAGAAAACATAAAAAACTAAATGCAAATAATCGAAATCCCTTCTGCAAACAATTACAAAACAGGAACTATATTGTTATCAATATTTAAGTGATTTTTCCTATTTTATAAATAATTTCAATTTGTATTTACTAAATTAAAATAAAAATGTAAAAGCCTTTTAAGTAAAATGAAGAATCTAACTATATACTATGTTGAAGCTAACAGACCTTATTTTTCATTTTGTAGACTTAGAAAACCGTAGTCCAGAGGCAGAGAGTAATACTTTAACCATCCGAAAATTATTTGAAATAATTCAAAAATCCACATAAATAAAATATTTTTTGATTCTTATCTTATCTTGATATCAGTATTTTTATTCTTCCGATAAACTTTATAGGCAAGGCACCTTAAAAATGGACAACAAATATTTAAGCGTTCTGAGTCTCAAATGAATTACCACAAATTACGAATAGTGAGCATTCTATTAAAGAAATATTTCAAAATAGATTTTCTCTCACTGTACGGCTGAAAATGTTGAGTCAGCTTACCTTTTTATGATTCCATAGTGCGTTGACGCTGGGTTTGCCACGTCGGAAATCCGACTGATCGATGACATCGTCGTGCACTAAGCTAGCCGAGTGAACCATCTCGGAGAAGAGCGCAATCTGTCGTTGTTTGTGTACTAATTGGCTGTCAAGGCGATGGAAACAAAAATAAATTTAAAAATGTGAGCTTAAATAGTTTTGATTTGTCTTTAATTGTTATTTCCAGGCGGCTGGCTAGCCAGCAACATCATTGGCAGCATTTCGCAAAGGCTCGCTAATTGTTTGAGCGCTGATTTCTAATGTTTACACTCCACTACATGGCAGCAGGTGCCCCCAATCAGTGTTGCAGGCCATACTCACTGTGAGTCGTTGTTCAGGTGATAGTTTATTGCCTTGGCCATCAGCATGGTAACCATGGGACGCAACGCCTTGCCCTGGCCATCAAAGTAGTAGCACGCTATGGTGTCCAGTTCTGACTGAGATGTGCCTGACTGCAGCAGCTATAGGAACAGGAAGGGGAAACGGAGAACAAGGGAACTTTAGACGTGTTTTTGTTTGGTTGCGTTATAAATTAGCAAATATTTGTTCGTCTTTGACTAAGTTTGAAAAAATTCCTATTGCCATAGAAAAAATCCCAATCGCGTGTTTGACGTAGATGCTCTCTTTGTTTATCTTCAAAATGCGGTTTCATTTTGCTTGTTCGACTCTGGGTGGACACCACAGAATTCCAAATAATTGCTTAACTCAATGAAATTTCAAACGCGTATTCTTAAACACAAGGAATTACGGTCTAGTATTGTTTGTCGTTTACACTCAGGTGCTAGCTATTTAATGGTAAATACTCTTTTATACTAGTGAAGGTGAATGGCAATGTATCATCACTTAAAACTAAAATATTAGTAAAAAGTATATGTTTTATAGTCCATGGATTTTTTTAATTATTTTAATTGTAACTAAGACTTTAGTCATTTTATCCGTTCATTTCTTTATGGATAGTACTTACGTCTCTAACGTCGTCATAGAAGTACTTCAACTCATCATCGAGTATTATATACGGATCGATTTGTATTTCTCTCACAGGTCCAGCAGGCTGTTGTGTGTGCACGGAGCTGTGTTGGCGATAGTTCGTCTTGGAGCACTGAGAGTATTGAAGGTTGTTGGATCTATGGCTGCTTCTGCGCGAGTTGTGGCCGCAGCTACCATTGGCACTGTGTGAGTTTTGCTGCAAATTGCATAGAAGAGATGCGATAAGGTTAAAATATGTTAGGCATTACAATTAAACGCTGCTAAGTGGTGCTATTACTAACGATGTGTGAAGAATAGGCGCGAGGGCAGGTGTATAATGGACCGTCATAATTCTTAAAGTGGCTCAACAAATTGCTACCTGCCGCCAGTGTCGGCCACGCAGTTTCTTAGTCACTTAACAACTTTCAATTGCTGACTGATAACTTAACAAGTTATGTTGATGATGGGGGAAACACCAGCAGCAACAACAAGCACATAGCTGCAACATTTATTTTTATTTATGCTTTTGACACCGAAATTGCGCCGAGTAAACAAAATTACACGGACATATGTAGATTTAATAACTGAAAAATTGCCCACAAAATGCTCAACTAATTGAAGCGTTTTATTATTGTTGTTGTAGCTTCAACGCATTAGTATAAATTTGAACGCCCTCTACGACTCTTGACCTTGCCGCAATTTCAATACTTTTGTAAATTACCAAGCGTAGTCGCAAGACAAAGGCCCAAAACTGTTGACAAACGACCGTAACGGCAAATAACAATTGAGCTTCGACGCCTACAGCGACAAGACCAGCAACAACGAAAACAACAACAAAACAGCAGCAAGAGTGCTGACACGCGCCTAACACCCTTGGCAACATGTTCCCGAAACAAGTGCGCATGCAAATGTTGCCGCAACAGGTGCGAGTGCAAATGCTGCCGCTGTCACATGCGTTTTGTTTTCACAGTTGTCTAGTATTGTGCAACGCTTTTTGCTTGGCCTCTGTATTTGCTTCTTCTGTTGCTCTCTACCCTCTCTTGGCTTGTCTGTCAATAAATCGCGCACTCGTGTAAACACGATAACATGTAAATTGTATGTAGCCAGCCGTCAACAGCTTCAGTGCGTCAAACAGCGGCAACTTGGCCACAAATATTTATGTTATGGCATGTCTTACAGCGATTTGTATTTATGTGTTCATTGGACGTTCCTCTTACGCACATGCAGACCACAGTTTATGCAAATTAGCTGCATAACACAATAGTGACCAAAAGAAATATTTTTGTTTGTTATAATTGGTTGATGAAAACCATTCAATCAACATTTTGATTTTCATACAGGATTAGTAGCGTTCATACTATTTTACAAGCAAGTCCATCTCTTTCGAGTTTTGGACAGAGGATTTTTAACTTTGCATTCATTTTATTTCCAGCATCATCATCATGTTATTCACAGATGCCTTTGCCTTCACGTTATGCATACACGTGTAAACCAAAATCATTAAACAGATATTGACCATCGCTGCTTTGTGATCATTCAAAAGAAAAAAACAAGAGTTGTAATGACCCAATTTCATATTAAATTTGTGTCATAAACATTTTTGAAGCTTAGCAACCTGCGCTTCGTAGAAAGCGAATGTCGTTTCGCTGTATTACAAAATCGCCGCATCAATTACAAAAAGCCAATTAAATTCAACTCAACTCGACTCAAAACTTTCATTTTCAATATGTGCGCTAAATTGAAATTAGTACAACAAAAGCTAGCTAAACAAAGCACAGCAAACAAACCAAAATAAAAATAATAAATTAAATAAAAATTCAACGAAAGCAGGCTAAAAGACGTTGGTAACCAGCGGCCAGCTAAGTTTTTATTGTTTGTAATTTTGCAAAGGAAAAAATACGCGTATCTACATATGTATATACGAAATGTACACACACACTTTGGTTAACAAACGTGAAAAAATGCATTTAATTGTAGTTTTTTTTAGTTCGCAAAATACGTTGAGTGATTGTTAAATGGTTTTTAAAGTCACTGGCCGCTAACCATTGGCAGGCAGGCCAACTTTGGACTGCCAACTACCACTGGCTGATAAGCTCTTCAGTTGCTGCCTCTTTATAAATTCCCAGAAAGTTGGTCGAATTAAATGAATACGAGTATATACCATTAAATAATAATATCATTATCATATACTATATATAGCGTGAGCTAATTAACTAACAGGTTAAAAGTTCTTAGTCTCGCTTCTGGATATTTGTTAAACCAAATATTAATAGGCCAATTGTGTAACTGAAAACTCTTAATTAAGAAGCACATACTTTAAATTGCCAGCCCAAAATAAAAGAATACACAACATAACACAAGAAAATACAAGGTCAAGTTCACAATATATAGTAGTACATACAAATAGCTAAAGGAAAAGGAACTACGCAAACGCTGTAGTAGCTTGGCGGGGCATAGACCTTGCGTATATTGTCCCGCAAATAACGATTCTTAATTTTATTTAATTTCCCTTGGTTTCAGATATTGATGGTTATCCAAATTCTTAAAAAAAAAACAACGCTATATATAATGCCGGAAAATGTACTATGTAGCATATGCGATTCATAATAGCCAAAATGATAAAAAAAAATGTGAAGGATTCGCGAACGTGAGAAAATATTGCGTTCGTGATATCATTTTCAGTCACGCGCACACCTCTTCTGTCCATATGTATAGTAATATGCTGTATAAGCAAGCAGTGCGCAATGCAAATAGGAAGCAAAAACAATCGTCATGCTCAGCTGCTGCTGTTTGATTTGATGCTTGCACTTTAAATGCTTTTCATATGAAATTATTAAATGTTCCATGGGTCTCAGAAATGGCAACAAAAAGTAACCACTGCATTTATACAATTGCCACCACACAAAAAGGCTTTTTATTTCTAACCACATTGCTAACATTTTTGGGGTTTTGGTGGTGATTATAGGCAAACAAATTGTTGACTATCATTTGGTTGCCATTGTCAACGTTTTGACGACAATGACAAATTTGACGACCCCACACAGGCAAATATCAATTTCAATTTGCATCAAATAGTAAGCCAAAGAGCTGTAAGGTGCTGGAGCAGGTTGTGCGGGAACCGCATACGACACAACAACAACAGGCACAGCAGTGGAACGCGAATGGGAGGCCAACCAGTTATAACCCAACGAACAAAAGACAACAGGATCGGTGCAACAATGACAAGGAAAAATAAACAAAAACAAATAAAACTGTGCAACAATTGCCAGGCCAACTTTCACATTGATTACAACAACCAGCAAAAAAGTAATTCATTTATTTTTCCACTTCTGCAAAATGGTTTCGTGGGACTGCGCCTCTGCGCAAATTTCCATTTAAACGCGCCGTTTTTCAACTATTTATTCAATTATTACAAAAATGTATTCATATAAATAGCTCGAGCGAAATACACGCCAGCGATGGAACATGGTTATCGATTAGTGGTGCAACATCTTATTGATATTTAATTTGTGTTGTAGCGATACTTCCCTAAAATTTATGAACTCCACGTATTGGTGAAGTTTAATATATTTGATGAAATTCCAAACAATCCAAATTCGTTTGTAGTTTGGCCTTAATCGACTCCTAAAACGCGTATACCTCATGATTACCATTCGCTAGCCACGAGTGATGCACAGATATCTACAACATGTTCTCAACTTTCATAAACAAAAAGGTTATTCATAAAAAACATCAGGGGTTTCCGAAATCCAGTCATTCATTCGGACAGACAGAAAGTCGGAAATGGCTAAGACTATTTGCATCGTCATGCGATATATTCTTTAAGAAGTCGAAGATGATTTCGTGAGTCAACATTGATGTGCTTCTCGATACATCGTTATTTTTAAACAGACTCATATCACTAGCATTCGCTGCGATCAAATAAAATTATAGCATTTAAAGGTGCGAAGCGGAATATGTAAATTAAAAGACAAGTGAATATGGAATATTAAACTGAAATATTCGAAATTCCATAGCGAGTGTGCAAAGCTGAAACTGCTAGAGAGCATTTGAAGAGGGCCTCGGGGCGCTCCCACAACATAATCCACAAATTTGAAAGCCTCTTCAAATGTGGTATTTTGGAGGCCTTAGGTCAAGTTGCAGTTGAACATGGAATTGAAATTGAAGACGACATGACAAAATAGTTGGCATACAGCTATTAAATTATGCAAAATATGAAAAATGCTCAACAATTTGAGCTCGTGGGCGGAACGGGGAAGAAGCTGCCCGCATCAACAAGCTCGTGTACCTAAAATAAATGAACATATGGATTTATCCATATGGAAAAGCCATTTAGCAAATCGCATTGATTGATGTCGATTTCGATTGGGCGCATGTTTGATTGAAGAGCTGACAAACAAAAGTTGTGCATGTAGTTTCGAGTAGTTATATATCTGTGCTATATTTTACAATTTGTTATTCATTACTTTATTTGTTATTTATTGTTTTATGTTATTATATTGTTCGACATTTTCCTCCTTTTTGTCTGTCGGCGGTTTGGCCATCTTTTGTTGACTTTTAATTAAAGTCGTTCGTATGCGGATAGTGAAAATATGCAGCCCGCGACTTTGTTTATTCACTCGATAGTTTCAATCCCGCGTAAATACTTATGGTTGATATGTGTTAGCTTTGCTGATAGATAAAATACATTGCCTTTGCATGGGGCTATTAAAGTCATTAATTATGTTTAAAAAATCTCAATCAGCGGCCGAGTATGTGACTCCTGGTACTACTAAATACTACAAAATACGAGTACCCTTCAATCTCTCTGCCTTATATTAATTTTGTTGCTTAAATAAATTTTTTCTTCACCAATCATTTGTATGACAGATATAGTGGACTTTTGATGTCGGAAATGATCAGTTCGGGTCATGTTGAATTGGAGCGTATACTTTTTACTTACATACTTTCTAAACCCTTCGCATAAAGGGCAAACAAAAGCGATGGCTAAATCGATTCGTCTAGAACATATGTGAACGTATGTGTATAATCAAATTTATCATCATATACATACTATATATAAAAAATGGAAGCTTGTATATATTTATGTATGTTCCCTATAGACTCCGAAATCGCCCAACCGGTTTTGATCAATATTTTAAATAGTCCTGTGGATGATCCTGTGAAGTTTCGTTGCGATTAATAAATATAAGTTATTTGTATAGCCTGTATAGCGTTAGTTGATATAGCCATGTCCGCCTGTCCGTCTGATCGTCTGTCCGTCTGTCTATCTGTATGAGTTTTTAAAAAACAATTGCTTAGGTCTTGCGGGGTCCTTGACTGAATCTACCACGCCTCCATCAGTGTTTTATACATATACACTAAACTGAACAACCAGTCTCAGTTACGCTTCGGGTGCAGGTATAAAAATATATTTTAATAAGTTTAATCAACCAAATTTAAATTAACGGCAGTTATGGAAAATCAACGTGGAGTCAGGGGAAGGGGGAAAATTCTGAAATACTGCGCATCGGCGTCGTGGACTAATTTAGTGTCTCTAGCTCTTATAGTCTCCCATATAGAGGTGATTATACAAACGGCGTTACGTTACCTTTTAGGTGGAGAGTGTAATTAGGTTGCATGGAAACAGTAGTTTGTGGCACATGTGCATAAAGAAGTAGAGTAGAGAGAAGCCACAGTAAATATACGATTATATATGTATAGTTTCGATGCCAACTTCTTCACTCATTTTGTTGTTGGCATTGACATTAGGAAATGTCTTTAGCGACTAATTATTTTATTAGGAACTGAAAAATAACCTTTATATGTAAGTAGTACCTATAATAGTATTGGTCAAAGAGGCCACCCGGAACTACAAACATACAAATATGAAATATGAAATGAAATAAAATATGTGCGCTCTTTATAGTTAATACGCCAACATACTCTGTACGTCTACAAATAATTTCATTCAATTTAATTATTTCTCCCTGCGTGCACAAACTATGCACGCCAAAAAGCAAATGTGGCCGACCAGCCTTTTCAGCAACAGCGGAAACCACCAGTGGCCAGCTAAGAAACCCGAAACACTGACTTACAATGTGGTTAACAGCAACAGCAACAGTAACAGCTACAATGACGACAACGCCAAAGAAACGAAAACGATAAAAGAAGCCAAGAAAGCAAACAGCCCACTGCTGAGGGCCGAAGACGAAGGCGAATACGGACGCAAGCGCGAAGCTTTGGACTTTCCCTTTTTGTCGACGCTGACATAACAAAAACAAAAAAGTCGAACGCGCGAAGGCGGACGATGAACGGACGGGCAACTATTGGCTGCATAAATTGCTCGCTGCTGCTGCTTTGCGGCATTTTCTCTCTTCGATTTCGGACTGAGGCTTCTTCAGTCTGCTGCGGCTGATTTACATGCGTGTTAACGTTTCAACTGAAGTCTATAAGTATGAACGTATACATATGTATGTGTGGTTGTTTTAGGGCCAAAGAAATGGACAAACTTGCTAAGTGGCACCTTTTTAGCCAAGGTATTTAGAGAATTTTTATTGCCCAAACATTGATTAATATTGATGCAGGTATTATGCACTTATTTCAGAATGTTTCTTCAGCCTTCATTACCGGCCCATTAACGATTGGGCCAATTTTCATGCGTCACGGTTTTATTACGGCAAAAACAAGCCCATCAAAGCATTGAGAGTTGCACAACTACCACTGCAGTTCCAGGTGCGGTAGTCGGTCTGGCATGTCATGCAACTTTATGGGTTGACATGAGCTAAGGTTTTCGTTTGTACATCTGGAGTAACATGTGCAACCGCTAGGTCCGAACTATTGCCAGTCATGTAAAGTACGTTCTTTAACAAAACTGGTACCAAAAAAGTGTCCTGCAGAGGTCGCAAGGACCACAGCATTCGAAAGGCGTAGCCTTGCTTTCATTCTTTAAGCTTATTTTTCAATTGGTCATCAATATCGACCATTCGCACACATCACCGGGTATGACAAAGCAGTAGTTTCGGTCCAGCTTTTGCTAGAATACCTAATAGAAAAGAAACAGATCAGCCTTAGTTATCAACTAATGCAATTGAATTATGCGATCTAAAATTTCAAATCATGTTTTCCATGCATTAAAATCAGGCAACCGCAAATCTTGAAATTCAATCCAATATACATATGTATATGATAACGGTATGAAGGCTTTTTCTGTCGAAAAAGGAAAACAGATCATTGACAAAGATACTGTGAAATACGGGTATGCGTTCAAATAATTTTGGAGTGAATGATATTGCAATGATTTTATAATTACACAATCTCATTGTAGAAAGCGGGTATGATTTACAAAATTTACAAAATTACAAAAGTATATAAATAAAAAAAAAAAAAACGAAAGTTAGTGCGATATTAGGAAACTAGTTAAGTGCCTTAGCAATAATGCATTAACTGTTAAGATTCTCACCACCATCAATATTAACTTGAAATTGTGAATGAAGGACTCAAAAACCATAGATGAATATTGCAAGGGAAACAAAAATAGTCATCCTTGCTTTTAGCAAATATATAAAAAAAATAAACGCCAATTACGTTTGTAATGTTAAAGACTCAATTTACCTAATGATATATAATTAAAGGCCAACTGGCTGCATATAATTCTATTACATATGTGTAAGACCAGCCTGTGAAAGCTAGTTAATAAATCTCATTATGGTTGGTCAACGCATATGACAAGTCTACAAAATACGCAACCGCTGCTTGAGAAGTTGATCGAAGGTAATTGATAAGATGGTGCATTTATGTCTATGCCGAACCCAGAGAGTAAATACTTTAGCAACATATTCACATTCCTAAGCCTATTCACATACATATGACTTGCGTAAGACGATTTACAATTGCAATTAGTGCGCGCGGTCTAACATGGCGGCTGCGTAATATTTACGTTGACGCGCCCACACACGCCTTCGAAACGCGCGCGATTATAAACGATCCCTTGGAATTCCGAAAAATTGCTTTATATTTTGTCTGCCAGGCTTGTATAATTTATAGAGTAAGCTGAGCGGCAGTCGGTATAGCAGCCAACTGGCCAGCACAGGTAATTACAACAATCTTTCAAAAGCACACACACAAACAACTACTTGGGTATGAAGAGGTACAACAATTTGCACCCAAATTGTAAACCAGTTGATTGCGGAAAACCGGTAAAATTCAAGTTTATCCTTTTCATTTCACACAAATGCACACATTCATACTATGTTTGGTGTCTTGACACTTGTAGAGTGCATTTGGGAGTGGATACAAGTCTGCCAACGGGGCGTATGCGCGACCCGGCACGTTGCTCAAGCCACAGCTTCAAATTTAACTCGGCGGCATTAGCGAGGTTCCGTTTGATGGGCATTAAAATATTTAACATATAAAATTGCATGCCAAATCATTCAAACAGAAACCTGCTAAAACAATAACTACGAATGGGGCACGAAAATGCATAAGGTACATTGCATTTCAGTTCAACATATTAATGCTAAGTTAATTCCTAGTTAGCTTGTCTTGCGGTTTTGTCTTCAGTGCATTCGTATTAACTGAATGTTGTCGTAAATTGTTGTTGGGCAGGAAGTTTACGATTTGAGTCGGTGTTCGTCTATTTTTATACATGGCTATCAGCCCGGTCTGCAAGTGTGTGTCTCCCATTTTCAATCATTGATTTATTTCTTATAAATTAAAAAGTCACTCAATGTACCGAAAAGCCGATAAGTCTTGGCATCAGGCCTTTCTGTACATCATATGTATTTCTAAGTATATTTCGAACTTGGGTTTTCTTGAGTACAGCAGTTCAGCAAAATCCTCAAGTGGGTTTTTGTTTGGTATAAATACAAAGTGAAAGCAATTTTCATGTATGTATGCTCTCTGTGGGTTATAGATACTCTGGACTAATTGAATGTATGTATCAAGCAAGTGAATTATTGATCACTGATAATCATAATAATAAATATATTTATAAGCAATACGGAAACATAGTATCGAATCAAATATTTGCAAGTATTTTGATTTTTATCCAAGTATTGACACCGTTCCTACTTAACTTTAGAAAGATAATACTTATTATTTTTTTCCAAATACTTCATATTCTTAACTTTGATAGATGATGTAGCTGTTATATTTGTTATAAACAATAAGAATTTTCTTCAGAATCTTCTTCTTCTTTCATCTCAAAAATTCCTGTAGACCCAAGTAAGGGCACATTTAAGTTTATTTGCGAAACAGAAACAGGCTTTTGGTTCTAAAAATATTATACATAATACAATTTCTAACATGGGCAGAGATCATATATTCGGAACAAACTCTGAGCTGATGATGAAGAATATACTAATACTCCTTGTGGGGTTTTTAAGGCTGTTACAAAAACGAAATGACTTCATAATACCCTTCCGCGCAAGGCCGCCAATATAACATTGATTTTAAATACCTAAGTTTCGTTGAAGTGTTATCAAAGTTTACGATATTAACTACCCTGTAATACAAATGATGTGACTTAATCTAAAACTGGTCGTTAGTAGGTAAATTTACATGAAAATTGAAAAAGACCTTTCAGTAATCATCAATGCCACAAGTCAAATTAGGGTCCGTAATGTGAATCGGCCAATGCAAATGTGTGCGACAAGTTTTCCAAATCAAAGCACCAACACTAAATACTTTACTAAACTTGACCAGACAAAAACAAAGATCAAAGAAAAAAATCGATGCCATCTGCATGCGTCAGGGTCTTCAACAGATATAGACAAAGATGCTGAGCAATCGACAGGCAAGCGTCTAAGAAATCGAAGCGGCCATTGTCAACAAATAAGACGATGAGTTGTAAGTGAGTTGTAAGGTGAGGCAATCGCCCAAAAGCCATGGGAAAATGTAAAACTGAGCTTATGTTAATTGATAAAGTATAAGATATGTAAGGCAATCACAATCAAACGACCAATCCCATTCCAAACAAAAACATGTGGCTCGGCCAGCTCTGAGCGACGTTGATGAAATGTAGGCAGGCAGCTTAAGGGACGGGTGAGACAGGTTGGATGTCCGATGCGAGAGTTATGCAACTGGCCATCAACTTAAAGGCCCAAGCCAAAAGGCTGATTTTCACAGTTACCGCGGTGCGGCGCTTCTTTGGCTTTCAAATCGAAATGCGAACATTATTGGGAAAACAAAAAAACGACTGAAATCATTAACAGTTACAGTAACTGCCGCCAATCAACGGCCAGCAAAGTACTGGGCCAGACCAGGCCAAGCCAGGCCGAGCTGAAAAACCAGTTTAGGACAACAAAACGCATGTGTCTCTGGAATTAGGTCAGCAAGTACGAGGCAACGTGCGGACCCCAAACAGTTAAAGAAATTAACAACAACAAAATAATAATAAAATCAAGCGAAAAAGCGGCTACCAGCGCCAATAAATTACGCCAATGCAGCCCAAAGCCCAAGAGCAGACATCGCGACAAGATAACAGGTGTACGTAACACTATTTTCCCATGTTTGTGTGTGTGTGTGTAGGCAATGGTAGTTTTTGAATGAAAGTAATTGCGGCTTTTCACGAGACAAAGCTTGACGAATTGAACGCCCAGCCGCCTGGACGATTAATCGACCATTTAAGAGTAATAAACATGCCCATAAGCACAAAATGCGATTATAAAATTCACGTGTTATTTATAGGTCGTAGAACGATAATTTACCAAGACATTCCTTACATTTTTTTGGCTAATTAGCTTAGCAATTCACTTTGGCTTCAGCCGGACCAACCGGCAAGTGAAAGTGCGAAGCGCAAAAATACATACAAATGTATATAACAAAATCATAAATAAGCCGCTATATAAGAGATTTCAGATGTTATATGTGTGTGAGAGATGTTTCTGTTAACTTACACGCAAATTAATGACTTTCTCACCAACTTTTGCCAGTTTAAGATGGACTCGAAGAAGGGAAGAAAACTGGTTTCGTCTTGATCTCGTTGTGAATAAGATTGACATTAACTTGCGCAACTTAAAATACAAAACGGACTTCCCTTCGGGCGAGCTCCCTCAGTAGTTTGCTGCACTGTTAAAGACAAATATAAGCTATATGCTTCTTTTTTATTACATTTTGGCAACCACCATTTGTTGGTAAAAACAAAAATATTTTTGCAAACTTTTTAATTCCATTTTATTTTATTTTTAGAATTAAATGATTGATTATTAACTGAATAGGGCAATTATTTGTCATTAAAGAAAAAGCAACGCAACAGTTATCAAGGGTCTATAAGACTAACTAGCTGATAGGATAAAGTCAGATGTATATGTCTTCCATTTAGGAAGGCAAGATTTAAAATCTAAGATACTACAAGTACAACTGTAAACTACTACCACAACATAAACTAAGATTGGCAACTTCTCAGTCGTTAAAGATATCTCGCTTGGTATGCTTGTAATTCTTTCAAAATTGTGCAATAAAAAATTAAGTTGGCTACTTGCAGTTCCCCGTCAAATGATAAAATATGTTGAATATTTGTTAATCCATAAAACTATTATTATTTAGTCTTCGTTGACATTTATTTCTGCTAAAACGAAACAAACAAACAAACATATTGTTTCATAGTATGAGACTTCATTTCTGTTTTAATTAAAAGTTTTATTTTATTTTATTTATTTAGTTATGACTAATTAGTTCGCCTATATCTAATTAGATGGCACCGTTTAACTTCTGGTCATGATATCCCCTAAATGGTCTTAGGCAAGTTAATAAAACCGTTCGAAAATTTCAAATCTCCTATCACAGCTCCTCTGGCTTTTTAACGATTAGTGTGCGACATATATATAAGTATGTAAAGGTCCCAACATTTAATAAAATTTAGTATCGTTGGCTTGTCTACACATCTATCAAATTCACACGCAGCCGTTAAACTCTTGGCTAATTTCACGCGTTCGCAATGAAAGTGAAATGTTAGGCACAACAAGTATAACAACAGCAATCAGAGCTGCAACAATGCCGAGCAATTTTGATACCAAACTGTTTTGAAACTATTTTGACCAAGATACACGCGTCGATAAGCGAATCCTGTTTCTTGCGCAGACTGTTGGTCTAGCTCCGACTGCGGCTAAAAACCCAACCGAAGTCTGTCAATCAGTTAGATAAAGATATTTGGCCACAAGACAATTAAAACGTGAATAAGAGACAGAGACTTCTGCGTTGCTCTGAAAACGAAATGAAGAAGAAAGTCCGCTGAAAACAAACTGTTAAAAGTGAATTTTTTGTTGGCATTGTTTGAATTTGTTAGGCTTGTCGTTGTTGTTGCTGCTGCTGCTGCTGCTGCTGCTATTGCGGACTGTTATTAGTTGGTGTTTTTGTGCTGCTTGTGATTTTTGGCTATTGCTGTCGCCGACTGCGCTGCCGCAGTAAACGTCGCCGCCACGAACGTGCGCTTTCTATTTGCGTTTTGTTTATTGTTTACCTATGATAGATGAACGTTTATGCATGTGTGCGGTTGTGGGTATGAGTGTGTGTGCGAACTCGACCAACACGCATACACACGTCGTTTCTGACTGTTTGCTAGTCAGATATACAACCAATTTGGCGCTGAATGAATTTATATTTGGTTTAAAAAATGTTCAAAACGACAAAATTTCATAAATAATTCAACAGTGCTGAATGCATACAAAGTCTTGAATCGGCTGCGCTCAGCTTTTGTTTCATTTTCTTTAATGGTTTGAGAATTATGAAATCGTGTGTTTTCTTTTATTTTGATCCGAGATTTATTTCAATGAATTGCATTATTTCAAACTGTTTGTTATTGAAATTAGCCATCCACTTATTACATAGATTGCCGTTATTCGTCGTCATCATCATCATGTGTTGCATTGTTTTGTGAGCTATTGACCCCAGGACAGCCAGGTGCTCTCTAATGAGTATCAAAAGTGCACATTAAAATGTGTTTTATTAGCACTTAACCTTTTACATTTTCACACACGACCACACACATACACACATGACTTTAATTTATGTCAAGCCCTTGAAATATTACTAATTATTTATGTATATACATATAGTATGTAGATATTAATTGTTGGTCTGCAGAAAGCACAGTGCAAGGAGCCTTGTTAAATGTTGCGTGCAATTAAAATGCACAACTTGCAATGCTAAATTAATTAAATAATTTTTGCTCTACCTAAGTATTGTCGACCGTCATGAAGCATGAAAATAGCAGCAATGAAGCAGAAGAATATATTAACACCTGCACTTTCCGTGGCAATTTTAGTACAAAATTACAAACTAATTTAGCAGCAATAAATGTATGGATGACATACGAAAAATACTACGGGTTGGATATTGATAATTCCCTTGCGCATACTCCCGTTTGCAATGTTATCAAATCTTTACCAAATCGATTTCATGCGCCATGTTACACACAGTTTGACATTCACTGTGTGTACGCGCATAAGAACACGCGCACAGTTTTAGGTACGCAGCAATCAGCTGTTGTAAACAAAATTTATATAAACAAAAAACACAACACGACCGATAAACATAATTTAAAATGACCAATAAAAAAAGCTTAGCAAACGAAGTTGCATAACACAAATGCTGCGAGATCAGACAAACTTGTCAACGTTATAAAAATAATGATAAACTGCAGACAGGCGGGAGAAAAATGTTTCACCTTGCAAGTATGATATTTGTAAAAAAAAGTTAAAAAAATCTGCAAGGCGTTGGAAAATGGCAAAAAGCAAAATAATAAATAAATACAGCGGCTTCCGCCAACAACATCAATGTTGTGCTGTCTTCAGCCTCTTGTTTTTTTCACGCTACTTGCACAAAAGCAATGACCAACAAACAGTGAAGCAGCGAAACAGCAGCAGCCAGCAATTTCACTTTCATTTTCTTTTGCTGCGAAACGAAAAAGTGAGCAACAGCAACAGCAAAAGCCAAAGTCACGCAGACGCATTAGCGCCAAACACTTTGCGCATGCGCATGCAGCCAATGCACTTTGGCTAAATGCCTGCTTGACGGGTTGGCCACAGCCCCGACCACAAATTACTAGCGGCAACAAGTAGCCTGACACCGGACACATGTTTTTTTTATTTGCCTTTCTGAACGAATTACCAGCTGTAAGGAAGCGTGGGTGTCTGAGCCGAAACTCACCAACAAATCAAAGTAATCCTTGCTCATGTGCACCGCCGCAGGGCCAGAATTAATATTTAATCCATGGAAGCGACGGGACAAAAATCCAAAATGTAGAGGTTGAGGGGACAGCCGATGGGTTCCGAATCCTGGCGTGGTGCTGAGGCTGCTGCTGTGCCTGTGGCCTCGCAGACTGTGATTCAAGAACAATTGACAGAGAAATTTGTGCGTTTGCTGACGACGCGTACCGTACGCGACGCGACCGGAAGTGCTCAGACAAGCCATTTCCTTTGTTTGTTTGTTGATGTTTTTTTTTTAAACAAAGCAAGTGCAATTCGGTTAGAAACTAACTAAAAATCTTCAATATTGTTAAATAATTCACAATCACTTTTTCGATTGATTGCACACAATTGGTTATTGGTAAAATGATATCAATCAAGCTTTGAACAGCATTATATTGGGCTTTGTTTTCTTCACAGGATGCGATCTAGCACACACACGCGGGACGAGCACAAGCGGTGCTTATGGATGAAAATCTCTACGACGATCAACCAACAACAGACAACTGACGGGTAAAGACTAACGACAAATGGCGACGGCAAAGTTTAGGCAGCAAAGCGCTTTGCTTGCGTCCGGCTCAAGCAGCTCCAGCAGAGTGTTTGGGGTTTAACCGCCACCTGCGCACGTACCTCGGCTCGTTCGTGCGCTTGCGTAGCTTTCTGTGGTGAGTTTAAAGCGGCGTTACGGCGGCGAACGCGAAAGTCAACCGAAGTAACGTCCGAGCGGTTTGAACTTGATGCTGTTTAACGTTGCTTCTCGCTACAGTTGCATATCCGCATTACATGCAGTTTGACAACCACTGCACTTGCAGCTGCTATCGATGGTGTTTTAGCCTTAGCCTTGCTTTCGATATTGTAGCACACGTTTCTTGATAAGGCTGGCGGCACTATTCGCATCATGCCAAATGCACAGACGCCCACAACATCTTTTATTCCCAGTTGTATTTCAACTTCAAATCCTCTTCTTTTTTCCGGCTTAGCGTCCAGCACTTTACCTTGTAGTTTATTTCATTTAATTGTTTTTGCAATACGAACGGCCTTTTTCACTATTTTTGACGTAATAACGACGAAACAGCTGTTTGATGCTTAGACTGTCAAATAGTTTTGCAAGAACGACCAGCTGTTCGTCTGCACCATAACAGGCTCAAGTTGGCAGCCCTTGAAAAACAGAGAAGGAATTTGGCTAGATATGAGTAAAACTTCGAGCTGCACTGAAACTGTGACTGGGAGAAATGTTTATATCTAATTGGATATTCTGTTATATCTTTGAGAATAATACTAAGGAGCTTACATGCGATCACAAAATCTATATAAATAATACTAAGTAAATGAACACTTAACTCCTAGTTTACGTTTTATGTAACTGTAATATCTTCTTATGTTTTGAATTTTTGTGTCACGGCTGTTACGCATCACACAAACTCGAATGATTGCTCATCTCTATTGTCGGTGTTCCTAAATTTTTACGTAAATTCAGATAAAAGCATGTCTCGTAATTTGTTTTTATCAATTACAAAATTTGTACAACACTTGGAGCACTTATTCCTGCCAAATGGCTCACCGCCACCAGGTGTGTAGTAATTGAAATGTTGATATATGTACATACAGCTCTAAATGGAATATAGATAAAGTTTATGCATCCAGCAGTGCACACTTCCATAACCCAAAACCATAACTCTTCAATATAACACACATTAAAATTAATACATATAGCTTTCTTGCGCAACATAATGCATTACACTTTACTTTAAAATATTCCTGCAGCTCTAGCTTTAGCCGGTTTTCATCAACAAATTAACGACGTGGGCAGCACACAGAACTTCAATCTCAAACAACTTCTGGGCAATGGGGTTCTATGGGCTGTGCCTAAGCATCGACGCACTGTTGAAAAGAGATTAAATCGTAAATTCGGCTACCCAGAATACGTTTGGAAACCGTTAAAGGTGAAAACCCATTTGCGCACGTGCAATCAATGTGGCCATGATTACGAAGTCGGTGTGCTATGTCGTAAGTAGTAACCAACTTATGGTAAAAACGCAGTAAAACTTCTAAACAATACCAACAGCTCACTGCTACGATAAGGTGCGTCAGGAAACGCAGCTCATGCAAGACAAAATACAAGAACACTTGGGACTTGAGCCGGTAGAACAAGAGGTAATTGTCCTTTACGATGGCGAAAAGACTGCAGAAGCCTCCGACGCACTGAAAGGAAAAAGAATCGTGGAAATGCAAAAGCAACGCCCCATGTGGTTCACGAAGAATCTACTGCAGAAATCTACGCAACAGCAGTCAGAAACTAAAGAGGTTAAACCAACGGACTTAGGCTAACCCTGAGCATCAGTTATTATGTGTATTTGCACATTTTTGCATTAAAATGCCAGTTTGTTAACAAAAAGCAGATTGTTTATTTTGCGTAAAATGTAACATAAGAGTCTTGCCACAATTCAGAAACCCATTGCTAAACTCCTGTGCGCTCATTGGTTTCTTGTTTTGCATGCGCAGCTGTAAGACCTCCAATTGGGTGCCCAAGGCACAGTTTATCAATAGAGATTTTCGCGCACGCTGGTAGCTGAAGTGTCCGGGGGTTTGGGAAGCCATTGTCAGAGGATGCTCAGGAACGCGAAGCTCCAGTAACTGAATTTGTTTTTCGTGAAAACTTGTTGTAAGACTTTTAAAACCGTAGAGAGCTCGATGCCGGGCATACAATTCGACTGCGCTCGAGTCGGACCAGACGACTTCCGTAATGCGCGACGTAATCTTTGGTGCTGTGGAAGAAAATTCGAAAATTCATATTTTGTATATATACTGCTTGCAGGATGCATGTATAATTTACAAATGCATTGTAATTATTTGAAAGCAGTCGAATATAATACAATGTACTTTCTTGACTTTAATTTTTCTTAATGAAAATTGAGAACGGTTGCATATGATTATCGTATTGTTTTATGAACCCAATATTTTAATACAAACCATATGTTGCAGAATAATTATCTTGTGGTTTCGCATTTTGGAGTTTCTCATGTATGTCATTTACTACTTCCATCAAAAGGTTTGCACCTGTCTGTGCCAAGGAAGCATGCAACTCCGGCATGTATACATCACTTCTAACGGGTACCTCCATTTGTGCTAATATCTACCAACGTAATACATAAGTATGTATAGCATATTTTGGGCCCTTTTGCATAATCTTATGACTTACTGCACCAACGTCAAAGTGATGAGGCTCGATCTTCATAATTGAAACACCTGTTATAGCATCTCCATGCATAATGGCGTAGATGATAGGTGCTGCTCCACGCCAGCGAGGCAGCAAGCTTGCATGTACATTGATCATACCAAGAGGGAAAGCATTTATAATAGATGCCGGTATCAGGTGACCAAAGGAGACCACCACACCTAAATCATAGCCGGCACAGTCTGCGCTAGTAATGGGCCAATGCTGCAATGGCAAATGCTCACGCTCAGCATAACTCCGGACACAATTTGCGGGATTCTTGAAGGACGTAACGACACCAAGTGTGTTCCTGCAATTGCATTTAAATAATTAGTTGTATAATTTTTCATTGAAGCATGTTTTTGTAGTTCATATTAAAATTTACTTAAATACAAAAACCTAATCAATTGATGAGAGTTAAAACATATTTATGCTTTTACAAAATATATAACATGTAAGCATGTAAGATCAGAACTATGGAATGTACATAAATATACATACATATTTATATCACACCCGCAGTTTTTATGTAAATTCTCTAAGCTTGGCAATGAAAAACGATCCGTCCCAAAAAATAGTATTTTCGGTGTTTGGCTTTGCTTAGATGAATGGAGACGGGTCACGCTATGGCAAACATGCTGCACAACTTTTCGCTTATATTTATAAAAGGTATTGGCTAAACTTTTGCTGCAAACTGTCTTTATCATTACTATTGGTATTAAATAATAGTTCGATGGTAAACAAACATCAGCTGTACGAACAAGCAAATTATAGCAAGGTGGCATCACTGGTTTTATTGAGTGGTCTTTGCAACTATCGGTTGGGCTTTTTGTGTAAATAGCATAAAAATGCCTTAATGATTATCTTTTCCAAATATTGAATTTAATAAAATTGTATTTGAAAAAGAGCACTTCTGTCATATCCAATTTTATAAATTATAAATTTTATAAATATCATCAAAAACCGAATTTCTTTATATAGACTACGGGTATTTTATTGGCACAAATATAAAATATGTACTTTTTTAGCCTTTCCCAGTAAATAACACAAAAATAGTAATTGCTACTTAATTCATAAATTCCATGTATGCAGCTTTTTTAGTAATAACGAAAATGTCATCGATAGTTGCCACCAACCATCGATAGTTTATCCATCGTAGGCACCTTCATCTCTAACACAATGCATCGTCATTTGTATAAGACAGCCGAAGAAAGAAATTCCGGAAATTTTTGATTGCGAAGTAACAATAAGTAGTGATGCTCTAAGGACTCAATTCCAGTGCCCAAAATGGACAGATCAGCGTGCGAAAGGACCCCAACCAATTCGACCACAAGCTCGAGTGAAAAAATGAACTACGCGTTACAAGTTGCATTGCAGACAATGAAGGAGCGTTGCATACAATTGCAGCGCCGTGTATCTACGATGGAGGAGGAAAACCAGCGACTACGTGATGGCAGCGACAGTAGCGCTGAGGCTGGAAGTGGTGATTTGACCGAAGTTCGGTCGCTTCGCGGCCAAGTAGCAGATCTTCAGCGGCAAAAGGAACAGCTGAGCGAGCAAATTAACATGGTATCCAATGAAAATCGTCGACTGTGGTCACGGCTTTCGCAAATTTCTAAAGAACAGACGCAACAACTTCAAATGTTCACCAGCTCGTTCAAGGACGATGAGGCGAAAACCGTTGCTACTGGTGCCAACCAGAACCTCATTCGTTCAAAGACATTTACCCAACACTCGCCAAATCCTCACCTGCGTCAAAAAATGATCTCAGATGGTATGCGTGACATCAGTCTAGATGAGATAGCTCTAGACGATTTTGGTACAGGTGCCGGAGATGTTGAGCTGGGCTATCCATATGGATTGCATGTGGAGAATGTCAGCGGTGCCAATGAAAATGATGCCAATGTGGATGCCAAGAGCTGCATGGAAGGGTTTCAGGACCTCCGACGAGAGGCCATGAAACAACAGCAAGAGCTAAGCTCGGCACTAACGCTGATCGAAACACGCATAGGTAAAAAATTAGTCAAAATGCTTTAGTCTAAACAAATTATTAAAGTAGGTTTTATTGTTTTACAGCTCTGCAACCTTGCCCTGATTGTGCTCAAAAGGCTGCACACAAGCCAGAAATGGCAGATAAGAGTCTAGAAACGGATGAAGGTCTGAACAGTGACGTCAAACTATATCACAATGAATACACAAGTGGCCAAGTGGACGAGACCATGAACGATCACAACGGACATATTATGACAACGGCCCCAACGTCCCGTCTTAACATTATACAGGAGAAACTGAAGGCTGATGCAATGGACAAAACATGTCCTATGTGTGGCAAAATGTACAGCAGTCAAATTTCGTTCAAGGCGTTCCAAGAGCATGTAGAAATGCATTTTATTGACGATGGGCCCGAAGTGGAAAACAGCATTGAACGAAATTTCGAGTTTGTTTCGCACGTAGGCGATTTCTGACCCAGCAAGCGCATCTACTTTGCTACTGAACTGTAAAAGATCTGCTAACATTTTTGTTTATTTCTGTGTGTATATCAATGCCGCATTGAGCTTTTCATCCTGTCCATAAAAGGACGATTTACGAACTTGTTAATTAAGAACGCATTGCAATCTGTGCCTTATCGACCCTGGCACGGTTAAATTGATGTTAAACTTTTGTTGTAATCATGCGTACGATTATCTAAATTATGTATAGTACTTTAAACTAGTTAGTAATAACAATATCTATATTAAAAATGGTTTTCTTTTATTTCGACTATTCAAATACTCTGCTTGCGACATGAAAATCACAAACGTTTCACGTCACCCAACGTTTAATATACATTACACTGGCCGATACAAATTTTGGTGCAAACGATATTAGACCTGATTCTAAGTATATCTTGTGAGCTGGTAAAAGAACAAGTCCCATTTTTATACTCTGTACATGAAATGTACAAGAGTATATTAGGTTTGCGCGAGTTGAAAAATGTAACGGGCATAAGGAGGCATGGCAGACCCCACAAAGTATATTATATATTCTTGATCAGCATGACGAGGCGAGTCGATCTAGCCCTGTCTGTCCTTCCGTATGAACACCTGGATCTCAGAGACTATAAGAGCTAGAGACACCAAATTTTGCACAAAGATGCCTTATGTGTGTGCGCTGTGCAAGATTGTTTTATTTTTTTGATTTTCCAAATGTGTATTTTGGAATTTCCCTCCCTGTCCCCGCAAATTATGATATTCTCTAACTCCCATAATTCTTCAAATTTGTGAAATACCCCCAGTTAGTCAATATGTGTCAGCCATAAATATATTTGCTGCTCAAGCGCTGCCCGCAGCGGTTGTTGATGCTGGTGCTTTGGTTGACTGCAAACATGCTTACACAGACACGAATAGATGCGCATAGACATTCATACACTCACATAGACGCAATTGCTATGTAAATTTGCAATTATACACCCTTTACGTGTATAATTCGAATACCAAGATAGGTAAAATCGTCAAAATTTTTTTTAATTTTCTTATTTTTTTAATTTCTATAATTATTCTAAACATATGTACAAAGTATTTCAAAGTCGGGAGACCCGACTTTAGCTTTTTTACTTGTTTTTATATCTTGATGGAAGCGTTCTCATTGTTCTTCACTAAGATCTCCTAAATTAAATTGAAATTGATCTATATGATTAAAGTAAATTTAGTGTACTTGTAGACTCATACTACAGCCGACATTTTTATACCATGTACCGGAAGGGTGAAAGGGTATACTAGTTTTGTGCGAATGTATGTAACATAAGCCATGTCCGTCCGTCCGTATGAACGCAAGGATCTCAGAAAGTATAAAAGCTAGAACAACCAAACACGCACACACACGATTCTGATGTTAATTAATTCTATTGAAATTGTACATAAACACTTATGTATGTACGCATATGTTGAATATTTTATATTTAATTTAATTAATTAATTAAATTTTTTGAAATAATTTTTTTTTTTTAATTTTCCTTTTAGTGGTGTGTACAGGGTATTTTACTGTCGGACTTGCTCGACTGTAAGATCTATATAGTTATCAATTAATTAATTGACGTAGTTAGGCCCATCAAAAATTTCTGCTTTTAATTTCTAAGTACTCAATCCAGGAAATCTTTTAGGATTTTAGCGAAGGGGGTTCAAAGCGGGCAGTTGGATCGGTCGTTCTGCGATGATTTCGAAAACGCAGAAAATAGATATGTTACGAAATTGTTGGGTGCCACCCCACAGCTATGATTTTGAGGCAGATGCAGTATCTCCAAATACAAAAATTTTGCCACGTTGGCTTGAAATGTACACACCGTGGTTGGCATATTCCAAAAAAGTTAAAGGTGCTCTATGCTTTTACTGCGTACGTTTTCCCCCAAAAAATTATAAAGGGATTCTGGGATCTTTCGTAAGAAAACCATTCACCAGGTATAATCATAAGCATGAAATGTGCAAAAGTCATCCATTGACCCAATGCCATATTGAAGCGGCAATAGAGGCAAATGCATTTCTAAATGATACACCAGTGGACATAATGTTAAATTCAGGTCACCAAAAAATAATGGAACAAAATCGAAAGATTCTAACCTCCATTATAAAAGTAGTTATTTTTTGCGGTACACACGACCTACCACTTCGTGGTACAGGCCAATCTACTGATAATGTTGGTGAGTACTTATACAGTTTCAGATTGCAATATATTAGAGAATTAAATTTACATTCTCTTCAGGCGTTTTTCATGATATATCAAAATTAACTGCTAAAGCAGGGGATGATATTTTAAAACATCATTTAGAAAATGGAAACAGAAATGCTCAGTACACTTCTCCACAAATTCAAAATGATATTATTAATTTGTGCGCTGAAGACGCTAAAGAAAATATAATTTTGCAGGCAAAAAAAGCATACTCATACAGCATTCTAGCCGATGAGAGTGCAGACATTTCTGGGAAAGAGCAACTATCCATTGGGATTCGGTTCTTTGATATAAATCAAGTAGCTATACGCGAAGAAATTGTCGGGTTTTATGGTCTGCATGCGATGGATGCGAAAGCAATAGCTTCAGTAATTGATGAATTTATAAAAAAAGAAGGACTGGATCAGTCAAAATTTGTTGGTCAGGGCTATGATGGATGTTCCACTATGGCTGGTAAAATTAGAGGTCTACAAACGCTTTTAAAAGTATCTTATAAACAAGCTCATAGGCTCAATTTAGTTATTAATGATTTAAGCGCAGTACCAGAGATACGCAACACTGTATCTACAATTAAAGATATAATAATTTTTTTGCTATGCGAAACTCGATGGTCACAAAAGTATTTCTCTTTTTAAAGAAAACTTTATAAGTATCGTAGACGGCTTGGAAAAACTTTCTATAGAAGGTAACTCTGCAACTCAAAAGTCTGCATTCCAGCTCCATTCCGCTGCAATGAAGCCGTTTTTTATAATATGCTTGGTGATTATAGCTGAATATTCATTTCTGATAGCGCCGGCTGCATATGCGTTACAATCCAAAAGTTAGGACTTATTGCAGTGTGCGGAACATATAAAAACTATAACAGATCTTGTTTTGGAACATCGCGAAAATGCTGATAAAACAAGTAAAAAAGCTAAAGTCGGGTGTCCCGACTTTGAAATACTCTGTACATATGTTTAAAATAATTATAGAAAATAAAAAATAAAAAAAATAAAAAAAGAAAAAAAAATTGGATCGATTTTACCTCTCTCGGTATTCGAACTCACGTAAAGGGTGTATAATTGCACATTTACATAGCAATTACGTCTGTGTGAGTGTATGTATGCCTATGCGCATCTATTCGTGTCTGTGTAAGCATTTTCGCAGTCAACCAAACAGCAACATCAACAACAGCCGCGGGCAGCGCTTGAGCAGCGCTGCAGCAGCAAATATATTTATGGTTATAACTTCTTGGTAAATCGGTCTATCATAGTGAAACTTGGCATACGGACACATAATTACTAACTGGGGGTTTTTGCCAAATTTTAGTTCGAAATTCCAAGAATTACGGGAGTTAGAGAAAATCGCATTTGCGTGGGAGAGGGGGGAGGGAAGGGAATTCCAAAATATACATTTTCTGCGTATTCACACAAGGCATCTTGGACTAAAATTTGGTGTGCCTAGGTCTTATAGTCTCCGAGATATAGGCGATTATACGAATGGAAAATCGGGAAAACCCCCATAGGGGGAAGTGGGGGGGGGAAATCAAAAAAATAAAACAAACTCGTATAGAATACACACATAACGCATCTTTGTGGAAAATTTGATGTCTCTATCTCTTATAGTCTCTGAGATCCAGGTGTTCATACGGACGGACAGACGGACAGACAGACAGACAGGGCTAGATCGACTCGTCTTGTCACGCTGATCAATGATATATATACTTTGTGGGGTCTGCCACGCCACCTTCTGCCTGTTACATTTTTCAGCTCCCGCAAACCTAATATACTCTTGTACATTTCATGTACAGAGTATAAAAATATAAAATATTTTACATATTGAAGATAAAATTGCAAGCCAAATTGGTGCAGATATACCTATACCAAGATTAGTTGCACGACAGAACCAAAGACAAAATCATCCTTCGTCAACACCCTCAGAATATTGGAAAAGGACCAGTATATTGACTCCCTTTAATTCCCATTGTTGCAAGTGTTCAATGCATATTTTACAAACACTATGAGGCATCCACATTTCACCTTGGTTGCGAATTTCAATACCAAAGTAAGCAAAATACAAGCGAATTACAGTGTTGGTAATCAGTTTTCGCTGATCTTTCAATACATACATGTACATGTACGTATTCACATATATAAGGATCGTTGCTACAACATCTTACTTACCATAATAAAATACTAAGATACATATATTTCATAGGAGTTATTTCATAAATTAACTCTTTTCAAATAGGACCGACAAAGAGTTAAAATGGGACAAGTAGATAAACCAGAGCTGTTTTTAGTTTATACAAGTTTACTTTACTTTTTTTATTTTCCTTCTCATCGCTATAGAATTTTGTCAATACTGTCCATAAACCAAACTTTTTACACGTAATCTATGAATAAATATCTACTTTTATATCAAATTTCATTTAAATCGGTCAGTTTTTAAAAATATTATTAGCGAATAAATTTCACTCCAGCACTACACCCACAAACTGCAGCATCTATTTATATAGAGTCTATATTATAGAGTATATGTACATATTTCAATTTAAGTAATAGGCCACTTTGTGAAATCTAAAAGTAAATCTTAAAAAATGATTTTCATCGGAATTGCATCTATTTACATACATATATACAAGTATGTATGAATGTACATACATACGTGTATGTCTATGCGTGATTGCCCCAAAAAACAAGAAAGGAATGCTAGTGTCGAGCGGGCTCAGCTCTTAAATACCGTGTACCCACTTAATCAAGGTTCCCATAAGCCCTAAACAGATCATGTTTGTTATTTCTTTTAAATTTTATTATTTTTTGAGGGTGTGGGTACAGAGTATTTCACTGTCGGCTTGCTCGACTGTTTATAAAATTTATAATTTGATAATTGGATATTTTCAAAAGCAATTTAAGTTCATACCCTTATTAACACAAAAGTCAATCAGCTGTTGGCAGCAAAAAGCGAAAACATCACGATTAACATTATATATTATATATGAATTGCATTTACATATGTCTTTCATCAACATAAGAGATCGCGAAATATCGTTGTGAGGAACCGAGCACAAATATTTATTCAAAATACAAGCATATACGTATGCATGAATGTATATGCTAAGTTTGCTTAAGCAACAAATTTCGGTTCAGGGCAAAAATGCGTAACGCGCCTATTTACAAAAAATTTTTTTTGTATAACTTTAGAAATCGATAGAAGTAAAAAATACTGTTATTCAAATATTCACAATAAAACCCAAATTAATAACAACATGCATATTATCGAAAGTAAATATTTCCATATTAATTGGAATTCTTTATGAATGTGCATATTGCTAGATGGTTTCTATGTATGTATGTAGTTATGTACGTATGTATGTTTACAAGTTTAAATTTATATGGTATTCAAAGGCGTTCGCAGGAGAGCAGGAGACCCAATCCCCCCTTCCCCCTCCCCCGTAATCTACAGAAAAAAACTTCGCAATCTGAAGTCGACCATACATTCAAATTAATATTTTAACGCATCGTGCATTATATACCCCCCCACCCCTTGGAAAAAGTTGCATACGATCTTGCATTAGTACAAATGCTCGTATATATGTATATATGATGCTATTGTGATAAAACTGTGGTAAGTTTCTGCAAGCACCACTGAAAAAAAATTTAAATAAACATAAATTTTTCTTTATTAAAAGAACAAAACTCAGCTTTAAGTTTTTAAAGATTACAACAAATTTACAAGACTAAAATGTAGAATAACTGTACATAAAAATATTAAAAAAACAAGTGGAAAAGCTAAAGTCGACTCTTAACTATGTGTGAATCATTACATAAATTTTAACAAGAGAGAACGCTACAGTCGAGCAAGCCCGACAGTGTAATACCCTGTACCCAGGTAAACTTCCGTCACTGAGTTAAATGCGCCCATAGCAGCAGCAAAAAGAGGAAGAAGAAGAGCGAACTTGTTGCTGCAGTTTGGGGGGGTTGTACTGTCGAGAATTTGTTTCGCTAATAACTTTTCTTAGAATTGACCGAATTGAATAAAATTTTGAACAACAGTAGACAATTATATATAAATTATGTGTGCAAAGTTTGGTTTAGGTAGCATTTGAAATGTGGACGCTATTGACGAAATTCTGCAGCGGGGGAAGGGGGGGGAAATTAAAAAAAAAAAAATAAACTCCCTAGGAGAATCTGGATGCCAACTTTGGTTATTCTAGCTTTTATAGTTTCTGAGATCCTCGCGTTCATCCAGACGGACAGACGGACGGACAGACGGACGGACGGACAGACGGACAGACGGACGGACAGACGGACGGACATGTCTAGATCGATTTCTCTCGTCATGCTGATCAAGAATATATATACTTTATGGGGTCGGAGATGCTTCCTTCTGTATGTTACATACTTTGCACAAACCTAATATACCCTTTTTACCCTACGGGTACAGGGTATAAAAACAAAGTCGGAAATTTTGAAATGTACATACTTTTTACTCATACATACTTGTATAAGTAGGGAACAAAATTTGGAATCTCTAGCTCTTATAGTCTCTGATATCGAGGTGCATAGGGATGAACGGAGAGACAAATATACAGGGCTGCTCAAGAACATACATATGTATGTATGTAAATACGTTTATACTTCGTGAGGCTAGGCACGCATCCCTTTGCCTGTAACATTTTTACTTTGAACAAACCAAATATGCTTTTGGACCTTAGCAAGCGATGAAGACTGAAATTAGAAGAAAGGTCATACGGCTTACGTAAATGTTTATATCTGGGCTGTAGTTTCGCTCTTTCGTAAGTCACAAATAATATTCTTTTATTTTTAAACTAGACGCCCAAATAAGCGTGCATAGTGCATCATGGGTTGTGAACATTTCCATCCCAACTGTGCAATTAAGATGTCTGCACTAGAGCGGAGTGTCAATCATTCGATGTTTATGCGATAGTTGCGTTTGTCACGCACCCCCCATACCCATATGTACATATACAAGTATATGTATATACCATATGTAAGTCGGTTAATGGCCGGGTGCAGCTGTGCAGAGGTAGCTGTTAGCTTTAACACTTTGCTACTGCGTAGCTATAAAAGATCCGAATCGTTTTTTATGCTGTCTTAGTTGTGTTCCGTCGCGCTGAGCAGCAGCAGCATTCGTTATTTCACGGAGACGCGACATAAATTATGTAAATCATAACAACATTTCAGTTATTGAACAAAATAGGACGCGGAAATAAATAAGAAAATAAACTTATTCTGTTGCTACCATTCGTGCAGTATCAGCCACCAGGCTCAAACGGTAATATATCTTGAAGATGCCTTTTCGAAAGGTCGTAGAGAAATTGAGACTCAAAACAAAAAAATAATGAGATAAAAAGTCATCAAAACGTATAATTTGCCCATAACTTATTTTAAATGGACCCTGAAATGCGTTACAGCTCGTTTTTAAAAATATCAGTGAAAAAATCGTTATTTCCAATTTGAAAAATTATCAATCAAACTGATACAGTTCGTATTTAAAATTTATGTTTTTGTTTTTATTATAAGTGGTTCCAAGAAAGTAAAATATATGTAAAAAATTGGCTGGTTTGTTTTGTATACATTTTGCAGATGTCACCAATGGCAATGAAAAATGGACCTACGATCAATACGGCGAGGATTGGGGTGGACTCTGTTCATCGGGTGTGAGACAATCGCCAATACACTTGGATATAAGACAGGTACTTACATACTTGTATGTACAAATGTGTATGGAATATGTGAGATATTGTTAGTGTGAACAATTAAAATATTTACAAGGTATTGTAATATTGTGCCTTGTGATGTTTTATATTTTTAGTGTTTTGTGTTTTTGAAGCTGAAAAATTACCGTTCGAATGATAGTTTTTGTTTTTGATGCACAGGGATAGCGATAATGTATGGAATTGTGAAAATGTTCATAGAAAAGTGGGCACTACTTAAAAAATTGTGTTCAATATACTATACTGTACTATATGGATGTATGTTTTTCTAAGTTGCAATTATTATTCCTTGAATACGTGGGGTAAGAGAGTCTGCAATTCCTACTGTTGTAGTTAAATGAAAGGCTCTAAAAAAACCTATAGTATTAATAATTTATCGGTGATGAATATCTATCACCTATGTATTCTTTGTAAAGGCAAAACTCGCAACTTTATCATGATATTTGATATGTGAAAATGTAGTTAAGAAGTATTTGAGATCACTTAACGTATTTTGAGTAGTTATACATTTTTTTACCCTAAACTCTACTAGGCTATTATGAGAACTTGACGAATGAATACTTTGAAGGAATAGACATATCGTGCAGGCTCTTAGCTAATTTAAGTTTCCGTCGACTTTCATATGTTACCACAAGTACTTAACAGTCGTAATTAAAATGCCAATGCCCGTTTAACTTACCCATTTCTCTTGCCCAGCAATATGTATACCTACTTATAGTATGTATTACTTCAATTCTCAATTTTTAATCAAACTGTATGAATATAATCGATTCCGATAGTTCACAAAATTCTTTGATACTAAAAAAAGAGTATACACATACATACATATGTATGTCGACCATTACAAGGAAAATTGTGCATATTGCATAGCCCGTTGTTGGTCCAACACAAAATGAATTTCATATATATGTGAAACCGAATTCAGATCAATCTCCATTTGTCAACTACTTGTATAACTAATTTTAAAACATGTTTTAACGGTTCGATTACCATATGGCCATATGGCATATCAAAAGAAAATGTGCGCTCATCGTGCAAACATACAAGTACAAGCAAGCTAGCAATATAAGATAAGTTCGGTTGCAACTGGCAGCTAATTTGATAATCGTTGGGAATTTCAACAAATTGTTTCCGACCGCTCCAATTTTCTGCACATTTCACGCTGTTTCGCGCTGATTTTAGCGGCGTGCAGTGAACGAGTTTACAGGGAATTCGTCCAAGCTTTATTAGCACAGTAATTGATTTTAGCTGTATGAAGAAATATTTGAAATGCTTTCTTTTAACTCTACGTCATGGTGTTGTTTTCTTTAGTCGCTTATTCTACCGTTGCCGCGCATTGTTTTCATAAACTATGACAGCTTACTCAGAGGACCTCTGACTTTGATTAATGATGGACATACCGGTAAATTGAGATAACAAACACAAAGAATACTGAAGAATAAATGCTCTTTAATTTATCCAACAGTCCACATGGATATACCGGAAACAGTCAACGGTGGTAGACCCACCATAACCGGTGGCTTATTGAAATCCAAGTATGTGGCCGAAGGTCTTCACTTCCATTGGGGATCACCTACGACAAGAGGCTCCGAGCACATCATTAGCAGAAGGCAGTATGACGTTGAAATGCATATTGTGCATAGAAATATCCGATATGCAACTGTCTCGGAAGCTGCACAATATTCAGACGGCTTAGCTGTATTAGGCATTATGTTCAAAATTGCAAACGTGAGTAGTATGAATCTATAAATATTACATTATATTAATATTTGAACAAATTTGCAGTATCCCAGCAAATTCTATCCTGGTCTAAGCAGGGTATTTGCACAGATTCCCAATGTGATCGAGTACGATTCGACGGCACAGGTTTCTGGTTCCATTACTCTAGGCCAACTGTTGGGAGATCTGAACACGGCCGACTTTTTCACCTATAAGGGTTCCTTGACAGTGCCCGACTGCCATGAAGCTGTCACTTGGACTGTTTTCCCCCATGCTCTGCCACTGCCATACGAATTTGTCTCTACATTTTGGAACATGAGGGACTCAAATGGAGATGTTCTCACAGACACCTTTCGCTTAACACAGCCCCGTAATAATCGAGCTGTCGTCTATCGCACCACAAAAGATCTGAGCAACATTTTCCTTGGCTAAAAACAAACCCTATCGAAAATTCGAAAAATCGAAAGCTTAAAGCTAAAGTATTTATTTGTCAGTTTTATGTAATTTATTTATTTTCGATCATAAATTTATTTAGAACAAATCAACTAAATGAGCTAAGACTTATTTCTGTACATACAAATTATGTTCATTTACCACAGACTCTGCCGTATGCAAATACAGTTACTATCTACACGTACCCTTCATGCCGATACAAATTAAGGCACTTTTCAAATTTCGTGAAACAGTCCACCTATCAATTAAAATTACAGAGACGTTACAAACGAAATTTAGTTCCTTGGCTAAAGAATGTTATACTATATATATCAGGAAAGCTTTATAAGGTTGCATTGGCTCCACCCTGGAGCTTTAAGTATTATATAATACAATCTTAAATTATTAAATAATTAGAAATAAAATACTAAGAGGAGATGTGTTTATTTGGATCGAGTCCCATAATGGTATTTTTAAGTGTAATGTTCTAATGTTCTAATTTTGTACTCCGCCGTTTGATAGATGCTCATATGAGTATCTGTGAATTTTTGCGCCAACACTACTTACAAGTATTTTAATTTTTCCGCTGCCCTTCTTTCAAAAGTCTCGTGTGTTTTAAGCCGGAAGAAGCAGCTAGCAGTACTTAACGCGTGCGAAAAACCGAGAGAGAAAGTTTCTAAATGTCATGTAACAAGCAACAGAGCAGGGGTTCAATTAGGTTTTAGTTTTACAGTTGGAAACACAGGAGAGTAGGCGTAACAAACAGATGTTATATAATTTGCATAACTTATAACCTAATATGTATATTCAGTCATTGATGGAAATGCTGAAAACAAAATAAAAGAACTACATACATATACGAAGTTGTGTATATGGCAGAGTTTTGGCAAAGCAGACACAACAACTCCTGGCAGAGCATCAACATAACTTCCTTTAGACTTGACCTATCTCGATGAAGTTTGACAAAAGAACACTTGATTATTGTTTGTGCATTTTTTGTTGCCCTATTTGCTTTGGCGGTTTGCTTTACAGGTTTCAGGATGTGTTCGCTGTACATTATTTTTGGTGCACGCAATATATATTTTATGCTTATGTGTCCACCTGCGATTATTTAATCAGTAGTACCCTAAAAAGCCGGTAAGAATTTTCCAATTATTTGTGGTCCGATATTTTAACCCCTATAAATTACTGTTCTTAAGCTTTACCGGTCTTTACCTCTTGATCAACAGTCTAGTGATTGATTTCACCAACCAACGTCAAGTACTGCTTCCCCTTTTAACCAAGCTCAGCAGTGTTTCTTTGAGTTTCCATATTGGCGCTTATCAACTTCTCTTGTCCTACTGATCAGAAAGATATGCATACACCAGTGCCGGATAAGCCACGTAGCAAGAGTAGCAAATGCTACGGGCCCCGCGAATTTAAGGGCCTCGCGCTCCAAGCGTAAATCGTAAAAATAAGCAGGTATTTTACGAACTTTTTAACGCTAATGTTCTAATGCTTAATTATAATCGATATATTTCGACTAGAATCTATACCACATTTTTACCCTTCAAGCGGCTAGATTTTTTTTTTTTCATAAGTATACATTTATTTTGCGAGTTTACGTAGCTAAGATTGTACTTTTTTAATCGATTTTAATTCAATATCGGTTATAAGTATTTCGAGAATACAGGCGAACTGTTTAAATTTTATTAACTCAGTCATGATCCAATCTACTGTGGTAGGTTGATTTATTATTAAAACAAGTAAAAAAGCTAAAGTCGGGTGTCCCGACTTTGAAATACTCTGTATATACGTTTACAATAATTATAGAAAATACAAAAATTAAGAAAATAAAAAAAAAAATTTGATCGATTTTACCTCTCTCGGTATTCGAACTCACGTATAATTGCACATTTACATAGCAATTGCGTCTGTGTGAGTGTATGTATGCCTATGCGCATCAATTCGTGTCTGTGTAAGCATTTTCGCAGTCAACCAAACAGCAACATCAACAACAGCCGCGGGCAGCGCTTGAGCAGCGCTGCAGCAGCAAATATATTTATGGCTATAACTTCTTGTTAAATCGGTCTATCATAATGAAATTTGGCATACGGACACATAATAACCAACTGGGGGTATTTCCAATTTAGTTCGAAATTCCAAGAATTACGGGAGTTACGGGGTAGAGGGGGAGGGAGGGGAAGGCATCTGGGACTAAAATTTGGTGTTCCTAGGTCTTATAGTCTCCGAGATATAGGCGATTATACGAATGGAAAATCGGGAAAACCCCCATAGACGGGAAGTGGGGGGGAAAATCAAAAAAATTAAAGCAAACTCGTATAGAATACACACATAACGCATCTTTGTGCAAAATTTGGTGTCTCTATCTCTTATAGTCTCTGAGATCCAGGTGTTCATACGGACGGACAGACGGACAGACAGACAGACAGGGCTAGATCGACTCGTCTCGTCATGCTGATCAAGAATATATATACTTTGTGGGGTCTGCCACGCCTCCTTCTGCCTGTTACATTTTTCAGCTCCCGCAAACCTAATATACTCTTGTACATTTCATGTACAGAGTATAAATATAGATTAATTTTATGAGTGAATATAGCTGACCATTTTTTGAATCGATTATCATATCGATCATGTTTCGAGAATTTTGAAAGCTTGTGATGGTAGACTAAGAGCAAGGTGTTTCAGATTCTCATGTAACAAGCAAAAAAGCTAAAGTCGGGTGTCCCGACTTTTAAATACTCTGTACATATGTTTAGAATAATTATAAACAAATTTTTAAAAAATGTTGAACGCACGTCAACGATGTATAATTGCACATTTACAAAGCAATTGCGTCTATGTGAGTGTCTATGCGCGTCTATTCGTGTCTGTGTGAACATGTTTGTTGTCAAAAAATATATATACTTAGAATGGCCTGGCACGCCTCCTTCTGCCTGTTACATACATTCGCAGAAAACTAGTATAGTACTTTTTCACCCTTTGGGTACAGGGTATAATTGTATCGAAAAAATGAACAAACTTGCCCTTTCTCGGGCTTAGGAGAATCTGGATACCAAGTTTGGTTATTCTACCTCTCATACTTTCTGATATCCTTGCGCTCATACAGACGGACAGACAGACAGACATGACCAATCTCAAAACGCAAAAGTTCCATAAAAAAAATCAAATATAAACAAGTTTATTTGGTAATAAATAAAGGTAACGACACTTTAACAGCGTAAGTAATATAAAGCTGCTATGGCGTAAAGATGATCTTATCTTGTTTAACTAAATCTTTACACCATAGTTGGGTTCTTTATGGTATAAAAAAATTTTACCGACAAGTTATCAATGTAATGCAAAGCTGTGATCTAATCTAATCAAAATAAATCTTTATACTTTTGCTTTTTATACTCTGTACTCGGAGACTATAAGACCTAGGAACATCAAATTTTAGTCCAAGATGCCTTATGTGAATACGCAGAAAATGTGTATTTTGGAATTTCCCTCCCTCCCAAGTTTCACTATGATAGACCGATTTAACAAGAAGTTATGGCCATAAATATATTTGCTGCCCAAGCGCTTCCCGCAGCTGTTGTTGATGCTGATGCTTTACGTGCGTTCGAAGAGGTAAAATCGATCCAAATTTTTTTTTCATTTTTTTAATTATTGTAAACATATGTACAGAGTATTTAAAGTCGGGACATCCGACTTAGGCTTTTTAACTTGTTTTTTTTTGTCAATGCAGAGTGTTTGAGTGCGATTGGGACACTATACTATACATACGTACATAAGAAGGGTGATTCTAAAAGTCGCATTTTGTAGTACATACTATAGATCTTATAAATAGATATAAGATACATTTGCCCTTACTTCCAAAATTAATTAAATGTGTAGATTTACAGCGATTAAAACTATAAAATCGTCGTACTTAGGGCTTAGCAGATTAATTTGAAACACATAAACGTATACTCCAATT
Organism: Scaptodrosophila lebanonensis; assembly: GCF_003285725.1. Classification (NCBI taxonomy): domain Eukaryota; kingdom Metazoa; phylum Arthropoda; class Insecta; order Diptera; family Drosophilidae; genus Scaptodrosophila; species Scaptodrosophila lebanonensis. The sequence continues at coordinate 5,634,094 of NW_022060558.1, forward strand.
TATTTTGTCGCGCAGATCTATTGTATTCCTAAAGCGTAGGATCATCTTAAAATATTTTTCAACCTCGTTTAACTTAAGGCGAAAGTCAGAATAATACAATTTTGTAAAACAAATCAACTAGTCGCAGACATTAGACATACTTATTCAACTATTTAGATCAAAGATAACAGCTAAAAGCAAAAAGCGTTACCTTAGTCCACCTTTGGGATCGTATTGAATGAATACCTTTGGAGGTCTTCGAAATGCAGTCAAAAATATCTATTGCAAAAGCAGACCCCAACCACTTGATCATAATTTGCATAATTATAACAGTGATACCGTACAGTGTTCAAGCTGATATTAATATAAATGAGGGTAAATAAATGCTGGTGGACTACTAAAAAATGTCCCAACTAATAAACGGTGAAATTTATACACAATTGCAAAATGATAAAGGTCTTGCTCCAGCATCGACATGCGACGTTGGTCGACGGCAATCACCTATTGAATTGAATTCAAAAACGGTAAGTTTAATAAAAAATGATGCATTTAGACGGCAATAATGGGATTATAACCGACTCTATATAATATACAAATGCCTGTATTGAAATATAACTTAACAAAAGCAGGTTTATATATGGAGTCAACCTATTTACCCCAAAGACCAAGCGCTTAGTGCGATTGTACACATGTAAAGCCCAGAAGAAGACGTAGCAGGCACAATAAAGTATATAAAAATTAAATCCATATAAAAACATTAAAATATACTATATGGCCATGTAGTACTATAAGAGCTAAAATTTCCAAATGATTTTGTTAGGTGTAGAAGCATTTTACATTCTTGGCAAAAAAATTTGACCTAACAATTGTGTTCTTGAGCTTGAATATCTTTAATATGTTATTAAACAATTTTTCGCATTACTTGTATCTTCTCACTGTTCAAAGGCAATATTAGCGAATGTTGGCGTGGGGCGTTGGGGGTGAAAGTCCAAAAACCGCAAGGGAAGTAAAATGGCGTCTGCTTTCCTTTTCACTGTGACGTGACTCGCACGTATATATATATTCTTCACTTGTATGACAATTTGAAACTAAACTTAACCTAATTGCAGTGGCGCTTAGCTGCCCATATGAAAGAGGGAGAGGCCGCCGACGCTAGCAGCGCTCTGCCAGCAGATGTTGCTGGCAAGCGTTGCCATGTCAACACTGGCAGAGTGCTGCCACATCAACATTCTCCCCCCCCTGCAGGATGCGGGAAGACTTCAGTGGCACGCGCCAGAAATGACCCAGCCCAGCTGGGTCTGTTGAGCCGCCGGGAAGCCGTCGCTGGCAGGTACTATCCCTGGCATGAGAAGCTCCTGATACAAACTAGCGCCCAGTACGATGAAAATGGAGGCTGGCGTGCACCAGTCGTCGTCGGCCAGCCGCACGTTCCCGTAGCGCTCAGGCGACGGTCTGTCGACGGTCCGAACGGGGAGCCTATAGCGAAGCTCCGGGGCCACCTCGAGCGTTACCTCGCGGCGCCAGCTAGTCGTCCTGGATGCCACGGTCACCAGGCACACCTCGACTCCCTCGGTGATCTGACTGCGGATACCCAGGGCCCTAGCCCAGGACCTGTCAATAGCGCTCGTCGGTGCGCAGACGTTGAGCACGGCCTTCACGGTCCAACGCTTGCTGCCGCCGGACAGGTATATGGACGCTGTGGGCGCGATCGCAGTGCCCCACATGCTCTCCCTGTTGAGAGCCAGTGACTCGGGGCCTGCTGAATTGGAGAGGGGCGAGCGGGAGTTGCTCGGTGTACGGGAGCGGCGTGGCGTGCGGGATTGGCTCCGCGCGCGCCCGTGGCTAAGGGAATGGAAGCGGCGTGGCGAGCGGATGCGGCTCGGTGAGCGGGAGCGGCTTGGCGTGAGGCTGCGGCCAGGTGAGCGGGAGCGGCTCAGCGTGAGGCTGCGGCCAGGCGAACGGATGGGGCGTGGCGAGCTGGCGCGTGGCGAGTTGGCGCGTGGCGCGTGGCGAGTTGGCGCGCCGGCGTGGTCGGTTCCGACGGTGCGGACGGGAGCGCCGCCCTGAACGCGTGTGATGCGCCGCAGAGTGCAGCATTGTGTGATGCGGCTGCCCGCACTCTTGGCAGCGGGCCCCACTTCGGCAAGTACCGCCCGAATGTTCATGTGCCAGGCAGTTCAAGCAGTACTGGTTGATGAGCACCGCCCGTGCTCGCTTAATCGCGGGCAGCGCCAGGAACCGCGGGCACTGGCGGAGTGGGTGCACACCGCGGCACAGCCGGCATCGGTAGGAGCTCAACCCTGGTGGCGTCGTTGCGGTGGGAGCCTTCACTGGACGGCGAGACGGCATAGCGACGGGCCTAGAAAAGAGATGGTAGGGGGAGTTAGCGGTTGCGGTAGTTGGAGAGAGGTGAGGCACGTGGTTAGTAGCGCTAATTGGAAAGAGTGGGCAGGAGAACCAGCTTAGCGACTGGCCGTCGGACGACGCCACGAGCAGTGCGGATGTCAACCACTCGCACCTTGGCGTCGTGGCCGGGATAAGCGGTCTGGACCCTTCCGAGGCGCCATTCGTTGGTCGGAACATTTTCCTCCATGATGATGACCATGGCGCCTGGCTGCAGGTCCTCCTGTGGCTGCTGCCATTTATTGCGCTTGTGCAGCTCCTTTAGATATTCCTCCTTCCATCGGAGGCAGAACTGCTGGCTGAGCGCTTTGAGCCGCCGCCACCGGTTCATGATCGAACCTGCCTCCTGCTCTATCTCCGGTTCGGCCAAAGAGAGGAGGGGGCCACCGGTCAGGAAGTGGCCTGGAGTTAGCGCCAGCAAATCCGTGGCGTCCTCGGACATAGGGGAGATCGGGCGCGAGTTGAGGACCGCCTCAATCCTACACAGAAGAGTGGACAGCTCCTCAAAGGTGTACTTATAGGTGGATGCCGCCTTGTTAAAGAGCGCCTTAAAACTCTTAACACCTGCCTCCCAAAGGCCACCCATATGAGGTGCGCCGGGCGGGATGAAAGACCAGGAAAGGATCTGGGTCCCATAGGAGGCAGTGACCTGGGCTCTGGTAGCCTCTAGGAAGTCGCGCTCAAGTGCCCTAGACGCCCCGACGAACGTCTTGCCGTTGTCGGAGTGGATCCGTTTAGGGCATCGGCGTCGCGCTACGAAACGCGCGAAAGCGGCCAGGAACTTCTCCGTAGTGAGATCGGATGTGGCCTCCAAATGGATTGCTTTCGTGCAGAAGCAGACGAATACGCACACGTAGCCCTTGGTAATTAGGCACGCCCGTCCGGTATAATTCTTCACCTCGAACGGCCCCGCAAAGTCGATGCCGGTGTGGGTGAAGGGCGGAGAAAAGGTGCTTCGTGGCGCAGGAAGGCTTCCCATCAGCTGGTTCTGCAGCCGCTTTTTAAAGATGACGCAGACCCTGCAGGAGTTTACGGTGGCCTTGACTAGATTCCGGAGCTTGGGAATCCAGTACTTGGACCGCACGAGGCTTACCGTTAGCTGGTTCCCGCTATGGAGCGATATTCGATGCGTAAAACTCACGAGGAGCCGCGAGAACTTGCAGCTGTACGGCAGGATGATGGGGTGGCGCTCGTCGTACTTTAACGAGGCCGAGGCGGAAAGCCGACCGCAGGAACGGATGATTCCCTGCTGGTCCATGAATGGGTTTAGGTTGATGATCGTGCTGCCGGATGCCACCTTCTGGCCGCCGGACAGGGCACGGTACTCTTGGTAGTACTCGGTCCGCTGGGTGCAGACCACCAGTCTACGATGGGCCGCCATCAGCTCCGGATGGGTGACCTCCTTGGACAGCGGAGCGGGAAGCTTCTGGCAGCGCAGCACAAAACGTTGGACATACGCCATCACCCTGAGCGCTCTCCCAAAGTCGGAGAAACGCTCGAGGAAATCGGGAGCTTTGGGCAATGTCGCGAGATGGGTCCGGATAGGACGCTGCTCGAGGGTGGCCTCCTGGGGCACCGGCTCCGGCACGGGCCAACTTCCTCGAGGCGCCTGGAGCCAAGCCGGTCCGTGCCACCACAGGCTGCTATCCGCCAAATCCTGCGGCGCAACGCCTCGGCTCGCAAGGTCAGCCGGGTTGTGCTCGGAGCGCACGTGCAGCCAATCCTTTACATCCGTGGCTTGAGCGATCCTGGATACGCGATTCGCCACAAAGGTCGTCCAATTGCACGCTGGCTTGCGAAGCCAGGCCAACACAATAGTGGAGTCGGTCCAGCACGCCGTTGGATAGCTGCTGAGTGGAAGGTGGGGCAGGATAGCTGCACACATGTCCGCTAGGAGGACGGCACCGCACAGTTCCAAGCGCGGCAGTGACACCGTCTTGACTGGCGCCACCCTGGTCTTGGATACCAGGAGATGGACCTGCACTTGCCTGTGCGTCTCGACGCGCAAGTAGATGGCCGCCCCGTATGCCTGCTGCGATGCGTCACAAAAACCGTGGTATTGAAACGTACCTTGTGGGCGAAAATGAATCCACCGTGGGATCCGGATCCGGTCTAGCGTGGGATAACTCCGCAGGAACTCGTTCCACCTCTGCTGCAGCTCGGAGGGGAGCGGATCATCCCATCCGATTCCGCTGAGCCAGATTTCTTGCATAAAAATCTTGGAACGGACAATAATTGGCGCCAGCCATCCGGCGGGATCGAACAGCCTGGAAATCTGGGCCAGGACCTCCCGTTTGGTGAATGAGGACCCTTCCTCCAAAGCGGATGCGATGAACAGGAACTCATCGTCGGTGGCCTTCCAGCGGATGCCCAGCGTCTTAGTCATGCTGGCATCCTCAATGTCTAAGAAGTCGGCGCGCAGCAGATGCTCTGGTGGGATGCCGCGAAGAATGTCCTTGTTGTTGGCGACCCACTTGCGCAGTGGGAAACCTGCTGCGCTGAAAGCCGCTCGTATCTCTCGTATGGATGAGAGTGCTTCCTGCTTCGTATGTGCTCCGGCCAGGACGTCATCCACATACATGAAGTCCGTGAGGACCCGGCTGGCGAGCGGATACTGCGCCTTGGAGTCTTCGGCAAGCTGCAGGAGCACGCGGATGGCCAGGAAAGGCGCACAGTTCACCCCGAAAGTGACTGTTTGGAGCTCGAAATCCCGCAAGTCACCTGCCGGATCGCGGAACAGGATTCTCTGGAACCGGGTATGTGCGGGGTCGACCAGAATCTGCCGATACATCTTAGTGATGTCGGCACTGAAAACGTGCTGGAAAAAACGCCACTTCAACACCTGTAAAGTCAGGTCGGCCTGTAGGACGGGCCCCGTGTGAAGTACGTCGTTTAAGCTGTTCCCGTTGGACGACGGGCAGGATGCGTTGAAGACCACGCGGACCTTGGTCGTGGTGCTGTCCGGCTTCAGCACCGCGTGATGGGGCAGGTAAAAATTGGCGTTGTCCGTTGGAGGAGGGACAGGGCGCATGTGCCCTAAGTCGAGATACTCGTTGATGACTGCGTCATACTGCTCCTTCAACGAAACGTTCCTAAGCAGCCGAGCCTCGTTCTTGAGGAACTGGGCCATCGCGATGGATCTAGAATGGCCCAGTTGAATGTCCTGGGGGTCCTTGAAAGGCAGCGAGACCGTGTATCTGCCATCCGGCCGCCGGCTGGTGGTCTGGACGAAAAGCTGTTCGCACACTGCGCCCGCTTCCTTCTCGCAACTCACCGGGATGTCCTCCACCTCCCAGAACTTGGTGAGCAGCTGATCCAAGGATGGCTGTGTGCTTGCTGAAATGCGCGTGGTGAAGGAACGGATGGCCGTCTTCCTTGCCGCCGCTACTGGTCCGGTCAGAATCCATCCGAAAATGGTCTCCTGTGCCAGCAGCGAGCCGCAGACGTTTGGCCGGGTGCCGCCAAGCAGCACGGCAGGTAGTATGTCAGCGCCGATGAGCAAATCGATGGTGGCGCTTCGGAAAAAACACGGGTCTGCCAACGGCAGGTCAGGAAGATCTCTCAAGGTTTCGCTGGATATGGGAAACGATGGCAGGGCGCCTGCCAGTTGCGGCAGCACGTATGCCGCCGTCTCGACTTCGCGCCTCGGTTGTGAGGAAGATGCCAGCTTGACACTGCACACCTTGGTCGCGAGCCCAGATGTGGTCGCGTTCAGCCCCGATACCTGGGCCTGCACCTTCTGGAACGGCAGCCGAAGAGATCTGCGTAGGCGTTCTGAAACGAAAGTTCCCTCGGAGCCAGAGTCGATGAGCGCACGCGCGGCGTAGACGCTACCCAAATGGAGCACGTTCACTATAGCCGTGCCGAGGAGGACGCCCTGAACGCTGCTGCTGAAATAGCTCTGAACATTCGACGAAGTGGACTGTAATGGATTGCAATGTGGAGGGGGAACTGATGCTGAGGGCGCCGATGGAAGGGAGGGGCCACGGTGTAGGAGAGTGTGGTGGCGCCCCTTGCACGTAGCGCAGTTGTACTGGCTTGTGCAAGCGTTTAGTTGGTGCCCTCGGGCGAAACAATTCATGCAAAGCTTCTGATTCTTGATCACCTTGCATCGGTCCTTGACCGACATCTGCAGAAAACGCGGACACAGGCGCACGGGGTGGTTCTCCTTCGAGCAAAGATTACAGGTCTGCGGACTGTTGCGGACCTTCGTCTCGAAAGAGTTGACTCTCCTCGCAGCCGGCTCCTTTTGAGCTGGCTTTGGAACGCGGGTGCGGAGGCCCAGGGTCGCATCATTTATCGCTTCCAATGTGCGATAGCGATCCGAGAGGAACTGATTCATGTCGCTCCAGGGCGGAATTTCGGACTTGTCCTTTACCGACTGCTCCCATAAGGAAAGGGTAGCTGGAGGAAGCTTGGTGGCGCAGAAAAACACCAAAAGGCAATCCCAGTCCTGGGTGCCAATCTTGGCATTCTGGACAGCCGTTAAGCACCCTTGGATTGTGCTCTGGAGCTCCTTGATGGCGATGCCACACTCCGAAAGAATAGGCTGGAGGTTGGCGAGGACCTTGAGCTGACTGTTGACCAACAATCGCTTGTTTTCGAAACGCTCAGTTAGGTTTTTCCAAGCTGAGGCGAAACCGTCGTTGGTCAGTGGGGAATTACGCACGATGTCCTTCGCTTCGCCGCGAGTTTTGGAGAGGAGGTGGTAAAGTTTTTCCACCTCTGTCAACCGCTGGTTGCGAATGTACAACGCGGTGAAGAGGTCCCTGAACGTGGGCCACTTCAGGTAGTCGCCAGTGAAAACCTCGGTGTCCACTGGCGGAAGGATACAGCCCCTGACTGGGGGCTCGGGACTTGGAGCGGGAGCGCTGCTCCGCGCGGACGCGTCTTGTATCCGCGTGGTGAGCTGAGTGGCGCACCGCTCATAGACGCGGTAGCAGTGATCATACTTCATCTGTAAGGCCTGCTTGTCGGAATCGCTGGACTCTGATTGGCTCAGAGCCCGGAAACAGCGCCGACGCTCTTGCTGAACCTGTTCCCACAGGGCTTTGACTTGGTCCAGTTGGATCTGCTGCGTGACAAGTGTCACGGCTGGGTCGGACGAAGAAACTAGTGCCTCAAAATGGCACAGGTCATCGCTGACCGAAATGAATTCGTCCAACACCATTTCGATCGTTTTGGAAGCGATCCGAACAGCTGCTCGAGTAGACGGAACGGGTTTCGCAATTCTGGGCACCCTCACAGAGAGCTGTGGCGAACAGCTGGTCTTCCTTGGAGAAGGAGACGAAAAAGCGTTCACGGACAAATGTGATTTGGGGCTGCCCTTCTTGGCGGTGGAAGGCGAAGGTTTTTTCAACAACAAGCGTGAACCCGGACTGCTCCTCTTGGAGGTAGAGGGCGAAACCTTCTTCAACGACGACGGTGGTTTCGGAATAACCCCTTTTGACGTCGACGGCGAAACTGTTTTTACAAGGGACGGTGTCGGAACCGAACTGGATTGCGCGTCAGAAGAAGGAACGGCCAAACGCTGAGAAGTGGATGGGGCGACCGAGGTAGACGGATGGACTAAATGCTTCTTCGTGTCCTCCTCGCCTTCACTGGGCATACTAGGCTCTCACACGAGCCTGCTAGAGTGGGCCCACTTGAGGCAGGTCGGGTATGAGTCCGCCGGAAAACGGCGTTGCTGACCGCTTATGGCGCGCAAAATTCTGCGACAAGTTTTATTAACTGGCTTATGCTAGCTGGAGGTGCTGAAAACTTGTCGGACACAAGGTCACAAGAATATGTGTAGCCACCGAAATAAAAGAGAAAATGGATTTCGTTTTTTTCTCTATGTTCGTTTTATTAAAATTAATTAAACACCGCGGCAGCAATAAATATATGTGCAATTAAGTTGCTGGACAGCTGCAGGCGGTGATATGCGACGAAGAATCCAAAAAAACCAACAAAAAAAAAACCCAAAAATAAATATAAATTAAAGCTGGATAAAATAACTGCCAGGTAGAGGTGCTGGAAAGGTTCGGGAAAAAGTCCACAAGGATATGTGTATTCACCGAAAAAATTTGGATTTATTTTTATTTGATTTTATTAAAGTTGCTGAAAAATCGCAGCAAAAACTACACGCAATTACGTTGATGGAGAAAGACCAGCTGGAGGCGCTGGTATGCGACAAGGAATCCCAAAGAAACATAAAAAAAAAACAATAATAAATTTTATTTAATTTATTAAGTTACTTTTTGGGATAAAGTAACTGTATTTAATTTTATTAAGTGATTTCCGGGATAGCGGACCGCCAGTAGCAATTGGTCACAGTGATTATCGAAATTAATAATTCAGCTGTGACTCGTTACCGTGACCAAGTTTCTGGTCACACTCCAATTTCGATGATTGTAGCTTCCGATAACTGATTTTACACAAGTGTCATCACTTGTTTACCTTTAATGGGTAAGTAAAAATTTTAAGTGCAAAACCGCAATATGTTTTAATTTTCGCACAAGCGCCGACGCTGGATATCGCGCGGGCTATAAGGAATACCAACTGGAGTGTTGGCACGTAGCGGGGAGTCGTGGACCGACCGGTGAGTGTATAGGATTGTGTTAGTAATTAAATATATGAGTGTAAATATGTTTGTGTGTAAATATTATGGTTCGTATATTTAGTGCATGCAGATGTGTTTATAGCGGACTCAAATGTATATAGATATATATATATATATATATATATATATATATATATATCAGCGTATGCGGACGTACGTTTGTTTCCGCTGCCGATATATGAAAACGTGTATAGATTTATACGCAGCGGCTGTATATATGTGTATGTGCATATGTTAAAATATGTCTCTTGTATAATGTGCATGTATGTATATAAAGTGCATGTATATAAGCATATGTGGAAATATGTTTATTGTGTAATGTGCATGTATATAAAGTGCATGTATATAAGCATATGTGGAAATATGTCTATTGTGTGACGGACCATGCAAAAACTATGTGGTGTGAATTGTGCATTAGGAACGTGCAGGTAAAACAGGTGTGTTTCCCACTGGACACTTGTTGCATATGGGAAAGAATATGCGCAAGTATGCCAAGATGCAAACGCAAACGGACGGAGTTCGGGTTGAACCTGCTAATTGTTGCACTTCACTTTTCGTTTAAGCGGACCAGCGCGGTACCGGCGTTAGACGAGATGAGGCCCTTGGATAAGGGACGGACAGCGGGATGCTGTTCCGTTGTGGGGGTCGGCGGACAGACCGACAGTGAACAAATATGGCGTAAGTATCGCGCCACAAGTAAATAGTTTACTTAGCTGCTTCTCCTCGCAGGTATCCAACGCCAGGAACAAGCTGGGGCGAACGGTCGTAGGCTGCACAGGACTTGGAAGGAACGGGAGGTGCACCTGAAGATCCGGCTCGAAGGACAATGTTGGCGTGGGGCGTTGGGGGTGAAAGTCCAAAAACCGCAAGGGAAGTAAAATGGCGTCTGCTTTCCTTTTCACTGTGACGTGACTCGCACGTATATATATATTCTTCACTTGTATGACAATTTGAAACTAAACTTAACCTAATTGCAGTGGCGCTTAGCTGCCCATATGAAAGAGGGAGAGGCCGCCGACGCTAGCAGCGCTCTGCCAGCAGATGTTGCTGGCAAGCGTTGCCATGTCAACACTGGCAGAGTGCTGCCACATCAACAGCGAATATGCCGGAATTACTTTTAGCATACTACGATGTGCCCTTGGAAAGTCCGCTGAAGCTATCCAGTAATGGACATCTAGGTCAGTTAAAGATATCTTATGGAGCGCATATGTCTATTTATTGCTTTGTTACATAGACTTGATAATTCCAAAAACAACTGGTGGCCACAAGCCATATGTTATTGGAGCTTCGCTAAATACACAATATGAAGCAGAGAGCATCCATTTCCACTGGGGTTCAGCCGAAACGCTAGGGTCTGAGCACGAAATTGATAACAAACGATTCGATATAGAGATGCATATTGTACACCGAAATATGCGCTATCCTGATATGAATGAAGCGAAGAAACATCCCGATGGATTAGCCGTTTTGGCCATTATGTATATGTTCGGTAGAGTAAGTTTCACATTTGTTAGCTGCATACATGAATATAATTAGTAATTATGTATTTACAGCCAAACGCAATAACCAGGACAGTCAACCCTAAGTTTTTTAGGGGGTCCGGTCCTCGGCTCAATGAATTATTTCCGAAATTAAAAGCAAACAATTTCTTCACATATAATGGCTCGCTGACCTCAGGGAACTGCGAGGAGTCCGTCACTTGGATCGTATTTGCCCAAGAGTTGACGATGACAAAATTACTGACGTCTATATTTTCGAGCATACAGGACTCCAATGGAGGACATTTAAAACCCAACTACCGTCAGATTCAACCCCTTAACAATCGCACGGTATTTTATCGCCCTTAGCACCAAGGTTATTTGTAATAATCCTGTGCTGTCCACTTTGCTACGGTCATAGAGGCAAATAATTTACCCAAATATTTATCCACAAAACTTAATTTTTAATCAGCTTTAATAATATTAAATATAATTTGAGAAATTTGTGTGTGTGTCAGAAGTTCTTTTTTATAAGAAGAATAAAGATTTGAATTACAAGACTGGAAATCAGGCTCAGTATCCCAACTTCCACCCACTCTTCTTCATGAAGAACATTCTTCAAATCTATATCGGATTGAGATTGTACATAGCTGTTACATAGCTGAAACACATACATATGTTTCATGTATATGTACATATATGTACATACATCTGACATTATAACGTTATTTTGTTGTAAAGAGGAATGAAGAACCAGCAATGACAGATATGGTCCTTATGATTGATATATTGCCATTTCTCTTTTTATTATTGGCATTAACGTTTTTTTAACACAAAATCGTTTTATTATCACAGGAACACATGAGTAGGAATGGAATACATGATCAGCATCAAAATATCAAATTTAACAATTGCGCGTACCTGGTCGAATAACTAAGAATTTATCTTGGTCTGCACCGTATTTTTGCCCTTCCCTTTGCTTTCCTTTAACTACCTTTTCTACCCTTTCTTCTAAATTATACATTTTATTTATTTTTATTTTAACAGATTCAATCTAGTATCTTATACTAAACTTAATATTAGATTAACGAGAACTAGCTACTCGGCCCTTCGACTAAAAATTATACATTTAAATCATTTAATTACATAAGAGTTTTATATTTTTACATTTAGTCGTGAACATGCTAGCTCAGGGCTGAGAAGGAGACCGCGTTTTTAATTCGTCTAGTCATGCTGACCATTTATGTATCTTTAATATGTAGTCAACCAATCTTCCTTCTTGGTGTTACAAACTCATCATTATTCTTTTCACTGAAGCGCACAGAAAGTTGTTCATAATAAGACTTTACAACAGACAGAAGGGAGAGTGCCATCACCAGCACCACGGCACAAATTGATCCAGACTTGGTGTCTTAAAAGACTGTATATGGACGGACAGATAGACAGATAGGGCTAAATCGGTTCGTCATGTCATGCTAATCAAGAATATATGCATATACTCTGCCACGCCTCATTTTGTCTGTCACATACATTCGCACTAAACAAGTATTCTTGTATCCTCTAACTCTTTGGGTACAGTGCATAAACACAAGAATGGAAAACTAGAGAAGACTAGAGAAAACTAGAAGGCCCACCTCTTATATACCCTGTACCCACTCCTTTAAAAAGGAAAATACCAATATTTTATAAATTATTTGTATACCCTGTGTGGCAGACCCCACAATAGTACTATCGTATGTATTATTGATCATCATGACAAGACGAACCGATTTAGACATGTCCGTCTGTCTGCCCGCCTGTATGAGCGCAAGGATCTCAGTTATCAACGGCCCAAGCTCTAGGCAGATCAAGTTTGTTTGCATGGACAGAACATAAGACCTTTAATAATTAAATTTAGCACGGAAACACATAAGCACTAACCGGATGTCATTGTCAAATTTGAGATTAAAATTCCGAATATATGTATGTACTTTGATGGGCCTGTTGAGGAGCGACTATGTGTTACATACATTCGCACTAATCTAGTACACCCTTTTAACCTTTGGGTACAGTGTATAATAAGAATGAATGACTTCAAATATAAGCATACAAGTATGTACAACAGTGGAGAGTGTACTAGTGTTGTCGGTGTCTAGTGGCACTATTTTTTAATAGTATATGCAAGTTTACTCATCTTCATGATTATATTGCTGGAATGTAAAGTAAGTTATCTAGCGCAATCGCCTAAAGTTGTTATTATTGAACCAGATTTTACAGCTCTCCTTAATTACTGGATGGGCCGCGAGAAATTTTGATGCAGGAGCAGGTTTTTCGTTCAGAGTACCATCGGCAACGTGGAAGCAGAGATTCCACCGAGCAACTATAAAACGATTTGCAATTTGCATGTAAATTGCACACTAGGCCTAAGCCCGGGTAAGCTTATCAAAAAGAAGATTGTAAATTGACGATGGCCCGGCACCTATAAATGGTCCTGTGCGCCGCAAAAAGTCGCAGTGCAATTGCAAGCGCCGACTAGAACACATCGTGCCTGGAAATATATAACAAAACAATTATCTATTTGAAGAAATAGCAAAAAATAATAGTTTGGCATGCATTTTGTTATCTTTTCATGCCAGTTGCTTGGTTTTCTGAGAGTCTTTGCATTTTCTCAGGCTTATATACGTAAGTTGTAGCTTTGATTTGGATATGGGTCACATGGATATTTAAAAGAAATTCACACTTTCAGAGATAAGCCAGGAATACCTTAATGACATACTAATAGATCGGGCCCAAGATAGGGCAGCTGGCGAGTATAACTACGATTACAATGGCGATGATTGGACAGGCTTGTGTCAAATCGGGCAGAGTCAGTCACCCATTGATCTCTTATATGATGATGTAAGTACACAGAGCAGCTAGCGACGATACGAACTTAAAAATTGTTTTCTGTAGGCCATCAAGAACAACACTATACCGCGAATACAGTTTCACCACTACGGGGAATCTCTGCGCACGCCGTTGGTTCTCATGAACAACGGCCACACAGGTGAGTGCCGCAGAAAGCCCCACCGAAGCTTTTTCTTGACCACGACCTTCCTTATACAGCTAACATGGTTATACCACCCACCCGAACTGGCCAGCGTCCCTTCATAACTGGTGGACTTCTACGTGGAGAGTACGAGGTGCAAAGTGTGCATTTTCATTGGGGCTCGAACTCATCCAAGGGATCGGAACACTCCATTAACTTTATGCGCTATGACGTAGAAATGCACATTGTGCACAAGAACCGGCGCTACGAATCCATGGCAGAGGCTAGTCAAAACGCAGATGGATTGGCTGTGCTGGCTGTTATGTTTGGAGCGCAACCGCAGCCTTTCTCGCAGTATTACGGACTGAATAAAATTTTCAATCAGTTGCCGCGTATTGTGGAGTATAATACCAATACCACCATCCCGGGGCAGTTAAATATGGCCCAACTTTTGGGCAACATAATAGTCGGGGTGTTCTACTCCTACAATGGTGAGTACTCGCTAGCCAATACATCGCCAGTCTCTTATTATTCCCATTGCTTATAGGTTCCTTGACAACGCCAGATTGCGCCGAGGCTGTGACATGGACTGTCTTCCCCGATGTCATCAATATACCCGAGAGGCATATAATGAAATTTTGGCAATTGAAGGACTCGCGCGGCACTCCCCTAATCAATAATTATCGAACCATCCAGGATACGAATCAGCGACCAGTCTATTACAGGGGCGTGTCGTCACTATTTCTTTAGCAGTTTTAACGATTGAAAAAACGACATGTAATTTACAATCATACTATCATAGTCCCCAAATTCAACATCGAATTTACCTATTGCTGTGGTTTTTATACCCTGTGCCCAAAGGGAAAAAGGGTATACTAGTTTAGTGCGAGTGTACATGTAATACACTGAAGTGAGCGTTGCACACCTCACAAAGCATGTAAGTATATTGTTAATCAGGATAACAAGACGAGTTTATATAGCCATGTCCGGGGTATTTAGCATTTTATTATTGACATGTAGGAAAAAACTACCTTTTTTCTTTTTCTTGATCAGGATGACAAGCCGAGTCGATATAGCCATGTTCGTCTGTCTGTCTGTATGAACGCAAGGATCTCGGAAAGTATAAGACCTAGAATAACCAAACTTGGTATCCAGATTCTCCTACGCCCAAGAAAGGGCAAGTTTGTTCATTTTTCCCGATGCACCTCTATAACTCCCGTTATTCTTGTCACTTCCAGTTAGTGCTTATATATCCGTATCCCAAGTTATTTATTATGATAGGTTGATTAGAAAGAAAGTTATAGCCATATAACCATAATAAATTAATTAAATTTTTTTAATAAATTTTTTTTGTGGGGTGGTACAGGGTATTTAAGAGTTGGACCTGCTCGACTTTAGCAATTATTTCTTGTTTGTTTCCATGTTTGCCTTAGCTTTATCTTTTATTTTAAATTTATCCAAAAATTAGATGCATATATTTTAAGGTAATTTTCTAAATTTAAACAATATTCATACGGTTTTTCAAAATTTGTTGATGGTAAAAGCTATACGGAAATTTTGCTCGGCAGTAGAGCGCACATGCTTTGTACAAAAGCCGTTTAACTATGATCATCACGGGGATGACTGGGAGCTGGCCTCAGATGTACGTTGTGGCAAACAGCAATCTCCAATCGCTATTAATAGAAAGAAAGTGAGGTCTGTGTTCCGTATTGCCGATATCGATTCTTTATGCATACTACATCCCCATAGATATGCTTGTCAAAGGCTAGTAAATTGCATTTCCTAAATTACCATAAGCCACTGGCTGGACCCCTAAAATTTCATAACACTGGAACTACGGGTAAGTCAGTCGGGACCCATAAACAAGTCACGCTTCGTGTACAATATTTTGGCTAGCGAAACTATATTTTTCTGCGGTGGAAGATGGTACACTACCTGGTATTTGTGGCTGCGTTCTCGAGAGCGTTTACCAAGCAGTGCAAATGCATTTTCATTGGGGCTCAGAATCTTCTAAGGGGGCAGAGCATACAATAGATGGCGTGCGGCACGATGGAGAGCTCCATATCGTTCATAAAAACTGTGCATATAGCACAAAGTCCGAAGCCATGTGTTCCCCAGATGGGTTTGTAGTACTGGCTATTCTATTACGGGCTGTGACGGTGCGTCTTCTATCAATAAAAAAGTTTTGCCTTACAAATTTCTTTATCTAGAAGCCAAAAGTCGAGCCGGTGGGACTGAACAAAATTCTTCAGCAAGTCAAACAACTGCAGGAGTTTGGTTCGATTACAACTATAAAGCCCCAAATGAAGATGAATGAACTATTTGCAAATATAAAGACAGACGAGTTTTTTTCGTATAAAGGTTGATGAGATGTCTAATACAATTAAACTACAAATTACAAATTTTCCTTTTTACAAAGGGTCGCTTACCACTCCACCTTGCGTTGAAGCCGTTAATTGGTTTGTTTTCCCCAAAGCACTTGAAGTAGGCAAAAAATACGTAAGTATTACCTACTTTTATATACATATGTATGTATGTACAAGTATGTACAAGTATTTTTGTGCTTTATCTCTTTTATAACATAATATTTACAGCTGAGGCATTTTTGGTGTCTACAGGATTCATATGATAAGCTAGTAATAAACAATTATCGCAACTTGCAAGACATCCATGATCGTACTGTATATTTCCGTTCCATGATGTAATTACCGAAAGAACTGATCAATTAAATATCGGAAATGTATACATATATACATATACATTATGTTTTCAATAACTACGCATTTACTTTAAAGCAAGAGAGAACGCTACAGTTGAGTAAGCCCGACATTGAAATACCTTGTAGCCAGAGAAACTCCGACACTGAGTTATATGCGCAAACAGCAGAGGCAAAAAGAAGAAGAAGAACGAACTAGATGCTGCACTTTGTGGGCGTAGTACTGGAGAGAAATTATTTCGCAAATAACCTTTCTTAGAAATTACCGATTTGGGTGAAATTCGAAACAAAAGTAGGTAATTGAATATATATTGCGATTCTGAAGCGAGGGGAGGGGAGGGAAAATCAAAAAAAAAAAATAAACTCGTGTAGCTTAGGGACTAGGAGCATACCAACATGCCAAGTTTGGTTAATGTGCGCTCGACCGTTTCCGAAATCCAGGCGTTCATCCAAACGGACGGACAACTAAATAAAATGATTTTCAGGAGCTACCACCCGCGATAGGTCAACATACTATCCGATCCCTACTAATTCGAAGGTTTGGCCTTGGGACTTGTTAATACTTAGTTAACACATAACAGTCGATTCTTTATTTATTTTTTTTTAACACTTATTCTGCTATTCGTGACACCGGGTCAGCTAGCAAGATAAAACAAGAGAGAACGCTACAGTTGAGCAAGTCCGACAGTTGCCTGTACCCTCCACAAAAAAAGAAAATTGAAAAAAAAATTTTGTTTAAATTGAATTATTAAAAAAAATAGAATTAATTAATTAAATTAATAAAGAAAATTTATTTAATACATATGTACATAGAAGACATGTTTATGTACAGTTTTAACAGCATACATTTACATCATCGTGTCTATGCGTGTACTTATGTATGCAGCACAAAGTTGAACCAAAGCAGCAGAAAAACAACAGCTTCGGGCAGCGCTGCGGGCAGAGCTGCAGACAGCGCATGGGCAGCGATTTTATTTATAAGTATTAACAGGATGTAACTACCAAAATTCATTTCAAAATTCCAAGAATTACGGAACTTATAAAAAAAAAACAAGTAGGGAAGCTAAAGTCGGGTAGCCTGTACCCAAAGGGTGAAAGGCTATACTAGTTTTGTGCGAATATATGTAACAGGCAGAAAGAGGCGTGGCAGACCCTACAAAGTATACATATATGTATGTATGTATGTATATTATTGATCAGGGTGACAAGCGCAACCGATATAGCCATGTCCGTCTGTATGAACGCAAGGATCTCTGTCTGATAAGACTAATAAGTCTTAGTATTAGTTATTAATCTTCAATTCAAAAAGGTTACTGATGTTAAACAGTAAAAGAGTCGAGTTTCTTCAGCATGAAAGCTATTTTATACTCCATTTACAGATGTGGCTACACATCTTCAATCCAGGCGTCACAATCTTCTAATAAAACAGTAGCTCGCACGCTATATTTATATTATCCATTAATTTAATAAATAAGTAATACTATATTTTTTCAACAGTTTGGTTCCTTAAACAATTGCCTTCTAATTGCTTGCTTTTATACATTTCAAATATTGTCGACATACATTATAAGTGGATTAAACAACTAAAGTATACTACAGTGTATTGAAGTTTTAACTTATTTTAATTAGTCACTTTTTAAGCTTACATTTTTGCTAAATTATTCCATTATAGATATAAACCATTTGCAGAAATTGCATCTTTGAGCTAATGATTCTGTGAGGTACTTTCTATTCGTCATATTACACCAATTGTTTTGCTATATATACGTTCAGTTACATATCTGTCAGCTTGCGACTCTAGCTCCAGATTATGCCCAAGCATTATTCAACACTGAAATAAAGCTCGCCTAAGCTGCGTTAGAGTTGGCCCATGTATTTTAAAATGTAATTCAATAATGAAGTGATGAAGAAACTTACCGAAAAAGTGCATCATGAGGAAAAGGGGCAACATGAAGTGGTTTGGGTGAGACAAGCAGACGTGAAGGCGTCGCAAGCCCCAATGGTAGATGATGCAAGGACAATAAAAACAAAGCTTCCGATTGTTTACTCCGAACGTTATGGTGTTCGATTTGCAGGCCTAGAGAAGCTGCATCCTTTTGATGCTGCCAAGGGGCAGCATATACAAAAAGTAAATACGGCTATCTAAACTATATTTTACAGACCGACGTACTTAACCGACTTCCACTGTCTTTAAGTTTCTGCTCGATGACCTTGTCCTTGAAAGCGGTAATTTTTACGAGCCCACTGAGCTAAGCAAAGAGGAGCTTCAGCGGGTGCACACACGGAAGTACCTGCGCTCCCTCAATTGGAGCTTTAATGTGGCCTGCATAGCCGAGGTGCCGCCATTGGTTTTCGTTCCCAATTGTTACGTGCAACGCGGCTACCTGCGCCCGATGCGCTTCCAAGCTGCTGGGTCAATATTGGCTGGGAAACTAGCGCTGGATCATGGTTGGGCCATTAATTTGGGCGGTGGTTTTCACCACTGTTGCGCCTCTAGAGGTGGCGGTTTTTGTCCCTACGCGGACATTACTCTAATGCTGGTACGTCTATTTGAGCAGGAACCGCATAGAGTGCGTCGTGCCATGATTGTGGACTTGGACGCACACCAGGGTAATGGGCACGAGCGTGACTTTGCAGGCAATGAGTTCGTCTATATTCTTGATATGTACAATGCGTTCATTTACCCGAGGGACCATGTGGCCAAGTTAAGCATACGATGCGCTGTGGAGCTGAAACACCGCACTGAGGATGCCTACTACCTTCGACAGTTGCGCAGGTGAGAAGGCATAATAGCATGTTTTCGGTACGTCTATTTTAGACTTCATTTTGTATTTTGTGGACAGGTGCTTGTCGCAGTCGTTGGCTGACTTCCAACCGGATATTGTCGTTTATAATGCCGGCACGGATGTGCTGAAAGGTGACCCCTTGGGTAATTTAGACATTACCGCAGAAGGAGTCATCGAACGGGATTACATGGTGTTCCAGACGTTCCGATCCCGAGGTATACCTATTGTCATGCTTCTTAGCGGTGGCTATTTGAAGTCTTCGGCACGCGTCATTGCCGGGTCCATTGTTAATTTAAAACGAAGCCTATTGCTTTGAGTTGGACTGGCGTTGGAGCTCTTCGTACCTATTACAAGATAGAAACTGTGCTGTGAAAAGAAATTGAAAACCTGAGAGTGAGCTCATCAATATAATACCTTTTTTACGTTAGTTAAAATATATTTTCCAAATTATTTGAAAAGCGATCATTCTATCAAATGCAACAGCATCCGCATCTCTCTTAATCTGTCACTTGAGTAAGTTTTTTGAAAAGGCAGGTTAGACGCTGATGTAAGTGCAACTTAGTCAAACTAGCGCCTAATGCTTAATATTTGTCGATTATGTTTATGGTTTATATTTAATTTGCCAAAATAGATTACAATTGTGTTGTTATCAAAAGAATTATAAATAATTGTGGGCATTTTTGTATTTGTACATGAATCCCTTTCTTTACTTGTCCCGTATCTTTCAGTTTAAATTTGTCTTTTCTTACATTGTAAACAACTTTTCTTTTATATACAGTCACAAATAATTACTTGTATGAATTATAAAATGGACAAAAAAAAGTTTTCGCACGCGCATACATACATATAATATACGGATAATATATATATATATTTATAAATTTTTTCAGACGTTAACTATGTTACAAAAAGTCACTAATTAGTTAATAATTAGTGAAATACATCTTTACTTAAACAAATACGATAAATTAGAATATCATTTAGTGTCTTTAGTCAAAAATTTCAGATCATTAAAGGGAATTTTTTGATTGGCAGCAGCTAACGTATCTTGGTTAATGTAGTATGCCATTGTGTACATTTGAAACTCCTGCTGAGCCGCTTTTCTAACAAGCCGTGGGTCGCGAGAACCTAGAATTGTATATATCAATAAAAATCCATTCCAGAATATAACTGAGTTGTCAAACAGGAACTATTTCATGAACAAGTTCGGCATGCTTATGCATTTCTTGGATATGAGGTGCTACGCTTGATGACGGCATTTTTGTCGATGTTGCTGTTGATTTTATAGTCGAGTTATACACCCGAACCAAACATCAACCAAATAAGCTAAAATCAATTGAGATAAGAAAATAAATAAATGAGTGAAAAATAAAATCAAAACAATACATTTAGCACAATATGACTTGATTTGGCACAAAAGTCAAAAATTAAACTTAACTCCGGGAAATTGAGTATTATATGATCTGCAACATATGCAAATCTATGTTTGCGTCTACTTAATGAGTTGATAATCATTTAACCCATAATTATGTGACAAGCTATTCAAGTGGATTAAATTATTCCGCATTCTACAAAAATCACTTACGCTGCATTGCTCGCAGGTACATCGTCGAAAAGTACATCCGAACGCGAATTAATGATATATATCAGGCAGAATGAAATTACAAGAACCACAATTCCAATAGTTAATGTTGTGATTTTATGCACATGGGAAGGACGTAGAAAGATGCGGGCGCTGAATTGGGACCACGTTGATTCAGTCCACGTAGAGTATTTTCCAGAACGCCAATCGTAATCTGAAAAAAAAAAAAACATTTATAAATAGGTGTCTCAAATCAAATAACTTATTAATTACTTTCAATAAGGAATGCCGGACTCAGCGCATCCATGTAACTCTGAGTAGTCAGGCGACACTCGCCGGTGCCATTTATGCCGGCAACCCAATGCAATGGTAAGTTAGTGCAGTTTTCTTTAGCTACGCTAGGTTGGGGCTGCGAAAGTAGATATCCGAACAGACGATACGTCCAGCCTGATGATTCTTGCGAACCACCCAAAACGCTTATATACCTAGAAATAAAAACGATCAATTTAATAATAGCGCAAATGCTTTTCTTATGTTACGTACCGCATCGGAGGTAGAGGTAAGCCACTCGGACTGCCGGGGTACGAAGAGGCCTTAAATAAGCGGCAGTCTGCGGACTGCAAGAAGCAATAGAGGAACTCATCCGCCAACAATGGATTGGCGACTTTGTTGCCAGTGTACTGTAATCCAGTCAGCGTTTCATAGAGAGCGAAAGCAACAATCGATGACACATTGGCGACCTTCATTTGTAGCGCTGTGGCATTAAAATAGTTCTTCGACTCGCTCACGTCGATGAGGGATATGTAGTCTCGACTGGTGTTGGCATAGCTAAAGCCCACATTCACTGCATCATCGTAGATAGAGTGATAGTATTTGTTGGCAGGCACCGCATTCAAGATAAGTGCGGGAAATTGAGTGTCTCGTCGTAGAAATGATTGTGCCGATGTGGGCGGAATTTGGATGCCAACATCCGACTGAATGTCTAGATTGAATCCATACCGCGGCGAGCTAGCGTAATTGTTCAATTTCTTAAGAAAATCCTGGGCCAAAGGTGTTGTTATCAACGTATGCAGCTTGATGTTTGTTATGTCGTCCAAAGTGCCTATATCCAGCATGAATTCAATGTTTTCAAATGAGATGGGTGTGGATTTCGTGGACCGCGCGGGAAACACCAAATTTTCCATATCATAGACGAAACGCTGGGATCCTATGTAGTCGAAAGATTCTCCATTGAACGCCACAAATAACACATTACGGCGTGGATCAGGTAGCGATCCTTGTGGCGGCAGCAGTTGTCGCAAAAGATGAGCGACCTGCGTCAATGTAGCGAAACCCATCAAAGAATCCAGTGCGCCCAGACCTAAGAGAAGATCAACAAGGTCAACTTATTAAATTAAGCAAATAAGCTGGAAAAAGAAAATGTTCTAACAACTTAAGACTTAAATTTAACCATACCCCGTCCAGAAACGGTGTAGGGGCATAATAGAGAGCGTAGAGAATGTTTATGTGGCAGAACTCTTGTTATAGTTACAGATATGGTTAGCATGACGAGGCAAATGGATATAGCCATAACTGTCTATTTTTAAAAGTTATTTATAGTGCCTTTGCATAATGTTTTTTATTTGCAGATCACAAAACTACATATTTCATAACGCCGTGCATTCTTAGTACAATTAATTTTTCCATAAACTTACCCACACCATCGAACATGGAGGTAGTATCTAAGCGAGTTGTCACCAATATAAACTTCTCTGCTGTGTTGACACTACGCGGCACTTCCGTGGTTAAGTTTTCGGGAGAATTTCGGGGATAGAGCGTTGCATATACACTGCGCCCCTCCAAGGGGTCACAGTACTTAGTGCTGCCCAAATTGTTGATGAAGTTTGTGCGTCTCATGCACACTTCCGTGTTAACAGCTGCCGACATAAAGGATTTAACCTCCACTGCGCAAAGACTGCGCAGCGCGTGTGATTCGTAATCGAAGTTATTGAATTTTTCAAAACAGTTGACCAGTGTCTGTGTTTCGTTAACATCCGCTATGTAGTAGATAGGAAAGGGAAAGTCTTGGTGGAGGAGCCCCGTGCCCCAGGGATTCCAACTGTTGGGCGGATTGCTGGCATCGCAAGTCGCCGATTCGCTGATGTTTGGTTTTAACAGGCCACTGTACTGATTTGGGCAATTGAGCTCATGCGAAAACTGAGTCATTTTGTCAGAGTTACGATTGATGAGCAACACCACGGAGATAATGTCTGGACCAGCTTCCTTTAGGCGTAACAAATTACGGTGTGTAAACAGATGAGGTGGTATCATTGGTGCATATGGTGGTGATGGAGGGCTTGTAAGCAGAAAGTCCAGATCTGCCTCGATGTTGACCAAGTGTAGCACGCCCACTGAGCCCGAATACGTAGCTGTCGTTCAAGAGATAAGAATTGCATTTAATTTGTAGCTCAACAAAACAATCTATCAATTTACATGAGCATCCGATCTGGTGCGTGCCATTCAGACGCCGAAAGCAGGCTGCCCCCACAATTGGTTGATACATTTTATCACGCGTTCGTTCGCCATAAGCTACACAAGAGAAGAGAAAGAAAGCGGAAAATCAAGTGAGTCAGACATGGTTTTTGTTTTGCTTTACGGGTCCGTAGAGAATGGCTTGTAATATAAGAACTAAAATACATTATGTATTACATACAATCGTGTGTATCTTTTTCGTAAAATATACAATTTTGCGTTTTACTTCCTTTTTGAACATAATAAGTATTGGTTATTAAGTTAAGTTCATTTAAATAGACATTAATACTTCATTAGTTTCAATGAAACACTTTCATCAAGAAATATGAGACATTTTTCAGCCATTACACTAATCATCGTTATAATCAAATTTTGCAGCTTTTAAAAGTATTTCGCCAGATTTAAAAGCACAATTTTTATAGTTTTGCACAGGCTGTGCTCTGTCGGCGCCTAATACTTACTTATGCTCTGAAGTAGCAAAATAAACCATACCGCAACTGTTTTCATCTGTTGCGCCATTACGATTTAAAATAACTTCCGAATGCTGTGCAAAACTTTTGCACTACCTACTATTCTTGATTGTACTTTATGTGTTTATATTTATACACTACTTCTGGTAAAACAATAACATTCTGCCACTGTCACAACTCCTTCCGCGATAGTATCGATGCTTTCTTGAATAGAGATGTACATTTTGTATCTAACTGTTCCTATGTCACGAGTAAAAATGCTATCACAGTAAATTCACAGAATTGTGCGCCACTGCCGAGATTCGAGATGTTTTTGAATAAGGTGGCCTGCCACACGTTATGCTTTGAATAGTTTTGACCCATCTCTGGTATAGGATCAATTTCAGAAACTATATTGAGCTCACAGAAATTAATATCGAAGCCGAGTTTTTTTCTAAATCATCCATATCAGTATTTTAGTGTATGAAATAATTCTTTAATATACAAGTCTTAAGCACGTCGAATATTAACCTAAAACAGCGAGTCCTCCGCCCGTATGTATTCTCCTATATCCGATTGATGGAAACAAACTGTGGTCAGCGGATCTGCGGATTTACAGTCAGTGGTGGAACGGGCGAGGACACCGAAGCCCAGCGGCAAATCATTCATAGAGTATACTACAACGCCCTGATACTGCGCTGCATTTTCGGTAATGCGTCCTAACCCGGATTTGGGTATGTGGTTGCCATAGAGGAACTGTTGCTCAAACGAAGGCTTCACCCACACTTTGTATTGAGCGTAGGGCGCAATGAACGAAAGCGCCGTTATGTGCAGCTTCAATTTATTGGTCTTGGAGAATTTCCCAAAGCACGTCCCGACGCAGGCGAATTGTTTCTGGCTAAAGCACTCGCTCAACTTAAGTATGCGCTCCGATACATAGTAAACCCGATCGCGATGCTCCCTAAAGCAGTAGGTTCCGTCGGCGCGGTCAATGAGTTGTTTCACGTTTGTTCCAATGCTGCAAAATACATGAATTGTAACAAGTTTATTTATTTAACTTGAACGTACTTACTATTTGGACAATTTCTCAAAGAGGATCTTGGTGCGCTCTTCACTCAATCGTTTCATTTTTAAGATATAAAATACTATTAACTAATAAAAACAACACAGGCGGACAATTCCTCGGATGTGTTTTGCTTGGGCTGTTAGAACAAGCACCAAAAAATACCAAAGCCGCACACGTGCACTTCAGCGTCTGGCAAAAGTTACATGTTATGAAACGCAATATACCAGTGTTGCGCAATGTCCCAGAGCCCGTTTTGTTCGCCAATTCAAATGGATAAATTATTAAATTTTTTTTTTAAATTAAGCAAACTAAATGAAAACTAATTTAAACAAAAAATATGTAACACGAAGGTAGAGACATACGTTTAAATACTGTAAGCACAACAATTATTCGTAAATTAATAACATTTAATTGTAATGGTCTGTATATTGACAATTAAACGAGATCTTTGTAATATTATACAATTTTATTAAAAGTTAACAATAATCTTTTACAAATTCGGTAAAATAATAATCAAATTTATATTTGACGGTGGGCGCAATGGCGGTCCAATTGTCTGCCAAAAATCGAATTACTTTTCGAATAGCATACATTAACAACGGGATTCTGTAAATGTGTGTTTATGCGTATCTATGGGGGCAGTACACAGGTTAGCAGAAGTAGCAACTACAACAGCTGTTGACAGAGCATGCACAGAACATTATAATAATGGCCTTGACCGATCATGGTGACGCACTGGCACTAACCGAGCATTAGTTAGTTATGGAAAAACTACATCCAGCGGGGTAATTGCTGTATCACTAACTTCACCGGCTTAGACCTTTAAAGGAGTATGCATGGTTGGTTATTCTAGATCTTATCCTTTGTTTATACAAACGAAAAGGCAGACGGTTAATGGTCAAGAAAGTACATTTGTATGTACTATGTAAATATTTATGAGTCTGCCACTTGTTACAAACATACATTCGCTGTAAACTTTTTTCAAGTTGAGTTCGGGGTTTAAAGAGTGTAGCGGATTTAATCTTGAGTGCATTTTGCTTTTATGTACGTCGGCATTTCCACAGAAAGTTCTACCATAACCGAACAATTAAAAGTTAACTAACAGTTTTTCTTTACTTGTAATATTAAAAAGAAATGTTCAAATTTTATTAAATTAAAGATTTTAAAACTCTAGTTGCGATGGCGAAATGTCAGGTTTTGGTCAGCTGTGTATATTTTAAGAGCATTTTATCGTTACCATTTACGATTTTAAGAGTTATTGTGCATCTGCGGTCTTTTTGCAAATACAATAACAACAAGAACAAACCTTGAAATGCAGAAGAGCTAACCAATATCAATTAAGGTTAATTTTTGATTTGCTTTTACCCTTCTTTTAATGTCGCGTAACGCTGATGATCGCAAGTGCGCGAAAATGTGTGTTAAAGCAGAGCTTAATTAAGTAAACTTATTGTATTCAAAAGTTTGGTTATCAAGGAATAGTTATTTTTATTTTGACTTTCAAAAGTGTGTCGCACCACGTCAGGTTGCAAGCTATTTTGTTTATTTTCAATTTACTTTCAATTGTGGCTTTTTAATTATATAACTTGAATAATAAACTTATATTTATTTAAAGCCTACTGAAAAAATGCAAGCAAAAAGTCCATCCCAATTCGCAGAGTTTCGCAATTTTGTAATCCAATTCAAAACCCACTTCCGTTTTTCGTCGCATAACGTCAGGGCTATCGACTTTAAGATCGAATGCTATAATTTTTTAATTTAATTTATTTAATATTTTGTCGTACAAATGTCGCATAACGTCAGATTGGAAATGCCCACGTATAATTCCATTATTTTATCCTTATATTCCCAATCATATAGAAGATTTAAATTCAACGTGTTCAGTTTTATTTCATTTTTCTTAATACTTGTACTTCAAGCTATAATACGCAAATCTAGCATCTCACAGCATAATAAAAAGCTTTTTACATTAATTTTTGTATTTATCGTTGGTTGCCTAATGATTCTAGTAGGAGATTGTGCTTGTGCGCAGCTAATACTTAAGGACGCCTTAAAATCTAATTACCATAAATAGTAAATCTAATGGTATAAGCAAACTGTTTCTTAAAACTAAGTTTATCACGTGATTGTGCTCATGCTGTCTCCAAGCGTTTCTGTTCATAATGGTGCTTTTTGAGCAATTCATCGAGCTGGTGCTCCTCATAGTAGACAACGAATTGCGTTGCAGAGACCTGCTCGAAGATTGCGCAAATGCTCGGCTTCAAGTTATAGAAGAACAGCAGCTGCTCCCGTTTGTTAAAATCGCTAAGTAGCGACTCTATGACGGTGGCAGCTGTAAAATCAGCGCCATATACATGCGAAGCATCTATCACCACAGGAACGTTCTGGCGCATCGAGTGCTTGTTCACCAGATTGCGGACATAGTCGACGGACGGAAATATCAGACAGCGATCGGGTGTGATCATCAGGTACTCATTTCCCGATTGTGTGCTCAGAAGCTCTGTACTGAGCTTGGGGCGGGCCGCATGGTACAGAATGAAAATCACATTAAGACCGACGCCGATCAAAATGCCCCATTCCAACGGTAGCACCAGGCAAGCGAAGAAGGTCCCAATTCCGGGCACCAGGTCACTTTCTGGAAATATGATGACAATTAATTGTACTACACGTATGGTAAATTATCGATGTTGTCGCTTCTGAATTTCTCGATTGACTATTGAACTATTCTCTCATTTCATTTAGAACTTTATCAGATTTTGCATATACAAGTACGTATTGTGAAGATAACTTACTTTTGGCCCGCCACATTGGCTTGACAACTTTCACCTCGACCATGAATACAACGGCAGAAATGATGATAGCCGCCAGCGTAGGTCGTGGTATGAAGTAAAAGTATGGTGTGAGGAAAACGAGAGCCACCATTACCAAAGCGCCCGAATAAATGTTGCTCAAGGGTGTTCGCACGCCACTGGCATTGTTGACCGCGCCACGGCTTAAGGCGCCCGTGCCAGGGAATCCCTGCACAAAGGAGTTAAAGATGTTGGCCGTTCCAATAGCAATTAGTTCTTGCGAAGCATCCACCGACTTGCCATTGGCTAAAATATTCAATGAATTTGCATTTTAAAAATGTTATCCGAGTAGTTACACACATATGTACATATTTATTAAATAGGTTGACGAAACAACAAAGTGCAATACCAACGCAATATTCTTTTTATCAAGTCAGTGAGTCTTGAAAAAGATCAGATTCCAATACAAATGACAACAAAAGCCGTTGATAATTATTTGTGGTTTTTTTCAGATTGAGCTGCAAATCGTTTATGAAATGGCGATTGTGCTTCCCCTCTGGAGAGAAATTGGAATTGAATGTAGTAGTCGATCGATGACTATTGTTTGTCAAATTTGGTTTTAAAGTGGTTTTGTGAAATGCTGAAGTGGTAATTGAGGACGACCACATGACTCAAAAGAGGCGCAGTGCCGAAAAGAATATTCATTTTTGGATAACAAGTACTATAACTTGAAGTTCAACTTTAGGACAAACTTAATGAGCGGGTCCCATAAAATACTCCTACAAGTATATTATCTCCAGGAATCAATGGAAATGGAATAAACCAGTTAATAACTGTTTCAGCAATTGGGATTATTAATATTTACTTCGGATGTAGAAGGTATTTTGGAATCCGACTATTCACTAGACCGAATGGCATATCTGGAAATTAGCTTTGGTATTTTAGAGACTCGTTTGCTTCATGAAACGAACAACTTAACAACTTAGATAAGATGGCTTCAATTAGATGACTCACCGAAAGCCTTACATATGGCAATGTTCTCCATGAGCGAGATCAGCGGTACTACAATCAGACCGGAGCCCATACTGCGCACCATATCTATGAAACTCTGCGCTTCGCCGTTGCTGCTCTCGTTGGAGCTGAGCGAGATGGGCGGTAGCTGGATGCTGGGTAGTCCGGCGGGAATGGCTCCAACTACAGCAAATGGCGTTCCATGCTCCTCACTATGCAGCAGGTAGCCCATGAAGCAGCAAACAATGACCAGAATGGCATTGCGGGCTGTGCCTATAATCCAGAGCAGTTTGTTCACAATCCGCTGAAAGCGGGAGTTCAGTTCCTGCTGGTCGGATCCGATCTTACAAGAAGGCAACATGCGCATCATTAGCAGCACCACGATGCAAGTGATGCCCAGAATTGTGTCGCTGGCGCGGGTGTTTCCAATGTTTTGGAAAACTTGCCGCCAGATCTCGACGAAGGTGTTCCCCTTCGCTGAAATGCCCAGAATGCTTTGAATCTGGGAAGTCAATATGATGAGCGAAACGGCCGAGGTGAAGCCAGAGGACACAGGGCCGGATACAAAGTCGATCAGAAAACCCAATCCAAACACTCCCATCAGCAGCTCGACTATGCCACAAAGCAGGCAGAGCAGGACGGACTTTTGCCAGGAACCTTGCGCAGCCTGATATGTCAACAGCGCCACTATGGCCGACGGTCCGATTGGCACATCCTTGCAGCTTCCCAGCATCACGTAAACAAAGCCGCCGAGGAAGGAGCCATACAATCCATACTGTGTTGGAGTAAAAAACCATTAGTTGTCAATTAGCAGCAATCAAGCAAAAAATATGGAAAATTTATTGAGAGTCTTGGCTTTACAACTACTTGTACAGCAATATCTTACCGCCACGGGAAGTCCGGCAATGCCGGCGTAGGCCAACGCCTGAGGTATCACTGTTAATCCTACGGTTATGCCTGCTACCAGGTCGCCAATCGCATCTTCGGAGCTATAGTGTGGCAGCCATCGCAGAATGGGCAAGCGTTTGTGAAGAGTCTTCCGGTTGAAGGTACGCTTGCCCGCATCCTGCAACCAGCTCCGCGTGCACTCTATAGTGCTGAGGGGTGGCTTCACCTTCTTGCCATCCTCGGTCACTGTAAGCAGGAAAGCGGCAATTAGCAAACACAATTTGGATTTCTTTCAAAATCTCCATGACAAATTCCGAGTAAGCAAAAAAGTCGGTGCGCCGCCATTCAAAATATGCCAACGATAACGTTAAGTGCTTGTTGTTAGTCTCGTCACTTAGTTTATGATTCATGATCACGTACACGGCGCGCATGTTCTGGCCGTGTTTTAAGCCCATTCACTCATTGATTGGGCCATGAGCACAGAGTATGCGTGCTGGTCTTTCGAAATTGCACGGTAAGGGCTACGAACCGTTCATTTATACTTGTAGGTTTTTAAAATGTCAAAGCCAATATTATAATATAAGGTGGGGCCATACTATTTATAAATTCTTTACAATGCCTTATACTATAACAATTACTCTTTCTCCAAGGTTACATAATTAACCAACACAACATACTAAGCTCCTCTTCTTGTCGTTATAACAGCCAGATTTTGATATTAACCATCATAATGTGCTTACGAAAGGTCCTATGTTGTTATTATACAAGTATTACTTCCTTTCTATCTTTAAATCTGTCATTCAGGTTATTTACTTTTTGATTATTCTTCGTGGTCCATATATTTTTCAACAGTGTTTCTGTAATACTTACGTATAAACTCTTTGGATCCTTGTGAGCCGCCTCCCACACTCCCGCTTCCGCTTCCGCCATTTTGTTCGGCTATGTTGGTATTGATGCTGATTGTGGAGCACTTGAAGCCATCATTGAAATAGACATGATCCGAAGCCGGATTCGACTTCATTTTGAGGGCGTAATCCGTTCAATGCTGAGTATTGTTTTTAATCAACTTGATTGCCAGCTAGAGCACAAATACGCCTAATAATTAAAATGTTTTAGGCACTGCAATTAGCTTTTGTGTTTCTTTCTTATTGCTTAATTCACATAGAGATTTAATTGCCGCACTTAAATATTTTTTGAGACTTTAATTAAAACTACGTTTGAGGAGCTCCGCGAAATGAGATCGTACAGTCGTTGTGGAGATCTCACTTAGTAGTCACTTTTGAAATTAATATATTGATGCGAAAATAGGTATCTTTCAATTCGCTCTCTCTTTCCCCGTCACCGCTTTTCTGTCTCTGTCTCCGTCTCTGTCTCTGCCTCAGCTGTCTTTACACGACAGCGTTTTGAACGAAACTGTTTTGTACTTGATGCGAACCTTGTCTTTTATAAAAATCAAAACTTTGCCGCTGTCTCTGCCCCCGCGCTGCCTCCGCCATAGTCGGCGTCACTGCTGCGTTTGTTCAGGCCAGCCCAATAAAGCGGCAATTCATTGTCATTCTTCTTGTTGTTGTTGTTGTTATTGTAGTTGTTGGTTGTACTTTTGGGTCGTATGTAGTTTAATGTTCGCAGATTCGCATGATACTCAACATTTTGACAGTGCGTCGTTCCCATTGTCTGTCATTATCGGTTAGAGGTAGGGGCGGAGTATGGATCTTACTTTGTACAAGTATATCTCTCCATTTCCGTCGCAACCTTAGTCTGAGCACTTCACTTGACTCGGCTTCATATTTCAGCGCTTCTTTGGCCTTTTGCTTACCTGTGCACTTGTTTACGATTTATGAGGAAAGGAAGTTCTACATATTTTGAACATTACTAAGTCCAACAACAACAATGCTTTTGTGCCTACTTCAGCAAATCATTTTCGTGTTTACAGCATTTAATGAGTCGTCTATGCGACACTTTGTTCCCACATGCTACGTTGAGGCATTATTACTTGTATTGGTGTTTTTTGCTAATGGTGCGAGTGGAAAGTTTATTTTGCGAAATTGCTAAGGGAATCGCTGGTCCCAGTCAGAAAATGCTAGCATAACTGGCCGAGTCGTTAGAAGAATACTTATAAGTATAGCTGCACTGAATTAAATGGATTTCCATGCTGAACGTTAGCATTTTAAATGGCACCCTTTCGTTACTTTCAAAAAAGATTTGCTGCTAATGGGATTTAAGCCAAGAAGTATCTAAAGCATTTCCATTGTAGCCAAAGCATCATTAATTGTGTTTCTTCTTTGAGCACAAAAGTGAATAAATAATTTATATATTCTTGGAAGTTGCATTTACACAAAGAAAAATGTTCACATTA
Organism: Scaptodrosophila lebanonensis; assembly: GCF_003285725.1. Taxonomy (NCBI): domain Eukaryota; kingdom Metazoa; phylum Arthropoda; class Insecta; order Diptera; family Drosophilidae; genus Scaptodrosophila; species Scaptodrosophila lebanonensis. The sequence goes on from NW_022060558.1 coordinate 5,665,713, forward strand.
CCTATAAGGGGAGCCCTTGATCAACTTTATTCTCGAATACAATTATTAAGATATCTTTAGTATGTTATAAACAGATCTCAAACCACTTATCCATTGGTTGCATTTTTGCAACCACCTTTTCTGGTCTCGAAACCCGTTTCCGAAAGGTAATTAATTGTTAATCTTATCCTTTATTTAAGACCTATCCTGGGTTGGACAAATATTACATTTTATGATAACTCGTAACTTTAAAATAATATTGAAACAATAGTATACAAAAAGAACATTCTTCCAAAATAGCATCAAGGAAGTGCTTTTTTTGGACAGATACCCCAAGACAAGGACAAAACTGTTTCTTCTATTAGTCAGTCTATTATTGTACCAAATAAAATTGTGATTTGTTCATTCGATTACGAAATTAGGCTTTTAGAAGAATTTTATTAAATAATTAGGGCGTAATATTCATTCAAATATTCTATATACATGAAATTAATGGAACAAAAGCCCCTTTGAGGTACTATGTTGAGTACGAATAGTATCACAAGGTTTCCAATATTCTGCTTAAAGCAAGTATTCATCAAAAGTCGTACCGAACTCCAACTGCATGCATTTGTTTATTAGAAATGTTAGACAACAATGCTATAAATGTACACTATAATTTTATAAATCGCTTCGTGTTTCCAAGTGTTTCGAACTAGACCTTTCGGTGTCTCCTATCTAAACACAATAAATAGCTAAGGAATGTCGGCCCCATGCACATGCATTTGTTTTATCAAAAAGGCTCGATCTACACACAAATTTCAAAGGCATAGGAAAAATACCGAAGAAAAACAGATGAAACATACTCGTCGTATACATGAATACTCACATTTGATTAGACATGCATTCAAAACAGAAACCCAATAATGTGTGCTGGAGACCAAGCGTTGATCCATAAAATACAAGAAATATGTGTTAATAGCTTAGACTACATTATTTTATTTACATAGCTCAACTTGGCTAATTTGCATGCCCCTGCATTAATTGTTCGGTTCGGAACTACGGCTACAATGTTACGCTTAAATGAATGCACTGTCTAGATTGTTAACGAGAGGCCGATACGCCTTTGGTAGAAGCTTTCTAAAAAATGTGCATTTACTTGCCAATTACTAACCTTATACAAGTTGAATGTTTCCATTCTAGCTGATTAGCTATTTACTGGTGTAAGCTATAATTCATGGGATTCCACTTGAGCTTAAGTTCGCCAAAAACTGAAGATTTTATGCGAGTACTTCCTAGTCGAGCCGCTTTGATAAATGAAATGCGCCAAAATAAATTATTTAAATGGATGCGACAAACAAGAAATACATACATATAGTACATATGTATTCACTTAATGGCAACATGTTGAAGTTCACAGTCATAGATGCCCGTAAAGATGCGGCCAATGATTTTCGATTTAACGCAGTCCAATGACTTTATTTTAATCAGTTAGCACCAGTCGACGACATTGCACACAATATTGAAGCAAACATACATGCATATGTATGTATGTACATGTTTTGCTTAGAAAGGGAGTTACAAACAGACACACATACATACATACATACATATGTAGATATGAACGTACGTACGAGTGTAGTTTTCCAGCCGGTAACTGGTTTCGACTCATTGATATCAATTCATACAGTCGTCCGGTCGTCTGACGTGCAGCCGTCTTTCAATATTTTGAGTTCGACGGAATTCCTTGTTAACAAACTTCCAGCTGATTTTTATAAATATAATAGTATATGTATGTATGTTTTTTTTTTTTTTTTTTGGTTGTTTGTTAAATCTTGTCAAACGAGGTGGGCAGCGAGTGGAGACGCGACCAGACCACAAATGCAAATTGTTTGTTGTTGATTGAAACAGCAAATCGTAACAATTTGTCCGAATCGCCGCCTTTCCCCGCCGCCAGTCCCACCTAAGCGACTAATCCGAACTTTTTATTTCCATCTATTTTCGCACACAACTCGTAATTCGCGGATCGTGGATCGCAGATCGCAGATCGTAGATCGTGGGCGGCGTTACTCAATTGGCCGCGGTGAAAATTGGCGACTGGCGATTTTTAATTGCGTTTTAACTTCCTTAACATAATAATTGTAATTAAAGTTTTGTGTGTTGCTAGTATGTGTTACTTTTTTGCTTTCTGCTTTCCACACACGTGTGCGACCTTTGAAATCAGAGCCACAGCTGCTGCATTCATTTACAATCTGAACAATTGAAATGTTTTTTAAACTGTTTTCGCATTAGACGCGTGCTCCCAACATCAAATATTCATAAATTCTATACACTTGTACCGGTATGCACATACATATAAAGAATGTGGATTTAATTTCCGATCGTTTTGGACTGATCGAGTATTAAAACAGTTTCTATTCGCCAACTGATTATAAGATATAATATCTGTACTCACAAATCCACCCATAGGTTGTCGGCAGAAACAATTTCTGCATAGATTATGGTTTAAATCGAAAATCTTTTCCCAAAAAAGGTTTTCATCTTTGTTCATCTGGCAGCATTAAGTGATGGTTTATTTTCAAGGTTTTGTCATCCAACGCGTTCGTTTGCAACTCAGAAATTGTGCAGCTTTGTTAGAAACAACCAGCTTTTCATTATGAAATTTCGATTTAATTCTCCATGAGAAAAACAGCTTCTCATGTAAAATCTGTTTTTGAAATAGTTGAATAGTAGTCGTCAAAATATATTAATATATATTTATATTTACTTGCTTGCAGATATCGTAACCAAACTTGTTATTGATGAGTAAATTATATTGCCGCGCCAGATCCTTAGGTTTCATTGAAATCGGTGCACTATTTCATATAGCTGCCATAGGAACTACTAGTTCATCAATGTCAAATTTTTATAGAAAGAGGGAGTGATAATTGGGTATAGAAAGTTATACCACATGATAATGATAAGATTGGAATCATGAAAAATTGGTTTTATTTTCAAAATTTCGTGCATTCTGTTACTCCAATAATCGAACACGGAAGGAATATATAGTAATGTTTAATGAATATAATTTGTAATGTTTTAGTTTTATCCAAATTGTACAACAACAAAGGCAGTAAGTGAATAATTTGATCGCATTAAGGAAGCTCAAATGTTTATTTAATTGCAGCCGCTTTAAACTTGAATAATATATTCAATTATTTTGATTGCAAACCAGCAAAATATCAGGGCAAGTTGCGGAATATTATCGCATTGGTTAGGTCGAACCTGAATGTGGTGGGGGTGGGTGCTGGGGGCGGGGATTAGTGAGTGCCGGTGCCACTGAATTACAAACAACACGACAGCGTCTGTCGTTTTCACAAAATTCAATTTAAATTGCTCTGCGAGCACCGGCAGCTGAGCAAAAGGCCGTGTTTAAAAACTATGTGATGGGCGGTTTTCGTGGGCGTGCAAAATTGTTGCTGGCTTTTTACCGATTGGGTGCGTGAAGTGTCTGTCAATTGTCAAAGTGGTTATCATGCACAAGCCACCAGTGGTGTTTTGCACCACTCGCCCAGTCGCGGATCAGTATTGAGGTGCTGCATTCAGCAAGAAGTGGGGTGCGGGAAGTTCACTAAATGGGATGTTCACGTGCCGATCGCATTTGGCATGCATGCATACGGAATACTTATTCAAATAAAGCGACACAAACTAATAATTTGAAAGGCACGCGTGTTTCACGAGTCAGCAGAAAATTGTTTAGCAACAAAGGTCATTTACAAATTCTAAGCAATGGAATGCTACCTGTTCCGAGTTTTCCGAGAATTCTATAAAACATATAAAAATACTTTAAAATAACTTTCCTAATAATACCAGTAGTTCTATTTAGTGCCATCAGTAAACAAGCAAATACAACAAGATTCAAAATATTAAATCTGCTTGACAATGCTTGTGCCACACGTCCCTAAAACGCAAACTACAACTGCTTTGTTGCGTCATTTAAAAAACTCAAAAATAATTGGATTGAATAAAAAATATAAGCTTTTTCACCTATTCCGCTTGATAAGCCACTTAATTATGCATTCCCCTTTTGAGTGCAGGGCGCGAAAGTAGTTCCATTTTTTATTTAATTATTTGAAATTTTATATTGCCTTCTGTTCCAGATACTGTGGAACGAGCAAAATTTATTGCCATTTTTAAGCAGCTCATTAGGCTTACAAATTATATTGCTAAATTTCACAGTTGCTCGCTTTTTTATATTCTGCGGCGACTCTCAGGCGTGCCACTGCAAATTCTGTAATCGTTTCGTAATCGCAGCCACACAATAAAATAGGCATTTAATTGCTTACTAAGTTTTAAATGCGAGAGTGGGAATTGCTTCATGCCAGTGCAAAAATCTGATGTGTCAGGAAAGCATTTCAGTAGATTTTGAAATTGTAATGACCGCCAAGGTGGGGTAGACAATTATTTTGCTTGCATCTTTAGAAATTAGGCATATACATAGATGAGTATACGATGATTGCTGAAGGTTTGTTTTCCAATATGTTGACTAGTAGTGTTCATTAAATTGTGGCAAAACTCATGTGGAAATATGCAATCAAATCAATAAAGAACTTATGACCGACAAACTCCTTACACCCTTACATGAACCATGCCACATGGTTTCTAAACGAAAATTGAGCTGCAAAAACGTTTTCTCCAATCTGCACATCGAATGTTTAAATTTGAATGCGGCTTAATGCCTTTAGGCTATTAAATATGTAAGTTGTGTAAAATATATGAAATATTAAGATGTTTATCTTAGGAAAAATTTGGAATTCAAATCTACAGCGAAACAATAATATACTTGAAATAATTCCAAAATAGATTACATACATCAGCAGATACTATTTACATATATAGAGAAATTACAACAAATAACTAATAAATTCTAATCGCTAAATTTTTAATGATAATTTGTTTTCACTAAATGACAAATAGGAAATATAGTAGGTAGTGGAAGTGTATTTTTCTTGCCAATTTTTTAAAAACCTTATATTCAGTAATCTTCGAAAACTAGGTAGTACTCAGTGGAGGTATACAAACAAATATTTCAATATTTTCAAACTAATAAAACTTTAACATAAGCACAATTTATCCAAACCAAATTTTGCTTTTATTTAGATTAAAAACAAAATCTATTTTAACTGTAATCTGAAAACAAGGCCTAGAAAACATTTCATTGAATATGTGAGCATAAACCAATCCTAAACTAGTTAGAATACGCTTTTATACCAACATTTTTAGATCATACTTATATCGTAGCTATAAGTATTCAGAATTTATTATACAAGTTTGGAGATATTGGCGCATCAGCCACATCGTTATGTGGCTATAACGTTTGAGAAGTCGTAGCTAACTTTAATAACTAGCTCAGGCGATAAAATAATTTTATAAATCTTACCTAACTCCTCTTAATGTTGATTAAATAAATTAATAACACAGCTTCTGTCAACTGTTCAATGGCCTCAAAAGTTATATAGGGATACTTTCAACGGAACTATGAAGCTAAAATTATTCATTGTTTTGCTTTTTGAAAAGTGCTTGGCTTATGTTCATAATTGTTATAGTTGGCTGGGTCTAGACGCCTCGTTCCAGCTGTGCTGCTAATGACATATGTACAAGTATAACACATTTTTGACTGCCGGTCAATGAATGTCACAATTTTTATTATGGAATGCCTATCGAATACGAAATGGGCCTAGTATAGACAAGCTGTTGTTTTTATACCCTGTACCCGTAGGGTAAAAAGGGTATATTAGGTTTGTGCAAAGTATGTAACATGCAGAAGGAAGCATCTCCGACCCCATAAAGGGTATATATTCTGAATCAGCATGACGAGAGAAATCGATCTAGACATGTCCGTCCGTCCGTCTGGATGAACGCAAGGATCTCAGAAACTATAAAAGCTAGAATAACCAAAGCTGGTATCCAGTTTCTCCTAGGTCCGAGAAAGAACGAGTATATTTTATTTTTTGGAATTTTCCCCCCCTTCCCCCGCTACAGAATTTAATTTCTATATAATTATCTACCTTTTATCTAAATTGGTTAGTTCTAAGAAAAGTTATTAGCGAAACAATTTTACTTCGGTACTACGCCCACAAGCTGCAGCATCAAGTTCGCTCTTCTTCTTCCTTTTGCTTCTGCTAGAGGCGCATATACCTCAGTGCCGGAAGTTTACCTGGGTACAGGGTATTTCACTGTCGGGCTTGCTAGACTGTAGCGTTCTCTCTTGTTGTTTATATCGAATGCCGGAGCTAGGCGAAGAGAGAATAACCCATAAAGATCCATATATGTGCATACATACATATATAAGTATTGTGTATGTGGCCGAGTCGGAGGGTCTCCAAGGCAATTATCAAACTTGGCAGTTGGCAATATCGATGCTATCGGAACTCTATAATTGGCAGGTTTCTAGTTTCCGCATTCAGCACAGGCCTGATTTTTGGCACGTATACAAAGGTTCCATTGAGTCACCGACCATTGACATTAGAAGGGATTCAGGTTTGGGGGAATCCCGTCTGCATGTTGCAAGATTTTGAAAGAATTACGTCTTCAAAAGCAGTAAAAAGACAGTTTAAAGAACAAACGTCGCACCGGCAACTATAGCCTTCGGCTACCGGCATCTGTTTTTTGAATTTAAATTGTTTATCGTTCGAATCTTTATATTTCGGATTCATTGGATTTCCTCAAAATGCGCCATAATTATGCATAGCACGTTTCTCTCGGCGATATCGTATCAAGAAAACCACAACATTTGCAACGAAGACAACAATTCAAATTTAATCTTCTAATAAAATAACTTTATTTGTGGCTAATCTTTTATTTAGCAGACGAATCACTGCTTTTTTTTCCTTTCCTATAAAATAAACGAGCGTCATAGCGACTTGATTGGCGACATACTCTCATGAGTACCAAGTTCTATCTGTGGCAACCGCCTTGAACTGGATATAACAGATATCCATTGCGGGCAATAAAAAATGTAATTGCGATTGAAACAAATAATAAGGAGGGTATGCTAATGGTGTAACCAAGTTCAGTTGCCCTTTTTCCATTACTAATAACTACTTTAACGGGCGGTTATAAACTAATCCTTCAAAATCAGTGTAAAATGAATCGTTACTCAAATTCCAATTTGAGAAATAATCCATGCACTTAAGTTTAGATAAGTGAATTAAAATATCTATTATGGAGGGTCGTATTTCTGTGCCAGGTAGTTGACCATAAAAAGCGTAAATGCGTTGTGAGATTTTTAGGATTTCATTGTTAACTACTTTTTTTTTTCAATGTCAACATTTGTTAATTTTATCTGCTTCAAATGTGCAAAGTTATGGGGTTCTTTTGGATAAGTGAAGATTAAAATGGAATAGTATAAGACAATGGAAATGATGGGAATTAAGGACAAATTTAAGATATATTGTAAATCAGTTCCAAACTTTGTTATTTGTCTCTCTCTCTTGATCCCATTTGTTAAAATATTGTAAATGGCCCTTTTTCTACATATTAATATATATGTACACATGCCTACGCGTATGTACACATACATAACCTACATAAGTGCACCTAAAAGTGGTCTTTAAAAATAAAAATAACAATGGATATTATGCATTCGCTTAAGCGTGAACTTCAATTAAACACGTACTCAAGATGTTCTCACGTAATCTATTAGTACGACTGCAAAATAGTTCAAATGTTCACAGACACGTGCCAATAATTTAGGGGATTTGAGCGTAAAACAAAAATAGCTTTCAGGTATTTGTGAAGCAAGCCTTATTGTGCTCAAATAGTGTTCGCCTTTTAAGCCAACCTATAACGAAGTCATACACCAAGCAATATAAGTACTCTGACGGATTATATATCAGGACGCCTTTCATACGAATATGAATACCTACGTATATATGTACATATATAGTATAAAAGGATTATATGAGGAATCCAAGAAGCGATATTTTACTCTATACACTTAAAACAAATTTTTAATGTTTTATTTTGATAACATACTTATTATAAAATAAAAACATACATGTTAACTAACATTCAAAACAATTAAATTAACTCGACCTATCTCGGATCTAGGGAGTTTTCGAGATTCTTGCATACACCCAGACGGACGGATATATCTAGATCGAATTCTCTTATCATGCTGATTCAGAATATATATACTTTATGGGGTCGGATATTCTGCCTTCTGCTGTTACATACTGTGCACAAACCCAATATATAAAACATGTATTTAACCAGTAATTGAATAATATTCAGATTGTACAAAATGTTTTTTTTTAAATAAGTTGCATTTTTAACCCAATTAATGATTGCTAGAATTTTCGACAGCACAAAATTCGAGACAAATAAAACTATTTAATAACTTCGTATCCAATTACTTATGCTGACTAGTGTACCTTTGTGCTATCTTGCATGTCCGAAGTAATTTCATATCAAAAATTTTCCCAGGCATTTCATTTACGCAACGTTATTAACAAATACGAGAGCTTAACAAACGAAAAACATTAACAAAGTAACTCCGTCAATTGGCGTGAGTCAGACTTTGGACAGAATGTTAGCCGATTTTATTGAGCGATTTATAAAATTAGCGTGTTTAAGGCCCGACACGGCTGCAAAACTCGACTCTTTCACCAAATTAGCGGGCGTGCGGGTTTTGCGAAATATTTAAATTTAATGTGTTAATGGTAATGATTGTTGTCAACTCCAGCTCCAAGGACCAAAAATAAGCAGGTGTCACTTACGTAAATGACAAGTTATCATAAATGGCTGAAGAGGCGCCAAATCGCAGTGAGCTGACATATTTTGGTCTTTAGATATAATTATCGAGTATTTAACAAATTCCGCTTAACATCGTTTGTTCATTTTTAAAAACTCTTATGTGTTTATTTATTTGTATAAATAAACAATTTCTCTTTATTACTCAAATCGCGGCCGTTTGCACATTTCTCTCCGCTGATGTCACTGTTCAAAAATGCGATTGTGCGGCAATACTTATTACTTAAAATGCTTACCCAGTTCAGATCAGTTTAGATTCAATCCGCTTAGCACCCGGCCCAATTACAATTTCAACGCTATTGTGCACGCTCTATTCAAGCAGCCCGATTTCGAATTGTCTGACGGAACGCCTAATTGTTTTTTGTTTGTTTTGTTTTTTGTTGTTTAGCCTATTTGTTGGTAGCATAAATTTTAAAATTTTCGCGTCGTGACTTAAAACGCGAACGCCGGAAACGCGATAATTCTGTGCGTTTTCTGGCCGATGGTTGGCAGGTAGATACCCAAATCGCGTACTATTCGATTGCCTTACCCATCGACGCCTTAAAAAAAGTAAGGTTTTAAGAACAATTTCATAAACTTTGGCGTCCCGCCTGATCGGCATGCAAAATACTTATGTACATATCTACATAAGTACAAGTACACTGCGAATAGGCCATGCACATTGGCCAAGTTGATGCGCGTATCAATACTGTCTTGTGGCGAGCTTTGTACGTAGTATGCAGCGCGTCCGTCGATGTTGTTCGCAGCACAGCAGAAACTGTAAAGTAAATAAGCTTAACTGTTGTTCTGAGTCAGCCCGCCAGTTAGTTAATCGGCTCGCCAGAGTCAGACACACGTTGCGACGCCACTCTCAAAATTGAGAGAGTAATTCGTTGGGAGCGGGTGTCGCTTGTTTTGTTTCTGCAACACACTCAACGGAAGCCGAGCTTTCTCACGCAGTCCGCACGAGAGGTGCCGCACGCTTTGTTCGAATTTCGCCTTCAACGCTGTTTCTCTTCACCGCTTGTCGACGATCCATTTGAATGTAAGCCGAGTGGCGCCAATATAGTATATGACAGGGACAGAGAAAGGCGTTAGCATTAACGAATGAATTACTTGCACACATCTATGCAAATAAATTCATACACCTACTAATTAGTCAATGAAATGAGGATGTCTGAATGTAGTTTTTTAGAAGCATAATAATGGGCGCAAGCAAAATTTTCTGAGCGCTCTTTAAACTTTAGAATTTTAATTCGAATTTCGACATTGCAGTGATCTAATTTTCAAAGTCCCGAACCAAGTATGTTGACACAAATATTTTTAAAAACGCATACAAATTTAACCGTTTGACATGAATTCAATTTTCTTCCATCGTTGGTGTCTATCGCAAAGCTGTTATTGAATGAACTATGACAATTTTTATGTTTTTTAAAAAAGAAAAAACCTTTTAAATAATAAATTACCTTTTAATTAGGCCTTTTAATCTAAAATCCAGAATAATAACAATAATAAACTAGTATAAGTAATAATGCTTAATCGCGTTATGAGTAATAATGAAGAAGTCTTCAATTCAAGGCTTGCAATAGGGGTCTGATTCAAACTATAATTCAGCAAGAGCATAACTTGTATTAACCATATTATCGGATATCCAGCCAGTCATATGAGCTGTACTTATGTTCCCACGTTTCCAAGGCGCAACCCTATATAATAATAGCTGTACATATTCATTTTACCAAAATAATAATGTAAGCCATAATTTCATTCATAACAATTACCAATGAACAATATTATTTTAATCTCATTACCAGCATGGCTTTTTCTAGTAAAATGCTTGTTTATAAAGCAAATAATACGTAACCATAAATGCATGTGAAAATAAATAAATAAATTCATTTAGAAAATACGTACTATGTATGTATGCATATTTGCAAAGAATGTTTTTACTGTCATTTGTTTTGTTCGGAATTAATACGACAAGAGAACAAGAAAGGAATGCTAAAGTCGAGCAGGCTCAAATCTTAAATACCCTGTACCACCCAACAAAAAAATAAATTTAATTAATTAATTAATTGATGTAATTAAATTAATTTAATTAATGAACTAAATTAAATATAAAATATTCCATACATACACTAATATACCCTTGTGCCCTTTGGGTACAGGGTATAATAACACGTCCCATGCCCACCTATACTACTTATGCACTCATATACATACATATATGTACATATGTATGTATGTTATGTACATGTAATTTTATATTTCTTTGTTAAATTTCAGGATCAAAAATACGGTGTCTTCTCCGTTTTCAACAAAAACACAATTATGTTGAAGCTAGAAGCAAAGTAAGTATGTAAGTATAATCATTGGAAAAATGAAAATATTATGTAATCAATTTTGGGAAATATGTATATAAATACATACTAAGTATAATCAAATAAAAAGAAAATGGCATTATAAAAATAGTTTTGTTTATTTTTCTTTTAAAATTGTGTAGACCTAAAATAAATTTAAATATAAAATAAACTAAGACTGCACATATTCTTGTTAGTATTTTTGCAAGCAAGTCGCAACAGCCCGGCTAGCTCAGTCGGTAGAGCATGAGACTCTTAATCTCAGGGTCGTGGGTTCGAGCCCCACGTTGGGCGAGTTTAACTTTTTTCTTCCACATTATAAATAAATACTAATATTTTATGTGTTGTGTTTTATATAATTATTGTTTTACATATTTAACTTTTGTACTCACATTTAATTTGATCAAACACTCCTATTAAACTACAGATCCCCCTTGTATATCATTGGCTTATTCCGATATTGAGTTTCAACAGTCTGGCAGCATCGCTTACGAGGGGTAACCTTATCGTATGCAGCCCTGGTCCCAGCTGTCTTGCAATTATACATTCATTTGCAGCACCATCACCTGTGTATATGTGTAAAAGTGAAACTGCGCGACAGGGTGAATGAAAAATTAGTTGATTTTATTTAACTAATTTTTTAAAAGCTAAAGGCAAAGGAGAGCTTAAAGGGAACAAGGGACAAAATAATAAAAATGTGCGGTGGTTTTACCTGCTCGAAAAACGCGCTAATTGCGCTTAACATTCTCTATGTTGTAAGTATTGCTACAAACAAAAACAACAAAATGTGACTATTGTTGTAGTTGCAGTTGGGCAAAAAGTTTACCTTTACCCGTGCATGTCTCGGTATTGATTTTCTTTTTCTGCCATGCACCCGCTTCTGTTGTTCTGTATTTCCTATTATAGTAACAAGCGGCGTTCTTTTTTCTCCACATCCACTTACAGATGATTGGATTCTTGCTGATTGGGGTGGGCGTTTATGCGCGGGCAGCCTCCATTGTCACAAACCTGCCCATTGTAGGCGGCATCTTGGCGTGCGGCGTGATACTCATCCTCATCTCTATGTTGGGCCTTGCTGGCGCCGTCAAACATCATCAAGTGATGCTGTTCTTCGTATCCTTTTCACAAAGACAATTCAAAATGCACCTAAGACAAAGGCCAGACTAGGGCACAGAGCGCACGCACAAGTTAGCTTCGTGTATGCAAATGTCGAAACGCGTTTAGTGGGCAACGTATGCTGAAGGTCGTCCCTGTACTCAGTGCATGTTGGATTGGGGGAACAAAATTCGTATAAGTACACATTTCCGCAGATTTGTTATACATGCACATTTTATTTGGCCTAACACATGCATACATACAGAAGTATGTACAAGTACATAGATACAAGTTAGGCCAAAGTGACTCGCGATTTTTTACATCAGCTTAATATTAACTCAATGACTCAGCGTACTATTGTCGCTGCAAATGATTTGCTCCAAATTATGCAACTAACAAAACTTCCGGCTTTTGGGCCATTGCGAAATGAGCAGTCTGTCTAAATTAGTTACGTGCATGACCTCAAGCATTGAGCTTCGATGATTCAATGTTGTTTATTGGAACCCGAATAATGATATTGCTTTTCAAACAGACGTAGTTAATGAAAACTGGACAATAATGTAAGGAATTTACATGTATGCATTGTAATCCGATCCAGGTAGCGATCATCTACATATATGCTTTTCTTTATAAATGCAACAGCGTTTTAAGTCATTTCGGTAGTGTAATCGTAGTCAAATACATACAAGTATATACTCTCGCTTATCAACTTTTATATAATTACACCTAAAATATGTGAGTTAATGTTATAGGAAAGAGCTAGAGTTTATAAATCACTAATGTGTATATACAATTATTGTAATGCCTTAACTCAAAGTATTTCATTCTCACAGTACATGATCATTCTATTCATGCTGTTCCTTATCCAGTTTTCCATTGCGAGCTCTTGTCTGGCCGTCAATGAAGAGCAACAGCAGCAATTTGCGGAGCAAGGCTGGAATACCGTGCCGCCAGAGCTGCGGAAGCAGGTGCAGGACAGCTTCTTGTGCTGCGGCTTCAATGCCACTAGCGCAGCCGAAGCAGGACCATCATGCGAATTGATCAACAAAGAATGCTGTATGGACTCGAAGGATGATCCTTCATGCCATTGCGGACCGTGTGGTCCATTGCTGGAGGATAAGATCGACTATGCGTTTAAGTTATGCGGTGGCCTGGGCATCTTCTTCAGCTTCACTGAGGTGAGTGGACATATTTGAGCCGCACGTTTCTTAATCTTAAAGTTATCTCTTACTCTTACCTCTCTAACATGCTAAACAGTTCGTTGGTGTTTGGTTAACAGTGCGCTATCGCAATCAAAAGGATCCGCGCGGCTTGCCCAGCGCTTTCCTCTAAATTGAAACTATCAAAACTCATTAAACTAACCACAGTCATCATTACATGTCCCTCAGACAGAACAAAACGGTGTATACTTCATTTCCGTTAACGTCAAACCATAATTGTGGTCAGTTTATTCATTTTAAGGTCTAGTCTGGTATCATTATACATACACACATACATATACTAACGTAATAGACATACATATTATTACACGCATATTTATATTTATATGAGCAGTACATGCCACTAAACATATACACGAAACTATACACAAAACTTGCTTAAGGATATAATATTACAACAAACGACTTTAGACACATATACACGTTTAATCCGCTAAACAAATCTAAGCAATCAACAGTTTTTTAACTGACATGACAAACTCATTCATCAGCATTCATAACCCGTCTCATTTAGTGTTCGATATTTGACCCAATACATGTAGTACTATACATTTCACTCGAATGCGTCCTTTGCCCTTTGACTAACAACATGTACACTGGTCGGCACAATTATTTTGACGAGAAGAAAATCATACATTTTTGTCAATAACTGGTTATTGGTTTAAGATATCAAAGGAAACTTTTTTTCTCAATTCCATATTGGTATTACAAACTTAAAAATAATTCAAAGGATATATTTTTATAAGAACTTTTAAAATTATAAATCAAGGTAATTTTCATGGGTTGGCATAAGTATTTTGACAATGGATATTAACAAAAAAAACAAAGCTTAATACTAAACAAAACATAAGAAATTGATGGTAGATTAATAAAATGTATACCCGCCTTTGGCTTCGATAACTTTTTGAAGACGTCTTGGAACTGAGTCCACTAAATTTTGAAGGACCTCTAATGGTATCTCTTTCCAAAGAGAAGTGACCTCGGAAATAGTTTCTTCTTCGGTTTTATGCAAAGACGCATTTCTTTTACGTTTTACAAGAGACCACACATTCTCAATAACGTTTAAGTCCGGACTTTGTGGTGGCCAATCCAGAGTAGTAACACCAACATCGCTTAAAAATGCTCTTATCATTTTGCTTTTGTGGCATGGGGCGTTATCCTGTTGCAGGATAAATGATTCTCCAATCAGCCTGTCACCGGAAGGGAATGCGTTTTCGTTAAGGGTACTCAAATATTGTTGCTGGTTCATTGAGCCGGTGATGGGAACGAAATCACCTAACCCATTGTACGCAATGCATCCCCAGAACATGACTGAGCCTCCGCCATGGCTCACTTTTTGACATACGGGGATATTTTTTTGTCTTTGAAACTGTTTTGATGAATTATATTCAAAGGAGCTTTCATCTGTCCATAGAACGCTTCTCCAAAACTCTTTTGGCTTATGCAGATGCTCCTTTGCAAAAGCCAATCTTTTGAGCTTGTTCACCTTTGATATGTAAGGTATGTCCTTCGCTTTGTATGTCTTAAAATCTTCTTCTTTTAGGCGTCGCCGAACAGTACGCTCACTGATTGGAGTCTTGGTCGACTTATTCCATTGATCTGCAGCAGCTTGCGGCTTTAAATGAATATTTTTTTTAAATTCCCGCAATAGGACTCGATCTTCAATGGGTGTTGTTTTGCGGTTAGCACCTGATCTAGGCAAGTTTTTGACGTCATTGTGGGTCTTATATTTGTTAATTTGATAGTGGACTGTTTGCCGCGACAAATTATATTCATTTGCAATGTCTTTTGGTGCTACGCCGGCATTAAACTTCGCCACTATTGAGGCTCTAACAACATAACTTAATTCTGTCTTTTTTACCATTGTATCGATTACTTTTGAATCAAATTTTAATGAAAATAATGTAAAAAGGTCAACAAAAATTGTTACACCAAAGTTATTTTAGTATCACTTGATAAAACGTACGCGAAAACGGCGACAAAGATTTGGTCAAAATACTTATGCCGTGCCTGAATCCGCAGTCAACTCACATTGTCATTTGTAGAAAAAAGGTGTGAAGAGTAATAGACAAAATATTTTGCCTACATATTGTTGTTGCTATGAACTCAATATCCCGTATGAAAATTGTACCGTTATTCCTTGAAACTAAAAGCAACCAGCACCGATAGTCGTGAGTACAGTTCGTCAAAATAATTGTGCCGACCAGTGTATATTTGATATGGCGTTACTATAACATTGGGTGAGCATTGACTACATATTATGCCTTTCGTCTTCCATTTTGATTTGTATACCTTACTTGTACTTATTTTGCACAGTAAATTTAAAATATTCCCATATGAACATTATAGTATTATTATATTATGTTTATTTATTATTATATTCATTAATTTTAATTATTATGTTTATTAGGAAATTACTTTTTATAATAATGATCCACACACATGTTCGAGCTATAATTTGAGAGTACAAAGGAAACTAATGGAAACTAATTGTTCTTTATTCCCGACACCAGGTGCTTGCCGTTTTCTTGGCGCGTCGTTATCGTAATCAACATGATCCCTGTTACCTGCCAGCTCGCGCTGTTTTCCCCAACAACTACCAATATTAATAGGTGCAAAATAAATCGGAAGCTAATGAATCAAAGAGTCGCACCCGCATCAAACACCAAACAAACGAGAAGAAAGCGCGCCACCAATGTATATTTTTTAAACATGTTTCCTCATGTTTTTAGTCAAGGGGACGAAGTCTGATTTATTTTTACCATGATTTTCAAGAAGCAAGAAAACAATCAGGAGTGCTCTGTGTTCCTAGCTTTTATCACATTTAATAATTGTATGATTTAAATGTGCAAAGAGATTCGTTTATTCATATTGAGATTATATGTTTCGTGTTCAAATAGTTTAAGCGTATTCAACTATTATCTAGTTGAAATTTGTTTATTTGCTTAGATGTGTCGATTTTAATATTCTTTTGGCAGCTCACAACATGCAACAATCATGCTAACTAAACTCAACTACCAATTGCTGTACAACAAACATTTCGAACCTGATCTTAAAGTAGATAAATGCAAATGTAACTAAATTGCAAATGCTAAACTGTGTGTTTTAACGTCGTGGATACATATATGTCTACGTGTTTTACAAACAATATAAAATATTTTAGTAAACTAAAAATGAAACCAAATTGTTAGCCATGTGTTAAACATTATATTAGCACTAATACAAAAGTACATAACACAAATATATACGTACATATACAAAATTTTGAATGTTAAAACCTAACTCAAGTACTCGTACACAGCCTTCTTACCTGCTTTTTCTGTTCTGTTGTAGTTCTATATTTTCGGCTTAACTCAAGGATTTTCAAAAGCTTTTAACTGTTGACGCTGCTTTTACTTACTTGCCATACAATTAATTTACCTTACAACACGCTCAAGCACATAATTCAAACACGCGTATGGAATCGCACTCCACACTACCAGAGTTACAGATATTTGTACACTCCACATATTGAAATAGTTTTCCTCTTATGTTTCCTTTCGAACTTCCCTCTAAGTGACGACAAACCATTAGATAATATTCTCTATATTCTGTGCTGTGATTGAAGTAAATATGATCTTTAAAATCAAATCAACGCTCGAGTTTCATTTGTCTTTCACCAAGTTTTATAGCGTCCCAGCAGGCGTCCGCGCTGTAGCTAATTAGCGGAAAGTTTCAGTCTACGTCGAATGGTTCTGCCTTCCTGCCTTATTTGCCCATCTGAAGGATGTAGATTGCAGCACAGTGGGTGCGATTGAATAATAATTAAAAGTCGATGTTGGCATTGAATGCACGAATTATTGTCGCATGTCGCTGGGATTCACAAACATCGATTTGTATCCATTTTTAAAAAGGTTTTCTAATGTTGAGTTAAATGTTTTCAAACTAGTACACTACCTCCAACCAACTAAAAAAAAACAACAACAAGCTCAACTCTTAAAAACCCTGTACCTCCCACCAAAACGAAAAAAATGAAAAAAAAAAGTTATTTAAATAAAGAAAGGAATGCTAAAGTCGAGCAGGCTCAACTCTTAAATACCCTGTACCACCCCACAAAAAAGTAATTAAATTAATTAATTAATTTAATTTAATTAATTAAGTAAATTAATTTAATTAATTAACTAAATATTAACTAATTAAATATAAAATATTCCATGCATGCATACATACATTTACATTTCCATCAGAATCGTGCCTTATGCGTGTTTGTGTACTTGCACATATGTATGTATGTGTGCATTGGGCCTGGTTATATGGCTATAACTTTCTTTCCGATCATTCTATCATAATGAAACTTGGTATACGGATATATAATTACTAACTGGATGTGTCCAAATTTTAGTTAAAAATTCCAAGAATTACGGGAGTTATAGAAAATCGTTAATAGGGGGGGGGGGGGGGGGGGGGGGGTGGATCAGAAAAAATGAACAAACTCGTCCTTTCTCGGGCTCAGGAGAATCTGTATACCAAGTTCGGTTATTCTAGCTCTTATACTTTCGGAGATCCTTGCGTTCATACAGACAGACAGACGGACATGGCTATATCGACTCGGCTTGTCATGCTGATCAAGAATATATATACTTTGTGAGGTCTACCAAGCCTCCTTCTGTGTGTTCCATGTGCACTCGCACAAAACTAATATACCCTTGTACCCTTTGGGTACAGGGTATAAAAACAAGAGAGAACGCTACATCGAGCAAGCCCGACAGTGTAATACCCTGTACCCATGCGCCCATAGCAGCAGCAAAAAGAGGAAGAAGAAGAGCGAACTTGTTGATGCACTTTGGGGGGGTTGCACTGGGGAGAATTTGTTTTGCTAATAACTTTTCTTAGAATTGACCGAATTGAATAAAATTTCATACAACAGTAGACAATTATATATAAATTATGTGTGCAGTTTGGTTTAGGTAGCATTTGAAATGTGGACGCTATTGACGAAATTCTGTAGCGGGGGAAGGGAGGGAAAATTAAAAAAAAATAAAATAAACTCGTCCTTACTCGGACCCAGGAGAATCTGGATGCCAACTTTGGTTATTCTACCTTTTATAGTTTCTGAGATCCTCGCGTTCATCCAGACGGACAGACGGACGGACATGTCTAAATCGATTTCTCTCGTCGTGCTGATCAAGAATATATATACTTTTTGGGGTCGGAGATGCTTCCTTCTGTATGTTACATACTTTGCACAAACCTAATATACCCTTTTTACCCTACGGGTACAGGGTATAAAAATAAACTTGACCTGCCTAGGGCTTATGGGAATCTGGATACCGAGTTTGGTTATTGGTGGCCCACCCGTAGAAAACATTTTTCCATATAAAGTCGACCACACGTTCCTTATTATGACGCATTATTTCGCCTTAAAATGGATCTGAGTTGGATTTCTTGAAGTTTTTTCATTGATCATATGCATTAGTTATTTTTTAAATGCATCGTGCATTATCTAATCAAATTTGTAATTAATTTAATTTTTTTTAAAAACTAACCACCTAATCAAATGGAGCCAGCGAATGTTTAAATTATCCGATTTTGAGAATTAATTAAAGGGTGTATTATTTGCACAAATAATAAAGCCGTTTCCCCAGATACCAATAAAAAAAGGTATATTAAGTACCCGGATTGAGTCCTCAAAGTAGTCGAATTCTATGGTCGCATGGAAATAAATTTGTAACTCCTCCGTGTTTTCCTCGCATAGCGGAGCCAAAAAGAAAATCGAGCTCGATGTTGTAGTTTGTTGGTAGTACAGGAGTAACATTTTTTAGCTAAAAACTTTTCTTAGAATTGAGCGATTTGAATGACACAATATAGATGCATCATTCGTATCAATATACCCTTTTTAATCTTTGGGTTGAGTATAAAAATTGTTTCCATTCAATAGATATAGTAAATGCCCAAAAAGAGTAAAAATTAAAAAGTAAAAATTAGTCTGAATACACATAATAAAACTTTTCAAGCTGCGGTTCAAGATTCCTAAACCAATTTATCCGTCTTATCCTCAATGTTTAGCTTCACGAATTTCTTTACCTCTTGACTTAATTTAACGTTCTGTTGCTGTATTCTGAAATAACTTATAAAGGTCCCAGTACAAAGGAATCGCATTATTTATAAGTGAATGACACTTAACTCGACATCTCCCCAGGGATGTCGACGTCTGTCATGTGAAAGCATGATAAGACGCAGGGAGATACGTTTCCCTAAAATTAGTTCCCATAGTGAAGCTCAGAACGGGATTCACTCAAATTCGTCGTCGCGGGCTCAAACAACTCTTCATCAGAGCAAGGTCGAGATGGCGACAGCAAACAGTTATAGGTTCAATGCACTCAAGCGCATTGAAACTGCTCTACGCTCTCAGTTGGAAGTTGCTGCTGAGAGTAAGGAGAGCGCGCGCGCATCGTCTTGGGGCCGTGGTGTGAGGGATGATTCGAGTGAGGAGCGAGCTGCTTATTATATAACGGATACGCAGTGCTGGCACAAAGCACATTTCGTTTTGCGTGGAAAAATGTGGGCGTGGTGGCTGGCAACCTGCCCTCGCTTAAGCTTCTGCCGCTCCTGCCATTTTGGGGCTAAGCGTATTTGTTTGTTTTTATTTGTTGGGTTGGTCGCTTGGCGGCCTTGCGACGATTTGTTTTGCTGTTGACGTTGCTCTGTTTGCTGTTGCTGTTGTTGGCGATGTGGTCGTCGCCTCTGCAGCAGAAATAGCCACCAACTGCGTCATTTACCTACATGTACTATATATACATACTTATATTGGCACCTTGCAGGTCCAAACAGGTAATTACTGAAACCACTAGTGGTAATATAAATTCACTGCATTAAATTACCCAAATTTTTATCGTACGCCTTTTGTTTTTATTTTGGTCCGGATTCATTACTTATATTGGAAATTGTTTTTTGCCTTTTGATTATTATTTTAAAATACAAGTACTGTAGCCAATTGGATAAACAGCATTAATTTTGCGTCTTTTATTTTCACTTTTTTGTGTTGTATAAATGACTCACAAAATATTTAATTATTGTTATAATTTTTAGCATCAATAAAATATTTCATTTGTATTAATTAATTCAGTTTCTCTTCGCCTCATAATCTTTCAGCTTAAGAAAAATCTTCTTTAAAGTAAGCTAATTAAGAAAAGTGGATATTATCACTAACCTTAGCCAAGAAATGTAACGCGCCTTTGAGTGGGAATACATATGTTCGATAGTGCAAGAAAGCGGTAATTTACCCAGGAACTGACCTAGGACAACTGGACTTATGGGCAGTTAGTTCTGTAAATGAAATTCTATTACCAAAGCTTCAACTACAACCAGAAGTTCTTCAGGGTCTGTAAACATATACACATGCGTATATGTAAGTGTAATTTGATGCAAGCTTTCCTTTCACTGTTTGCTTATAAAGGAGCAATGCAGTTGAAAGGAGAGGGCATTTGAGCATTCACATGTGAGTAGTTCTAAATTCTTCTGTGTACCACATACATAATTGTTTGTATCTCTACCACTTTCAATGCCCATCGCTGTGGTCGTAACCACTTGGGCATTAAATAAATTATGTTCTTTGTGGACATGAACACACGACTCGCTTTCCATTGACGTTTCATTTTGTTTTTATACTATTGTCGATAACTTGTCAATGCGCTCCATTGAGTTTAATTGCCAGGCGGCCAAGCATTAGACATTGCAGATGGCTGCTATGTACAATTGTGAGAATATCCTACGCCTGTCAGTATCAGGATAACTGCCTTCACGTGTGCAATTGCTTCCGGCGTCTGGGCGCAGCAGCCGATTATCGGTTTGAACAACACAAGCCAGACTAAAATGATCACATTTTATAAATTCAAAAACCATCTTACTATTGGTAGCGCGAATATACAAGTACATATTTACCAAACTTTGTGTGCTACTCGAAGTTGAATTGAAAGCTTTAGAATAACCAAACTTGGTGTTCAGGTTTTCTTAAGCCCTAGACAAATCAAGGGTTCGTTTTTTGTTCTTTTAATAACTCTCGTAATCTTAGGGATTTTACATTTGGAAATTGCTTCCGGATAGTGCTTGCGCATCCTCATGCCCTTTTTCATCATGATATGTCAACACTATCAGCATCTTATACCCACAAATCCACAATTGCAAGAGTTTTGGAAAAACACTAGAAATAAAACATTTTTGGGTCCGCTACGCCTTCGCACTTGACTATAATACCTCATAAGGGTCATTTTTAATAGGCCGATCTCAAAGCTTATAAATAATTCCTCGGGCGTGCCATTGCTCTTGATCCATTGCTCTTTGTCCTTTTTAAGAATGACCTACCTAATAATGACCTACCTATCTTGGTGTAACATGTAACATTCGATTGCAAGCTTAATTTTAATACCCCTATTGTAAGTATGGTTCTAGAGGTTCTGGGTTTCTTAAAACGATAATCGATGGAATTTTACAAACAAGATATGTCTCGTTAGTCTCTTTATGGAATATTGCTCATTATTTATGGTCCTCCCAGTGTAAAAAATGCCAGGATATGAGGCCTTCAATGAAATCCCTATTGACGATTACCACTTTATCGTGACATTATATTTGCTTGATCTCTCTACCTTGCAAGATCGTAGAACCGGGCATGGTGTAGTTTTTATTTAGAAGCCTACTGTGACGGAAGAAATAATTTCGTTCTTCCTTCTAGACCCACAAGAAATTTCAGTCTCTACATCTGAAGCGCTATACATAAAATTTTGCACGTAACTCTCCTTTTCGTGTTCACTACTCTAATTATAAATAACTCTACCATATAATATAGGAATATCTTATTACATTTAACTAATCAACCGTAGATACACATGCACTGATGCAAAACTAATCACACGGTGTGAGTCGGGGCACAGCGGCCTTTTTCGGCGACTAAAATACTCCTTTAATATTAGTACCGTAATGCTGCATTTCTTTAATACTTGTATTAAATTCAGTTTTTTCAACGATTTTCAAATAAATAAATATGAATATACTAAATTATGTACATACATATGCACATTTCTGTGAAAGTTCGGCCAGCAGCTTTGTCGAAGGGTACTTTTTTTGTCCTGTAAAATGTGTTCCCATTGTTGTTCACTCAACAAGACGCTCAAATGAAACCAGAAAGTTGCTCAAAAATGAATAACAATAAACAAAATAATACAAAGCAGGCCTACAGAGCGTGCAGGAATGGGTAGCGTCCTTGCGATGCCTTATGGCTTGCTTCGGGCTGGAAAGGTCTGGGGGAAGCCAACGCTGCGTATGAGCGATATGCGGGCATACTATATACTGGCACTTATGACGACACAGGAACAATGCAAATACAAATATTTGAATGGCGAGCGCTAAAGGCACATATATGTATGTACATATGTACGTATTTCAAGTCGTTTGTTGATTTCGTGCATAAAAGCAACAACAACCAGACATAACAGAATAATTATGCTTTGTTCGTACTTATAAAATGATTAAAGACTTCCAGCAATTTCGTTGTGACTCGTTCATTTTTCGAATTTTGGCAAATACAATTTATGCATTAAAACCCAGAACTCTACTACTCTACTCCGCCCACCAGCTTGTCTGTCTATTAAGAAAATTCATCAAAATACGCAGAAATTTTTGCGCGCTTCGTTCACTTAATGCTTTCCATTGTAGCTGCGTACTATGTATATACTCGTATGCTTTTGAATTTTTTCGGTCTTTATGTTTAATCTGTAATTTAAACTTATTGTCTATGCTTATGCGGGTGTGTTTGTTTGTTGGTGAGTGTGTGCGAGTCTCTGTAATGTCTGTCGACGGGCAGCGAGGCATGACCATGCGAATCAAAATCCAAGAAATTAAGCAATCAACAAAAACGGCTGCTATGTACATAGATGTATATATTTGAATGAATGCCAATGTCAAATGGCGGTCAAGCGTACCTTCTCGTACTTAATTAAAACAGCGAATTAACGAGCGAGTAGAAATGCGCTCACCAGTCGGTATTGCAATGTGAAATGCTTTTAATACTTTTAACTTCAGAAAGTATAAGAGCTAGAATAACCAAACTTGGTATACAGATTCTCCTGAGCCCGAGAAAGTACGAGTTTGTTCATTTTTCCCGATTTCCTATAACTCCCGTAATTCTTGGAATTTTGAACTAAAATTTGGTAGACACATCCAGATAGTGATTATATATCCGTATAATTCATTATGATATGTTGATCAGAAAGAAAGTTATAGCCATATAACCAGGCTCAATACATATGTATGTACAAGTACACAAACACGCATAGATTCTGATGTAAATGTAAATGTATGTATGAATGTATGGAATATTTTATATTTAATTTAGTTAATTAATTAAATTAAATTAATTTATTAATTTAATTAAAATATTAATTTAATTAAATTAATTTAATTTCTTTTTTTGTGGGGTGGTACAGGGTATTTAAGAGTTGAGCCTGCTCGACTTTAGCATTCCTTTCATGTTTTATATTCATACATATATGATGAATCATATATTTTGCATACACTATACTACTATACTATACAGAAAACTGTCGATTTATATAAATGTGTATAAAAAAATGTATAAAAAAAACAAAACACTGTAATGCAATTATTTAAAAAACAGGGGAGCTTTTATGGCTGACGTAAAAAGTTAATAGAACTCGTTTAATGGCCTGTTCACATATGCAAAAAATTATGTACACACACACGTACTGTTTATCCAACCAGATACAGTACAGTGCTTTGTGCCATGGCGCATTACGCATACGCCACAGGTGCAAAATGAAATTGAAGCTCTGTTAGTTTAATTTAATTAAAACCCCATTCGGGCTTTAAAACGGGCACTAAGAATGAATGCCTAACAGCATTAACGACAAGTGCCTAAGAATATTTAGATGGAATCCCTGTAGGTCCGTTGGGATATATATGTACATACATTTTTGTGTTTGTGTGTGTGTCATTTATAAAGAAGCATGTTGCTGACCAGACCTTTGATACACGAAAGCAGAAAAGACGAAGCAGCCGAACTGCCATCGAGTCCAGGATGGGTTGAACCAGCTGCTGATGCTGAGTCTGCGCTCAAAGCTGTTGCACGTGTCGCCCAACCACCTTCAAAACCAACACTCTTCACCCCAACCCTATTATTTTGCAGATACAACAAAACATGTGACTACACCATGTGAGTGAGATTTGAGTGAAATTAGTATTATAGTAAGTTTGTGGTCGTGAGTGTTGAATGCTAACTTTCCGTTTTCGCTTTTGCTTTGCGTAATTGGCCGTCAACATTGTAATTAACTTTTGCACACACAAGTCTCTACTACCAGCTCTACATCTCTCTCTCACTCTCTCTCTCACACTTGCTCAATTTTTACAGCAATTTAGCGCTGGCTCACACAATAAGTGTTTGAGTCAGTTTGATGTGTGCCCGCTCCTCATTCGTTTCCTTTCAGCCTCAACACATTCGAAGTTGAGCCACTTTCGAGCAGCGCCTCGACTGCGGCCAGCAGCACGAGCTCCTGCACAGTCCCATCAGTTGGCAGTCAGTCAGTGTTGAACTACGCACAGCTCTGGACGTGTGTGTTTGTGTGTTTTCCTCGCAGTTTATACTTTCAACGCTGTGGTAAAACTCGGCGATATCGTTTTTGTGTTCCACAAAATTTATAAGCAGCTCATGTAGATAATAAACATAACATTCTACATTCTGTGAATCTTTACAAAATTTAAAAACATATCTACCTAGTGAACTATTTTCCTTTCGCGCGCGCTTTCAAATACATTTTGTCGAACAACTGAAAACTAAAACTGTTGTTTTGGGTTCCTCGTCGTCTGCAATCAACGTTAACTTTTTACGTAAGTCTTCCTCTAAAAACTTGGTCAATGAATAGAGAGAGCTGCGTGTGCACACCTGCTGTCTTTTATTTGTTGATTCTACAAATTTCACGTACAATTTGTTTGCATTGCGTCAAGACAATAAATTATACAAGAGGAGCCAACACATTACTGCCTTGTTGCCTGCTGGCTTGTGGGCCCATTAACAGGAGCAAGAAAATCAATAGCTCAGTTCTACTTTGCCAAGTTGTTGGCAGGATAATGTCCTGTCGCATATACTCATATACACAAGTACACACATTCTTGCACTGATACTGACACATCTGCACAGTGTCTGACTTTTTTTTGAATTGTTTTCCCTAGTTTCCCCTTCTATCCAGAAATTGAAAAAGTTTTTAGCCAAATGCAAAATGCTCTCTCGTTGCCGTGGTTATTTGTATATCTATTTCACCTATTTTGATGACGTTTGTTTATTATACCAAACCAAAAGTTCGTTAAACGCTTTCAAGGTTGCTAGAGTTGCACGTAGCAGCTTTTCTATTTTCTTAGTGGGTGCGCAAATTCAAATTCAAAATACGTATTGCGTCCTAATGATAATAGGGTGATTCGCACAAAACACAATTATCAAAACACAACTATCAATCAACAATACAACATTATCAATGCAATGCATTTGTTTGTATCGGATTGCACCAAAATATATGTAATATAGTAATTGTTCAGAGAAACACACAATTAAATGCATTTTTCAAATCCTAATTTATAAATTAGTTTACTTTTTGCAATAAAAATACAAACATTTTTCTCAAATCGCAATATGAATTGAAATTGGAAGAGACCCTCACTTTTTCCAAATAATTTTTTAGTGCATACTTATTATTTTACCAGATGGATTGCTGTACATCAGAATGCAGTGTATGCGCCAAGATCTCCGGGCGAAGGTGCTTGCTCCTTTTTTTGCTTTCCTTGCTCCGAACTTTTGGTTTGTTGTTGAAATTAAATGTCTTGCTATAGAAATCGTTTGTTTTAGCTAAATTGTAAAATATACATGTTGTCTACATTTTGTATTGTTTTTTAACATTTAACAACTACTCAGAAGAGTATGCAACGAAACACCGAAACACCACTCTTTAACGCTTCAATCACTTGAGATTTAAAATATTTTAATTCAAAACTTCCCTCAATAAACTCATAAGCAATTATTATATTTACGCAAATTTAAAATCAAGCAAATAGCTTCAAGTCGGAAGAGGAGAGGGCAGGTCAAAACCCTAATGTCTATTCGGCCAAGTTAATTGTAACCTTGAACTTTTTCCCTCTAGCTGTGTAAAACAGCACGAAAAAGCTGTTAAGAGAGCAAAAACAACAGCGCTAAATAAAGTGTGGTATAACTTTTAGCCTGCTCGCTTTATTTTTCCTGTGACACGTCCTGCGTGCTCAATCTACCAAATCTTGCTGGATTTAGCGACAAAAAACAATGAGCAATGGTCAGAGGGAAAAAACGAAGCATTTGGAAACTAGCCGAAGCATTAATCTCAACAAAGATAGCGAGAAAGCGGGTGCAATTTCGCAGGCCGCTGGCGATTTGCTTTAGCGACCGTTTAAAGGTCCTTCCAAGCTCAGTCCCTGCATTTTGTGTTTGTCAGCTTGTGCAGCCGTTTGTTGGCTAACTGCATACATACACATTTACAAAAACATCGTTAACACTTACATACATACATATGTACGTATGTAGAGAATGGCACGTGACGTGTCACGTCGGTGCTTTTTAATTAAAAGCTGTCAAAATACTTTGTGCGCGGTTCTCGCACTCTACCCGACGCACAAAACTCATTAAAGTTTATGCGTTATGCGTTCAATATTTGACAGGTCCCTTGCGACCTGCGTATCCTGTTCCCTGTTAGGAGTTACCACGTGGATGTGTGAATTTGTTGAGCCCGCCTAAGAGTAGGCTCTACTTTTCCACCGTTCGGGGGCGCCAATTCGCCAAATTGCTCATAGAAAGCTGGCACAATTTCTCAGAAAGTACATATATTTAATCATTCCCTTCTCTTTTTTAATTGCAGTACCGCTAGCTCAAGATGTCGTTACTACCCAGTAATAGTCACTCGCTCTCCGAAGAGGAAATCGATGAGTAAGTATAGGAGAAGCAGTATGAACTAAAAAGGAATGCTAGAGTCGGGCTTAAGTCTATTCTTAAGTTAATATTTTTAAAAAAATTTTAGGTATTAAATAAATTATTCAATTTTAAACAATTTTAATACATACATACAAAGGTACAGTTTGTTCTTTTCCCACAACATAAGTACATCTACATCAGAATCGTATCCATGCGTGTTTACTTGTATGTGTATATTGGCAGCAAAGCTGCCACAAGAACAACAACATCAGCTGCGGACAGAGCTTGGGCAGAAATTAGATCAATGATTATAATTTTTTCTGAATTGACCGATCATAACGAAACTGAACATACGGACACATGACCACTAACTTAATATAATTACTAAGTTTTAGTTCGAAATTCCAAGAGTTGCAGAAGTTAGAAAAATCACAAAAAAACTAACAATCTCTATCTCTCTAGGGGTTAGGGGAACCTGGACTCCAAGTTTGGTAATTTGAGATCCTTTCGCTGATACAGACGAACATACATGTTCCCGCTCACCCTATGGGTACAGGGTATAAAAGTAACTCAAAGCTGAAAGGAACATTTAAAGCCATGAGCAGACATAAAAATGGCAATGTTGGCATATAGCGCAATGAAATTGACTTTAACTTTTGTTTACTTCATTTCCTTCAATTCATTGTTAAAAAGTTTTGTCAACAACAGCAATATCAACCGAATGGGAAGAGCAAGCGACGTAACAAATTTGCACTTTGAACTTTGCAGCTGCCAGTCTTAATAGCATCGACCACCAGTTAGTTTGTAAAACAGCATTTTAACGTTGGTTGTTGTTCTTCAAATTGACGGTTCAATGCCAAAACTATTGACAGGTATATTTTCTATGGCCGAAGGAACTTTCTAACTTAAAAATGTTAATTGGATATCAGAATATCCAACTAGTATCCAATGGCAGAAATTACTTCATTGTGCAATTAAACAGTAATAACTAGTTAAAGAATTAGTTTTTTATGTTTCGATCTTAAGACTTAGATGTTCTTTTTTTTCATTTTGTTCTATTTAAACGCTGGCATAATGCCAGACTTTGGAAAGACTTTATTTATTTTATTTCTATAAATAGATATTTAGTATAAAAGGTAAATTTATTTATGGCTTTGTTGATATGCTTATATGTTCAATTTTGACGTGTATTAAACAATAATTCAGAAAATCTTAGAACAAATCAAAATTTGTATCGAAATAAAAATATAATTGAAATTAACAAAGCAATAACATTTACCAGCAGATTCTATAGATGTTGGTGATAGGTTCAAATCATCTTCAATCTGTTATCGAATTAATTGATTGCACTAATCATTAAATAAAATTTAATAAATTCTGTTTGTTATCTTGTTTCCTTTCGATACGCCCATGGTTCTGTACTGCGATCACAAGTAATTGCGAGAAAAGTTTCAAAAACAATTAGCTGTTAAGTGAAAATAGAACATTACTTCAATAAATTATAGAATATGTACTTATATAGGTCACATTTGAATAAAGTGTTAATATTATTAAACAGAAACACAAAGCAATTCGAAGAGATTTAAAAGATTATTCATGGACTAGTAGTGTCTTTACAAAACTAAATCCTATGGATCGCAGTTGTAGGCTCCTGTAATTAGATGTAGTCCCATTTTGTTTGTTTGTGGAAATAGTTGCGTTTAGGTTAATTCTTAGGGTTTCATAAACCCTGTACTTTGTAATTATATCTAGCAACTATAGTCTCGAGATCTATTTGATTATATGAACGAAGTCTTGTAAAGTCTCCTATAGGGGGGAGTACAAACATAAGGAATTTGTCTGCAAAATTTGGTGTTTCTAGCTGTGTCTGTGAGAATTAAGTTTTCATCAAGAATATATATATATTGTGGGGTCTGCCACGCCTCCTTCTACTTGTTACATTTTTCACCTACCGCAAGCCTAATACTATGTACATTTCATATACAGAGTATAATAAATGAAAGTCTCTCTGCATGTTTATTTGTCCCTTATATGGGACTCTATAAGAGATGAAAAAAGTGTTAAATCAAAGATTATTTGAAACAACAAAACTCTGAAATAGCAGTCCAACATCTCTATGACAACTACCGAAAAAACACATCACGACTTGAGGGTTTAAATGACAATTAACGTTGTGATGTGATTAAACTTTTTAATGCCATTTAAAAGTTAAGTTTGCAAGTAATATACATAGCTATACACAGTGGACACAGGATGAAATAAATACAGAGATTTTCCTGGTCTAGTACGATAGAACGAATACGAACGAATGAAATGTAAATCCATCCCAGAGATGTAAAATGTATATACAAATAAGAAGAGTTTGCCCTCAAGAAGCGCAGTGAACTAAGTTCAAATCAAATTAAATCAAAATAAAGTGAGCAAATACAAGTATTCTATTCCAAAAGCTACACTAATAAGCTTTCATTGACATAAAACTGTACTCTGAAAAGCTATTAAATGGGCTTGTCAAACTTGTTGGAGCTTGAGGCAGCTGTTGCTATTATAGGGGCGTCTAAAAAGTATGCTACACAATTAAATGCTCTTGGCCCACATTAGGGCGCGTAGGCGAAGGTCGTGGCTAGCACTAGGGAAGCAGTCGTTGTATGTTATCTCTTAGACTACGAAGCAGTAGGCTGTTGTTGTTGACCTCTGCGCCTGAATATTGAGAACCCTTTGGGAGGCATTGGGAAGACGCCAATTCGGCGGTTGGCCAAACAAAATGTTCAAAATTTTATCGGTCATGCGTGAGTAATGCAATGTTTGGTGACATTTCCCTTTTTGGCGCACTGCTCACTGATTTTTCCAATGTCTGCCAACGTCAATATACATAGACGCTGAGCCAGAGATTTGTCAACGCATTTAAAATTAATTGCATTTTTATTCCTACGCACTGTAAGGAAAATTGCTTGCTCTTAAATATTTTACAGAATGATTTGCATTTTCCGCAATTATATTTTCTCTTTGGCATAAGCTCATGCCACAATCGAAGCCTGTAATGACCTTCAAACGGCAACTGCGTTAGTGTGCGTGGGCGTTTGCCTTTTTTAATTATTCTGAAGATGCTCCTCCTGACTGCAGCAGGAGAAGCAACAATATGGACTACATCTTGGGAAAACGTTCATAGTCTTCTGGACAAATTCAATAAACGTGGCTTTTATGTCGCACTTGCCACAGTTGTAAGGAATGCAATTAAATACCCGCACACTTCAAAGGCACTTTCCATATAACTTTTTTATAGGTCTCTTCCAGGTCCCGAGCACTATCGTCGGAATTGCGTAAGTCGTATGCCGCCAAACACCTGACGTTACGTAAACAATCACCATCCAGACATTGCCATTAAATCGTGCGAAGTTATAATGAACGAATTGCAAGTTTTTACGTCAGGCTATATTAAATTATATATACGTCTAGAATACACACACATTGCACTTAGAAAATAGCATATTAAGTATAATAAAGCTGTATGTACAATTTTGAAATGTTATTATCTGTGGGTCTCTGGTTTCAAAAGTTGGAAGTGATTTGCTATGCAAACATTACTGCCCCTTAATAAAATAAATACGAGTATGTTTTCTCTTAGAGCTGTTAAGTCCCCGCAAAGCGCATTATATTTGCATTGACCAATTACGTAGAAGTTGAGGAATTATAAGGCTGATTAAGACTATCAGTGTCAGGTGCACTTGCATAACAGCCAGCCCAGACCATGCAAGTCAAGGACAGCCAGCAATTAGTGTATTGCCAAAGAATTGCGCAGCACTCAGGTATGCGCTCGGTATTACCGACTGAAGGGTTTGAGTTGCCGGATGACATACGACAAGTGTCAACAATTAAACAAAAGTGGTAGACAAACGGCTTTGATGACCCGACGAGAGTCGGTGCAGAGCAAATGTAAAGGGTTAAGCTGGGGCGCCAAGGTCTTGTAATCCAATCTCAATTGCAAGAAAGTGCTGTTGAAATCGGGAGCTCTACTATCGCATTGTTTTACACTTTTCACTCCTCACTGCACAACGAAACAAAATATAGATAAATAATTTCACCCGATGACTCAGCCATTAATAAAATTAAAAGCATATGCCGACATCGGATACAGTGAAAATCAATATTTTCCCAGTTAATAGAGCCCGTAACAACAGTTCGTCTATACATACATATTTACTCCATACTATACACATATCGTACGAGTGGTTTGTTTACGTAAAACCAGTTAAAAAGCTATTTACTATTCGCGCCGCCAGCCCAATCAATGGGCCAGCTGTCAGTTGTCCATTTCCAGCCACTACTTGCTCGCAATTGGCCGCATTTCTTACTTAACTTTATACCGTTACTCTCTCTTTTGTTTTCTCACGTGTATTACTCAACCTTCAATTCTCATTGACAACCAACCGTTCACGTTTCAAATCGGAATCAGAGTCGGACTCACACTTACACCGTTCGAAGACAGAGTTGCCGGCTCTGGTTAACAGGCGAGCCCCCATTTTATAATTGCCTAGCAATTTCTTGTTTTGCTCTTTTCTGGTATTTCGCCAAATCAATTTCTGCTACTGCTGACGTTTCTGTGTTATCTGCATTTTGTTTTCTGTGCTTATTCGTATCTGCACAATCCGCTCACGCAAACACAAACACAAAAATGTGCGACTTTTACGATTTCGACGAAAAAAAGCTGAAAATGTATCTAACAAATGACGATGGTGGTGACGGTGACGATGATGTCGAAACACATTAAATGAATGCTTTCAAAATTCTCTAGTTTGATGAAATGAGCATTTGGGCTGCTCTGACAATAATGGGTGTGTGTGTCTACCACCTTTATTGTTCACCTCCCAAATCGTACAAGGTGTCTACCACTCCACTAGAAGAAATCACATTTATGCCACTACAATTTTTAGAGGATGTAATTGCCAAATTGGTCAAGAACTCGAATAATTACAAGAGCTTTAAATAAAACTAATGGCATTCGAAAATAACCCAATCTCTCTTTAGGAAAATATGTGATTTCAAATTTTGTTAGTACAAACAGACTTGGCTATATCACGCCTGCTTGTCCATATGTTACAAACATTCGCTCTAAATTAGCATACTCCTATCCATTAGCGTTACAGCGTATTCTATGCATATGTTTAGGACTACTCTACATTATGGCGTTGGTACCGATTGTGAGTCACAGTTGGGTATATTGTGAGCTAATGTCCAAGTACTAAAGACATTTTATAGCTGATACTTTTTGGAGCGAATATCGTACTTGTATAACCATTTATCCGTTCGGTCGTAAGAATACAATAAACGTCATCAAAGCGTTTTTCAATTAACGTTTTATCTGTCTGTTTGTCCGTCTGTCCATCCGTATGAACACCTGGATCTTGGAGACTATAAGAGCTATATTTAGCAAATACCTTCAGTTACGTGTCTGTATGATTCATTACGATGGTCAATTTTGATTAAATGTAATATTTTCCACTTGCTTAATTTCAGACATGTTGCATTGAGGTATAAAAACAAACCATAAAGCGCTTGATCTCTGTCGTGAGCTTTACTTAAATGTTCTAAATATTTTAGACTTTCCAGTTTTAGAATAAAAATCCATTTTAATCTTCAGAATTTGGAATTGTACAGATCTTTGTATATTTTATGGTGAGGTGATTAAATAAGAAATAAACGATTCTCACCAATCAACGTAAATGTTTTAATCAAATAATCAAATATGCAAACTTAATTCTTAATTCCGATTAGAAAATCGTAGAACTTGTTTTAATTTAAATCGTTGCAAACTGTTTCGCGTTAAATACCAAAGTTGCGTCACATACCGCAATAATACCGGTTTGTGTATCGAAATCAAGTAACATTTCTGAACTCTTCACAATATGTACATGTGTACATACGCCAATAAGAGTGCGGCGTAGAACAAACAAACCACCACTGGTTACTTGAGGAGAATCGATTTCAAATTTTATAGGGATGTACCTTGTATGTTTATAAGCATGTTCTCGCTGGGCACCCTGTTTGTTATGCATGTTGCATTCTGTGGCAGCAATCAAAGGCGACTGCAATGCATATACAATAACAGTAAAGTACAATTACGCAAAAATGTTATGCGGGATCAAGTGTTAACTAAAATAAATTGCACGTATTGTGCGCATCCGAAGAAAGCATTGAAAACGACAGCAATTCTAATCAACTAATATTAAAGGTCATTAACATTCGTCCGTATCTCAACCTTGAAGGCATTCATACAATACATGTACATACATATATTACATTTTCGTTTAAACATTTCATGTTACGGTTTACTTACGACCAATTTAGTTTGAACTTCCATTTATTTTGTTATCAAACCATTAAAATAAAACATGTTAAATCAACTCCCAAAATGTACAAACACTACCAGACAGAGCAACAGTAACAGCTGTTAACAACGCCTGTTAACGCTCTGTTACGCTCACAACTCAGGCTTACGGCAGTGAGCCACTAGCGCACACTGCTTTTTTTGTGTTTGTTTGTGTTTCTGTGCTGGCGGCCTATTATATAAGAGCGGCAAACGCTAGCACACTTTTTTAGTTTCGCGTGAAGCGTTGAAGTGTACGATTGGTTTACCGGGTTGTGCCAACGCACAAGTAGGCTTTTAAATAAACTGTTACACAAACTTACCTCGGAGGACATTGTGACATTATGGCACCCACTATTACTGATAAGGACTTCAAAGTGCACCACGATCGGAACCAAGTGACACCATTCAAGGACGACGAGGAGGAAGACGCCTATACGCGCTACGTAACGCGGTGAGGATGCAATGCCCTAAGAAACCGGTCGCAGGCGTAGATCTATGTGTAGTCAGCTGCGTGTTTAGGGGTTGCTCAGCGGTTTCCCTACATAAATGCATATGCAATTTTGGCGCCAAAATGCTGACAGTGTTTTAGAATTTGTTTCCACAAGCCAAGGAAAATTATTTGCCATTGAATACCTTCCACGAGTAATCCGCATCGTCTAACCTAACATGCTAGTAAGAAGTTTAGGGAAGTCAGTGATTTCAAAAGTAATGAGCTTTACGAATATTTGTGGCGATGTATAACGGTAGTGACAGCTGAGCAGATCAATAAAAATACTATTTCGAAATACAGATGAAAGCGCAAATTTTAAGAGAGTGCAAGGCTGTAGATGCTTTATTCAGCTATCGGCAATATCTGAAATGATTTCCGACTAGAATAATCAGTTATGTAGCATTACTAAGGCAGCTTATATGCAAATATTTGTGAGCAAAGATATACTCACGCAAATATATGTACGTACATGTATACATATATGAGTATGTAAAGATTGGCAAGGATGTGTGGGAGTGTCTCTGAATGGAGGTGTGTCGGAATCGCTGCACTTGTACTAACAAATCGGCCTGCCCATAAATTTGATATTCGTGCTTTAATTGTTTGCGTTTATTCCTCACAATCACCATAGCAATACCGATATCATATATTATGCCCACTTTCTCTTGCCAGAATTTCAGAAATCAAATGATTCAGTTTATGTTTTTTCTGCCAGCAACTCACCTTATAAACACATGTTTTTAGAAATTCGAGGGGGGATTAAAAGACAAAAAGTAATCAATATCAAAGTCAAACTTGATTGCTCAAGGTCAATGCTAAGACAACAAGTAAATATGTGTGTACATGCCTTTTAGATTAATTTCTGTTTGTTTTGCTATATTCGCTCCTCCACTTCTGCTTGTTCCCCTTATTAATCATTTCTTGATAACGCTAAACATTCACTCGTAATTTTGTTCAAACATTTTCAATAAGAATGCGTGTGTAAACGTGAGTGGTCGTGATTTCTTGAACGTAACAACAAATCGTGATCGTGAACCTTCGTTACTTTCAATTCTAATGTGACTTTTTATTGCTCACACAATAAAATTAATTGTTATGCAGTGTATAGATAATATACTACAGGAGGTATTTTACCGACTCCAGTCCACGGCAGCAGCTGCAATCCTTGGTTAGTGGCATCCCATCCTTCTCCGCTGAACGACATTCCTTCGACCACATTGTCCAAGAGGTCTGCCCAGTAAGCGCGGATTATGTGGGTCGACTTAAAAATCATCTCATCAATTGCAATGACCAATGCTGGGTCGCAGGTCCTTTTGGTACTTGGGCACACTACTTCACATCACTTCACTATGAATCCACTTATATGTACATATGTATGTGTATATGTATACCCATATGAATGTACGTATATAAGGTCCATATATGTATGTACATACATATGTATATAGTCAGAAAATTGAGACCGCATTGGGGGCTTCTGATGGACGTAAATAGAATGAATACACTCTCTCACATTTAACTTAAGTTTCGTGAAGCCGCCAATTATATTTAATTGGTGCTCTGTGTTTGAATATTTGCCCATTATTTGTTATTTATTTAATATTTTTATTTATTTTACCTAAAATGCTGATACAATTTGGCTCCACTTCTAGTCTGCTTAATGTTTGACTACATTTAAATTATATTAATGATAAATAATTCCGCTGGTCTTCAGACTTATTTAAATATTACCATGCAAAATTAAACAAGACAAATGTGAAGATTAAGTTGATAGATACAAAATATTTCGGTTTTTTGCAATATATTTTTACAATTTGAACTATTTCAGTTACTCAGATGGAACCGTTAAATTGCGCAACCCTAACATCGAGCTAATGGATCAGGATATCTTGTATCACTTGGCTTTGGGAAACGAGAGCCATGATTTGAAAGAAATGTTCGGCGACATTAAGGTGAGTAAGTTGTAAAAAAAGTCGTGTGTCCTTGTTGTATTTATTCTTCAAGAATCAAATGTTTGACAACCCTACCCCACAAGTACTCTTCAATGCGTAATACGTTATAGAACACTGCTGCTACATATATGCGAATCGAGGCAGCTGACGAGCAAGAGGATTGTGTTTTCCTTTTGTGTGTTGTTTTGATCGCTGATAAGAATGAAAAAAACAAAAATAGCTTGATTTTTGCGATGTTTTTGAATTTTACATAACAAATAGTAAGGTAATAAATACATACATACATATATGCGATGTTAGCTGCTTATGTTTGTATCTTAGATTGAAAGATGTATACATACAAACATTTAAGAGCTGATGTAAATATGGTGTTGTTTACCTACATAGTGAGTGTAAATAAAATTGTTTGATTGTTAGAGCCAGTTTCCAATTTCAACTCATCGTTTTACAAATTTTCAAATAAAATATTCAATACTTATTTTAGTTTGTGAATCGTTGAGACCATACCCAACTATTTAGGAAGATAAAACCGCTTAAAGTTGTTATACAAAGAAGCGTTTTCAATCATATCGTTTCTATGGTGGCTCAAATAGTTTCTTCAATACTGTCTGGACACATCTGCGTGAAAGAATAATAATAACACATACTAACATGGGGTTCACCTACTTCGTTCTGGGAGTTTCAATATTTCAGAGTGAAAATAATATAACCTTTTAGTTTTCAGGAACGTTTTAAAAAACTATTAAGTACTAACTATAAAATAATCACATACAAGAATGTATAGTCAACTGATAAATGGAATGTAGCTTGAAGGCGAATCGCAATAATTTGTAACCGTCAGATATTGACGACTTATTCTCTATATGGCATCTGCCATATGGTCGTCTGGCCATTTGGGTCCTTAAGATGAGTTAAGATCAATAAATCAGGAAAATCAATTTTTAGTTAGCTTATTGAAACTTTGGTGATAAACCTTGACTTAAAATGATTTCTTGTTTACTTTTACATATTTTTCGACTCACCAGTTCGTTTGCATGGGCGGGACACCAAAGCGCATGGATAACTTTGCACACTTCATAATGAACGAAATCGGCTACAAGCTGCCAGCGGGAATGCAATTGCAGGACATCAGTGCCTACTCGTACCGCTACTCGATGTACAAAGTTGGCCCTGTGCTTTGCGTGAGTCACGGCATGGGAACGCCTTCGGTGAGCATATTGATGCACGAGATGATCAAGCTTATGTACCACGCCAAGTGCCGGGATCCAATCTTCATACGCATTGGCACTTGCGGCGGTATAGGAATCGAGGGTGGCACGGTCATCATAACGGACGACGCTCTGGACGGCCAGCTGCGGAACTCACATGAATTCGTAAGTAGGTCGAACAGCTTTTTAAATATTTCCTACAAACACTGATTTTTTCCAGACGATTCTTGGCGAGACGGTGCACCGCCCGGCCAAGCTGGACAAAAAGCTGGCACGTGAGCTGAAGTCGTTGGCTAGTGCTGATGATCCTTACGACACCATAATTGGTAAAACCCTCTGCACGAACGACTTCTACGAGGGCCAGGGTCGTCTGGATGGTGCTTTTTGTGAGTTTAGCGAGAACGAAAAAATGGCATATCTGGAGAAGCTGCGCGAGCACGGAGTCGTCAACATCGAGATGGAAAGCACTATTTTCGCGGCGCTTACACATCATGCGGGAATCAAGGCGGCCGTCGTGTGCGTCGCGATTCTGAACCGTCTTAACGGCGACCAGGTGAACGCACCTAAAGAGGTGATGCACGAGTGGCAACAACGCCCCCAGATCCTCGTCTCACGCTATATACGCAAGGTTCTTGCACAAAACGGACAGCTGAAGTCTCTTTTGGGGCATCAGGGCTCGATCAAATCGCCCCGACGGTTCACGTTCGTACAACAGGAATCTCAGGCACATGACTAGATCGGCAAGGGTGGGTTGCGCGGGTGGATTGTGTCTGGGCGGGCTATATTTTTGATATTCCATCACTTCAAAGCCAACTGCATATATGGTATAGTGTCTATGATGTTTTATAATCAGGGAATCAATCCGAATCTCAATTCGGCTAAATTTCCGGTTCTGGTACGCAGTGACACTTATGTTTCGTTCTGTCTTGGATCTTTTTTTTCTGAGTTCCGTTTTGGTACATTGGTATTTCAGTCGGTATACAATAGCCCTTTTGTAAAACTGGGCGGGATAATAGTTGGGAAAAACAACTGAAAATATCTGTTCAATTTACAAGATACTTCTTGTTCCGATAGTTGCCAGCCTAATGACATAGTATTCCGAATCGTCTAAAATTAAATTTCTACCCGATAAATTAAAGGATGCGACCATAGAAGAACCAAAATTGTACGGAATGATAGTTTCAGTTTTGATACGACTTTGTAGTTTCATGAATGTTGGTTAACAATAAACAGCTCTTAAAAATGTATAGTATTGGGTTTAGTTATCTGTTAGGGTTACATAAAAAGTTTGGGTTCCGTTTGATTCCCTGGTTATAGTGATATGTGTATAATAAATACTTGATCCTGACCTCAAGTCACATTCTGCGTTAAAGTATCCAGGTTTTATAATCGTAGTGACCTTAGTTATTAATTGAAAATTTCTAAGCTTGTTATGTCTTTTTTAGATCAATTTTGCTATGCAAACAAACTCCCTCACTAGCTAATTTAAAATTATTTTTATTTAGATACTTAAGTATGCTTTAAATGATATCGAAAACATTCCAATAACATATACAAATTGAAAATGAACGCATTGTGTTTCAATCGAAAACGTGATCCTCTATGGCATTGCAATTAAAAATAGTAAAAACAAAAACATTTTTTACAATTAACTAATTAAAGTTGTTGATCGCATTGGCATGACTAAAAATAGTTAAAAACAAATCGAACAAGAAAGTAAAGACGTTGTTAATTATTGTTATTTTGCCAAGGCACTCCAATAAGATAATTGAAAATGTTTCATATATACTATATATATGTATATGTATGTATTTATTGTAATTGTAATTCTTAAACATTTGTTAAACCTAATTGTTAAACTGTGCCGTTTTTATTAATGTTGCTAAATAGGAAAAAGCACACACAACCTAAACCAAAAACCCACAATTTATCATATTAGATTCAATATACTAAATTATATGTATGTACGTATGAAAATATGAAACAATTCTAAACTTAAAAAAATAAATAAATTGAAATACAAGTTATATTGTAATTAAACAACTTTATGACGAATATATGAAGAAACAAAAACAGTCTCTCGAACTCAACAAATTAGAAATAAATTGTTCATCAAAATATTTCTATGAGATCGATAGATTCTACTTAGTCTACCCAATAAAACTATAAAATAAAGCTAATAACTAATATCTTTAGTTCACCAATTTGAAGATGTGTAACCCACACTTTTGCCATTTAAAATGTGCAAAATAATTTGTGTAAGAGAATCTCCAACGAAGTTCCTACACGGCCACGTTCAAGCTGCTAAAGGAAGCAAAGCGGGGCAGAAAGTACAAATAAAGGCTCTCCAGGTGAACGGACATAACGCCAAAATGGTGTCGGCCACGCAATTCAGGATCTTTGTCTACCAATCACTCAAACTGGCTCTCGCCGAAGAGCCATTGCTGTTAGGTGGCTAGATCTGAGCATTAAGTACCGGGTAAGTGATTATATGTCAGGTAACCACAGTGACCGTCGACGGATTTTTGACTCATCAACTTAAGTGGGGGGAAAATCAAAAAATAAAACAAACAAAGTATGTCCGACCCCATAAAATATTAATATTGTTAATTCATCTCGTCATACTAGACGAATCGATATACCATGTCCGTCTGCCTGTCTTCTAATATCCAGGCAACACGAGTTTACTGTCCATACTATCCACACACTTTACCTTAGTAAACGTGTAATATAAATTTATCTACTTTTGTTTTTAAATTCTAATAAAATTACTTGTATTTTTAGCACGATTAATTGCTCAATGTATTTCCAAGAATCGTATCAGCAATAATGAATAAACATTTTTCTTGTGATGTTTTTTCAAGTGCTTTTTATTTTGCAATGCATTTCTAGAATTCTATCAGCGATAATAAATAATTATGATGCATAAATTGTTGTACCCTGTACAAAAAGAGTAATACTAGTTTTGTGCGAACGTATGTAACACGCAGAAGGAGGCGTGGCATACCCCACAAAGTATATATATTCTTGATCAGGGTGACCAGCTGAGTCGATATAGCCATGTCCGTCTGTCCGTCCGTCTGTATGAGCGCAAGGATCTCAGAAGGTACAAGAGCTAGAATAACCAAACTAGGTATCCAGATTTTATAAGCCCTAGGCAGGTCAAGTTTATTTTTTTATTCTGATTAACTCTTTCATTTGGCTTCATAATTGTTATTCTTATGCACGATATTGTTTTGCCGATTGGCATGTTTTTTACTATCAAAATTCATAGAATTCAATTGTTGACTTTTCAACAATCTTTTAAAATTACAAAATTTTCCTGAATTTTCCCGAACGCGGCTGCCTCAGTAGAGATATGTCAAAAAAGCAAGCGCCGGGGAGATGCTCGCCAAAATGTCGGGGGCAGTGCAGTCTAGCTAAGGATGTCCTTGAGCTGAAGGGTGAGCAAATTGCACATGCCAATATCCATTTGAAAAGTTGACATAAATGCCGCTACTGCAGAGCTAGTTTTGGCGCAAAACAAAAGGCTGAACAAACTGATTAAGCAGGTGGAGCAAGGCTGCGAAGTTGTTGAGGAGCCAAAAGAGAGCACCGTTTCTTGCAGGAATCCCTACTTAAAGTGTCTCAATCCGGATCGTTTGCATCACTTGGGCTTGGACACAAAGACGACGGATTTCCGTAAGACCTTTGGCGACGTGCGTGTAAGTTTTAAAAGCTACCCCACTGCCTAATAATCACGTAATAATTGTT
Source organism: Scaptodrosophila lebanonensis (assembly GCF_003285725.1). Classification (NCBI taxonomy): domain Eukaryota; kingdom Metazoa; phylum Arthropoda; class Insecta; order Diptera; family Drosophilidae; genus Scaptodrosophila; species Scaptodrosophila lebanonensis. The sequence continues at coordinate 5,706,854 of NW_022060558.1, forward strand.
TTTCCTACAACCTAGTTTGTTTTTCTAGGTGGTACGCCGAAGCGCATGGAAAAGTTCGCTTACTTCATTATGAATGCTATTGGCCTCAGACTGCACTCGGGTGCCAAGCTAAAGGATCTGGCCGAGGAAGGAAATCGCTATTCTATGTTTAAAGTGGGTCCCGTCCTATGCGCCAGTCATGGCATGGGCGGGCCCTCGATTAGCATTCTTCTGCACGAGTTGATCAAAATGATGTGTCATGCCAAGTGCCAGGACCCGGTATTCTTTCGTCTGGGGACATGCGGAGGTATAGGCGTCGAACCAGGAACTGTGATTATCTCCACGGAGGCACTAGATGGACAGATGCGCAATTTCCACGAAGTCGTTGTGCATGGCAAGGTCGATTTGCGCCCCACCAAACTAAATTTAGAACTTGCGCAGGAATTAAAAGACTTATCGAACCCCTGCGAGGATGGGTACGACACTATCACTGGCACCACACTGAGCACAAACGATTTCTACGAGGGCCAGTCTCGATTGGATGGGGCGTTTTGTGAATATACACCAGAGTCCAAAAGCAACTTTCTGAAATGCCTTAGTCAGAAAGGAATTGTCAACATGGAAATGGAAAGCAGTGTGTTTGCCAGTATGACCAATCAGGCAAATATCCGTGCTGCTGTTGTTTGTGTGGCCATAGTAAATCGTTTAAATGGTGATCAGGTGAGTGTAATTAATCGGTACCTGAAAGCAGATGACTGAAAACAGATCACTACTCTGTAGATCACAACACCACACGAGACTCTGAAGGAGTTTGACACTCGACCGCAGGAGCTTGTGGCACGCTACGTTCGAAAGATTCTTTACGGCGGTGATGAAGAGGAAGACGCTGATGAAGAAGAGGAGGAAGAGGGAAAAGATGAAGGAAAAGACTGTCCTGAAGAGGTTAGATAGTTGGTTTATTTTAAAGATGTCTTAGTTTTTCGGCTTCAAAATTAAATGTATGCAAAATAGTACCAAACTTGTTATAAATGTTTAACATACTCGTACATACATACTTGCATTTACTTACAATACACAACTAACACGCAAATAGGAATCTGGTGACTCCTTAAACTGAACACTAAGCAAATTCATCATATTTCGCGCGAATTCCAGAAAAAATAACAAAGAAACACAGCAAATCGTAAGTCTTGTATATAAGACATTACAACAACAATACAAAAACGATTGAGCACTCACATACATACATATGTATGTATGTATGCAAATGCAATCTGAGCTTATCACAATAATAAAGAACGAAAACACAAGACTGAAAATCAGCATTTTTCCACTGGCCTTTGGTTGCGGACAGCAATGCATCCGAGTTGGATAAGTCGTTAATTAATTTGCAGAACAGTTTTGAATTTCGTCCTCCGAATCCGGTCCTCTAGAATAAACAAGAAAAGAATGCTAAAGTCGAGCAAGCTCAACTCTTAAATACCCTGTACCTCCCACCAAAAAGAAAACAAGATAGAACGCTACAGTCGAGTAAGCCCGACAGTAAAATACCCTGTACTCTCCACAAAAAAGAAAAATTAAAAACAAAATATTAAAAAAAGAATATTAATATTAAGAAAATGTATTTAATACATACATAGAATACATGTTTATGTACAGTTTTACATTTACATCACGTGTCTATGTGTATTTATATGCGTGTATGTATGCAGCACAAAGTTGAACCAAAGCAGCAACAACAACAGATGCGGGCAGCGCTGCAAGCAGAGCATGAGCAGCGATTTTATTTATGGCTATAACTTTCTTCAGAATTGACCTATCATGATGGAATTCGGCATACGGACACATAATCCCTGGCTGAATGTAATTACCAAATTTGAAATTCCAAGAACTACGGGAGTTACGTAAATCACTAATAGCGGGGGAGTGGGGGGTATATCGGAATAAAAAAACAAACTTCACCTGCCTAGGACTTGGGGGAACCTGGATACCAAGTTTGGTAATTCTAGCTCTTGTACCTTCTGAGATCCTTGCGCTGCTCAATAATTTATATACTTTGTGGGGTCTGCCACGCCTCCTTCTGCGTATTACAAACATTCGCACAAAACTAGGAGAGCATTTCACCCTTTGGGTACATACTATAAATATTATTTTAAAACTATTTTATTTAATTTCATTTATGTTCTTGGTAAAAACGTCAGTTGACAAATTAGCCGATATTTTATATGATATTTTCATGCACATTTTAGAATATTGTAAAATTTGTTAAACTGCTGTAATTAAATAAATAAAAATACATACATATATGTTTAAATGTATGCACATCTTTTGATAATTCAACAAATATTGTTTTTTTTTTAATTCGCCGCTCAAATTTGTTACCGATCTAATATTGTATATGAGCAAACATATTAAATGGGCAAAATTTGACCTTCAAATGCTCAAAAAAATCACCAAGTTGAATCACGAAGGCGTTGTACAACGAGGGGTGTTCCATTTCAAATATATTTATCGTTTAAAATTCGTTGTTTTGCTCGTTTTTATACCCTGTACCCGTAGGGTAAAAAGGGTATATTAGGTTTGTGCAAAGTATGTAACATGAAGAAGGAAGCATCTCCGACCCCATAAAGTATATATATTCTGAATCAGCATGACGAGAGAAATCGATCTAGACATGTCCGTCCGTCCGTCTGTCCGTCTGTCCGTCTGGATGAACGCGAGGATCTCAGAAACTATAAAAGCTAGAATAACCAAAGTTGGCATCCAGATTCTCCTAGGTCCAAGAAAGGACGAGTTTATTTTATTTTTTGGAATTTTCCCCCCCTTCCCCCGCTACAGAATTTCGTCAATAGCGTCCACATTTCAAATGCTACCTAAACCAAACTTTGCACACATAATTTATATATAATTGTCTACTGTTGTTCAAAATTTTATTCAATTCGGTCAATTCTAAGAAAAGTTATTAGCGAAACAAATTCTCGCCAGTACAACCCCCACAAACTGCAGCAACAAGTTCGCTCTTCTTCTTCCTCTTTTTGCTGCTACTATGGGCGCATATAACTCAGTGACGGAAGTTTACCTGGGTACAGGGTATTACACTGTCGGGCTTGCTCGACTGTAGCGTTCTCACTTGTTAGTTTTAGGTTAAGTCTACTGATAATTTAATTAAGTTTAAAGTGAAATTTGTTTTATGAAATTCCTCAGGCGTCCATAACAGCCGACAGAATGAGTAGTGTGGAAAAAAAAATTGATTATTGGTCTGCGCACCCCTGTCGCGGTCGATTCTGAAATTTCAGGGACGCTAAACCCAGTATTTTGAACCAATTTTCACACATGCCTTTGTCCATTATTATGAATTCAACGGAATCATGAAGTAAACACACGAATACTATATTCTTCTGAAATTTATAAACAAAACAATTTTAAGCTAGCACAGCACCCCATAAAAATTCTGCAATATCTTTGTTATACTCTGCACCTGAAAGGTAAAAAAAAGAGTATTCTTAGCAATAGGTTTGCACGAAGTGAAACATGTAATACCCAGCAAGAGGCTTGCCAGACATCACAATATGTATACATATATTTTGCATCAACTTGTATTTTTCATTTATTAAAATTAAGCTTTTTTTATTCTAAACATAGAGTAGTGTAAAGTCGGTACACTTATTTTTATAGCCTGTACCCAAAGGGTGAAAGGCTATACTAGTTTTGTGCGCATGTATGTAACACACAGAAGGAGGCGTGGCAGACCCCACAAAGTATATATATTCTTGATCAGGATGAGAAGACGAGTCGATATAGCGCAAGGATCTCAGTAAGTACAAGAGCTAGGATAACCAAAATAGGCAGAACGAGTTTGTTTATTTTTTCTGATACAGCCCCCACTCCCCCGCAATTCGTATTTTTTCTTATAACTTCCGTAATTCTCGGAATTTTTAAATCAATTTTGGTAAGTACATCCAGTTAGTACTAATGTGTCCGTGTGCCAAATTTCATCATGATAGGTCAATTCTGAAGAAAGTTATAGCCATAAGTAAAATCGCTGCTCTTGCGCTGCCTGCAGCTCTGTCGGCAGCGCTGCCCGCAGCTGTTGTTGTTGTTGCAGCTTTGGTTTAACTTTGTGCTGCATACATACACGCATAGGTACGTGATGTAAATATATGCTGTTAAAAATGAACATAAACATGTATTCTAATTTAATTTAATTAATTAATTTTAATTAATTAATTCATTCATTTTTTTAATAATTTAATTTTTTTTAATTTTTGTTTTTTGTGGAGAGTACAGGGTATTTTACTGTCGGGCTTGCTCGACTGTAGCGTTCTCTCTTGTTTCATGTACATTGTATAGAACTCGGACATTAGAATCTTTTCCCATAGATTAAACCCTGGGCCCGCCCATGCATGTGCTTAAAATGAGTGTCTTGCGATACTGACTTCTTATGTATGTTTAGTCGGCGCGCTCGATGCCCGTGATCAGTTGACATTTATGTCGCACACCGAACGTTTCATTTCCAGAGCCGGTATTTACTGATTTTGAAAGCCCAGCGATTAACAAAGAATACGCTCAGTTGTTAATTTTCTTTTAAACGATAGGTAAGTTTTAAGTTTGCAACAGACCTTCAATATGGAATGCAATACAATCGAAATCGTCTATAACAACAAATCTGTTAGAACGACGAAATTCGGAGTTGGTTTGCAATGCCACACCTCTTAAATTAAATTATAATTAAATTTCTTTTAACGACATCGCTGAATATTGCTTACAACCCAGCCCAAAATTGCGAAAAACAAAACGTTTGTTATCAGTGAACCAAGAAACCACAAAAAATGAAATGAATTGAAACAAAAGACCGTACAAGTATATGTAGAGCACATTTTATTTGTGCCCAACAGCAGAAGTTTTGTACTTTCCCCTTAAATGTGTAATTGTGCTGTTTATAGTCGGAAGTGCTTTGCACTTTGAACTATTACTTACTATTTCGCGAACTTCGTTTAAAAGTTGTTTTTCAGTATCTTTCATAAATAAATATAGATAACTTGATCCTATTATGATTATCAAATAAAAATGTTAACAATTTTTTTTTTTGACTTCTTATTAAAAATTCAAAAATTCTGTGTGTATTTTGTCGATCCCTTTAATGTTTTTATAACCGATTTTGACTGCAATATTGTAACAATGTAATGTTATGTAACTCACAGTCATGAATTTAATAAAAATCGCCGATGCTGAAATTATTATTTGTTTATTTAAACGCCCGCATTAAGAACAAACGTGTGCAGAAATTGAAAATTGAAATTGAATAGATTATGTTGATTTGTTATCGCATTGACGAACCCAAACCACTTTCTGAGTGTTTCAATCACTTCTCCTCCCATAGTTATGTTAAAATACTATACGTAGCTAAAACGTGCTTCTTATACTCTGTACATAAAATGTACAGAATATGCGTTATGTGCAAGTTTGTTTTATTTTTTGGATATTTCCCCCCACTTCCCCCCTAGGGTGGTTTTACCGATTTTCCATTCGTATAATCGCCTATATCTCGGAGACTATAGGACCTGGGGACACCAAATTTTAGTCCAAGATGCCTTATGTGAATACGCAGAAATTGTGTATTTTGGAAGATTTTTTTTAATTCTCTTACCTTTTTCAATTTCTATTATTATTCTAAGCATATGTACAGAGTATTTCAAAGTCGGGACACCCGACTTTAGTTTTTTTACTTGTTAATCAAAGATAAGATAGTACGGAAATATTAAGGTATATATTATACATATGTATGTACAGCGTGAGTGGACCTTGACAACGGAGAAATAAACTTTTGTTGTAGGACATAGTTAACGGTATACTTTACGTAACGACAACTCTTTCCAACTCGTTTCCTTTTGGTTTGGTGCTTACATTTATTATTCCCTCATCAAATCCACGCTTCCACTTATTAATCGCAGAATATTAACTTCAGTGAAGACTATTTCAGATTTACAGATCCCTAAAAGATTTCGGTATTTCTGTTATAAGCGCGAAGTACGAAGAAGTAAAAAATAGCAAAATGCACCTTGACAATAAGTTTTGTTTGAAAAGGAAAAAAATGTGACCTGAACCAAGTCTTTTTAAAGACGTATGTACGTTTATATCTATAATAAAGAATTCCATACTTTACTTTAAAATACGAAATATTTAGATGTGTACTTCAAATCAAGAATTTTAATTTGTAGCCGGTGGTACTCGATTTTAGTTTGAGTGTAGATTTATATGAAAAGACTCGACTTGTATGTATGTATGGGACAAGCGGCATTAGTGCATTTATTGTTTCACATTGTGCTCGATTGGACAGCTCATTTTTAGAGATTATATTTATCAATAAGTAACAAAGTAAGAGCAAAAGAGAATGTTGGAGATAAGACTCTTCTCTTTCATAATTAGTAAAATCCATATAATGGTTTTATAACGACATTTCTCATGTCTCGACAGTTGAAAAAAGGGTGTGTGCTTTGGACCACACGTTTTAGAAGTACATACATATGTATGTATGTATACATATTTAATCACATTTATAATAAAACAAGAGAGAACGCTACAGTCGAGCAAGCCCGACAGTGTAATACCCTGTACCCAGGTAAACTTCCGTCACTGAGTTATATGCGCCCAAAGCAGCAGCAAAAAGAGGAAGAAGAAGAGCGAACTTGTTGCTGCAGTTTGTGGGGGTTGTACTGGCAAGAATTTGTTTCGCTAATAACTTTTCTTAGAATTGACAGAATTCAATACAATTTTAAAATGTGGAAATGTGGGGGGGAAAATTAAAAAAAAAAAATAAACTCGTCCTTACTCGGACCTAGGAGAATCTGGATGCCAACTTTGGTTATTCTAGCTTTTATAGTTTCTGAGATCCTCGCGTTCATCCAGACGGACGGACATGTCTAGATTGATTTCTCTCGTCATGCTGATCAAGAATATATATACTTTATGGGGTCGGAGATGCTTCCTTCTGCATGTTACATACTTTGCACAAACCTAATATACCCTTTTTACCCTACGGGTACAGGGTATAAAAAAGTGGATCGATTTTACCTCTCTCGGTATTCGAACGGACTTAAAGGGTGTATATTTGCACATTTATAAAGCAATTGCATCTATGTGAGTGTATGTATGTCTATGCGCGTCTAATCGTGTCTGTGTGAGCATGTTTGCAGTCAGTCAAGCACCAGCATCAGCAACAGCTGAGGGCAGCGCTTGGGCAGCAAATATATTTGTGGCTATAACTTCCTGCAAAATCGGTCTATCATAATGAAACTTGGCATACGGACACATAATCACTAACTGGGGGTATTTGCATTCGAAATTTGAGTTCGAAATTCCAAGAATTAGGAGAGCTACGATTTTGGTGGAGAGGGGGGAGAGAAGGGAAATTCCAAAATACACATTTTCTGCGTATTCACATTCACATCACACACAAGGCATCTTGGACTAAATTTAGTGTCCCTAGGTCTTATATTCTCCCATATAAATGCACAGCGTACACACATAAGCCATCTTTGTGCAAAATTGTGTCTCTAGCTCTTATAGTCTCTGAGATCCAGGTGTTCATACGGACGGACAGACAGACAGACAGGGCTAGATCGGCTCGTCTCGTCATGCTGATCAAGAATATATATACTTTGTGGGGTCTGCCACGCCTCCTTCTGCCTGTTACATTTTTCAGCTCCCGCAAACCTAATATACTCTTGTACATTTCATGTACAGAGTATAAAAATATCATCCATCATTAGTTCTTATAATCTGCGATGTTTACTGTCTACATTTACTATGTTTATTTATTATGTATATAGGTCTGATCTGTGGACAAAATGGCCCAATCCGTGGAACTGAAAAACCCCCACCTTAATAAAATGAGCCAGGACTACTTATACCATCTGGCACTGAATGTCCCCAATACCAAGGATACAAGGGACATACAGAAGCGATTTGGGGACGTTAAGGTAGAAACTAGCAGATATTCATCGACTAAGATTAAAAGATTAAACTATATGTTTTTTAAACATCAGTTCATTTGCATGGGCGGCACTGCTTCGCGCATGTTGGAGCTCGCACTTTTTTTGCGCGAATTGCTCGGTGTGAAAGACAACAGCGAACCGGAGGACCTCTGCAGAAGTGGAAATCGGTATGCCGTCTATAAAGTGGGCCCAGTGCTGTGCGCCAGTCATGGCGTCGGTATGTCCACCTTCAGTGTGGTGCTACACGAACTACTCAAGCTCGTGAGGTATGCGAAGTGCCAAGATCCAGTATTTCTTCGCATTGGCACCTGTGGTGGTGTCGGCGTTCCACCGGGGACTGTGGTGGTAACCAAGGAGGCCTACAACGGATATCTGCGCAATGAGCACGAGATTGTGAGTGTTGGTATTAATATTAATTTGCTACAACTATTACTATAACTACAACATTTTTGTGATGACCACGCAGGCTATTCTGGGGGAAAAAGTTGTGCGTCCTGCCAATTTCACTGCAGATGTTGTCAAGGATTTGGTAGCGTGTGGATTGGGGGATAACTTCAAGACAATCGAAGCCAATACAATGGCCACCGAATGCTTTTACGAAGGTAGGCAGTATTTAAACACACATATTAAACATATCATTAAATACTTTGTACTGAATATACTTTCAATTTGAGTGCTATAAATAAGAACTATGAGTACCCAATGTGTATTGCATTGAGGTCTATAGTTTGAACTACTTAACACATGTATACAGTGAAACCTCTCTTGGCCGGACACTCACCGTCGACCAACTTTTGTCCGGCCAAGAGTATATATAGAAATTTTTTCATTTTTATACCCTGTACCCGTAGGGTAAAAAGGGTATATTAGGTTTGTGCAAAGTATGTAACATACAGAAGGAAGCATCTCCGACCCCATAAAGTATATATATTCTTGATCAGCATGACGAGAGAAATCAATCTAGACATGTCCGTCCGTCTGGATGAACGCGAGGATCTCAGAAACTATAAAAGCTAGAATAACCAAAGTTGGCATCCAGATTCTCCTAGGTCCGAGTAAGGACGAGTTTATTTTTTTTTTTTAATTTTCCCCCCCACATTTCCACATTTTAAAATTGTATTGAATTCTGTCAATTCTAAGAAAAGTTATTAGCGAAACAAATTCTTGCCAGTACAACCCCCACAAACTGCAGCAACAAGTTCGCTCTTCTTCTTCCTCTTTTTGCTGCTGCTTTGGGCGCATATAACTCAGTGACGGAAGTTTACCTGGGTACAGGGTATTACACTGTCGGGCTTGCTCGACTGTAGCGTTCTCTCTTGTTTTGCTTATTTTAATTGTTTTTCTATTAAGGCGATTAAAATAAATTGACTTTAATCACTATAAAAATACGTTAGAATTTTGTAAATACTTACATATAACAATCACTTATAAAAATGAAGAGTCAAATTCATTTAATAATTTTACGTTTATATACATTTATGTACATATGTATATACATAAACCCACAACTATATTTTGAACCCTGTTGAAAATTTTTTCCTTAAAAACCAATTTATGAGTAAATGTGCGCCATTTATCGCTTCTTCTTTTTATCCCTAAACTCAACGGTGCACTTAGGGGATAGGAATTTTCATCAAAAGAAGTGAATGAAGTGACTTTAGTGACATTGTCAAGCTAGAAATTTTTAGGAGTCCTCGTAGAAGTATATGCATATTTGGAATTAATGCCTTTGAATTTGGTCAATGTTTGGCATTGAAAGAACTAAGTTTAGTTTCTTTAATTATTTTACACATATGTACAGAGTTTTTTTAAATCTTTAAGATAAAACGTTCATCTTAAGAATCGAATTAAATGGCTTTCCTCAATATCACTGTCGGACTTGTTCGACTGTAGCGTTCTCTCTTGTAATAATATATGTATGTATTTATTATATATATATATAATCCATAGGACAGGGACGCACCGATGGCGCCGTCTGCAATTACAGTGAAGAGGATAAAATGCAGTTTTTAAGAAAATGTCATGATGAGAAGGGGATACGCAACATAGAAATGGAGGCCACTATGTTCTCTTCATTGACCAATCTGTGCAATGTCAAGGCTGGCGATATTTGCGTAACCCTCATCGATCGTTTGAAGGGTGATCAGGTAAAGTATTTAATAAGTTTTTTCAACTTTTAAGATATTTTATACCATAAGAATTCCCTATCATTCAGGTCGAAATTTCCATGGAGACTAAAAGCGAGTACGAGCATCGCCCATTCATTATTGTGGGTCGCTACATCCAGAAGATTTTGGCATCTACCACTTGAATATTTGAAAACGGAAAACACGATAATTTATAATTTAAAAAAATGGCGGAGTTTCCGAATATGAAAGAGTGACCTATTACTCATGCATTTATGAGTATGTCCATACGTACATAATCCTCCACGCAAAACTTTACGTTCAGATCAAAAAAAAAAATTTCAACTTTAACTCTAGATACATATATTAAGAGATATTATACCATATAATATAATATAAAACTTCATTTTTAATTTCATTCATAAGAATTTGATCTACAAAAGTCTGCATACAAATGGTACTTAAAACAAAAAAAAATAGTAGATCTGATTTGTAGTAGCTTGTTGGGTATCCCTTTCTTTTAAGCGCCAATGCCAGACGTCTACGCATTGTTTTCAAGGTAATGCTGTATTAACGGATCCTGAGCAAGTCCCACAAATGTTGGACATAATTGATGTCTGTAGATTTTTAAGATTTACTACGCCCACAAAATACAGCATCAAGTTCACTCTTTTTCTTCTTCTTTTTCCGCATATAACACACTACCAAAAGTTTGTATGGCTGCAGGGTACTTCACTGTCGGGCTTGCCACACTATAGCGTTCTCTCTCAGTCCTTTCGGCGATAGAGCTAACTTTAAAGGATCCTAATATTGTAAGTCTATTCCCTGAAACCAAGACAGGCGTACGCCAGAGATATACATACAAGTATATTTGTTTTCGACCACTTCTGTCTCATTTAATTTTTTAAGAATATATATGTATAATATACATTGTATATACATAGTTTGATATACTTCGATGTTGGATTTTTCAGGCACCTTAAAAACAAATACTTGGCCAGACAAAATCTTCTGTAAAAATAATATACTAGTATTTTTGTATTCGTATGCACACTTGCCAGATACATTATTTAAAACTGGTAGTACAATATCTTTAAATTCACACATACATACATATTAATGCATGTGCGATGATTAAACAAACAAACAAAAATATTGAGTTTAAATTAGATTTCCTGTATGAGCAACTTGTTATTGTCTTTGGACTGGGCGCTAGTGGGTAGATGGATTATAGGCATGGCCGCCTCCTTGGGCAGCTCCCGTGATGGCTGCTGAGCCGATGGACCTTTAAGTTTTCCCAGGGCCTCGGCAGCGCTAACTAATTTGCTTTTCACCACACGATTCGGTTTAACAAGATCGGCCAGATCGTAGTCCTTGGTAGGCGCAGCCTTGGGCGTCGACTCTGGTTTTTGCTTTTGTTTTGGAGCTGGCTCTGCTGGCGCTGAGTTAACCTTCACATGTTCCTTCTCAGAGGGTGAACTATGTTCCTCTATGGTTAGGCGGGTAGCATGTGCCGGAGCCAGCTCGCCAAACTGATTGTGAAGCTGTTCAATAGCCTTTAAGGCGTTCTTGTTGTCTGGCTCTATTTGCAACACTTTCTGATATAGATCGTAAGACTACGGAGAAGAAAGATACATTTAAACTGGATAAAGTTGGTATACGATTATTTGTCGCTTTTACTGACTTCGCGTCGACGTCCTTGGGCGTAGTTGGCATCAGCCAGTCGCAGACGTGCCTTAATATTGTCCGGCTCCAGTTTCAAACATGCTTCACAATCTTCAATAGCCGCTACATAATTTTTCAGCTTCATGTCTGGAGAAAAGTGAAAGCCATGAAGCGCTCTAAATTAATATGCTATGCCAGAATTACATATTTTAAAAAAATACTATATGCGCCTAACCGAATGTACCAAGCAACTTAAAAAGGTTAATTTCATTTTCAATAACTGGAGAAAGTCCGCACCACCATCAACCAGAGAAATCGGCAACGCAATAATTAAGCTGAAGCACAACAGCTGGAGAAGACGGCATTCCAGCCGAACTCCTCCAAGTTGACACCCAGCCGATGGCGGAAACATTGCATCCGCACTTCGCTGGCATATGGGAGAGCGAACAGATTCCAACTACCTGGAAAAGCGGAATCATTGTAAAACTAGCCAAGCCAAGGGAGACTTTGGCGACTGCAACAATTGGAGAGGAATCACACTGCTGAATACGAGCTATAAAGTTCTAGCCACACTACTGAACGAGCGTCTTTAGGAAAAAATTGAGCTATCAATACGTGATGAACAGGCAGGATTCAGACTACACAGGAGTTGCGTAGACCAGGCAAACACACTACGCATAATTACCGAACAAGCTGTGGAAAGGCGGGCCCCGCTGTACCTGCTGTTCATCGATTTGAAGAAGGCCTTCGACTCAGTGGAAAGAGCGGCAATTCTTGTATGGGGCGCACTAGCAAGGAGAGGAGTACCGACCAAAATTATCGCCATAATTAAAGCGATGTATGATGATGCCAACCTGGTGGTCCTGCACAATGGAAATTAATAAGCAAACAAATACAAAAACAAGTACACCTTTCCAGACAAACACAGGAGTCAAGCAAGGCTGCCCTCTATCGCCACTGCTCTTCAACATCGTGGTAGACGAATTCATGAGGGAAATATGCAAGTCCAAGCGTGGCATCACGTGGAACTTCAACAGACATCTTGAAGACAGGCTCTGTGATATCCAATCCAAAGCTGAAGACCTCGTGGAGTTAGCCAGTCGAGACAAAAACAAAAGCGATGCGCTTCAATCACGCCAGCCACGGAAATGTCAACATACGTGGGTACCCAATCGAGTTTGTCGATAACTTCCCATACCTCGGCACCATTATCTCCAACAATGGTGGCATGAACGAAGATGTATCGAGCCGTCTTACCAAAGCCCGAGCAACATTCGGAAGACTGTATCGCATATGGAGAAGCGGACAGTTGAGCAGAAAAACCAAACTCCGAATTTTCAATGCCTGCGTGAAATCCACACTACTGTATGGGAGCGAGACATGGTTGACCACACAAAGAATGATCCAACAGCTGCAGGCATTTATAAACAAATGCCTCAGAATTATATGCGGGATATTCTGGCCGAACAGAATATCAAACGCAGACCTGTGAAGCATGACTGGTGAGTCACCAATCCACCTCCAGATAAGGAATAGGAAATGGATGTGGATTGGCCACGCACTGCGGAAGGACCAACACAGCATTGTAAGGATGGCGCTAGACTGGACATCACATGGGACACAGCTAGACAGACGGCCAGAAATAGAATTCGATGGAAAGCGCTTGTATAAGCCCTAAGCTCCCAAGTCGATTAGAAAGGAATTATAAAAAAAAAAAAAAATGGAGAAAGTAAATCCCTAAAGTATATTCCAAAATAGCAAACCAGCATGACGACTATTCCGGGAAACTTACGTGATATCGCGCGATTATTATACGCACGAGCAGCATGTGGCGGATCGTATGCGATAGCCCGACCATATTCCGCAATGGCGCAATCGTAATCCCTGGATCGGAAACATTCATTGCCGCACATTCGAAACCTTAAAAGAATTGTCTCTAGAGCAGTACCTGGTGGGGATACGACTAAATTTCACAACTTACCTTTCCGCATACTCTTCGCGCTCCAAGGGGCTTAGCTTTTTTATCAAATTGTTGCGCAAATCATCGACACCATCTTTGCAGATTTTAATATGCGCCTTTTCTTCTTGCGAACGATGTTTGCGCTCCACTTGCTCTTTATTGCGTTCCTCCTCAAGATCCATGCGCAGCAGCTCCACATCGGCATCGTACTTGTCCCATTTACTGTAGTCCGTGGATTTGATGCGTTGTTCGGTTGTCTTCGGCTTTTCTTGTTGCGGAGTCACATTTTTGACCGGCTCCTTCTTTTCCGTGTCTATTTTTGCAGGCTTCCGCATGGGGAGCAGTCCGGCTGTGGAGCTACAGACATCTTCCTTTAGCTCTGCCATGGCATTATCCTTGGTCTTGATGCTCTCCGTCCAGTCCTGCAAGCAAGGTGCAATAATAATATTAAGTTCCTTAACCCCGATAAATTTTACTTGCATAGATGGGCTTCAACTCTTGCGCGTCTAGAGCTTTGTCGCTGTGGCGTATGTTCTCTTCGAAGCGAAACAGTTTGCTGTTTGGATTCAACTCCTTGAGCTTCTCTTCGGCGCAACGCGTCAGGTCCGGAAAATGTCCTTCTTCTCCAGAACGTAGAATTTGTACGATCTTTTCCAATTCGCGAGCATTCTGACAGGTTTCAATGTAACCAAAGTCGAGGTGACTCAAAGGTATCTGATATTTCTCCAAAAGTGTTTTTTTGCCGTCTTGCATTTCGTTTCTTGCTATGCCCAATACAAATATACGTGAATATTTTACGAAAGCCGCTTGAAAATCGTTGTTTTGTTTTCTTGCCGGTATTGATCAAACAGGAACTATTATTGACATATGCTTCTAAGCAACCGAGTTCCGATTAGTTCGATAATATAATAAATTTAAGATTAAAATATTGGAATAATACCTTGTAATATTTCAATATGTATTTTATTAGTATTTATTTATTTATTTATTTTTATTTTTTTATACCCTGTACCCAAAGGGTACAAGGGTATATTAGTTTTGTGCGAGTGCACATGGAACACACAGAAGGAGGCTTGGTAGACCCCACAAAGTATATATATTCTTGATCAGCATTACAGGCCGAGTCGATATAGCCATGTCCGTCTGTCCGTCTGTCTGTCCGTCTGTCTGTCCGTCTGTCTGTCCGTCTGTCTGTCCGTCTGTCTGTCTGTATGAACGCAAGGATCTCAGAAAGTATAAGAGCTAGAATAACCAAACTTGGTATACAGATTCTCCTGAGACCGAGAAAGGACGAGTTTATTCATTTTTTCTGATCCACCCCCCCACTCCCCCCTTATGAACGATTTTTTATAACTCCCGTAATTCTTGGAATTTTGAACTAAAATTTGGTAGTCACGTTAGGTTAGTGATTATATATCCGTATACCAAGTTTCATTATGATAGAATTATCGGAAAGTTATAGCCATATAACCAGGCCCAATGCACACATACATACATATGTACAAGTACACAAACACGCATAAGGCACGATTCTGATGTAAATGTAAATGTATGTATGCATGCATGGAATATTTTATATTTAATTAGTTAATATTTAGTTAATTAATTAAATTAATTTAGTTAATTAATTAAATTAAATTAATTAATTAATTTTAATTAATTTTTTGTGGGGTGGTACAGGGTATTTAAGAGTTGAGCCTGCTCGACTTTAGCATTCCTTTCTTGTTTTTTTTGGGTTTAAGTTACCACGATGCCCTTGGGTATTGTGGTAGTATTTATTTGTTATACTCTGTACATGAAATGTACAGAAGTATATTAGGTTTGCGGGAGCTGAAAAATGTAACAGGCAGAAGGAGGCGTGGCAAACCCCATAAAATATATATATTCTTGATCAGCATGACGAGACGAGTCGATCTAGCCCTGTCTGTCTGTCTGTCCGTCTGTCCGTCCGTATGAACACCTGGATCTCAGAGACTATAAGAGATAGAGACACCAAATTTTGCACAAAGATGCCTTATGTGTGTATTCTATACGAGTTTGTTTTATTTTTTTGATTTTCACCCCCACTTCCCCCCTATGGGGATTTTCCCGATTTTCCATTCGTATAATCGCCTATATCTCGAAGACTATAAGACCTAGGAACACCAAATTTTAGTCCCAGATGCCTTATGTGAACATGCAGAAAATGTATATTTTGGAATTTCCCTCCCTCCCCCCTCTACCACGCAAATCGTAACTCCCGTAATTCTTAGAATTTTGAACTAATTT
The DNA here is from genome assembly GCF_003285725.1 of Scaptodrosophila lebanonensis. NCBI lineage: Eukaryota > Metazoa > Arthropoda > Insecta > Diptera > Drosophilidae > Scaptodrosophila > Scaptodrosophila lebanonensis. The sequence goes on from NW_022060558.1 coordinate 5,722,846, forward strand.
TGGAAATACCCCCAGTTGGTTATTATGTGTCCGTATTCCAAGTTTCACCATGATAGACCGATTTAACGAGAAGTTATAGCCATAAATATATTTGCTGCTGCAGCGCTGCTCAAGCGCTGCCCGCGGCTGTTGTTGATGCTGGTGCTTTGGTTGACTGCACACATGTTTACACAGACACGAATATATATGCATAGGCATACATACACTCACACAGACGCAATTGCTGTGTAAATGTGCAATTTTAAACCCTTTACGTGAGTTCAAATACCGAGAGAGGTAAAATCGAACAAATTTTTTTTTTTATTTTCTTAATTTTTTTATTTTCTATAATTATTGTAAACATATGTACAGAGTATTTCAAAGTCGGGACACCTGACTTTAGCTTTTTTACTTGTTTTTTTTTATTTCAGGTAAATATTTAGGAATTCATATTTACTGTTTTCTAAAAAGGCCAGCAAATAGTTATTTAGGTGAAACACACTGAAAAATTTGAACAAATTTAATCGCTTTTCCTTTACTATGAGGTTATTTAATAATACAAGACTTTGTTGTCTTATTGATGATGAGTTACTTGAAAAATAGCAAAAACTTCAAAGGTATTTTAGACTAGACCTTTTTCGCTCAAGCACTATGACTTAACAAGATAGAACGCTACAGCCGAGAAAGCCCGACAGTAAAATAGCCTGTACTCTCCACAAAAAGAAAAATTAAAAAAAAAAAATTTTTTAAAAAATTAAATTAAAAAAAAAATGAATGAATTAATTTATTAATTAAATTAAATTAGAATACATGTTTATGATCAGTTTTAACAGCATACATTTACATCACGTACCTATGCGTGTTTATATGCGTGTATGTACGCAGCACAAAGTTGAACCAAAGCAGCAACAACAACAACAGCTGCGGGCAGCGCTGCCGACAGAGTTGCAGGCAGCGCATGAGCTGCGATTTTACTTATGGCTATAACTTTCTTCAGAATTGACCTATCATGATGAAATTTGGCACACGGACACATTAGTACCAACTGGATGTACCTACCAAAATTTATTTCAAAATTCCGAGAATTACGGAAGTTATAAGAAAAAACACGAATTGCGGGGGAGTGGGGGGTGCATCGAAAAAAAACTCAAACTCGTACTTTCTCGGTCTTAGGAGAATATGGAAACCAAGTTTGGTTATTCTAGCTCTTATACTTTCTGAGATCCTTGCGCTCATACGGACAGACGGACAGACAGACGGACGGACAGACGGACGGACGGACAAGGCTATATCCACTCGGCTTCTCATCCTGATCAAGAATATATATACTTTTTGGGTACAGGCTATAAAAAGTATTGTAGATTGACATTTAAGAATTGTATGTTTTGGTTGTCTTAGGTGGTATTTGTTTAGTTTCTTTTAAGCTATTTTTGTTCGAAATTTAGCTTTTGCGAATCAAAACAAGTAAAAAAGCTAAAGTCGGGTGTCCCGACTTTGAAATAATCTGTACATATGTTTACAATAATTATAGAAAATAAAAAAATTAAGAAAATAAAAAAAAATTCAATGATCGATTTTACCTTTCTCGGTATTTGAACTCACGTAAAGGGTTTATAATTGCACATTTACATAGCAATTGCGTCTGTGTGAGTGTATGTATGCCTATGCGCATCTATTCGTGTCTGTGTAAGCATTTTCGCAGTCAACCAAACAGCAACATCAACAGCGCTTGAGCAGCGCTGCAGCAGCAAATATATTTATGGCTATAACTTCTTGGTAAATCGGTCTATCATAGTGCAACTTGGCATACGGACACATAATTACTAACTGGAGGTATTTGCAAAATTTTAGTTCGAAATTCCAAGAATTACGGGAGTTAGAGAAAATTTGTGGGGGAGAGGGGGGAGGGAGGGAAATTCCAAAATATACATTTTCTGCGTATTCACACAAGGCACCTTGGACTAAAATTTGGTGTTCCTAGGTCTTATGGTCTCCGAGATATAGGTGATTATACGCATGGAAAATTGGGAAAACCCCCATGGGGGGAAGTGGGGGGAAAATCAAAAAAATAAAACAAACTCGTATAGAATACACACATAACGCATCTTTGTGGAAAATTTGGTGTCTCTATCTCTTACAGTATGTAAAATGTATTATTTAAAAAATATTACTTCAGCAAAAATAAGTAACTCTCTAAAAAAAAATTACTTTCGCCCAACGTGGGGCTCGAACCCACGACCCTGAGATTAAGAGTCTCATGCTCTACCGACTGAGCTAGCCGGGCACATGCGAGAACTTTGCAAATACACCAATTCGTTATTTAACGCTAAGAATTAAGTGAACAAGAACACTAGTATTGTGCCGTCAAAGTTTTTGAAAACCATTATAAAAACCATTGTTCGCACAGTTCAAAATATAAACAATTATTGTGCAAAACAATTGCAAATATTTTTAAAAATAATGGTTTATTGCGCACATTTCCAGTAGTGCAATTTAAATGTAGTGTTTTTTTTACAATTCTTGATTTAAACTTCTATTTTATTAGAATCCGCTGCTATTGAGATTGAAGCTTCAGGCATGGAATACACAGAATGTGCGATTGGCTTCCACCGCTGCTGCTAGAGAAGGTGCTCTATTGGAAGGTATTTAAGAGAGTGGCGGTTATCAAAACTGCGACGTCCCACTTAATAATGCTGCTCTCGTCAGTTAGTATGATTTCATCTTACATCCTTTCCTCAATTTGATCTCTGTGCGCTCAATTCCCTGGAATCTACACCGTTTTGGTCGCACTTTGGAAGAATTGTGCACTGAAGGTTATTTACAGCTGCTGGTTCTAGCACACATAATGAGACAAAGACGTGGACTCGGAGCCCACCGTTTCAGTGCTTAACAATTTTGGATCCTGCAGAGAGGGCAGAGATACATGAGGCTCTTCGTTATTGTATTCCACTTTCCGCAATTTTATGAGATCTCCTGCTATAGGCATGGCACGTTTAAGATTTTTAAATTTTGGAGTAGACATGCAATCATTGCCTGCGTCGAATGATAGTTTTGCAGGTTTTGTGAGTTTCGCTGACTGTTGCATTTTGCAATTGGAGCGACTTGACGTTCGCCCTAGTGATGTGCCTAGGTAGTGTAATCCATCATCGCACAGTATGTGCTTATTGTGACACTTCCTCTTAAAATGACGAGGCTGTTGATTGCTTTCGCATCCCACCTGCTTGCATGGTGCAGGACGATGCTGACAGCAGTGCGAGTTCCATATATGTCTTGCACTTGTGCATTGTTCGCAGCAGGATATAGCACCGTTAAACTCATCCTCACTGGACGAAGATGCGCTGAAATTTGGAATATTGACGTGTCGCTTGCGGAGCAGCTTGCGTCGTTGCGGCCTTTTGTTGGAGCTCCCGTTCAATGAAATGCTATTAGCTAGATTGCGCCTAAGTAACTGCTGCTGACGGCGAAGGCGCAGTGCCTCTATATGCCGATGGAGCTCAAGATCTTGGTCGTAATCCACACACCCATATTTCAGGCGAACTTCATCACGCATACGAGGAACCGTTCGATACGTTTTTATTGTGGTATTTGAGCTGTTCTTAACTGAAAAAATCTGCTTGCGACTAGCACGAATATAACGCGCGGTATCCACAGAGTGCAATGACTCAGTATCGCTGGCAGTATTTCTTTCAATGTCCGAGTCCATTGGTTCGATCGTCAAGGTTTCCCAACTCATTCTCAAAACGCAATGAAAAACATTGAGTTCCTGAGACTGCTGCAACTTATTGATCTTACTGGAACAATGTGGACCAATACTTCGAGTGTTTAAGTTCCATGGACTCAATTGTTTCCTCTTCAAACAGCAAATTCGTGGTCTAATGTTTAATCGGAATCAAACTCCTGTTTTTTTTTACAGAAAGTAACACCATCCAGCATTATTTTCGACAGTCTGGCAGGGCCATGAGAACAGATGCTTGGTGGTAGAAATGAGCGCGTGATCTAATTCATGTACCGCGAATCACGAATTCAAAATTTTAGGCACGCTAAGATCTACGATATTAGCATATACAGTGAAAACTCTCTTGACCGGATACTCACGGTCGGCCAATTTTTGTCTTCCCAAGGGGAGTGTCCGCTTAAGAGGATACTTAAATACTTTATACACCGATCGAATGTTTTTAGAAAAAGTGTCCGCCGAAGAGAGTGCCCGTATAAAAGAGGTGTCCATTGGGGAGTTTTCACTGTACATACATATGTACTTATGTATGTATTGGATGAGTTGAAGATGCGATATCTGGCCTATTAGATATGTACATACATATTTATAAGAATGGAACATGCAATGTTATACATACATATGATTGATGGACGCATTCGTGTACATTTGTATGTGAATATGTCAATACCGACCACTTGAAATCACTTTAATTAGGATTTTTGAGAGTTAATTATTATATCATTCATTTGTCAAACAATCTAGTTTCAACTCGAATTGAAATTGAATTAGAATTGATTCCGGTTTTTAACAATATGTATACAATAATATTTGGCGATTGCTGTTTATTTTATTTATTCCATCTTTTTAAAAATGAATTAAATTAGCAATTTATAGCTACTAGTCCTTTATGAGCATCGGATTGGGCTGTGGTCCATGTAGGAGTCCAGTTAAAACGCAGGTTAGACCAAGAATGCCCACTGGTAGTAAAAACAAGTAAAAAAGCTAAAGTCGGGTGTCCCGACTTTGAAATACTCTGTACATATGTTTACAATAATTAAAGAAAATTAAAAAAATTAAGAAAATAAAAAAAAATTTGATCGATTTTACCTCTCTTGGTATTCGAACTCATGTAAAGGGTTTATAATTGCACATTTACATAGCAATTGCGTCTGTGTGAGTGTATGTATGCCTATGCGCATCTATTCGTGTCTGTGTAAGCATTTTCGCAGTCAACCAAAGCACCAGCATCAACAGCCGCGGGCAGCGCTTGAGCAGCGCTGCAGCAGAAAATATATTTATGGCTATAACTTCGGTCAAGAAGATCAAGAATATATACACTTTGTGGGGTCTGCCACGCCTCCTTCTGCCTGTTAGATTTTTCAGCTCCCGCAAACCTAATATAATATATTAATTGAACCTTCAATGTTAGAAATCTGATGACTACCAAACATATATATGTACATACTTTTATACAAATTAATTGCTTTGGAAAACACGATATAAACTTAATAACGGAACGAATTGTTTTCTATTAGGCTCGCAAAAAGTTAATGATTGTGTTCCGGTTATACAAGAACGCAGAAAATGCAAAACAGAGATTTTCAAAATTTTTATTTAGTTTATAATAAATGCGTAACAAATTCCAAAAGAGAATGAATTGTTCGCATGTCTGAAAGGTTATACCTGTATAAAGGAATGAAATTCAAAAATTTGTGAAAATTTTTTGAAATTACCAATATTGGACATAGAAATAACATGCTTTCATTTTAAATGTTATTTCCAACTTACCAATTGATTGTATAACATTGCATGTTCCATTCTTATAAATATGTACATATCTAATAGGCCAGATATCGCATCTTCAACTCATCCAATACATACATAAGTATATATGTGTACAGTGAAAACTCCCCAATGGACACCTCTTTTATACGGACACTTTTTCTAAAAACATTCGATCGGTGTATAAAGTATTTAAGTATCCTCATAAGCGGACACTCCCCTTGGGCGGACAAAAATTGGCCGACCGTGAGTGTCCGGCCAAGAGAGTTTTCATTGTATATGCTTGTTTAATCAAAGTATGCGGAAGTAATTCTGTAGCAGAACGAATTACTTTTAATATACCTTGCAAAAGACTAATTTATTACACAAATCTTTAGACACGTTTCATCCAGGTTTCTCTACCCCAGATGGTTGTTCTTATTTTACGTAACATTATACAAAAAAATAAAATACAACAACTCATATATTTTTACCAAGTTTCAAAATTGTCTTTTTTGTAATCACAAAATTTGGTAACTTAAATCCGACTTCAGTCCATTTTTTTTTTTTTTTTTTTTTTGATTTAATGATATATATCTATATATATAAAACAGTTTGTCCTCACTAACTGATCAATGCACGGTTAAAGCTAGAAAGCTGAAATTTGGACTCAAGTATCCTTTCACAGCGTAGGCGATAAGAAGCGGTTTTAAAAATTCGTGCTCCAAAGGGGGAAAACGAAAAATCTGAATTTTGTGGCAAGCAAAACTGCATACTCAGTTTTTTGAAATATGTCTTAGATCTTGAATTATTGGGGTTTTAATATTTCTTCACTTTTGTTCAAATAAAAAGTTTGTTTTAAAATTTGTCCGATCGATTTCAAATTTTTTGTGGGAGCGTACAGGGTATTTAAGAGTTCAGCTTGGTCGATTATTTTCTCTTTTTAGGTCCATCTCGTGAACCGATAGATTTAAAAAATGGTTACTTTTGAGTATCTCATATACATTTTTTATTAGCCGGAACAGAACAACAAATATTCAGGTAGTATATTATAATGGATTATTGGTTACAGAACTTTTAAAATAAACAACTGATCAACCACCTGCCCCGGATCGGCTAAAGTCCTAGAGATTCTCGACCCAGACATTAGAAAGATACTTTCGATTTATTACTTAAGAAACTATCTGGGTATTTAAAGAGACTCAGAAATACTTTGAAAATCTGCGTTCAAATTTCTAATTCCAATTACAACAAGAGAGAACGCTACAGTCGAGCAAGCCCGACAGTGTAATACCCTGTACCCAGGTAAACTTCCGTCACTGAGTTATATGCGCCCATAGCAGCAGCAAAAAGAGGAAGAAGAGCGAACTTGTTGCTGCAGTTTGTGGGGGTTGTACTGGCGAGAATTTGTTTTGCTAATAACTGTTCTTACAATTGACCGAATTGAATAAAATTTGAACAGCATTAGATAATTATATAGATATTATGTGTGCAAAGTTTGGTTTAGGTAGCATTTGAAATGTGGACGCTATTGACGAAATTCTGTAGCGGGGGAAGGGGGGGGGGGGGGGGGGGGGGGGGGGAATTAAAAAAATAAAATAAACTCGTCCTTACTCGGACCTAGGAGAATCTGGATGCCAACTTTGGTTATTCTAGCTTTTATAGTTTCGGAGATCCTCGCGTTCATCCAGACGGACAGACGGACGGACATGTCTAGACCGATTTCTCTCGTCATGCTGATCAAGAATATATATACTTTATGGGGTCGGAGATGCTTCCTTCTGTATGTTACATACTTTGCACAAACCTAATATACCCTTTTTACCCTACGGGTACAGGGTATAAAAACCAAACATGTACTTGTAGTACAATGTCAATGCAATAAAGACCTTTTGATTTACGTCAACTGATTTGGGCTGTGCCCTGATTGTGAAAGAGTGAATCAGTCGCTCAGTCATGGTGATAAAATCATCAGAAAACAATTTGTTCTTTTGTGGTATCTTCCAAATTTGAGCCCCAGATTCTGAAAGTATCTCACTACTTAGCGGTTGTAGCCATTTCCAATAGCATTTTTGATGTGTTTTGTTGGTTTTATTCTTTAAGTTGCATATGTTATACATTAGATTAATATTGCAGATAAACAAACGAATATATTTTGAATGCTTAAACAACTGTTCAATCAACTCTTGCCGCATACGGCTCAGTTTTTAAATACATGTACATACAACTATATAAACTTTATATGTATTGTGTTTCATAAGTCTACCGCTGCTCCCTTCTCGCTCAATTGGCCACTAAATGTCTGAATATATTGTTGTATTTCTTGTTATCGTCGGAGTTTTTCGCTTCGTTATTTGTTTAATACGTATGTATAATATAGTATTGTATATAAGTGTGTGTATATAGTTGAAGTTGCATGTTGCTTGGAATTTGGTTGCCGTTGCACGGTCTATTTGCGATTGCGTATGGCGCGTTCCATTATATTGTTGATGCGCGTCTCCGAATAGCCTGGGACCAGCATATGGATGAGCTCCTTCATGAACAGATCGCTCACGCCGGGACTGGAACGTTCGGCTAGCTCAAAGACCGACTTCAGGTCACCTATATCGCTGCCCATGCTCCCCATGCCGTGCATATTCTGCAAGTTCTTGCCGCTGCTGTTGTACTTTCGCTGTATGTCGCTAAGCACGGGGAACAGAAAATTGTTGAGACAGGCGCTATTGGTCTGAATAAGGCGTTGGCCACTCGTCGGCAGCTTGCCATGATTGTTGGAAGTAGCTTCATCGTTTCGCACGGCCGAGCTGCTCATATTGTTGGCGGCGGTTGTTGTTGTATGGAATGATTCACGATTGCTGCTGCTGCGTCGCTGCTGCTGCTGCTCAAGGCTCAATGGCAGCCCCAAGGAGGCTCGGCGCTCCTCCACGTGGTCCAGTGTTGAGGAGCTGGGACGTGCCTGACGCAGCTCGGGCTTCGAATTGGCACGCTTTTGCATGTGATCGCTTGTGGAGCTTGATGTACCCATCGCTGCAGATGATGAGATGCCCAGACCACTGTGTCCACCGTGCTTACCAGTATGCTCGTGATGGTTGCTGCTCGAAGCATTAATGACCGTGGTTGAGGCATGCTTGTTGTTGTTATTGTTGTTATTGTGGTTGGCCATAGAGGCAGCGCTGCCATCGCTGTTGGCTGCTGTAACCAAGGCTGTGGTTGTGCTTGTCATGGCCGGGATGTTGCCGGCGTTTGGCTGAATAACGGCCGCAGTAGTTTTGCCAATACTGTTGCTGGTTGTGGGACCGCCGGCGGCGGCTGTTGGCGAATGCGTGCCCTGCATGAGCTTCTGCATGGTAAGCTCGTGCTCCTGCAGATGGAAGGTGTTAATGCCGGCACGCGGTGCGCTGTTAATGTGCAAGCCTTTTACAGTCATTATCCAGGGTTCATCGTTGCTGCTGCCGCTCTGTTTGGCATCTGAATCGGAGTCGGAGTTTTCAGATTCGGTTTCGCTCTCATCGCCTTTTGAGAGTTTCCACTTCTTAAAGCGGTCAATTAGGTCAATCAAATAGGCGTTCTTTTTTGCCTTCTTGATGAACGGATACTTAAGCAACTCCTTGGCTGTGGGCCGATTCTCCGGGTCCTTGTTAAGGCACGCTTCGACAAAGTCCTTGAACGACTTGGTATAATTTCCAGTTAATTGGGGCGGATTGTTCTTCGGAATGAGGAAGAGCACGCGCATGGGATGCAACTCTGAATTTGGCGGCTCACCCTTGGCCAGCTCAATAGCTGTAATACCAAGCGACCAGATATCCGCCTTGGAGTCATACTGCGATTGCTTGATTACCTCAGGCGCCATCCAGAAGGGCGTGCCCACGAAAGTGTTTCGCTTGGAGGTCGTGTTAGTCAATTGCCCGGCCACACCAAAGTCCGCCAACTTTACGTCACCCTGCTCGCTCAGCAGCACATTGGCCGCTTTGATGTCACGATGCAACTTTCGCTCCGAATGCAAATAGTCCAGGCCCTTGAGCACTTCTCGCAGTATAATGCCGATGTGCATCTCTTCGAAAGAACCAGCTTTCATTAGATCCAATGCCGAACCGCCGCCCAAGTACTCCATGATTATCCAAAGCTTGGTGCCCTTTAAATACGAGCCATAGTACTTAGTCACGTACGGTGAGTCGCATTGCGACAGCACCATAATCTCCTGTTGAATATCGTCGATTTCATCCTCGGCCTCTTCCAAATCAATAATCTTGATGGCTACCACTTGCTGTGTTCGATTGTCGATACCTTTGAAGACCTCGCCGAAGGAGCCCTTGCCGATTCGCTCCTGCTTCGTAAAAATCAGCTCCGGATCCACTTTCTCCATCCAGGACATGTTCGCTGCTTTGCGCGCGCTCCGCTTCCTTTTTCGCTTGCGTTTTTAGCTGGCGTTAAGTGTGATTCTGGATATGTATCTTACTACTGCCACTGAGACTGACTACAAATTCGACTTCGTACAATTTTTTGTAAGCAAAAAGCAACAGCAGTAAAAGAGGAATAGAAGAGCAGACGATAAAACTGCAGGGTTGCCGAAACGTTGCGTTCGCTCGTGTCGTGGCACGATTGGCAACGCCGTCAGCCGTGCAACAGCTGATGCTCTTCCGGCAGCTCTGTTGACCATATGAATGAGCCAATCACGCGACCAGCTCGATACAAGGGAACTAGTTCCATTGGTTGTGTAAAATAAATAGCATTTTTAATTTCCCATTCTTTTAAGATATTACTCTTACAATGAAAATGCATTTTTAGACAAATGTATTACAACACGTTTTGGCTAATAAAAACTAAATTAAATTATACTTTTCTTTTAAGGAATTATATGTTGTATGTAAATAAAATTAGTGATTTTAGGAAAGAGTTTGAGATCGCGCATTTTCATTAGTGTAAAAACTGTAATTAGCTCCAAAAATTAGTTTTTACTTGGCTGATGCTCAGTCACATAAAAAAATATATTAGATGACTTATTCAATCGAACCAGTTCAAATGGGTCCACTATAACACAACTCTAGTTCGAACGAAAGCAAAAATTAACATTTGCGAAAACAGCTACAGCACCTTATTTTGATGAGTACCACCAGCATATTTGAATGAAAAGCCTGCGAATATAAGCCAACAAAACATGACACATATCCCTCTAGCCCACTAGAGAATTGAGTGCAGAGTGTTTGGACGTTTAGCTGCCGCTCCCGCCAAAATGATGTACTTGCGCCGCCTGTTCACACAGGAGCTTAGCCCCGCCGCCACGCAGAGTGACTTTATCGGTTGCCTGCAGCAGACGCCGCAGCTTCTGTGCAACGGTTTCAGCGGTGCTCCAGCACTGGACAGCCTGTCGTGGTTACACAACGTGGCACCATGCTTTCCGTTGCGTGGGGACCAAGTCCAAGTGATACACGAGCCACATCACTTTTACGAGACGCTGGTGCAGCGCATTTCAACAGCGAGGCGGCGCATTGTGCTGGCCAGTCTGTACCTGGGTACGGGTCAGCTGGAGAATGCGTTCGTGCAGACGTTGCGTCACAGCTTGCAGGCGCAGTCAACATTGCGTCTTAACGTGTTGCTGGACTTTGCTCGTGGAACACGTGGAGCGGCCAACTCCAAGACGATGCTGCTGCCTTTAGTGCGTGACTTTGGCGAACAGGTCCAGCTTTCGTTGTATCATTCGCCGGATTTGCGTGGGATGACCAAGCGACTGGCACCAGCGCGCTGGAATGAACTGCTTGGCCTGCAGCACATGAAGGTGTACTTGTTTGATGATGTAGTCCTTATTTCCGGAGCCAACTTGTCTAACGACTACTTCACGAATCGCCAAGATCGTTACATACTCATTGAAGATAAGCCGCTGGCCGACTTTTACGCGCAATTCATTGAGCGCGTTCAGGAATTTAGTCTGGCGGTGGGTAAGGATGCTGTGGAGGGCCTTCATCGCAATTGGCAGATACTGCCTTACGAAGGCACCAAGGAGCAGTTTATACAGAAGGCACGGCAACGCATTGTGGATTTTGTGCAACAGGTATATCAGCGGCAGGCGCAGCTGCAGGAGCAGTATAGCAAAGCCGACACTTGGGTGTTCCCGCTGCTGGAGATGGGCCAGATAGGCATACACCACGACAGCGTCGTCACCAAACGACTGCTCGCGAGTTGCAATTCGGGCTCGCGTCTAAAACTTGCCACCGGTTACTTTAATTTAACGCAGGAGTACATGGATACCATCACTCACAATTGCTTGGCGCAATGCAGTATTCTTATGGCGCATCCCAACGTGAGTGTAACCAGAGCATATGGAAAGTCGTCCGCGTGATGCAGATAGCTTAGTTCTTATAATTTCTTTTGTTCACAGGCCAATGGATTTCAGGGCGCCAAAGGGCCAGCCGGTGGTATTCCTGCTGCTTACACGCTCATTGCGAAAACGTTCTATGAGAATCTCGTGCGGCGGAAACAGGATTATCGGGTCAACTTTTTCGAATATGAGAAACCAGGCTGGACATACCATGCCAAAGGCTTGTGGTACTATTTACCTAATGCATGCTTACCCAATTTGACGTTGATTGGATCATCAAACTTTGGCGAGCGCTCAGTAAATCGTGACCTCGAGACGCAGATCTGTCTGGTTACAACGAACAAAGGGTTAAGTCAGCGGTTGCAGGACGAGGCTGATCGTCTCTACGAGCTGTCCAAGACGGCGGAGCGGGGAATTGTTCAGCGACCAGTGCCGCGTTGGGTGCAGGCCGTGGTGCGCATCTTCAGGAATTTCTTTTAAGGCCATCGAGCTTAGCTATGCAGATGTAGTTCAATTTGTTTTTGTTAAGCCAAAGTTAGTGTAAGTGGCGTGTTCTTAGCATAAATGTATATTGGTGTGTATTCGGTTTAGTTTGTTCCATATTAACTTTTTATACATGCGGCAAAGACCTAAATTGTTATAAGTTTGATTTAGTAGTGTTGGTTCGTACTTGCAGCAATCCAACATTAGTGCAGTTGAAAATAAAGCGAAACTTGTTCAATTTTTATATACTGGTATATTCATTTTTGTTGGTATATATGTACTACTTCGCACTTGTTTAGTGCGAATGTTTATAACACACAGAAGGAGGAGGGGCAGGCCCACCAAAGTTCACTTAATTCTGTTTTTACACGGTAGATTGATCCCAGAAAAAATCATGTAAAAAAGACTTTGATCATATGCAAAAATAGGTGATGGTTCCTTATCTCTAAAACCTATTAAAATCAGTGAAAAACAAGAGAGAACGCTACAGTCGAGCAAGCCCGACAGTAAAATACCCTGTACTCTCCACAAAAAGGAAAAATTAAAAAAAAATTAAATTATTAAAAAAAATGAATGAATTAATTAATTAAAATTAATTAAATAAATTAAATTAGAATACATGTTTACGTTCAGTTTTAACAGCATACATTTACATCACGTACCTATGCGTGTTTATATGCGTGTATGTATGCAGCACAAAGTTGAACCAAAGCAGCAACAACAACAGCTGCGGGCAGCGCTGCCGACAGAGCTGCAGGCAGCACATGAGCAGCGATTTTACTTATGGCTATAACTTTCTTCAGAATTGACCTATCATGATGATAATTCCGAGAATTACGGAAGTTATAAGAAAAAACACGAATTGCGGGGGAGTGGGGGTGTATCAGAAAAAATAAACAAACTCGATCTGCCTAGGGCTTATAGGAACCTTGATACCAATTTTGGTTATCCTAGCTCTTGTACTTACTGAGATCCTTGCGCTCATACAGACAGACAGACGGACAGACAGACGGACATGGCTATATCGACTCGTCTTGTCATCCTGATCAAAAATATATATACTTTCTGGGGTCTGCCACGCCTCTTTCTGTCTGTTGCATAGTATACCCTTTCACCATTTGGGTACAGGGTATAACAAGGTTCAGGCCCGGATCCTGGGGGATGATTTTCAAGAATATAATAAAAACCAGAAGTCTTCCATGATAAACATTGTCATCTAGCAATGTAGTAATTGTAATAATTGTGTTAACGAGTGTAAATATATCTGTACAACTATAACTCTAGTATCAAACCGGAATAGTGCATTGAAATTCACACATACATACTTGTACATCAAAAGTAAGACAAAATTAGGCCCTAAAAGGTATTTTGATCGACTTTTTAATGTTTAATTTAATAACTTTGGAATTAGCTTATAAATCTTGATCAGTGAGGATGTGGTAGAAAAAATCTTTTTAAAATTAAGAGTGAAATAATAAGCAATATATTAACCTATAATTTAATGAATGTATATAAAATATGAAGCATATATGTATGTATGTATGTACATATTTATATATATATAAGGTGTAAGGCTCGTAAGTATTGTCTCCTTATGCTGAATATTTATAAATGTATGTACATATGGTATATAAACTTTCTAGTGTATCTTTTAAGTGTTCAGGTAAAGGGTATACATAATGCCGTTTCCTCAAATTGTTGTGGCTCTTTTTCAAATTTTCAATGAGCATCAGGGGTGTCAATTTGGCCTTTTCCCGTCAAATCTAGTTCTTTTTAAAATCCAGTCGGAAATTGCGGGAAACAGGAATCGAGAATTCTGGATTTGATTCAAATATAGTTTTCCTTTCAATTTCAACCTTTCAACCTTTTCTTTTAGAATTGCCAAATTTTAAGAATGATTTTAGTCTCCTGTTAAATATAGTTTTTTTTCTTCTGAAATGTTGGCATCACTGATGAGTAGCACAATAAAACTCGCGATCCAAAAAGAGAGAGAGAGAGATCGAGAGAGATTGTGTGCACGCGAGAGATTGTTGAGTTTTACATCCACAACATTAAATGTGTGGAATTCATTTGAGATCCACGGTCTTTTGGTAATTTGTGTTTGTCGCTTGTAGCGCTCGGTAGTTTGTGCGGCGTTTTCGCGATGGTTTTTACAATAACGGTACAATTGGTTATATGTATATCACATATGTATGATACAAATGAAATAGTGCTTGTGTACAAAATATAACTTATGCATATGTATGCAAATCTATCAAATTTAATTTGTTGCTTAGAACCGAGTTGAAGCTCCACTTTGTAAAGGTAAATAATTGATTTTTAGTGGCTATCTCTACACAGTTGTAGAAATAATTTTGGCAAGGCGATGACTGTGTGAGTGCGTGTGTGTGAGTGTATTAAAAACAAACAGCAAAAGCATCAGCATCAGAACTCAATGCAAACACTTGCACGAAATTGGCGCACATTTGCCTGAAGTTTTTGTTTATTGTCTTTAGTTGTTGTTATTCTTGGTCTTCTGCTAGCCGGATATTACTTTTCTTTATTTTATGTGTTTGTTTTGTTGATGGTTTTTTATGTGTGTTTGTGTGTGTGTGTTGATCAAAAATAACGCAAAATATTTTGACCAAACTCGTTTTTCGTTGAGCAATTAAATGCCTGTGACTGTGAGGGCCTATCGATCAACGTTGATTACAACAACTACAACAGCAACAGCGGACGGAATGCACATACATTTATACATATTTACATATGCAAATTTGTTGTTCTTTGTTGAATATTAAGCCGAATTTAAGTCGAGTCAAAACTTTGGCATTTTCATGAGTGCGGCTGGAAGATCAATCAATGTGGTAGACTCCTGAGCATCCTTTCCTTTCCCTCTTTCATTTAAATTTTCCATTCACACGCACACCCCCTGACACCCTCACTGCTTTCACCCTGCCTGTTCACCGCGTATAACAAGACACTGAGCAATTGCATTGACATTTATGACCGGCGCTAACGGCACTCACCATTGCACATACATACTTACATATGTACATATATATGTGCGTGCAAGCGTCTACCATTGAGAGTTTTGAGTAAATTGCACGATCGTGTTTGTGTGTGGATGTGTTAGTGCGTCATATGCATTTCAATCAATGTTTTCAATCTTCGGGCGCGTTGCGTGGGCGTTTGGACCAGGTAGTCACAAGATTTAAATTGTTTACCGCTTCATTGTGGGTTTGTTTGAGTATTTCGCGTTTTTATTGTGGGAATTCGAAGGCACATTTCCGCTGCATGGGAACTTATGGGAAATTATGCTGGAAATTAACGCGCATTTTTTAATTGATGTGCTGTTGGGATTGAGTGTAAGCGGCAGCTGTTGCGAATGTGTTCTTGTTGTTGTTAATAATTTCTCAAAACATCGCCTGTTGAAACTTTGAGCCGACCTACGAATTTCCGCTCGGCATATTCAAAACACATGGTGAAAACAGTTGCTAATAATCTCCATTTTTATATTGCAGTGTTTGCAGTGCCCGATCCAAGGCTTGGAAATGGAATGTGTGCTCAATTGTGGCCCAGTTAAGGTGACCAGAGCAAATGACGCGGCCCACTAATTGCTGACATAATTTTCCAAATTGAAACTGGCGAAAAAAATAAAACAAGCAACAGACTAATTGAATTCGTTGCGGCACGTCAAGTCGTTGGCTGTTCGACTTTAACTAATTTAATGATCAAAAGTTAAAAGTTTTTTCCACAGTGTTAATTGAAAGTGTCACGCGTCGTCTAACCTCAGAATAAAGCCGACTATTTTTTACGTGTGTGTGTGTGCAAGTGTCTCGATAGCGGTGTTTGTGTAGTGTCATTAAATGTGTCCACATATGGCCAAGAAGATCCATCGAGCCTAAACAAATCTTCCCAAAATGATGGATTTTCATAGACAACTTTGGTTGCTGTTAGTGCTGAGCTATGAGGCGCTGGGCGCCACGCCCTTTGCCAAGGAATACCGCAGTGCGGGTCTCTTTACGGGCAACACCCTGATGGACTTGGACGCCTCAACCACATTAGACATGAGTGTTGAAAAGCCGACCATTAGCAGCAATGGAGGGGCTGCTGATCTTGGCAACTCCGTGGGATTCAAGTCGGAGTCGTCGGTAGTTCTGCCAGGTGTGCAACTAAACTCAGGTGCGTAAAGGAATGATTTTCATGCTAGCTGTGTAGTAAATTCTCGAGTGGTCTTTGTTTCAATTTCAAAAACTCTTGAAGCCAATGAGAAAATTTAGGTATTTTATGATTATTTAAATCTCTAACACGCCATTCCTATCCGACTCATTTAGTAGGCAAAAGATCACACAGTCAACCACAGGTACACCATTTGGTTACATGCATTACCACTGGCATTGGTGCTTATCTCACCTTATCAGACAGCCACCACTTTCCGGACATTTGTCCCCTTCCCCGCCTGTTGTTTGGTTATTTATGAGCTGCGCCTTTTCGGCATCATATTTCCAAAGTTGGTTGAGCAAGTGCAGTCTGTGCTTGTCTGGTTTACAGCGCCTCGTTTTGTTTCTTCTTCTCGCTCTTCATTGTGTCTTTAGTGCGGTAATTCAATCGGAGCGTCTGCACTTGAAAAATGAATGGTACCCAGCTGCTCTCCAAACCAGGATGTCAACCCCAGTGTAGTGGTGTGCCTTTCTGGAGAACTGGATGGCCGATAGTCGGGCAGTCTCGGCACGATCAACACATCCGCTGCGTAATTTTCTTGCCTTTGCGCCTCATTATATCGAGATTAAAGTGTAATCACAGGCATCCAGAAACGTGTGTTCGGCCCTCCTTGTCACTTCTTTTATTTTGTTGGTTTCGATTTTTTGGTTCTGCACCACATAATCAAAGTGCGAACTTCCTGTAAGGCTTTGTCTTCTGCATCGACCACGACAGTGAAAGGGCCAGTGTCAGTCTTCAGACAATCAACGGACCGCCTGCAGTCTTACCTTTCTATATTTGTTGGCTTGTTGGCTTGTGTCTCTGCCCAAGCTTGCTTATTTATTTAAATGTCATTTAAGCGGTTTAGCTTGTGCCTTTTTATGACAGCTTTTTAAGTTTTATGCGCAGTCTTTTTCCTCTTTGCGCGCGTGAAAATGAAAGTACTTTTGTCATCTGATTCGTTGACGGTCTTTTTCATTTGAATTTTCAGAGTAGTTGTTCAAGTCATTACCTTTCGAACAACATGCAACATTAAGGGGGCACTTACGCATATTAATTGAGACTTTCTTGGGGCGAGCGTAATTAAGTTTTTAGATGACTAAAGGGTGTGTCACGCACTGAGTGAAGATCAATTCGTTACATTCCAATATAGGTGCAATTATTATTTGATCCTACCATACGTCCACCAGTCTCATAAAAATAATAACAATCCTCTACTGCTGATTGCATTCTGTTCTGATCAGGAGTTCCTACACTTAAAGTTTCCGCAAACCGTCGATAAACTCTCCTGTGACTTATCTTATCTGCCAAAGCTGGCTTCTCTCGACAGGTTTCTCGCACTGCAGAGTGCTACCCGAAAATCAAGAACACTTTGTGTAAGATCGTCTAAGTCGAGCGAAACTTTGAGGTTTCTACCTGCGTGACTTAGACGCTTGGATCCAAGCCCTGCTGCCGAAAGCTTTCCCTGCGCATTTACCAGAAACCATAAAATCGTTTTTTTTTTCCTTTTTGCCAAGCACGCAAACTTTGGCAGTTGCTGACCTGTTTTTGGCGTCTGTCTGGGTACAGTGCGATCCGAGGGCTTGAATCGAGAAATCTTGGCAGGAGGCTGCAACTTGGCCTGGCACTTCAACTCTTCAGCGCGTATTTAGTTGTAGATATGCCGATGCAGCGGCCCGGCTGTTGAAAGATACATACGCACATGCATGTGTTGTACATATACGTATGTATCTACGTATGTACCTATGTATGTAGATATGTACATATGTGCATATGTATGCATGCTTACATAGCATGAACCAAACAAAGTCAGCCGACAATCGTAAAAACTAAACGACAGCTAAATTTATGACTTACAGTCCAGCCTGTGTGCTTGGGAGAATGTGTGCGAGTGTAGATCAAGTGCCAAAGTCAGACGAGTCTGTGAATGAAAAGGAAGGCGAGCCAGTTAGATAACAACATCCAAGGAGTCGTAGAATTGAAAAGGAAAGAAGCTGCATTGGTGCTCCATGCAAATGCAGTTAAATCAACGCAGCTGCATAGGCTGCAAATAAATCAAGGGTCGTCGGAATGCAGGTAGTGAGCACGACCACTACCACGACCAAGACCATGGCTACGGCAACGACACCAAATCGAAAATTACAATACTATGAAATGGAATTGTAGGCAAAAGTAGCGCAAAGTGCGAAATATCCCACAGTGCGACCAACGTGCAGATGCGCTCGAAGTCGTCTGTGTCGTTAACGCGGCAACGCTAATTTGACGAAAGCCCATTTCATGGCATTTTTCCACCATTCCAGCATTGGCAGCGATGCCCATGGACGTGCCCAGTGACCAATGCCTGGTCATGTCGATTTTCTATCCTTTGCCACAGCACCTTGTCTGCCTTGGTATCTTACAGGTAGTTTTTAACACCTTACTGTCAAACGTCGTTCGTTACATGCTGATGCGTTTTGTTTACATCTCCCCGGAGCGTTTTATGCGAAAATTAAGAAACAGTTTTCTTTTTCCCTGGCCGGCTTACGTAGCTACTGCCTCTTTAGCGCCCCCCGCGTGTCCAACACATTGGGATTTTCATGACAAGCATTTTTGTTTTCCATTTGTTGTTTTTTGTTCGCAGCGATTGTGTGTAGTGTAGTTGTTTATTTTCATTTAGCCTTACACATAATTCCTGCTTTGTTCTAGACTGTTTATCGTTTATAATTTGTTTTCACAACCAATCGCAAATCTGTTAAAGTCACTGCCAACCGCATAACTTTTGTTGCTTAAACTCTCAGAGGAACTGAAGCGGAACTGCAACAATTACTGCAAAAACGCCAAATAGAGTTGGACTGGAGTTTATAGAAAAAACCAAAACAATATTAGAGGTTATTTTATAAGTATAAAACAAAGTTTCATTTCATAGGCAAGTGCAATGGCCGGAGTGACCCTTCAATTGTACCGATCCTTGTCCACGTCAAGCCAACCAGTTAGACTAAAAATACACTATTGTGGCGACAGTTACTTTCCAGTTCGTGCGTTTCGCAGCGGGTTGTGAAAGGGTTAATTTTTATACTTTTTAACCTCCTTCTCGGCTTTGAGTCGATTTTCAATGCATTTGCTCAGTTTACGAATTAACTAAATGACATGATTGTGAGTTATTGTGAAAACTATGAAATTATTGGTCTATTAATACATACATGAATGGTTTTCTATCGTTTTGCACTCGCTTTGCAGTGGCGTTTTGAAATTAAATTTGACTTTCTATCGACTAACTAAATAGGCAAATTTACAGATTTTATCAAGCGAAAAACAGCGCATTGTTCGTTGTTTGGCTACAAGACAAGCAACAACAGCGACCAGACAATAGACAAGTGCAACAATTTGAGGATACGAGCCACCTACATTGAATGTAGGTGCCCCCGAGGCCCCCAAATGCAAAAGTGCAGCGAGGCACAGCAACAGAAACAATGAAAATAAACAGGTGTTGTCGATGTTTTTAACTTTTTAAAACCAACTAACGGCTTTTTCGTTGTTGCGGCCAACATACACGCATTCGTCGTCGTCGTTACCACAACCACTAGTTGCAGCACCCACTCAACATACAGCCAGTTCCCAAGTGGCAAAGACAAACTTTCGGCTAGAAAGAAAGTGCCAAACAAAAAGTGAATGAATGAATGTACGGGATTGCCGAAAACCAAAAAAAACAGTCAACAGAAACCGAAAAATAATCCGACCGAATAGTTTTATGTTTTCATGAAAATATGCCATAGAAACAGAAATTGAAATCAATTTGTGACAATGCATGTCGTTCCGGCGAACAACTGTTTAAATCAATTTGGTTGCCACATTCTTGTGTTGCATTTTTTTTCTGATGGCTTACGGAAAAATGCAGTAAAGGCGAAGACTACGTCGATAAGACGGGTTGGGGAGTAATGCGCCGGCGAGTGCGATGGCGACTACACGTGGGCGTGCATATGCATATTTCTAATTTGATTTTTTGACAGGCTTTCTGGCTTTGCCACACACTCGTACTATACTTCCATCAACTGAGAAGTGTGCCATAAAATGCGAATGCCAGCACACGTAACATCGACCAAGAGCAGAACGGCCTACGTCTCCGTATCCGTATCCGTCCCTATCTCAGTCTTTGTAGTTGCTGCTGAAGTTCAATGGAAACTTGTTCGAGCCAGAAATGCGGGCGTTGCACGGAACGCGGGGACTTCTGGGTAGGAACAGAACATGTGCCTTAACTGCACAATAAATAACCACAAAAATTAACAACATTATTGTCTGTTCATTATGGGCTGTTGCCCATAGTTCTGACTGCCTGACTGCCTGAGTGACTGACTGACTGACTGACTGACTGACTGACTGACTGACTGACTGCTTGCTGCCCACATGCCACTGCCGCACCGCCACATAATTTGAATAGAAATCACAGCAAGCTGTTGCATTTCAATTGATGCTGCGGCATTTAAAAAACAGACGCAGATGTTCTATCTCATCTTTTCATTCAACGTTCTGCATACAAATGCACACATGACCAGCTGTTCCTGGACGTTATAGAACTAGTTCCTTACACCATGTAGCGCCCGATCGCTGTAAATAAACTTATGTAGAGTTACTCTCAGCAAGGTTGCTTTGAAGCATTCCCAAGTAGAAAACAATGAATATATTTTGATAACTAGGTATTTATCCTTAGCTGGGGCTACTGTACTAGCTAGGAAACTAATAGTACTTTTAAGGCATAGTATTTTTACCGTTCGCTGTAAATAAACTTATGTAGAGTTACTCTCAGCAAGGTTGCTTTGAAGCATTCCCAAGTAGAAAACAATGAATATATTTTGAAAACTAGGTATTTATCCTTAGCTGGGGCTACTGTACTAGCTAGGAAACTAATAGTACTTTTAAGGCATAGTATTTTTACCGATCGCTGTAAATAAACTTATGTAGAGTTACTCTCAGCAAGGTTGCTTTGAAGCATTCCCAAGTAGAAAACAATGAATATATTTTGAAAACTAGGTATTTATCCTTAGCTGGGGCTACTGTACTAGCTAGGAAACTAATAGTACTTTTAAGGCATAGTATTTTTACCGATCGCTGTAAATAAACTTATGTAGAGTTACTCTCAGCAAGGTTGCTTTGAAGCATTCCCAAGTAGAAAACAATGAATATATTTTGAAAACTAGGTATTTATCCTTAGCTGGGGCTACTGTACTAGCTAGGAAACTAATAGTACTTTTAAGGCATAGTATTTTTACCGATCGCTGTTAATAAACTTATGTAGAGTTACTCTCAGCAAGGTTGCTTTGAAGCATTCCCAAGTAGAAATCAGTGAATATATTTTGAAAACTATGTATGTATTTGTCCTTAGCTGGGGCTACTGTACTAGCTAGGAAACTAATAGTACTTTTAAGGCATAGTATTTTTGGGCATCGAACCACCGTCGCATACTAAGTTCAACTAGGTTTTAAATTGGTGCATAGTTCCCGTTTCGTCAAGCCTCGGTATCCGCTAAAAACAAACATTTCGCACGGTTCTTTAATGGGGACCATTGTAGTCGCGAACCTTGTCGCTTCCCTATATACTATACTCTCCAACGACTGGTTCACCGAATTACATACTAGCTTTTTCTAAAGATAACTGTAATTTCCTTTGAATGTAAAAAAACAGGTATCTGCAGAAAAAATTCTTAAAAATGAAATGATGTGAAGTGATGCCTAAATAATGTAAATGGGATGATTACAAACCGCTGGGGGAAAGTATTACGAGCATGTTAAATGTATTGATTCAAGTGCATGGCTGACATTTGAACTTTAGGCGTAGCAACCGCAACTGGCGGCTGCTGCATAAATAACTTTTCCCATCCAGCCCATGTGCATTACTTACTTTGTATACAACGACCTAGAAATTTGGCTTTCATTTTGGCTTTGGACGGGGGCTTTTCTGTTTTGTTGGCTATTTTTATGAGCGTCATGAGCTTATGTGGATTTACTGCTGCTGCTGCTGCTACTGCCTAAGCCCAAGATACACACACTGTATGATTATAAAGACGAGTACATGCATCAGACAATGCGTCAAAATTGTTGCTGGAGTAGTATGTGATGTGGGGTATGGGTTAATGGGGACGTTCATACATACATATGTAAGTGTAGCGCATTGAAAGCGGAAATCTTTTGTGTACAAAATATTGAAGACTTCGTAGTCTCAATTTTTATAATGGTCCAATTTCTAATTGCTCGGCTTCAAATATACCTTGAATATTTTTAAATGTTAAATTGAAATCTAAATTTCCTTATGAGATATAGATTAAAAATTAATTTATATAGATTTACATTTGAGTGGCTTTAATGAGTTCTCTTTGATAAGTATTCTATAAACCAGACTAAATTGTTGCATTTATTTAGTCTGTGCCGCAAATATTTAATCGCAAGCTTTGTGTGAAATATAACGTGATTACCACATTTTGGACATATATATGTATATTGGTATCTAAAGTTATAACATATAATAACGTATCTGACTACTTTCTGCTGTGAATCGGGGCGTAGCTGGCCGTTAGGCAAATAAAATTCCTCCACCAAGTCGGATTCGTTATTAGATATTTTTGTCATTTTGTTTAAATTCTGTATTGTATTGATATTTTCTTTCTTTTTTTGCATCGACAGCTTTGTTTGTCGGTGAAATAAATAAATATATCCTTAAGAGATTGTTAGATTATTATAATATATTTAACTGTCTATTTTATAAACAAAATATTTGAAGTCTGGTGAAGTTGATTTTTTAAACTTCGTTACCGAGTCATAAAATTTGCTGCTGCAATATTTCTTAGCTCCCTAAGGGAGGTCCTTGACCTCCCTGTCATTTCTGCGTGAAAGATTATATCATGGACAACTTGCTTCAGACAGAGTATGAAAATGTTTATTTTCAGTGGAGAGGAATGTGAATATTGTATATTATGAATAGTTAGTATAAATTAGTTTTTGTATCTGTACCCAAATGGTACCAAGCTTAGTGTACGAAGTGAGAAATTATTATTATATTATTATCCTTCGCCAAAATTCGCCATTAGAGACATTTTATGCAAACTATTCTTGGAGAAATTAGATGCTAAGTTGAACAAGTTTTTGTAAACCAGGTATACGGACTAGTTCATTTGAAATTGCGACTAGGAGGTCCAACCTACTAACCAGCGCTGTCAAAATTCTAGTTGGTGTAGTATTACATAATGGATTAAAGCAAATAATTACATAAAATATTCATTTTTGCGGCAAAAATATAATTGCTATTTTTTTGTTGATCTTAAATTGTTGTATGGTTGTTATTGATCTTCCAGATGTCTTCTAGATGTTTTGTGATATCAAAAATAGTATAAGTATCAATGCAACCAAAAGTCAGACAAACAAATTACAATTGAATAAAAGAGTTATTATGTCAAACAAAATTTTCGGGTTTTCGTGAGAAACCTTCAATTTTGATGCGAAAGCGAAAATGCTGGAAACATTTGAATTTAATGAATAGCTTTACTCCATGTACGTACAGATATTATGTGCATGGTCTTATGAATGTACTATACATCCATCTGTAGTTACAATTTTCGAAATTGCTTCCGCTCTGAACAATTTGTCATGGCAACACCTTCGGCCTTGGGGGAGGGGGTTGCTCTCTGACCGCTCCATGGGATGTGAAAAGGCAGCAGTGCGAAATATTAAATGCGCTTTAGAGCCGATAAATGATCAAAAAGCCAAAGCCGACATAGCCAATAAACAGTCAATTATTGCATACAAACAGACTTACGTGCATATTGGCGCATAAAATTAAATTTTCCTAAGCTCTGTGCTCTTTGCCTGCACTTGAGGCTACCGTCGTTCGTCTCGCAGTCCACCAGTCAGTCAGTCAGTCTCTTAGTTTGTAAGTTTGTCAGTTGACTTGAGCTAAACAGCCATACAAATTACGCAAAAGTTGCCAGGAGGCGAAAAAACCTGTATGGGATTTGCATTGCCATTACATTGCATTTGTTGAAAAGCTAATAAGTTGTTTTTGCTATTGTTGCAGGTGAAGCTAAAGCTGCTGTCTCACCAATAAGGCCCCCTTGTCTGATTCACCCCCTTGAGAAGCGAGTGTTAATTAATGGCAATTTAATGAAAATTGCCTGTTTGTGATTACTCATCCCATTTGAACCGCTTGCCTTATCATGTCTTGGGTTTGTCTGGTTTTATTATTGTAATTCCGATGTGGATGTCGATGATCGGTTGACCAACCTGGGCCTATGCCATTATGTGGCGCCCGTTGTTGGCTACTTGAATTACGACAATACTCCCTTGTCAATAGTAAGCCGCTTATAAGTATTTGTTGCAGCGCTTGAACAAATCATTTCAAGCTATTGCGGCAATATTTTGATCAAAATTCACAATAACCAGCCCAAACATTTTAGTGTTCATCGACGCTGGGTCTTGCCCAATATAAATTCCAAAAAATATTTTCTGTTAAACGTTGTCATAAAAGTTTCTTTTTACTGCAAATGCAAAGCATTTTCTTTCAATTAAAATTTTTTAAATGTGGCGCCTATGAAAATTTCATCACTCCTTACCAAGTGGCTCGACGTTTTTGGATGCTTAATCGGGTTTTCCCTTGCCCTTGCCTTCTCGTCTGTCTGTTAATGGCCTATTGTGACAGCGGCACTAAAATTAGTTATTTAAATTTTCCATTTAGTTACTGCTGGGCGGGGTTGTATTTCTGTGGTTCTGGCCATCAAAGTTTGGCCATAAAATATTTGTTTTATTGCTGTTTTCCAGCTTGGGTGAACAAAGTGTGGATAAGAGTGTTTAATTAAAGCGTTTTAAATATGTAGTGAAATTACCAAAACGGAGCACTTTATAAATGTCTTATCCCTCATACAATGTTTTACTTCATCTGTAATGCAAAAAAGAATTTCTCTAAAGCTATATGTTATTACTAAATGTGTTGTAACAATAACTTAAAAATATATGGCAATAGAGTGTTTAATTTGGATTAGCTTTTCTCGTAGATACTTACATATGGAATTGTGGCGATATATTTCAATCTAAAATAATCAATTTCGTGTTATCTATTTAAAATATTATATAGTAGTCAATGTCAAAAGGAAAGAAAGGCAAAATACATTAAACATTAACTAAATACATAACATTGTAGTTGGTTGGACGGATGATTTCCCCCAATTTGGGCTATGACTCATAAGTGATCGCATTAGTAATGGTTATTTACATTTGATTTTTTGTACGATTGAGCATTCATTCAATGAAAGACCAGCATTATATCAAAACAAAACGATACTTCGTCAAATTATATATATATATATTTTTCGATATACTATATAACACATTTTGAGAGTGGAAGACAAAGATGATGTGAAAATCTGCCAACCATTCACAATTTTACGGATACGCAAAATGTATAGCATTATAAAAACCTTACCTTCTGACGAAATCACTTTTTACGTCACACCTTCTTGAGGCGCGATTAATATTCCATTCGATTGATTTCCTTTCCTTCGGTCCCCTTGGTAGGGGGCGTCTCGGTTGTTGTAGTGTTAGGTTATGACATTAATGCCCAATTTATGCACATTTTTCTATAAATTTCACCGTTGGTTTTGAACAGCTTATCACGTTCATCTAACGGCTCTTTAGAGGCCTTTTGTTAGAGTCCGATTAACATAAGACAACAAACAGGCAGGTGAATGAACTCCCTGATGACTGAAAAATGTAAATTGTTTCAGCGCGCTTCTCGATTGCCATTTATAATCAATGCCAATGTATTCACACACTGACCAATTGGCTAATGATGGGCAGAATATACACAGCAGCTAGATGACGGAGTTGAGAACGGATTCATCTTTTTATTTTGGCATATATCATGCATAGTATATCAGTGCGATCCATTCTATGTCAAGAACTTTATTACTATTAGATGCACGCATACACAACTGTATATTTATGTAGGCATTACTTTCCAAAGGAAAAATCTTAAAAGCGAACGTAATGTGATGTCAAAAACTTTCACCACATTATGAACCATTCGGTTCAAACAATTAAACAACAATTTTTCTTGACGTTCCGCCTGAATTTATTAGCGTGTTCGCCGACACTGTTTACACAAGAATCTTGTAGACAAACATGGCACCTCTGGTGCCCGCCCGCTTTCGTGGTGGCTCTCGAGAACAAAAGTGTTAAAACGATCATTTCATTTTCGAAAATGTGTACACATTTAAGCTACAAGTTAATTAGCCACGCTCCATCCAAATAGACGAAGGGAAGCCGCCGCCGCCAAGAACTTGAATAAAAGAAAGCAAGCCACAGATACTCAGGCACCTACCTATACATACATACTCGTGCATGGGTATGTCTGATTGCTGTACGGAGATTGTATTGGACGGGCTATGTGAGCGTTTAGATAGCATTCCATGTCGAGTGTTGTCGACGCTCGTCAAAGATCGACACGCATAAAGTGGGGCCGGGCGATCGGACGTCCATTAAAGTTGTCCGCTACGATTTAAGTGAATTCTTCTTATTTCATTAATAGTGTACGTCGGCATCGGCATCTTGAGGACCAGAAGTGTGGGCAAGCATTGGCGAGCATGGCAGCTTTGCTGGGCTTCCATTAATGTGTAGGTCGAGGGCACAAATATTGGTAGAGACCTTTCGCTACTCGATCTGCCACTTTAATAGTTCGACAGTTGGCAGATGATGAAGTGGATTCCGTAAATTAATCGTTGCCTTTTCACAGGGCCAACTACGCCAATATTTTCACTCCTAAAACCTTTACATTCAGTTTTTTTCGATCTCACACGAAGAAGAGGAAGTGGGGAACGTTAAAGCGCAGTGATGGGGAAATTTTATCAGTCGAAACTGAAGAATATCTCGGGTTGGTGCTAAATAGACGCATCGTTTGGCACTCCCACTTCATGGCAAAGAGAAACTATGTTGACTTGAGGCAATGGCAAGTGATTCTTGGCTAACACTTAAAATGTGGGGCAAAGGTCACATTGGAGCCACCACTTTCAACTTTAAATAGCGGCAACCAATTAGAATATTGAAAGCCTTTATGTTTTCTTTATCCTCAGCATAATCCTGATGGACCCACACTGGACTTCTCTCTTTTATCTCCAAAAGGGTATTTTATATTATAGGCCTTACTAACAAAACCCTATATTACGGTCTCAATGAAGTAGTTATAATATAGTTCCCGGCACATGACCATTGAGAAATGAAGTTTTGGTTGCAACGCCCGCTGCTGGGTACATAGTTTTAGCGTTGTGTGTGGCTTTATCCTCCTATCACACCTATCTCTATATAATATTTTCTGGCATCAGCTTATTACTGTTTTTCGTTCTGTTCCTTTGAATTTGAAGTCAAACATTTTATCCCTTCTATTGTTTACTATTTTTGGTGGTATGTAGAAGTCAAGCTTTAACAATATATGGAAATAAAAGTACTAAATCATTAGCGTAAGTTTGCAGGCATTTCCTGGAATTTCCCTCAACGAAGGTTCGTCAAAGTCAGGAAAGTAGTGCACACACGGTCGACCATCTATCACATCTTCACGGACAGACAGACACTTGCATACATGATGTTATTTGATTGATTGTTCGTGCGCCACTTCATGACTCGGCCTAACTTCACTTCACATCAAATCAAAGCCAAAATCACAGACACACTTAAAGCCCAGATACTTCAGTTTCATTACTTCTGTTGAAATTTTAGGCTTATTGTACATATGTACATGTGTATGTGTGGCTGCCTGTCCATTTGTTATAAAGCGATTGCTTTGGACTCGGCCAGTTGAGCTTTTGTAGTGCATTGACATTCATTTGCTTTGTTTTTGATTTTGGGTTTCGGTCGGCCATGGTCAGCGCAACTGATTGATATGTATCTCCATCTCCATATGTACATATCTGTATCTTACGATCTAAACATATTTTCGAGACGGTGGGCTATTAATTTTGAAGTTTATTTGTGGTCTATGCAACGACGCCGCGTGTCTTCAAAGGTGTTTAATTGGTGGCCATGTGCGGGTTCGTGGGTGTGGATAACCCATTCGAAGAGGCTATTAATTTAATGACGGTTGTTGTCATTTCGATACAGTCCGTCCCCGAAAATGCGAACGCATATTAACTGCTTAGCCGAGCGCAGGTGTTGATGGCCACAGACTTATCTGATGCATCTGGGCCGCTTCGGAATGCATTTGATAAGCGGCTTAGCTGACAACGCTTTCACAGTTAGATGACACGCACGGCAGCTTGGCCAAGTGAAAGAATTCTCCCGCAACTACGTATGTAGATTTGAAATGTTCATGCCTTTCAGTGGAATCCAGCGTTTGCTTGAGCCATGACTGCCGCCGAAATCAAACGCCGATGTTCTTAGCCGAGTTGTGTGGACACAGAGCGGGTCAAGCACTCAAAGCAATATCAAGTTTCGCACCTTCTTAATACTTTTAATGCCCGTGTTGATCATGCTGACCATGTTGCGGCAGAGTTAATTGATTGAAGTGGCATCGGCGCGCGGCAGAATGTGGCCAAAGCTCAAAGCATCTAACGCCGCACGCCCGCAAGTGCTGACATTTGTTCAGTGTCACGACAACTTGGAGGACACACACACACACAGCCAAGTAACTACAAACAGAGAGACATTCAGCAAGCCCACAAGTCTGTTCTACGTTCCATGCCGTCCATCAGTCCGACAGTCAGTCTTGCAGCAGGGAGTTAGTCAGTCGCCGAGTTGCCTCACCACTCATGCGGCTGCACTCAGAGAAAAAAGCGTGCTCTACAAGTCTACATGCCTGCAGTTTCTTTGAAAGTAATCTCGATTGAAATATTCGTTATTTGAAAAAGTGCAAAGCTGTACTAGCTTATACACAGAATCTCAGGAAGTATGAGTTAAGCTCATCATGCTTCGAATTCTCGTTCTTCCAAGTCCGCTCCCTCGTTATGAGAAATTTTGTATAGCTCTCATATTGTCTATGCGCAGTCTGAAGATCGTGAGTGAATTTTATGTTAAATATTAATAATAATCACGTATGTTAAGGCAGAAAATTTGAATAAATACCCAGTTTTTAATTTTAAAACTCCAACTAAAATTTAATTTCATTTTACAAACAACAAACTGGTTTCATATTATTAGCTGCGAACAAGTGTGTTGCTATGTATTACTCGTAGATATCTAAAGCGATGACAATACGATAATAATTCAAAAGCGTTATAGAATTCTACAACTAGCTTCATGCTGCATTCGGATCGAGTATAACTTTAGGAAGAAACGTAGAGAGAAAATGAAATTTGTCATGGAAAAGTTTTGGGAATCAATTGTATTGTTTGCAGCTTTTGTTTTCTCAGTGTATTTGGGTCATTGCCTGCCATCCTCTTCCCCACCCGCCAACGTTAAGACAAGCAACTTTCTTTCTTGCAACTAAGATTTTCGTGCTGGCAATGACAGTGGCTAAGGATGCTGCTGCAGAGCGTCATCATAGTGTCATTGATCTTTGTGCAACAGGCACGCTGCATTGTTCTTGCTGCCACTGCCACTGCTGGCTGCTGTTACTGTTGCTGCTGTTGCTGCTGTTGCTGCTGTTGCCTCTGTTGCCGCTGAAGCTCCTTAGGCTACACTTACTGCCGACTCTTATCTTTCTGCCCAATCTGCTTTGGCAACTTGCGGCACTCAGCGGACTTGTGCTGCAGTTGCTGTTGCAACAGCGGTTCAAAAGTCAGCTCTGCATGCTCGACTCTGTGCCACATGCAGCGACTGTCAGCGGTGGCATGTTGTTGTTGTCGTTGCTGTCGTTTGTGTTCTTTCCTGGCAACATGCAACAGTTTGCAGTTTACAATTTTCGAAATTAATTTAACATGAACGAAACTAATTTGAAATTGTAGCTTTGACTGTGACTTTTGACTTTTGGTGGCACTCATCATTCTGACTTCAATTTGTCGCCACTTCGGGTGGCTCAGTAGAGTCGCTGGATTTGTGTGCCGCATATAAATTGATTAATGTAGAAGTGCGCGGAATACAAAGGACGCACATCGTCAGCCGCCGCAATTTCGGGCATTTACTTACTTTATGGCTTCATATGCAGCTATACAGCTGCTCTTTCTGCGGCGTTTTAATAGCTTCGGCTTTAGTTTTGGCAAAACTCGTTTTGGCCACAAAACTGGTTCTAAAAAGAAGCTGCCGCGCGTTTCCCTGCCAGTTGAAGAAGTTGAAGTTCATTTTGGCCGCTAGGTACTCGGTTGGCTGTCTGCCTGCTCTGCCAGCCCGCTGGCAAGAATTTATTTCTATGTTAAGCAAATGCGACTTTATCGTTCAACGAAGCACGCCAATGGAATGGACCTTGCCAAGCCATAGCCAGAAATTGTTTAAAAGATATTAACTAAATGATAAATACGCGAGCATGCCGCGGTCATGTCGTAGGCCATGGACTCACTGGAAGCCTCGCCCGCTTCAGCTATCTCGTGCGAAAGTCTCTCGGCCAGGTTCTGTTGCTTCAGAGGGCCTATACTGACTTCTTGGCCGTCTGCGGAAGTCTGCGCGGTTCTGCCAATTGCTTTGTACGTGCCAATGCACAAGCTCGGGGCATTTGTATGACAAATGTTTGTGTTCTTTGTGCAGTCGCTAAAGATTTCCGCTCTTTCGACCAAGTCAGTTTGTTGCGGCCACTGTTGCACAGTCATTGAAAGCTGCTCAAATACTCATACACACAGAGACACAAACAAACAGACTTAAGTAGAAGTGTAAAACAACAAGAGCAGCAAAAACAAATCAGAACGGGAAACTCCACTTAGCCCCACTAGCCCCACATACACAATGAAAATTCATTTCAGCGCCTCAATCAACAACTTTATTCAATTAATTTCGAAATGTTTGCGAGCACTTTCGAAAACAAGTCCAGTCCATGAAATTCAATATATTCATATATAAGTATACAGCATGTGAGTGTGTGTGCTTATAAACAATAATAAACAAACACATTAAACAACTGCAAACAACAAAAAATTGAACAATCTCATACTGTTCCCAAAATGAAATTCTTGTTAAATAACAGCAACGTGTCTTGGCCGCATAAACAAATATATGCCAATAAAATGCGCATACATTTGAGACAGGTCTTTGGAATCTTTTACCTGTTCACGATGCAGCTTTTGTGGGTTTGTTGTTGTTTTTAGCATAATTTGCAATGCTCACGAATTGGTAATAGCGCTAGAGCCCAGTCAACAGATTTATCAACTGGTGCATAGAAAATATTTTAGTCAGCGGGCGTAACACTCGAACTTACTTGAGACTACATTTTGTGCATCGCAGCAACATATAGTTGATGCATGACTAAGAACTAATAAACTCATACATACTCGTATAGTCTTCATAGTATCTAGTGACAAAGTGGCAAATATTGAATGACCGACTAAGCAAAATCAAGGCCACGTCGAACAGCGGCCCAAAATTTCACAGAAACATATGTGCTTTAAGGTTTGAAGTAAAACAGTCAACATTATTCAAAATTCTATCCTTTTTGTACCCTGTACCCGTAGGGTAAAAAGGGTATATTAGGTTTGTGCAAAGTATGTAACATGCAGAAGGAAGCATCTCCGACCCCATAAAGTATATATATTCTGAATCAGCATGACGAGAGAAATCGATCTAGACATGTCCATCCGTCCGTCTGGATGAACGCAAGGATCTCAGAAACTATAAAAGCTAGAATATCCAGATTCTCCTATGTCCGAGAAAGGACGAGTTTATTTTATTTATTTATTTTTTTCCCCCACTACAGAATTTCGTCAATTGCGTCCACATTTCAAATGCTACCTAAACCAAACTATGCACATATCATTTATATATAATTACCTACCGTTGTAAAAGTTATTCGCGAAACAAATTCTCGCCAGTACAACCCCCCCAAACTGCAGCAACAAGTTCGCTCTTTTTCTTCCTCTTTTTGCTTCTGCTATGGGCGCATATACCTCAGTGTCGGAAGTTTACCTGGGTACAGGGTATTTCACTCTCGGGCTTGCTCGACTGTACCGTTCTATCTTCTTATACCCTGTACCCGTAAAAAGTCCCTATCTATACGAGTTTATTTAGTTTTCTTGTATATTCCATCAATGCTACAGAATTTCGTTAATACTGTCCACATTATCAAAAATACATTAACCAAACTTTGCACACATTTAATTAATTAATTAATAGATAATTATTATACTCTGTACATGAAATGTACCGGAGTATAGTATATTGGGTTTGCGGGAGCTGAAAAATGTAACAGGCAGAAGAAGGCGTGGCAGACCCCAGTTATTACTATATATCTAGCTGCGATAGGAATGCTTTACTAGTACCAAAAACGTTTCTGCTTAATACCATTTTTCCTGAGGCAACAATTTTTATTTTAATTGGAGGATTATGGAGGAAAGAGGTACCGTGTAGTCGAAGATCAAAAATGGTATATTAGGTTGGTGCATAGTATGTAACAAGCAAATGGAAGCGTCTCCAATCTCACAAAGTATATATATTCTTAATCATCATGACGGGACAAAGTTGTTTTTCTTATTTTGATAGTCTTAGCTCTTCCCGTCTTGTAATTGCAACAGAAGCAGCTTAACTTATCTGCTATCTAGGCTTGCATCTTGCAAATAGACCACAATTTATGTTACTCGCATTTGCTGTTGTCTTCTATGGAATAGACTGGAGAGAATCGTCGGTAGTCGAAGCACGGAACCGTTAAGTGCGCGTGCCGTTGCCTTAATTAAAAGCCTCGAACCGGCGGCACTTAGCAGGGGAAACGTTTTAATTTTGGCGTGCTCTTGGATACCACTTACAACACGCTTACAAAATCGATTCACACACGCTCGCACACACTTACACACAGACAAGTACAGATAGAAGAGTTGCTCAATATCTGGCGCATGGTTTGCTTTGATTCGGTTTGTAGTCAAGAATCCAACGAGACTAGAAGCAAAAAAAAAAAAATAAAAAAAAGAATCAATTTAAACAACCGGCACATGACATTGAACAAACGGCCAGCAGCGGGCAATATCTTCACTTCCTCCATAAATTTGGCCAGTTTTGTAATAGTTTTGTGGCACATTGTTGTTGCTTTAAATAATGTATAAACATTAATGAGCGCATAAATCAATTTGTTGGCTCTATTTGTTGTAAAGAATTTCGCTGGCTTATTGAAATGCGATGGCTGCCATAGCGCCTGATCGTTCCGTAGAATCAAATACCTTGTAGAAACTCATTCGAGATGCACAGCAGATCCATTGGTAATTGTAGGAGAGGCAACAATTTTCCATGATGTCATCAGAGCTTGGCTTTTGACTTTGTCAAAAGGGTGTTGCTGTTGCTACTTGCAATTAATTGATTAAAGTTGTTTATTAGAAACAATTTGCGTGCCATGCAAATACAATAGCAAACGAGTTTGCCAGAAGGCGGGATTATGTATACGAATGCATTTCAATGTGCGAACTGATGCTAATGACTCATGTCTACTTTGTAGCTCTATAACTACGTCTTATCTTGAATAGTGTCCGGAATTAGTTTTCTTCTCATACGCTGGTCATACAATGAGTAATCAGCTTAGAAGCCCCCTAAAATGGTCAAGATCAACGAACTTGTCATGCCCCAACAGCTTTGAAAGTATATGTGCGATTGTCGAAAATGTAGAGTGCTTAATATTCCAAACGCAATTTCATTTATATACTATAGTTGTAGTTTTTACTGGAATATTGAATTGAGTATACCATTCATTTCAAAGATCTGGAACTGGTATCTTCTTCGTTTTCGACCCAAATGAACAAATAACAGCCATTTTCCTATGTATTTCAAGTAGAGTTTTATATAAAGTATATTAGAAAAACAGCACGGTTATGTTACGCTCCAGCAAACTCGACAGTGAAATATGTAAAACACTATCGAAAAAGAAGAGCGATTTACATTTCTTCGGATACCCAAAATAAATAGAGAATTTCATGAAAATTTGTAATTACGCACAGTGCCGCAAAAATTCCACAGCGTAGGAAGAGGAAAATCACCTATAAATAGGAATCAGGAGACTATACGAGTACGACCAAGTTTGGTCAATGATGTCGCTTCATACACTTAATATACCTTTTAGATATATGTACATATATAAAAAAATATATACAACTAAAAAGCGAATGGGGTGTAAAGAAAACCAAAATCGGAAATCTAAGTGAACGTAAAAAAATAACTATAATGTTATATTTATCGGTTATTAATGAACAATTCGACACACTTTATTAACGCATGAATAAATAAATAGAAGTGATTGTTGTTCTTTGGAGCGGGGATACACGAATAGCTCGCTCGTCGTGCGATTACGCGATCGGTGTTGCTACTGCTGTGACAACGCAATCAAAGTTCAAGTTCACATTACATACAGACACACACATGCACACACATACACACACATACACACACATACACACACACACAAACACACGCATACAAATAGGCGCGTGCGCAATTTAAATATTATGACACACCAGCAACTCAAATCAAATAAGAAAATTCCACTGTCGACGCCGTGCGCTTACATTGCGCAATTTTCACAAACGCTTTACAATATGATTCTCGTTTTGTTTTATTTGTGTTTGATTATCACCAATTTCACAAATAGTCAAATAGTCATGAATGAAAGGCGTTAAATTGGCGTGCTAGCAACCGAAGCAACACCAAATGGGCACGCAAGAGTGCTGGAATTATACATTGTTTACATTTTTGCAATAGTTTGTAATTAAATTTCCTTATCGTCAGCATGGCCGCCAACGCTGATGCCGCGTCGCGCAGAAGGCGGCGCTTGACCCCAAAACGAAACTTATCAACTTTTAAATTGATTTTGATTATTTCACCAACTTGTTGAACTCAATTAATTAGGTTAAGATAGATTTGTCGTGGGCGTTGCCGTTACATTTGGCCGCTCTCTGATGGTGTCGGGCATACTTGTATAACGAGAATTTTAAACTAACGACAGTTGAATAAGTTGAAGGCAAAAGTTCAGAAGTCGTACCACTTAATACCCCTTACGAGTTAATTTTTTAATTTCCTATTTTCATCTTTCTCTTTACAGGTAAGCAGCGGCAAACTTTCCCCCGGCCCAGACAACCAAATCGTAAGAAAGAGTCAAAACCCTATTAGGGCAAGTGTGCGCTTTACGGGAATCATGGGCTTATGTGTTCCAAAAACCAATTGAAATGAAGTTGCCAAAAATAAGACAAGCTAGTTATGGTTAACAAACGAGCTGCCATTGTTCATAACGCTTAAGCCTTTGCATCTTTGCAGTTTGAACATTTCATTCGACTTGTTATGACTTCCCCGGAACTGCATTGCCAAGCTGGGAAGTGTTGACAACGCTTTGGTGGTTTTTGACCCGAAGAGCATACTCTTGCAATTTATGCTCGATTGTCTATCGTGTAGCGAAAATCTGTCTTGACAGCCATGCCGTCATCAAAATAATGCTTCCACAAGTTGGGGCGCCAGACTAGATTTCATAATATTGGGTTTGCGTTGGCTGCGTCCAAAATTAAAATGTTACATTTTGAAACTGCATTATAATGTCTATCGTAAAATGTCATTGAGTGACAACAGTGAGCGGTGGCAGCCTCACAATCTCGATCTCCAACACGAAAACGAACGCAAACACGATCGCGACCACAACGACGACCCACAAATTATTTTGACAGCAGCAATTTTAACGCTAATTTTGATGATTTAAGCGGCTTTTTGATTGCTGCTGCACATTTAATCCAGCGCCAGCCAACGCAGCCAAATTGATAAAACTGAAAATCGACTGAAATGAAATTTTAGATTTGAGCTGAACGTATGGTCGCTCGACCAAGCGACCAAGCAATTGCAGTTATTGCCACAATTTGCGGCCATTTCCGCTGGGTGCGCATGTGATGTAGTCAGAGGGGCTTTTAAGGCCTTTGTGGCTAGTGCACAGTGTGGCTGTGGTATTAGTATTGAAGCAACAAAAAGCATTATCTGCAATTGTGCAGAATGGAAAGCAATTTGCAACATCCTTACATATTTACACAACATACCATATGGAAGTGAAAGAAATAGTTGATGGGTTTCGCAAATGCAATGTTTCGATGTTTTCCGAGTCAAGTAGTTATTTTCGTCGTACAAAATTAGTGGTTGTTAATCATTTATTAAAGATCTAATTTAAATATTTTGGGTTAGGCCATTAAACGACTAATTTTTAAATTCCAGATTTAATTGGACCACACTCTACCTCTAATTATGTTTGAGAGTCACCATTTCTGCTCGTTTTCGACTATTAATGATATTTTTCTTAATGACGTTTTCAATTCCGAACAATTTAAAATGTTTTCATTGCTTTTTAAATGTATTTAAATATTTCAAAAACCAATTAAACAAAACTTTTTTGCCTGTTAAGATCACTGAAAAGTTGTCTGTAAGAAAAAGTCCAAAATGTTTCTAAAATTCAAATTTGAGGAATTTGATGTAGTTTGTTATTCTTTATGGTCTTACCTAAATATTAGTAGTAGTTATTCGGCCTAATTTTAACAAGTCGCATAACCAAATAAAGCCAAGCTCCAGCGAAAAGTTATTTGTGAAACACCTAAAAATTGTGGTCGTTTGAGTTGGAAGCTGAAGTTGAACCGGCCGAATATTGTAGTAGTATTTATTTATTTTATCATAGTAATTAAGGTTAAGCATGCTTGAAATTGCAGCCGAGTCTTTCAGATTATTATTAACTTTGAAAATGGTTGTCATAACTGAACTCGTATAACTCGTATACAAACTAGGATTTGTATGCCTAAAACTTTGACAGCCTTTTGTATATCGCTTACGTAGATGTTATATTTGAAATTTCGTACAAAATTAAGAATCAGTTGAATTGTATTAACAGTAAATACATACTTGTGAATTAATTAGAAACAAATTAAGTTTTTACTATTGATTATCTTCTGATATTGTCCAGTCTTCGTATCACTGTGCTATGCCCAAAAAGCGTGTACTGTGTAGCTGGCCGCCCAGCCACGCCATTCACTTTTCAAGCCTGTCTCTTTGCATTTGCATAGCCTGTGCTTACAAATGTTGACTGCATGTGTTCTTTATTTCATTTAATTTTTGTTTGCCTTTTGGGTAATTAAATGCACGTACAAAGTGCAATCGCAGTAGGTTGTTTACTTGAAATATACATACTTATGAACATTTTCGTTGCATTTGTTGACAAGTGCTCAGAGCTTGTTGCATGCACCGCGTGGG
This sequence comes from Scaptodrosophila lebanonensis, assembly GCF_003285725.1. Lineage (NCBI taxonomy): Eukaryota > Metazoa > Arthropoda > Insecta > Diptera > Drosophilidae > Scaptodrosophila > Scaptodrosophila lebanonensis. The sequence goes on from NW_022060558.1 coordinate 5,760,536, forward strand.
CGTTTCAATTTAAACAAATTTCCACTCAGCTGCAGCAACTTAATGACAATACGAGTATTCCAGCATGTACATATGTATGTACATAGGAGCTTAATGTCTGCAGACACGCCCAAACTTGGTCGGTTGCCACTGCCTCGCTGTCGGCTGCCTATCTGTCTAGGTGACTGACTGACTGACTGACTGACTGACCTACTGCACCACAAAAGACGTCGAAATACGCAACAAAAGTCTGTGGCGTCATGTTGCAGCAACATGTTGCTGAGCTGCGCATGCGCTGATGTCATCGATTGTAACACGCGCCGCTGGGCATGCGCATTCTAACGCCTCGAATCGGTTAGCCGCGCACAATTATGACAAATTTAAAGAAACCATTAGTTAGTTTAGTGAAAGTTTGACTCAGCATGCCATTAGATATCACAGATTTTGTACTCGGCAGTCATTATTCATTCCGCGCATGAGAGTGAAATCCACTTGTTAATTACAAACCGAAATGCACATTACCTTGAGCTCAAACTACCAAAAAGCGAAATGAACTGCTTCTGCTTCCAAAGCTGTTGCTGCTGCAACTTCTTCAAGTGCTCTGTTGCCGCTGAAGTGCGGCTGCAACAATTTCGAAATGCACTCAGCACTCAGGGCCGCACACAGTCCCAAATCCCAGACTCCGCTCAAGTAGCCACTAGATGTCAGTTGCCTGGCGTGTGAAGTGCAGCTGCGCCTGGCTGGCTAAGGCTGACTTTGGATGACTTTGGCTTTCTTTGTGGCCATTAGAAGATACGAATGTCTGTGGAGCCGTCGACAACAATCGATTGCCTTTAAACACATTTCATTGGCGTCATAAAATTGTCTTACCGTAGAAATCCGCATTGCTCGATAGTTCAGTTTGCCAAGCAACTTTCCAAAGCCTGTGCTTAGAATCATACTTAAAATGGTCACTGGCTTTCTCAGTCGTTGTCATCATCATCGTCATCATCATCATTATCGCCACCAGCATCACCATCATCATCTTCTTCTAAGTCAAAGTCTTAGTGTTAGTCGTCGTGGCAGCCATAAATAAACTGGCTGGGCATATCTAGCCACCATGCGGCAACAGCAATGCCATCGACATCACCATCACCATCGCCATCGACTGTATGTAGCTTCTCCCGCTCTGGTCGTTGCCCGCATTCTGGGCTGCTGCCTCCAGCTCAAGTCTGGACGAATCCAACCGTAAGCCAACTAGCAAGGCAGGCAGCCGTGCCATCGCGATGCCGAAAAAGCAAAATTAATTGTTCAAACACACCTTTCAAGGAAGCGTTTTTCCATGTACAATATCTGCACATGCGCCGCTTGCTTTGCTTTTCTATTGCACGATTTTTGCCATATTTCTCGTAGCCAAACACGATCTCGATCACTTGCATATGGCTGAGGCTGAGGCTGCGACTGAGGCCAACCTAAAGCTGGCACTGCAACAGCTTTAACTCTGACTATGGCCATGGCGACATTGTGACGTCGTTGCCGTCGCCGTTGCCGTTGCCGTCGTCGAGTTCGCTGAATCGCGGATATGTCCACGAATGTTGGATGTGTGTTGGGTCTCTATGGCAGATTATTATCAATTTTTTCTTTAACCATGACAGCGAAAAATTTTGTGTGCTGTCTGACATGTGTGAAAATATTTATGTATTGTACAATTGCACAATATATATTTGTTTCTCTGCAGTGAACTTCAGCGCGTTGGATTTTTTCTTAGACTCAAAGCTCGACTCGCACGGAACGCTCAAATCTATCGCTCAGAATTTGTCATGATCTAAAAATAAATGGTGGCTCAGTCACGCAAAAGATGCATTTTTTTATTTATTTTCGTACGTAAAGCGAATATTTCAAAATTTCGTATATGAATAAATTCTTTTTGAGCATGCGAAGACCTTCTTGTTGGACAGAAAAGAGGAAATCAATAAAATGGCAAAAGTAGAGAGTTGAAATGTTTAAGTTAGACAGTTGGTTTCTACATTCAGTCTCGTTTATGAAGGCATAAGCTCCTCCTGTACTCTCGCTTTATTCCTTCAATTAAAATATTTTTTCACGAAAGTTAAACTCTGAAATACCCATTTTGGTCACGAAAATGTAATAAACAATTAAGACTTTGGTACAAACATCGATTCTGGCACAGAGATTTTGGCAGAGATTTTGATTAGGCACAATACAAAACTCATAAATACCAAAGATAGTTATTATATTTATATTGAATGGGGCCTGCTACGCTTCCTTCTACCTGTTACTACTTGGATATTCGGTATACAGGGTAGATGAAGTCTTTATATAACAATATTTGTTGGCGTCATTAACGATATGTGTATTAATAATTAACACACCTAATATGTGTTGACAGACCTCACAAAGACTATATACGTGTAGTAAATCTTTGTTCAGTATCACCGAAAAGAGGCGGTTTACAGACAATAAGGCGTGCCCAGAATTTTGGGAAGTAGATAAGCTAGAATAAGCAAATATTGTGAACCCAGTAGAAGATAGATAAGTAGATCAAATATTTAAAATCAATCATTGAAATCGCCGAATATAAATATTATCGTTTCTTTGCCAGCTTTATAAGCAGTCGGAAATGTTGGAGCTAAATTTTAAGTTATTTTTATACCTGATGGAGAATTGTAAAGGGTGATCATAGATGACTGTATGAAAAATAAATAAAAGATTAGATAAGTACAGACACAGTACGATCAATTTAGAAAATGAAAACTTATTATACCCTGTACCCAAAGGGTAAAAGGGTATATTAGTTTTGTGCGAGCGTACATGGAACACAAAGAAGGAGGCTAGGCAGACCCCATAAAATATATATATTCTTGATCAGGATGGCAAGTCGAATCGATATAGCTATGTCCATCTGTCTGTATGAACGCAAGGATCTCAGAAAGTATAAGAGCTAGAATAACCAAACTTGGTATCCAGATTCTCCTTAGCCCGAGAAAGGACGAGTTTGTTAATTTTTTCTGAACCAACCCCCAATTCCCGATTTTCTATAACTCCCGTATTTCTTAAAATTTTAAACTAAAATTTGGTAATCACATTAAGTTAGTGATTATATATCCGTATACCAAGTTTCATTATGACAGGTTGATCGGAAAGAAAGTTATAGCCATATAATCAGGCCCAATGCACACATACATACATACAAGTATGTACAAGTACACAAACACGCATAGGCACGATTCTGATGTAAATGTAAATGTATGTATGCATGTATGGAATATTTTATATTTAATTTAGTTAATTAATTAAAATAAATAAATTATTTAATTGAATTTCTTTTTTTGTGGGGTGGTACAGGGTATTTAAGAGTTGAGCCTGCTCGACTTAGCATTCCTTTCTTGTTTTATTCTTCATGGGTGGCCATCACATCGAGGAAACTGATGTTTAATCGTAAGATGAGAAACTGGTCTAATGCGTTAACTGCATTTTTCTCTCATTTAACTTTTTAATGTAGGTTAAAGAATCGTTATTTCTCATATTGTTTTATTTTCGCATTTTATCAATTCAATCGAAAACAGACAAACAGTTGAATTTGAAAATTGAAACTTTTCACAAGAAATTCGACTGTTCGCAAGTCAAATAATGCTGCGTCGAACGCAAGTAGTTGACAGAACCTCCATTTTGGGTTACGAACAGACTGAGGCCTGCAACTATGAGCCGTGCAGACAAGAGTTTTGGATCCAATACATGAATATACATACTACATATACATACGTCTATGCATCAGTATTTGCCTGTTGACTGGGTCTCAAGAGCTTTTTGTTTGCCATACGGCGGGCCGCAGCTGTCGGCTGCAGACTGCGGTCTAGGCTAAGCTGAAGCTGAAGCTGCCAACTAGGCATAATTATTCACAGTCTTTGGGTCTCAGATTCTACAGTTGGCCTTTTGTTTTTTCGAGGAATGGAATTCGGTCAAGTACTTGCCGTTCGCTAGCTGCTGTCGGCTGTGTGTTTGATTTGATTTGTGTGACATGTGGAAACTGTCAGGCGGCGCAGTATTGACACTTTATCAGGCATGCAGACACCATGCACCATTCCCCATACTTGAGGACGTGGACGGGGCAGCGGACGCATGTTGCATATGCATGACGCGTCGCCTCCAGTCGTCGTCCCTCGAAGACAGTGGGCTGAAACTTTCTACGCATTTGTTACACATTTTGGTAGCCGCCACATTAATGCGCTCGACAGCAACACGCTTATCATTTCCCCAAAATTTAATTATTTCGCTTGTCAGTGGCACAGCAACGTAAAACATTTTTAATGAGCGGCCGACAGTCAAAATTATTGGAATGAAAGTCGAGCCAACACCGAAAGTGTTTGTTGCCTTGTTCGCCTGCAGCTTTGGCCATCGTGCTCGTGAAGCTCGTAGTCATGACGTGCTTACATGTGCTTCCTTGGCCCTCGCACTCCCCGCCCTCACTTCGAGACGCCTGTCAATGATCGAGGTAGACGACTCATCTGCAATGTGGACTTGGGCGCCCAAAGGCCGCGCTTGTTAACTGCTTTGAATAGACTTTGGGCCAGCTATTGACATTTTGCGGAAGCTGCAGCGTGTGCCGAGTGGCTCGTTATTGTTGCCGTCTTTGACTTTTTTGTTGTTTTCTTTCTTTTCTTGGGCTACTGGTAACAGCGTTCGACCTGCCCGCTACCAACCAAAGATTTGACGCGTACAGCTTTACCTTTTAATGAGATACAGCAGAAAGCTGAAAAGCACAGTTTACTCAATTAGTGTGGAACTTCCTGCAATTCCTATTTTAAAGGGAAACCGGAAGGGATCTGTGTCTTTTTTATTACCAAATGTTCTTTATTAAAGTACACCAATTAAGTTGGTTTAAAATGAAACCGGACCAAAAAGTATTACTCTTTGAAGAGTATTCACGTAGTTATAAATAAATTATAATTATTTCAAACAAACGGTAATATTAAAATGGTAATGTAATATGTGATATTGGTAAGAACTCTATGTTAGCCCTGGATAAGCTTTTGTTGGACTTGAATAAAAATACTCGTGGAAAATATTTAGAAAGGTGCAAGTAGCCAGCCTTTGGGATCAGGATTTAGTAGCCCCTGCAACATAGATAGTTTTTTTTAGGATGCAGTACTATCTCACAGATTAACATATAAGTTTCTTTATTGAATTGAATAATACTTTTGGCATTCGGGCTTACCTAAAGCTTTTTGAAACTCAGTTCGCATGTGAAAGTCTCATGATTAAATTACTTCGTATAAGTATGTTTGGGGTTGTTAAAATTAAAATTAAAATAAATTAAAAAACGAAAAAAAAATTTTTTTTTTGAAAAATTTATTGGTCGCTTTCAAAATAGTCTCCTTCCGCCTGAATACAACGTTTTGCACGTTCAAGAAGGTGATCGGACGACTTTTTTAGGTCATTTGTCGGTATAGCGTTGAGGATGGCGGTCTTTGAAACTTTGAAAATGTTGAAACCACTCGTGCACTCTGCTACGGGATAGGCAATCATCGCCATAAACTTGTCTCATCAATTTCGGTAAAAGTTTTACCAATTTTAAAACAAAATTTAATGTTGGCTCTTTTTTTCGAAGCTCATTCTCCGACCGATAACACAAACATGCTGACACTTAAAACGCAATAACTTCACTTCCAATCGATGAAATGTAATGAAATTCTCACTGGACAATCCATAAAGATAGCAGATTCTAACGCACCAGTCGACATATAGATAGCGCCACCAGGGGGCGCTAGATTCAAAAATTCCTGTTTATTATGGAACGCACCTTGTATCTGACAGATTAAGTATACATTTCGCATTGAAAAGTTCAATTTGGAACCTTTCCCAACTTCCGACATCAAAGATGTGCAGGTACCCTTGTAGTCTTCCTATTTATTCAATGGACCAGACATTTTATTTTCCGATTATGTCATAGAGCATATTGAAATTAATAAAAAACTGACTTTATTTTTTGGCTAATTAGGCGTGCAAGACGGCCCAGCCGTCGCTACTTTCGCTTCGCATGCAAGTGTCCGAATCGCTCAAATGCTAATTGTGTGCGCAAACCTAATCAGATTTATCGCACTATTACCCCAGACAGACAGAGAGGGAGAGAGAGGAACAGAGAGAAAAACCCACCCAACTGCATATCAACTTCATTAAATTTAATTTCAACAAGAAATATCACTGAAAACATTAAACGCCTCTGAATAAATTCAAATTAATTGATAAACAGAAAACAAGCCGTGGAAAACCGGCCGTTGAAATTATCGCCACGTTTTGCTGAAATCAGCACAACAACAACAACAACAACAATAATAACAACAGCAACAACAACAACAAATGTGCTGGCTGTTAGCATAGCCAGTGGCTGGGAGCGTTTAGTTGGCAATTTGCAGTCGAAAAGTGCAACCGTTTGACGACATCGCTAAGCGGCCAGCAGCGGAACTTGTTTGAATCTAAAAATGGGCGTAAGTCGTGATCGCGATGCACGCAATATCACTGAAGAAGGGTACGAAAAGGTTATGATCTTCAGTTTCAGTTTCGGCGTTTTAGTTTAAATGCATTAATTGATTTCAGGTTTGTTAAAACAGGGGGAATTTATACTTAAATTTTCTTTTTTTACACAATTCGATTTATGCATAGTCTTTTCTTAACTCTGCAATTAGTTTTTGTTTTAACTCAAAAGTAGTTGTGTTTTTAGTAAAATATACATAATAACCTCCAGATGTAATTTATGTATTTTTTGAAGGATTACTTGGAAAATAAGAATAGAACACAATACCAACTGAAAGCGTTTTATGTGATTCTCTTTGGTGTTAAAGTTAATCTCAAATTTGGTCCTGCTGCGAAATTTGACCTTTCACCTCGCAAATTATTTGATTTACATTTGGCCACATAGAGATGAAGAATATAATTAGCAAATTATGCTAATTGGTTTGAAAACTTGATTCTTGGCGCAAGAAAGCTAAATGATTTCTTCGCCTGTTTTAAGGTCAACATAACCATCCATTCCAGTTGAATATTCAAAAAAGCGTGGCTGGCAAACAAAAACATAATTTATCACATAACTCGATACAATAAATTCAATTTTAGAATCCACAATATATTTAAAGATATTTGAAGATTTGTAATACAATCGCTTATTATATAAGCAAAATAAGTTGGACTGGATTGGCTGTAGTCACTTTATACATACTGTATAATCTTTAAAATACTCAGTAATATGCGAATCATGTTTTCAATTCACTTGGAAAATTGGCTCACGTATCCATCTCTACTTCGAGCTTCATGCTGTCAGAGTTTGGTCGACTGCGCATGCGTCGCTGCCTGCTGCCTGCTGCTGCCACGCATTGCGCAAGCGCAGCCCACTGGCACTCGACTCCGAGCCACTTCCTTTCCGCGCCGCCCGCCCCGCCCTGACTTCTTAACCGAAGTCGCTCTGTCTTTGTCCGCCTGCTCTGCGTGAGCAGCAAAGCTGCGCAGATTTTGTCGCATTTTTCGCCAGATATTTGTTTCCATTACTCACGACCCCACCATCCTGCCTCTCGCCACCATGCCGAATGCTGGCCTATGCGCCGCAATTTTGGCTTCATTTGATGTAACCGCCACAGCGTGCTCACTGCTCACAATTTGAACTTTTGGCTTTATCGGTGGACCACTCGACCGCCCCGGGCTACGTTTTAAAACGGTACAACATTTCGTCATGCTAATCAGTTGGATACATTTGGCATATCGGCAAGTTGGTTTCCATGCTGCCAGTGCTAGTGTGGAGAGACGCTAATGTTGGGCACTGATTTCCAATTAAGAGCTTACCAATAATGACACAGCAAATTGTATTATTTTACTTTCATCATTTGCATAATTTTTTAGTAGGCACTTGCAGATTTGGGTTTTTTAGTTAACAAAAAAACAGTTTAAAATGTTTCTATTGTGTTACTTTTTTGTAAGACATTCATTTTTCTCAGCACAAATGGGCTTACGAGTTTTTTAAGACTAAAAGAAAAAGTAACAAGTCCATCCAGACTTGTGTAAAACAAACTCCCGGTTAATAAATAAAGTAAATAATCCACAGGCCGAATGCCGAATTATAGGCCGCGGAATTGGGCCTCGTAGTGTTCGAAAGTCTCAGCGAAGAATAATCCTATTTTTCCTAAATTTGAACAGCATTCAATCAAATAAGTTTTATTCTATGTGCAACTCAATTTTTTTTAATTTTACGAATAGTTGACTAGTTTATACTCTATAATTAAGGCAACAATTGCAACTCTATATTTTGTTTAATCCGAAAATTTGTTGTTGTTTAGCTTCTTTTGATTTAAAAATAAACATAATTTTCGTTTAAATTCTTTGGCAATTTAGTTAATGAGTGCGACCTGGTGTCGTTGGCTTATACTAATTGACTGATGCTACTAAGTATTATCTTAATGGTGCCAGAGTATTTATACCACAAACAGTTCATTAAAATGTTTCATATCATACCACAAAGCATGGCCTCTAAGTAGATCTCGTCTTCAAATGAGCCGAGTGCCGCATATATTACGAGATTAGAAATGATTCTCAAGTAGACAAATTTAGTTAAGCTAAGCTTCTCAACTGTAAATATGCATTTTAAATTGAATTCGAAAATGTGTTTGCCAGCCTGTTCTAGGCACTACGGTGTTTGTCCAGCTGTCCGTGGTAATAAAATATTGGAATCTGCATAAGAATGATATATACACATAGAAAATAGATGTAACGATTTCAAATATATTAACTTTCAGTTTTCAGATCTCGCATCCTATTACAAGATTAGAAGCTTCGGTCTGAAGAAAAGGCGGGCGCGTAGAAACCGATTGCTGTGTGTTTGCGGCTTAAAAGTAGAATTCCAAAAGAGGAGGCCGTTTAAATTGATTATTGAGGGGGTTTTCAGTTTGTCTCGCAATCCGCCTTATTTACGACCTTGGCGAGGAAATTATTGATTGAAATATGCTGTAATTTGAATTAAGTCAAAGCCGTTATTATCGCTTTTACCTTCTTTGTTAAATTAGATTATACTGCTTACAAGTCTATCTCTACGTCTTTATTATGCAGATTGGGCGTCTGTGCGCCTATCTAGAAATTATGTAAATTACTGTGGGCCGTTGCTTGTAAGTCAATTCAATTTGTGACATTGTTTAAACAATTTCCCTCGCCTTTGTCTGCATGGAGCAAACGCAATTCAAATTTCGAATTCATTTATTGCTGCGTCGCGTTCTATGTATGTGCTATATGTCTGAGCCGACATCGGCATCAAAATCGACATCGACATCGCCATCGCGATCGCGATCGCAATCGACGTCATGGCTGCCCTCGACTCATGTGTGGGCTGGCACTTGAAATGGGCGTGCGTTGCACGAGCAACTAAAACAATTAAACTCAACATGAATTAATGTCGGAGCATGCGTTTAACCGCAAGTCGGCGGCAACGGCAACAATTAGAGGCATTACAAGTCGAGTGTCAGTGGCGCAGGCGCTTTGAGTTCGCTGAGCATTCGATATTGTACAACAACAACAACAATTATAATAACAACAAGAAAACAACACTAACAGACAGCTGCAGTTGTAAATTTGATTTTTATGGCAATGGCAAAAAAAGTTGCAAAAAGAACGCGTTGCGATTACCGCCAACTGCAATTGGCTGCCACTGGCAAACAAACCAGCCAAACAAGTTAACTGAAAATATTTATTGGCATTACTATTTTTCGCCGAAATAATCGTTCGTACGTACACTTTTGATATTTGTCACCAGCCTCGCACCGCAGACGGCAATACCAGCGCGACTTGCCGGCTTTGAGGTGTTAATTTGGGCACAAGCGTGAGCCTTTCGGAATTGGCCAACAACACTTGGCCCGAACAACTGACAACGGCGTGCACATGTCGTGTACAATTAGCCAACCAACCATGCCATTAATGGCTGCCCCTGATTTATGAGCAAAACCAACATAAGCAAAAAATAATAATATTAACCGAAAGCGTTAACAAAGGCAACAAAATATTTGGGCAAACAAAGTTAAAGCCAAACGATCAAATTGTCTTTGTCAGTCGCATTTTAATTACTTTGGCGCAAAGAACGAGTCCCAGACTTAAATGGCACGAAGCAAACGAAATCGAAACAAACCTCAACTCTGTCTATAGAATATCTCAGCGTTTGTTGCTCTTTCCGTCTTTTGTTTGTGCAGCACAGAAATCGTGACAATCATGCAGAATCGAACGGATGTTTGCTTCTGCATAATGCAGTCCGAGCTCGTTTTCGTACAACAGACCAAAATTACCAACAAAACCCGAATCGAATTTGCCGACAAAAATAAAGCAATTAATCAAGAACAAAATATTAAAGCAAGTACAGTGAATCCTAATAATCTAGAGCTCGATACAATTTCTGAATAGCTGTTGAACGTATACTTTTTTTCTTTAATCTAAAGCCACGTTCATTAACCTTTTTAAACGTAAATTCAAAATTACAACTTCCACCTGATTTCGCAACATCATACTATACTCGTACATAGATGAAATAAAGAGTTCTCAGATCAATACATCACAACCAATATTACTAGAATACTTGTATATGACAGATCCTAAATTTCTTGGAATTTGCGAAGATGGGACAACGTTTGAAAGACCTAAATATTACATTTGTAATATCCGATTCTTAATATAGACCACATTTTTTTCTCCCAAGTAGCTAGTCCCATATGAATTTGATTTCATTCGTAATTTGAAGTTCTATGGGCAACCTTTTTTTTAGATCCTTAAATATTCGAATTGTTGAATGCGCACTTTAGATTCAAGCTGGACACCCAAATACTATAAAGTTCAGCAGCCAAAAATAACAAAAACCTTTGATAAATTGTCGTTTGGCATTTGATTTTTTTTTCCCGTTTGTTAATGCGACCTATAGTATAATAAGAATTGAAATTTCTTTTCGCGAGACTAAAATTTTCGCTCTACGTTAATTAAGATTGTTTCAAAGATATTTTGTTAAGCCGCCAACTCTATCAATAAAATAGCAATCAGCCCATTGTACTTTTGTGTTTTAATATTTGATTATGATTTTGTTTCATCTGAAGAGCTGTTCTTATATTATAAATCAAACTAAAACCTATGATAAGAACGGCAGTGTTGATATCAGATGTAATGATCTCGGAGATCCCGGAAAAATTAAATCCATTTTAGTGTAAATGATTCTGTTTTAATTGATCAATAAAGATACGTTCGGATCAAAAGGTAAATCAATTACCCAATGAATTTAATTAATACAAGGCTATATTTTACACATTAAATTTGCTTTTTATTTAAAGACTCACAATTGCAAAATCTTAATTACTGAAAACTGTAACTAAAAGAAAATGTATTCTTACATAAGCCTAATTACAACCACAAAAATTATAAATTGTGGACTAATAAAGAACACTACCTGACTAACAACAGCAAATGGCTCGAGATAAGTACAAATTAGACTCTCTGTAAAATATATACTTGTATGTATGTACGGTGTACATACGTTTTAGCTATGACGAATACGTACTTATTTATTTCCGAATCATACATATGAGTTGCTATTTTTCTGAAGAAACTTAAACATTCTGTATACATATTTCATTTTGTATGTGTGTGTGTTTTTTTTGTGAACCATTATTAAAGTCGGCGGTCTGGACCAGCCCCAATGGACCCGCCTATCTTGCGCACGAGTCCATCGGGCTGTATTTGGCTTTTCGTTTTGGGCTTGAACTGAGTTTGCAGTTTTCAGTTTGCTTAGGGCGTACTAAAGCACCGTTATTTTAATAAACGTCGTTTGGGCATGCACAGGAACAACATTGGCCTGAACTTTGGTAAAAGTTGTGCCGTTGCTTCTTTTCTGTGACTTTCTTCCAATGGCTCGAGCAATCAAATTTAGCAAACGCTGCTTGAAGCCAAACGTGTTCGGAGCATTTACGTTTTTTGTTTAATTTTTACGTTGATGCTGTGAACTATGAATGATTTTATAGCTGGCAACAATTTGCACAAATTAACGTTGGCAACGCCCACATTGATAGCTTAAGCAGATGTATTTGAGTGTGGTGTGTTGATTTGTAATTTGTGATTTGTTGATGCCTGCTGCCTTCTCTTTGCTTGTAAGTAAGGTTTTCCCCCACAACGCCATAGAAGCTCTTGGCTTTTGTAGCTTTGCATGTGCTCTTCGTTGAATATTTATACGAGTCTACTACGTACATACATATGTATGTACATTTATGCAAATGTAAACGCCTAATTGACAAACAAGCTTCGCGTCGGGCTTGGGGCGTACCCGGCGCCCCTCCATCACCTCAGTCTGACTTCGGAGACAGTGGCGGCTATTGTGTAGACAATAGAGTATAGAGGTAGCGCCACTGGTTTCATTACATTCGATGCTGATGCTGATGTTGTTGCTATTACATATTGTTATTGTTGTTTTTGTGCAGTTGTCGTTGCTGCCGCCGCCGTTGATTTTCAATATCCAATTTTCAATTTCATGTGCGGCGGCGGCTCTTTGGCATGGAACGACCTTGAGGCTTGATTCTCTAACCCCTGCTCAGGCACTCAATTATTTGTGTCTATGCTTCAGGTAGTTGTTTTCGTTGTTGTATTGAAAATCACATAAAATCCACACGCGGTTTTCAGTCGGCATTGTTGTTGCTGGTGTTGTTAAACGTTTTAATGAATGAGTTTTATGCGTGCTTCATTTCCAGCGCCATAAAACAAACACGGACAGCAACAATTCAGATTCAGATTTGCGATTCACGATTACGATTGCTTTTGATAAACTATACTCCGGTATTTTTCCTTAAATTTTATTATAATTGTAAAAATTTGTTGTTATTATTGCCAGCTGCCGTTTGGAGTGAAAGTAATTTGTCTGACACTTTGGACACGCCTAGATAATACGAAATGCGAATTTCAGACAAGTATTTGCACATTTTTCGAGAGCCTCTTACGATTCTGTGACTCACGGCTCTTTTGAATAACGGCCGGTTCGAGTAGAAAGTTTCAACATTTTTATTCCAACCTGACTCCCAAATGTAGTCATTATAGGTTTTAACAGTCATCAGAGTTGGTAATAATGTTTATGCTCATGACTGCTTATTTAGTCAATCATTTAGCTGGCGAAAAGGGTGATGTGAAACCAACAGGAAGTGCATTCGGAGTAAGGCATGAAGGCGTTCTGCTTATGATAATGATGATGGGGATCGCTGAAAATTTGTTGCTCGTAATGATTGTGAATCCGCGCTCTATGGCTTTCAGTTTTTAAATCTCTTTTTAATTATATTTCATCTTGTTCTACTCTCTCCAAAGCACCTGCGACGTTAATTAAATAAATGTTTTGTGATCAATAAGAAGTGTCTGTTCCAGACGAAATCTAAGCATATTTTTGTTTACTAAATATATGCCAACTAGTTGTCATGTTTTACCGAACAATTCATTTCTATATCTGCTTAATGCACATGTTTGCTATTAGGCTAAGTTATTCTTGTTAAGGAATTCGGGGATTGTTTTTATCAAATATTAAGTCATAGCCAGTACCACCATTTCATATTTTCAATTATTATAGAACTACATATATGTTCAAGCATGTTGAAAAAGTAATCATTCTATCAGATGAATTCAAACCAAATTCCAACGCACACCATTTGTTCGATAAATTGATCAAATGAGGCCTCATAATTTAATTAAAATGTTTGTGCTAATTGGAACTTTGTAGTTATTCGTATCAGGCTGCATTTACGAAACCAAATATTCGACTCGCTTTAAGTCGTATATATTTGTATTTAAAGCGCTTTTTAAATCAATAATGATTATGCAACCCAAACGAGAAAAACAATAGATTTCGCTTCTTATTATACCCTGTACCCGTAGGGGTAATTAAATTAAATTAATTAACTAAATTAATTTAATTAATGAACTAAATTAAATATTCCATGCATGCATACATACATTTACATTTCCATCAGAATCGTGCCTTATGCGTGTTTGTGTACTTGTACATATGTATGTATGTATGTGTGCATTGGGCCTGGTTATATGGCTATAACTTTCTTTCTGATCAACATATCATAATGAAACTTGGTATACGGATATATAATTACTAACTAGATGTGTCTACTAAATTTAGTTTATATAGTTTAAAATTCCAAGAATTACGGGAGTTATAGAAAATCGGTAATAGGGGGGGGGGGGGGGGGGGAGTGGGTGGGTTGGATCAGAAAAACTGAACAAACTCGTTCTTTCTCGTGCTCAAGAGTATACCAAGTTTGGTTATTCTAGCTCTTATACTTTCGGAGATCCTTGCGTTCATACAGACAGACGGACATGGCTATATCGATTCGGCTTGTCATGCTGATCAAGAATATATATACTTTGTGGGGTCTACCAAGCCTCCTTCTGTGTGTTCCACGTGCACTCGCACAAAACTAATATACCCTTGTACCCTTTGGGTTCAGGGTATAAAAATGTATTGTTAAGGTGCTAATCTGAATGCACGGCTTCAATGCTTTGATTAAAGAGAAAAGAGAAAAAATGCAAATCATACACAATCACAAATATAAGTTCATTGCCTATGCGATAGGAACTACTACTATGGCCTTATAAACAGTATAAGTTTAGATCTGAGGTACTTTGGCTTATTCGGATCATATCATAGCAAAAGGGATTCCTCCGGAAATTAATATACGCTGGAGTTAGAAACAAGTGATACTCCAAATAGTCAAATCCGTGTAATGCATCTAAGTTATGCGAAATTGAAATCCGAAACCACTCGTTGCTAGCAATGCGCAAGAGGCGGCCACAAACGACTGAGCATTATTGACAAGCAAATAAAGCCAATCTTCCATTTAATAACCAATTATCGTTGATCAACTGCACGCCCTTGCGAGCAAGCCCGACAGACGTACACATACCAGCATACGGGCATACATACTTGTATATATTCGTACTCGTACGTACAATCTGAGGCAGACAGACGGACGGTCGGACGAACGGGTGGACGGGCAGACAGACAAACGACGTGCACAATATCAATTACGAATTACGACTGATTATCCACGAGTTCTTCTTGCCTGAGAATTGGCAACAGTTCCAGCCACAACAATGGCAATGGCCATGGCAATGATAAAGCCCAGACATCCAGCACAGTGGAGTGGACTGTGTAAGCCGAGGGCGGTGTCGGCGACGGCGACAGCGCCTTCGTCTGAAACTGCAACTGCAACTGCGGCTTATTAGCACATAAACAAGTTAATGCCATTGATGACGACGCTGATGCTGGCAAGGCGGCGCACGAATTCGTTCAATTGCAGGCGGCGGCGGCTCTTGAGGCTCTTCAGGCACCTGAAACGCCAAGTGCATGGCAAATGGGAAGCACACGTACGTGGGGGAATGCGCCTGCAAAAGCTGAAATCAAAAACTTTTGTCGAAGATAAATGGGCCAGCTGCTGGAGCAGTTGCGAGTCCCGAGTGCTCGAAGTTGTCAACGGCGGCGCAAAAGCTTTTGATGTTGGGGCCGTGTGTAATGCGTTGCTCGTTGTCTTTTAGACCATGTTAAACTTTCCCAGTTGGCGACGCCGCCGCCTTCTCGTTCCTAGAATATGTAGTTCAGCGAGCCGGCTGTCTGTCAGTGCTTTGTTTGTCCAACACTTTGGGCTCGAAGCCAGATATGTTAATGTCGTTTGGGTCTGCGTGTAACTAAAACCAAAAGTCAAACATTTCTTGTTGGCTTTACCTTGAATTTGAACGACAAAGCAAGCAAGCAACGAACGAAGCCTCTGCCTTCGTCTTTCCGAAGGCCACAACACCCTATATTTGTTTATATCTATTCGAGATATTGGAAAAGACTGACACCAATCTATGGAATTATATACACCTAGACCTCGCTTAACATGTGGGTTGCGTTTCTAAAAACCTCTTTTTTTTAAAATATTTTTCAACTTTAAAGAGAGAAAAGGTGCCAAATTTTTAATCGTGTTAGACCGAGTTCGTATTAAAAGAGGTTGTGTGAAACGAGGGCTAGGCTAACTATTAAAAGTTTTACTTTGTTATGATATCTAAAATCTCATATATCTCTCCCTATAGCTCGATTTGATCAAATTCGGAAACATCATCAGGCTTTAACAATTTGTTTGAAGTAGTTCATGATTAAAGCTTCTAGAAGATATACGTACATAAATCTAGTTCTTATTAACATTTTAAACGCTGATATATAAATTTTTTTCTCTATGGACTTCGTAGATTTAACTACTATTATGCAACCGTACTGGACTTAAAACTGAAAGAACATTCAAAATTTGTACCACGTGGAATAGAGAGCATTAGATCCCAAAATAAATATCATCATCTCTTATTTAATAGAGTAGTATAACAAAAAAGATGACTAGTTGGCATGTGGGTTCCATTGAAAAATCAAGAGACGCATAGATTTGAATGAGCTTAGAAATGAATATATAAATACATACATAGACCGTTGAGATGAGCCATAATGACTTAATTTGTTGCCATTAACGATGACAATTGGGTATGGCTCCGACGATGGAGACTGTCACTGGAAGCACTTGGTTGCTCGTATACACATACATATACATACTTATACATATAGTATGTATGTGAATATATGCAAATAAGCAGCAATTATGTTGATTTAAGCACTAATTGGCACTAGACCCCACTACCCCCACCTCTCCACCTGCATAGAGCACAGACTGACCCCTTCTCTCTGTTCTTTTCCCATTCACAGGCTGCCCAGCGACGACGAGTTCCCACTGCCTGCGCTGCAACAAGTCCGGCTGTATCAAGTGCCCTCTGTACCTGGTCACAGATACGCGCCAGTGCGTAGAGCAATGTCCGACGGGGTACATCGACCAATGGTCCGCGCACACGGAGTTCATGGGTCGTGTCTGTGTACCCACTGGCTACTCTGGACCGCTGATGGCCGCATTGGCCGGCCTGCTGGGCGGTTTTCTGGTCTGTCTCTCATTACTGGCCGTCGCCGTGATGCTTGTGAGGCGCAAGCGAAGACGCAAGTCTGTCAAACAGAAGCTCATCAATGAGAATACGATGGATCGAGCCGATTTCATGCGTCAACTGAACGAGATGCGACCCAACGCCGAGTACTTTCTGGCCATGCTGAATGACACACGACGACAAATTCGCAAGCTGTATTTGTCTGGCGAAGTGGCGGCGGCAAACTCGTATCGTCCGATCGTGAGGGATCTGGCCAAGCTGCTCATATTGCTGAATAGACCGATAGAGTTGATTCCGGCACCGCCGCAGGATTGGTCGCGTCTGTATGCTTGGTCGGAGCAGGCGTTGGAGCGTTACAAGCCGCAGGTGGGGCAGCTCATCGACTTCTTCCAGGCCTCCAACGGTGGCCACGGAGCGCAGGATGCGCTCTATGCGGCGCCTGCTAAGAAGCACCACAGTATTTTCCGGCAGCACGGGTCGCCAGTAGCCAGCACGACGACACAACTGAGTGCTGGCGGCGGAGGAGGCGGTGCTGGTGATCTGGTGGCGGGCGATAGAAACAGCACCGCCTCGGCCCATCAGAAGCTGCACCTCTTCGGCTCGCTGATCAGTTTGCATGAGTTCGAGGAGCCACGGGCCTCGGATCCCTTCGGAAGCAGCTTCAACACGCTCAAGAGCGGCAATCTGATATCCGATCTCAATGCGAGTTCTCTGTGGCTGGAGGATGAGTTCTACAAGCTGGGCTTTCGACCGCAGGACGAGATCACGACTGAGTTGTAGTGACTGTTAGTGCCTTTTTTATTTGTAGAATCCAAAGTATTATCTCCATGCCCATGCGCCGCCCGCGATGTGTCTCCGCTCCATGCTGCAGTGGAGCGGGTGCTTCACATTGGGTACCAGAGCAGTCCAGGACATTCCCACACTCCTTTGAGAAATGAGACGCGCGTTTAGTCTAGCCTCTAAATGTTTACGTTTAGTTTAGGTGTAGTCGCAAAGTGCCTAAGTTACGAGTATTAATCTGATAACTTGGCTATATAGCCACCACTTACAGAACAAGCCTAGGCAGTAGCAAAAACATACAGCATGCAACAAGCAACTAGTCATGTAAAATCACAAAATGCAAATGGAAATCATGTCGATGTCGAAATTAATTTAATTTTATAGATTTTACAAAAATCGCAACACTTACGAATAGACAAATATTGATTGTGTAAACCGTAACATTACTTATAGCTATAACTGATATTAATGTACAGAGATAATGATAATCTTAGTAATGCTTAGTACCTAAATATATCTGTATGTTTAAAAGATGATCAACAATAAACAGATGTGCTTTGATAAAATATTTACTTTGTACCCAATAGCAGATTTTAAAGATCGATAGTTTTGAATGGTTTTCTTTTTAAAGGAAACGAAATTGGTCTTCGTTTTGTGAATATTTAATTCTCTGTTCCAGCGCAGGAATTCAATATGATTTAATTTACATACAACCGACTTTCGGTTTATAGTCAAAATTTCCATCAGCACCTACGATGTACTTGGGACCGGGGCCATAAATTAAAATTAAATATATTTTCTCTTAAATCAAAGAACTTCGACCGGATTTTAAATGTCTAATGCAAATTGGTTTCTAGAGATGACATTTCAAACGATCAAATGTATAACTTGAATAATTAATTAGGCAAACTAATTAGATGTCCCACTGTATATGTTCTTGGTTAAGTGTATACTGTAGGGTTAAAAACTTAAGAATGTATAAATCGCTTTTGTTATGGCGCTTCGTACTTCCACAGTATGTTGTCTTCCTCTTTTATGACAATTTCTGCATGTCATGTCGCATCCTCGCAAGCTTCCAATTGCTCGAGATGCTGTCGCTCTGTCAGCTTTCGTTCGTTGACTAGGCCAGCCAATTCGCTCGCATCATAGCCAATCAACAGCTTCAGATCACAATCGAATTTATAAGCAAATCGCTTGCCAGACACCTTGGAGATCATGTCCCCATCATAGTAATAACGAAGCGCGCGCGACAGTTTCTCATAGTTCATGGCCGGTTTGTTCTTCTTTTCGCCCCAGAGACGAGCGACGCGATCCGGATCACTTAGTTTGAACTCGCCTTCGTTTCCCACCCATTCGATGATGTCCGTGTGTTCGCTGTCGGTGAGTATCTCCAGCAGAAATTGCCAGAGCTGTACCTGACCATTGTTGCCCGAACCGGTAGCACTCATATTGTTAGGACTCTGTGAGGCGGGCGAGCTATCGGCAGCTGTACATTAAAGCGATAGTTTGAGGAATAATAATAATAAATTCATGTATTGGCTCATGTTACTTACATTCAGCTCGTGCTGGTGGAAGGACATAGAAGGACTTGCGCATGATCCGCTGCTCTTTGCCGGCAATGGGTGTACCGTTTCCTGCTTCTCCGCCAGCGGTAGTAGCAGATCCCCGATTTTGCTTCGGCTTGCGCATTTCTTCGGCCTGCTTGTGCACCACAGACACAAAGTTGCACTCTTTGAGCAGCTGCAGATGCGTCCAAAAAACATTTCCCGGATCCCGTGGCAGCTTTCTGCGGAAATCCTCGTGACTCATTGCGCACAGCTCTTGGCCCGTTATTTGCCAGTCTGCCATGTTCAGATCGCGCAACTCAAACTGCTTGACCGCCCATTCCAGCCAATGCGAGACATGAGCCCTGTTCCATTCGCTCGCATTTTCAGGTATTCTCAGCCGCGCTTGTTCCCGCTTGAACTTGCTGTCGAGCACCCAGTTGAGCACTGGCTTGACCTCTTCCTTGATGTTCGGCTCCGAATCATCGCTCTCCGGCTTAAGCTTGCGTTTCTTGTTAGCTTGTTTGCTGGGACTGGTGCTGGGTGATGCTTTCGTTGTCGTCGTTATCGTGGTTTTTGTCTTTGCTGTTTCACTTGTTGTTGTTGACGTGCTGCTCTCTGCGCTCACCTCCACTTCCTGCATGTCATTGGACAAGGCAGCAAGCGCCGCCTCCGTTGGTTTCAGCACATCGACTATGTTGATCTTTTTTGCAATCGTTTGAATTTGAACGTTGATCTGCACCAATCCTTCACCCTTTACGCACTGATCCACTAAGTTTTTGTGTGGCTCCAGCTGTAAGTGTAACCTTGTAGTTATTGGTTTCTAACTCCACCGGTTTTTTATTTTACTCACCTCTGTGGCATCTTGCAGGCAGAAGGTGTAAAAATTCAGTGGCACACCTATTTTTTGTTCCACAATTCTCCTGCCAATGCAAATCATTTTATTAGAAATATGTAGAGCGAATCAACAGTAGTCCAAAATCGAATGATTTTGTTGGCTGTCAGAAGCAATTCAGAGAGTGGCGTCATACAGAATTGTTAACATCCAAAACTTACTTTAAGGCACTCAGCGGCTCCCGTATGTCCATGTGCACAATAATTATGTCGTCTGGCTCGTTGTCCACATCGTTGCTGTCGTCGTATATATTATTATCCTCAAACATGTCGTTGGTCATCGCCTCTGGGATTGTTTACAAACATTTGTGGTTACAACAGGTGACAAAAAATTGGAAATGTCCCTGCACTTACCCAGGCCGCCGCCAGAGCTCAGGCGTCGCATTAGCTCCTCGGACAAGTCGTTGTTGTTGTCCATGCCTGATGAAATATTAAAGTAATGTTTGTAAATTTTTTTTTGAGAATATTGCTTATTTTAATAGAAACACACAAAATGTGCGCATACGATAATATATTTGATACTGGCATCGATACCGATAACAGGAAACGTTGTATAGCACAGACCTTTGTGCACGGAATATTTAGTATTTTAATACTAAATAGAGTGGCCGTTGTAATATGCTGCAAAGCCGTTATCGCTATAAATACATTTTTAGGCAGTATTTTTTTTTAATTATTAATTTTTTTGCGGGTTTTGTGTTTGCTATTTGGTAAACCAATTTACTTCCATTAATAACGGACTGAAAGTTAAGGATACATGGGAGATGTAAGAGAATAACAGAAATATTTGTAAAGCAATTTCAATATCTTATTATGTCGCCTTTTATTAATTTGCAATAAGAATTACTTCATAGGTTCAAAAAGAAAGAAATGCTATAGTCGAGTGGGCTCAACTCTTTAAATTCTTGTAATTGTTGTAAATCCTTTGTTTAATATAAAAAAGTTAATTGAATAAAAAATAGGCAACACGTACATAGAGTCGTAATGTTCGTGCCCATTCGAGATTCTGTGTTCGTGCAAGTGTGCAATACAGAGTTGAGCCAAAGCAGCAACAACAACAGCAGCTGCGGGCAGAACATGGGGAGGAGATTGTGTCGAGCAATAAAAAAAAAAATATATATAAAAAAATTAAATTATTTTTTAAAATATTTAATTATTTAATTAAATTAATAAAGAAAATTTATTTAATACATACATAGAAGACATGTTTATGTACAGTTTTAACAGCATACATTTAAATCATCGTGTCTATGCGTGTTTATATGCGTGTATGTATGCAGCACAAAGTTCAACCAAAGTAGTAACAACAACAACAGCTGCGGGCAGCGCTGCGGAATTGGCCTATCATGATGAAACTAGTATAGCCTTTTACCCTTGGGTACAGGCTATAAAAAGTAGAAATACATATGTATGTATGAGGAGTGGGCTTAGATTTTGTGGTGTTTGTGGCTTTTAAATATTTTAATAGTGAAAAGTTTAGAGTTGTGTATTGATGGGTTTGTAATTCGGTGATGGGGTTAATGTTTGGGACAACAGATAATCTATGTGGCGTTGTTGCAGAACGGGCAGTGTTTAGATAGAGTTCAGTCCACGTAATGTGTGTGTGTTAGTGCGGTATGTCCACGGCGAATTCTATTAAGTTTTATTTGTTCTGTGCTTGATAGGACGTTTTGTGGATTGTTATTGTATAGGTCCAGGACAGATAAATTATCGGCGTTGCTTTGCTGGTACCAGTGGGATGTTTGTTTGAATCGAGACGATTGTTTTAATGCGGATATATTTAATTACGTGTATGTATTGTGCTATTCACATGTTTTTACATATATGAACAAGTTAAAGGGTATATGTTTGTCTATTTGCTGTCTTTTGTTGGACCAAACGGTAAAGCATTTTTACAGTACACTGATAAAAAAGTTGCATAGTACAAATTAATATTTTCATATTCAATCTGATGTTATACTATTTCATATTCAAATCAAATAAAAACATCGTAAATTTTACTAAAAACATATTCAATTAGTGATTTTAATATGAATAATATTCAAAACAAAGTGTAAAACTTTGTTTCAATTTAATGTTAAACCATATTAAATATTAATAAGCACACACTTCAAATAACAAATTGTTAAACTATATTCCATACTATGTATATTTTAATATACTTTTATAATAACATTAATTTCACATTTTTTTGTAGTCGATTTAATTATACTAGACATTTATTCAACTTTAATTGACTAGAATTTCCAAGTCTTTTTTCAGCTGTTGTGTAGTATAAATACAAAGTGAAACCCCTTGAAATACAGATATGGTCGTTAGGTATGTGTATGGATGTGTATTGAATCACGTTTTTCTTCTTCACTTGTAATATTAATATTGATCTAAACTATATATAAAAGGCATAAAAAACGTCAAGATAATAGTTAAATCTACGTGTAAATTTTGAAATTTCCGAGCTTTTTTTTCAGTGTGGTGTATCGAGGCAAGATAATTAGAAAATATTTCGTTTCTAATCTACAAGGAATAACTTATAACTTTTCCTTTAGGATATTTTTTTTAAACTGTTGCTTCTACATTTAATATGGTTTTGACCTCGCTTGACTAATATAATTATACTTTTTTTTACCGTAATTTTTATACCCTGTACCCGTAGGGTAAAAAGGGTATATTAGGTTTGTGCAAAGTATGTAACATGCAGAAGGAAGCATCTCCGACCCCATAAGGTATATATATTCTGAATCAGCACGACGAGAGAAATCGATCTAGACATGTCCGTCCGTCTGTCCGTCCGTCTGTCCGTCTGTCCGTCCGTCTGGATGAACGCAAGGATCTCAGAAACTATAAAAGCTAGAATAACCAAAGTTGGCATCCAGATTCTCCTAGGTCCGAGAAAGGACGAGTTTATTTATTTTTTTTTAATTTTATACATATTACACTGTCGGGCTTGCTCGACTGTAGCGTTCTCTCTTGTTTTATTTATCGTATCTTGTCTCTTAGAAACTAACATGTAGGCAAATCTTAGCCTAATAATCTTATTTAATTAATTAAAATTAATTATTTATAGTACAGTATTATTTATTGGCTAGTGCGCCAAATTAAATACAGCGCAAGTGTATTAGGTTGGGCCTGAAGCTTGATCTGAACCTTTGCTTTCATTTGCTACATTTCTGTTCTTATGAATATTTTCATTCCGTATGCCCATGGTGCCCTAGTTTTAGTTCTCGGTATCTTCGATTGAGCTCACTGGATTATTTCTAAATGACTAACGCAAGCGAGCTATGGGCAAAGGCTCGCAGCCATTTGTCGAAATTGGTTTGAGAACTGCATTGTACAAGAGTACTTTGTACTCCAGTTTTAATGGTGGATGGATGTTTGAAACACCAATGTAGATTACTAGCTTTAAATGTCAGTGGATTTCTCTTCGCTTCGATGTGTTTACGCCAAGTACGCCGTCTTTCCAAATGGATACCAAGGTATATTACTTGGGTTTTTTGTGGAATGTTGGTGTTGTTCGGTCAATGGAAGACAAGTTTATCTGTTTAGGGTAAAGGTGGCATAATTGCACTTTTGCTCGTTTACATCTTTGTGCTAGCCTGCAAGCCATTTTTCCACGAGATGAGATTATAAATGTTCCGCTAATTTAATTATAATTTTCATACTTAGGCATTTTAGCTCAGAAGGCATTTGATTGTTTCCCCTATGCCCTCATTCCCCAATATCATAGCAATTCGACAAAAATTTAAATTATAATTATGCAGTTTTTGGACAAATGCTAGTATCTATATTAATCGCAGCAAAGACTCCTTAATGAAAAGCTGGAAATTTAATATGATATTACCATTAAAACTGGAACTTTATTGTAATTGCTCCTATCTCCTATCCTCTCTGGCCAGAGATGCCTTACATCAATATAAAAGACCTCTTGATGATGTAAAAAGTAGAACGGAAAGCAAGTCTGAAACCGACGGAATTTAAGATATCTATAGCGCCATAAATATTAAACATTAAAGTAATACTTGGAATAAAATAGACATCTGAAATCCTGTACGGCAGTCTTGTTTTTCCTTCGACTTAGAATTAATATCAGCAATTTTTAGGTACTTCGCTGAGGGCTTCTTTTTATTAATAATGGGATCAAATTATACGTTAATATATTTTAAGGGCAATGAGGGGCATACTCGGTTTTGTATGTTCTCATTTCTGTGTATGGAAAAGCAAAAAGCTAGAAATGACTCAACTCGAAAAAGCCATAGAAATTAATTGTTATTTCAATATGCAAATTTTATTTGAACAGGCATTCCTTAATTGATCATGAACGCATCGAAATATAAATTTTACTGCTTTTGACAAGCAATGGTCGGCATAAATTTGAGAGTTGCGGAAAAGACAAATGACTCATTTAGTAATAATAATAATCGTATTAAAAGTACTAAAAATAATTAAAAATTCTCGGCCTATGTGAATTGATTAGCCGAGAGATATGATACTGAAACGCCCACTTTAGGCAAGTGGCACCAATAGCTCCTCATTGGCACTCGACAGTGGAATACCAGACACCAATACATTGTGATAAAACGCCACGAATGAAATAGTGGGTCAGTCAGTCAGACAGTTAGACAGTCTGTCTCCCAGCAGAGACAAAGACTGGCAATTGTCTTATCACAAGAGGTAGCGATCTTTCGAAACAGTAAAGCAATTTGTCGAGTTCTCCCAAGCGAAAAGCACTTGTTATAACAAACGATTTTTCATGTTTTCCCTGTTAAGATGATTGCGGCAAATACCTTGCAATTTGGCGTATCTGGGTTCTGAGTGCGTGAGTTCTGCACTCGAAATAGAGCTGAGTACATTAATTACCTCATTGTTGACTCAGCTTGAGAGCTGAGGCAAACAAGGCGAAGGCAGTGGCAAGTGGCTTCTAATTGTTAATTTTTAGCGATATTTACGAATTCTTCTACAGTCCGTGCTAATTATAAGGAACTCTCTTCGCCTCAAAATCAAAATCTTGAATCTTGAGAAAATAAAACCTACAAGTACTTTCACTTAAAAAGAATACAATTTGTATCTTCAGAGCAGTCGTTACGGGATTCTATGGGGGGACATTTCGGAGACGGGTCTCTTGAATAATTCATGCTACTATCCTAACAATTCTCTTGACGAACGGTTGTTTTCTTTAAAACATTTGTACAAAAGCAGCCCATTAATGTGCAAGCTATAGATTTGGAATGGTTCCCTTATACATTTTTATTTAATAATTTAAATTATGATTGTAAAATATAGAACGATAAAGGTAAGTTTAACATAGAAATAACTGACCAGCTAGCTCATTTGTAATTAATTTAAACAGCTTTTGCAGGCTATAGATTGATTGGAATGGTTCGCGTATACATTTTTATTTATATTTAAAAATAATACAACAGATTTGAAGTATGATTAAAAATATAGAAAGATATAAGTAAGTCTAAAATAGAAATAACTGACCAGCTAGCACATTTGTAAATAAAGTAAAATCTTATACCACACTCGTACCTACTAATTACTATAAGGCTTATACTTAAATAAAATAGTTAATATTGCGTTGCGAACATGTTAGAATTTATTGCCCTTTGTTTGCCCTTGCAGCCATAGTGCCAGTGTCCATTGAAATCGTTGTTGACCGAAGCTAATGAAGCTGAATAACTTCTTTATACATAGGAACCCACTTACAAACACACTCTCTGTAAACAGACAAGTATATTTACCTTTGCACTGACTAATATTTGCTTACTTGCTGGCCAAACGCTTAGTTCATTCGACCAAGTCACTCGACTTTATCATTTTGTGTTGTTGCTGTAGTTGTTGTATTTCTAGAGGCTTCCTTGGGGTCTGGCTGAGTCACTGGCTGCAGCTCAGATGACAAATTGGCCAAAATCATTAGTCATGCCTATGTAAGGGGCTTTATGCTATGATATGATATGCTAATGAAGTGCGCCCACACACCCGTAAGCCGTAGTCTGATCGACCCGTTGGCCCTCGTGCCCATTGATTACGATCTACGAGTATAGCCCTCGGAGCTCGTAATCTAAACAAAAGTTGTCTAGGTCATGTGCATCACGAAATGGCAGGCCAGTTTCAGCTGCAGCTGGGCGGATAGGAAACATTCATATCCCTGGTTCGAAGCCATGGCGTCGCCGTGTGCTCGGGAATTCGGCAAAAGAGCCAACAACTGCTCGCATTGGCATGGCAATGACGACGGCGAGGGGAGAGTCAGAGACACCAAGTCATATAACGAAGCTATAAAATTATGCGCAGTCATCGTGGCGCCGCTCGAAAGCCAAAAAAAGAATCATATTCCGGCGACTTATATGTTGCGGCAAATGCCAGACGTGGCAGTATCAGAAGGCAGAAACAGAAACAACCCCTTTGGGGCGCCTCTAGCTCTCTCACATTTGGTGGCAACAGTCGCGGCGCATTCAACTCGAGAATTGCGTCACTAAAGTAGTTGGAACTAAATCAATAGGACAACTCCCACAAGGCGACCCACAAAACCAACAAAAACAAGTGAATTTGGGGCAAGTGGGAAATGAAGTGAAAAATTTGCATTTTACGGCGCTATTTAGGTCGCGAAGTTCCATGTCCGAGTCCGGGTCTAACACTTTCGAAATTGCAAGGACATCTGAAAGGCGACGTCTGCGTTTGTTCTGAACATAAGTCAACAATTCTGAGCTTCCTCTTCATAATTTTTATTAATTAATTGGTTTTGTTTTTGCCTTTGCATTTTCATTGGCTTCGTTAAGTCGCCGCCGGCATTTCTGGGTCGCCACATAAATTATGAAGTTCCATTTTTCTATACTTTTTGTTCGGTTCGCTCTACACCTACAAAGTGGGTTTTGAGTGTTTGGTTGTTTGTGTTGGATTTGCAGTTATTGGGGTTCCAGCTCGAAATTTTGTAGTGACCAGGGCTCGGCGCAATTTCCGTCCAGTGGACTGGGTAGAGGGTTTTTGAGTATTATTAAGTTTTTGAGCGCCAATCGATATAGACGAATGGACATCCAATAAAATTTTGCCTAACTTGTAGTTCCTTAGATAGAACGACAACAAATATTACTCCAAGGGGTGGGAATTTCGATTTGTGTGACTGATCTAAATCCGGTATCAGATATGTTTATTTCAAACGCTGTCACACGTTAAAAATAATCCTTAAGGCATGCAAAAAAGGATATATTGAGTTTGGTTGTACTATACTATGCAACGTCACATTTTAATGATTCATAAAGGATAAGCAAGATCAGCTTATATTCAAACTGTTCTGTTGTTTAAAGTCTTGGCATAAATTTCCTTTTTGTTTTTCCGAGAAAGGAAATTCTTCTTTGGGTTCTTCATAAGATCAGGCCTACTGAATATTACATAAATACAGGTTGGAAAAATGAATGCCGGGGTAATATGAGATATCCTTATTCTTCCAAAGCGGAACAACAAAATTAATTTCAATAAAAGAAAAAAAAAGCTGAATTTATTTTTATTTTAGATTTAAATATTGAACGTCTAACAGTTTTAAATTACTTCTGAACCGACGCTATGATGATAATATTGTTCCTTTTAAAATTCTTTAGTAGTGGATTATGTCGGACGAAGATTTATAACCGAAACATTATAAATGATCTAAACTTCAAGTACAAACAAAGGAACTGAGATCATTCTTTCTGAACTTGCCAGGAAAAGATTTATATTCCAAAATAGTTTCATGGAATTAAATAAACTTTCTCGCAAGCTCTGCTGCGAGGATAACATCCTGGACGACTTGCCATATATCAGGAAGTTAAGAACGTGTCATTTGACATCAGTGCACTTGTATAATTTTTGCAATTGACGGAATGATTTACATATACTATATACATATAAGTACTATGTAAGAATATGGAAGGGCGTACGCAATCTAAATCTTAAAAAGGGAGCTGAAGTCGGATTCATTATTATGGTTGGTTTAATTGATTTTTTGAAAGTTTTCTGTTATATCAAGTGTCTAGAATAGGGATCCAGGAGGTGCACAAAACTTCACCCATACGCGCACATTATTTCAATAAAATTGTCATTTCATTCAAATGGTGATTCCGTCATTTGACGAGTCGATTTCTAATTTGTTTATGGCCGCTTCTCATTTGCAGTTTTATTTTCTGCAGTGACCACATTTAGGATTCATCGGTTGTGTCTTTTGAGTCACGCTTGGAAAGTCACCAAGCGCTGAATTTATCGTTTTGACAGCTGCTACGTGCAATAATAAAATTGTCTAAGCACAAAAATATTATATACAAATGTATGACTTATTTCTGAAGAAATTTCATTAACAAAATGACAATAAACAAAAAATCATACGAACGCGGGTGAGAGGCGGAACATGTCTGCCGGCAATGTTGCTCTCTCTTATCACAGCTGCAACATGTTCGATGTTCGGCCGAAACAGCTGGTTGGCAGGTCTGACCGTCATTTTGTTGTTGTATCTGCATCTTTTCAGTTCGACGAGTGTTGAGGTTCGTTGGTGCTGTTTGTCGCTGCCGGTGTGGTTCTTCCGCTCATTCAATATTGAAAAACAGTTCGCCAGCGAAATTGAAACGCGACGGTTGTCGAGCGGGTGTGCTTGGTGCTTGTCTCTCAAGAACGTCGACGTACTTGGCGTTCGAGACTTCTTTCTCATTGCGTGGCTGCAGAAAAGTAATTTTGGCCAAAAGCCGCAGTCGCTCGATAAGCTGCCACTGAGTAATATCAGTTACTCGCGCAACGTCTATTTAATTAAGCGTTTCGTAAACCAAAAAGTACAATAAAAAAACAACAAACTATTTTTTAAACTGTTTTCCACAGCAATTTGCTTGGCTATGTGTGTGTGCGCGGGTTTCTTGGTTCGTCGAGTGGGAAAAGTGTGGGCGGTTCGCGTTTTTGGCATGTGTTTTTTGCTTAGAATTTAATGGTATTTAATGGCGCTTCTAGTTGTTATTATTGTTGTTGTTGTTGTTACTGTTGTGGCCGATGTGGCTGTTTTGCTGCTGTAGGCCAAAACTAGTTAACAAGTAAGTCGCGCGTAACGTGAGTTAATTTTTGCAAATGTCTTCTATTCTAAATTCGATTTCTTTCATGCGCGAAGCAACAAAATGGGCAGCAAGCTAAAGAGCGACAAACATTTTAATGTTATAACCATAAATTGATAACAATGGCATTAACATAACTTGTCAAGTAAACTGAGACGAAACAGCAATACTCGTAGTAGGCATGTTTCAAATCTGGCATTGTTTCTTGGCTAGGGCGAGGGCGAGGGCAGGCAACAACAAAATAAAAAACAACAACTGCAGAGGCAACAATAACAACAAACGTTGCGCGGTGTTTTTTTTTTTTTTAATTTAAATCGATTCGCATGTTCGTGGGAAATAAAATGTTTGTTGTATTTTAATCAAACTTTGATCGCACACACATAAAGTTAAAATAAAAAATGCTGACCCCGAACTCTGAATGAGAAGTGTTTCTGAATTGTTTGTGTTGAAAATACAAATTGTAAAGTTGCGTAAACCCAACGTAGTACATGTGTATTAAAATTTCTTGTTTTGTTTCTTTCGGAAACAGCTTCTTAAAAATAAATAAAGCAAAGGCAAGCCACAACAAACACGAAATCCCATTAAAAAACAGATTTGTATCAAGTGGAAATTTGAAATTCAACCAAAAAGGTAAGTTTTGCAACCAATTATGAACAGCAGTCTCGCATTCGAAGTATATTTAAAGAAAATCAATCAAGTCAGCGTAGAACTGGGCATGGGGCTACGAAACATGTTGATGTTTTGAAAACACGGAGATTGGAAGAACTGTAATGAACAGCTGAAATGAATTTAATTAATTTGAACTTGAATACAATTATTTGTATATACTTGTATGTACATACATACAACTGAAAATCTATTGATATCAGAAATTGCACGTTTGATTTAATTTCCCGAACAAACCCGACATTGAAAAGGATGTCATAATTACAAGTATAATGGTAAACTTCATTTTTGTTACTGTATATATCCATCGAGTCGGACAAATTCAGAAGGAAAACTAACTTCAAGCGGCGCGAGATCACAAAAAACTTGGATCCTCTGAAATATTCTCAAATCCAAAGTTGTTTGTTTCAAATGCAATGTTATTTGTAAGGAATTGAATCCAAATTTAAAATTATTTAATTTATTTGTGGAACTGGTATAATTATTTTCTTATTTTCGATGATATGCATCAATCTGAATCAAACTGCAATATCTTCTTTATTTTGCATAAATATTTCAGGTTGTGAAAGCCAAACTCTTTTTTAAACATTTACCTGCTTTTTAGACCGTCTAATTGGTTGATAGTTACATTCACATTTATAGCACGTTCTATTTCTACCAGTTGAAAGCATGGGATCTAACCATATGTTATTTATATGTATGTACGTATATTCCAATACATACATACAAACATTCAGACACACATACACATTTGTTGATGTATATTCGTGCGTACTTATGCATACATAGTATATGTATGTACTATATAGCCACTTTTGTGTTGTATGATGCGCACCGCACTCCCAAAATTATTGATTTTCAAGCTAACGGCACCGGACAGCAAATGTCCTTCGCAAGCTGCACTTGTCGTTGACGCCCGCCGGGCTGCAGTGGTAGATACAGGAGAAGCAAGGACACGACGTGTGCAGTGCGCAGCTGTTGTTGCAGCATTTGAACTTTCAACCGACTAAGGCCGCCTAGAACCGAACAGCTGTGAAAAGTTTGCTCAAGTTTCGCGCGGCAACATTTAAGAGTGCGGCCTGCAACATCCGTTTGTTTCTGCAACATTTGTAACAAGGCAACTTTTGTTTTCAAGCGAAAGCAAGTGCCTACCGAACACGCACACACACACACACACAGAATCACGTTGCCGGCTTGCTGCCAGCACGTGTGGGTGTGGGCGGCGCTGCACGGCCGGTTCATGTTGCAGTGGGCGCAGAGCAACGAGTGCTATTTGTCTCGCACTCGTGGGACCACTTGTTAGTCTCACTCGTTGTGGGCGCTGGGTTATCGACTCTAGAGACACACATACACATACATGCACGCATACACACACACTTGCACGTAATTAGATACATACTCGTACAACAAAGGCATTCTGTGATTACCTCACCGCCTGGTGCTTGGCGGCTTCGGCGGCTTTCTGTCTGTCTAAGTGGGTCGCCGTTCAACTTATTTTTAGCGCCTGCCGCGTCCGCTTCGTGATTGGCAAGCACTTAGCATTAATGCGCGCCTAAGTGCCGGCAAGTATGCTACGATTTGCGCTTTTACACACGGACATGGCTCTCAGCCTAACGCCTTCAACTTTGCGAATTAGTTGTCCTAACGGCATTTTTTTCGCATTATGCATTTCATTAATTAAACTGCCGTGCTGCCCATTCATGCGACGGATCTGCAGCATGTTGGGGTAATTGCTTCAATCAACTCGGCACTGCTGCACACATATCTACAGTACCAACTTTTTAAGGGAAATTCGTTCAAGACCGAATTCTGCATTATTCCATGACTAATTATTACATTATTCATTTACTTTTGTCTATTTATCTACCACTTTTTTGCATTTTATTCGGGACTTTTTGTACTTAAGACAACTATGTAATTATTTATCTAAGTAATGTTAGGCAAAGGATTTCTTATCTCGGACCAGAATCTCTGTTTAAGTAGAGTCAGTGATGCCCGAAAGTTTGCCCAGCATTCTATTATTATCTCTCTATCATTATTATTAATGCCCAGACAAGTTTCTAATATAAATGATTTTGTTCTGCTCAACGAATTAATGTAGTTCTCTATTTCCCTAGTAGTGATTTTTTCATTTTCGCGCCTTCTATTGATTGCACAGCATACATAAGTACAACGGAATACTCCATTGAGTTTTCACTGTATTTACTAGTCTCGTTTCTCGTACATAATTTAACACTAGAGCGATTTTGTCGGGACGTCTTATCAGATATTTGCAAACAAGCAGAGCAGGCCAGACCCCATGAAAGTATCATAAAACATACGCACATAACTGTTGTAATTTGATAAACGAATGTAGATAAGAGCCCGCGGCATATGCCAAAAAAATCAAGTCTACGTCAGCATAGAGT
Organism: Scaptodrosophila lebanonensis; assembly: GCF_003285725.1. NCBI lineage: Eukaryota > Metazoa > Arthropoda > Insecta > Diptera > Drosophilidae > Scaptodrosophila > Scaptodrosophila lebanonensis. Next base: position 5,792,858 of record NW_022060558.1, read on the forward strand.
CGATTCTAAGCCCCATACACTGATGTAGGCGCAATGCTCGTATATCCGGCACATTGTAATTTGCTCGATCTTATCTGACAATGTGATTTGCGCTCATGACCTCATCAGCTACAGCAATTCGCAACATAAAGGTGAAGCAAATGCACACATATGTATGTATTTGATATTTATTTTAGGTAGACATATCGAACTGACACCCTTAACAAAGTACAGCCAGCCCATACTTTCACAATCATTTCTTTCTTTTTGTTTGGTCATCCGGCCAAAAACAGCCAAAACCAGCAGCACATCATAGTTAATAAGTAACGTAAATAACTCAATGCAAAGTGCTCGTTTTCTTGTCGCTTGCTTTGCATAGCAAGCCGAGCACTTAACGTTTCCTTTTGTTGCCATAAATTTGCATAGGCTGCTGCGCAGCCGCCACATATGTACTAGTTATTGTCGCTAACTCTGCAAGTCAAGTTCGTTTTTCGTTATCGCATCTGGTACGGAGAAGCTTAGCTTTCCGTCTACCAGCATAAACTTTGTAAATCTCGGCGATCGCTACCTATGCAAAATAAACATTTGTGCACATCTTTTAAATTGAACAATTTCGTTTCGCTTATTTTGCAATTATTTCGCCAACATAATTTCGCATATTTGGAATCATAAAAAAGCTTATGATTATACATTTTGGTGACCCCGACGTGATTAATAATTCCACAAAACCTTGCTTAATCGCGTTAAAAAACAAAAGCGTACATAATTGAGCTCATTGTACACAAAAAATATTCAAGTACATAAGTGCAAAAATATAAGTTCATAGTGCCTACTGTACCGCCAATAAGCAGCCGTGTGAAGCGACGTTTTTGAGGGCAACGAACATCAGCAGATAAAACAGTTATTCGCGCGCGTCATTTATCTCTGCTATTTTCGGTTTTCGGTTCTCTCTCGCGTTCACAATGTCTGAGAGCGACGGTCAAATGCGCGCCTTCCAAGCTGTCGCATCAGCTGCTGCTGACGTAGCTGATGCAGCGACGCTTGCGCCAACAGCTTCGACGTCAACAGCTGTGGGCAATGCAGTGCAAGCTACGAGCAATAGTGTTGAGTTTTATAAGCGCAAGGCGCAATCATTATATGCGTGGGCGCTTTCTATTCAAAATAAAATAAATGATTGTGAAATTGACAATATTTCAGAAAGTGAGCTGCGAAAACGTGTGGAAATGCTGCAAAGTATTCAGGCCTCTTTTAATTTGGTGCATGACAAATTAGAGGAGCTGGACTTTGACGAGATTGGCAGCAGTTTGCGCTGCAACTTTGCTGAGCTGGTGGTCTGCTTGGAGGGCCGCCTGCTAAATGCAATACAAAGGATGCAATCTGGCGCGCCGCCGTGTTCGACGCTTCGGCAAGATGATCAGTCTACCATTGTGATAACTCGGTCTCGTTTGCCTGAGCTTAAGTTGCCTACATTCAGTGGTGGATATACTGAATATGCAGATTTCGCTTCGATGTTCACATCAGTGATCGCCAAGGATCCAGATCTCTCCGATGTGGAAAAGTTGCAGCATTTGAGGTCAAGCTTAAGAGGATCTGCGTTGGGCACGATTCGTGCGCTTGAGATAAGTGGTGCAAATTATTCAGTGGCGTTAGACCTACTCGACAAGCGGTTTAACAATAAGCGTCTTATTTTCCAGGCACACATCTCCGAGATTTTGGGCATTAAAAAGGCTGAAACTACAAGCAAGCTGCGAGAGTTGTCCGACAAAGTCAACGCAAATATGCGTGCACTGTTGAGTTTGGGCAATATGCAAGATGTAGCTGGCAGCATCGTCGTTCAGACAATTTTGGGCAAGGTGGATGCTGCGACGCAGGCAAAGTGGGAGGAAGCCGCCCCATTAAACGTTATACCGTCGTGGGAGCAATTTGCGACGTTCTTGGATAGCAGGTGCCAAAAATTGGAAAACATCGAGCATGCAATGGCATCATATTCGTCGAATTATCAGGTGGGAAAGAACAAAAACACTAACACCAAACGCTCGTTTGTCGCCACTAACCCATCCGCAAATGGTTGTCTGTTTTGTGACATAAATGCACACGAAATATACAGTTGCCCACTTTTTGGTAATTTGTCGCCTGTACTTCGTTTAAAGGAAGCGAAACGCCTCTCTCTGTGTATAAATTGTCTTAGAAAGGGACACAGAATGAGAACTTGCAATTCTGGATCGTGCAGAACCTGTGGTGCCAAACATCACAGTTTATTGCATTTTAATAATTCAGCTGCCGTAAATTTGATGCCTGAGCAATCGTCCGCTTCTGACTTACACTCGCGGCCGTCTTCATTGTTACTGCCACGTAGCGCTCTCGCAGCTGTTTCGCCATCATCGCTTGCTTCATTGCCTGCCCAAAATCTCGGCTCAGATGTTGTGCTCTTGGCCACCGCTGTCATCAGCATTCAAAATCGCGCCGGGACTTGGGTACCCTGCCGTGCACTGCTCGATTCCGGATCACAGTTGCACATAATAACTTCGCGATTCGCTCACCGGCTCCAACTTCGAAAGACCAAGTCGTCGGCCTCTGTGTCTGGTCTTGGTGACGTCAGTTTCAAGTCTGATGGTTGCACTGTGCACTTATGCTTGCAATCATTGGTCACTGACTATTCCGCAAATATTACTGCTTTGGTCGCTCCTTCCATTACTGAGAACCAACCAAATTTCACGGTTGACATATCTCATTGGGATATACCAAGCAATGTCCGCTTAGCTGATCCGGCGTTCTTCAAGCCACAGCAAATTGATATGCTTATCGGTGCCAATGTATTCTACGAGTTGTTGTGCGTAGGTCAGATTAAACTGGCTGATGGCCTGCCACTTCTGCAAAAGACTCGTTTGGGCTGGATAGTTACTGGAGGTGGCTCGCAGCGTCAGAAATCTGCTTTGGTTGCATCCAAGTCTCCGTCTACACAGGATTGCAATACACGAATCGAGCAGATGGTTCGCTCTTTTTGGGAACTCGAAAGTGGTGTCGATCCGGCTGTAAAACTCACCAAAGAAGAGTTCGACTGCGAGGAGCATTTCAAGGCTAATTACAGGCGCCTGCGTACTGGCGAGTATTCCGTCCGATTGCCTGTAAAGCTCAGCACAGATCTGCTTGGCGATTCCTATACGCAAGCCTATCGTCGGTTCATAAACTTGGAGCGAAAGTTAGAACGCAATCCACTTCTCAAAGCACAGTACTCTGCATTCATTAAGGAGTATTTAGAGTTGGGTCATATGTCGCTTGTATCGCCAGTTTCGCTAAATTTGTGCAAGTATTTCCTGCCGCACCATTGCGTTCTGAAGGAGGACAGCACAACGACAAAGTTGAGAGTCGTGTTTGACGGTTCCGCATCCACATCCTCTGGTCATTCTTTAAATGACATCCTAATGGCTGGTCCTTCCATTCAGTCAAAGCTCGCAAACACGCTTCTTCGATTTCGCACGTTTCCTATCGCTTTAACAGGAGACATCTGCAAGATGTACCGCTGCGTGCGAGTATCAAATCCGGATAGCTATTTTCAATGCATTCTATGGCGTGACTCGCCTCAAAAGCCTATTCAAGTTTTCCGTCTTGATACCGTCACTTACGGTACAAAGCCTGCCTCGTTTCTCTCCGTTCGCACTATGCATCAGCTGGCTGAAGATGAGCATGAGCTATTTCCTATTGGCTCCGATATCTTGCGCCGCGATTTTTATGTTGATGATTTAATCACTGGTGGTGCTTCTACAAACGAAGTCATAGAAATTATGAGACAAACCACAGGGCTACTTGCCAAGGCTAATTTCAAGCTAAGGAAGTGGTGCTCCAGCAATCCTGATGTGCTCAAACAAGTTCCGGAAGAAGACAAAGAAACTCTAGTTAAGTTTGATGATGGCAGCGACATAACAAAAACTCTAGGACTGTCGTGGGATCCTGCGACGGATTTATTCATTTTCACGTTTCTGCCAGCATTGACATCTGGTCGAATTTGCAAGCGCACTGTTTTGTCAACTATTGCCAGATTTTATGATCCGCTTGGCCTTATTGGACCAGTAATCGCAAAGGCTAAGATATTCCTGCAGGCGCTTTGGAGAGAAAGGCTTGATTGGGATGAAAGCCTTTCAGCATCATTGACAACATCTTGGCATAATCTTATTGCAGATTTTGAGCGCACAAAGCAGCTGAAATTTCCAAGGCTTGCACTTTCTGTTGGTGTTTCCATTGAAGTGCATGGTTTTAGTGATGCCAGCATAGATGCCTATGGAGCTTGCGTGTACATCATTTCGACCACGCAAGGCCAATCTCGTGCGGAGCTGCTGTGTTCCAGATCTCGTGTGGCGCCGCTCAAATCGTTGACCGTGCCCCGACTAGAGTTGTGCGGAGCCGTTTTGCTGGCACAACTCATAAACGAAATATCTCGTATGGAGTTATTCGACTGCAAGTTTTATTGTTGGTCTGATTCTGCAGTAGCGCTATCTTGGATTCGCAGCGAGCCATCCAGGTTTCAAATTTTCGTTTCCAATCGCATCGCAACTATTCAAGAGTTGACCTCTGGCATGGAATGGCGATATATTCCAACCGATTTGAATCCTGCGGACATACTTTCACGTGGAGCTTTGCCCAGCGAATTAGTCCAGTCCAACTTGTGGCTACATGGTCCCGCATTTCTGACGAAGGACAAATCTTCTTGGCCAGAGTCTTGCATTTCCGCCTCGTCGCTTCCTGAGCAGCGCTCTAAAGTGTTTGTAAGCACCACACTGTGCGAAGACATTGCACAGCAATGCAAATATGTTAACACATTTGGAAAGCTGCAGCGCGTGTTTGCATATGTATACAAGTTCCTGCACCGTGTACGAATTCCTGGGCTATCGGTGGACTGCATCCGTCATGGTACACTGCTGTTGATGCGCTCAATTCAAATGTCTACGCTTCGGGACGAATACAAGACCTTGCAGGCCGGACACATTTTGAAATCGTCTAGCTCCTGTCTTTCTTTATCTCCGTTTCTCGACAGCTCTGGATTGATGCGCGTTGGTGGCCGTCTAAGTAACTCTGCGCTCGACTTTGAAGCCCAGCATCCAATTATACTTCCAAGGCGTCATCCAGTCACGCGTTCAGTCATTATGCACTACCATGTCCGTAATCTGCATTCTGGACCTCGTGCATTGCTGGCCTCAATTCGGTTGCAGTATTGGCCAATTGGCGGTCGGAAAACAGTGTGCAGCGTAGTCAGCAAATGCACCATTTGTTTTCGAGCCAAGCCTCGTCTTGTGGAGCATGTTATGGCTGACCTGCCAAAGGATCGAGTTGATGCTTCACATACCTTTATGGTCACTGGTGTGGATTTTTGTGGGCCGTTTTTCTACAAAAGCGAGGTCCGCAATAAGGCACCAATAAAATGCTATATTTGCATTTTCATTTGCTTCGCCACCAAAGCTGTGCATTTGGAGTTGGTGAAGGATTTAACCACCGGAGCATTCTTAAATGCACTTAAACGCTTTATTTTGACGCGCTGTCGACCTACGAGGATCTGGTCTAACAACGCTACAAATTTCGTTGGCGCACGGAACGAGATGGCTGAGCTAAAGCGTCTTTTTGAATCCAGCGAGCACCTGCAGGCTGTGCAAGAATTTTGCCTTGCTGACTGTATTGATTGGCGTTTCATTCCGCCGCGCTCGCCTCACTTTGGTGGTCTATGGGAAGCGGCTGTAAAGACTGCCAAGCATCATTTCTACAGATCCGTTGGACTATCGCTGCTCGAATTTGATGAACTGCGCACGCTTGTATGCCATATCGGGGCAATTATTAATTCTCGCCCATCGTTATCCCTTTCAGAACATCCAGCAGATCTCGATGTCTTGACTCCAGCTCATTTTCTTGGTGCTGCTCCGCTGTCAACGTACGTTGATAAGTAACGTAAATAACTCAATGCAAAGTGCTCGTTTTCTTGTCGCTTGCTTTGCATAGCAAGCCGAGCACTTAACGTTTCCTTTTGTTGCCATAAATTTGCATAGGCTGCTGCGCAGCCGCCACATATGTACTAGTTATTGTCGCTAACTCTGCAAGTCAAGTTCGTTTTTCGTTATCGCATCTGGTACGGAGAAGCTTAGCTTTCCGTCTACCAGCATAAACTTTGTAAATCTCGGCGATCGCTACCTATGCAAAATAAACATTTGTGCACATCTTTTAAATTGAACAATTTCGTTTCGCTTATTTTGCAATTATTTCGCCAACATAATTTCGCATATTTGGAATCATAAAAAAGCTTATGATTATACATTTTGGTGACCCCGACGTGATTAATAATTCCACAAAACCTTGCTTAATCGCGTTAAAAAACAAAAGCGTACATAATTGAGCTCATTGTACACAAAAAATATTCAAGTACATAAGTGCAAAAATATAAGTTCATAGTGCCTACTGTACCGCCAATAAGCAGCCGTGTGAAGCGACGTTTTTGAGGGCAACGAACATCAGCAGATAAAACAGTTATTCGCGCGCGTCATTTATCTCTGCTATTTTCGGTTTTCGGTTCTCTCTCGCGTTCACAATGTCTGAGAGCGACGGTCAAATGCGCGCCTTCCAAGCTGTCGCATCAGCTGCTGCTGACGTAGCTGATGCAGCGACGCTTGCGCCAACAGCTTCGACGTCAACAGCTGTGGGCAATGCAGTGCAAGCTACGAGCAATAGTGTTGAGTTTTATAAGCGCAAGGCGCAATCATTATATGCGTGGGCGCTTTCTATTCAAAATAAAATAAATGATTGTGAAATTGACAATATTTCAGAAAGTGAGCTGCGAAAACGTGTGGAAATGCTGCAAAGTATTCAGGCCTCTTTTAATTTGGTGCATGACAAATTAGAGGAGCTGGACTTTGACGAGATTGGCAGCAGTTTGCGCTGCAACTTTGCTGAGCTGGTGGTCTGCTTGGAGGGCCGCCTGCTAAATGCAATACAAAGGATGCAATCTGGCGCGCCGCCGTGTTCGACGCTTCGGCAAGATGATCAGTCTACCATTGTGATAACTCGGTCTCGTTTGCCTGAGCTTAAGTTGCCTACATTCAGTGGTGGATATACTGAATATGCAGATTTCGCTTCGATGTTCACATCAGTGATCGCCAAGGATCCAGATCTCTCCGATGTGGAAAAGTTGCAGCATTTGAGGTCAAGCTTAAGAGGATCTGCGTTGGGCACGATTCGTGCGCTTGAGATAAGTGGTGCAAATTATTCAGTGGCGTTAGACCTACTCGACAAGCGGTTTAACAATAAGCGTCTTATTTTCCAGGCACACATCTCCGAGATTTTGGGCATTAAAAAGGCTGAAACTACAAGCAAGCTGCGAGAGTTGTCCGACAAAGTCAACGCAAATATGCGTGCACTGTTGAGTTTGGGCAATATGCAAGATGTAGCTGGCAGCATCGTCGTTCAGACAATTTTGGGCAAGGTGGATGCTGCGACGCAGGCAAAGTGGGAGGAAGCCGCCCCATTAAACGTTATACCGTCGTGGGAGCAATTTGCGACGTTCTTGGATAGCAGGTGCCAAAAATTGGAAAACATCGAGCATGCAATGGCATCATATTCGTCGAATTATCAGGTGGGAAAGAACAAAAACACTAACACCAAACGCTCGTTTGTCGCCACTAACCCATCCGCAAATGGTTGTCTGTTTTGTGACATAAATGCACACGAAATATACAGTTGCCCACTTTTTGGTAATTTGTCGCCTGTACTTCGTTTAAAGGAAGCGAAACGCCTCTCTCTGTGTATAAATTGTCTTAGAAAGGGACACAGAATGAGAACTTGCAATTCTGGATCGTGCAGAACCTGTGGTGCCAAACATCACAGTTTATTGCATTTTAATAATTCAGCTGCCGTAAATTTGATGCCTGAGCAATCGTCCGCTTCTGACTTACACTCGCGGCCGTCTTCATTGTTACTGCCACGTAGCGCTCTCGCAGCTGTTTCGCCATCATCGCTTGCTTCATTGCCTGCCCAAAATCTCGGCTCAGATGTTGTGCTCTTGGCCACCGCTGTCATCAGCATTCAAAATCGCGCCGGGACTTGGGTACCCTGCCGTGCACTGCTCGATTCCGGATCACAGTTGCACATAATAACTTCGCGATTCGCTCACCGGCTCCAACTTCGAAAGACCAAGTCGTCGGCCTCTGTGTCTGGTCTTGGTGACGTCAGTTTCAAGTCTGATGGTTGCACTGTGCACTTATGCTTGCAATCATTGGTCACTGACTATTCCGCAAATATTACTGCTTTGGTCGCTCCTTCCATTACTGAGAACCAACCAAATTTCACGGTTGACATATCTCATTGGGATATACCAAGCAATGTCCGCTTAGCTGATCCGGCGTTCTTCAAGCCACAGCAAATTGATATGCTTATCGGTGCCAATGTATTCTACGAGTTGTTGTGCGTAGGTCAGATTAAACTGGCTGATGGCCTGCCACTTCTGCAAAAGACTCGTTTGGGCTGGATAGTTACTGGAGGTGGCTCGCAGCGTCAGAAATCTGCTTTGGTTGCATCCAAGTCTCCGTCTACACAGGATTGCAATACACGAATCGAGCAGATGGTTCGCTCTTTTTGGGAACTCGAAAGTGGTGTCGATCCGGCTGTAAAACTCACCAAAGAAGAGTTCGACTGCGAGGAGCATTTCAAGGCTAATTACAGGCGCCTGCGTACTGGCGAGTATTCCGTCCGATTGCCTGTAAAGCTCAGCACAGATCTGCTTGGCGATTCCTATACGCAAGCCTATCGTCGGTTCATAAACTTGGAGCGAAAGTTAGAACGCAATCCACTTCTCAAAGCACAGTACTCTGCATTCATTAAGGAGTATTTAGAGTTGGGTCATATGTCGCTTGTATCGCCAGTTTCGCTAAATTTGTGCAAGTATTTCCTGCCGCACCATTGCGTTCTGAAGGAGGACAGCACAACGACAAAGTTGAGAGTCGTGTTTGACGGTTCCGCATCCACATCCTCTGGTCATTCTTTAAATGACATCCTAATGGCTGGTCCTTCCATTCAGTCAAAGCTCGCAAACACGCTTCTTCGATTTCGCACGTTTCCTATCGCTTTAACAGGAGACATCTGCAAGATGTACCGCTGCGTGCGAGTATCAAATCCGGATAGCTATTTTCAATGCATTCTATGGCGTGACTCGCCTCAAAAGCCTATTCAAGTTTTCCGTCTTGATACCGTCACTTACGGTACAAAGCCTGCCTCGTTTCTCTCCGTTCGCACTATGCATCAGCTGGCTGAAGATGAGCATGAGCTATTTCCTATTGGCTCCGATATCTTGCGCCGCGATTTTTATGTTGATGATTTAATCACTGGTGGTGCTTCTACAAACGAAGTCATAGAAATTATGAGACAAACCACAGGGCTACTTGCCAAGGCTAATTTCAAGCTAAGGAAGTGGTGCTCCAGCAATCCTGATGTGCTCAAACAAGTTCCGGAAGAAGACAAAGAAACTCTAGTTAAGTTTGATGATGGCAGCGACATAACAAAAACTCTAGGACTGTCGTGGGATCCTGCGACGGATTTATTCATTTTCACGTTTCTGCCAGCATTGACATCTGGTCGAATTTGCAAGCGCACTGTTTTGTCAACTATTGCCAGATTTTATGATCCGCTTGGCCTTATTGGACCAGTAATCGCAAAGGCTAAGATATTCCTGCAGGCGCTTTGGAGAGAAAGGCTTGATTGGGATGAAAGCCTTTCAGCATCATTGACAACATCTTGGCATAATCTTATTGCAGATTTTGAGCGCACAAAGCAGCTGAAATTTCCAAGGCTTGCACTTTCTGTTGGTGTTTCCATTGAAGTGCATGGTTTTAGTGATGCCAGCATAGATGCCTATGGAGCTTGCGTGTACATCATTTCGACCACGCAAGGCCAATCTCGTGCGGAGCTGCTGTGTTCCAGATCTCGTGTGGCGCCGCTCAAATCGTTGACCGTGCCCCGACTAGAGTTGTGCGGAGCCGTTTTGCTGGCACAACTCATAAACGAAATATCTCGTATGGAGTTATTCGACTGCAAGTTTTATTGTTGGTCTGATTCTGCAGTAGCGCTATCTTGGATTCGCAGCGAGCCATCCAGGTTTCAAATTTTCGTTTCCAATCGCATCGCAACTATTCAAGAGTTGACCTCTGGCATGGAATGGCGATATATTCCAACCGATTTGAATCCTGCGGACATACTTTCACGTGGAGCTTTGCCCAGCGAATTAGTCCAGTCCAACTTGTGGCTACATGGTCCCGCATTTCTGACGAAGGACAAATCTTCTTGGCCAGAGTCTTGCATTTCCGCCTCGTCGCTTCCTGAGCAGCGCTCTAAAGTGTTTGTAAGCACCACACTGTGCGAAGACATTGCACAGCAATGCAAATATGTTAACACATTTGGAAAGCTGCAGCGCGTGTTTGCATATGTATACAAGTTCCTGCACCGTGTACGAATTCCTGGGCTATCGGTGGACTGCATCCGTCATGGTACACTGCTGTTGATGCGCTCAATTCAAATGTCTACGCTTCGGGACGAATACAAGACCTTGCAGGCCGGACACATTTTGAAATCGTCTAGCTCCTGTCTTTCTTTATCTCCGTTTCTCGACAGCTCTGGATTGATGCGCGTTGGTGGCCGTCTAAGTAACTCTGCGCTCGACTTTGAAGCCCAGCATCCAATTATACTTCCAAGGCGTCATCCAGTCACGCGTTCAGTCATTATGCACTACCATGTCCGTAATCTGCATTCTGGACCTCGTGCATTGCTGGCCTCAATTCGGTTGCAGTATTGGCCAATTGGCGGTCGGAAAACAGTGTGCAGCGTAGTCAGCAAATGCACCATTTGTTTTCGAGCCAAGCCTCGTCTTGTGGAGCATGTTATGGCTGACCTGCCAAAGGATCGAGTTGATGCTTCACATACCTTTATGGTCACTGGTGTGGATTTTTGTGGGCCGTTTTTCTACAAAAGCGAGGTCCGCAATAAGGCACCAATAAAATGCTATATTTGCATTTTCATTTGCTTCGCCACCAAAGCTGTGCATTTGGAGTTGGTGAAGGATTTAACCACCGGAGCATTCTTAAATGCACTTAAACGCTTTATTTTGACGCGCTGTCGACCTACGAGGATCTGGTCTAACAACGCTACAAATTTCGTTGGCGCACGGAACGAGATGGCTGAGCTAAAGCGTCTTTTTGAATCCAGCGAGCACCTGCAGGCTGTGCAAGAATTTTGCCTTGCTGACTGTATTGATTGGCGTTTCATTCCGCCGCGCTCGCCTCACTTTGGTGGTCTATGGGAAGCGGCTGTAAAGACTGCCAAGCATCATTTCTACAGATCCGTTGGACTATCGCTGCTCGAATTTGATGAACTGCGCACGCTTGTATGCCATATCGGGGCAATTATTAATTCTCGCCCATCGTTATCCCTTTCAGAACATCCAGCAGATCTCGATGTCTTGACTCCAGCTCATTTTCTTGGTGCTGCTCCGCTGTCAACGTACGTTGAGCCTGATCTGACGAAGCTCAATTTCAATCGGCTGGATCGATGGCAGCGCGTGACGTACTACCAGCAGATATTTTGGGCTCGCTGGCGTGAAGAATACTTGACGCTTCTTCAACAGCGCTCAAAATGGCGAGTGTCGCAGCCTGGACTCTCCATTGATGATGTCGTTCTGGTCAAGGACGAGAATTTGCCGCCCCTCAAATGGCCATTAGCAAGGGTGGTCATCCTCATCAGCGGCGCAGATGGCGTGTCGAGAGTTGCAGAATTGAGGACTTCCACTGGAACCATTCGGCGAGCCGTTCGCAAATTATGCCCGCTGCCGAAACAAGATGTTGTTGAAGACCCTGGTTCTTCAACAGGGGGAGTATGTTTGGTCATCCGGCCAAAAGCCTAACGCCTTCAACTTTGCGAATTAGTTGTCCTAACGGCATTTTTTTCGCATTATGCATTTCATTAATTAAACTGCCGTGCTGCCCATTCATGCGACGGATCTGCAGCATGTTGGGGTAATTGCTTCAATCAACTCGGCACTGCTGCACACATATCTACAGTACCAACTTTTTAAGGGAAATTCGTTCAAGACCGAATTCTGCATTATTCCATGACTAATTATTACATTATTCATTTACTTTTGTCTATTTATCTACCACTTTTTTGCATTTTATTCGGGACTTTTTGTACTTAAGACAACTATGTAATTATTTATCTAAGTAATGTTAGGCAAAGGATTTCTTATCTCGGACCAGAATCTCTGTTTAAGTAGAGTCAGTGATGCCCGAAAGTTTGCCCAGCATTCTATTATTATCTCTCTATCATTATTATTAATGCCCAGACAAGTTTCTAATATAAATGATTTTGTTCTGCTCAACGAATTAATGTAGTTCTCTATTTCCCTAGTAGTGATTTTTTCATTTTCGCGCCTTCTATTGATTGCACAGCATACATAAGTACAACGGAATACTCCATTGAGTTTTCACTGTATTTACTAGTCTCGTTTCTCGTACATAATTTAACACTAGAGCGATTTTGTCGGGACGTCTTATCAGATATTTGCAAACAAGCAGAGCAGGCCAGACCCCATGAAAGTATCATAAAACATACGCACATAACTGTTGTAATTTGATAAACGAATGTAGATAAGAGCCCGCGGCATATGCCAAAAAAATCAAGTCTACGTCAGCATAGAGTCGATTCTAAGCCCCATACACTGATGTAGGCGCAATGCTCGTATATCCGGCACATTGTAATTTGCTCGATCTTATCTGACAATGTGATTTGCGCTCATGACCTCATCAGCTACAGCAATTCGCAACATAAAGGTGAAGCAAATGCACACATATGTATGTATTTGATATTTATTTTAGGTAGACATATCGAACTGACACCCTTAACAAAGTACAGCCAGCCCATACTTTCACAATCATTTCTTTCTTTTGTATTCAGAACCCACCCCATTTCCATTGATTTCGAATTTCACTGTTATTTAAATTTCTTTCACAGGCTCGTTTTGTTTACTTCAACGTTTGGCGCGTGCTCATATTTATTTAAATTTGATAACTAGGCCCTATCCACGCTACCGAGGTGTTGTTGAACTTATTACAGATACTGTGAACTGCTCTACACACGTTCTTTACAGCTGGGGCCCAATCGATTACTCCTATCAGAGAGAAGCGACGTGATTTTTTACACCTTTAACATTTGCATAATTTCAATTGTAATATACACCCTAGGCCGCGCCAGTCCCATTACAAACATTGGCGGCAGTGTGTGCATTTACCACTTTTTGTGGTTTCCCCTTTTCTGCGGTTTCTTGCATTTGTTGCCGCATTTTTGGTTTTCGAGAATGGGGTGAAAGTATCCTTTTACTGGCAGCGGCCACAATTCCGCGCAGTTTTTATGGCATAATGCAAATGTGGGAAGCCCTACTCGTATCTTGCTTTCTATGTCCACAATATACCGATTGTGTATTGAACTTTCCTGGTTATTAGAAAAAACGACCACCCGGTGTGCGTTGCTTGCAAAATGCTTCGAGCGATGGGCTGTCAGATCATTAAATGAAGCCTGGATTGGTAAATACCCAAGTAGATTGGATTGTACATAATGCACTAGTGATTGACAGCACCAGGACTTAGGGGGAGAAATGGGCACAACTCTCTATTTATGATAATAGCATTGGGTTTCGAAAACCAATAATAATATTGCTATTATAAACAGTTTTATCCCAACGAAAAGACAATAATATTTCGCTTTTAAATAAATATTTGAAATCCATCAGCCGGAGAGTCAGAGACCAATAAGTTACTTCTCTTTACCTTCGTATCCTATTGGAACAAAACCCTATGTACTACAAAATTATACTTGTAGATATGTATAGGTAGGTCAGAAGCAAAAACAAAGCATATTGTTACCAACTCAAGGACTTGAAAACTAGGAAGGGGGACCTGAGCTTAAGAAATTTATTTATTTTTTCCATATATGTAATTGTTTCGATAACTCCCGCCTTCGATTTATTATGTCGAAGTTCGGAGAAAAATTGATGAATATGTATTTATGGAGTTTTATTAATACTACTCAATAACTGTTTTCATTTATGTATATCATTTAATTTGGTTTCGTAGAAACGAAATGTTTCAATTTAGAATTATTATAAGAGGTTATCTGAAAGTTTTAAAATAAATAATAACAACCAAACTTTATTTGCTTATATTGATTATTTTAAGATACTTGTATTTCTTCGTGAAATTCAATTTAATCTGCTTTATGTTTGACAAAGCAACAAATGCTTCAGAGCTTCAATCTATAATGAGTCTGTGGCATAGATCTATGTATTCTACTTATATCAACCGAAGTTGACCAGCCTCCGCATAGATATCGGACCATTACTGCATCAGTTGAAGAGCATCGCAATATTGTGCTCATCATACTTATAATCCAAAGGAAAATGTGTTGTCTTACATCACAGTCATTATTATTCAGTTTATTTATAATCTATTCAACAACTGCACAGCATTGATAAGCAAGACAAATAGTTATAGTACATCAGATCGACTGCGAGATACCCTCTATCCAAAAATGGCAGAAAACCATGCCACCTTCTGGTTGTCACTAAGACTACATTGGTAGGAAAGTACCCTTTGGGTAAAGGGTACTTGGCGAACTATCCAATCCATCGACTGCTATTCCTAATCCTCTGCTTTCTGATGGTTGTTTCGTTCAACGAAAAGATTTTGAGTGCAGGGTATACAAGAATACTTGTATTACTGAGAAATTGCGGAATGTCTCGACAAAACAGGAACAACTACATACAAGTATGAGTGCTACAGCAATAGCACAAAGTATTTCAAGAACAGAACATTGACTCACTTGCTCGTACACCTCTCTGGGCCGTAAACAGAGGGCTATGGTCGAGAATGTGTTCGCGTCCGTAACGTGTGCGGAATTTCGTGGGCCGTTTGACATTCGGGCTACGTCCACCGTTCCGTTTAATTACCACAAGAAATAAAACACACATATTATGGGCCGATGTAAAAGGAAACAAATAAAAGTTTACGATTTTGCTTAATGAAATTTGCTGTTGCTGCCTGCGCTTTCTGCCTGCGTTCAAGGTCAAACGAATTGTGGGCTTTTTTGTAAGCTGAAAATATCATTTGTTTGCCCGAAAAAATACGCGTGCGAGTAATAAATAAAAAAGTGCATATACTTGTACTGTTCAGAACAGCAGTAAACAAAAGCGAATGATAATGAAATAAAATTACATAATTACAAACAGACAGCACATTTATAGAGCAACAAATTTGACTCTAATTAAAATTAGCGCATCTAAAAGTCATTTCTGAAATTCCACTCATCATCTAATAAATTTGGAGCACAGTAAGACGTAGCCATACTTTCCAAATCAACATATTTTGGCTTGAAGCTTTTGGCATTTTCAGTTGGGCCAAACAATATCCTAGGTCTCACTTCTTAATAAGTTGTAACCAAAGGTTGGCAGTTTCTAATGCCCTACATTGTTTGATGCCGATAATAATTATTTGTAAAAAATTTACATTTTAAATACCGATTCGATCAGCACTAATATGTAATTTATTCCAACACAATCGATCGAAATAATAACTTTTGTTAGTGGACTATATGTAATTCGCGATGTCAAGTGTAAATTAAATTGTTAAAGAATTCTAAGCTCAGTTGAAAATATAAAAGTCTGTTCATAAAAAATAAACTCGTTCTTTCTCGGACCTAGGAGAATCTGGATGCCAACTTTGGTTATTCTAGCTATTATAGTTTTTGAGATGCTTGGGTTCATCCAGACGGACAGACGGACGGACATGTCTAGATCGATTTCTCTCGTCATGCTGATTACTTTATGGCGTCGGAGATGCTTCCTTCTGCATGTTATTACATACTTTGCACAAACCTAATATACCCTTTTTACCGTACGGGTACAGGGTATAAAAGTGACTAAGCTGCTTTAAAAAGGGGGAGTTTACAAAATTACGTTTCCGATTATGTTGCGCAAGAAGTTAAGCAAAACAGAAAAAAGTGGAAGCCCAGATAAACTAACATTTAATTGAAGACTTGCAGAACGGCAGCTTTTTCTAGCTTGACAAGACATATAATTTGTCATTATTTGTTATTGTTAATATTTAAATGTAGCTACCACTGTGTAATTTATTAATTACTCACTTGTTATGCTGTTTGTAAGCCATACAAAGAATTTAAAAATCACTTTGGGTGAGTTACAGCACTGATCGGAGAGCGCCGTTCTATTCATTCATTCATTCGTTCGCGCGCACTCTGCTGCTGCACAATTGGCAATGATTGATAAGCTGGCGTCTTTGACTTTTGTCGCGTCTCGTTGATAAGGGAACAGCATACGCATGCACAACAATATAGTGTGCTTTGGAGTGGAATCGAACGAGCATAGCTCACTATACTTGTATGTATGTAGGTACTATAATGGCAGTGCTCGTGCGACGTCAGATCAGTTGACAGATGACAAAACAAGGCACGCAAGTCAAATGCAAATGGGGTCCGAGTGCCAGTGCGGGTGGGAGTGCGGGAGTGGGAGCGGGAGCGGTTGCAGGCAGAGCGCAAACTATGATGAATGACTGCAGACACAAAAGCTGAAAATTAAACAAAACGCTCGCTGATGAATGCATGCGTGGCTGGGAGCGATGAGGCGGCGGTTTTTTGGCCATGCTTTTAGCCGAATTTAGCTGTCAACTGAGGCCGCGCCGTCAAAAACTGTGACACTTCCATTTAACTTGGCCAGCAAAAAGCGACAACAGCAACCACCTGCAGCACTCGCCGTAACCAATTTGGCTAAGCAAACAGAGCTAGCTGCTTTCTGGCTTTGTCAGAGGGCGAATGGTGTTCTGCAGGTCGAATCGGGCATTCGACACGCTTGCGTACACAGTTGCGGCCGAAATTTGCTGAAAATGCACGGCGCGGCTTACCGCTTAGCGTTACGGTTATTATGGCCATATCGCTAAAGTTCATCTGCCAGTGAGGGGGTGGGGGTCTGAGGGCCAGGGAGGCCTTGCATGTTGACAAGAAACTGGCAAATGACAAACATGCAATAGCGTTAAATTTTTATGCGTGTTACGAGTCCGGTGTAGGAATTGGGATCGGAATTGCAGTTTGGGGCACTGGACAAGGGGGCGGGTTGCAGTTGAAGGTGTAGCAGTCCTTCGGTCACGCAACGCCGTGAAAACGAAACTTTTTGGAGTGTTTTCGTCATGGCAAGCGATAAGTGGAGATAGCGGCATTTATAGGCCTCTTAGTACAAATTGTATTTCGCAGCCCCCATTTGCCGCTATGACATCAACACCAACCGTAGACGGTAATCTTTTGACATCTGAATTTATTGCATTTTGTAAATTTAAGTTTTTAAGTTTATTACTTAAATTAAATATTTGTACACAAAATACCTGTTAGCTAACTATTCGCGAGTGCTTTCCATTTCAAATTTACATTATTCCAGGGATTTTTGAAGTGTTTATTTCTTTTTTTTTTCTATTTAAAAGACCTCCCATGCGATGCAAAATCTACATAAGAGCAGCGGAGGATGGGTAACTAAATAAAACTAAAGTAGTTTAATAATATTTGATTATGAATAAGGTTGTGGAGAGTTGTCGAGATTAAAATGAAAGTCGTCATGTTACATTTTAATAGATTCTTTATAAGTATTGTAATCATTAATAATTGTGATTGAATTTGCAAATTAAATAAATATAATAATGGCATATTGCCGTATGAGTAAAAGGAGAAGTACAATAAATTAGCACCAGAATAGGTATATACAAAAAAATTAACAATTTTTTTATAAGGTTTTTTAAGCAATGTTGTAACATAGTGCTTGGACACGTCCTAATTGAAATCCGTCTACTTAATTATCTGTTACAATAAGTACCTCCAACTATAGTACAATTGGTCGTGTTATAATCTTATTATATCTGTTATAATATTATTTATATTTTCCACATTTTACTTTTAAGGAATAGTCTATTAAGAAAATATAGGAGTCTTGGCCATGAAAAATGTACGTATTTGATGATTTAACTGAATGCTTAGATTGTTTCTTTTTGCTTCCTTCTACAAGTATTGTTAGTTTTGAAGATAAATAATGTATATTTTTAAAACCAGCTTGTTCCCTAAGGAATTATTATTATTATTATTTAGAAATAAAGGAGATGGAATAATAGTCAAAAATACCTATTCTTGTGTCCTTGAGTGTTTAGCCTCATGATTTAATATAGCTAGAAGCTATATTAAAGAAACCGTTCGATAAAAATATCACTTTTGGGCTTAAAACGATTTCACAATAAAAGTATACAAGAGTCAGTCTAATTGTTCAAAGTCGTAGTAATATGTATATAAATTCATCCGAACCCTGATTTAAATAAATGTAGCAAACAATCTCAATTGCCTTTATATGAATGCAAAATTTTAAAGATTTTAATATAATATATTTCCCATGCGAAGTAAATTTTGAAGTTGCTTTTAGGAATTAGTGAATACTATACGAATATGTATATAGCGAACCTTGTTAGTTTTCTCAAAAGAATAGGCTGTAGGTATTGTGCGATATAGATATTTACAATTAGAAATGAATGCTTTTGCGCATTTGTCTTTGCAATGCGACCATTATCTCTGGTATACTGCATTTACAACTGTTTGGCCCGAAAGCCCCAGAATTAAAGAGACGCTCCACCTAACGAACGGCTAACCTTGAAGTGATAAGAAGACATTACATCACTGCCCGCCCACAAGACCCAAGCAAACAGACTCTAGTCGCCCGGCTGGCCGACAGACTGACTGGCTGACTGACTGACATAACTGTCAAGATGGCTTTGTGCGGCACCCCTGATGACACAAATGGGGAACAGACGAATAATTTACGAACCTTTACGATAAAAGCCAATGCGACGACAATTTTGTACGAAACGACTTTGATATCAGAAATGTTTTGATGATTTAGTGAGCTTTTGATAATGCCCCGAATGTTTTGCTAACCGTACGAGTATCGCCGCCGATGGCTACTTAACAGCAGAATTATAAGATCACGCATAAAAATAGTTTTCGCCTGACGGCAAGATCAAAAAATAAATAAACTTTTAACTAAAACAAAACTGTAGTGTAGAAATATTTCTGTACAAATAAATTGAAATTAAATTCTCACCGCCTCAACATGATGGAGAGAGAAGACGCCAAGAATTTCAATTCACCTTCAAATTATATGTTAAATATAGGTGGTATCCATGGCGTCTAAAAACATATGGCCATGGCAGCAGCACCAACAACAAAGCATTACTGGCTGGAGAATATGCTATGCAGTGTTAAAACTATAATTAATCTTAATGAAGGGTTCAGATCGTAAATCTAAAAAATGTTAAACCTGAACAAAAACAGTAGCACTAACTTTCGTTGGGGTTTCCAGGAATATTTGCAATAATGGAGAGTTCAAAAGCTATGCAGTGGGTGCCTGATAAATTAAGAGGCGAAAAAGTATTCTGATAAAAATGCTGATGTTGCGGCTTCCAAGAATTGTTTTCCTGCCCTGTTGCTTGGTGGATTTCAAGGCTAGAGTGTACAGCGATAATGACTCTAAACTACAACTATTGCAGTGTTTGTAGCCGTAATTAGAAATATTTGTTGCCAAAAATTTCAACAAATTAAATTGCGATTCCGCAGAATTGATGTGGAATTTTATCGCACATAAAGGAGCCATCACGGCACCCACGATGCCTCAGCTCTTTGGGTGATGTCATCTGCGACAATGGTGTTCAAAATAAAAACAACTTAATTTAGCAATTTCCAACTAAATATCGCTGAAAGAAAGGCCATGAAATTTCACAAATTAAATTCGAATAAAAGTGGCAGAAGTATTTTGAACATAATTCAATTTCAAGTGCCACCACTCCAAGCTGGCCAATTCCAATTCCGAATCGGCCGACTTTAGGTTGAAGAGCTTGCCAATTTTCATCACGTCTCTTATTAACATTTGTCGGTTTTTTTCAATCGCGGCGGCGTCACTTGTGTGGACCGGAACTTGTTTTCTTTATGGCCAAGGGACTGCTCATTGTATTTTTCTTTACTTTTCTTGTATTGTTGACAGCAAATGTCGGCGCCTTTTACAACATTTTGCTCGTTGCCCGTGCGCTGAACTTTTCCGCTTCTGAATCAGCAATCACTTTTACGAGTGCCCGGGTTAAGTATGATATAACATTACGTATACGCCGCATACAACCCCAGTCCATTCATTACTACTTACATTGTTGAAGAACTTAATGTTTGTTTTTTAGACAATTCTCTCAATAGCATATGTTGCATTATATATATGTACATAGATATGCGTCTTTAGCGGAGTTCCACCACTCGCTTTAATTATGATCGATATGTTTTTGTATATACATATGTATGTATGTATGTATGTTCATATGAGCGACCACCTCAACTGCTCACATCGGAGACTGAGACAGCGACTACGCCTGTCAGCCTTTCTGGCTGACCCACTTTTGTTATTATTTACTTTCAATATTCGTTTTATATTTATGAATACGTACTCTCTTGACAAATAGAAAATCAGCCAATGTGCTGTCATTGCTGCTATTGTTGTTATTCTGTTGGTTCACACACCACACACACACACACACACACACACACACACATGGCATACAGTAGCTGTCAGAAGTGACTTCGCTGATGGTGGCGATGACGCAGACGATGACGGTTTCGATGACGTCGCCATCACCCGCCATCACCACAAAAAACAAACCGTGCTATTAATTTTGACTGCCTTATCGCTCGCTGTCTCGCTCGGTCGGCCAATTGCCAATCTAGTGCCTAGACAGCCGAGCTCAAAGCTATTGTTTTGTGAGCTCTGTGGGGCCTCCAGTGGGGCCATAGCTGTCAAATCGCTTAATGATCTGCGCTCAAGTTCGTTTGACTACAACCGGCTATGACTTCGACTGTGGCAGTGCCGGGGGCTGCAGCAAGTGCAAGTGCAGGTCGCGCTTGAATCGTTTTGGTGGGCGTTATATCGCTTAGAATACTCGTAGTATGTGGATGTAAATTATATGACAAAGACAATAATTTGTAATGAAAATAGCAAGTGGGCATGGGTAATAATTTCGGTTGTTACAGCACAACAAACAGTGAATAGATCGGTAAACTCTGTGGTTTATTTGTCATTATTTCATTTCTAAGTAGTGCCTTACATTATAATACGAGTGTTTAGTGGATGTTTGTAGGTAAAGACAATCGGCTTAAATTCCAGCGCTCAAGCATAGTTACTATTTAGTTTCGGCTCAATAAGTTCCTATTCCAGTAATCAACAAAGTAGATAATCAATTTTGCATCATTTTTTTGGGCGTACTTGTATTATATAAATTACATTTCCACGAAAATAAAGTAACTAAAACTGGTCTTTTTAAACAAAAAGGCAAAAAGGTGGACTCCAAATTATTACTCTATACAATATATACTCTTATTATAGTAAACATAGAATAAAGTAGCAATAATTCTAGCAAAATTGTTTAATTTTTCACTTTTTTAACAGATTTTCCCGGGAATTCCAAATGCTTGCAAGTCGTTAAAGTAATTTATTTGTTACATGCTTTATTGTTTTGTTTTTAACAAAAATAAGAGTTCCATTTTAGAGGATCTGTTTTAGTTTTGTAACCGATTTCGTTCAGGTTAGTTAATACTTGTAAGACAAGATTATTTTTTGCCGCTTCTATAGTATTTGGGTTTGACAACTTTGGGGCACCTCCGAACCCTTGTCAATGGGAAGTGGCAGTGGCATACACAAATTTCAAGGCAATCAGCAACACAAGACAACGTTGACAATTACATAATTACCAACTTGTGTTGGCAATTAACTCGAGAGTACCCACAGAAGTGGGAGCTGGCGGCAAGCCCGCCTTGCCGGTAATTTGTAACATTGATTGATGGCACTTGAATCGAATTAAACGTTACCCGAAATCAAAAAGCAAAACGTCATTCTCGCCCTTAACTTCTAATATTTACAATCACAAATAATGGATTTAGCATAGCATTGATCGAATTGCCAACAACAACAGTAATAGATAGCAATAACAACAACAGCAGCAGCAACACTTAGAATTCAATGTAAAAGAGCGCCTCACAAATTAAAAGGGGTTTTCTCTTTGAAGGGCGAACGCATTGAAAACAACCACAGATTTAACTCAATAAAAATCAATTAAAAACTAATAATGGCTTGCTAATAGTTACAACAAATCAAGCACACCAACAATAGCAGTAGTCAGCAGTCAATGGCCCATAATTTAAATTTTCTTTTTCGTTTTTTTTAGTTCTTTGACCGCCACAAGGTTACCAAAATCGAGGGTTGGGGTGGTTCGTATTCTGGGGGTCGCGTTGAGTTCAACGATTATTAATCAAATGCCACTTTAATTATGCAAGTTGTAAAATACGAAACACAGTCCCAATGTAATAATTTTCGTCTCCGTCTGCGTCTTCAATTAAAATTCGTTCCGCTGCGCGCGGCTTTTTCGATCAAATTGATGAACTAACTGTCCAAATTGAAAGTTTACGAGCTCGAAGTGTTTCTGTTTTTGGCCGCAGCCGCACTCAAAGCTCTTCCCATTCGTTCTTTCGGCTCTTAATCGAAAGTCAAGTATAAATTCATTGATGAGTCGCAAACACTCTTTATTTGATGGGCTGTCGAATGTCTCTGTCTTTCAGAATTCAACTCCACAGCGTGTTCACAGCCCATCCAAATGGGTCTCATCGCTTTTATTGTGTCGCTTAAATAAATACGACTGTTTTGTTAAAGTCATTTTCTCTCCAGCATCCCAGATGGAGACATCGCCATACGAATCGCCGCAGTATTCTATTTTCTTCTTCAATGTGCCGAACAACTCTTGGTTTTGGTTGCCTTCCTTGTTCTGGGCGATCTGATAAAAGTATTTTATTATTCCATTTTCGAGATCGGCGTGGGCGTCTAGCAAAATTTGCATAATTAGCGATTTTCAACAGTTCATTATAGATAGAAGCGTGCGTCGTGTTGGCCAAGTTTGTTTACAACTGATAGATGTATACTATATGTGCTGTTCGCTTGGGGAACTGCAGAAACTACTTGATTTTGTATTAAACCGTCATTGAACTTGCTGTTTAACCAATATCAAACAAATTACTAATACAAAAACCAACAAATTTAGCTGCTTGTTGGCATTTCCAATCCGTTTTCAATTTATTGTGCAAATATTGGCAAAGTGACATCACAACGCGTTGTTTTCGGCCGGCAGCTTAAGCCAAATAAGTCAAAGAGACGTCGTTAAATTTTATTTGACAATCGTTTAAATAGGCAAGTGAGCAACAACAATAACAACAAGCAAGCACACATGGTTCGGAAATGCGTGAAAATTCTCAGAAGCCAATGTTGCATAAAGGCAAAGAGCAAGCCACCGATGGTAGCGGCAAGCTTTGATAATGTCTATAGCTTAAAAATCCATAAAAATTGCCAAAACAAAAAAAGAACTAACCAACTAATACATTAAAAGCGATCACAATTAGTCATAATGCTGTGGTGGACTTTCAGAGACCGGAAGCAAATTTATTATAAACAAAAGAGAATGTTAGGCGCATATCGAAGAAATATGCTTCCTGCGTCGGAGGTGTTTTATTCAGCTTTTTCCAAAAATTGCACAGGCCCTTAAAGCTCCTGAATGCAGGCTATTAGTGTAGTTTTATTTTCTTAATCTCAATTTACAATTAAACACAAAATTTGTTTTGGCCAGATAGGCAAATAATTTGCATACATTGTCGTGAAGTTTATTTAATTTCCATGAAAAAGCAATAATAATTCAAAACTTATCTTCTTCAGGCATACTACAATTTATTGCCCTTTTATTTTTGAACTCATATAGGATGTGAGATGCTGAAATTGTACTTCAGTTCGTCAAAAAGTTATGAACAGAATTTAAGTATGTTTCACTCAAAACAGAGAGAGTTATAGGAACGTTTAGAATCTGTTAAGCAAATAACTGCTGTTTTTCATTACTAATTCCTTAAAGTCTATTGAAATTATAAGAAAATATCCAAAGTACAGAACACAAATGTTAATTATTTTTCGTAGGCTAATCTGCTTATCTTATGAATCAGAATGAAATATTTATCACCGTAACCTGAAGAATGAATGGATAAACTACAAAGTCTGAATAAATGTGATAGAGCTGCCAAATAAACAGTGTTTATGCAAATTTTTGCGATTCTCTCCAAAATAAAATCGATTAATCGTTAACTGAACAAGATTAAATTTTGTTGTCGTTTTCGATGAGAAAACACAGTACCAGCGTCACCTTAAAGTATTGATGCGCATTTGAGCTTATACGATTAATTAATTCTCCAAAAACCAATAGATTTTCAATATGTTAAGCCCTGATTACATTTCTTCTGAATCAATTCTCTTCGCACCTCTATTATGTAACACACAGAAGAAGACGTTTCAGACCCCACATTATAAGTATATTTGATATGAGACGAATGGATATAGATTAGTCCGTATGAACTCCAAGAATTCATTCTTGACTGGTCTTCTATTTATGCAGACCAATCGGTGTGCAATCTCTCGTACTAGAATTACTTTGTTGTTTATGAAGATATCTTAGTTATAATATAACATTTAGCTGAAGAAAATGGCGCAGAATTTACGTTCTACTCATGGTTTTAATTTTGTTTTCGTATAGTTGTAGTCCCGAAAGTGCCAAATGTGTAAGGATGTGCTTTTCAAAAAGTATCTACATACTTATAGTACAAAGTTCAATGACGACAGTTTATAGCAATAAATTCAATTCGAATACGAATTGTGCCTTAAATGAGGGAAACAAACACGCCGTCTTTCCACAAACATGTGCCGCATTCGCAAGATGCCTGCAATGTGGTTGCCATGTTGTCGCCACCGCAACCACCTCAGAGTTTGCGGTGCCACTAAAATGGCCCAATTAAAAATGCAGGCGCACATTTCGCCAATTCAGGCAATGTCAAGGCATCTCCAGCTCTGGCTTCACTTTCTGCGCAAGCACATTTACATACGATATGTATATATGTATGTACATGAACATGTAAACAAACAGCAAGAAAAATAAGACTGCGTCTAAAATTAGAGCAGACAGTCAGGCAATCAGCCAGAAAGCAAAGTACTCGTGTGTGCGCATTGACAGATCAGAGTGGCAGCCAATGCGGCAGCAACTTTCCAGAAACTTTGGCACTGTCTTGGAACCGCAAGAGGTCAGCACAGACATTGAACTCTTGGCTGATTTGATTTGATTTGATTTAGTAGGCTGCCAGGTCATGGGGGTTATAAATTATCAATGCATTTTTGCCCATTTATTTACGAATATCTTCCCATTTACTTACAGGCAAAAAAAAAAAAAAAACAGCGACTCATCCAAACCAATCCTATAGAATCGAGCCCAACCCAACCCAACCCAATCCAACCAGAACCTCAACCAACGGAACGACCGCGGGGACGGCAAGTGAGGCGCATGCAAATTCATAAGAATTGCCTCCAGCTGCAGCCTGCAATTTGCTGAGGCACATAGATACTCGCACAGTTGCTGTTGTAGCTGTTTAGGCGCTGTAAGCAGATACAACCCGACAGATAAGCAGCACCCGGCACATTTCCGCACTCTGCACAGTGGGTCGACTCCAACTCCAGCCGCGACTGCCAGTCTAACTGACTGCCAGCCAGCCCCACTGTTTGTTTATTAGTCGAGTTGGCGTTATTTTTGTTGCACTCTGGCAGACAGCCGACGCGCCACAAGATGCCGAGAATTTAGCGGAAAAGAAAATATATCCAAAGATACTATACATAGTGCAACGAGCCAAAACAAAGTGCTGGCCAACAATATTTTGAGAGTGCGAGTGCACGAGTGAGCGAGTGTTGAGCAACCGCCAAATACATTCTAATAAAAAGCCAGATAGCCAAGAAGCTCACCATCCAACCAGCCAACCAGCCAACCAGCCATCCAGCCATCCAGCCGTTCAGGCAGCCATCGTCACAATTTCCCCAGCGATCTCAACAGTGCGTAAATAAATAAGGAAACACATTGCAACAGAAGTGCAAAACATTTTGAGGCATCTGCAATAGGTCGGAGTGTGGACGTCGTCGATATCGGCTGCGGAGTCTGGAGGCAAGGTGTCCGGGAAAAGCAACGAGCTGTACACTTTTGGCACCATGGAGGGCGGTTACGTCAACGAAGGTGAGTGCTAAT
The DNA here is from genome assembly GCF_003285725.1 of Scaptodrosophila lebanonensis. NCBI lineage: Eukaryota > Metazoa > Arthropoda > Insecta > Diptera > Drosophilidae > Scaptodrosophila > Scaptodrosophila lebanonensis. The sequence goes on from NW_022060558.1 coordinate 5,819,116, forward strand.
CTTTAATTGGTTCTCCGATGTATCATCAGGGAGGTGTTCAAAGTGCTGCCAGCATGGATCGCTGTTCATTTTTGTGGCACTTTGCTTAGCCTGCCTTTGAGTTTGTATCTTAATTTTAATTGAATCTTTGCGGGCTGTTTATTGATTTACACATATGGGCATGCTTTGGGCTTTTTTTATTTGGTTATTGCTTTGATTATTCAATTCTATTGGATTTTTATTGATTTTTTACGACGTAGGCCTATTCATTCATAGTCATCGAAGACCAATAGACCATAGACCTTCAGACCAATTTGACTTCAGACTCCAATTTGAAACAAGTTCTTTTATATTGAGAATAGAAGCACCGGCTTTTATACCCTCTACTCACAAGGTAAAGGGTATACTAGTTTCTGGCTACTTTTCAGAATTAAAATATGTATTGAGTCTCTTCAGTGCTATACTTATTAGGGATCTATTTGCTTTATACGGAACATGTAAGCTTGTAATTAGCGAAAAAGTGTAGCATTAATTCTTTATATATATATTATCACTATAATTTCAAAATATTTGTATCAGAACTTCAATTCGTCATTATTTGTTCGTCGGATGAACTCAAATAATATTGAAACTAGAAAGTGCTTACATAATTTAAATGTTCTTTTACAAACTTCAACAATAAATAGATGGCGACTGGCTTTTGCGAATGTGTTTTATTACCGGTTAACTATTTATAGCCATGTACTAACGTGGCCACGCACATTTGAATGCACTTAAGAGCATCCGAATTTGCATAAGCAAGTCGATCCAGTCCGCAGTCGCCATCCCCATCCCCATCGCCATCCCCATCGCCATCGCCCACCTACTCGTAAGGTTGACAGCCGATAGTTTGCTGCAACAAAGAATGCACATTTTCGTTCTTGTTCCTATAAATATGTATTTGTTCATCTATTTCGACATTCTGTTTGTTGTGTTTGCTTTTCCCATCTGCCGTTTTGTATCTTTAATTTGCATTTACACCTAAATATTTTCGCACAATGCAAAAGCACGAATGCGAATTCATTCAAAAATAAAACAGATGTGGACCCGATCAGAAACAGCAACTTGCGCGCCTGTCATTGCCCGGCAACGCGAAATGTGAAATTTGACTTTGAATTTGAAATGTGCCTCTGCAATTTATGTACATAGTTCTGCTTGCACAGTGACACAAAATGCACTCGAATTCAAATGTCACTTCTCTCGTCATTAGTCATTTGTCAGCGCAATGAGGCAAAGCGCAACGTTTGTTGTATTTGCATTTATGAGAGTATTTTTTGGCAAGCATTTTGTAAATAGAAATAGACAATTACGTTACCTGCTGAGTGAGTCAGTGAACTAATAAACATTTGCATTATAATCTCCTTACCATGTCTGTACACTAATAGAGGACTCGGATGCCATAATGGGGGTGGAAAGTCCAGGTAAATTCAATATATTTATATATTAACCATATAATTATTATTGTACTACATCTACCACACAATTGGCCCCACTCTATAAAACAAGAAACGACCCACTCAATTATCGAAATGATGCACACATATAGTAAGATTACCCGAATGCATCGTATTAGGTTGGGTTCATTGGGGTCGGTACCTTCAAGTGACATTATTTCGCCGACAGAACCAGAACCAGCGAGCTCATTCACTCAATTACACAGATGATGTCTCCATTTATTCTCCACACACATCTACTACAAGCATATCTGTGTCTCCACTGATGTAACTTACCGCACATTTGGTGCGACTGGCTATCTGTGAGATACGCGAGCCGGTTTGCTCTGGCCGTCCCGTCCCGTCCCATCGCCCACATTTTGTTGCTGCTCATATTATTGTTGTTGCGCCAAGAAGCTGATTCTAATACTTTTATAAAAAATAATTCTGTATTAGTGAAATGAACCTTCGATGATAGTTTAAAATGATTCAACAAAATTTAACAGAATTATATTTGATGGGATTTAAATAAATAAATAAATATTTGATGGGTAAAAGATTAGAGAAACAAAATAATTTCGAAAATAAGTAAAAAAAAAAAACGTATTGCATTTATTGTAGAAACAGCGGTAACAAATAAAATAATAACCTTTTCTTTTTATCTATAATCGTGTTGTAGGTAGAAAAGCCATAGTTTTGGACTCGTAGTTTTTTCAGCTAAGCTTTCCGAATATTTCCATGTTATCCGCAAAAATGGGAACTTTGGGATAGCTTTTGAAGGTTATTGGACAAAAGGAATTATAAAATTAAGTGCAATCAACTTCTTATAATCGAAAAGTAGTTCTATAAAATTTCGATTTTCTTAAAGCGAATTGTAAAGGGGTTTCCCCTCCCAACATCCTCATTTCTTTCACTGCAGAAAATGTTCGCTGGGATAGATCGTCGTTGAACTGCTTGAGTTGACGGACCATGGCGCTTGGGTGTTAAAATTTATGACGCAGCATTCTAGTTCGATGTCAGAAATGTTCAATATTTACATAAGCGGATTAATTGGTGTAAATAACAATGCGAAATGAGTGGACCAAGAATAGAGCCAGTTTATATTGTATTTGAATAAACAACACAAAAAGAATTGTCATAAAAATAGTTTTTGAAAAACCGTCGGCAGATTTCAATAACTAAGCGCCATATAAGGCAACTGGTTGATAGAGCGCAACCTTACGCGATTTTCATTTTATATTCAATTGCTAAAAATGTAACTGAAATGGTCATAAATTCAAATGGCGCCGGACGTCATGGTTTGTTGTTCCATGTATTCAATAATGACGCGATGTCATATTTTCAAGTAGCCGTGATTTGTGGCCATGGGGCTGAGGCACGTCTCTCGGTGCAAATTCTTTGAAAGCGGCACTGTGCACTGATGCCGTTGCCCGTCACATCGATGCAAGACGAAGACTTAAAATATCTGGGGCAGTGCAACACTTTCGCTCCCAAAAACTGACGCTGATGATGTCATCTTCGTTGCCCAAGTGGCCCAACCTTGCTGCGATGATCTTGAAGGACCGCCTTTGTTGCCATTTATAGTCATCATCTTAAACTTATTTATTAAGATGTATGTATGTGTGTGGGAGTGTGTGTGTGTGTGTGTGTATGTACATGCTTGATCACGTTTTCAAGTAGGGGCGCGATCGCGACACAATGATGATAAATTTGCTGCTTTTGTAGACTGGAGGAACTGCAGTATTAATGCCAAACGAATTTGATTCCTGGAATCTTTCGCCAGACAAAGCCGCAATAAATTTTGTGGTTGAGTTTATATATGTATGTATGTATATGTACATATGTATGTATGTATGCTTAACGATGTGATGTGAGTTTTGGACCACAGCTGCGATGTTAGCGCTGCTAAAATATTTTTGTGCATGCAGAAACTTCGACAGATCTCTAAAAAAATCAGATTTATTATATTTATATGTATGTATGTACTATGCACATCACATTAATTATATTGTATAATACTGTAACGAAAACAGAGTACCCTTTTATAGTACCACCCTCGCAATATCCTAAGTTTTTTAAGATTCTAAGCCTGCCGATGGAAATTCGAAGCCTACTCTATTCGGTCACTGTGGAAAGACTCTGCTTCATCATATTCAGTTCTTGACCAAAAAGAACACATTCCAAATTCAAAATACCAATTGACATTTTGACATTGAGCTGCGTAACTTGATGCATTTGTCGTGTGACTTAATTAAACACCTCTCAAATGAGATACTTATATTAATTGCAGTATTCCAAATGCTCAACGATTCGTCGGCCGGGCAGGCAAAAAGTCGCTTGACAGCTTTATTCGAAACTGTTGGCAAAGCAATTAGGCGGCTTATATGATAACTTGGTTGCTACACATACCTATGTATAGTACATACCTACATATACGTGTATATATGCATATGTATTATCGAAATGTATATATACTAGCTATGCTGCAGAGTGTGGGCAAGCCATAAGCAGAGGTGTTAATTTTGACGCCTCTTTCTCGCTGTCACATGGACTATGCAAATGCAGAACGCTCCGTAGATAAGCAAACTGATACCTTATCACATGTGTATATATCTACGAGTACATCCAATAATACATATGTATGTATGTAAATTCTGCCCACAAAGCACGCGCTCACATTTTTAAAGGTCAAGTTGAAGACTGTTTACCACACACACACAAATTCAAAGCGACTGTAAAACGGCAGAAACAGCTGCGATTACGTAGCCATAAAATAAAAAGAACTTAATGTTCCACTGGCGCTAATAAATTTTGCCACGTAGTACCAACTTTTGCGCGAAACGCCCCGTGTTGTCGTCATCGTTAAGCTTTGGCCAATGCTGTCTGTACAAATTTACATACCCATGAATAGTACAATAGTACACATACATATGTACATATGTATGTACATGCATATGTACATATGTATCGATGTACATACATACATATATATACATATGTATGTTTACAGTTCAAAGCACTCGCAGTCCGAGGTCAATATGAAAACGAATGCTTCGCCAATGTAACCGCAGCCCCAGCGCTCCATTCAGTTTCGTTTTCCTCTAACCGACTTCGCCAGAGTCCGAACCATTAAAACTTTATAGATGTTTGCGTTATAAACACTGACACTATAAATAATCGTCTCGCTCGCATAAATTACTTCTTTCCTATCAAATATCGGACACTAATTGCTTTCTTATGGCGTACGCTCTGCTGGGCCGATTGAGATACGAATTGTTCAATATTGCTTTGTACACACATTCCGGATTTAGGAAATGGGCCACTTTCCGTAATAATAAGTACAAGTATCTTTGTTATTAAAATATAATAATATATAAAATATAATAATAGTCCTAATTAATATTCCAAGTGTGTGAAAAGTCTTCTAAAACTCTGTACCCGAAGGGTATAATTAATATCAATTGACTATTACTATACATTTTAAATTACTTCATCCTTTCAGCACAACATCTAACATTAACAGTTTGCTTTGGTACAATATTTATATATGTATGTACTATAAGTAGGTGGTAGTGTTATTTTCTCCACTATGTTTTCTTTATAAGATGTGTATTACTTTTTGTATTAAATGTTGAGCTTTAAAAAATATGTTCTTCATAATAAGAAGACATTTCAACGTTCGCCAATATGTACGTTTGTAGATTTAGGCGAATTGCTTACCAATTTTCAGTTCACCTCTCTCGTCATACTGGATACTGAAAAATATGGCAAATTGTCTATGCTTGCTCATTAAGTGCTACATTATACTCGTACATACAATCATGTACTATATATACAAGTATTGTAGAGCGATTTGGAAGAATTTCTTTCTGTGATAAAAGCTGCCTGCTGGTTTTAGGCTCACAGCACATAGGTATAGCGCTCGCTTTTGTTTATTTTATCGCTATTATTAATATGAAATTCGCAGCTGTGCGCTGTTTACACGCTATTTTGCTTTTAATCCTAATGTGTCTAAACTGCTTATTGCACACATTTTGTTGTGTGAGCAAAAGTTTCGAGTTTTTCAACACTTTTTAAAGGCGTCTGACTCATAGAAGGAAAAATTAATTAACTAACACTTGACTTTTTAGTCTTCTAAATTATTCACTAAAGAATGATAGTATTTGCTGTTCAGAAATGAAAGAAAAGAAAAATGATAGAAATTAACTAGTACACCTAGCCCTCGCTTCACACGAAATTGCAAAATATTTTGAAGTGCAAAAAATGTTGAAGCAGTCCGTTTCAGTTGTATCCGAAATCCTGATTATAGAGCGCCTGATATACTCGTAGTAGTATGTTTTCAAAGTGCGAACTTTTATTTAAACATTCAGATTTGGCTACTATTAATGGATGACCTGGGGCATATTTCAACAACAAAAGTGAGTTAAAGTAAAAAATATTTTAAAATATTTTCAACTTATATCGTGTAAGAACGAGGTTTTCAGCGTTTTAAAGGAGAAAAAGATAGCAAATTTTTAACCGTGTTAGACCGAGTTCGTATTAAATAGGTTGTGTTAGGCGACTGTAACACTATACATTGATGCTTCCCGACGACTTTAAAAACTTTATGTAACAAAGGAATATAGCCACACAGATATGGCAGACCTATTGCCTTTCGTTCTAATTGGCAATGATTTTTGAACAATTCTCCCTTTTAATTGATCGTCAATGCCACAGACCGTTGAGGGGCCCCATTTCTCCTTCTTTTTGATATCACCTACTGGTCCGATATTCTCTTGGTTGTCACTCCTCATTGGCACCGCCAATGACGCCAACGCGTTGGCATTTCGAGTTCAAGTTCAGCGAGCTGCGCCAACAGTCTCCAAGTTTCCACGTCTCCGCCTGCATTGGCCAACATTTCATGGCAAGAGCAGACACCGACGGCAACTCGGGCATATCTGATCTAAGTGTGTAGGTAAAGTGGAAATATTAAGAAAAACACGTGATTTGCATTCGGCTCGTTCGAATAACCGCCAAATCGAAATCGATTGCTGTTGTTTATTGACTTTGGCGATTGCCGTTGCCGTTGCCATTGCCGGTTTGCTCTTGAACGAGTTGCACACACAAACAAACAGAAGCTTGCAACTAATCGAAATGGCCATAGTAACCAAAGCAAACAGTGACGTCAGTGTTGGAATAATGGGTCTTTGGCTCAATTAAAAACAATTTGTGCCGTTGAATGGCAATTGCTGTTGACACATTTTATCTGAAGGCATTTGATTTGCCAAACACACGACGGGACAGATAAACAAAACTCTGCACTGCACACAGCCAATTGTGATTATTCACACATATGTACATACATGCATACTTGTATTTATGTATGAATTTGCATAAACTGTTTATATGGATATTTTATAGTCGGCACATTGGTTTTTATTACTTGTTGTTGTTGTTGTTACCGAGAGTTAATAATAAACAGCTGCATTGACAAATTTCACGCCAGCGTTTCCAATTCTCTGCGGAATTCGCTAGCATTTTCAAATCTGTACAAAAATTGTTGTACTACTTACTAATATTCTATATTCCTTGGCAATCCACAAAAATTGTTTAAAATAAAAAAGGATGTTTTTTAGAGACGATTTTACTGATTAAGTTAAGTTTAACTCAACTTGCTTTATAAGTTCATTTGCCCAAAATCATTTATTTTAAATATCACAAAATAAATCAATAATTTAGTCATTTGGTATCTCAACACTATATGTATATATGTAATTTGATGTTCTAAATAGAATACAACCTTAACAAAAATGCTTATTCATACCAAAGTTTATCCATTTCATCCTTTCAAAAAGTACAAGTCAAACTTTTCAAAGAATATGCAGAATTCTGGCAATCTTTTTCAACCTTCCTTCGCTTTGGATCTGGCTGTAAAGCCTTTTGAATTTTATTGACGTAATCTTGCAGCGTTATCTAATAAAATTAAACAATTTATTTTAATGGTCAGTCATTAGTCACAGCATGCAAATGAGGCTAAGTGATTTTTGTTGTTAGATTTCAAGTCAAGCAGAATGCAGATATTTCGAACATAGAAAACGTTTGTCGACCCACCGCCTCGGGCAAGCGTGCAAAATTTGCCAAAATTGGCAAAAAATTATGGCCTATAGCGGCCTTAGCACAAAGCCAAAAGGCGGCTATTCTGAGCTACCGCCACTGCAACTGCAATTTTCCGTCTATTGGAAGTGCATTTGACTGAATGCCAACTCTGATGCTATCTATCCGCATGCCTGCCTCAGCCCGTGGCTCGTCGAAGCGCACGTACGATCACCATTAGAAGCGCATAGATTGCACTTTAATAGATAAATATGAACATTGCCTGAGCTGCATAACGCATTTGTCATAAGGCGGAACCAAAGACCAGAGATATGGAACTCTTTTGTTATGCTGACTTGGCTTTGCATGACATTCCATGCCACAAGTATATGGCATATGGCGTACTGTATGGCACTGTGCTGTCGCTAAATGTGACGGGCCAGTCTTTGTAGCTGCCGAGGTCTTTTTGAACGTCCACGCAATTTGGCAAACATTTTATTTTGCTTCCCTGCAGCACTACTGATCTAAATTAACTTCAATCTTAAGTAAGGCCCACGCATTCTGTCTGCGAACGCTGACAATTGGGACAAATGCTTTCAGCTCTTGCAAGCATTCTTCTTAATTGGCACCCAAAATATAAAAGCATTCAAATTGAAAATGGCAGACTGTGCGATACCCTCATGATTATATGACCTTTAAAGTAACAAAATTCAGTAATTAAAATTTGAATTCTTTTTACAAAATTTGTCGGCTCCTATTACTCGTGAGGAATCAAGAAATATTTCAGTTCACTGAACTGTAGACATTTAGGAAATGCAAATCCTGATGTACTTCGTACAACTCTGCGACGATCCAGAGTACTGGATTTTGTGACTCCAGAGTACTTAGATACAAATGCGATAAGTACACTATTAATACTGTTTGACAAACTAATTTTTATACTCTGTACATGAAATGTACAAGAGTCCGTCTGTCAGTCTGTCCGTCCGTATGAACACCTGGATCTCAGAGACTATAAGAGGTAGAGACACCAAAGACCACAAAGATTCGTTATGTGTGTACGCTGTGCAAGTTTGCTTTATTTTCTTGATTTTTCCCCCACTTCCCTCCTACGGGGGTTTTTCCGTAACGCCGTTCATATAATCGCCTATATATCGGAGACTTTAAGACCTAGGGATATCAAATTAAAGAAGAAGACTGAAACGATTAGGTTTTTTCAAAACATTTAGATAAGCACAAGCCACCACTAACTTATTAATCCTCGCGCGGAAGTGCTCGTGGTTGGGCTATTTTATATTTGTAAAAATGTAATGTTAAGGTGCTAATCTGAATGCACGGCTTCAATGCTTTGATTAAACAGAAAAAAAAATCAAATTAAAGTCCAAGATGCCTTATGTGAATACGCTGGTGCTTTGACTGTTCCACTCCTATTGCTTGGTCCAGGCACAGTGACAATTGATCTGTGATCTGTAATTTTCTTAGAATAGTTGTCCCTTATAATACCGTTATTATGTATATACCGCATTTCTAGTGGCCGAGCGAATTTATCTTTGTCGGACTGTCCGTTGCTAACAGTCCCTCAATATGAGCAGAATCTTAAAAATGTAGAAGGTAAAGTTTAATTCTCTCTAAATATTCTTTAAACAGGGGAATAATTAAAAATAATAATATCAGTAGTAGTCGGAACAACTTGAGGGTCGATAAATGGGGCCAACTCTTTGAGGGCAGGGTACGCGAAATTGGCAAACGGAAACTGCAAATTTCGCGACAATTAATCAATTGGCATAATGAAAACGAAATTTTGTGCGTGGGTTAACCAACAACTGCTGACAAGCCTTCGAGCGCCGCTTTAAAAACTCGGCCAACAAACACAGCTCGTACGCAGGTGTGCGTGAGTGACGAAATGCCTGGCGAGTTCATTAAATTTTAAATTAACCGCAAACACAAACACAAACAGAACTCTGTTGAGCTGCCGTTGATAAATCACAGCCATAAATCACAGATCTCAAAGACAGTGCCTACTACACTCAACATGCTCGTACTACCAGCGCTTTGGGCCATGAATTGGACCCACTCGGCGCGGCGTTTGCTCAATGGGCCAAATAACATTTTTCACTGAGCTTTTCATTAGCCAAATCAACCCAAAGTGGCCGCCGCGTCACTTGAAACCGTTTAACATGGCCTCCCATATGATTTCAAATAAATGAAAATTTTGACAGTGTTATAAATAGACTCCTTCGCAGTCATGCAAAAATATAAACAAACCTAAATACTTTCACACACAGGCAACAACAACAACAACAACAAAGCGGTCGCGAGCTGAAAGGCTCTGCCAGAAAAGCGTGACAATGTCAGTGCCGACTGCGCGCCAAACAAATGAAAATGAGAGCAAAATAATTTGGCATCGGGCCAAATCAATGTGTGATTAAACCGGCCAGGCCAAGTCATAAAAAATGAAACTACCAAGCGGCAACAACAGCAACAAATACAACAACAGCAACACCAACAAAGTGTAATGGTAGATAGTAAAAAGACAGCGCCAAGTTCAAAACAACATTTGCACATAAATAACATAAAATTCAAATACACTCTATACAATAATAAATGTATATTGGAATGGAAATTTGGAAATGGGAACACAAACCAGCATTTGCGTTTATTTTGTGCGAAAGTGAATTATTATTTAAATGAGCTCATATTTATGTTCGACACTCACTAATAACTATGTGAGAGACAGTTTAATACCCTTGGCCACCACTTTGGGCATTTCAGGGGGACGCTGCTAACAAAAAACTAACAAAAAACACAAACGATACACTATAATTATATGAAATTATTGCTTATGTGCTCACTTAATTTTGGATTATGATACATGTGCGTGTGTTTTACAAACTTGTTTTACGCCACTTGCGAGTCAATCATGTTTGGAGGCAGCTCGCCCTTCAAAAATGTGGAAGCGTAACGAGTGAGGCTTGGTTTTTCAAACAGTTTGGACGGAAAAGTTTTGATTAGCAATTAAACATAATGAAAACAGACAAAGAATGAAAGTTCTTGGTTATATAAAAATACAGTATAAATATAATATAGATTTATTTATATTAAATATGTCGGGCAAGAGCAACCTTTGAAAAATGCAAGTGCCGAAAGCACTACAAGTATACATTATACTCACATTACAACTAATTTTGAGATTTTGGTTGGCCGCACAATTTATTTTCATTTCAAATACAAAGGTTTTTTGAAATGGCTGCTTTATTGGGGCTAACATTTTTTTCCACCTCTGCTTCCGCGTCCAATGACATATAAAACGACGAAGTCGGTCCAAAGTAAGAAATGTTTTCAACATCAAAATTTGTTCGTCAAAAAAACGACAATTATTTTAAATAATGCTCTTATGACAACAAGAGAATTTTCGCATCAAAAGGAAATGTATATTTTCCCATCTGTCTAGATTCATAAGTAGTCAAATAATTAGACAGACTGAATTCTTTCCACAAAAATTTCATAATGGAGTTTTTGTGTGTATATCCTTTTCATAAATTAATATTATCTTGTGATTTGGAGTCCTCCCTTCGTCGATAAAATTCGTACCTCTTCGATGGGTTCTTGATACTGATATGAACTTATATAAAATTTTTCCTGTATTTACTAAATGTTCAAATGTTTTGCATTAAAATTATTGATTTAAATTAAAAGTGCCATATCAAGCTTTAGTTTGAATTCTACAAACTGAGCGTATGTATGATTGCTCGGCCTTCTCGCTAGTTCCTCCTTTGGAGAAGATTCACACGGAAACTATTTTTATTTGCATGCAGCTCAGATTGTCCGATTACAAAATTTACATACGCCTAATTAGTCATAAGCCAAGTGGTGAGCAGCAAGCTCAAAACGAACGACGATTCCTTAATAAATTGTCGCCTGGGTAATGAATGAGCTGGACAGCGTCTCCTCAATTGAAAATAAATTGCGCAACTGAATACACTTTGTAAGTACATATTTGTGTGTGGTAGCGAGCACTTCGAGCTTGCATTGTAGTGCCCGTAAAAAATTAAGGCGAATCGACAATTTGCAAACTGTAGGTCGCAATGACAATGCCGGCATCGGATTTCAATGAAGCACGCGTTGCAAAACTAAATTACCGTTTCTACACTACAAGTACGATTGATGAATGAACAGGGGCTGCTAATTGGAAAATTGCAGTGCCGTGTGAAATAAAATGATAATGCGACAAATTGTAAAGCGATTACATATGCATGACAAAACTGCAAGGCAATACTTACATACTCGTACATACATACTGCATACATACTTGTACATATGTACAATGGGAGCTGAAAAGCCATCAAAGAGCCTCAGGTGCATGTCAAAACTAAATCAAAGCCAGCCTATATACAGATATGTTCAACGGATTTTTCTATAGCCCTTTGTACAGCTTTCAGAAGCGCCAGACAGTCAACGCTCCCAATCGCTCAGCACGGCAGCACGACCATTGCGTCACTGTCCGGTAATTTGAAAGAGCGAGGATGGCGGTGCAAGCGTTTTTATTTTCATTTGTGATTTACCCGTGCCAGCCGCGAGTTTATTTACCCCAACACTCACATTTCTCTACGTTGTTTTTGCGTAATGAGCCCCCGAGGGGAGCTCCAGATAGGGTCCAACTCCATTCTGGCTCGCTCCGTCCGCCCACAACTTGTTTTTATAACGCTCTGAGAGCTGCCTAGAGTTTATGATGCTTGCGTTTTCGTTTTATGGTCTCTAGCGTTTTTACTGCGAAATGAAGGCTGCCAACTTTTAATTCTCAACATGCAAAAATTCACTTAGGTGACTGAAATTGGGTTGAGTGTGGTTACGAATACGTATTATGCATGTATGTATGTAGTATGTATGTAAATTATGTGTGTGTGTTTGAGTGTTTTTTTTTTTTGGGTGGCGTCATTTTGCAGCTCGAGAATAAGCGCTAATTTAATTTGCAAATTAGTCGTTTGAAACGCCCGACAAGCGACGAATTTGTTTTTATGCACGAAAGCACCTTTTCAGAGGCTTAGCGGGAAGCGTCATTTGGCTCTTGCAATTGTACAATGGCAACAACTATTGGCCAATGTTGGCCAATGCTTAACACTAGAATTGGTTAGAGCTGTGCCAGATGTGTGAATGAAGGTGCTTTGATGCTGAAATAGCACCTTACATTTCGTACTTCACTATTTGCTTCACATTATGAAGCCTCTTCTATAAATGATATTGAACTCAGTTATTCGTTCATAATAAAATTAGCTCACTAATCAATAATTTGTAATGAGAGAATACAGCAGACGGCTTAGAAAAAATGTTAGTAAAAATAGTAAAAGTACACTGATAGAAAAGTTGCATAGTACGGATGAATATTTTCATATTAAATTTAATGTTCACCTATTTCATATTCAAATCAAATTTTATATTTGATCGCCACTTTGATTAAAAACATATTCAAATAGTGATTTCAATATGAATAATATTCAAAAGAAAGTGTAAAACTTCGTTATTAAAGTGTGTCATATTCAATTTAATGTTGAACCATATTAAATATTAATATGCACACACTTCAAAAAACAAATAGTTAAATGGAATATAGCCATAGGAAATTATAATATTTTTCTCAACTTTAATTTGAAGTTTTTTGTAGTCGATTTGAATATACTAGAAAAATATTAAATTTCAATTGACTAGAATTCTCAAGTCGGTTTTCAGCCGTTGTGTGATATAAATACAAAGTGCAACCGGTCGACATGCATATATGGTCGTTATGTATGTGTCAAGTAAGTGTTATTCAATCAGCTGCTCCCTTCAGTTAAATATATTAATATTGATCGAAACTATATCCGTAAATAAAAGGGCATAAAAAAACATCAATAAACTGTCGAGAATTTGTTTCGCCAATAACTTTTCTTAAAATTTACCGAATTGAATACAATTTTAAACGAACAGTAGATAATTATATATAAATGATACGTGCAAAGTTTGGTTTATAGTTTATAGTTTCTGAGATCCTTGCGTTCATCCAGACGGACGGACCAGTCTAGATCGATTTCTCTCGTCATGCTGATTCAGAATATATATAAGTACTTTATGGGGTCGGAGATGCTTCCTTCTGCATGTTATTACATACTTTGCACAAACCTAATATACCCTTTTTACCCTACGGGTACAGGGTATAAAAACCAGTAGCGTAGAAAAAAAGTAGAAAAAATATTTTATAATTATAAAAAATAAACCTGTGGCGTGAATCAAACCCACGTCTCCACATCATCATCTGTGATTTAATATCGTCACACTTTAAATTTCATATTTTACTCCACGACTTCGTTCTTTACTGTTAGTTTATTCAAACCAAATTAACTAAATAAGAAACTGTTCGCAAGTATGAATATATGTAGTTTTCGCTTGTTATACCCTTTCTAGAAAGGTTAATTGGACTTCACTCGTAGCTAAAAATCTTAAGTTCGAAAACAAAGCATGGTGAGTGTATGGAGTTGTGGCACTAATGGTAGCTCAGCTTTTGCGAAATTCATACCGACACTAAGGAAAGGTCCTGCACAGAGCGAATGCAGCAATTCCTGGCACTCTACCACTAAAGGCACTAGGGGCCGATGTTTTCCTTACAATTTACAATTTATTTTCGCAGCTGAACCCTCTTTAAAAATCGTATAACGGATTTCATTTCTTGGAATAACTCTCATCGGAGTTTTTCTGCACTGCGACTCAATTGTTCAAAATTTATTGCTTTAATGAAACATGTACGTATTTGTAGTACGAGTAGGTTATTCAATAAAGATCGGAGTACGATTTATCAAAGTCACGCCTCCCGTGCTTCGCTCAATCCCTTGAGTATTTCCTGCCTGCCACGCCCTGTGGCTCGTCTGGCTTATGCTAATTTCTGAAGCGCAGCAAAATGCAATTATGTCGCTTCAAGTGCGTCGCCTACGATCAGCGATCCGTGGGGCATGAAGTGCGCAAAGCAGACGACGACAGTTGTGGCAGCTTCAGTCGCCTGAGTGTGTGATTGCCCCGCCCACATGCCTGAGGCAAGTTGCAGCTCTTATCTGACATTGAGTTAAATGCAAAGGTGTTGCCAAGGGCCTAGGGCCCAGGTCTACAGCGATAAATCAGCGACACAATCATCACGCACAGTGTGAAGAATTTAAATCTGAACGCTTGTTTGTCGCGCCAAATTGTTTAGATTTCAAATATACTTGTACTTAGTTGCTGCCACCGTTTCCCGTTCTTCTTCGAGGTAATGCGAGGCAAGTTGTCTCTTCGTCTTTACCACCGGTATTCCCAGGGATTTACTCTGTCGTTGCATGTTGACAGAGCGCGTCACTCCAGCTCTTGTCTGCTTTAACGAACTGTATACAAGTAATTATAATTATATATCACTGTCTGGCCCTGCCCCGGCCCGGGCTGCTACCGTTGAGTACTATACTGCAAATAATGCGACCGTTGTTTATTTGAGTGCACTGTGTTCCGTTTTAAGTTCTTTTTTCTCTGCTCGGGGCACCGGAAACACTACCGGCTACTTGTGACCCCAGACGAGTTGTCGCGGAGCCATGTCAAGCCATTGGCTTCATTGTGCAGCCACATAATTAGCCGCTCTGTTTTAATAACTTAATCAGATTTCACCTCATTTGTGCCTTTTTCTCTCGGACACATGCAAATTCAATAATTGCCACAAAATATGATCAAAGTATAAAACAAACTGCTGAACAGATTAGGCTACTAAATCGAGTTATGCTAATGTCAAGCCATCGATTAACACGCTCACTATTTAGCGCCTTCATTTGCTTAAATGTTATGAAAGATTTAAAGTTGGATTGATCTTGCGGGACTTGTGGATTCACTTTCGTGCTGGAGCAACACATTGTCGTTTCAGATACGGATATCAGCGATTCTGCGGAATTCACGAAACCAAACTGAACTACGAAAACACCTTTTCTGTCACTGGAGTTATTGTTTTTCATACTCTCGTCTCTGAGCGGCCCAGATCAAAGCAAAGTCAAACCTATAGCACCAAACATTTGGCCGAGATGTATGTAAACATTTTGTTCGTTAAGGGAGATGCAAGTTGCTGACTTTGTAGAGCTTCGAAAACAAACAGTAAACATTTCCACATAATTTCCATACAAATTAACTTCAACACACAGCATTTACACATTTGTACGCATTATGAAACGATCCAGCTTTGTTTATTCCACATAGTTTGAGACAAAAAAGCTAATTAATATTCAGTTTACAAATGCTGCAGCCATGGTATTTACATCTTTGTAATTAAACACATTCCTGTGTTGATTTTGTTGGTATCAGTTGATATCCTCAATACAGTATAATATTTCCAAAACATTATTTATTTATTTTTTTTTTTTTTCTTTTTTTGGTCCATTTTGTCACTGAATCGAATTGTGAAGTACATCATGGACGCCCACATGTACACGACCAGTGCCGTATTTGGAGTAATGCCACTTTCTTCAATATATAAAAGCTTAGATCAGCGATATCAAAGATAAAGATCACTGACTAGACCCGGCTCTTCTCATAGGATTCGATTTGACACATCAAATTATTTACATAGACCGAAGCAAATGGACTGAGGCATACAAATGTGTATAGTATTTCTACCGCCTCTTAAACCAGCTGCTCCTGCATGTTCAGAAATAATGCATAATCGTTAAAGCTGCCAACCATTTCCGCAGCCATCCAATCAAACGCCCATTAAATGCACTTGTCTGTAATTGCATTGTTGAATGCTTCATTAGAGGCATGCAAAACAGCACTGCATGTGCAAAGTTATTATTATTACGACAATAAAATGGTAGTAGGCCCTATCCCTGCCCTGTCCCAGTTCCAGCCAAATGTGTAGCCAGGGAGCGCTTCTAGCTCGCCTCAACAACTACACGTTCATGGCGAGTTCAATAAACTCTGGCAGTTTGCGTGGCTTTCTGCTTTGTTTTTGGCTTTATTTCTCGTTCTTTATTTGTAAATATAAACAATTCAACTGAACAAATGACAACAAAAAGAAGCCGGCAAAAAATTCAGCAAATTGTAGATGTAGTTGTTTTTTTTTTTTTTTGCAGAGCCAGACCGCTTGACTGCGAGTGAAAAAGTTTGTTTTTAACAACTTAATTGGCTGCCAATTAAATGGCTAACACGACAAACGCGTTTGGCGTGCAACGTTTAGCGGCTTGAAAAACGTCGCCTTTTGAATTGTAGCTATAAATATTACAAATATGTGGCATAATTTTGTAATTGAAAACGCAGTAAATATCACAGTTGTGTCATTTAATACATTCGAAGGCTTTGGAAAATGTAGGCGGTAATTCGAGTGTCTGAGCTTAAGCCGATTATCAGTGCTGTGACCTAAATATAGTATAGAGGCTTTAATCCATTTCGCCATCTCCCTTAAACTACATTGTCACAACGAAGCTGGTGAGTGTCAATAAATAGGAAAATTCAAAATACAAATACAATTCTAAAGATTCGCCTTTCGGCACGTTTGAGGAAAAACAAAGGCCTCTAAATCAGGCATATACTATAGTGGTATGTACTTGGGAGAGGAATGAGAAAATTAAGGGACTAATGTCTTTTGATGGGCCCAATAGTTGCATTTTTGCAAAATGGCTTGAACTGTCTCTATAAAATCGAACTAGATTTTTATTAACTATTTTTATTAACTTCAACCAGAGGATTACGTAAATAAGCCAATCAATTGTTATGATTTCAGATATGCATGTTTGACGATTTCAAACGATTTGACATGTAAATAGTTTTTAAACAAGAGAGAACGCTACAGTCGAGCAAGCCCGACAGTGTAATACCCTGTACCCAGGTAAACTTCCGTCACTGAGTTATATGCGCCCATAGCAGCAGCAAAAAGAGGAAGAAGAAGAGCGAACTTGTTGCTGCAGTTTGTGGGGGTTGTACTGGCGAGAATTTGTTTCGCTAATAACTTTTCTTAGAATTGACAGAATTGAAAAAAAAACAACAGTAGACAATTGTATATGAATTATGTGTGCAAAGTTTGGTTTAGGTAGCATTTAAAATGTGGACGCTATTGACGAAATTCTGTAGCGGAGGAAGGGGGGGAAAATTAAAAAAAATAAAATAAACTCGTCCTTACTCGGACCTAGGAGAATCTGGATGCCAACTTTGGTTATTCTAGCTTTTATAGTTTCTGAGATCCTCGCGTTCATCCAGACGGACGGACAGACGGACGGACATGTCTAGATCGATTTCTCTCGTCATGCTGATTCAGAATATATATGTATACTTTATGGGGTCGGAGATGCTTCCTTCTGCATGTTACATACTTTGCACAAACCTAATATACCCTTTTTACCCTACGGGTACAGGGTATAAAAACATATTATTATTAACTTCATGTAAAAAATTGTTATCTTTAATTAATTTTGTTTCTGTTTTTTAATTTCCTTTATGCTTTCTATGCCTCTTACTATACACAAATATGCAGTTGAAAGGGGTCGTTTGTGTAGCGATTAGAAAGAGATCAGAAATCAAAAACAAATCCGCCTTTTACGCTTAAAAACTCCATTGCATGTTTGTGTATTCTGTGAGCTTCTTATATACTATGTATGTCCGGGTACATGAAGCGCCTAAATAATCCGAGAGCACTGAAAAGTTGTCCGGGCAGCTGGAATTGGGTCAGTAAACAATTAAGTCAGCAAAGTGTAGGGAGAGAATGCAAAAAGCAGAGCTGTTGCTAAAAAGACACGTCCAGAAACAACATGTGGCATTAATGAGATGGCGACGGACGAGACACAGCTCGAGTGGAAGTTGCAGTTGCAGTTTAACATGCGGATCCAAGTCTGAATAAAAACAAGCAGCAGAACTGAGGGAAGTGGAGAACAAATGGAGTATCTCATAAGTCAGAACATTTCACAACTCTGAGAATGCGCTAAAAGAAAAATTGACTTGTAAACATGCCCAGCGAGCAGCTATTGTTTAAATAACCCAAATAGTCAAGCAACACTCTTTTCCAATAAGCAACGAAAATGGGTTATCATTTCAGTCAGTCGCACGCGGAAGTGCACGAGTATCGAGGCAGTGTGAACACGTCAACATGCACCATTAAAGACACCAACAACGAAAACTCACAAAATATGTACAATTGTCTCCGGTGTTGTGATTTCGATGGGAAGATAAGATACGAGCACGACACTCTGTAGGTGAAAGAAAGCAGCCAGGTACCCATTTAGTCAGCCAGGGGTGACGCAAATGCGACAATTTCTCTCGAAATAGGCGTCGGCGATAAGGCGGTAGCTGGTTATCAATGAATAATTTTTGAGATACGAGTGCAAGAACGAGTTGTGTCGGGTCTTTCGCAACCAAAGATTTGTTGTAGCTGGCGGCAGCTGCCATACTGGCGATTTTTCAGATATGCTAAGAACCTGAGCAGCCAGGAAGCAAATATTTTCCACCCATATCTTTGTGCGGTATGCGATTATTTAACTGTAGATTGCACATATCACTAGCGTTCTGCTTTCTGATTTCGTTATCTTCTGCTGATTTTTTATTTTTTACCAACATATTGCAAGCGGTAATTGGCCCCAGACCAGCTCGTGCCTGCGTTATCTTTTTCTGATGAAAAGCTAATTTTATGCGCTTCTTGTTTATTCAATATTTACATTCAATATTTGCTAAGCTGAGCATTTAATGCGAAGAATTACGGAGTATTTGACTGTACTATATATCTAATATAAAACTGCTCATAAGAAGAATATTCAAAATGAAATACGTGCTTTAAATTCACTCTAAATAAGTTACTAGTATATATAAATTTTCTGATTTTCAAAACTTGATTGTCATTTAATGGTCTTAAGTTTCCTATATACTGGACTAATAAAAAAAATTGCTTGTCATTTAAGATGCAATATGATAACTGTTAACCACATATCATTCCGACATAATATTATCTTTAGGTTTCAGAAAAATCCGAGATACTAGATTAGATACGCTTATACCTTTCGGAAGTTGAGTTGAAAAGCCCTGAGAGCAACGCACCGAAATATTCAAGTGGTCGGACATAAGGAATTTTTTTAACTATTTGACCTACAGCTAGTCAGTAATTGTGGCATCTAGTTTTCACATTTATAGACACGTAAACAGGCAGTAAGATAATTAAAAATACCGTTTGTAAAAGAATATTTTTAATTACATATTCACTTGCGCGTAAGTGTAGAAGCTCATCACTTTTTTATACCCTGTACCCAAAGGGTACAAGGGTATATTAGTTTTGTGCGAGTGCACATGGAACACACAGAAGGAGGCTTGGTAGACCCCACAAAGTATATATATTCTTGATCAGCATGACAAGCCGAGTCGATATAGCCATGTCCGTCTGTCCGTCTGTCCGTCTGTCTGTCCGTCTGTCTGTCCGTCTGTCTGTCTGTCTGTATGAACGCAAGGATCTCCGAAAGTATAAGAGCTAGAATAACCAAACTTGGTATACAGATTCTCCTGAGACCGAGAAAGGACGAGTTTGTTAATTTTTTCTGATCCGCCCCCCCACTCCCCCCCTATTACTGATTTTCTATAACTCCCGTAATTCTTGGAATTTTGAACTAAAATTTGGTAGTCACATTAGGTTAGTAATTATATATCCGTATACCAAGTTTCATTATGATAGAATGATCGGAAAGAAAGTTATAGCCATATAACCAGGCCCAATGCACACATACATACATATGTACAAGTACACAAACACGCATAAGGCACGATTCTGATGTAAATGTAAATGTATCTATGCATGCATGGAATATTTTATATTTAATTTAGTTAATTAATTAAATTAAATTAATTAATGAAATAAATTAAATTAATTAATTTAATAAAATTAATTTAATTAATTTTTTGTGGGGTGGTACAGGGTATTTAAGAGTTGAGCCTGCTCGACTTTAGCATTCCTTTCTTGTTTTACCATTACATCTGTAACGACGCGTTGCGCAGCAACCAGCTGTGCGTCATTACGATGCCAAGTAGTTGTAAATTAATAAGTAATTGTAAGAATAGCAAGCCATGAAGGCGAGTAATTTTAAGTTCGGTTTAGGTTAGTTCTCTTCTGGCTCAGGCCCAACGCGCACTGAAGCGCTCTATATGTTGTTCTACAATTAAAGAAACACGTGGAGAAGTTTGGGCATACCGCCCTCTTTTATTTGGTGGACACCTCGGCACTTTGGGGTGCCTAATTTATTTCAGCATACTCTGGCCGGCGAGCATACCCGCGGCAGAGTAACAACGTTACAAGTGGCGCCCGAGCAGGGACCCCAAAGAAGTGTGAGGTTAGATCCGACCAAGTAGGGGAGAGAGCGTGGACCTACGATGCTACGAACGAGCTGGATTCGCGTGCTGCGGAAGGAAGAGCTCAGCACGGTGCTGCGCGAGTTCGACATCGAGGAGACCGGCACCGTGGAGGCTTTGCGGGGGCGGCTGGCAACGTTCGTGAAGTCGGCCCAAGAAGAGTACCGACCCCGCCTGGAAGAACTAGCGGCGTATTACGAGAACATGTCGTCGCGTACCGCGACGGCAGGTCAGTTGAGCCCGGTGCCCGGCGGACGGCTGGGAGTCCCGAAACAAGAGGACGTACCGGAGGGACTGCTCGTCGTGACAGAGGCGAACACGACACCGCTAACTCCTGCGACAGTGCCGACCATCTCGGTAGCGGTCGCGGCCTCGCCGGGAGCTACCACAACCGAGCCCACGGCAGCCTCAGCGACGCCAACAGTGGCTCTAGTGCTCTCAACGGCGGACCTGACACAAGCGATTGCCGAGTTGGCTCAGTACACCCACCGGTTGGCCCAGGCTATGGAGGATGGTTTCCAGAAGCTGTCGAGCCAGGTCTGCGGTTCCACCGCGCCTGCTGGTAATGTGCCTGACGAAGATGACCCAACAGCACCGACTCCAGCGTCACCGCTCGCAAGCGCGCAGGCGGTGGCAGAACCACAGGCGCCAACATCAGCCGTGTCAACCGCATCCGCGGCTGGTTCGGCCCACTCGACAATGTCACGAGCGGAGCGGAGAGCCCTGAGCACGGAGGTGGCACAGTGGGGAGTACGTTTCGACGGCAGCGGGGACCCAAGAACGTTCCTCCGGGACCTGGAAGATAAGGCAGAGATGAGGAACGTGCGATTAGATGAGTTGGTGACCGTGTTACCGGAAGTCCTGGTTGGCGAGGCGAAGGAGTGGGAGTGGTCAAGGCGCAATTTGGCACAACGGTGGGCCGAGTTCCGCCAAGACCTACTAAAAGAATATCCAGCGGGTCCCCACATAGAAGAGCGCCGGCGGGAAGCATACAGCCGAGTCCAGGGCGCATCAGAGGGCCCTATCGAGTATGTCCGAGCGATGCAACGACTGATGCGCGGCGCGGAGATGACTGCAGAGGAGCAGCTGAGACTTGTCCACGCCAACGGGCTACCAGAAATACGCGCCAATCTCCGCCTGGCAGGCGAAGAAGTAAGCTCACTCGATGGGTACGTACAGGCGGCACAGGGCGTGCGCCAAGGAATCCTAGCACGGTCACAGGCGGCCGGCAATGATGAGACGAACGCCACACACCCTACGCCGTTCCCACAGCCGGTGGCGGTTGGCCCAGCGGACACGCATCGTCGCCCACCCATCTGCAGACGTTGCGGGATGGGAGGGCACAGTATGGACGCGTGCCCAAACTCTCAACAGCTCTACTGTTGGGACTGTGGTAAGATGGGGGTGCGGGCGAACGAATGCTGCCGACGCGCGACGGGAAACGCCAGGGGGGGCTCGTCCCACATCAACAGTCGGCGAGCCCACGCAGGCAGATTCCAATTAACAACGACACGCAGGGTAGCGACCGCGCTACCAGTAGACTGCGATGGTGTACTGGTAGAGGCGGTCGTGGACACCGGAGCGACACGCAGCTTCGCGAGTCCGATGCTGGCGCAACGCCTGCGGGCGCCAGACGGAGGAAATGTACGGTCCGTGAGCGTGACTGTGTCCATGGCTGACGGGACACAGAAGACGGTCCGTGAAGAAACGAAGGCGACGGTCACGGTGGGCGACAGTCGCGTAGTACTGCCGCTGCTCACACTCCCCGGATGCATAGATGAGCTCACATTGGGACTGGATTATGTCCAAATGGCCAACGGGGCGGTGACTGTGGGCGGCCAAACTGTAGAATTGCGAACAAACGATCCACGGCCACGCAGACGGCGGAGGCGAAATCGCAGAGCCCGACATGCAGCCTTGGTGACAAGCGAGGATCAGGCACGCCAGTACAATCTGCGGAGACGCGAGTGGCGACCCAGACTGGGCGACGAGGTGCTCGTGCGACAACATCACCTGTCCAACGCAGCCGAGCAGTTTGCGGCCAAGCTGGCGCCTCGCTTCGATGGCCCATTCACGGTACGAGCATTCATATCCCCAGTTATAGTGCGTGTGCGACCGGTGCCGGGCGGCAGAGGTAGAACGGCACATGTGCGGGATTTAAAAGCGGTGAACGTAGAAGACAGCGAAGCCGACGAAGGCAGCGACGACAGAGGCAGCGTTAGTATGGTCACCAGGGCCACGCCACCGACAGCTTCACAGCAGCCACAGCAGGCCACTCCTCAGCGTCAACAAAAGCAGCCACAGCGGCAGTCCGGGCATCAAAATCGGCCTTATCAACGAGCACGACGACAGCAGCCACGGTCACGACAGCAGCAACAGCAACCAGGGCTTCGTAGCAGCCACACCGACAACAGCAACGGCAACACCACCGGCGTCCACCAAAGCGGGAACAGCAAAGCTGCCGTTCTAGCCGAAGAAGATGCCCATGTAAGCCTACAAACATAATTAAACGAAGTTTGTTGTTACGTTTCAGGCCATGTGAAGCGATGTAGATTACCGCACCGCCTGAGATACACACTCAGCGCCGAATATACCAGAGACGCAGCAGATAGGCGGTATGATAATTCCATTGGCGATCCCTAAACAGCTACGGCAACAGCAGCCAGTCCCACAGCAGCCACTACAGCACCCATTACAGAATCCAGAGGATGACGACACGTCAGCACCACGCGGCGGAAATGCAGAAAACAACAATGCGACCGAATGACAGAGCGAACAGCTGACGGTGAAGGTACAGGTGGCGTTGACAGGTGGCCCAACGCGAGGGGTGGCAGCGCTGCCACCCAGCTGCTACGCATCTGCCGTTCGATTATGGCGCGGTGAAGGAAAATTCGAAAAAAAACCACCGATCGGGCCGTTCGACCCCTTGGGGAAAGGGGGAGGTGTAACGACGCGTTGCGCAGCAACCAGCTGTGCGTCATTACGATGCCAAGTAGTTGTAAATTAATAAGTAATTGTAAGAATAGTAAGCCATGAAGGCGAGTAATTTTAAGTTCGGTTTAGGTTAGTTCTCTTCTGGCTCAGGCCCAACGCGCACTGAAGCGCTCTATATGTTGTTCTACAATTAAAGAAACACGTGGAGAAGTTTGGGCATACCGCCCTCTTTTATTTGGTGGACACCTCGGCACTTTGGGGTGCCTAATTTATTTCAGCATACTCTGGCCGGCGAGCATACCCGCGGCAGAGTAACAACGTTACACATCATCGCTTTAGGAAAGCAAGTTCAAAGTCGAAAGTTTGGTAGTCGTGTTATTGAACTCTTGTTAATTCCAGAACAAGTCGCCGACTGGTCATATAATATTTATTGTATTATGGCATTCTACGCATGGTTGAATGAATCATATTGATATGAGCATTCAGAGCAAGTCCCTCCGGCCGTGTAACTCGAGAAATGTGTAAAACGATCTGGTGTGTGCGCAAAATGTCAAGAAGCTCGCTCACATTTTACACTTAAGCCGAATTCAAAACCCATTCCATGTCGGCGCATAAATACAAAAACGACACCAGGCCGAGCTATAAAAGTGACCGCCTTTCACACAATTGGCTGCCTGACTGGCATTTGGTAGTTGGTGACTTATTTTGCTGCTTTTGGCCACGGTTGATTGACTGAGACATAAATCTTGTTTGTGCCGGCAACTACTTAATTATTTATGCAATCTAAACTGCAGTTTGTATTAATAATTTGACTCTTCTGGCCTCTTCTCCGAATATTTTTGGCAGCTATTAATAGTCCAGGCACTCAAATTATTGAGCATACGTCATGTGGCAGTGATTTCATGATGCCTCAAAGGCGAATCAGCGCTCGTTAATTAAACATGCCGATTGTTAATGTTCACAACATTTTTGTTATTACTTATTGATTTTCTAATTTGGCGGACTGATGTTCCCTATAAATAGCGACGTCGATTCGATTTGATTGGCATGAAAATGAAATTGAAAAGCCAGCAAGCCCAGCAGTTGAATAACAACTCACTCGCTGTTCTAAATTTGAACCGAAAATGCTTCTGTTATTATATTTTTAGCAAATGTAGGGAACAATTTAAATGTGCAGCAACAACAAAGCCAGAAGAGCAGCAACAACAGCAGTGCTGCCAGCGCCAATTCATAGAGAGACTGATCGCATGCCATGCAAATGCAATTGCCGGCGCTTTGTTGTAATTTGCACGCTCGCTTGATTACAACAACTAGCCAAGCGATGCCTCGACTCATTCCCTCACAACACCCCCGACACGTGCCACTGACTGACTGACTGACTGCCTCACTGCCGGAATGACGAACTGGCAGATTGACTGTCTGTCTGGTCTGGCAATTTGTCGGCATCGATTTGATTAAATGTTTTCTCAATTAAATTCGTTACGCCTGCTCATCGACATCATTTGGACTTACACACACACACACACACCACTCTAACACCAGCTACACACACACTTGCTTTAGCTTTTGGCCTTTCGCTTTTCATTTCATCGCATTTTCTTTTCGGCTGCCCACATTCGACACGCTCATTAATTGTAAATAAAAATTTGGTAAAAAAATTGAAAAAAAAATATACTCACCTTGCTTTAACTCATTTGCTCAAAATTCTGCTTTTTCTCTTCCTCTCTTCTTCTTGCGCATTTTTCCAGCAATCATATCCTATACCAATCCCAAAGTACAAAATCCATTAACGGCACCTGCAATATACGCGCCCACAACCACAACAACAACCGCCAATGACGCATTCGCCGCCAGATCATTACCCACATCCTCATCAGAATCATCTACAGCCACGCCCTCGGTGCCGGGTGCAGCTCCGGCTGGGGGCCCCTTTCATGGATTTGTTGCAAAATTGCGTAACTTCAGATTCGACGATACGAAAAATATTAGAAAACGTTTACATTTCGATTATATTTCGAAGGACAGATTCCTAGGTATGTCTTTCCCCTCCTCAATTACACAAATCGGACTTACTTATAAATGAAGTAGCTTTAGAATTTTTATATATTTGAAATCCACGTTTTTATATTATTAAAATCACGATTTCTATTTTTTAAACGAATGCTAGTTCCTAGTTCCTAGGTAGTAAGCATTTTATATTCAAAACTTACTTTAAATAAAATTATATCTTATCGGACATCTAATATATCTAACGGAATGTCCACCATAATTGTTATATATTTTCCACTAAAACGTTTCTATTATTGAGTAATTAGTAAGGAGTAGGCACCACTGTGTAGCGATGTGTAGTTGCTTTATCCGAAGAGAGTAAGTAACAATTTCCGCAGGCTATGGGGAGAGAACAGATTCAAGTAGATACCTGATTATATTTTAAAACGAGGTAACAATTTGTTAATTGAATTTAATTATTTTTTGCCCTAATATTGTTAGATAACCTACCGAATCCGAAAAGTAAAACTCTGCATTTAGGCTAAAAGTTAAAGCCATCTATAGATTCTGGATCTGGGGACCTACCTCAAGCGCCTACATGCCATTGGCTTTATTAACATGTTGCTAAACCATTTGTGGACTGCACCATAAATACAGCCATTGTTCCCACATTAAGTTGGTGCCGCACTTCTGCCCCTAGGTGTTCAGCAGGTCGTGATTGTGGGCGTGTACGCGCTTAAACGGCGCCTCACGTAAGACACCTACACGAAAATTTCACTTCGCCCGTAGCGTTCAAATTTAATTTCTACGTTTTATTGTCACTTTGTGCTACCTTAATTCGGACTTATGAATATGAAAAGACAATGTCCCGCACCCAGCGGGTTCAATGTCCAATTTGCCGTTGCTAATGGGGCAACTACACTAATGGGGCACATGTGGGTACATAAAACATTTAGAGGGAATCGGCTGTTACCTAATGAATATTTTCTGGCATTTGCCACCTCTGAGGCATACTCGTAGGCATTGGAATAAACAAACAATAAAAACAACAAGAAATAAGCGAGAAACATTCAACGTACCCCACCCCCGCTGAGTGCCAACGCATTTGTGGTGATCTGTGATTTATAATTTTTGACAACTGATTTATCTGGTGAATGCATTTTACATTCTGAAGATCTCTAATCAGTTCACAGCTGCAGGCTGCAGACGAAACACCCACGCAGGCCACAAGGCATGGCCAGCTTTCATTAAATGTACATAATTCTCTATGCCGGCGTTGTTGTTGTCCATATGCCACAAATGTCTGGCTGCCACATAAATTCCATTTGCCTGTGGTGCAAGATCAAAGCAAAAGAAGTCAGGTGAAGGCGATTCAACAGCAGATGTTGCCGCCGAAATCGGAAAGAACTTTGCGGCAGGTGCACGCGGCTCGGCTCGTTGGCTAGAAAGTAGCCGCATTGTTAACCCATTTTCGCAATCAGAACTATTACTTGTATTAATTACGGGCAGAACCAGCTACGAATATGAGCCGCCAATAAAAGAGTCACTGACATGCGGTCGTCATTCAAAAGACGTCGTTTGGTGTTCCCATAAAGCGCAAGCCAAAGACCTCATAATACTATGCACCAGTGGGCGCCCATTTACTATCCAAAAGCACTCTGCTTTTACTGCCAGAAGCGGCAGAGGGCCCACCAACCTACCAATATTCAGCCGGTGGCAACCGCAAGTGGATAGCCGTAGTGAAAAATGCTAATCGGTAATTCAAAATGCCCGGCACGTGCACCTCTTGCTCGCATTCGTTGTCCAGCAACATAGCCAAGCGAAGACTACAGTGATCGTCAAAAGTGTATTTGTCCCAAAACTATAAAACTTCATTACGGTCCAGAAATTGGCTTTAATAGAGTAACATTTCATGAGGACAACGCTTGGAAAAACTAATGAAACTCCCACAAATATTTCTCAAGAAGAAAGATGAAGAAGATGTTTTCCGAGATTTGATTTAAATTAGCACTAACCTTCTTTGGCCAAAACATCATTGTTTTGGAATTATTGGGCAAATAAATTTAAAAGCATAAAAATGTGTGTGTTACTGAATGAACACCAAGAAATTTTTCCAGCAATCTAACTGCATTAAACAAGGGCGTACGCAGGGGGGGGCCGTTGCCCCCCCTAGAAAAAATTTTTCCATATAAAGTCGACCACACGTTCATTATTATGACGCACTATTTCGCCTTAAGATGGATCTGCGTTGAATTTGTTGAAGTGTTTTCATCGATCATATGCATAAATTATTTTTTTAATGCATCAGGAATTATTTAATCAAAATTTTAATTTTTTGGCCCCCCATTTGGTAAAAGCTGGCTACGCCCTTGGCATTAAACATAAAATAAATGTTGCGCGTCTTACACTTCGTCATTTGAGATCACCAATGCCATAAGAGTTGATTACTTGTACAATATATTAAATACTACAAGTATTATTGTTACTATTATAGGCGCTCTTTGATGTTATTACTTTGCCAATTCATTCAAGAATTTTCGATAACGCACTAGCTTATTTTTTTTAAAGCATTCACAAGTAATCCACAAACAGTTAGACAGCACTGTTGCAGTTTGTAATTATTTATCTATTCATACATACTCATACATAGCTAGCTTACATATGTACGTACTCGTAGTTCCTCTTTCTATCTCCATAAGCGCGCACAACAAATGTTTAGCCTTAAAAATGAGCTACACATTAATTTCACTCAATTTTCGCCATAAAAGAAATACGTTTTGTGTGTTCAGCGTGTTCCAAGTTTAATGATCTTTGCCTCGGCCGCGTCCAATGTGCATTGCCGACGCTGTCCAGAGGGCCAGCTCCGTGTCTGGAGTGGAGTGGAGTGGAGCCACTTCATGGCGCTGTCGACACCTCGCTAAATTGCCCGTTAACGTTTAATTTCCTCCACTCGAATGTGGCCTAAATTATGCTATAAATCAAATGGGTGTCGGCTTTATGTTCACTTGCTGTGCGCCGAAATGGTTGGTGCATAATATTTATAAAAAAAGCCATTGAAATTGCAACTGTAGACTTGGAATGGCATAGAATAATAGCCAATACCCAGAATTAACATGGCACATAGTATTTGTTTCAAATGTTCAAATGTTGCAAGCAAAATATTCAAATAAGCGCCACTGTTTAAGCTGATTTCAACGACGTCGGCGACAATACCACTTACTACAAACTTTATGCTAGACATTCGACAAAAAAGGCCTAACCCAATTGTATAACTTAAAATATGATTGTGTCCTAACACTTCTACCCAAAGTGTGGGAAAGCTTAAGCCCCAAATGTGTGTAATAGGTAGAAGAAGACATAATTAAGAGTTTATAGACCGATTCGTCCAACCACAACCCCAATTAGCAAAGCTGGCCAGACTGGCAATCAAACTTCCCCCCACCGGTTTGGAGATTTTCATTTTTCTCTTTCGGTTTCTTTTTCTCTTTCTGCCTTACTTCACCTAGATACATAGCTCTTTAGTAGAATTAAATTTTCTCCTCTACTATCTATTTTTTAGTGGGGTAGGTCTATAATGTCTATATGTAGGATAACAGTTCTGTTTTTGAGAATTTTTTGAACAACTTAATTGCTCTTTGTAAAGGTTCTCGAAGATTCATCAAAATCAGCGCACTGTATTTAGTATTTTCAAAATCCATTCACTACATTATATATACATACTTACATATGTCTGAATTGCCGAACCAAACCGTAAAAAAATCACTTTGTATTAAAAACATTTCCTTTACTTTACGAATTTACTCCGCTATTCGATAAATACACAGTATAGTAGGTTTAAAAAAAGATAAATGTTAGGCTCCCCAATGTCATGCAAGTGTTTTCCAATGGAACACCCTGATTACTAATAATTAGACAGTGATTAACTTTGCATGCATCATCACTATTTCTTAATACTTTGTGGCCAGCTATTGTACAAGGAACGTTCCAAAGTAAACAGGACTTTTTGAGTCTCGCGCCCCTGGTGGCACTATCTATATGTCGACTGGTGCGTTAGAATCTGCTATCTTTATCGATTGTCCAGTGAGAATTTCATGACATTTCATCGATTTTAAGTTTCAGTATGTTTGTGTTATCGGTGCGAAAATGAGCTTCGAACAAAGAACCAACATTAAATTTTGTTTTAAAATTGGTAAAACTTTTACCGAAACATTTCAATTGATGGAACAAGTTTATGGCGATGATTGCCTATCCCGTAGCACAGTGCACGAGTGGTTTCAACGTTTTCAAAGTGGTCGTGAGGACATAAATGACGATCAACATGTGGGCCAATCAAAATTCGTGATCACCGAAAATTCCATAGAAACCGTGCGTGAATTCATCAAAAATCAGCCGAAATTGCTCAGACACTTGTGACCGATTATTTGACCAAAAATCACATTTTAACCATTAACCACTCGCCGTATTAACCGTGCGACTTCTACCTTTTCCGAAAATGCATTTGCCCATGAAAGGAAAGCGTTATGCAGACGTAGAGGCCATTCAAAAGGCTTGCACCGGCATACTGGCGGCCATACCGGCCAACGAGCTAAAACACTCGTTCGACCTGCTTTTGGATCGTGCAAAAAGCTGTATAGAAGCAGAAGGAGACTATTTTGAACAAATTAAATTGATATTGTCGAAAAAAGCATTTGTTCTGTTATTTTTTATAAGTCCTGTTTACTTTTGAACACACCTTGTAGTCTTAATTATCCCACTAATTGGATTCTATTTCTCTCCTCCTTGCAGGCGGCCAACTTAAGACAAAAAATGGCCAAAAATATGTGTTCAACGGTCCCCCATCCGGGGTATATGTCTCGAAGACCTGCCTAGTGCTGTCGGCGTTCATTATTCTGGTGGCGCTGCTGTCCTCGATTATCATAACATATTTTCTGGCCTCGTTTAGCCAGCCCACAACAAGGTGAGTAATGCATCGATACATCCTTTATATATACAAGTATACCTAAATTTGCACAAATCAAAGGGCGATAATGGGCGAAGCGGTCATTTGATTTTTGCATATGCTTAGCGTAACCCCCGGATGTGACCTCATTTCGAAATTATCGCAGAAAGTGAAACCAATTTGCGAGTTTTCTTGGCTGACGCATTTCGAGGTGTGTCGGCAGCGAAAGGGTCAGAATACAAGTATTTTCCTAGGCGTGGCTTTATGCTTTCATTTGTGTAAATAAATTGTGTGCTGCACTTTACTTAACCCACTCTGTTTTCCCTCCTCTCCCAGCGGCTGCCTCAATGGCCATTCACAAGCAAATGGACACAATGACGAGCACATGCATACAAATGCAACGCCTGTGGCAACCGCCAGCATGTTGAGCATGTCGCCTCCCGTCAAGGCGCGCTTTGAACCAGTTGAGGCGCCTGTAGGCGACATACCCAGTATCAGTGACCACGAGATCTTTGGCAGCAACAAGACCAAAGTAAAGGCGGCCGAGCGCCCCCTTAAGCTCTTCGAGGGCTGGCGGCCTCTACACTACACGTAAGTACGAGTAGCCAGCCAGTGGCGGGCCTGGGGATCGCACAATTTTACACTTAAGTTTAAATTGAATTTAATGAAAATTGCCGCACGCTACTTTCGCGCATCCACACGCCATGTGCGCCAATTTGGCTTCTGAATTGATATTACTTGTATATTGTTTTGCATGTTCGCATTTCAATTTGCGGCACAGCAGGGCAGCAGTGGCAGGCACGCAGATAGACGGACAAGGCAGCAAAGTAGACTGATAAAGTGTGATTCGCAGAAAATCACCAGAAGAAAGGAGGGAGAAAGGAGATTCAGCGCCAACTTGGCGCAGCTTGTGTGTCGAGATTTGTTGTGACTGCTGTTTCCGGTTCGCTCTTGAAAGCCATTACGGGACGCTTACCTGACAGCGTGTGGTGCTTGCAAGGTACAATCTACAGTACTTATCTGTTAGGCTTTCGGCGCCTTCTACCACAAATTACAAAAAAATATTTGTTTTTCCATCGTTAGCTACACTTGGCTGTAAGTCGCGGCATAGCCTGCCGGATGGCGAATAAAATCACCGAACGTGGCATTGGATATTATAGAAGAATTGAAGTCCTATTAAAATATTTTTTTGAAAAGTTTACCTTTGGACAAACCTAGCTGCCAATAAACGGTAGCAACTAACACTCTGTATCGACTGTCCTCTAAAAGTTAAATCGTAGCTTAAAAGAATTCGGTATCGTATCTAGATATATAACGTGCTTTCTGATTTATCCCTCACTGAGTTTAAGATTTAACGAGATTTTAAGTGCAATATATTCTACTCATCGTCAGTCACTCAAATGAATAATAATCTTATACTTAGCTTAGACAAATATTGAAGAGGGAGACAAATTGTTTTCTTTAGCTAGGTATCTGAAAAAATGATACAAAATGATAAATATGTACATATACGAGTATATACGTTTATTGTACTTGTATTCATACGATTATATTGGCTTCGGTACTACATACTTTAGCTTAATATAATCTTTTTGGCTGTCGCAGCATTCAACCTTCTGCCGGAGTTCTCCACTTCTCGCATCCTACTTGTACCACGTCCTCAACATACATGTGTGTGTGTGTGTGTTCCATGTGACGTCATGCCAACATTGATTGCCATAAGTTTCTGTTTTGGGTTAGCACAAATAAACTGGGTCAAGGATGACGCGGCTACGGTTCATTTGATTCCAAGCGCGCACTGCCATGTCTCCAGTTCGAATGGCTAGTGACACATGGACAGGGACAGCAATGTAGCAGTCGATTGCCACTTACACTAAATAAACATCCACTCCAACTAGTGTGGAC
Source organism: Scaptodrosophila lebanonensis (assembly GCF_003285725.1). NCBI lineage: Eukaryota > Metazoa > Arthropoda > Insecta > Diptera > Drosophilidae > Scaptodrosophila > Scaptodrosophila lebanonensis. Next base: position 5,851,747 of record NW_022060558.1, read on the forward strand.
ATAACAACTTGTTCAGGGCGCCGCAGGAGACCAAGCCACAAAAGGCGCACAGAAAGATGGTTCTGAAAGAGAAGTGACGGCAACGCCAACTCCAGTCCCACTTCAACGATGCGGAACTTACAGCCTAGCGGCGAAGATCAAACGCCATCAGTCTGCAGCACGCGAGTCGACAGCCAGCATGACATAATGCGTGAGATAGACGATGTGTGTTGACTCGATATGAGACCAAGTTGAATCAATTGGATGAGTAGCCGGCGTGCTTTGGTGCCGCATGCATTAATGTAATTGACATAGAAAACCTAGGCCGGCATTAATTTGTGCGCTGCACGCTCCTTAGCCACAGTTTGCGAGTGAAGTTGGCCGCGCCTGAGCTGCCAGTGCACTCAAATCGATTCCACAGATTTAGCAGCTGCGGATCAAAGTGAACGACGGCCGGGCCAGTGGGCAACAGAAGCCAATCGACGTCCATTGGCAAATTGTTGCGAGTGCGCTTCCTGGTTGCGCCGAGCACGCATTGTAAGCCAATCGCTTCAATTAACGGCAACAAGGCGTAAAGGCGCATATGAGGATACACACGCGCATGCACACATCTCTGGGGACCATCTGGGTCAGGCTGGACGGGGCTGGACGGGACTGGACGGGACTGGGACGGCAACTGGGCATGCCTGGCATGTGCTGAGCCAACTGGGGAATCGATCTGCAATCTTTCTGCTTGCATTTAATTGCAAGCATTTCATTTGCCGTTCACTTGCCACATCGCATCGCTCATACGTCGTGTTGTACCGTTTCTGTTTGCTAAATTGCAATTAGCATACCAAAAAAGCAAAGCAGTGTTGACTGATTGGCACTTTTGATTGATGCCTCGATTGAGCAGAAATGACAAGACGGCATTTTTGGCAGCTGCAGTAACAGAATTCCTTCTACCTGTTGGTAAAGGGCTGCCAAAAAATGCAAGAAATGTTTATCATTGTCATTGAAGAAGGTCTGATTCGTATGCAAAGAATAGAAAGGTAAATGCATTTTGAATTGACCGAGCCGTCGGCACTCTTCCAATATCAGAAGACCTGCCTGCAAGCAATTATATAACACATCATTCTAATATGATGGGACATCTCTTGCGTTCTTTGGATCAGTCACTATGCTGAGAACGCAACTTCCAACTGAATCGAATCACTGCCACCACGACTAACCTTAACTGGTAGAAGGATAATCTTCTTCCTCATAGTTCGAAAGTACAACTCAGCTTATCCATCAACTTAATCAATTGGCAAGTGATGATCTTTCTATGAAGTTATTCTAGAATTAACCAGATGATTGGCGCAGAGGACTTGCCCAACACGCAACGAATTTGTTTACAGATGGCTCGAATATAGATATAGGAACTGGGGCGACAGATCCTGAGCTTAAGTGGTTGAAAAAGCTACCTGATAGTGTGTTCCATGTGGAAGTATTCGCCTTAAGAAGGGCAGCGTATGAGTTTCATAACACAGAAGAACACATAGAATTGTATATTTTTAAGTTTTCAAAAATGCTTCACTGTACTAAGGTTAATTGAAATCGTTTGAGTATTGGTGCAAAATGGTTTATTTTAACGGAAGGATTATAGCGGGGAGAGAAGAAGAGAGGCTGGTTTAGTACATACGAGAGTTCAGCCCGTATGGCTTTAACATATTTGAAGAATTAAAGAAATGTTTACAGAAATCCGAATGAAGTCACCACCACTCAGGTCTAGAAAACCTTTTCATTGAATGATTATACAAATATTATAATACTTTAATTTCATAAAACTATTTTTAATGCTGGCGATGATTTTATTTGTTTTTGCAGCATTACAATTGAACCGAACATTGCAGCCTCTGCAAGCAATGGCAGTGTCGCCATTGAAATCGAACGCGATGATAAAGTGTCCACCTGGGAACCCATTGTTCTAGATGTGCACAATGTCAGCATTACCAACGTGCGAGTCATACAAGCTACCAATGACAATGAAAGCATCGCTACCGCCACCCCACCCAACAAAGCCATTCCTGCCGATGAGTTGGAAGTGGACTTTGATAGCGACTATGGCGAGAATAATGCAACATTTGTGATCAATCTATCCAAGGACTTGGTCAGTAAGACCAAGCTGCGGGTTGTGCTGAGTCTGGACTTTGTCAGTCAGGTGACAGACACGCTGCAGGGAGTCTATAAGACGAGTTATCTCAATACAGCCAACAATAAGCAAGAGTAAGTAGACAACTTCTCTTCTTTTCCAACTGACTGAGTAATTTCTTTTAATTATAGATGGATGGTCAGCACGCAGTTCTCGCCCGTCGATGCGCGCCGAGCATTTCCTTGTTTCGACAGGCCTGACATGAAGGCAAATTTTACCATCAGTATTATACGTGAGAGCAGCAAGGCCATGTCGCTATCCAATATGCCTCTTAGACGAAGCAGGTGAGCAGAACATGCAAAATAATCATGGCTCTATATAATCCTTTAACCTTATACTATTGCAGCCCCCATCGGCCAGGCTATATACGCGACGACTTCCTCACCACGCCGAAAATGCCCACATACCTGGTAGCATTCGTAGTCTCCAACATGGTGGGCTCAAGCTACGCCAACATGGATAGCGCTCTCAAGCCGCGAGTAGAGATCTGGACTCGTCCAACCTTTACGGACATGACGAACTACGCTTACAATATGGTGCGCAAGTTCCTGCCCTTCTTCGAGGAGTACTTTGGCATCAAGAACAAGCTGCCCAAAATCGATTTGGTCTCTATTCCAGACTTTGGATTCGGAGCCATGGAAAATTGGGGTCTTATTACTTTCCGCGATTCGGCGCTGCTTGTTCCCGAGGATCTTGAGCTTGCCTCATCCTCCGAGCACATGCAGTACGTGGCTCAGATTATAGCTCATGAGCTTGCTCATCAGTGGTTCGGCAATCTAGTGACCCCCAAGTGGTGGGACGATCTCTGGCTGAAAGAAGGATTCGCCTGTTACATGAGCTACATTGCGCTTAACAATGCCCATCCCGAATATCAGATCATGGATACATTTACAGTTCTGGAGTTTAAAGAGTCCATGCAGCACGACGCTGATAATACCTCGCACGCGATCTCCCTTGACGTCAAGTCCACTAGCGACATTCGTCGTATCTTTGATCCTATAAGTTACTCTAAAGGCACAATATTGTTGCGCATGCTTAACTCGATTGTAGGTGATGAAGCATTCCGCGCTGCCACGCAGGATTTGCTGCAATCATTCGCTTACGAAAACATAGATCGCAATGATCTGTGGGCCTATATGACGCGCCACGGCCATTTGAAGGGCACGTTGCCAAAGAATATGGATATCAAACAGATCATGGACCCATGGATTAATCAGCCAGGCTATCCGGTAGTATCTGTAGAGAGAAGTGGCGCAAATTTAGTGCTGCGGCAAGAGCGATATCAGCTTCCTGCCCGCAATCCCGCAGATAAAAGCCGCTGGGTCATTCCCATCACATATGAAACAAGCGAGCTACACAAAGGGGACAACATACCAACGCACTGGATGCAGGCGGACCAGGACCAACTTCTCATAAATGACGTCTTCACCACTAGCAACAATGAAGATAATGTCGTCTATTTGAATCTGAATCGTCAGGGCTACTATCGTGTCAACTACGACATGCCCTCTTGGCTAGCTCTGAAGAAAAACTTCAGCATCATTCCGCGTATCACTCGCGCTCAACTGCTGGACGATGCTCTTCATCTATCGCAGGCCGAATTTTTGTCCTATGACATACCTCTTACCTTTCTAATAGAGCTCGTCACGTCCGTCGACGACGAATTACTATGGAGCGCTGCAAAATCAGGCATCAACTACCTTACCTACAGCTTGAAGCGAGAGCCAGCTTATGAAACATTCAGAGTAGGTCCATCACATTGTTTCTAGTTAATTGGATACATTACTGACATAATTTATTTGCGATACCCCCGCTAGGCCTTCATGAAGTTCATTGTGCGTGCTGCGTTCGATAGATACGGCCTGAACGAGCCTGACAATGAGTCTCATCTTCAGCTTAAGCACCGTGCTCTGGTGGCAAACTTCGCGTGTAAGTTCAACTATGATCGCTGTACCCAAGCTGCACACAAGAAATTCCGGGACTGGATGCTTGCCCCCAAGAAAAATCCGTAAGTCGCAGAGCTGGGTAGCCCCTAAAACAACTGTTTCTTAACTCACTTCGTCTTGTAGTATTAAGCCCAATCTTAAATCAGTCATCTACTGCACGGCCCTCGCGGAAGGTTCTTATCCTGAGTGGTACTTCGCCTATAAGCAGTACAAATTAACGACCAGCGCATCCGAGAAGGAGGAGATTTTAGCATCGCTGGGCTGCACCACCAAGCCATGGCTGCTTTCGAAGTAAGTATGCCCATAAATTCTATATTTGTTTTATCGCATAGAAGCCTCTATAAAGAGCATTTAATTTAAAGAAATATATATTAAGAATATATTTACTTTATGGAGTGGGAGATGCTTCCTTCTGCCTGTTTACACAAACCTACTATTCGCTTTTTACCCTACGGGTACTGGGTATACAAATTTTGCTGTAAATATTTACTCTGACCATAAATAAAGGTTAATTTACTTGAGCTCGACACTTGGAACAGGGCCTATAAAAATGATTTTAAACTTAATAATAATTAGACCCATAGACCCACGATTTAATTTATTTTTGGGTAAATCCAATTAATTTTATCCTCCATCTCTTCTCTTCTACAGGTATCTAAATATGACCATTAACTCAACTTCTGGCATTTTAAAACAGGACGGCGCGCTTGTTTTCAGAGCGGTTGCCTCCAATGCGATTGGCTATGACATCGCTTTCGATTTTCTGCAGACTAACATCAAGGAAATCGCTGAATAGTGCGTATCGAATACTAAAGAATCATGTGAAGAAATATGTGAATATGTTGCTTCTGTTTAATTCACAGTTATGGCGACGGCTTCTCCACATTAAACGAGATGATTAAGTCACTCACCATTTATATGAACAAGGAGTTCCACAAACAACAGCTTCAACAATTTGCCGCGCACTGCCGCACTCTAGGTCTGAAGACAGTGGAGGCAGCGATAGAGCTGGCCATGCAGCAGGTCAATGACAACATCCACTGGCACAAGAACTCCTACAATAGTCTGAAGAGCTTCCTCGAGAGCATAGTCAGCGAGTTCCGTATCAACATCTTCTAAGTGACACAAAAACAGCTTCATTTAAAATTGTTTTCAAATTTCTTATTACCAAATGAGAGACCTAATTTAATTGCCTCAATATAATTTATAAACAAATTCATTTGCGAAAAAGTGATATAAACATGTAAGTTTGCTAATTAATTTAAGTGAAGCCCAAAAATTGAGTGTGGGTTAATTTTCGGAATTTTAATTTATAATTTCTGTGGCCAGCTTTGATCACTTTTGATTTGTCGCAGTGTTAACACATACACACATACATACATACTTACATATATATTTATGCATATTTATAATAACGTTCCTATATCTTACATAATTCAAATCCTGCTAAAACTTAATTAAATAGAAGTAATAATCATCATCAGCGCGCAATAGCCAAGCCCCATTCTTCATTCATTCCCTTGAACTCGTAAGTTACGCAACATTTTTTGTTTTGTGTCATGTTTATTTTATAATGTGTAATATTCAATGCTGCTTATGTAAAATGTTTTCAAATTTCAGAAATGTAATGCAAACTATTTGCGGACTAGTATTTAGATAAATTAGCACTTAAGTCAACCAAAAATACATGTTAAACTAATTACTTGTTTTTGTATGCGTATTACACATACATACATACATAAAACGCATACGAGCAGATAGTATGTAATGCAAATGCATACTCTTCGAGATCTAGATATGTATAAGCAAGCATGAGTCCCATATGAAATACAGCTGTTTAAACTTTTATCACAAACGATGTTATTGAATGTATAACAATTGAAGATTGACACAGCCTTATTACGGAAACCTGCAGTGTCCTTATCAAATTTTATCGAAAAGTTTCAAGCATATTTTTATTGTATCTATTAGCAGAAAATATAGAAAAAATATATGTATGTATACATACATACATCCACATATATTTTGTAACGCATACCACGAATATTTCGCTTAATGCACAATCATGTAAATAAGTTTAAAGCTTCGAAGTCAAATAAATCATACTATTACATACATACATACATATGTCACAATAACGTTTACTTGATTTGATACGCGTTTCCGGAATGTATTTCCAAATCAAATGTTTAAGCTATCTTAGCATAACGGGAACCACACAGCTTCCCCATTTCAAAAATTTGATCGTCTATCTCCTCTATTTTTCCAACGACTGGCCCAAAAAGAAATAGTACTTTTGATTGGTCAGGAGCCGCAAAATCAAATAGACCACGAATTTTTTCAAATTGTATTGCAATTAGACTTTATGCATTGTAATCGTACACAATTCATTTTCTGCCAAATTTATGGTAATGCCAAGCATCTTCGAATGACATAAGTTGGTGCTGTTAGTCATCAATAAAGAAGAACTCTGTGTACAAAACAAAAAATCAATACAATTTGTTTCATTGATGCCACTTAAAATAAACAGTTTTTGTTATTTGAATGTGTGGAGGGTATGAAAATAATTCATTTTGCATCGATATTGCCATTATAATTCCGAAGGATATTGCTGAAAATTATGCTCTCAGAAAAGAAAACCTTCTAAGAAACACTTTCTTATATTTGGCATTTTTTAGTATATTTGCAAGCCGTTTGTCCAGCCCTAGAGACAGCTGATGCTAACGCTGCCGCTACAAGCACAACATATTTAGCTTTGGACGCCCAAAAAAGTTAGTCTATTCATAATGCCTTCACAAAAGATAAAAGGATGTATTGCCACCAATAGTGACAATTTTTTGCAGCCCATGAAAACAGAACTATGTAAAAATAAGAAAAAAAGAAAGCGTTGGAATACAATGGAGGAAAGTTGCTTCCTAGATGTTTGGCACAGTAAATTACCACTTCTGCGAAACGAAAGAAAAAATGGTCCAATTTACATAAAAATGGTTAACGAGCTTGCGGATCAGGGAGTGTTCGTTACTGTTACTGATATTAAGACGAAAATTGATACTGTCACGCGGAAATTTCGGTAAGATTGCATTTTGGAACATTACAATTTGAAATATAAATATTGTGTGATTTGCATTCAGAGTTGAACGGGATAAAGATAAATGTTCAAACTGGATCCATTATGCAAAGATGGCCGAAATTCTGGGGCCTGCAGAAGATAAAAGCTTTAATAGTTTTTCCGATGACACCTCTGACACGAATTTCAATTCAGTGTACCTGAACGATTACGATTCCATCTTACTGGACGACGAAGAAACTAAGACTAAGCGGGAGGTCACAACCATTGGCTGTGTGACTTCAACAAAGGAGGTATACGAGAATTCAGAACGACCATACAGGGACTCAGACATATCGTCAACGCAGTGCGTTGCTGTTCTACAAAATACCGACAGCTTTGAGGATTCAATGGACTCTGGACTTCAAGAATATGAATTCGGTCAGCTTGTAACGAAAGAATTGGAAAGATTAGAAGAAGACCTACGCGTAGACACTAAACGAAAAGTATACAATCTAATTTGTGATGCCCACTTAAAGCAACTCCAACGTAATTCTCAAAGATAGTAAAAGTTGTGCTAATGTATGTATGTTTATGTTAAACTGTTCATGGTGTATCAGCTGTAGAAATAGGTAAATAAAGTAGCCGATGCCAATTACTTTGCCATTCACTCTAAGCTCGTGCATCGATAATTTGACTCTCCATCCCTGGTTTTAATATCCAACCCTTTTGGTGCAGCTGCCATCTTGAGGCATTTTGCGACAAACAACTTGCATCAGCATCAACAGAAAGCAATGAAAATTTGCTGCAAAACAAATTCAAATACATATGCGATAGTGGAGTGCAAAAGAAATAAACCAAAAAGTGTGTACTGATCCTCCTTATTGCTTTCAAGCTTGTGTTTTTCATTTAAAAGTTTACTATGAATTCTCTTTACTTTTTAATTAAGTGAAAGGTCGACAAAAGCGACGAAAGTGGGATTATGATGAGGAAGAGCGTTTTTTGGAAGTGTGGAAACGGTACTTAACGGAGCTGCGTGGTGAACGCAAACACGCACATGTTTATAGGGATATGGCAGCCGAGTTCCAAGACCTTGGCATTGAAGTTAAATTGGCTGAAATCAAGCCGAAAATGGAGTCCTTGAAACGAAAATTTAAGTAAGATTAAGAGAGAGAAAAACGTACTTACATGAAGCATATACATACATACATATGTACATAAGTGCACATTTATGCGTGTATGTACAAACACTTAACAAATTTGTAATAGCATATGTTAATGCAGAACTGAACGCGATGCAGAAAAGCCCTCAAGGTGGGAGTTCTACGAGCAGATGGCGGAAATTGTAGGACCTTTGGAGGCTGTTAAGTTTGAAGCCTTTTCTGATGAGCCCTCTATTTCGAGTTCAGGTAAGTCAGTTAAATATTGCAAGCGCTTTGCGCAAGTGCATTAATTTTTCTTTGCAGCACGTAGTCTTGATTCAGACTATTTTGAAGAAGGTTCAACAAAACGGCACACGGAAGCCGTTAACAAATCAACCTCGAATGTCGGCCTTGTTACTTCAACGGAAGAAATTTGTAAAAGTAACGGAACATTGGAAGACTTTGAAGAACTGTATGATGATGAAAGCACAAGTGATGAGCCGCCTGTAAAGAAAATTAAGAAGGAACAGCGTAAAGATACAATCGATTCCAACAAAGCAATAAATCAGTATGAAGATGAGAAACCAGACACGCATACAAGGGGACCAGATAAGGAGACCTTTGGTGAACTTGTGACAAAAGAGCTGGAGATGCTGGACACTGACTTGTTAATTCTTGCAAAAAGAAAAATTTATTCTATAATTTGCGATATACAGATTGCACAGCTCCAACGCAATGAGGGATAGAAAACAAATTTCAAACGTTTCATATTTTATGAAAACGAAAAAATAATAAAACCAATCTTAATTTTTTATTTTTGAAACATAGAAAACAGTACTTTGGCGAGTTTAAGCGTTGGAAGTTATATAAAGCAAATACTTAATCGCCAATTTTTTTAAAATTAGGATGTACTGATATTTCTAAATTGTCTTAAGATTAGTATAGAATATGTCATTCAGCTGTGCGCAGATACTACATTGAAATGTTTAACAAATATGTCCATCCCTTTAAAAATACGATGAGAGTGTAAAAAAAGCCGATGTAAATCTTATTTGTTTAAAGAAAATTATTTGGCCACCTTTATGTTTTGTTTACATTCAACAAGAATAACTTTCCCGCTATCTGTCTATTGCATGTACATATGAAGATCAGTTTTGTTTTTTTTTTAGTATAAGTACCCAGTAGTAAATAAAATGAATAATATGCATAAGCTAAAAATTTTTTCAAAGAGCACGGACTAGTATTATGTTTGGTATTTTTTGTGTACACTGTACAACATTACTGCGGTGCTGCCAGATAATGAAAATTAGAGCTGGGGAAACATCGATGTTTCGATTTTTTTGGGGAAGAACATCGATGCATCGAAATTCCACTAACAAATTTTCAAACAAAAATTAATATACAACATTGGGCACTTCGTTTTGATTTGTCTTATTTATAAATGTACAAAAGGTTTTAAAACAAACGATATTTTTATAACTTAAAATAATAAACTAAAAACAAGAGAAAGTATAACATAAAAAATTATAGTTAGTGAGTAATTTCAGATTGATTTGATTGTTGATCCTTATAAATAGGGTACTTCATTTTGTATTGTCATCTTATTCATAAAGCTAAGTTTTCCTATATAATACGAACGGTTTCAACAAAAAACAATATTTTCATAAATTCAAAGAATATTTTGTTATAAAAACATAACATAAAAATAAAAAAAAATAAAATTCATGACTAATTGTTTGAGATCCACTCATTTTTGTTAATAAAAATGAGCATGGCTGTATTATATTAGGGGTTTTATTCAAAAAAGCAAATTATAGCTTTTACTAACCTAGCTTTTCCCGCGATTTTTTTTTTCAAGTAGTAAAAAACATCGAAAATCGGAAATAAAACATCGATGTTTGGAAAAAATTACAAAACATCGATTTATCGATTTTAAATCGATGTTTCGCCCAGCACTAATGCAAATGCAAAGCAAAACACAGTTTGTTTGCAAATTGCAATAGAATTTTCACAAACGCAAACAGCTCTATTGAAGTATTATTTTAGGAACTATAGCATTAAATGTTTTAATACGCGCTCCTTTCACAGGTCAAGCTGCTTACGAGTAAGCAATATCTTAATTTCGTTTTCCTTGATATTAACATAAGTTCAATCTCAGTGAGCCCTACTGCTCATAAATCAAATCGCATGGTGTGGTCGCCATGGGAGGAGGATCACTTTATGAATCTTTGGATGGCGGCTCTGCCAGGTTTGCAAAGTGGTAGAAAGCTTACGCACGTCTACAAAGAAATGGCCGAGGCCCTAAAACAGTTTGGCATCCATGTCGATGTATTAAAAATTAAAGCAAAAATGGAAGGAAACAAGCGCAAATTTAAGTATGACGCAGCTGGGAATTATTGAGTGCGAAATATAACCCCTAACATATTTTTGTATATACATACATACATACATCTACGCATGAAGGTTTGAACATGAGAACTTTGGTTCATCATCGCGTTGGAAGTATTACTCCAAGATGGTTAAAATTCTCAGTTCCTTAGAGAAATTGTCATCGAGAGGTTTTGAGCCTCAGGACCATTACTCAGGTTTGTCGGAAATATTCATTTTCGAGTATTTACACAATTGTTAACGTTAGATTAATTATAATCCTAGACTCAAGCTTTACTCCGCACTTCGATGAAGATTGCGCTACTCTTTCGTTTGACGATGACGACATCTCAGATGCACCGGATAAAAATGAAGATATTTACATTAAAGATTCGCAAATGAGTCCACCACCTGTTACCAAAAGAAGAAAAACGTGTGCGAGTGAGACGGGAAAAGAACTAGACTTTAAAATGGGAAAACGGAAATGTTGGTCTCCTAAAGAAGAAATGATTTTTCTGGAATTGTGGGAGAAAAATATTCAAGAGTTGCGCAGTGAAAGAGTAAACATGGATGTTTATAAGGAAATGGCATTGGAACTTTTTTCTCATGGAATAGAAATCGATCCCGGTAAAATAAAGGCGAAAATAGAATCTACCAAACGCAAATTCAGGTAAGATTCCATTCAAAATCCTAATGCATGCACATTTAAATTAAAATTCTAAATTGCAGAAAAATTCGAGACACTGAAGGCCCAGAATCAAACTGGGTTCATTACGAAAAGTTAGTTAAGATTCTTGGGCCTTTAGAGTCAACGAAACAAGAGCCATTTCCTGATTGCACCTCAAGCTCAAGTTCAAGTATGGTTGCCCTCACGCACATAATTTATATCCGATCAAATCAAACTTGTATTTTGTAGATGCATCAATGAGCTCAATTTACTTTGATGAGAGCAATGCTGTGATGTTTGAACCAGAAGACGAAAACGTGCAAGTTAAGGTGATAAATTATATTTTCAAATTAAGTTTATATGATTTATAAATACTTCTATGTATATTATTCAAGGCTTCCGAAAACGATCTAGTGAGTTCAACCGAAGAAATCATTGAAGTACCGCCTCCCATGAAATCAAACATTTTCGTAAGAGGAGAAGAGCTCCTGAAAGAAACACACGTTTATAACGATCGACCGCCCAGGGAGTCCTTTGATATAAAATGTGCCAGCCAAAAATCATTTGGTGAACTTGTCACCAATGAAATTAAAATGCTCGACCAGGATTTACTAATCGAAACAAAGCGGAAAATATATAATATCATATGCGATATGCAGGTTAAACAGTTTGAGCGCTTTAGTAAACCCAAATAAAAACTATAAATAAATCTTTTATTCTTGGGTTAAGACCTTTTTATACTCTGTATGTACATGAAATGTACAAGAGTATATTAGGTTTGCGGGAGCTGAAAATGTTACAGGCAGGTGGAGGTGTGGCAGACCCCACAAAGTATATATATTCTTGATCAGCATGGCGAGACGAGTCGATCTAGCCCTGTCTGTCTGTCCGTATGAACACCTGGCTCTCAGAGACTATAAGAGGGCAGAGACACCGAACCTTGCACAAAGATGCGTTATGTATGTACGCTGTGAAATTTTTTCCCCCACTTCCCCCCTATGGGAGTTTTCCCGATTTTCCGTTCATATAATCACCTATATCTCGGAGACTATAAGACCTAGGGACACAAAATTTTAGTCCTTATGTAAATACGCAGAAAATGTGTATTTTGGAATTTCCCTCCCTCCCCCCTCTCCCATGCAAATCGTAATTCTTGGAATTTCGAACTCAAATTTTTCAAATACCCCCAGTTAGTGATTATGTGTCCGTGTGCCAAGTTTCATTATAATAGACCGATTTAAGAAGAAGTTATAGCCAAAATATATTTGCTCCCAAAAAAAAATTTCAAAAAACCAAGTATACAGCTTTTCTTGGAATTTTTCTTAGTTTCTACAAACTCAGTTTGAAGTTAATCAGATGAAAATTGTAGATTTTTCATACAAACGTTGGGGCCTGTTTTCCCCCTTTGGAGCTCGAATTTTCCAAGTGGGCACCTACACTATGAAAGGATACTTGAGTCCAAATTTCAGCTTCCTAGCTTTTACCGTTTGGGCTGTATGTTGATCACCAATCAGTCAGTCAGGACAAACTGTTTTATATATATAAAAGACATAAGTAGAGCAATTTTAAATTGGTTATAGTATAATTTATGGTCGTCATTAGGGCTTCCACCAAAGTTTTTTAAGCCAACCAGGCAACGCGAAAGATTTAAAGTACGCCAATAACAAGTAGAATTAGCTCAAGCGACTTATATATTCAAATAGACAACAATTATGCTCATCTCCCTAAAGATTTGTTTTATTATAACACCTACGGTGATATCATTTGCTATATCGATCGAATGAGTTCTACTATATCGTATCAAAAACATTCCTGAAATACCCAAATTCAGTTTTCCGAACAATGTTACAATGCATTGCAATGGTAGCCTAATTATTCTGTAGACATTTTTATAGTCCTTGAAATTGATTGGCCAACGATTTGTCCTCATTTTTGTCATAATTAAAAAAATTTTTTTTGTTTAATATTGTTTATTTAATTTCACGTAAATTACATATCAATATTGATAATTAAAACACAATACGTAATAATTTTGCTTAAGTACTATATAAATTTTAAAGAGATTATAATTTGCAGTTAACTCTCTTGTGATTTGTGTTCTAAAGAAAATGTATTATATTGACAAGAAAACAAACAAATTTTTAATTGATATAATAATGGCGCAATTTCTTGTTGTTTCTGTTTAAATCGAAAACATGTTTATGTACAAAAATAACAAAAGTAATAAGCACTTACCTAATAATTATAATCGGAAATTAAACAAAGATAAGCACGAAACATAAAAAATTGAACCTGGAACATTCGGTACATAATCATAATCATTAGTATATTCATTATGACAATGAGATGCCCTATCCGGGTTTTCATTCAGGACCACAGTCGACAACTGCGCGTACAAAATAATTAAGCTTAGACATCGATCTGGAATGGGGAGCCGGGTATATGATCCTCGCCCCATTTAATTATGAGCACATACTGGCCGCGGTCGCGGACCAAGTACTGTACGTTGTAATTGTTGTGGCCAGCGTGCTTTACATGGAACTCTTCGCAGGGTCCCTTAGGTCCGTACATGCCCACATAAAGTATGTTGTTGCCTGTAAGGGTAAATATTAGTTGAAGAGCCACAAGTTAAATGACTTCGATTTCAGTTACCTGCTTCGGTGGCGGAGATGGAGAACTGATTTTGCTTGCCCATATATGCCTTCTTCAGGCCCATTCCCTTGGAGACGACTTTGCTGGCATCGGATTTGAAAGTGGGCAGATGGACTCCAGTATTCTTGCCCCCTTTAGCCACCTTCTGTACCGTTTCCACAATGACAGTCGATGTCTCCTGTGCACCCTCGTCGGCCAGTGATTCACCTGTGGCAACAAAATGGCAGAGATTAATCCAAAAGTGAACACAAACTTACGTTGGCAAAAATGTGAACTTGGAAACTTTTAAATTGTGTATATTATTACTTGAAATATTCATCCGGTTTGGATTTTTACCCTCTTATGGCATTGAGAGATCTGGGGTGAGTCAATCCCCGAACCACAGATAAAGTAAGAAGACCTATTAATTTTTTGTAAGCTCAAACGGATAGTTCCAAAGGTGAAACTCTATAGTCGAGTTTCTAGCACAGATAATAGCGATCTAAGCTTTCGTTCACTGGATGCTTAGCCCATAGAGTTAAAGGGATTTATAATACCAAGTACAGCCATACCAAGTTTTTTCTAATAGTTTCTGCTGAATGCGCAATTTGGCTACACTAACCTGAGGCATGCACTCGGAAGGGCGAGCCTACAATGTGCATGTTGTTGTACTTCACCGTGATGTAGTGTTCTCCTGGGAGCAGGGGGGTGTAGCGAACCTTGTAGCCTTCCTCGACTTCCGTGCAATCCATGGCTACTTTAGAGGGGCCGTCGATGGAAACGGCCAGTGTGCCAACGCCGGCATTGCATGTATTGATGATGAAGTCCGCCTTGTGTCCAGTCTTGACCTCGTCGAGGCCATTGCCAGTGGCATGGACGGCCGCAGGATCAGCCACATCCTTGCCCACTTTGATTCTGAAGGGTGAGTCTGGTATGTGCACACCATTGAACTTGACGTGGATGGCATGGATACCGTTCTCGCGTGGATAGAAACGCACAGAGTACATCTCGCTGTCGATGACTTGGATGAAGCAATCGTCATCGGTGCCCGAAGGCGCAACAATCTTAGCATCCAGCTCGCCCTTAGCGCCGTTCTTTCGCACCATGAACTGATAGGGCGCATCAGCTTGAATATTGCCCTGCGGGAACTGCTGCACTTCCAACTTGTGTGCATCGCCAGCATCGGGCGAGACGTACACCTTGAAGGGCGAGTCGGGTATATGGCGATCGTTGAACTTCAGACCCACACGATACTCGCCCGGTTCAGTAACCTTATAAGCGACATCGCAGCTTCCGTCTTTGCGATCCTTAAACTCGATGTCTGCCTTGCTTGGACCTTCAACCGAAATGGCCAAAGAGCCACCGCCTGCTTCGCGTGTCCAGACATTGAACTCGGCCGCCTCTCCGACTACTCCGCGTTCCAGACCTGAGCCGCCGGCCTTAACCAAATGGCTGCCTGAGTCACGCAGTGGACCAACGGTAAACTGGAAGGGTGAGCCTGGTATGTGCATCTCGGAATATCGCACCGAGACCGTGTGAACGCCCAGCTCCTTGGGCACGAAGTGCACTGAATATAGTCCGTCCTCCACTTCTTGGATCTCAGCATCTTCGGTGACGTTACTGGGTGAGGTGACACATGCGGCCAAATCGAATGAAGTGATGCCAGGCATCTTGAAGGTGAGTTTGCACTGACTGCCAATCTCGGTGATCGGCACGGCGTCACGCTCACGTTGGATCTTTTCGCGCTTTCGGTTGCTGCCCTCGCCGGCTACCTTGACGGTGAAGGGCGAGCCATCCACATGATGATCGGCAAACTTCAGGTTAACAATGTAATATCCCGGTTCGGTGGGCTTGTAGGATATGTTTAATGTGCCATCATCCTTGTCGGTGCACTGTATCTCTGCCTTGCTGGGACCTTCAATAGATACGGAAAGACCTCCAAAACCAGCATTGCGCGTATCCACAGAGAAAACATTGTCGCTGTGTGTCTGACCCTCCTTGAGCCCAGCACCCGATACCTTGACCTTCTTAGCATCTCCAACCTCGCGCTCACACACGGTGACCTTGAAGGGCGAGTTATTAATGTGCTTTCCCAGGCGTTTCACCGAAACCATATGCTCGCCGATTTCACGAGGAGTGAAGGAAATGCCGATGTTGCCGGTGGGCATGCGCTTCAAGAAGCAAGGCTCCTCTAGGCCGCTGGGCGCTTGAATGGAGGCGTTGAGGGCACGCAAATCCTCATCGGTAATGTCCCCAGGCATGGTGACTTCAGAACAGGAGCCGACGGAGATTTGGTTGCGTTTGCGACCCTCGCCGGTGATCTTAGCAACGTACGGCGATCCCTTGATGTGCTTGTCGCCGAAACGAACCGAGACTTGGTATTCACCAGGGGCGGTGGGCAGATATTGCACTGATACAGTGCCATCTTTGTTGTTGTGGTAGTTAATCTGCCCGATTGAATGATGTTAGTATGTTATGGTGACCAGGCGAAATGCTACTACTTACATCAGCCTTGCTGGGGCCTTCTACGGCCATGGTTAGGCCACCAGTATTCGCACCCTTGGTAGAGATGGTAAAGTTGGCGGGCTCGCCAGTGACACCATGCGTTAAGCCTGGACCATAGGCGGTCACATATCCGGATGCAATTGAATCCACGTGGAATTTAAAGGGAGATCCTGAAACACCATGGGTGAATAATTTTTGTAGAAGATCTCAAATTAGCATATGTAACGTCCTTTTACCTTGCACAGGTTCGCCATTGTATTTCACAACCAGTTCGTGTGAGCCCTCCTCGCGCGGATCGTACTTCACAGAGACGGTACCATCACGGTTGTCCTGAATAATGGGTTTGTCGACCTTACCACTCGGCATCTTGACTTCAGCTGTAAGTGGATGGTTTGGGAAAATAGTTTTAAAAATTAGATACAGATTGGTACAGTCTGTTCACTAAACATAACCCTAAAATAATTACTAGAGCTCAACTATCCAATAATGCTTTCTTTGCACATTTGAAATTATGTCACAAATACATATTTCACATAAATATTAGCTCAGTTCCTGCTCAGCGCGTGGGTAGCCACAATAAAGTCAACCATTTGTTATGTTCATTTCTATTATTATTAACTTTTCGTTTTCAAAGACATCATAATTTTGATATTATGTTGAAATATTTGTGCCATTTTCAATCTATTTTAATACAAATATATGTACATATTTTCATCTATATACTGTATGCACAATTAGTTAATGGGAACAGATTCTCTTCCACTCTAGAAGTTTCTATTGTCGAATACACTTTTTCATGTACGGGTTAATGAGAAGGATAATAGTTCCCTGAGTACTCGTAAATCCGCTTGTGTTCGAATGTGCTTCAGATCACGTAGGAATTCTGCGTGCCAGATAAATATAACACACCCACTTTGATAGAATTATATCTCACAAACATAAAAGAATTTTGTATAGAATCTATTTCAAAACAAAAATATTTTCATCTCGCATATTTAAAAAAGATTCATGTTTCCACATACAGTTTTTGCGGACACGCCTTCACTACTCTCGTATGCACTAATATATGCGTAGGTTATTAAAGTCCTTTTGGTAATCCTTGCGCACTATTCACAAGTCCACTTCTAAACACAACGAAAGTTTTTCACCAACTGACTCGATAGTGGCATTTCGATTTTCTGAAGAAATTTCCAACAACGCCTACAATTGCTTTTATACTTTCATGAGTCGCTGACAAAAAAATAACAAAAACATAAAAACACAAAAACATCGTTCCCGAATGTCTTTAAGGTCAAATATAGGACACACTGTTTATGTTTTCTAGTCACTCAAGTATATAAGAACAACTATATGTATCACGACTTCTGCAGGCATATGTGTGTCACCGACCTTACTATATGTATCTACTTATATATATATATATAGTGCATCGTAAAGTATCTAACAGATGCTGGAGTGTAGTTGAGTGTGCGAGCTCGAGCACGTGTCTAAATTTAAATTCAAATTGGATAATTTTATGTTCGGGAACCATAATTATTGAGTATATGCAACTATAAATAAACTTTAATGAAAATAAACATAAATATTCTTCTGTCAGCGTAAAAAGAAGGAGCGCATCAGAAACCATTAGCGTCTAGAGGCACGAACACACATCGGAGCACATACTATATAGCTGTAGAAAAGTAGCTCGCAAGTGTTGCCGGTAAAAATGAGATTATTTCAAATATAACTAACGATTTTAGGGGTTCCAATTGTAACAACTGAGGCGCACTAAACGATTGTTTCTGAAGAGGACAGTCATTGGAAGTTTCAGTTTTTCCATTTATGGAGTCATACACAACTATTTTAAAGAGTGCTATACAATGTATTCATTTCTACACATAAACAAGTATTTATATTCGATTACATAGTGTTAATCAAAATTCATTTGAGTGGATTTAAGCCTTCAGGATATGCAATCCTTGGGATGTGCAGCGACCCTTCTCGAGGCTTCATATTCGACTTTCTTGTTTCACTAAAATTTATACTTGTATATTCTCCAATATGGCGTAGAATTAATTTCTTTCAGACCAATGCAGAAGTGTCATCAATTAAATGAATATTTCTTAGAATATACGTTTCAATCCCTCCTCTATCAAACAGAACGACAAAATATTCAAAGATAAATTTCTGGTAGCAAACCGATCCAAATATATTGCCTCAAATATTTTGCGCCAGTGTCACATAAAATGTTAGTGCGATAAAGTTCATTATTTATTTTCTCGTACATCATTTCTGTGTAGGTCTATAAATAAATGAGTCACAGCAAACTAGTGGCTACTTAGCTATGAACAGATAGGCCATATGTTGCCAGTCTTTAGACATATTATTATCACAAATATTAATAAAATACTTATAAATATTCTATTCGATTCTTAAAATAATTGGGCAGCTACCTTATCCGAATCTGATTTGGGTGGACGAGCCTGCGAAAAGTGACCACAATTAATGGAATCGCCAGCGGATAACATCATGAGATATTATGGCCAAACAAAAGCGGTAAACAAACATAAATCAGAGAAGCGTGTCGCGCGTCAGCAGAACGCTTAGACAGTTTTCAAGGCAAACGGTGTCTGAGAAACAACAACCAATTTGATTTGCCCAAAATGAATGCGTCAGGCCAGAAGGCAAGAGAATATGGCAGACATGCCAAGTCAGCGCTTTTGATAAATTTGCCAAATTTATGGGCAGCCTATTGGCCGCCTGGCGGATATTTGAATGCTTGGGGAGCACGAAGCACGCACAATATAAAGGCAACAATTAAAAAGGCATTTGTAAAGATTTATCAAAGGCTATGTAGATGAGAAGATGCAGTGTGTGTGCAGCAACAAATCACACAAATGCTGCAAAGATAAAAGCCACATGAGAAATGGGTTAATAGAAAAGAACGAGCATTTCAAAATTGGCCAACGCCACCGCATCCATTCAGCTGTTCCTTTTCATAAAGCCAATGACATGTAAAATTCATACGCTCTGAAACGCTTTTGAAAGAACTGTGCAAATTAACGATAAAATATTCCGCCAAGTGCGTGCATTCGATAGAAAGAAAGAGACCGAATAAAAAATGCCTCAAACCAACAACAGCAACCAATTTTTATTTGCAAACATCCGCTACAAATTAAACGTAAAAAGCGGCCGCCAAGACAACAAGACAACTACATCCATTTGTATAGCTGCACAACTCGCCTTCGGATAATTATTATTATTTATGCCCGAACATTTGTTGCCGTCCGTCGTTGGGTCTCTACAGAGGATCGACGGCTTGCTCCACCGCCACCTGACCGCCATGGCGCGCCATTGCCCATTGGCCATTGAGGCATGGAAAACTGCCTCGCCGATGGCATGTTCGGAATCTAATGGACGCTGGCATCACGAATGAAAGATTTAATGACTCTCGAGCCGTTATAGCCGCTATGCGAAAATGCGATTTTTCATCAAATTCCATTTGCTTATAACACTGGCCAACAAAATGCAGTTCTCTTTTAAAATGGAGACTTCTTTAAATACGTTGATAAAACATATAATATCAGGGTAGACTTCTTATGTGCAGTCACGATAATAAAAAATATATAAACAACAAAATATTTAAAACAATTTTAAACAAGAATGGAATGCTAGGCTGTGCGAGTTTAGCCAAAGCAGCAACTGCTCACAAAACTTGGGTAGACATTAAAGTATGGCTATAACTACTTATAGATTCGACCTATCATGATAAAACTTGACAAGCACGTAATTACTAATAGAATGTAATGCCGGGTTTGAGTTTAAACTCCAAGAATTACGAGAGTTATGGAAATAACATAATCTTGTCCTTTTTTGGAATTTTAGGAATTTGTATACCACGTTTGGATATTCTAGCTTTTATATTTTCAGAGATCAAGGATCATACAGACAGTTAGACGGACAGGGCTATATCGATCGTCTTGTCATACAGATCAAGAATATTTATACCTTGTGGGGCCCACCGCGTACACTTCTATACGTTACATATGTACGTATGTATATTCGCACTAAACTAAAAAGTATAAAGTACTAGGGTATTAAAATTAATCATAGCAGACAGATCGATATGAATTAAGTAAAATAATTGACCACTCACAATAAAATACACCAAATCGCCCTAAGCATTAAAGAGTTCACTAAGAACAAGGAAATAAACAACAACAAACAATTTATAAAAGGTTCTTAACAAGTGCAATTTTTCTAAGAAACGTTGTTTCTAAGTTCAGCGCTATTTTAGAATGTTGTTTTTATTAAATTTCCCTAAAGTTATGCCACAAAACATTAATTTTTTATATACCCATCCATAGAATGTCAAGTTTGTCAAAATTTGGAGGCAAGTTTCAAGCTTAAACTACTTAATGCTCGTATCAGTTTCAGACAGGCTTAGACAAGACAGGCACTCTAAGATAGGACATAAACAATATTATATACATAATATTCCCCGAATGTTTTACACTGATCACCTCTTTCAAGTTTGTTGTTAATACAGTTCCCCGTAATTATTTAATACTTAATAGGTTTGTTTGCACAGATCTGTAAACTATTTAATGCCAATAAATAGAGATGATTATTGTTAGTATGTGATAGTTTGAATGAATACTATAAGAGCCATCATCACGCCCCGCATCACATGCCCAAGGCACCCAAAAAATAATCACATGCAAGCGCAAAACGAATTTTACGCTTTGTTGCAAGTTCTGACAATAAATCACAGAAAATAATTTGAAATTGCAACGTCAGACAGTGGCAGAAGGACCGAGATAAATATTCTGCAGTCATAATTCAAAAACGCATTGCACGGATTGTGGCGAACAAGCGCCGACTTGAATCAGCGGTGGACCAACATTTCGCCAGCCTCTGGGAATTTGGTGTCACTTTTGTCATTAAGACAAATGGAACACTGAAACATTCTCTTCTTTTTGGTCAGCTTGTCAGCAACTCGCGTTTTCTGAACGCCGTGCACGTCATCTCACAGTCGCAAACACTTGCAGCTGGCAGTGTTTCAAATTGTGGAACGGAAAGGTCTTCTGGTGCGACATATTGACGTTTTCAAGAATTTTGGGAAGCTGGAGTTGGGGTTTCTGTTCTGTGTGTGAAGCATTTACCTTGATGTGTAACAATAAAAAACGATGATTGGAAGTTCAATGGCATAAAGTCACAACCATTTAGTCCTTGATTCTCTGGTATGATGGCCTCATTGAAGTAAACGTTTGGGCGCTCGGCGTGATCGCGTTCCGAGACCGTCACCTTATAATACTGCGGTCGGAAATAATATGAATGATCTGCCCAGGTTGCTTCCGGCGTGGGCGGTTTCTCACTTAACCAACTGAAGTGCATTTTGAATATTGGTTCGTTCGTACAGCAATAGGTATATTTTTAAAATATATTTTCGTTTTTAAGATAATGGAATTTCGCGTACGCGTTTTAAAATTTTGAAATAGAGACACTTAAAATTTAGAATAATTTAATTTTTAAAACGTAATAATTAATGCAGCAGCAAGGATATGCGACTAAATATTTAATCATCATTCATCTCATTTATCGATCAATTAACTTAAACAACCATGACACATCAATCAAAAATTAAGATACAGCGATGCCCTATAGCCGTGCCTTTCAATTAAAAGAGTTTTAGATCGTTATAGGTAGTTGCCTACAATCTGTTGCGTATTAATTTTTGATGAATGTATCATCACGGTTTTAGGACTACTTCAAGGGCAGGTTTTTCCAATAGCCCCTTGAAAATAAAAAAAGGAATAGGCGTGTTGGTACTTATACTGAGTTCAGTAGTGCCGCATATCCTGCTTTGCATTGATTTTTTATTATTTGGAATTTTTAGAAAGAGCTCAATCAAAGTTGAAGATCATGACACTCACACGTACAAGTTAAAGCACACGCGTTATATAACAATATATTTGTAATGCAACAATATATTTGTAATAGGCGTTTATCTACGATTTAGTTATAGGCAGTGAGTGTCCTACAAGAAGAAGTCCTTCTGCGCAAATTAATAAGTGAATTGTTTGGCCTGCAGTCGAATTATTTGCTCAATTAATCTGCATTTCTCGTGTCATTTATTCCAACGTTTTTAATTGCCAGCGACGTTTTGTAGGTCTACGCGTTTCCACGTCCCGATTTCAAGTGAACATAGACAGTTTCAAATTGAAATTAAGGCCAAAATATGAAAGCACGCCAGTTCCTACCAAAAACTTTGTCTGCTATGCCAGCAGTGGCAGCATAGATCGGCCATACACCCGTACAGAGAGCCGATTTTCGAAAATATGGCCGCTGGTATGCTGGCCTTTGTGTGCGTGTATGAGTGTGTGTGTGGCAGACTGTGCTGTGCTATAAAGTAGGCAGCAGAATCCAATAAAGAAATGAAAATGATAAAAAAAAAACAAATTGGAAATATTTGCGCTGCGACTGATGTGATGATCATTCGGCTCTTCGACGCCTCGTTCTTATTATTCATTTCTTTATGACATGTGTCCGTGTGTGTGTGTGTGTGTTCGAGTGCTGAGTGTGTATTGCATTTGCCTATATAAAGAATCACATATTTGATTCTATTTTATAGCAACTAACATGTTTATGAACAGCTCTTGGACAACTTAACAGTTGGAATGTCGAATTTCGAGCTCGAAAGGTGCAAAATTTTAATAATTGCCTCAGGTGTGTGTCTTCAGCGTAATACACACAAACACACACCTTTCGAAAAATACATACCTACGAGTATACGTTCTTGTAGGGAGGAAAAATCAAATTTATTACTTGTTGCAGAAAAGACGACAAAAAATGTATTAATATGCTCACCATTAGAGCGAACGAACAGGCGCAAAATTAATTTATAAATAAAATGCACACATAGACATGTTGCTTTTAAAGACCCGACCCCATACCAGTGTGGACGCTCAAGAATTCGACAAATTTTGCAATAAAAATACAAGTATTATAAGATTGTGGAATGTCCACAATGCGTAAAACACGCTCTTGCTGGCAGTTGTCGCGTTATGAGAATTTAATCGATTTCCCAACTATATCGTAAAACGTAGACTTCACATACAAGTATTGAGTTCATCACGCGTTGCATTATGCAAGAGCTTTCTCAGTCGGCCACTAATGCTGGGCTGCGGATGTGCAAAATGACAAATGTAATCTAATTTCGTTTCTCAGCTGCGTTCCCAATATATGCGCCTTTACTGTAAGCAATTGGCGCAAATCAATCAAATGAAATCATACCACCCGCCCCGGACACACTACTTGTTCATATAGAAATATGTATGATTTTCAGTTCGTTCGTATTGGCAAATAAAAATGCATTTAAAATATGACACGATCTCAGAAACATATTACATATCCGATTTTTATGCTCTGTACTGAACAACCAAGTATATACTTATGTTCTTATCACTAATGTAACCTACATGTTTGGACTGCCTGCTTTTATAAAAACCTGCGAGTTTGCTGGAATTTTTGGACTGCTTCTGCAACATTTCCCAAAGTTCTACTGGATTCATGAACTAGTATGCCGTTGTTAAATAGCCAAGTCCATATTATATAAGCTTTATGTATGGAGTCATTGGTTTACTGTTCCTTGCATGCAAACCAATTATTGAAGTATTACTGTCCATTGTGATTTCAATATACGCAGTACAGAAAGTATGCTACGACCATTTTCCAATGCACATATTGGCTTTTGGCCCTTAACCGGATTTAAGTTTCGTCATAGAGTCAACATAGATGTAAAAAACAGAGGTATAAAATTGAATGCTATAACAGTATCTCACTCTGTACCGTCTTCCACAATGAAAACTAAATTAAAGTATGATTTTTTATCGATAAATAGAAAAACATTGTCCATCTTAGGGGTAACGAGAACATTTGTAGCTCTTAATTTTCTGGCATGGCTATATTGATTTTTCACGTCATACTAATCACTAATACAAGTATGTATACTTTGATGGGACTGGCATGACTCCTGGGTATTACATCAATGTCCACTAAACTAGTACGCCCTTTTAGCCTTTGGGTACAGGGTATAAGAATGCATACAAATGAGGTGAGCTCACATGCTACCACAGTTTTCTGGGCGGGTTTCGCTTGTGGTGTTTTCGAATCTATAAATTGTCACTTCTCTTTGACCAGCAATGAAAAATCAATGCAACAAATGCGCGGCACAAAATACCATTTGGCCAAAACGAATCATTTACAATGATCCGTCTTCAAACGAAATAGAGCGCAGTACTACCGTCCGAGCGATATATAAGGATTTTGTTAGAGACCTCTGACTAGAATTTACCAACCAAGATCAATGGGAAAGACAGGGCAAGTGGGAGAACTGATTTCTGCTACCCAAATGAAACGTGGCAAACATTTGTGGTGCGTTGTGATCTTAATGAAGAGCTGCCCGCAGAGTCCGACCAACAGACCCGACCTCGCGGCCCATGCATCCAAAATGTGCGACGAAAATGTTCGAAAATTGCATGGAAGCGTGAAAAATCGAACAAATATGCAGGCAACGGCTTCGCAGGGTGTCTGTTGCTTTGAAAAGCGAAATAGCGCAAACTTATTTATTGATTTGTAAAATGAAAACACCAATTGCATGCGGCCAGCATCTATCTAGATATACTATACATATATGCACTATAGTATGTGTGTATATACTTCTCTGATCTACTACAGACATACATATGTATGTATATACATTAAAGAATATTGTACATTCGCATGTGTTTGCCTGCATTTGTGCTCAAGTAGTCAAAATGTCCATAAATCTCGGTGCAAATTTTCGAATTCGCCAGCAACAGCAAACATTTTGACAAGGTGGAATACATTTCAAGCCATTAAGAGGAATGGATGTTAATAACCAAATTACTTTCTCTACACGTGTCCCAACTGACATCGCACCGCCCAGTCAATGAACTGCGAACAAAAGGAAAGTGGCGTGAAAAATGAAAATTTCGTGAGTACAATTTGCCATTTCATTGACAATGCCAAAATGAAAACCCAGCCCCCCCCCCCACCAAATATGCCTGAGTGCAGATGCATGTCTGTGGCCATTGTCGGAGCATCTAATTAAGTTGTTCGCTGCCAAGACTGTCGGCCTGTCAACGCGCTGGCAACTGCGATGAGTGGCAGTCCGATTAGCATGATAAGGCTGTCTGACTGTCCGGGCTGGTGTCTATGTCTGTGTCCGCTCGTCCTGGGTGCGTTGCTGCTGCCACTTGTCCATGGTGTCGCGTCTAAGTTGGCGCGCTAGAAATTGTTTGCTTGATGCCGCACATAAAAATACAAAATATATTTGAAAATTTATGACAATTCTCATGGCAACGTTGCTGCTAGTTGCTAGTGTTGGCATTTTATTTTCATTCCGGCAGATTGTCACAATAGTCGCATCAGCATCTTGGCCAATGCACCGTACTAAATGCCAATATTAGACCATTTTTAAATGGCTCATAAATATTTTGCAGATAAACAGGCAGCATGTTGCCCAGGTTCTTAATAATTAAGACTCAACTCGACGAAATACCTTCGCACTGACAGAATCGCATGGGTTTCTTTAGATGTACCATATGTGAAAACTGTTCTTCAGATTATGGGAGAATAAGGGGAGAAAAGTATGGGATCTAATTAAATGTAAAGGTGTTTTTCAAGCATTGCAATGCACATCCAACATTTATATATTTGTATGTATCTCTTTTTGTTGTCTATTGTAATGAATAACTAATTGCGCATTATTCTGTATCAGAACAATTCCAGTTGTATTAATATAAATTCAAAAACTTTATGATTCCTTCAGGATATTTAATAAAATGGACTATGGCGATGATTTCAGAACTGGCTTACAGAACTTACTTTGCATTTGTTAATTATTACTGAGTGGAATGTATCTATGGTTTTTAGCTACAAACTCCGGCCACTTGCCGCTGATATTTATCACCATGTCAAGCCCATTGCAGTTTTGAATCCAATCTTGTTGATAAGGGAATTTTTGTGACAATGCTAGCTCTATTATTCTTGATTCATTTCATTTATCTGAATTACGAAATATGTTTAAGCTGTTTACGCACCTGTTACGTTTCCGCCTGTTGTGGGTAGTGGCAGTTTTTCAAAAGCAACGCTTCGGAAGCTGGATTCGGATTTACCGTTCACAAGTTTTTCGCTCTGCAAAAATGTTAAGGGTTTAGGGCATAATATTACATTTTAAAAATAATACAGACATATATGATTAAATGGACCCGTCTAGCAGTGCTTACGCTTATTTCAATAACTTATTTATTTAGCTTATTGGCTCGAAAATCTAAAACACTGTATACACATATACATTAGTATGTAAAGAGAAATACTTGGGAGTTTCATGATAGTGTACACATATGCATTTTGAATATAGAATTCAAATCACAATTGAGAGAATTACTGCTGTAATGTACGTGTAAATACTTATAAAACATTAAAAAAATTAAAGAAAAATGAATACTATCGGCTTAATTACTTAAATGGGACTAACGAGCTGAAATGTGTTGTTGAATTAAGAGGCTATATAGAAAAAGAATATGAAATTCTAAATGAAATTCTTTTCAATACAAATATGATGCTGGTTAACATTTTAATTGAACACAAGGCGTGTTAAATTAATAGTGTGCGTAGGACTTAGGGGAATCCATCTTAGTATAAATATACTTGTATGTATATATATATTGTAGATGTACATTTGTGTATTAAACACGTTTTCTGTTCGGATTTTCAGAACTCACCTGCGATGTTTGTTGCACTACCTTCGTTGTGTGTTCCTCGATGTATTCGCTATGCGAGTATTGTTCGATGCTTTCGACAGCCTGAGATCAATAAAAATAAAATTGAAAATACACATTTCAAAGTAAATCAATAGAGCCCAATGAGTTCTCATTATTAGCACTGTTGTGGAAGGAGAGCTACACATATCCATATACTTTGCACTTGCACAAAAATGTGCACAAATATTTTGCAACTATTGCGGCTGCGCCTTCTGTTTATTATTAAAAAGTTGACGCATCGATTGATATGCAAGACCCGAGAGTGTGAAGCTACGAAAGGCAACAGCGCACAAGGGCGAAACACAATGAAACAACACACACAGAAGGGAAGTGGCATTGATTGATCCATGATCCATTATAGTTCGCAGTTATTGAGTATTTCGGACATGGCAACGACCAGAGGCGGAGCGTGTTTTTTGGGTCGCACCTATTGCATAAGCACTTCATTATGAACACAAATATCGAAAAATATTTCCTTCAATATCCGCAGCCAAATCGCCAATATTCGCGGATAAAAATCGCATCTGTAGGTAATCGTACATACATAATAAATACGAGTATATTGGAATATTGGCTAGAAATATTTGCGCTATTAATAATAAATGCGCGAGTGCTCTGGTCGACCAATCAATGCCAGGAAAACAAAATTGAATTGACACAAGTGACGCGACATTTGTCCGCATACAGTACGAACATACAAACATATGGCCAGATGATTGCTACATATGTACAACATGGATCAAACGTCACGAAATTCAATCACAAATGCACCATCTACACATCCAGCCCACACAGACACGTACCAACGACGACGGACACGGTGGCGACAATGACGACAAGATTCTCAACAGGACAATGTGTGACTAAAATTTGGTCAATTTCGCACGACTAGCTAACCCAACTAGCTCTAGTAGTTCTGCTCATGTGACGCTGGCTGCTGCGCCGACGCTGCTTCTTCTCCTCTATTTCATCGGCAGCTTCATGGCTTCCAACATGGCACAGATGTATGTATGTACATAATAGGTGTACATATGTATATGTTATTAAAATCTAAGCAAATGCCACACACACCGACGCACAGACTGTTTTCGTATACTACAAGTATAAATTAATTTTCTTATTTTAATTACTTGCGAATTTTTGGCTACAAAAATAATTTTAATATGCGGGCGGCCAAGGAGGCGTATACTTGATGTTGTTGACAGAGTTGAGCACGCGGCTGTGTTCGCAGTTCACACAACAACCGCCCGAAGTGCATTTCGATTAGAGGTCACAACAACAACACAAGCAGTAGCAGCAACAACACCAACAACAACTAACAAAATCAGCGACAAATTTGGAACACTGGCTGATTCAGACTGCAGTCGGCTGCCTATTGGCCTTGCTGCGTGGGTTGTCGGCACAGCTTTTAACGCCAAGATATGTACTTACAAATGTACATACTGTATATGCATGTATGTATGTATAATTAAAACACAACACTATAGTTTGCCTGCCAATGTTGGTCATACAAGTGTGTTTTTGTATGTTTCTAAATTTGTTGAATATTGCATTCAAAAAATATATCAAGATTTCGAGATTTTTACATAAACTTTGGATGACTACTGATCTAGTCCCACTATTCTAATTAATATATTTTATCAAAAATTTGTTTTAATTGATGGAACAACTACAAAAAGTGCTACAGTCGATAAAAACCAAGCTGTAAAATATCCTGTACCCAATATCCTTCCTCCGCTGTGGGAAATTTCATGTGGAAAGTATTGTTTGGTATTTTGGAACTGTAGTGGGGAGTGGGAGATACAAAAAAAAATATGACTTGCCTGGGGCAGTAGGTTAAAAATACCTATAAATTAGTGAATGCTTTCAATTGCCTACATTTAAACCAGGCGTATGCCCATGCGTTTGTGTGCAGTACAGTGTTGAATCAATGCAGCCACAACAGAAGTCCAGGCAGAGGTTACATTCCTGGCCATAACTATCTTAAAAGTAAACTCCTCATGATCACACTTGACATCATGTAATTATAAAATAAGGTACAAAATTGTATTACTAGAGTTGTGGAAAATACAGCTGGACGGACGGAAATTCATGTAATCTATACCCATGCTCTGTCAGTAGCTGCTGTTGTTGTTGCTGTTATGCGTCTTTTCATTCGGGCTCGACTCTAGTATTTCAATCTATTTATGAGTAAAGAATATTTATACTGTATTTGATGTGTCGTCCGAAAATAGTGGGTTGAATATTAATAAAGAAGAAAACACCTATGTGTTACAGAACTACTTTAGCCATGTGTTGATAACTACTTGTATATTTTGGACTGAGTCCTGCCTGGCACCTTGACTTAATAAAATGAAAAAGCAGGCAAAAAAATACTCTGGCCGGCAAGTTCTAGCAGCAGCATGAAATATGCCTTTTCTGTCTTCATAAACTAATGTGCCCATGTCACAAAGACAAAGTGGCTTCGGGTTGTCTTTTGGGGTACTGTTAAGAGGGAAGACAGGCCACTCAAGTTCGGGGCCTGTTGGTGTTGGGAACTAGAATCTAAAGTGAAAAAGTATCAATTTTACAGCCAGCTAATTGTGCGAATCTGTTGAACATAAATCGAACATTTAGCCACACATGTACACTGAACCCAATTAATATTCAGATGGGACCGCAGATGATATGTGGTCATTTTTCAAGAGGCAGCTGTAAGATACTTATTTGGATCTGGGCAGGTTGCCCGCGATTTTTGAAATTTATCAGAGACATGGGCAAATTGTTGTTTCTTGTGCAAATAATGCGCATTATTGTTGCTGTGTGTGGTATGTGATGGCGAGGATCAGGGCGTTGTATTTATGACATCCAATTTCTCA
Organism: Scaptodrosophila lebanonensis; assembly: GCF_003285725.1. NCBI lineage: Eukaryota > Metazoa > Arthropoda > Insecta > Diptera > Drosophilidae > Scaptodrosophila > Scaptodrosophila lebanonensis. Next base: position 5,881,893 of record NW_022060558.1, read on the forward strand.
TGCTGTCAGCATTGGCTTACAGCGTTTAACGGTTTATTAAACTGCACGCGCATGTGGAGACTCTTGGACTCTTCGGAATTTACCTTTCGCTGGTGCTGTGGAAAGAGTTTATGAGCAAGTGCTAGGTATATATGCAAAAATTCACAATGTGCTCTAAATTGTTGTTAACTAAATTGTTATTAAATTAGCAATTATTATTGATTAATGATTGAACACAATGTGATTAGGCTTCATGAATTGATGCACGAACTGGTGTTTGGTGTTTGGCGTTTGGCGTTTTGTGTGCCTTGTCTTGAGGTTTGTGTTAAGTGCGCCAATATTTAATCAAATACAAATACACACACAAACAACTTACTAAGGTAACAAAGAAGCAGCATTAAAATACTTGAACGATGCAAACATTAAATGCATAATGTGCAAAAAGCGCAATTTTAAATTTAGCATAGCAGAGCGTCGTTTCAAACAATTTCGACAACAAAATAGTGCATGCAATTAAACTAATTTTCTTTCTTATTGTCTTGGTGGGGCAACAAAAGTTTCTTTGGCGCTGCATTTGTAAGAACAATTTTATAAATTTTATTTTCTTGTCATGTTTTACAATGTTGCACTTAAATCTGTATTCTTTGTTTGGTTGCTCTTGTAATTGTTTGCGTGTTTTTTGTTTAAACGGGACTAGGAGGAGAGATTTTCTTTCAATTGACAACAATGACGCGCACAAAACACAAACATAATGACAATGGGCTTGACTTGATTTGATTTTAAACATAATGTAAAATGTTTTCTATGGTTCTCCAATACCCGTTTCGCTTAACTGATCTTTAATGTTTCATTTAACGTAAGTACGAGTATTTATATTTATGTATACGAGTATGTGTAGGTAAGAATAAAAATAATAATTGCTAATTCTCAACAATTTTCTGATTTTGTGACTAGACTTTTAGCTTTGGTAACAAAAAATATTTAAATAATATTTAGACTACCTTAATGGCGAAGCTACCATTTGGTATGTCCTTGCCGCCAAACTTCACATTGATGTCATATTCGCCCGGATCATTCAATGCGTAAAATATGTCGAAGACGCCATCTTTTTCGTTCACATCTATATCGACGATTTCACTACAGAATAGAAGAACAAATGAGCAGTGAGGTTAGCAATACCCTTGAATTGGCAATTTACTTGTACGTTAACCTAACTGAATAGCTGAATATACTTTCTCTATTTCTACAAGAGGGGAAACTGGGTACCCACCTTCCTGACTTGTTGGTGATCTTGCAGGTTACGGCGCCATCACCCGCTTCACGCGCATCTACCTTCAGATGAGACTGGCTGCCAGAGGGCAGTATCTTGGGCGCTTGCTCCACCAACTTACATTTCTTGGCTTCGCCAGTGGGGAATGCTTCAAGTTTGAAGGGTGAACCCTCGATATCTTTGTCGCCGTACTTAATGCTGCACTGATACGTGCCGCACTCGTCAGGCACAAAGGATACCACATATGTCCCGTTCTCCACCTCCTCCAAGCGTGGCTTCATGGGCTTGCCCTTCGGATTCTTTATGTCCACATTGATAGCAGCTTCTCCTGCTTGTTTTGTATCAATTTCGAATTCAGCAGGCAGTGAAGCAGGCGTCTTCTTCTTCTCATTGACACCCTTCACTTTTACCTTTGTGGCCTCCGATTTTGGAAACACGGTCATCACGAAGGGACTAAAAATAGAACACCCCACCATTGGTATTGATTTAGAGCTTATAGCTTAAGGAATATATGAGCGAACCTTACCTGCAAGGCACTTCTACATCGGAAAATTTCACTTGGCACGTCAGCACAGAGCCTGCCTTGGGCGGCACATAGTGCACCGCATAAATACCATTGCCCTTCTCCTCCACACGCAAATTGTCCACGGGTATACCCTCGGAATTGGTCAATTTTACTGCAATGCGACCGGGACCAGCCTCGCCGACATCTACATTAAAATAGGTGGGTACGCTCTCGCGCACCTGGCCGTGCTCTATGCCTGGGCCGTAAACTTTCACCTTGGTTGGGTCGACCGTTTCCTCAACGAGTACGCGGAACGGAGAGCCTGGGATGTGTTTATCTGCAAATCTTATGGTGATATCGTACTCGCCCGGATCGGTGGCAAGGTAGTCAACATCACAGCTCCCATCTCGATTGTCGGTGCAAGTCATTTTCGCCTCTGATGGACCCTCAATAGCGAGGGAGAGACCGCCATTACCGGCCCCCTTGGTTTCAACGGTGAACTTATTCTTCTGATTCGTCAGACCCTTTTCTAAGCCAGGACCATAGGCTCGACAGCGTGCAGGATCACAGCCGGCCTTTACATTCACAACAAATGGAGAGCCCGGGACTGGTATGTTATCGTACATCAGTTCAATGGTATGCCGACCCGCCTCGAAGGGTGTGTACATAATGCGGAATATGTCGTCGGTGGGGCCCTGCACGATTTTGCTTGGCAACACATGGCCCTTAGGATCGAAAATGGCACACGATAGCTTGCCAGAGTCTATGTTGCTGCCCACTTTGCTCATGTCCACCATAAAATCAGTGGCAGCGTTCATAATAACACCTGCAGAAAAAATTTAGGGTATTAGTAAGAGAAGCAGTTCCCATTATTAGCTCGAACGACAACACTTAAAACTTGTGATGCGATTAGTGTCTCAAATGGATTAGTTTAAACGAACATAAGAACAACAACAACTATTACATTCAAGGACTGGCCACTGGCGTTGTTAAGCTGGGCCTAATAGCGTACAGCTCCCATAAGGGCTTAGGCCTAAGTGGTCAGTGGAGTAGTAGAGGCGGATTAGATACGCTCATGGAGCGGCAGCAGCGGGCGCAGTTTGCGGGCAGGCAACACTCGAACACGTCCATAGCCTACCATGCGGCTGTATGCCGATACCACTGACGAGAGTATTCTTCAGATTTGGCACGGGCACGATGAGTGGTTGGAATGGTGAGCCATTGATGTGTCGATCATTAAAGGTGATATTGACACTGTAGTCGCCGGCCTCGGTGGGCAGATATGCGACGTTGCAGGTGCCGTCACCGTTATCGCGACAATTGATGGCCGCCTCACAGGGACCCTCAACAGTGACGCCTAGACCGCCCTGGCCGGCGCCACGCGTGTCGATCATGAACTCCGCCGGTTGACCAACAATACCACGCTCTAGACCTGGTCCGAATGCATGTACCTTATTTGAATCGCTGCCCGTGAGGCACTGAAGTCGGAAGGGGCGCGGCGTAATGGGCGTGCCACCAAAGCATATGCTTAGCAGATATTCGCCGAGTTGTGTTGGTGTAAAGTTGACCAGGAACCCCTCTGCGGTGGGTATTATGTGCGCCTTGACGCGATTTCCCGACGGACTAGTTATTGTAACGGCCAGATCCGCTTTAGGTAGACCGTGGGTGATGATACGAAACTGTTGTAGGCTGTTAAGGGGCGCGGCTTGTGGATGAATGAAATGACGTGAACTTTTATAATGAGAAACCCTTTAAACGCAAACAATCTCAAGAGCAATGACTATGGCTACACAGATTTTGGAAGTGTTATTTGATTAAGGACATACTATAGTATACTTACTGGGTTCAAGTCCATCAACCTTAATTTTTGACACATCCACCGTTTGCTCAACAACAACTTTCTGCCCCAACGGCACACGCTGACCACCATACGTCATAGTAGTTGTGTAAGCGCCTTTAGTGGGTGGAATGACTTCAACCGAGTACGTACTGTCGTCGTTGTCAATAATCCGGCAGGGCACTTCCACTTTGGTATCTTCGTGTATAATTTTCACCTTGAGCTCGGCATCGCCAGCATCTCGAGCGTCGACATTAAAGTGCGTAGGCACGTTGGGACGCACGCCGGGCTGCAGCCATGGCCCGAAAGCCTGAACTTTGCTGGCATCTACAGGTACGCCTATGTAGACGCGATGGGGTGAGTTTGGTGTAGATACTCCACCATAATTGACTATATTATGTAAGAAATTAAGGTTAATAATAATCCATTTATATGGTTAGGGGTTGAGCATATCCTACCTTCTACGGTATGTGGCACACCTGAGTTAGGGGTATAGGTGCATTTTTTAGTGCCATCTGGATTGTTCTTGACTTCCACAGGCAATTTATTGCCATAGACATCCTGTACGACTATATCCAATGGAGCATTACCTGCTTTGCTGACGTCCACATCAAAGCTGGTGGGTTGGTTAATTGTTACGCCATTCTTTTCCAAACCCGGGCCACTGGCCTTGACCAGTTCCGGATGGAAATCGGTGCGGGGCAGTATTTGGGCAATAAACGGAGATTTTGGTATGTCTTCGTTATCACACAAAATGTGAACAGCGTATTCGCCCACAGCAGTTGGATGATACTTGACCAATGCGGAGCCATCATGGTTGTCAATGCACTCGATCTCAGCCTGTGAGGGACCGGCTACGGTAAATCCGAGTGCGCCAGTTTCGCCATTTGTCTCGACCACAAAGGCAGCTGGGTAACCAATAACACCGCTATGCAGACCAGGACCATAGGCTACAATGGAGGATTCCTTCTTGGGCCCCACTTTTACCTCGAATGGCGATTTAGGTACTTCCTGTCCACTAAATGTTACCATTACCACATAACGGCCCTCTTTGGTGGGGTAGTAATGGCATTCGTATGTAGTGCCATCCACTTTGGTCATCATAACATTTTGATTCATACCACCTGGACCAATAACGCGCACTTCGGGTACACCCTCGCCGGCACCCTCTGTATGGACCTTAAAATCAGCATCATCGCCCACTCGCACGCCTGTCGCTTGCAGACCGCGTCCGGATGCTCTTACTTTCCGGGCATCAGAGAGCGGAGCGACTTTTACGGGAAACGGACTGTTTGGAATGGGCGTACCTGCGTAGAAAACATTGACCGAGTGCAGACCTTGCATGGCAGTGACATATTCGCAGCGCCAAGTATCGTTCTCCAACTGGCGCACCTTGGCCGCCACAGAGGTCTTGTGATTGGCCGGATCAATGATAATAACTTCTGGCACTCCGCGACCAGCATCCTTTGTTAGTATGTCGAAGAATGTAGGCTTTTTGATCGTCACACCGGAGGGTTGTATGCCGGGACCAGTGACTTTTACCTTCGACGCATCACCTGCATGACCCTCCACCTTGACTGGAAACGGGGACTTCGGTATGTCACGACCTGAATACTTGACAGCCACCTTGTGTGGACCCTCAGCCTTTGGTATGTAGGACACTGTGTACGTAAGATTCTTGTCATTATTGAAGCGCACATCGGCTTTTTCGATCTCCCCGTTTGGACATTCAATGTCCACATCGACGACACCTGTAAGGCAAGCCCTATAAGTCAAAAATGTTCTCATTACGATCAAACTACTCACCTTTGCCAGCTGAGAACGTTTCCACCGTGAAATTAGCGGGAGCACCGACCACCGGACCGATTGGTTCAATACCTGGACCATATGCACGCACTCTGTAGTTGAGGGGGTTCAAAAGTTATGTTTAGGAGAGCTTAGTTTATTTGAGTATCCTACGTTGGTTATCTAACGAATTTGTATACAATCCTTAAAGTATGCAGCAATGCGTGTATGCACACATGCGATCGATTATTTAATGGCACATAAAAGTATGCTACGCAATTCTTATAAGATACAGCGGTTTAACAAAATTTTTATTTTAAAATTTGCACTACCACAGACCTTGTCTGTACAAGCGCCAATGAAGCGCTGGGTGCAATTGAAAATGTTATGTACAAAAACAATAATAAAACAAAGCAGCAGTCAGCCAGACAAATAGCCAGAAACTTCGCTAACCAGCCGCCAGCCAAGTTCACGTTGAAGTTTCAATTTGATACGCCGGCAGGGCCAGGCCCATGCCGGTTAAATCATCAAAAGCGCACGCAGGCACAAACTGCCATAAAATAGCCAAAGCGAAAACATCTAACAAACGTAATCCAAAAGAAATGGCAGCAAGAAAATCAGCAAAAAAGAGCAACAAAGAGCATGCCGAACTTACCGCGGCGGAGGAATGCTGAGTTTTGCATTTTAGACATTTTATATATGTACACGTATATATGTTGGTATATATACATATGTACATATGTGAGCGGGGGAAAACAAATACAATATCCAATAAATTAAAAGGTAGACCAATATACACATAAGTATTCAATAAATGTAGAGAGAATAGAAAGAGAGAGAGAAAGAAACTGGATTAGAGATCAACGTCTTGAAAATAGGTTATCAGGATTGAACAATTGAGTACAGAAATGCATAGCATTAAAAAAGTTAGCTGTTAGCAAAGGACGGAAAAATAGAGAGACAAGAGTTGTACAAAAGTTCAAAGTTCAAATGGACAACTTCCGTTTACGTGCTTATTTGAAAATGACTTAGATTAGACCACCTTTGTTAGAACAATTGATTATAATACGAGAAAGAGGAAACATTGCGCAAAGATTTATAAAATTGATTTATATACTCGTATTTCGGAAAGAGAAAACAGTTCTTCAGTGCGTATTCTTGGGTCGTATATCGCTCACCCATGTATTACTCCTACCACTCACCTGTTTGGATTCGTCTTGGGACGCAAGGGTGCTCCGGTCTTAAGCTTTGAATTGGGATACTGCGACAAATAGGTCATCATGGACTGCTCATCCACGTTTGGATTGACCAGTTCTTCTGGCTTGATCAATTGGCGAACATTAAGCCAGTCATCGGCCAAGCCCATGGCCTCGGAAGCGTTCTGTACGGCATCCTTAGGATCCCAGAGCTCCCAGTCGGGACAAAGTCCAGGCGCGCAGGCGTCAACCAGAGCGCCCACCGCTTTGCCTGTGGTCCAGTCATTGGTGAAGTTATTGATTGGCATATCAGGTATCTTGGCGTGTATCCAATTCAGCAGACTGCAAATTCTCCAGTCAGAATATGCGAATTGATAAAATGTTACTCACTTACCGTTGCTTGGGCGTTGGACCCGACCCATTCAGCTGCTTCTCATCCTCGCCGTCCCACATGGGCATCGATATCGAGTAGTGCAGAATGAGCGTCCATATGAGGCCGAGTATCAGTTTCAATTTACAGTCAACAATAGCGGAGGAGTCTGCAAGGCGAGAGAACAGAATTTTGTGTTAGTGTGACACTTGCCGAACTGGATGAAGCCACTCTTCTTCTCAAGTGACTGCAATGCGATGTTTGCGCAATGACGCGTACCGTTACGGACTTAAACACTTAAAACCGTCACAAGCTAAATGTGTCTATTAATTGCTCGAACAACCTGGTAGCCAAGCCAGCTGGCCAACAGCCATAGCTGCATATACTCGTATATGTATCTGCAGCCAGCTAGCAGCGCAATCTGTCAATGCCAACACCCGAGCTAGGCAGCAGCCAGCTCGAAGCGCCGTTGTACCGGCGAATCCAAGCCCGAAGCCGATCTCGACAGCGCCGACAACTTGCCAATTATGTGCAAAATGTTTGTTAACTGTTACATCGACTGGTATTGTAGTAGAAAAGGCAGACGGCCGAGTCTCATATTTGGACCGGTCAAGTTCAGGGTTGACATGCACGCGGCCAACTTGTCTTGCCAGTTTTCGGACGTACGTATGTATTGCCTCTCTGGCTAGCGTAGTGGCTCGAAGTATTAGTCGACCTTAACAGTGTGATTGTGACCAAGATGTTTCACATAGTTTGGCAAATTTGCTGGCGAGCTCGCCTTTGTTATGGAAAAACATTGAATTTCAACACCTTTTGTTGTGCGAGTTTATTGAACTTTGGCTATGACGTCCATTCTCTTAACATGTGGAGCTCTATTTGATAAGCACTTAACGGCATTTGGTTCCATTGAGTGAAAGGTTTAGTCATACATTTATGCATGTGCATATAGTCTTTGTCGTTATAAGCATGCCAACATTTCAATTTAACATGATTTACCTGCGTGCTCCCGCCCTCCTTATTGTTGATTGACTAATTAGCATTGGTGTTAGAAAATAACACCAAAGAACATCATCAGATACCCAAACAACAAACAGCTGAAACCTGCATAAATGAAAAACTGTGACTATACTGATGGCCTAAATAGTTTCAGAAAAGTTGGCAAATTCGCCATTTCTAAGAGCTGCTCTAAGAGATTAAATATCTAGTAAAATTATTTTTACTAGGCATTGTTGGAAATATTACTTGAATTCAAACGGTTTTCATTGAGTGGACTGAGAATAGATTTTGGGTAAAGAACATTGTAGTTTCTGCGAAATAGTACATACAATACTGACCCCATTTTCATATAAAAGAAGCACTTAAATTACATTTTTAGTCCTATTGATCGTGTTTAATTATAGCCACCATATTGAAGTATGAATAGGCTAATTTTACTAACAATATTTTTGGAATATTGTCTTAAATTACTGTCTTGAAGGGGAGCTAAAAAATGTTCTCTCTCGCGCCAAAATTAAATACCCTTTGTTATGTCTATATGCATTCATGACCATTTAGCATAAACTATGTATACTTATGTACAAGTATACCTATGAAAGAAAGAGTGTTCATGTTTTATTTTGGATATCCTATCACATTTCTCACATTTAAATATCCCCTACCCTATGGGTGGAGTAGGTCAGTATAGGTAAAATAGTGGTAAAAGAACTATTAAATACGTTGTTTATAAATTATGCGAATGTAGCCGCATGACGACGTATGCTTTTTATTTTTTTCCTGAGAACGTTTTCACTCACTATGGCAAAATATTATTCCGCTGCCATGCATCTTAAACGAGGCGTTAAACTATTTGTTGATATCTCTTTTTTATGCTTGCTTTGCACACCCAAAAATGGCACAAAAATGCAAAACTTTGATTTTAAGACTTGCAATTAGAAATTTGTTTACTTTTTAGCGGTATATAAACATAGTAGTCGGTCTTGGAGCGACTGGTGGTGGTGGCTACTAAACCGGCCAGTTAACATGCCATATTCCAGCATATCCTAATCGACAGCCGGTTGAAGTGATCACTGGTTTTATGTCCAATGAATTGCACATCTGTACAACCATTTATGATGTTTTACGTTAAATTTCTACGACAAATCAATTATCTGCAGTTTTTATGACTAGTGGCATATTTTCGTAAGTGCGGCCACACCGAAGAAAGTCGCAATTAAAACTGTGCAAGAGTAAAGAAAAACAAACAAAAAATTAACAAGAAATGATTCGGCTAATTAGGCAGCAAAGCAGGCTTGCCAATCTCGATGTTGTGTGATTGTCATTCGAAATTTCCGAAACAGGAGCGGGTTCGGAGAATGCGCAGTAAATTATACAGAAATATGCTAATGTATGCAATAGAGCGGGCTCAGCAGATGCCATAACTGTGATAAAAATCTGGTGGTAATGCATATTAACAGCCACTCAAGCAGCTCCTAAGAGGAGGAGTAGCCAAGTAAATAGAGCCAGTGTGTGGGCAGTAGAACGAGGAAGAGGCCATACATATGCATAAGTGTGTGGCTATTCAGCTAATCGAGGTTCTTGTGGGGTAAGTGAAGGGTTTGAGCTGATCTAAAGGAGAGAGCGAAGCCCGTGAGTGACAAGACTCTCATCAAAAAGTGTTGAAGTATTCGAGATGTATACTCGTAGCTATAAACAATATCCGCCGAGTCAATGAAAGTTTCCTCTATTTTTTAAACCAATGAATGGAAAATTTCGCAAACAAGTTTAGAAGATGATTTTTGAAAGCTTGCTTTTTAATCGTGTTAGAAAGCTTTAGGCCACCTATACACATGCCCTGAAATGTTTTTTTGCTTAGAAGGTGAATAAGTAAAAGGATATATAAATGAGGACAGGAACATACAATGTCATACACCCATTGTTTTTTTATGTAAATAGCACAATCATTTGTACATACAAATTTGTTCAGAACTTTAATAGTCCCGTTTAGTTAAAGTCTGAAAAAGGCAACACTAATATTAGTTTGGTTGAGGTAGTTTAAAAAACGAAAAGGCTATTGCAAAACTGGCGAATTGTTGTTATGGAAGCCATATGATATAGTGGTTTGATCCAGCTGAAAAAACAGACAAATGAATAGGGTTATACCGACTCATGCTGACCATTTATGTACCTATAACATATGTCTCTTTATATGAGTATCAAAGACTATACCAAAGGAATAAAATGTTGCAAATATATGTAATACGCACAAGTTGTTATAGTTCCGGAAAGGGTATGCGAAGTGTCATACAGATCAAAGCAATTTTAAGATAAAGATAAACATAGTAAATGTGAATCGCTATCATTCGTCTATTATTGTCAACAAATAATTGAAAATAATTTTATTAAAATTTCTTGCTATTTTCAAAAGCACTTCGGAGCCAGAAGACGTTTTTCAAGCAACGTGAAAGTTTGCCTTGTCGCCGAATCGGAGCAGCGTGTCTAGTTTGCGACCCTGATGGAGACGATGACTTGACAAGATTTAGCCGCTTAGATCCATTAGATGCTGTTGGAATTATGATGTTGAGCATAGGAAGCGACATACATGTTTAATTCACAGATATACAAAAAAAAAAAAAAAAAAAAAAAAAAAAAAAAAACGTCGGCCAAATTGCTGACGTTGCCAGCAACCAGTTGGTTGGGTCACAGCCATAGCCACAGCCAGAGTCAAAGCCATAGTCGGCCGCCAGACACGTTCTGGAGTTCTTGAGCTGAGCGCGCATTCCAACGATAAAATGCAATGTTTGCAGAGCCACATATTTTCCAACAACGCATACAAACTACACAGACACATACAAACTTAGAAGTGGGCCTAAGAAACGAGTTTTCCAGCTCTAATGAGCCAGACGAGGCGCTGCAGCACGACTTAGTTGCATTCTTAGTTGAGAGCCCAGAAGCCCGGACCTGCGCCTAACTGTTGCGTTGCTAATTAAATTAGAGGCAGGGCAGGCAGAGCTCAAATGGTGCAAAGATTTCCATGAAATTGGTCGCATTGTACACGCATAGTCACACATTCAACAATTCCTACATGTACATATAGTATGTAGGTACACATGGCTTTATAGCATTACTTAGAAAGCTGAGCCTGGCCTGCCAAAAAGCAACTCTAAGCGGCTCAACTCCATTTGAGCATTTCGGCGTGGGTTGCCGTCGCCGGCAGCTTTGACATGAAGCATTTCTTATGTTCCCTGGCATTTGGCCCACTTTGCGGTTTGTGAGCAGCCAGAGTCTGATCCGACTTATGTCTGTATATAGTATGTGTCATTTTTCCAGGCATTGTATGTAATTTTTCATTGCCGCCGCTCACTTGTTTGGGGTTAATTGAACCGGGTCTCTAACGGCCTTTGGTGGCTATCGTTACTAATTTGAATAGATGACTACAATGCGAAATTCTTGAGCGTACTACTTCAAGTCTTTTGTGGAACACACATGACTGTAGGATTACAGATATTTGCACACTTATATAATCAAGTTAATCTTATCACAATTGAATTCTAAGATTCCCGCATAGTGATGATGCAGTCGGCCTTCCATCATTCCTATTTTGAGCCCAACATACTCATACTACTCATTCGTAGCTGCAACAATGACGGTTCCGAATCGATGGCGTCATGTTGATCAATTATTATATATATATATATATATATATATATATATATATATATATATATATATTGTATATTTGTATACTATGGATACGTGTTGACTGTATACATTAAGCACCTCTAAAATATTTCAAACATGCTGCCAAGTCAGTCATTTTTTAACAACTCAGTTAAATTTCAACGGAAATCCGATGATAATGTGGGCTGCTTATTTTGCTCAGCTATGATTCACCTACGTGAGTTAAGCTTAAACAATAAATGTCCAATGGCGTTCCATCATTGCTGAAGATCGGCCAAATAATTTATCGCATGTCTTCCCCTCAATGACGAAAACGCCATTTAACGGAAGCCTAGGCAACATATTTTATTTTATAACCGCAAGCAGCTTCTTGGTATACTTATTTTATCAAAAATTGTATACGCCTTTTGTGACTCTCGAAAAAAAATGCTATCGGCAGCAACCAAAATATGGTATACCCTTAGAAAGTGGATTTTGGCATAAAAAACGCTGCAATTTTATTCTCTATTGTAATTTTAATCATTATTTGCCGCCATGGCGTAAATCAGAGCTAAAATTAATTTAAAAAGAAACAAAGGTATATTAGATTCGTCTAACATAACAAACATTTGATTTGTGTTGTTATGCCTTTGGAAAGGGTATAAAAGCCACAGCAATGGACGATAAACATGCTGCTATCCATTTGTGTTCTTATAACTTATAAAAAGAAACAACAGTGGACCTTGATATTTTAATACTTGACAATGAACTTTTGAGAAAGAAACGATAAACAAAATTCCAGATAGCATTACAAAAACTATAATGAATTGAATAATTTTGTTTTTGCAAAAATATTTAATATTTTTATTATTAGATATAACATCTACAAAAATACATTAGGTTGTATATATATTTCAAGAATATATTTTGGAGCAACTTAAAAAAAATATATAACTCTTCCCTTCACATTTGATAAGACATTGTACAAAACGATCAGTTTAGTTTAGCATCTAATTACTTATTTACGCGTAAACCAATATCGTTCCATTGCAATAGAAAATATGCAGTCGCAGTCTTATTATATTCCCAGTCTTAAGGCGAATGTACGTAGCTTCTCGATATAAAGAAGTTCTGAGAGATTCTTTTAGTTGGGCAATCATCCGCTCGAATAGTACATCAAGGTCACTTAAGAGAGTTATCATAATAACATCGGGCTGTATTTCTGTACGTTTATTAATAATAAAAAATGACAGCATATTTGAAAATGAAGATTTGGGTCAAATGGATCATGAAGAAGCTTCAAATAGAACAACAATATTTGTTTTTAATAAAACTCTCTGTTTGACTCATCTCCCAAACACATTCGCCCTTAATGAGTCGTCATCATCAATAATATTGTATTCAATTGGGTGTGACAAATTGTGCCAGCACGCCAAGATATTAGGACTATGAACTTTTTTTTAATTTTTTTATCGAAAATCTGTGGAGTGAAAAATTAAAATCTCGAAACCAATAGTGAACATTTGTTATTGTTATATAACCGAAAGAGACCCAAAATTTAAAGTAAAGTAACGTACAACCCCACATCCGATGATGTCATTGAGTCAACTGAGCGACTTTTATCGTTATACGCTTATGTACAAGTATGTATGTTTGAGAATTTAGGTTTGTTCTCTTCGTACGTTTTATTTTATTTGTACATTTTATTGCGCGCGAGTGTTTTTTCGCTAGATCTTTTTTTATTTAGCAAACATTTGTAGAGCGGCAAGTGGCGTATGGAAATCTAAATACGTATATAGTACATAGCTGCCGACTTGTCAAGAGGCAACTAATGGAGCCGAAAATTCTCCGGCCGTTGCGGGAAGTTGGAAAACAAACCCACTACAAATTTCACGCGAATTCGCGCTAATTCAATTGATAGTCCAAAAAACAAGCAAAATAATGTGTGCCGGTGGCTTTAAAATTCAGAATTTGGAAACCAGTTTTACTGCCCGGCATCACTCATAAAGTCGTCGACATCTCACAGAGGAAGGAGTTCAGATAGAATAAGAATTTCGATTTTGTTGTCTCTTGTCCGCAGGAAAAGGTGTGTGTGTGTGTGTGTGTGTGTGTGTGTGTGTGCTTACGCTGCTGCTGAAGTCAACAATGTGGGGTTTGCTGAACTAATTAAATATATATTTTATTTAGTTTTTTTGCACGCTAGGTATGTATATAGACATACGCAGGTATATGGCAACGCAGATAATTGTTTGCGTTTACTGTTTTGGGTGTAATTTAAAAAGTAGTTGTAGATGGTAAACATTTGTTTGCAAAATTTTGGAATTTAATTTGTATAATTGAAAATGGAATAACACGAATATACTAAATTGAAAGTATTAGCTGACGGCCCGAGAAGCCATTGCTGTTGGTTTTAAGATTTTAATTTTAGGCTAGCATTATAAATAAATAAATAAACTGAAAGTATGAATTAAGATAGGGTTAAAAGCAGGGAATCAAAATGGAATCGTTTACCAAAACTAGCGAATTATGTATCACAAACATTTCCGTAATTACAACTTGTATTATATATTTTCCAAATCAGAATGTAATCAAAGAATAATTTTTAAACAGAAAAGCAAAAAAGGTCTTCAAAGGGGAGTGCACTGGGAAAAACCTAAACACGTATTTTCCCGAACACTTTCAGAGATCCTTTATTCTTGTCATGCTGATAACGAATTTATACCTGCTTTGATTCATACTCTATATGGAAACAAAAGATGCATTAAAAATTTTACTGCAGTTAGGGCGAAAATACTTAATGACTCATAGATAGCCAACCAAATAAGTATAATAGAATTTGATAACAAGTAGAAAGTCCATCATTTCTACGAAGAAATTATGCGTATACCATTAATTTGCACAAAATTGTATTACAAGTAGGTAAATCAAATTCACTGATTGATGCATTTATTTATCGAGCCCCCGATGAAAATTTCGGGAAACATCTCTTACTCAAACAAACTTTCGAGGCTGGAAATTCATAAACAGCAACAACTGTTGCCTTGCCAACAGCAAAATGTCTACCAAAAATGTGTACAACCAAAGCAAACTTTGCTTCAAGATAAGTAGGAGCGCTTATCACTGGCCAAATATGTCCGAAATTTGGTTTATCAAACCACAGAGAGCGCCATGAACTGATTAGCTTTAATAATTGCTAAAAATAAATATACGAAAGTATAAGAAAGAGAGTGAACAATGTTGGTATGCGGGTTCTAAGTTCTCGAAAAGGTCAAGTATGAAGGGTCAAGAGGATAAGGACGTACGCAGCTTTTTCCAAAAAATTAAAATTTTGGTCAAGTACTGCACTATGCATTTAAATAATAATTTATGCATATGATCAAAAATATAAAAAATCAATCAAAATCAAAAACTTCTCCAACTCAGTTCAATTTTAAGGCAACCTGGTATTTAGGAGTTTTGGTAAATTGGTATACTTTATACGGCTGCCGCGGGGTATTTACGAATTTTAAATAATTCCTCATCATTACCTAAACTTTTACTATACTATTTCACGTATTATACAATAGACCTATCACAATGAAAAATTACATGAAAACACAAAAACTATATTCGATTGTAATTGCCAAATTTGAGGAAGAACTACAGGAAAAATCACAAATAGCTGGGGAGTGCTGGAGCATCAGAAAAAAACACAAACTCGATCTGCCTCGGACTTGGAGGAATATGAATTCCAAATTGGTTATTCCAGGTCATACACTAAGTCCCAAGCTACGTGTTATACATTTGTTAATTTATTATTTTAAGCAACTTATTTTTAAAAATATTTTTATAATATTATTTTGTTTGCTTATTATACCCTGTACCCGTATATTAGGTTTCCGTAAAGTATGTAACAGGCAGAAGGAAGCATCTCCGACTCCATAAAGTATATATATTATTGATCAGCATGACGAGGGAATTGATCTAGACATGTCCGTTCGTCTGTCTGGATGAACGCAAGGATCTCAGAAACTATAAAAGCTATAATAACCAAATACCCAATAACTCAGTGACGGAAGTTTGTCTGGGTACAGGGTATTTCACTGTCGGGCTTGCTCGACTGTAGCGTTCTCTATTGTTTTCAGTAGTAGGTAGGTAGCTAAACAATGTTATGAAAAGCGTTAACACAGTTTCATATGGCAAGCACACATTTGTTAACATTATTTAAGTAGCTGTCTATTATTGACTAATTCCCTATATTCGAACAGGGGAGCAAATGTGTCAATCTATTTATTTACTCTGTATTTGTACTGTCGCTAGTACTGAGTTCGGTAGACCTAGAGTTGGCTTATCAATATGAGCCCGTTCGCTTGTAATTGAATAATGGGCGGTGCGGGGAACTTAGGAAACCCACTGAGATTGACAAACAAATGCGCACTTATCAATGTCGTCACGGGTTATAAATATGTCGTGCTATTACATCAACTTAAGAAAACGAGAATGAGGTTCAGAATGTTACATATCCAGAATACTTGTATACCGGAATCATACATTCTCGTGTACAAGTAAATATCTTTACCATCAGAGAGATCACATGGTCACATTAGATTCATAGTTTTAATCAAAATGAATTAGCAAGTTCTTGAATATACTTTCTAGGTGCACTTTAGTTGCTAATATCCAAACCAGGTTCTGTCATGGCCATGACTACTACTATAAGTATGAGGCTAGCCGGTTAGCGGTTAGCCGGCTGTGGGCCTTTGAAACTGATAGTGTCCGCCGAATCGAAGCCCCTCTAATGAAATTAACCTTCAGAAATGCTCACGCTTCGTTGGTGTTCTTTTGTAGGTGTTTGTGCAGCACTGTGGAAAAGCGGCTATCAAATTTATCTTTATCGCTTATATTGGGAGTGTGAATAATGAGACCGATTCACATCTGCTACTTGAGTCTATGACGTCACTGAAACGTGTTCCTATGTACAGGTACTGTAAACTGCTGTACAAATTACTACACAAGCATTAAATTGTGCATAAAAATTAAAATTAAACACAAATGAAAGTAAAAATCGCATCGGAGTCGACTGAGCCGCTGCTGTTGATTTTACTGTTGCTGGTGCTGGGCAACAACACAGCATGACATCATTTGTTTTGCAGTCCCAGTCTCAGTCTAAGTCTGTGTCAGTGTCTGAGGCAAGCCATTGAAAAATATATACATACAAACATATTTGAATGTAAAAAAACAGCCAAGCATTTCGATTTGTGTGGAATGCAGTGGTGGAGTATCACTTTTGTCTTGCTACCTGTGCATCACCAAGGCGGTTCAGTTCGTATACATCTACAGACATATGAGTATACATATGTATATGTAGTATCTAAGTGCGTGTGTTCTACTCCCTTGGCAACAATTAAATGAGACATTATGCAATCATGGTGCAAAAATCCGCGGCTCACAGAAACTGGGATAGTCTTTATATTTAACTGTCGCTGAAGTTATATTCGATTTGGTTTTGTGCCTCTGGCTATATCAATCATGGCCAATGTGTTTGGCATTCTTTAAGCATTCGTATCTACGGTATTTATATCTATGTATGTATGTTTATAAAAATGAAAAACGTACGTACCACGTACATATTGACGTGGTAAAAAAAAGTTTGATGAAATTCAAAAGGCAACTCTACACATTGCTAATAAAAATGTTGTGTCGAAACCATTAATTTTGTTTAATTCTATTACTACGAAGCTTTTTATATATTATATATTAAGTTATTTCATTTTCAATAGCTACAGTTATTCCAATGTAATTACAAAAACTCCATTCTTAAAATCCCCTTATAAGGCATTAAATATGTCCAACAAATACGGAGTTTTACAATTTCAAGACAGTTGATCGTGGTAAAGGATCATTGACTTATAGTTCTTATTAAATAGTCAACTTATTTGATATTTCATTTTCTATAGCATATTCACTCTATACCTTCTGATCATTTTTATGCTTATAGATATATGTATATACATGTATCTATTTTCATACTACTTAGTGAAAAATTGAATTGCATAATTTTATGAGAGTAACCCTTCTTAATGGAAATCTTTTAAGCGAATTAAACAGCGCATGTAATATGACTAGTTCACGGATACATATGAAGAATAAATAATAGCTGAGGTACTCACCAATGTTAACAATTTTAATGCCCTCGTCCTGGAGGAACTTTAGTGCGACCGAAACATTTTCCAATTTCTGGCTACGGAATGTTGGACGTTTGTTGTATTTGGGCATGCGTTTCTGCGACAACACCTCAATGAGCGCAATCAAACGCAGACCGTCGGACAAATCCGTTTCCAGATTATTTATGGAACGATCGATGGTCTTGAGATGCTCGTTGGCCCAACGGGTAAAGGTATTCTGTTGGATTTTTTTCCACTGCGCATCCTCGGCAAGATCACGTTCGGTCTCCATGTCTTCGTCGAAGTTCTCCTCGTACTGATCCGGCTGGTTGTAACTATCGCTTGGCTGTTTTGGGCAAATACGGGGACAGATAGAGCAGTTAGGCAGTTAGTATTATTGATAGCACAAGGGCACATGGCTGGTTTGGTTAAGTGAAAAGTACACACATAAATATGTAGAATCATATTAATGTGTGTGCGAACAGAAAAATGCATATATAATTTGGTCCCCAAGTCGAATTGAATTAATCTCGTTATTTGGCAATGTAGCCATTGCATTTCTTTAGTCATTAAAAATAATAAAAATGTAATTATTTGCCCAAAACTGAAGGCTTTTGGTAATTATGTTCTCGGAATGTTGAAAAAAATAAACAATATGTAATAGTTTTTGTCAAATTTCATAGGCAATTTGAATAATTTGTATATGTAGCTTTTTTATGTACACAACAACAATTGTTTTTTTTTAAACTTTGGATAAAAGAGTCTGATTTTTATGTGGAGTTTGTTCGAAGACAGTAGATTTGTGCGAGTACGCCATTCGTGGCATCTTCATTATCCAATTTCACAAAAGTTGATTATAATTCACCGTTAATAAAATTGAATATGTTAATGTAACAAGCACATTATTGTTTCACGTGTAAAAAAAACTTTATAATTTAGTGCAAAATTTCTGATGAATTGTTCTTAGTAGAAATACCGAACGACTAAAGCAATATTAAAATGCCATTTTATTTAAGTTTCACGTCCGTTTATATGCATATGTACGAATGTACATCACAACATACATATGTACATATGTATCTGTATACATTCATACATATGTGTGTATTTAATATATCAAATCGACTTTGGGACAATAGAGGAGTTTCAGACAATGTCATGCAATTGTCAATTGAATACCGCAATGGGCCCTGGGAGTGGTGTGGTGGGCGATCGAGCGGCATTGGCGACTTGTTCCAGTTTTGTACACACATGTGTACGTTTGTAGTTAAGTGGACAGTCCACTTTCCACATATAATACGCTTCTTCACGCCAGGCCAGTTAAGTGGCAAAAAAATGTATGTACATATGTATGTATGTATGTACATACATACATTTATACATATACGAAAAACGCATAAAAAGAACGTCGCCAACGACGACAACAAAACCAAAAGCAGAAAAACCAACAACAACGACGTAAAGTTGAAGTTGATGAGCAGGCAAAGAGAGCATAAGCAGAATGTCTGTGTGTTTATGTGTGTGTGTGTGTGTTGGTCGGCCACACAAAAACAAAAATAGACGCCTGGCTCTGTCTGCGGGCATGGCCGAAATGTGTGGTGGCCAAAAGGGCTAGAAAAAGAAATGAAGAAACTGCGACAGCTTTAGCCTTTCTGCTGCGCTCTGTGAACAGCGTGTGAAGTTCATTAACATTTTCATTAATTGCGAAATGGAAATGCCGGGCACAACGAAGTGCAGCAATTAAAAACTGCCCCCACATACAAAGAATCACGAATAGAAGATCAAGCAAAGGCTCTCAAGACGCAGCGGGGCGCAAAACACACCTGTTGATAGAAATTGTCGTAGTTATTGTTGTTATTTGTTTTGAGTTGTAGTTGTGGCTGCTGTTGCTGATGTTGCTCTTGCTGCGGCACAGTCGCCGAATTTGCGTAGAAATTCAAATTACTGTTGTTACAATTTGTAAAAGCACACGCGGCGTTCTGTAGCGAATTTGGCGCGTTCTTGTGAACGTTGCTGTTATTGATGTGATTAAGGAAAATCGTCGCTTGCGTCGTTTGACCGTTTGTGTAATTTGCGTTTTGCACTAATTCACCAACAACGTTGTGACCGACACTCGCACCGCTTTGTTGTTGACTTTTATTATTATTGCTATTATGTGCTTGGATTCTTTGACGCTCGTTGTTGTCGCCAGCTCTATAACTGTGCTCCGCTAACCGCTCTGTTTGCAAACACGTACCACCGTCAACTGTTTTTGAGACCGGCTGCGCCGAAGTTAGCTGAGTTTGTCGCGCACCGGCGCTAACAGCGCTTTTAACATTAACATTTTGCTGTTGGCTGGCGTACATCTTGGCGGCTGTTATTGTTGTTGCTGCTGCTGCTGTGTTGCTGATCAACGCGCCGCTCTTACGATTGGCGCTCTCCGTCTCTCGCTCTCTCACTACTTATCTTTTTGTTTTGTTTTGCTGTTTTTTTCGTTCTTGCTTTTCGAACTGCTTTTGTTTATTATTGTTCTCTTGCGGCGGCGCGCTTAAAGCTTTCTACACTCTGTGTATAAATTATGTGTACATTTGAGCAATTAAAGCTTCTTATCAGAGTAATTGATTGTTTATAGCCTGTGTAGAAGTATATACTAGTTGACTGGGTATACCTAGTAAGCCTAGAAAGAAGCATCGCGGACCCCACACACCCCCGCTCGACTACTTCAACTCCGACTTAGTTTGTTATAATACCTCAGAATGACTAAAGTTTCATCCAAATCAGTGTATTTACTATAATACATTTGTAAGTTCTAGTCATAGACATGTCCTGTACCCGAACGGTGCGTGGAAGATACCAAAATCTTTCTACATGATTAAGTAGCTGTAGCAATGTTTTTCCATTTGTATGAACGCAAGGGTCACAAAACTTGTTATACGAAGTCTGGGGAAGTGTACCCGATATATGTATGTGCGACTCATACACACGCGAGACTTTAGTATTCGAATAAAATTTGTTTTGAAGCTGTATCATCTCACCGATTACAGTTCTGGGTGGCTGATAAAGCAATGGAAGTCTTTCCAAACTAATTGTGGAGAAAATGGACTTCGCTTCCTGACGGCACACAAGGTCACATGATCACGCATGGATGTGAAATGGGGCCTTAATATCTAAAAAGCTATTGTTTTGTACTTCATTTTTTCCCTCTGCATGAAACGAATTAATTAATATCACTCTTGGTGATATATTAATTAAAGCTTAAACTGTTTTTATTTGAACATGAGAATCTGGCTGCTTTGTGTGTTTATTTTTGGAGCATTTCCTAGCCTTTAGTTGGAGTGTTGTTTTTCCCGAAATTCTCACAAATTGGGTCGCCTCTCCTGCTTTGCTTTAAATATAATTATAATAGTTTATTCTTTTCGAACGATCCAAATAGCTTTGATTTGTAGTCGTTGTTAGTTACTTTTGCATAGGTCTATTTGATCTAAATATTATGATCGTTAGGCTATTTTTTTATAGTTTTAATTTCTTAATACGAGGACATTGAATATAAATTTATATTTACAGAAGATTTTGTGTTTTTGGTACCATAATAAAAACAAGAGAGAACGCTACAGTCGAGAAAGCCCGATAGTAAAATAGTCTGTACTCTCCACAAAAAAGGAAAATTAAAAAAAAAAATTAAATTAAATTATTAAAAAAAATTTAAATTTATTCATTTAATTAAATTAGAAGACATGTTTATGTTCAGTTTTAACAGCATACATTTACATCATGTCTATGCGTGTTTATATGCGTGTATGTATGCACCACAAAGTTGAACCAAGGCAGCGCTGCCGGCAGAGCTCCAGGCAGCGCATGAGCAGCGATTTTATTTATGGCTATAACTTTCTTCAGAATTGACCTATCATGATAAAACTTGGCACATTAGCACTAACTGAATGTAACTACCAAAATTGATTTCAAAATTCTGTGAATTACGGAATTTATTAAAAAAAAACAGGTATTGCGGGGGAGTGGGGGTGTATCAGAATAAAAAACTATACTTGACCTGCCTAGGACTAAGGGGAACCTCGATACCAAGTTTGGTTATTCCAGCTCTTGTACTTTCTGAGATCCTTGCGCTCATACAGACAGACGGACATGGCTATATCGACTCGGCTTGTCACCCTGATCAAGAATATATATACTTTGTTGGGTCTGCCACGCCTTCTTCTGCCTGTTACATACATTCGCACAAAACTAGTATAGCCTTCCACCCTTTGGGTACAGGCTATAAAAATATCGTGAGGCGGGAACTTCTGAGGAGGGCTTAGCGTAAAGAGAAAATTCATAATTCTTTTTGATTTGCGCGCCCAAAAGTATGCTAAAGCAACAAATTATTTACATTTTAAATCAAAGCTTAAGCGCTGCGTATGGCATATTTTGGTGCTGATTTGTACGTTTTAAATACAGAGGTATGTACACCTAATATTGTTTTTACACGGTTTTTTTAAACGATTTTGATATAACACAGTTCGAAAATTAAAAATTGCATATATATTTATTTAGAGATAAGGAACCTAGCACCTATTTTTCATATGGTCAACGGTTGTTTCTGACTCACCAATCTACCGTGTAAAAACAGAATTAGGTGTATGTAACGGTAATCACCAACCCCTCCCCACCAAATTAATCATTACACACATACTATCAAAAAAATAAATATTTTGGCATTTTAATGATATGTACGTTCGTTCACGCGCGATTTTTTTTTTTCATTTTTAAATATCAGAGCATTTGAATAATATACATATCTGTTTAAGTTAACCAAACTTTAACTCTTGGGTGAGCTCAGAAGATTCTTTATTTAATTAGGGAGTCGTCTGTCATTCAAGGTCATTGGGATTTGTTTTCCATTAAAATATAGCCTTTATTTTATGGTATTTCCATTCACTTAATATAGTTGTTATCAATATTTATCTAATCAAGAGACGATCATCCCGTGATGTTTTTGTAAGATTTTCTAGTTTTGTGAAATTTTGAAGTCATAAGTACAAGCTTCTCACGTGCATACTAATAACGGAAAAGCTTAACGACGAATATAATAAAAAACCCACTTGTATAAAAGTATGACATGCATACAATTTTAAAATTCGCCTTCTTGAGCTATACAACAATTTTCTTTTCTTTTCTTTTGCGTTGTTAGTTCTTACTGCAGGTGAGCAGAAGAAAGAAGTATTACTAAAAGTATATTTTGAAAAACCTCGAATGTCAGATTGTTGGTTAAGTAATGCAAAATATGTATGTACTCTTAATTTGCAGTCCTTCGGAAATTCATAATGAAAACTATACGTTTGAAGTGGAAGAGATTGTTTGCACCTCAACTCCCATAAACTGCGCCATAAGATGGTCTTCTATCTTGTACTCAAAGTACTCAAATCGAGTTAGGAAGTGAAGGCAATTTGTGCAAAACTAGGAAACTGAGTTCCAATTTCTATCTATATAACTAGGCAGTCGGATATATATGTATATATACAGAAAAAGTGTGAAGCCATAAGCAAATCGCTTGATTAAGATAATAGTAAGTAATATATCTGAAAGACTGCTAATGATCATGGGAGACCTTCTCTTGATAAATTCTCTATGGTGAAAATTAAATATTTTTTTTTTAATGTTTTGACTCATGGCATCATTTTACATTTACTTTTATAACAATGTTTGCTTCAGAAAAGTCCATTGAATAGTTGAGGCATATAATTCGAATAAAGTAGTTGTTTAAATGCAATTGCCAAATAAAAATTTGTGAGCAGTCAGTTCTGTTTATGCACTTTGGAGTGGTTCTACTTATATGAACTCCTCAATATCATTGCAAAGGCATCGACAGTGAATGTCGTGAATCATACTAAAACATTGCATATCGCACACACACCCAAATGAAAGCAAATAGATTTTGGGTAAGCGTTTCGCATGTTTGCTGATTGGTTTTGGCAATGCCTTTTTGAATTCGCCCGCCATCGCCTTCCCCGCCCGCCATCATCCACGATCAGTAAAAGGCGAAACGAAATCCAAACACAAGTGCTCACAGACATTTGACTGAGCGCAACAAATGACGTTGTCAGTGCAGAGCAAACGACCTTCCCGATATGGTTAGCTTTTTTTAAATATAGCCGACTGAGTCAAGTCGAGCTAACAAGCTTTTCCATGGGCATTGAGTATCTAAGGATAATGACAATATAGGAGAAAGTCCTTCGTCGCTGCCCCAAGGGAGTGCTCAATGTGTCGCCAAATAAAGCGCCCATGCGTCGGTGACCTTTGCATACTAAGTAGTAGTTGTTGCCCGATTATGGAAATAAACTGGCACGTCCACGTCGACATCCATATCCCCAAACACGTTTATATCTAAACATGGGCAGCGTCCGAACGTGAGGCGCCACTTGAATTGCGTGAGTCAGCGGCCGTAATGAAACGCCAAATAAATTTTCACTTCCATTTTAATTATTTAAAATTTATTTGCAACTATATTTACACACAACATTTACACAAATAAACCGAGAAAATTAGCTGCGTTCCGTCTAAAAATAGGCAGAATGTTTTTTTTTTCTTTTTGAAAAGGTAATGAAAGCCACATGTCCTCCATTTAGTTAAATACATACGGTGTGTACTGTTGTATATAAAAACAAGCCAAAACATGCATTGTACAATTCGCAAAATGCAAAATGCAAAATGCGTGTGTGGACTATTCGGGTATGTGGGGCAAGGTATGTATGGGTGTGTGTGTGTGTGTGTGTGTGTGTGTGTGTGTGTGTGGAAATATGTTCTTGCTGACCAAAAACATTGACCAAACTTACTTTGCGAGCTGCCATGGTGATGCTTTCGGCAGTTAACGAATATAGTTAATTGGAAATTGAATTGCTACAATAGTTTCACTAAAATTGAAGCTTTGGAAGCTACTAATACTGCACTTGTCCGGCCTAGGCTAATTGAATAATGCCTGGCCTGCACGTTTTTCAACACAACACAACGCAAGAAGTCTCTTTGCCTCTTCGTAAACAATTTCTAAAGAGATCCGCGCGTTTCAAGAATTCGTCGTGGCGCACGACAATAATGTTCTGATCGCGACAATTTCTCAAATCGACTGACTTGTGCGCGCCTCCTTACTCAAAGTTATATGCAGCCAAAGCGGCCGCAGCTCGTTTCGTTCAATTTCGTTATTATTTTTCTCATAATAATATGTACAGCGGTGGCCAGGCACATAGAATCAGCTAAGAAACCCGAAAAACAATTTTAATTATTAGATTGAAGATTAATCTTTATATTAATATTCTAGCGAACATTTAATTTATTTGTTAGGTTCTTCCCACATTTTGTTCGGTAGAACCTATAGTTTAAAACAAATAAATCCAATAAGTCTGTTTTGTGCGAGTATATAAAATATATTATGTACCTTGTGAGAAAATTCCATTGCAATACATGTGGGGTGGAAAATGAGCTCAAAAAATATAAAAGGCACGATCGTGAACAAAAAAAAAACAACAATATAATAAATAACAATTCGAATTAAATAAACAATGCTCTCCAAATCTAGCGACATTTATATCACACTACATAAATACTAGATGCGACTAAAATTAATTGCAATATCTTAGGCATATACCGTACTCGATATTATTTTAATTTATTTGCCGAATAAATATGTTGTCGGCAATAAGTATATTGTTCCGACGTTTTATTGATTCTAAATATATATTCGTACATATGGGCTTCAACTCCCCTGGGAAAATGAAATATCGCTGAACAAATGTGAATTACAAATTAGCAGAAGTTCTCACCAAACAGATTTGACTGTTGAGTTCAAATGGCTTTTTATTGGAAACTTGAGATCAATGACATTTGAAGATTAATAACTGGTTTCTAGTTCGGAGAGTTAATAGTTAGTTTTCTTTTGATTTACTTTAACCAAACTAACAAGCTTAAGTTTATTTTATAAGTGAGTTCTCCCTTAGTAAATCAGATGAATAAGATGGTAATTCATCTGATTTACTTAGTTAATGTAGTGTGTGGAAGGGAATGAGCACAAATCGATGTCTAAATGGTGTCCACAATACCAAAAACTCCAAAATTTGCACTAGTATTCAGTATGTGCACATTGTGCTACTTTATTTATCTTGGGAGAAAGCTTGTTATAATTATTAGGGTATTATTTTATAATATACGTGTATATATAATTATATACACTATACACAAATATATTTTATATTTGTAGAATTCAATCTTGCATGCAATTGTGTGTATTTTGTTTTTAATTTTATGCTGCGGAATTAGGACAGCTTGAGATTTTATAGATGAAGATCACTCTTACAGAATTTTTAAACTGCAAGTAATTTTGAAATCATGCTTTATGGGATGATGGTAGGCGCCGTGTTTCGAACCGAGTCAGGAACGAACTCACTCTTAGAAATGTACAGTTTTATTCAGCTTCAAAGTCCCGAACCAATACTTATTATGTGCTCAGAAACCTGTTTTTTCCATAACATTTCCCACAATTTGGTCAATTTATTGAAAACTTCAGCTGCAATGACGGGAAAACCCAACCAAATGGAAGGGAGGATAAACCTAACCCGAATTGTGCCGAATTATATTTAAATTTTAATCCGACGCACAGATCTGCTAGTGGAATACATTTGATCTGCCAGATGTGTGTGTTGTTCAATATTTTTTCTTTTTGTTTCGCGTGCTGTGCTCTGCTCTGCTCTGTTGTGTTTGTGGCGATTGCGCTCTTGACTTTGTCAGCTTTGGTGACTTTTCGGACGTTGTGATATTTGCGCGCAGCTGATTTTGTTTTCAATTATTTATAGAATATACTGCTTTTGTAGTTGCAAATACAATTGAAAGCGCCTACTCATATATGCTTCATTTGTTGCCAATTGCAATGTTGGCGCCCACCCCAAGAACGTTTCCATTCCGTGTTCCCCGTCATTGACTCATCGAGTGCAACATGTCTAATTTTTTTATTTGTGTTTCATTTATTATAAATAAGCAGCTAACGAGACGAGCACCACAAGATAAGAAGCAGCCTTCATTAAAAAATATATTGCCAGAAAATGTTCAAGTTTCGTGGCGTTGTTCGTCTTAGTCATCACAATATGCTTAGATTTTCGCAAAAAGTAATGGACATAAATTCTTTGATTTTATTTCTGCCGAGCGTAAAAGCCATGCAAACGTTTGTTTGCCAATTTTCCAAATGTGTGTCTTTGTGTGTGTGAGCTCATAATAGTTAAACATCACATTAGAAACAAATTCCATTTCGCTCAACACTTCCCGGTGATTATTCCCTGCTATAAAATTCTTATTTTTCCATAACAAATCCAAAACATAATCTTAACCCATATAAACGCCTCTACATTACTTAACGTTCTTTCAAGCAATTGACCCACAACACTTTCAAGAAGCTGTCTCTATGTCTTTCAAATATTCAAATTAAAATCCGTTGTCATATAAAAATGTGGATAAACATGCCATTGTTTTAATGGGATATTATTATAATGCCAAGAATTTATGGAATTCAGTCAAAAAGTGGGGAAACTATAACGCTTGTGTGAGTTTATAAAAAATATGTTGTGCTACGACTATCAGCAGCTGATTAACTTGTATATTACGCATACGCCACGTGAACTTCTCTTGTTATTCTACAGTACTCAGCTCTCTTGGCCACATCGCTTTTCCTTACGAAATTTGTACGCTCAACATGAAATGGAAACAACATTTAAGAGCTAAATATTTATATTTATCCATGGCCACTGCTTTTCCAAGTACGTCCACTCTGCTGATTTGGTATGCCTAATAACACATATCTTGCAAAATACTCGCACTGGTATGAATTGAAAAAGCAAATAAACAGACTAGCACCCAAAATGCATTTTATTTCTATATATTCACAGGTATGCGATTGAATGCGCTTAGTTATGGGCTAAAATAAGACGAACTATGCAAACATCTGGCGTTCGTTTTGGACCGCACACCCACCCAGTCGGGGGTCCGTCGCCCCACAACTTTGTTATACGTTTTCACAGCTGTGCACTGAGCACTGAGCACGGAGGCAGGCAGCGCATTTACTTTGCACGTCATCGGTGGAAAAAAAATTAAACAAAATGGCAACTCGTTGTATGAAATTTTTCACACTAATTCCCGAATCACTTCAGACAGAGATATATGAAATTTATTTTTTGCGCTTGTACAGATGATTTCAGACACTATATAATATATGGCGCGTGTTATTCATCACATATTTCTTTCTAGATTCTTCGTTGGATGTTCTTAGTTTAGGTTTTATTTGATTCGGGGCCACTTGTCAGGACACATACTTGAACATTTTGGCTCACTACGCGTTATTTTCTTTTCCAAATTGAACAATTTTGTATATTATTTGCTATATGTACACTCGCGCACCCATATACATATGCATATATGTACATATTGTGTATACACCGTGTATTCCAAACGCACAAAATAGCTTGCACCGCACACTTCGAAGCCACCGCAGCAACTAAATGCGGAGCAGCGAAGATCTTTTCAAAAACTCAAAGATGTACAAAGACGCACGCCAAATAGCTGAATAAGATTTGAGTGAGAATATTCTTGGCCGAAAATATTTCAGAATTTCCATGTGCTTGTCAACATCAGCGTTAGCTCAAAATTTTGAACGCTTTTCGTTTTTGACAGCTGGTCTGCGCATTTTTTTCAACTGAGCAGGGAGCCAAAAGCTATGCTGGGGCACAACCCCGACACTATGTGATGCCTCCAATTGGAAAGTCTTATCCACACGTGTGCTCGTGTGCTTTATAGGGCGTCAACAAGACGAGCACATGATTTTTGTGACATAAATCAAAGTGCCTTATGAGTCACCAGGTGGGGTGCACTGTGGAGCGTGGCCAACAAATTTGCAAATGCTTTTTATACAAACGATCGAATAATATGATCAAAGAATATAGTCCACAGACAAAAAACGCAAATATATCGCAAAAATATAAAAAATCGGGCATTATATTATTTGATTATTGTATTTGAAGTAACAATCAACCTCATTGTCCATTTTCAACTTTCATTTTAAATAATTAAAAAGTAGGCGCACTTTGTGTCCAATTTTGACGGTCATCCTTTTTATACCCTGTACCCGTAGGGTAAAAAGGGTATATTAGTATAACTCAGTGACGGAAGTTTACCTGGGTACAGGGTATTACACTGTCGGGCTTGCTCGACTGTAGCGTTCTCTCTTGTTTGTTATTCTTTATTGAGTCAGAACTTCTCATTTGGCCATGGGCAAAACATTCCTTTCGTAGATCGATTCCTGCTAATTCGAAGATGTTTTTACTAGAAATTGAAGCCGTTTAAATCATCAGTTCAGTTGACATCAGTTAGGCTCATCGGTATCCTCGGCATAGGAGCTAGTTAACCAGCTGCTGGGCCGTTAATAATGTTTGCTACACTCAAATTACCCTGCAATTCCTTAATATTCAGCCTCATCACATTGCACATACTCGGAGGGATTTAATTTCTCAAAAGTTTGATTGAAAATCTAATTTTTAACTTCAATTCATGTGGCGGCATTCCAGAAGGGTTTGATTGATTCGTAATTTTATATATTCCTGGGGACTTTTGAATAATATTGCCTTAATACATATTTAAAGTGACATAATGTTTCTAGGATGATTCTGAACTAGCAACATCCTGTTCAAGAATTACGTATATTTGTATTGTGTATATTTTAAGAAAAAGTAGTATTCAAGAATTGGTGTTTCTCATTCTTTAACAGTTACTTCGGAATACAGGTTCCGTTCTAATTTCGGCTTAGTTTTCTAAACCTCCATTGTACTCTATTCGCTCATATGCTATCATTTTTTCAATGATAAAATCATAATGTCCCACAGTGCGGCGCATGGCTTTTGTCGGTAGCAATTTAACATGAATTTTCGTAGATACATCTAATGAATTTTCCAGTGTCGAGTTTATTTTATTTATAAATATTTCATTTAATTAGCTTTCGAATTAGGTATTGGCGGGCTACTTACGTATTAAACTAATTGGATACTATATCAGTTACATTACTCAGGTGTGTCTATACTACATATCGGCTAGTAAATTAAAACGCGGCGTTACGAACCATATTCATGGGACGTTGATGATGACAAACGTAAATATATTTTTGATCATTGGCTAACTAATGATCTGTTCCTGGACTTGAGCACACCTGCCCTGCCCACTGATCACCTGTCTGAGCCAGTCGTGGTAGTAACGCACGTCCATGAAGACATCCGGTACAGCCTGAGCACAGGGTACATAGTAGCTTAGTATGCCGGCGAGGCTACCGTCTACTACTAAAGGTCCGCCATCGTCACCGTGGCAGGCGCCAATGTTGAGACGCCGATAGGCACATAGATGTCCGGCTCCGAGATCTATGTCTTGCTGGTCTGCTAAAAGAGCATCACACTGCTCTCTTGAGATGTGTTGCTGCTGCACCCGTTGGAGCTGAGTAGGTGGATCGCTAGCGATTGACTGTGAGCCCCAGCCGGTGAAGACGAGCTCCGCGCCCTTTATTAGAGAAGCTGTCAGTGGCACAGACTGCGTCTGGGGGTTGTAAATGATGCTCGCATTCAATTGCAGTAAGGCAATATCATTGTGGAACTTGGGCTTATCATAGTTGCAGTGCAGGAATATTCCCCCAAGATAGTGAATCGCACCCGGCTGAGGGTAGCGCAACGTGCCGCTTACTACGCGCAGCCGATCTGATGGCCAGCCACTCACACAATGACCCGCAGTTAGTATCCACCGGTCCCCAATAATGGCTCCTCCACAGAGGTGGCGGCCCGGTAGAGTTTGCAGCGAAACTTGATAAGGCGCCTCACCTTCCACGGCATTTTGGCCGCCCACAATGAAGGAGCTAAGGTAATCGGATGCAGATACCACGTGGAAAAGCCCGAGCAGCAGCAAACTACGTGACTTCATGATTGGTATGCCAGCGTAAACTGTTTGCGACGCGATCATACATTACTTATCGTAGCGGTATATGCCAATCAAAGTCGTATATACAAGTACATATATAGTATGCATTTGCCACTCTCTGTATCTTGAAAAAATTACACTGGATATTTGTTATGCGAAACTTGTATACCCTCTACATTAATTTATCGGATAGACGTATACAAGCCAATGGTTGCATAATATAGGAATTCCATTTTCATGACTTAATTGGCAGACAAGTCTTCACGTAGAGTATGTTATGGGGGAACTAATTGTCACGCTTCCTTGCAAACCGAATACAGTATTTCTTTTGTTTATGACATAATAACTTTAAATATCCAAGCAATGTGATATCAAGCTGATAAAGTCCAAATGGCCAACAATAACTGTTAATTGGCCAATCATAAAGTCAACTTTTATCATAGCTTAAACAAGCATAACAAATATTTATCATACCTTTACCAAACTGGACTTGTTATTAGCTCTTGAAACGTTCAAAATGAAGGCGGTGTTACTGATACTCGGGGCTATTGCCACGGGCGCTGCTGGTATTCGTGTTAAGAATGCCACGCAGTTAGCCAAGGATCAATTGGTTGTGGGTGGCGAGGCAGCTGAAGAAGGCTTTGCACCCTACCAGGTTTCGCTTCAAACCTTGTCCGGTTCACACTTTTGTGGCGGCGCCATTGTAAATGAGTTGTGGGTCTTAACAGCCGCTCATTGTGTCGTCGGTGCTTGGCCAGAACTCGTGGCAGTCGCCTCTGGAACCAACCAGTACACTCGTCCAGGCGCGATTAACTATGTGAGCGCTATTTACACTCACTGCAACTACGACAATCCACTAATGCACAATGATATTGCTCTGCTGAAATTAACCGATCCCTTAACTTGGAACGAGCGAACTCAGCCCATTCCTTTGGCAGTGGCTCCTATGAGAGAAGGCGACGAAGTCATCCTAACTGGCTGGGGCACCACAGTGGCGGGTGGCTCAGTACCTGTAAATCTGCAGGTGCTGTATTTAAAGTTCGTCCCACACGAACCATGCAAACAGGCGCTCAACGATGATCCTGACTGCGATGTTGGACATATTTGCACATTCTCTCGTGCCGGCGAAGGCGCTTGTCACGGAGACTCTGGAGGTCCTCTTATAAGCGGTGGGCGGCTCGTAGGACTGGTCAATTGGGGTTGGCCTTGTGGTTTGGGAATGCCAGATGTGCATGCCAGTGTATTATTCTACAGGGATTGGATACGTAATGTAATCGGTGGTAATGCCAAATGCGGTGGCTATCAGTCGACAGTGTCTGATTAGGTTAATGACCAAGTTTACGGTGTGCATGATAAGGGTCGCAACTGATACTATCAGGAAACCGAATAAAAGTTACGATATAAAGTTGTGTTCTACATTATTCAGTTCACTGTTACGCATCAAGCGTGCATGATGAAGTTCCTGGGTTACATTTTAATCATACAGCTGCTCCGTCAGGGAACTGCTGGTAGCATCAACCGCAATGGTCGCATTGTGGGTGGCGAAAGAGCGGAGGCAGGATTCGCACCTTATCAGGTTTCACTGCAGGACGAGTGGAATTCTCACAAATGCGGCGGAGCCATTCTCAATTCGGATTGGATCATCACCGCTGGCCATTGCGTGACGAAAAAGCTGCCCGAGGATGTACTAATCATTGCGGGAACCAACCGCTGGGAGGAGCCCGGCACCATTTACTATGTTAAGCAGATTCACATGCACTGCAACTACGATATTCCATATATGCACAACGACATTGCTTTGCTGCAGGTCAATGAGAGTATTGTCTTTAATCAGCTGATCCAGCCCGTGGATCTTCCAACTCGCCCGTTGAGAGAGGGTGACGAAATTGTGCTCACAGGATGGGGGTCAGATGCGCCATACGATGAACCGTTGGACAATCTGCAGAAGCTCGCTGTTGGCTTTGTGCCTCATGAGGAATGCCTTGCGATATTCAATAATACGGCCAACCTGGGTGTGGGGCACGTCTGTACGTTCAGCCGTACGGGTGAGGGAGCCTGTCATGGCGACTCCGGCGGTCCGCTCATTAGCAATGGTAGCTTAGTAGGCATTGTCAACTGGGGTCGTCCCTGTGCCGTAGGACTTCCAGATGTGCAGGCTAGCGTCTACTACTACTTGGATTGGATTCGTCGGGCTATAACCGGGAACAGCAAATGCATATTTTAGATCAGAGAAATATCAAAAAATAAATCAAACTTCTAAAAATGATGAAAAAGGACTGAAATGTTGTTTGAACAATACCCAGTAATGACTCAATTTTACGATATCTCACATAGCGATGTTTCGCTATAAACTTATAGTATGTAGGGCCGCTACTATTTCTACCACAACAAGCAAAAGACGTCCAACATTGAATTCCATCATTTACCATCAATTTACAGTGGCCTTATATGGGACTTCAATAAAGAATGCAATTGCTGATAATTGTTAAACGCAATAATCTAATCAATTTTGGGAAATTTCAAATTCTCGGAAAAATAAATTGAATGGTTATATCCAAAATGAATGAAAATCTCAAAAACCGTCAAAATATTTGTCTCCTGAGAAAATGTAAAATAAGTGTCAGATAGGGATGAGAGGAGTCTATATACGAATATTGTTCAGCGGTTTCAGCAATTCAGGCATTCATCCAGGTGGACGGACAGACGGGCGGGCATGTCTGATAGATTTGTCTCGTCTGCCTGTTACGAGAGTGGTCCGATAAGTGAAGTTCACTATCGGGTAGTCCATTCTGGTCGATGGCTACTGTTAAAATTTCAGTCGTATCGGACTTTTAGTTTTGTTCTGACCGAGCGTGATGGCGAGAGTGTTCGCGGATTTTAGAAAAATGCAAAAAGAGTAATATCTTTTTTTGATTCGATTCTTGTTTTTGGGTGGCTCGCAATGACGCAATACGGTGAATCTTCTCCTTCGATGGCGATCATCAAAAATTGGTTTAATGAGTTTCAACATGGTCGCAGGTCCGTTTTTGGTGAGCCACCCCCGGGTGCCCCGAAAACAGCTACCACGGAGGACAACGTGACAAAAGTTCACGATCTCGTTTGCTTTTCACAAACTTAATACTTGTGTACTTGTTTTATCTTCTGACATACTACAGTTTATACTCTGAATGGGCGTTGCCTTTCAAACGAATATTAGCAAAATCATTCAGTGGTCAAGTTTCGTCTACTTTCCAACTGCAGTGTGTTTTTTTTTCAGTGGGACACTTGTTTTGTTAACGCGATTTGCTTTTGCCTTCCAAACAAAGCAACCGATTACGATTGATTAAGCATTCCGTCCTTGATCGAGCTTCAGTCTAACGTTGTTTTTGAAAATTTATAATTTTGAAAATATAAAAATACACCCCATTTCCAAAGTAAAACTGAAAACTCTCCAGCCAGTGGAGAAGTCACAATTATATTGATCCAGATATGGCCGAACCCTGTGCGCTTTATACAGAAAACAGGATAAATCCTATACAGTGTTATCTGGGTCATAGCAGATTAGAACCTCCTTATATTTCATTGATGCCAAAAAGGTAGGTTCACAGAAGAAATTCAGCACCCATAAGCGTCTGCCTCTCTTTTTCGTTTCCTTTTTCATTTAAGTGGTCCTTTACCGGGAGCTGTTGGCTTGCATACTGGCTTTCATGGCTTGAATTTTTTAATTAAATTTTGCTTTCAATATCGATATGGCCCTATCGTTACACATCCTTAATGTCAACTATATGTGTTTCTAAAAAATTTGCAAGTAGATTTGTTATAGCCTGTACCCAAAGGGTGAAAAGCTATACTAGTTTTCTTTTTGTTTAATTTATAAATGGAGATAAATAAGATTTAATATAGATTTAGATTTAAAGTAAGGTTATTCTAATTTCATAAAAGAGTTGCATGAAATTATTCCTTCGTGAAGCGACGTGAAAATTCATACTTAATTATTATATTCAAGCAAAATTTAAACTTAATAAGCGAATGGTTGATTAAAATATGTTATAGAAAGTTGAAGCACTACACAATGCTAAATAAAGGACGATTTCTGTATTTCAAAGTACACAAACTAATCATAAGATATTGCACCATTGATTGTTCTTGTTTCCGCAGCTCCGCAGACAGACTCCAAGAACTGTCATACCTCGTTTCGAATTACGCCAGGACATGAAATATTCGACTCCGGAATGAGCAAGAACATTAGATTCACCTTCTGCAGATAATTGAAACTATCTATAAATGTATAACTACAATAATTTGGATATGCGATATCTAGATCTGGGAAATCTTTCGGCTTATCACTGGCTGTGCCTGGTACGTTCCCTGCTTGATCCTGCACCATCAGCTAGCTCTGGTTACCGAAGAGCGCTAGGTCAATAAGCATACTAGCTGACACAACGACTGCTTAAGAACACACCAAAACTAACTAGTCGAGCCCCTTTCCGATGCCCGTCCAATCCGCCGACTTAAAGGTGTCAACCGACTGATCTATTAGCTGCGGAAATAATTAATATTCGTTCTATGACATTGCAATTTTTAACTTTGTTAAGTGTCGTTCAAATGTAAGTGCCAGATGCTCTGTTATGGCCTATAACTGCAGGCGAATACTTTTATGTACAAGTTATTTGGGTACCGATAATATAGTAAATTTTCATAGAACATTCAGGAGGAAATAAGTATAGTAAACGTAGTAGAAAGTTAATTTTTTAAAAACTGCTGTCGATCACCAATATTTCCCTAAACGACACCTGGCTGCCAGGGTCTTTCCCAGATACCAGTTTTTTGGCCGTGATGTTCGGATAAGGAATTGACTTTACAGCAAAACATAATTATGCAATCGGCTTTACTGGCGTCAACCACTTTTCTTAATTTTTAACATTAGTTTTTTTCATTAATTTATTCCTAATTAAAAAATCTCCAATCAGTATCCGATTCCTATATCTTAGTGCATGTTTTAGGTAGTTTATTTTCAATTTGATCCGCTTAAGAGGTGTATTGTTTGATTAAATAGATTCTCCTTAGGTGTTGAAACAATATCTCGATTGCACAGATTAAGGATATTTATGTAATTTTATATTTAAAGTTAGCCTCTGCAAGATTTGTTTGTTTTTATTGTTTTGCTTGGAGAACAATGCGCATCCTGGCAGTCACATAGAATTTTTTAACAACTCAAATAAATAAATATATAAATAAATACATATAAATACATATATACTTTTATTGCATAAGGAGATTGGACTTTCTTTTTAAACACCATAGTTACTGGCATAGCAGTGACAATTCTTGCAGGGCCCAGACATGGTGCGCAGGATCCAATCGCGGTAATAGTAAACATATGCATGGGAGTCTGGGAAGCCAACGGCGCACGGATATCCCCAGTTTACAAGTCCGTAG
Organism: Scaptodrosophila lebanonensis; assembly: GCF_003285725.1. NCBI lineage: Eukaryota > Metazoa > Arthropoda > Insecta > Diptera > Drosophilidae > Scaptodrosophila > Scaptodrosophila lebanonensis. Next base: position 5,917,985 of record NW_022060558.1, read on the forward strand.
AGATAACCATTTGCCACCAATGGGCCGCCGGAATCCCCATGACATGCACCTTGTCCTTCGTGTGTCAGCGTACACATATGCCCCACGCCGTTGCGAATATCACCGCCCATTTCCTCCTGACACACTGTGTAATTCACATACGTTAGAGAGGCCTGCTGCAGCACATCGGGAGTGTCTCCCATATATTCCGTGGATCCCCAGCCAGTGAGCAGAACCTTTGTATTGTTGGCCAGTGGCTCTGTTGGCAACGCTATGGGTTTAGTGTAATCGTTCCACACAATCGAGTCGTTAAGGCGTATTACGGCAATGTCGTTGTTATAATCTGGGCTGTTGTAGTTGCAGTGCACCCAATACTCCTCCACAAAATATTTTGCATCCGGCTGCTGCCACCTTACAGTGCCTGTGGCCACGCGAAGGTATATGGGGTTGTACCCGTAGACGCAATGAGCCGCCGTCACAACATGGCGCTCGCCAACAATGGCGCCACCGCACATGTGCTCGTTATACATGGACTGCAGCGAGATCTGGTAAGGTGCCTGACCAAGAGGCGTATCGAAGCCGTTTACAACGCGATTGTCCAATTTTTTATTGGCCAAAGATGCTGGGTCGGACAGCTTTGCACGTTGCGCGGCACTGAGTTCAACGCGGAGTATTGCGTCGCTGAGGCCACAGCCCAGGAGCAGGAAGGCAGTCACGAACCGAAACAACATTCTAACATGCCAATCGGAACCTATTAAACGTCTTTATGGATCGTGATTTCGCTTTTATACCCGATTTTTTTTACTGTAAATCTTATTTTTTGGTGTATATCTAGCTGTTGATATCTAGCTCATAAACTGGCAGACACTTATCGGCAATAGGTTTGCAATCAAGCAATTAATATGACCATTGGATAAATATTTGAAACTTTGAATCATGTGAGGTGTACATTGTAAACCATGACTGCGGAAATTGGCTGATTACATCAATGATAGAGTAGAGTGAGTTTCTTTTCTTAAATACAGTACGGGTACAATGGGGGTATAATGTCATATTTCTATAGACCCATTCGCTTCTACTGTAATAAATCTGCAATAGAAGAAACAAGGGTAGAACCTAAAGTCGGGTGTCCCGACTTTGATATACTCTGTAATTATGTGTAGAATAATTATAGAAATTATACAAATTGAAAACAAATTTTAACAATTTTCTGGAGCCTGGCATAGCTCAATGAGCTAGCAGAAATGTCACAATTGTGGTTCCGTTCCTTTGAGTAGGTACACGGTTCGAATCACGCCGCAACCATCATTACAAGAAGAACGTGATTACAAAAATGTATATAATGTAAATATATATTTATACCCTGTACCCAAAAGGTAACACGTAAAAGGAGGAGTGTGAGACCCTACAAAGTAGTTATATTTTGGTTCATTAAGACAAGACGAGTCGATATAGCCATCTGTCTATATAAGCGTCAGGATCTTAGCAAATAGAATTAACTAGAATTAATAAAATTAAAAATAAATGTCATCTACATACTGTCGTACTGTTTCAAAAGATTACATATATTTGTGACAAGATGTTTGTGTAAATGTGCAATACAGAGTTGTGTATAACCTTTAGAGTGTCTAAGCTTGGCATATCTTTATCTATATACGATATACAACTTTTGGTTTCGACTGGCTGCCTGGTTAAGGTGAGCATTAAATACCGGGTTTGGGAAATACAATCCGAAAAATATTATGTACATTTAAAACAAGTAGAGAAGCTAAAGTCGGGTATCCCGACTTTGACTACTTGGTCTTATGTACATATATGGCTATAACTTCCTCTTAAATCGGCCTATCATGATGAAACTTGGCATTTGGACTTATAATAACTAAATGGAGGTATTTGCCAAGTTTAAATTCCAATAATTAGGGGAGTTACGATGTGCGGAGGATGGGGGGGAGAGAGGGAAATTCCAAAATACACATTTTCTGCGTATTCTGCGTAAATTTGATGTCTCTAGGTCTAATAGTCTCCGAGATATAGGCGATTGTACGAATGGAAAATCTGGAAAACCCCTATAGAGGTTAAGTGGGGGGGAAAATGAAAAAAATAAAACAAACTTGCACAGCGTACACACATAAGGCATCATTGTGCAAAATTTTAGCTATTATACTTGTAGTCTCTGACATCCAGGTAATTAAATGAATTAAATTAATTAATTTATTTAAATAACTAAATTAAATATAAAATATTATGCGTGTTTGTGTACTTGTACATATGTATGTATGTGTGCATTGGGACTGGTTTATATGGCTATAACTTTCTTTCCGATAATTCTATTATAATGAAACTTGGTATACGGATATATAATCACTAACCTAATGTGACTACCAAATTAAATTTAATTCAAAATTCCAAGAATTACGGGAGTTACAGAAAATAGGGGGGGAGTGGGGAGGTGGATCAGAAAAAATGAACAAACTCGTCCTTTCTCGGACTTATTAGAACCTGGATACCAAGTTTGGTTATTCTAGCTCTTATACTTTCTGAGATCCTTGCGTTCATACAGATGGACGGACGGACGGACGGAGAGACGGACATGGCTATATCGACTCGTCTTCTCAATCTGATCAAGAATATATATACTTTGTGGGGTCTGCCACTCCTCCTTCTGCCTGTTACATACATTCGCACAAAACTAGTACACCCTTTCACCCTTTGGGTACAGGGTATAAAAAATGTCAAAATTATAAAACTTGATCTTAAATAAAGAATAAAGATTAAAAAAAAAAACAAGATAGAACGCTACAGTCGAGCAAGCCCGACAATAAAATACCCTGTACTCTCCACAAAAAAGAATAATTGAAAAAAAAATTAAATAATTGAATTAAATATAAAATATTCAACACATGCATACATACACTGCCGCTCAACTGAATAGGTTCAACGATTCTCAAAAGTTCAAATGGTTATATCTTTTCAACCAAATCGTCGATTTTGAACAAATAAAATTTTGTAGGAAGAATAGTTTATTGTTAATAAAACAGCAAAGTTTGGGGCTTAAAGCAAATTGTTTCCAATATTTTTTGAAAATTTTTCAAAAACATAACATTAAATGACTTAGTTGAATAGGTTCAGTAACTTAAAAACTAAAAAAGTAAATAATAAACGCGTTTTTCATGGCTTTAGTAACATAAAAATAAACTAATTACGAGTAAATTAGTATTTAGTACAACCATCTTTGGTTGTAATATCTTCAAAGATTCGATCTCTTAAGGACATATAATAATTTTCTAGGACTGTAATCGATATAGTAGCGCAGGATTTTTGTATGGCGTCAATTAGGCTCTCAGTGTCGTTAAATTGTCGCCCGCCTTCGTATACTTTTCGAGACAACAATCCCCAAGCGTTTTCGATAGTGTTTAGGTCAGGTGAATATGGCGATCACTCGAGCAACTCAACATTTTGGTCCTTGATTCACTGTTTTACCACTTTTGCGGTATGAATGGGACCGTCCTCTTATTGATACAACCATGGAATCGGTCCAAAAATATTACAAAAATGTGGAAATGCCTTTTGGATCACAGTTTTGTACACTTTTGCATTCATTTTTGTTGACACAAACTGAAGCTCACACGTCTCATAGTACGAAATCGCACCCCACACCATTACGCCGCCTATATAGTACAACTGTGATTTCGACTCAAAACACATTCTTCCTTTCATAAGTCGTGATAGTAGAAGTTATATCCATCCGGTACTTCCAGGCTGAATTTTTTTCTATCGTTAAAACTACCTTCTACCATTGATTATCCCAGGACATGTGCTTTCTGTCAAATCGTATGCGTGTCGCCTCACGTGTGTCATTGAGAGGTGGTTTTCTTTTTATTATACCCTGTACCCGTAGGGTAAAAAGGGTATATTAGGTTTGTGCAAAGTATGTAACATACAGAAGGAAGCATCTCCGACCCCATTTCAAATGCTACCTAAACCATTTTTTGGAATAAGCTTCGATAAATAGCTATTGAATCCCTCAAGCGCGCTTGTTGTCCTTGTGTTTTCGCGATAAACAGAAAATCCAAAAATGATCAATTCAGAATGGAAACAATATTGCGCTAATAGAGCGTATTGTATTTGAAAATGTGTAATATATCATACAATATTATACACAAAAAATGTTTTGAATTTATTCTGTTGCAGCTACAAATATGATTTCATCACTAAACTAAAAGGAAAATAAGTAGGAGTAACCAATACTATGTTATGTTAATTTATATATTTTAAACTGAGTAGTTAAAGTATTGCCCCATATTGCTTGGCTAGGGCTTCCTGAGATGCAAGTTTCGAAGCTAAAAAGTACGGTTTTGCCATAGTTTTACCGCTGGTCACTTTCAATGATAGTCGAGTTCTGGCCCTTCTTATACCCTGTACCCGTAGGGTAAAAAGGGTATAATAGGTTTGTGCAAAGTATGTAACATACAGAAGGAAGCATCTCCGACCCCATAAAGTATATATATTCTGAATCAGTATGACGAGAGAAATCGATCTAGACATGTCCGTCCGTCTGTCCGTCTGGATGAACGCGAGGATCTCAGAAACTATAAAGGCAGCATTCTTTGAACCTACTTATGACTTTAACTTTCTTCAGAATTGACCACTCATGGTGAAACTTATCTTACGGACACATAATCACTACGTATTGCGGGGGAGTGGGGTGGGTGCATCGAAAAAAACTCAAACTTATACTTTCTTGGTCTTAGGAGAATCTAGATACCAAGTTTGGTTGTTCTAGCTTTTGTACTTTCTGGTATCCTTGCGTTCATACGGACGGACGGACAGACAGATATGGCTATATTGATTCGTCTTGTCATCCTGATCAATAATATATATACTTGTACTTTATGGTGTGTGTCACGACTCCTTCTCCCTGTTACATACATTCGTACAAAACTAGTATACCCTTTTACTCTTTGGGGACAGGGTAAAAAAAGACCGTGTAAAAACAGAATTCGGTAATAAGTATCTGTGTGCAAAATTTGGTGTCGATAGCTCTTTTAGTCTCAGAGATCTGTTTATAGGAACGGAGATATGGAAAAATCACTAATTACGAATGCTTAGAAAAGACAGGAAAGAACGCTATAGTCGGACAAGCCCGACAGTGAAATACCCTATACCCGAATTAAAAGCGTCTGGATATTAGAAGAGTCTTTATACCATACACGGACATGGACATATATATTCGTCTCGTCAGGTTGATTAAGAATGTATACACTTCATGGAGCTGGAGGTGCTTCTTTTTCCCAGGGACAAACCTTGCACATACCTAATATACCCATTTTCCTCTTTGGATACAGGGTATAAAAACTCGCATTGCTTACACATACTCGTATGAGGCATCTGTGTACTACATTTTGTCTCTGGCTCTCATAGTATCTGGGATCAAACAGACGGATCTTCCAAATACAGGGTATAAAATGGAAGATATTTGTCTAATAATCGTGACAATGCTATAATAGAAGTTTCCATTAGGCAATTGCTAAATGTTTTTTCTCCCACTTGATAGTCCGACTTTGAAATTTGTAACTTTCGGCCAGCCCTAAGATGGATACCTTTTATCATAACCCGGGGAACCCCAGCTTGTTAGTCATCGGAGGTGACACTTACAGTTCACCACTTATTACAGCGACCTGTGTGATATCTCACAGAATGGCCAGCGGAACCGAGCAAACCCCACTCATTATTGATGAGGGATCTATCAAGAAGCGGCTCTCACTTCCCTCACTCCCCTCACTCACTCCCCTCACTCACTATACAATGTTATTTTCGTGCTTTACGATCGTAAGCATGATGTAGGCACATAGCTTGCGCGACTTATGTGGAAAAGCCCAGTCACAGGAGCACGTTTCCCTGCCAAAGTCTAACCGATACGCAATGCAAGTTAAATTTGGATATTTTATATAAATGGAATACTGCATGCTAGCACTGCAAGACGCCAAACTAAATGACCAGCAATGAAATTACGGATCATTGAGTCGTGTTATGGTGGAATCCAAATAAACTAACTGGGCAATCGCATAAAGTAATTGTATTTGGTTTTGCCCAGCGCCTATCAGGTGGAATATTTCCAAGTCACTGGTCAATATTTTATTTATACGATATGATAAAAGCTGGCCGGTAAACACGCTTAATTGAAGGTCTAATAATGCAGCGATAAGTTAACACTTGGATAAGCGATACGTTTTTTATAAACAATTGGCGAATATGAATAATTTTATTATCAAGCTTCATGAGTAGGTGTGTACTAATTCTCAACGATCCCAGAATAAGATCTGATAATTAGTATTCGAATTAATGCTGCTGGGAGTTTGTGTAAATCAAAGATTTTTCATTGAATCTGTAACTTATTTACTTTAGTTTGGTTATGAAAATACCTTATCCTAATGTCTGGACAATAACCATAAAAGTTGTCCCCTCCATTGTCATCGTCGGCACCACGACGTCGTCGTTACTTAATGTTGATAAGCGCCGGCCGAGCTATAATTTTTAATTTAGTGCCAGTGCTTGTTTAGTAACACTTCGAAGAACTATGAGAGTTGTGGTGAAATCAGCAATGCCGTGGTTGCTTCTGCTCGGCTTTCTTTGTGCCGCCACGGCGCTGCGCATGCATGGAGAGCCATATCCCGCTTCGATCTTTGCAAAGGCGCGAGGATCGGCTGTGTTAACAAAAAAATATGAGGAACCACAAGGACGCATTGTGGGCGGCAATGTGGTAGCCGAAGGCGAAACACCCTGGATTGTGTCCATACAGAACAGATATGGCTATCACATATGCGGAGGCGCCATCATAGACAAGCAATGGATTCTGACTGCAGGCAGCTGTGTCGCTGGTCTGCGCTCAACCAGCCTGTTTGTGAACACTGGCACCATAAACTGGCAAAATCTGACGAGCCCCGGATATTTCGTGGATCAGATACATCTGCACTGCAACTTCGACCGTCCACTCTATCACAACGACATTGCGCTGCTGCGACTAAGTGGGGAGGGCATTGAGTTTAACGACCAGACTGACAAGATTGCTGTGGCCGAGATCGATGAGCTGGAGGAGGGCGAGAATTTGCGCTTTGTCGGCTGGGGAAGTCAGAGCAGTGGCAGTAGCCTGCAGGATTACCTGTATAAGGCGGAGGGCACTTACCTTCCATACGAGGAGTGCCGCAGTGCATTGGGAAATACCGATGACGTTGACCTGGGTCATGTCTGCGTGCAGTTGCAGGTCGGCAAGGGGACGTGCAATGGCGACACGGGCGGTCCGTTGCTCAATAGTAAGGGGGAGCTCGTAGGCGTCAGTAATTGGGGCGTGCCCTGTGGATTGGGCGCTCCCGACGTTTATGCGCGAGCTGCTTTCTACAACGACTGGATACGCACGACCATCAATGGCTGCGGGTAAAACTGACCGAATTTAACCCGATGCTGGAAGACCCTTGAATCTTGATTTAACATTTTACAATGCGAGTACATAGATGTATTGAATAAAATATATTTTGAGCAAATATAGAGAGTCATGTTTAACAAAATCACTTAGTAACGAGAGCATTTAGTCAACAGAGTAAACGGGGGATGTACAGACGATTCTAAGTATTCAAATTTTCTGCTTTCTGAACCGAAAGCAATTTGCAAAAAACATTTTTCGACAAATAGGTTTCCATATAAATATCCTATTATTCCTAAAGGAAATAGGAAATTGCTGTGTGAAGTACTTTATAAAAATATTTATACATTTGTTCCTGGGGAGACTCAAGTTCTTCATATTTGTAATGGGTCTTTCATCGAAACCCTACCCTGTACTTGGTCGACTTTTAACCTATCAATCATCAACGCTTGTGTTGCCAGGGATTCCAGCCCAGTGATCTGGAACCAAGAAACGTGTTACCTTCTTTGTGGAAAGTGACTGCTGGAAGCACTACTGATATCTTGCCACCAGTTTTAATGGCAATTTTTTTTCATACCCTTGCTGGCAATTAGTTTAAGGCAGGCTAGAGGTGCCGTGAATCTCGAATTGAAACACAAGTTCGGCAATAACTTGCTTTGCTTTGAGGGATCTCTTCTTTTGTCATTTTCCCAAGTCCTACGAACTAGGATGATAGGCTTTAAATTCTGTTTTATTTAAAACTTAGTTTTGTGCAAATTTCTAAATGGGGATTTCTTTAGTTAATGCCGGCATCACTAACTTTGGACGCCAGCATTCCATCGGTCAAGTGGATCCTAAGTAGATCCATAATGGCTATTTTCTATTTCCTTAGCTACCTATAGTTTATTGTTTCTTTTGATACTTATATCCCCACCTTGCCGCAAATTACCAACTGCCCCTGGTACGTGCGCGGTTCGACCCTTCACCGAGACCTAAACCTGTTCACCGTAGAGGAGCAGATTGGAAGGCATACAAGCAGATACAGTGACAGGCTTCTGAGTCACCGCAGTTTGCTTGCAAGAGGACTCCTTCCTGCTAGACCTTTTCGAAGACTGAAACGATTAGGTTTTTTCAAAACACTTAGATAAGCATAAGCCACCACTAACTTATTAATTCTCGCGCGGAAGTGCTCGAGGTTGGGCTATTTTATATTTGTAAATATGTATTGTTAAGGTGCTAATCTGAATGCACGGCTTCAATGCTTTGATTAAACAGAAAAAAAAAAAATTTTCCCCACCATATATGATTACCTAAAACATTTTTGCTTGTTCCCGTCTTTCAAGGCATCCTATTTCTTTGTTTCACAAAAAAGGTTTCCTCATTTTATTGCTTAGCCATCGAAGTAGCAGGCAACATATGTTTTTAATATTCAAAGCTTACACTATCGATCTTATGACAGATATATTGTTTGATGCCAACTACAAGTATAACTAAATTAACCAACTACTATAAAATGTATAAAACTGAATAATATAGAAGATTCAAAGCTGTGTGAGCGCTTTGTATGTTGTAGAATATTTTTGAATGAATTTCAGTATACGGAATTATAGCTGTTCGTAAATAGAGGACTGGTGACATGGAATGTTAGATAGTTAGGAAAGTATATTAGGTTTGATGGAACGACTGGCCACGAATGATGTGATGTGACTCGTTTACTTGCCTTGTTAGACAAGCGAAGATAAATTGTAGTCGTATTAAACAAGGAAGTTGCTAAGACTTGATAGTATATTGGTTGTGTTCGATTCATGTGAAGGTATTAAGTAAGAGTCGTGCAGTTCAATAATTTATTTTTCTATTAATCATTGATCGTAAACAAATGTTTTTCCAGCAATAATTGATTTATGTAGAACTATATTGGCTGGAATATAATCGATAGCATGTTTTTAGATATCAAGTGCCCAGTTATGGGATTTTTATGGCTGGCCATATTTTGAGTTTTTGATTACGAGTCATCAATATCCAACGATATCGGTTTATCACAACTTAGCTGCGAGCAATTAGTCGTTGCTTGATTCAGTTTCAATTTGCAAGAGGCAGCAGCATGTTGAATCAAATCGGAGTCGTAATCTTGCTCCTTGTCGGAGCCCAAGCTGCGTTGCGACATCATGCGCTGCCCACCACCAGCGGCGCCAATTCACGCATCATTGGAGGTGAGGTGATCGCCAAGGGCGCTGCTCCCTATCAAGTGTCCATGCAGAACATCTACGGCAACCACATGTGCGGCGGAGTCATAATACACGATCAGTATGTGCTGACAGCGGCGAGCTGCGTGGCTGGACTGCGGAAAGCCAACATTAAAGTGGTAATGAGCACCAACGAGTGGGCTGGTGAAGCATACCAATATATGGTCGATGACATAATCCCTCACTGCAACTTTGACAAGCCACTTTATCACAATGACATTGCCCTGATCAAGTTAAGCACGCTTGTGGCGTACGATGATGTCACACAGAACATAACCATAGCCAGTCTAGACGATCTGCAGGATGGTGAGAAGCTGAAGCTGACGGGCTGGGGCAACGAAGATGTAAACGGTAACGCCGCGTGGGAGCTAAAGTCCATCGACCTCACCTATGTTGCGCCCGAGAAGTGTCGTAATACATACCAAAATAGCGAGGACCTAGACATTGGTCATTTGTGTGCGGTGGGCAGTGTGGGTGCGGGTGCCTGTTATGGAGACACAGGCGGTCCCTTAGTGGACTCGCAAGGCCGACTGGTTGGCATTGCCAACTGGGGCGTGCCTTGTGGCTACGGATTCCCCGATGTTTTCGCACGCATCAGCTACTACCACGACTGGATAATATCCACGATCAATGGCTGTTCTATTTACTGATTATCAAATGGCCTTAGTTCAGCAACAGAAACTCGAAGATGCTGAAACTGATGCATAGGAAGAATACTATATAGTCAATGCAACAAAACGGTTTATAAGGTTTATGAAACGACTGCAAAGCAGTTTCAAAAGGGAAACGATAAAAATCGGTAACAATAGGAAATCACACACATTTTTCCTTAAACTATTTTCCAGTTAATTGAATTTTATTACAAATATATAATAAGATCACATTTTCTAAGCATTTTCTAATATGTTGTACATAGTACTTATAATGGCGCTTATATTATTTGTATCACTTATTCATTGACTGGAATTTTTTTAGAAAAGAAAAGGTAAGTTGTTTACGATTGGCTGAAGTGGTGCTCAAACAATTTGGGGATTTATTAAGTGATTTGTGTACAAATACACAATACAGGTGTGTGTACCTGCGAGACAGTCTAAAGTTCTAAAGTGTTATTTACGCTAAGCATGAGTAAGCTGCCTATCAGTCTGTCTACTTGCTGACTGGTTCAGTGAGTTCTTGTTAACACGCGCACTAATCGGAGCTATTGGCTATGGAAATGGGGCTTATCAGAGCTTCCGAAAACTTGCCACGCTTATCTTAACAATATTCAAAGAAACGTACGGGGCCTGATAATGGAAATTTGCACACTGCCGTGGAAGGGGTATAAAAGCAATATCGGCCCCAATTTGCGGCCAAACACAAGCTACGAACGGAGTTGGAGCAACGTAAACGTGCTATACAAATTTCATTGTTAAAAGTTTTCGTTAAAGATGAGAAATTCACTTTTACCCGGTCTGTTGATGCTACTGGTTTTCGGAAGCTGTGCCGCTCGGGATCTAGGATTAAAGCAACTTCGTCACAGGATGGGCTTACAGCCCGAGACTCGCATCATTGGCGGATCAAGTGCACCGGAAGGCTGGGCACCCTATCAGGTGTCTATTATGAATACATTTGGGGAGCATGTGTGTGGTGGAAGCATAATCAGCGAGCACTGGATCCTGACTGCAGCCCACTGTCTGGAGTGGCCCATAAAGTATCTAAAGATAGTGACGGGGACCAATGATTGGACCAAGCCAGGTGCAGAGTACTTGGTCGATGAGGCAAAGAAGCATTGTCTGCACGACAAGCCAATGTATCACAATGACATTGCGCTAATCCACACAGCCACGCCCATTGTTTTTGATGAGCGCACACAGCCGGCGAAGTTGGCCAGCAACAGAAAGGCCCTCAAAGCTGGCGACAAACTCACGCTGAGCGGATGGGGCAGCATTAAGACCTGGGGCCGCTATGAAACGGAGCTGCAAAAGGTCGAATTGAACTACATGGAACACTCCACATGTGAGGGAAAGGTAAAAAATGCCTCCTGGCTTGGTGAGGGACACATTTGCACGAACACCGAGCAGGGCCAGGGCTCCTGTCATGGTGACTCCGGCGGTCCGCTTGTCGATGACCAACAAACTCTTGTGGGCATAGTTAATTGGGGCGAGGCCTGTGCCGTTGGTTATCCGGACGTATTTGCGAGCGTGGCGTATTATCAGGACTGGATACGCGAAATGCAAACAACAGAAGGCATTGCCTGTTGAGAGCTGCGTGGATTGAAAGCCAATTGAACAAATGCCAAAACGAACAAACACTCGATTATGCCATAAAAACATTATAAACGTATTGCTTACAGTAATATAAAATACATTCCTAATTTATATGCCTATACTCGTACATACGCAAAAGTTTATTAGGCAGAAGTTTTTATTTTACGAGAAATTAAGAAGCCGCTAATGCGTTTTAGTTTCTTTCCCACATTATTGTTATTTGCTTTTAATTTAGCTATAAATTGAGTTTCATCCTAATAAGGTAGGTGTTTAGTGCTTCTTTTTAACCTTAAATTCGCTGATAAGGTTATTTTCCCCAAGTCAACAAATATGTATGTATGTGAGATCCACATATTAGCCAAAAATACGAAGTTCAGATTTGCGCTAAATATGTATCTGCAAATTAGATTCGCAAGTCAAATGCCGCAAATGCTGACCCGACGTTTACAGTTAACGCTTTGGTTAACACTTCAGGCATTCGCTGCCGTAATTCCCGCTTGCCGCTGCTGCGACCCGCTGCTGATACATCGAAATTAACCAAACCCCGCGAGTTCTTCATAACTACAGCACCGAGTCCACCTAGTTACAAGTGCCGGTAGAGACAATACTATTGCTATTAGTTCATGTGCTAATAGAAACAACAAACAATCACTGTCCCTAGTTTATGTGCTAGGAGCAACAGTAATCTAATTTACACAGAGTAATATTTAGTTTTATAAACCAATGCAGGATTAGTAAATGCAAAGGAATTGATGAGTCCATATTTACAACGGAAATTTGAACATACGGCTATGTACATACATATGGGCTTATGTACTGATATTTGTATAATTATACTCTGTACATGAGTACGCGAGCTGAAAAATGTAACAAGGAGGAGGAGGAGGCGTGGCAGACCCCACAAAGTATATCCTTGATCAGCATGACAAGACGAGTCGATCTAGCTCTGTCTGTCCGTCTGCCCGTCCGTATGAACAACTGGATCTCAGAGACTATAAGAGCTAGGGACATTAGATTTTCCCTCCCCCCTCTCCCCTGAAATAAGTGATTTTCCATAACTCCGTATTTCTTGGAATTTTTGCATTGAAATTCGGACAATACGTCCAGTTAGTGATTATGCATCTGTATGTTAAGTTTCATAATGATATGCCAATTTAACAGGAAGTTATAGCCATATATGTGTGTATGACCAAGCATTGCCCGCAGCTGTTGTTGTTGTTGCTGTTACATACACACGAATACACACATACACGCATAATTACTCTACACATACATATGTACAGAGTGTTTACAATTTAAACAAAAAAAAAAAAACGATTTCAAACTATTAGCAGGCACTGAAAAGGAAAAAATAATTGCGTATTCTTCTACAACTTAATATTCAATATATAATGTATTGTAATTGTATTGTTCTTTTTGGAGACGGTGTCAGCGGTCGCGCGCCGCGCCAGTCAAGAGAAAGAGGCACTTCATTACGAACCATTTCAGATTCTTTTCTCTTTCTATATCTACTACTTCATTCTTACGGTAATTCCTTGTGTTTAATGTTGACTATATTTTCGTAGCAGCATTTCCTTGATTACCCGTATGTCTCAGCATAGTGTCGTATTAAAATTCGTTTGATTCGTTTAATTCGTTTAACTAGGTACCGGTTTATTTGTTGTTTCAAGGTAGCAGATATTGTCACAGTTATACGTGTATTGTCCTATAAAAGTTAATTTGAAATTGGGTTTAATTAGGTATTGGTAATCTGTCACAGTATATTGCATTCGTATAAAAGTTAATTTGTAAAAAAAAGTATTTCTTAAAGTATTCTCATATTATTACTGGTAGATTGATTGATTGATTGATATATTGTTTCTATATAGTGTTTCCTTGGCTGACACCGACTCCAAAAATAACAATAATTGTATCTACATTATATATTGAATATTAAGTTGTAGAAGAATACGCAATTACTTTTTACTTTTTAGTGCCTGTGAATAGTTTGAAATCGGTTTTTTATAGCCTGTACCCAAAGGGTGAAAGGCTATACTAGTTTTGTGCGCACGTATGTAACACGCAGAAGGAGGCGTGGCAGACCCCACAAAGTGTATATATTCTTGATCAGGATGAGAAGACGAGTCGATATATATGTCCGTCCGTCCGTCTGTCCGCCTGTCTGTCCGTTTGTCCGTCTGTCTGTCCGTATGAACGCAAGGATCTCAGAAAGTATAAGAGCTAGAATAACCAAACTTGGTTTCCATATTCTCCTAAGACCGAGAAAGTACGAGTTTGAGTTTTTTTTCGATGCACCCCCCCACTCCCCCGCAATTCATGTTTTTTCTTATAACTTCCGTAATTCTCGGAATTTTGAAATCAAAGTTATAGCCATAAGTAAAATCGCTGCTCATGCGCTGCTCATGCGCTGCTCATGCGCTGCTCATGCGCTGCTCATGCGCTGCCTGCAGCTCTGTCGGCAGCGCTGCCCGCAGCTGTTGTTGTTGTTGCTGCTTTTGTTCAACTTAGTGCTGCATACATACACGCATAGGTACGTGATGTAAATGTATGCTGTTAAAACTGAACATAAACATGTATTCTAATTTAATTTTTTTTTTTTTCATTTTTTTTAATAATTTAATTTTTTTTAAAATTTTTTTTTTTTAATTTTTCTTTTCTGTGGATAGTACAGGCTATTTTACTGTCGGGCTTGCTCGACTGTAGCGTCCTATCTTCTTTTGTTTAAATTGTTGTTTATTTTTGGATTTTTAGTGAATGTGAAGTACACTAACTAATGTGTATGAATATGGGTAGACCTAATAAACGTGTTTCTCATATGAGACAGCGCCGCTTAAATGAAGAAAAAGAAGTCATGGAGACTCCTTTTAAATACAAAAGGAATCATTTAAATCGGTTTACACTGTCTAAAGTTCTGAGGTAACAATGAACAATACAGTCGAATTGAGAACGTCCTCGTTTGCAGAACCTAACCAAACTCTCATCAAAGTACCCTTAAAGTACATCCTTTCCAATAAAAAAAGAATCATAGAAATCGGTTATCGTGATATAAAGTTATTCGTTCATTTGCCTTGCACATACTAAATACAAATTTAAGACTTATGCTGTTTTCTCATGGATGCCATTGTCAGAACTGGACTAAATTTATATGGGACCATTCTGGAAGCACCAGCTTTCAAATGGTATAAGAACCATTAAAAACAGTTCACCCAGTCGAGTGTACCGAGGTAACAAACAAAAATACAGACAAATTGATAGCCTCCTCTTTTTTGAAATCGGTTTTAAAGTCGGGACACCCGGCTTTAGCTTCCTTACTTGTTCTAAATAATTTTCCTTTTTTGTGGAGAGTACAGGGTATTTTACTGTCGGGCTTGCTCGACTGTAGCGTTCCATCTTGTTTCATTTTCAAACCGTGTTAAAAACGTGTAACAAACCTTGTAAATTCAAAATTAGGTGTAATCTAATTATAAGCCGTTTTTGTGCTAAACATTTTTTTATATAAGGTGCTAATCTGAATGCATGGCTTCAATGCTTTGATTAAACAGAAATACTGTGTACCCGTAGGGTAGAAAGGGTATATTAGGATTGAGCAAAGTATATAACAGGCAGAAGGAAGCATCTTCGATCTGATAAAGTAAATATACAAAGTGTTTTCCAAAGCAAACAGGACTTATTGAATCTAGCGCCCCCTGGTGGCCCTATCTATATGTCGACTGGTGCGTTAGAATCTGCTATCTTTATCGATTGTCCAGTGATTCATGACATTTCATTGATTGGAAGGGAAGTTATTGCGTTTTAATGTCAGTATAGTTTGTGTTATCGGTGCGAAAATGAGCTTCGAACAAAGAGCCAACATTAAATTTTGTTTTAAAATTGGTAAAACTTTTACCTAAACGTTTCAATTGATGGAACAAGTTTATGGCGATGATTGCCTACCCCGTAGCAGAGTGCACGAGTGGTTTCAACGTTTTCAAAGTGGTCGTAAGGACTTAAATGACGATCAACATGTGGGCCAATCAAAATTCGTGATCACCGAAAATTCCATCGAAACCGTGCGTGAATTCATCAAAAATCAGCCGAAATCATCAATGACATTGATGGAAATGGAAATGAACATCTCCAAAACATCGATTTATTGCATTTTGAACGAACATTTGGGCTAACGAAAGGTGGGTGCACGGTTTGTTCCGCAAAAATTGACTGACGACCAAAAATTGCTCTCATCGATCGACGCTTGTGACAGATTATTTGACCAAAAAGAGATTAAGACATGTCTGTCCGACAGCTTAGAATAACTTACTTCTCCTTATTTAGACACAATCAACGTAATACACGCTTCTCACCCTACCGGTAGCTTAAATTAATATTGTTATGAATTTAAAACCATGAAATTGAAATTAAAATCTCGCGTGAAGTATTACTTTCTGTTGCTCGATTCTAATTTGAAAATACTCCAATACAATGTCCGTTGAGTTACTTTTGTAATTTCTAATTTCATATGCCAGCATATCGAATTGATTAGGTGTAACTTTTTATGAGAGCATTTCGCTGGTATTTAAATTTCAGTTATAAGAAATAGCTGGCGAATCAATCGAATTTCGTAATGTTGAAATGCAGCGCTAGGATCGCTATTTGGCTGTTGCTGTTTCTGCAAATACAGGGCCATCTGTCGAAGGGGCGGCATAGAATCAATCGAAGGACCTGGCACCACAGGGCGGATAATCGACCGCATATGCGAACCCACAAGGAACGGCCACGTCACATTCAAGCCCGCGATGGTCCACAAGATAGTGTTGCGAACAATCAAATGGCGACATACCAAGTCTCCATAATGAAGAGAAACCACAAGCATATGTGCAGTGGTGTGATTGTCTCCGAAGAGTGGATTGTGAGCACTGCAACCTGTCTACAGAGTGACGAGCCGCATCGCTTAAAAGTAGTTACAGGCATTCGCGACCTGTCCAAAGTTGGATCAGGACGTGTCTACCACATCGACTACGTGCTGCTCCATCCGCACTATGACATACCAAAGCGATCGAATGACATCGGCCTGGCGCACGTGAAAATCCCTATTCATTTGTCTGCTAGCGTAAGTTCCATTGATTGCAATGCAGAGGTGATACCAAGAGATGCGCAATTACAACTTACCGGTTGGGGCTGGAGAAAGGAAGAAAAGAATATAATGAAAACTATTTCCGTTAATTGGATAGGTTTTGAGGAATGCAAAGCAGCGTATCGTGGCAAGACGAGAAACCCCGTGGATATAAGTCATATATGCATAAAAATACCACAGGACAATGACTTTTGTAACCACGAAATGGGCCAACCCATTGTGTTTGATAACAAATTGATTGGTCTCTCAGCGTTTGGACCGGGCTGCTCCAATGGCGAGCCTTACGTCTTCACACGGATGGCTTTCTTTTTTGATTTCATACGCACAAAAATGGCTGGCTGTTCAAAATGCAAAGCCATAAAAGGTTTTTCTGCCAACTTTTTCGAATTGTAACATCTTGTTCATTTTAAATAAATATTTTGACACAACTCATTTTACTGCACTGAGCTTACAGTAAAGTGCACATCAATCAGTATACTTTTTTTAGATCGATCATAAAGCGTACAGTTAGAATCTACAGGACGATTGCCAGAGAAAAAACAATTCACGCCCATTACGAGAATAGAATAGAATGCTACTTAACCAGAGAACGGAGGCTCAATAGGGACATGTTGATAATCTGAATTTTGCTATATTTCACCTCTCCGCACGATTTTCGAATGTTCAGCATATCAGCGTGATTTGAAGCATGACGATCGGTAAAATTGAAATAGGCTACGTGGTGTGCATAACTAAATGTGTTAACTTTAAAGAGTTTAACTGAAACAAAAAAATAAAAAGATAACACAAGAACTCATTCATCCAGATGGACGGATGCCTGACCCAATACTACTGCCCTTTCACCCTTCGGGTACATGGTATAAAAAAAAAAACGCAATGAATGCTTGGAAAAAGTAAAACTGATGTCAGCGTTTAATCTTTGTTTAATCTTTATGGAAATGAACTGAAAATGAAACGAAAACAACTTATGCACCTATAAATTCTATTCACACTTAAATAACAACTTGCGAGCTTCGTACACGGCGCAGTGCGAACTCGCTAACTAACTAAGTTTGGACAATCATGGAAGATATTCAGAACTGATTTGGCGGAAGGTAGTGGTTGCCGATTTGGTTGCTATGGCTGTTTTCACTGAAGCCCCCTTGTGAGGACTCGATGAGGCCCTGTTGCTGGTGATGATGATGCTGCTGCTGCTGCTCCTCTTCTTCATCTTCGACAGGGTCAAGGGAGCCCACCACGGAGGTTATTGGAGCTACACCCTCATCGGTAATGGTCGATGTTCCCCCCAAAGTATCATACTGCGACTGGATCTGGCGTTGCGCATTGGCCGCTTCTTCTGGCGTACGGTATTTGATGAAGAAGACCTCCGGCTTGTTAATGTGCTGAGGTGTCTCTGCAATGGCATCCTGTAGATCAGCCGCAGTTGTTTTCTTGGCCAAGACATAGACTACAGTCTTCTCTTGCTTCAGCGTTTTGGCCAGATTGAGAGCAGCAGCCCGATTTGTCTGAGCGGGCGTCTTCACGAACAGCACGTTGTAGTGATTGCGGGGCTGTTGCGCCAACTGGGCCAGCTCATCCTGCACCTCGTCGTCCGACTCCTCGGGTGCCGAGTGTATGAAGAAGTTCTTCGTCACGATAGGCTTTTTGGCTATTTTCACGCGTGGACGGGCACGACGGTGCTGCTGGAGTGGTGCCGTCTGGAACGTGGCGGGAAATCCGGCAGGCATTGGATAGGCACCATTAGCAGGTGCAACAGGTGCCAGGGGGCGGCTGCCGTGGGACTGGTACTGACCAGCGGGCGGAAGATAGGGGAGTGGCGGCAGCACTGGATGTTGGGAGGATACAGAGGAGGAATGCTGCTGTTGCAGTTGTTGCAGCTGTTGGTTAAGCAAGTGTGCCACTATTGGAGCCTGGGGCTGCGGCTGGGGAGGTGCCTGCTGCTGCACGCGGTAGTTATAGCCAGATTGCGGTTGCGTGAGGCTGATGTCGGCGCGGGCCAGCGACAGGGCAGCCACAAGAACTGTCTGTAAAAGAAGATGTGGCTTGCTGTGAACACAAGTTCAATGTCGATTGACAAAATTAAATACTAGGTCGTTAAAATATTGTCCTTTCGCTTTCACTGAGTTTTGGTTGTTTCCGTTTCTATTGCCTATTTTCTTGGTATTTTTTTTAAATGATTTGGCGAGTGTTAATAACTCATTTTGATATTTCCCCTTAATAAAATAAAAATTATTTAAATTTGCATTGAATTTCACTGCTAGGATGGAAAGGTCGTTCCGGGAAAAACTAATATTTACGACTCAAATAAATAAAATAACACAAAGCCCGAGTTGCGTTGAGCTGTGGATCTCTAGTCTCGACATTTCTATTGATCCCACATAGTCACTATTCACTAGTCCCGCACTTTGCCATTTCGTATCCCAGTGAGGTAATCCGCGAACGTACCACAAATATCTTCATGCTGCTGCTCGGTTGTCTTAGTTGAGTTTCGGGTGCGGCTTTACGCGTACTTGCTACTGTAGCTCTCTATGTCAAATGGTCAAGTGATGATGCCCTCAGCTCCGGCTCCACTTTTTATATGGCGCGAGCTAGCGGGCTGCTGAAGGCATAGCCAAACATATTGTGTAGCAACAACAAGTTTACAATTGGGAATTAATAAAAACAACAGCAGCAGAGCCAGACGCAGCCGCAGACGCCGTGGCAGCAGCAGCAACAGCAGCAGCCACAACAACAAAAGGTTACAACAGCTTTGGGCCAATAAATTAGTTATGCATGGCAGCTTCGGCGTCGGGCCAAGAGTCGGATCTTGAAAGACAAATGTTGACTGTTGGGTGGCAAGTGGGCTTTTGTTACACCTCGGACTTGTCGCGACAGCATTTGCATTCGCCAACAAAAGTCGGGCGAGTGGAAAAACAATTAAATGCTTTGCCATACTCGGATGTATTCACATTTATGTGTCATATCCAACAATGCATTCGTCTTGCTAAAATTAATTTTGATAAAAATGCACAAGCATTAGCATACGTTACTGCTCGAAAATGAATTTGACAATCATATTTCAGTCATTGGGCATTATTGTATTTGATTTAATTAAACATATGTATATAGATTTTAAATAACTTGTTGACTCTGGTGTCGCAAGACAAAAGAAGTGTGAAGTGTATACCGAAGTGGACAACAATTCGTCACAAAAGAAGGGCCACTTTTCGCATATACATGTACTACGAGTATTGCGAATACTATACTATACATATGTATATACAAACTCGAAGCTGTCTGGTTTTGCATCCATCAGACGCAAATCGGTCGAATGGCGAAGATAAAGATAAAAAGGTAAGCAAAATACAACGAGGCTTCAATAGATTTATATGCACTTTTGTCTCAATAATGCAATCTATTGTCCATAACTTGAACTATAAAATCTAATGGAGCATCATTGATTGAATAAGACGAGTTCGGGCCTGGGCCTTAGTTTACTCGTCCGCGTATGTATGTAGGTTCGCATTGTAAACCCATCCATGTATATGTATGTGTGTCATGTGTTACCTCAAGGTCGAGGGTGTTTTCTTATGCTGATATGTCCGTCGTTGGGCGTAAATATAGCGCGATATATATTGCACACATTATACGTAAAAAGCGCCAAATTGATCGACCTATACAAAAAGTGAATGGTGAGCGAGTGTGATGAATGTTGGTTATCAAGCTCATCCAATCAGTTCACATTTGGCGCAGATAACTGGGCAATCAGCGGCTAAGCCCGATGCCGACGGAAATGAGTTGTCATAATAGGCGAACCTAATCAGACGGGCACCTATGTAAATGCACACATTTGTTGTTGTAATTTTTGGAGCACATTTAGATTGCGAGCCCAATTCAATTTCTCTTTCAAGCCATTTATCTCAATATGGTAATAAAAGCTAATAATAATGAGCGGTAGAAAGGCTAATCGGAAGTATAGCTTAAATGTTACAATCTTAAACAGTTGGTTATGTAAATGAGCCCAAAATTGTATAAAATGATAGTTTTAATACTACCTGTTTATCGGGCACGCTCTCGCCATTCATTTAAGCCAACATTTTGGGCTCTTGAATTCTTGAATCGAGCGGCTGCTACTTTAAAATGCCGTATCCTCCCACAAAAAAAGAACAAAATTTCTTTACATTCATTATTTATTTGTTAATATATTTGATTAAAAAGAACTGGTCAGCACGATAAAACGAGTCGATCTGTATCCACATGCAGAGCAATTTTATTGCAAACCATACATATTTTTTATAAAACTGCCATAGGACCGATTGCTACAAACATCATTCTTAGTATTTAACGTTACTTATCGGAACTTATCTTGGTATCTTTGAATTTCATATAGCCTCTCGGATATTCCGAGGGCTTAAAATTTAGCTCTCAACAAGAGAGAACGCTACAGTCGAGCAAGCCCGACAGTGTAATACCCTGTACCCATGTAAACTTCCGTCACTGAGTTATATGCGCCCATAGCAGCAGCAAAAAGAGGAAGAAGAAGAGCGAACTTGTTGCTGCAGTTTGGGGAGGTTGTACTGGCGAGAATTTGTTTTGCTAATAACTTTTCTTAGAATTGACCGAATTGAATAAAATTTTATACAACAGTAGACAATTATATATTAATTATGTGTGCAAAGTTTGGTTTAGGTAGCATTTGAAATGTGGACGGTATTGACGAAATTCTGTAGCGGGGGAAGGGGGGAAAAATTCGAAAAAATAAAATAAACTCGTCCTTACTCGGACCTAGGAGAATCTGGATGCCAACTTTGGTTATTCTAGCTTTTATAGTTTCTGAGATCCTCGCGTTCATCCAGACGGACGGACAGACGGACAGACGGACGGACAGACGGACGGACATGTCTAGATCGATTTCTCTCGTCATGCTGATCAAGAATATATATACTTTATGGGGTCGGAGATGCTTCCTTCTGTATGTTACATACTTTGCACAAACCTAATATACCCTTTTTACCCTACGGGTACAGGGTATAAAAACAATTTGTGGAACAATGTTTTAATAAAATGGGTGCCGCGACTTCAAAGTTTTACACGTATTAGATTAGATTTGTGTAAAAGAATCTGTTTGCTCTTTCCCCATTATGGGGAAAGATAAGACAATGGGAAAAGAATACCAGATGTGAAGTTCCTTGATCTTCTTTGCAAACTATTTGAAAGAGAAGGTCGCTCTGTTAATAATTCTGGCTAAAACACCTTTTAAGATGAGATTTTAAGATTCCAGGTATGATGGCCACATCTAATGCTGTAGAATTCAATAATTACTATTGAGTACTGCACTATAAAAACAAGAGAGAACGCTACAGTCGAGCAAGCCCGACAGTGTAATACCCTGTACCCAGGTAAACTTCCGTCACTGAGTTATATGCGCCCATAGCAGCAGCAAAAAGAGGAAGAAGAAGAGCGAACTTGTTGCTGCAGTTTGGGGAGGTTGTACTGGCGAGAATTTGTTTCGCTAATAACTTTTCTTAGAATTGACCGAATTGAATAAAATTTTGAACACCAGTAGACAATTATATATGAATTGTGTGTGCAAAGTTTGGTTTAGGTAGCATTTGAAATGTGGACGCTATTGACGAAATTCTGTAGAGGGGGAAGGGGGGGAAAATTAAAAAAAAAAAAATAAACTCGTCCTTACTCGGATCTAGGAGAATCTGGATGCCAACTTTGGTTATTCTAGCTTTTATAGTTTCTGAGATCCTCGCGTTCATCCAGACGGACGGACAGACGGACGGACATGTCTAGATCGATTTCTCTCGTCATGCTGATCAAGAATATATATACTTTATGGGGTCGGAGATGCTTCCTTCTGTATGTTACATACTTTGCACAAACCTAATATACCCTTTTTACCCTACGGGTACAGGGTATAATTATAACAAGAGAGAACGTTGCAGTTGAGCAAGCCCGACAGTGTAATACCCTGTACCCAGGTAAACTTCCGTCACTGAGTTATATGCGCCCATAGCAGCAGCAAAAAGAGGAAGAAGAAGAGCGAACTTGTTGCTGCAGTTTGGTGAGGTTGACTGGCGAGAATTTGTTTCGCTAATAACTTTTCTTCTTTCCGTCTGTCTGTCCGTCTGTCTGTCTGTATGAACGCAAGGATCTCCGAAAGTATAAGAGCTAGACTAACCAAACTTGGTAAACAGATTTTCCTGAGCCCGAGAAAGGACAAGTTTGTTCATTTTTCTGATCCAACCCCCCACTCCCCCCTATTAACGATTTTCTATAACTCCCGTAATTCTTGGAATTTTAAACTAAAATTTGGTAGTCACATTAGGTTAGTAATTATATATCCGTATACCAAGTTTCATTATGATAGAATGATCGGAAAGAAAGTTATAGCCATATAACCAGGCCCAATGCACACATACATACATATGTGCAAGTACACAAACACGCATAAGGCACGATTCTGATGTAAATGTATGTATGCATGCATGGAATATTTTATATTTAATTTAGTTAATTAATTTAATTAAATTAAATAATTAATTTAATTACTTTTTTGTGGGGTGGTACAGGGTATTTAAGAGTTGAGCCTGCTCGACTTTTGTTTTCTTCTATCTTTTATTGCTATATTTTTTCATCTTCACTTCTTTTTTGATAGGTCTAATAACATATCTGACAACTCTCTGCTGTGAATCGGGGCATAGCTGGCCGTTCGGCAAATAAAATTTTCCCACCGTGTCGGATTCGTTATTAGATATTTGTCATTTTTATAGGCTTTTTATAGCCTGTACCCAAAGGGTGAAAGGCTATAGTGGTTTTGTGCGAATGTATGTAACACACAGAAGGAGGCGTGGCAGACCCCACAAAGTATATATATTCTTGATCAGGGTGACAAGCCGAGTCGATATAGCCATGTCCGTCTGTCCGTCCGTCCGTGTGTATGAGCGCAAGGATCTCAGAAGGTACAAGAGCTAGAATAACCAAACTCGGTATCCAGATTCCCATAAGCCCTAGGCAGGTCAAGTTTATTTTTTTATTCTGATACACCCCCACTCCCCCACAATTCGTGTTTTTTACATAACTCCCGTAGTTCTTGGAATTTCGAACAAAAATTAGATAGCTACATCCCGTTATTATGTGTCTGTATGCCAAGTTTCATCATGATAGGTCAATTTTGAAGAAAGTTATAGCCATAAATAAAATCGGTGCCCATGCTCTGCTTGTAGCGCTGCCCGCAGCTGTTGTTGTTGTTGGTGCTGTTTGGGTTCAACTTTGTGCTGCATACATACACGCATAAAAACACAATTTAATTAAATAATTTCATTAATATACTTTTTTTTAATGATTTAAAAAATTTTATTTTTTCATTTTTTCCTTTTTGGTGGGAGGTACAGGTATCTAAGAGTTGAGCTTGCTCCACTTTAGCATTCTTTTCTTGTTTATTTCTTTAGTATTATTTTGTTTAAGTTCTCTATTGTATTGTTTTTTTTATGTACAGAGATTGCATTGTTTGTCGATGAAAAATAAATAAATATTTACAGTTATCTTACGTGCTAAAAATATTGCCCCAGCAAGACCTTTTTATGAGTGCGGTCAGAAATTCCCGCAGTTAGCTGAAAAGATACATTTTGTACATAGATGCACAAACGTAGATGCGAAGATAAATATTTTAATTTGGAATCAAAAAGTACTCCAAGGTCTTCAACTATTAATATACCTTAACTGCCGAGTTTATCGATTTCGATACAGTGACAATAGTTGCAAATACTTGTATTAAATAATGAATATTCATTTCGCGACCGGCGAGTGATGCAGCTCCATTTGCAGTTTGACTCCAATACAGTTAGCACATAAAAACTCTTCTGGCTCTAAACCATACCCGCTCTCGCAATAGTCAAGGGCACTTATCTAATGGGTATCATTTAGCTACCCAACTTCCTGGAGAAAACTAGTCCGGGAATAGACTCTAAGCAAAGCGATTTCACCGAAAATGCGTCTTGTTATATTTATCAAGAATATGCATAAATACTACGTCTACTTATAAAGAGCCTGGAGACCGCTCCGTTTGGTTGTTACAAAAACTGAACAATTTCAAAATACCTTGTTCGTACTCGGTTACAGAGTATATTTTCAAAACGTTACCAAACGTGTTACCAGCGTTATAATGCAATAAAAATCTGCTAATTGGATCAAAAGGTGCATATAGCGTTTTAACTTGTGCAAGAATAAAATGCAGCGGAGCTTCCGGAAGGTCATTGTGCGGGTCACTGCATTACCCAAGAAACAAAAGACATTTAGTCACAAATTATTGTTATCATTTTTCATGGCATAACAACAGTCGACCTTCAAAGCCTTTGATAACCCAATTATGGAAGGGGAGGTTGTGCTTTAAACTCATTCATTCAAACGATGTGTCCAAACACGAAACTGGTTCCACACTTTCTCACGCCAATTTCGGATATGACGAAAACCTCAGAAGAGAAATGAAAACATGTGGGCATGTTGTCAGTTTTGCTTAGTCTTAGTCGTTATCCCCACATCTGTTTGGGGCCGCAGTCGAATGCAAATTAAGTTGCAGCACAATGCCAAACCACTGCCAGAAAAAATTACAACCATTTTACTCTTGTAATTCGAAATCAGACAAAGACACTTCATTAATAATGCAGTAGCTACAAATGCTGGCTCTTCCCGTTTGTCTTCAGGGCATATTCATCAAATATATGCAAAGGTAAAATAGTAGGTGCCATGAAAATTTGCAACGCATTAAGGGAATGAATGGCACCTGCCTCCATTTTGCATAAGTTGTGAAAATCGAAGCAGTTAATAAAATACATTCAAAAATCTAATATAAGATGTTCGCTCTGAGGCTGTTAAAAGTGAATGTGTCTACTCTGACGCTGTCTAGACTCAAAATTATGATTTTCGAAATCCCCCTTTTAATTTATTAATTTATTGTGCGACCTCTTCGCAGAGCGACGCTTGACATTGAGGTTTGTGAACTTTGTTGATTCGATTGTAATATGCATCGCTTGTATGTCATTCGAATCCATCAAACGGATTTGATTCGATTTGGTGCTGAATTGTCCAACTGGTCGCGCATACGATTAATGATTTTTTAAACATTTACCTGCCAATTTGTTCGTATCTATGTTTTTATTTTCAAATATGTGGCACTTCGCATTGACAAATTGCACAAAAGGCCTATAATAGCTGCAGACTTTTTTGTGACGTCAAGCATTTAAATATGATTATAGGGGCAAAGCAATGCCCCGAAAACGAAACCAGAGAAAACATTAGAGGCAAGCAACTGGCAAGAGATCGTGTTTAAGCCGACAGCTTATATTAACTAAACAAATATTAAACGGAATTGATGGATTGATGAATACTAATATTTATATCAGTTTTTTTATGCGGCTCTCAATTACGACCACATCTTTAAAACGGCTAAATTAAGGCACCACCATACTTAGCTTATGATTAATATACTGTTAAATAGGCGATTATATATTTAATATGTCTGAACATTTTTACGAATGCCTCAATGTCCCACAAATGCTCACTCACATTCACATATTTCAATATGACCAAATTACTGGAATGCCTTGTTGCTCGTAAAAGCAAGATCTGAACAGAAGTTATGAAGGTGTTTCGTCTTCGATGATGCTATATGCCCCGATGATGCCCTCTACTACGCCTTATAAGCTTTCTTCCTCCATTCTTCCATATGCTCCTTCGTTAAAATTGCATTTGGCCATCCATGATTTCAATTCGCGATCAATATGCGCAATAACCAAATGATTTTGATAAATTCGTGTAAAAATAAAATCATTTTATACAGATAATGTTTTTAGATAGTATCGTTTCCCTCACAGCTAAATGATAAAGGCAGAATTAGCTATCAGCTATAGCTTTAAAATTGTCGGAAAGAAGAATTGAGATATATTCTATTCTATTTGGATTGGTCTCTTAATGACCAGTTGAATTGCTGCTCTATGACAGATTTGTATTGTGTTGTTGTATTTATGAATGAATATACAGTCGACTCTTGTCAATTCGAAACTCGAGGGACTTTTAAAATATTTCGAATAATCGAGAGTTTGAAATATTAAATGGTTCGAAATTTGTGAGAGAAAATAAATAAAACTTCAAATATTATTTATTTACTGCTATTCTAAAACAATATCAAAAGAGTAACAGTAACAGTGTGAAGTGTGTGTCAAATATCCAAACAATCATAAAAAAACAGTTACCGATTTTTGGGTCGGCTTGGCGGTATGAAGTGCGGCGCGACGGGCGGGACTAGCACCTGTACGTTGATACAAGTTTGATCTTGTCGCAAAATGAACTTACATACAATCTTTCCGCCTCTGTCTCTATGCAACTTTGAATTGTCGAGTGCTGGACGCCGATGAGTTCGAATTAACGCGTCGTTTAGTTACATAGCAATGATTTTTCAGTTCGAATTACCAAGTGCATAAAAATGTACTTGTATTTATTTAGTTCAAAATATAAAGAGATTTTGCAGGGAACTCCTGATAATTTTGAATTATAGAGAGGTTCGAATTATCGCAGGTTTGATTTAACGAGAGTCGACGGCATTTGGCTTCACCAACAGCTTAAGATTCTTAGACAAGAGGGAAGCGATCATGTAACACCATGCTGTTCAGTTTACGATAATCTACATAAATATTTAACCTTTGTTTATGATGTGGATTCGTTCAAGTGCGACGTATTCTACAGATAGGTGACTTAGGAGATTTAGCGCGGGCGCCCGCCTCAACAAATTGTTTATGTTTGGTACAAATCAGATCCACTTCAGCACGGTCGCTAATAAATCAAAACCAAATTCGCACCGTACATTTTTTTATGGACGTCTACTTTGTACAAATTTTTTACGGCGGTAACGATTCCAAGCTCAGGCTCAGACCATTTATAAAAGGGCCTCGGCACTATTTCAAATGTACGAGTATTTCACTTTATAACTAAACTTGCTTCCTACACACTAAACTCACTCCCGCATTGTGATTCCAAGACAAGTTGTTCTCCGCTTCTGAATACCCTTCTTATTTAAAGCTGTGTTAGGCTGGTTCCAATTCTCCAACAAAAATGTATTATATCTTCAATTGTAGCTATTATGATTTCTATTTCTGTTACCGCACTTAAATTATTTACTACGAAATTTAGCTTATAACTTGCGCAATAATCATACAAAAAGCTCGTTTTTCTTCTTTAGCGTTTCTAACCCTAAACCTTTTCAAACTATAGTCGAACATCCATCATATTTATTCTCTTTGCTGAGATACCTGTTCCTGTTTAAAAGTCAAAGGTGTGCGAAAAAACCGGCAACGAGCACGGTTCTAGAGCTTGTTCGTTCTCACGTCAATTCTCAATTTGATAATTGATTAATAATATTATTGCCATAATTGAAATCTGTGTTCCGCCAGGCACAGCGACATAATTGTAACCAAGGGCAGCTTTAACCAAAGGAGGGGCCAAAAAATTAAATTTTTGATTAAATAATGCAATTAGAAAATAACTTATGCATATGATCAATGAAAAAACTTCAACAAATCCAACTCAGATCGATTTTAAGTCGAAATAGTGCGTCATAATAATGAACAACATTTTTTGCCTACGCTCTTGATTGTAACGACATATCTCTTCTCTTGTCTTCTAGTTTCATTTTTCCGCTGAGACTTCTATGTCGTTTTGTCGGAACTCTAGTGTTTCTTTTATACCCTGTACCCGCTCCCAAAATATATTACTGAACAGCTTCAATAACATAAATTTCCATCAGGATTGTCTGTGTGTGTCTATGCATGTTTAGGTGTGTCTATGTTTGGTTATGTATGCATTACACAGTTAAGTCAAAGCAATCTTTCCCCAGTACTGAGCTTCGAGTTAAGTTTGTAACTTTGCATATATGGACTCGTATGTATGTACGTATGAGAATCATGAAAGCTACAATATCCAATATATTCAGTATAAATCTCCTTTGAATACATTTTTTCAATGAACTTCTCCCCCCAATGGGGAATGCAAGAATGGTTCAGTATACGAGTACATCTATAGAACACAGTTAAATCTATTATTCTCTTCCTGGGTCTTGGGCGCAACCGTCGCTAGTGCGTTGGACTGATTGCTCGAGACCCGCTCGACGCCAGTATTCCATTCTTGTTTTATGTTGCATACTTTTACTTATTTTTAGCGCCATCTATTGTTTACGTGAGATACTTAAAGAAAACATTTTTGTGTTCATTCAACTAGTAAATCACGATGCCACTTGTAAAACAAGGGAGAACGCTACAGCCGATCAAACCCGATAGTGAAATACCCTGTACCTGCTAATAACTTTTCTTATAATTGAACAATTTGGATGAAATTTGAAACAAAACTAGTTAACTGTTTAGATATTGCGAAATCCAGGCGTTTATTCAGACAAACGAACGGACGGACATGTCTTAATAGATTTCACTCGTCCCGCTGATCAAGAATAAATATACTTTATGGAGTCGGAGATGCTTCCTTCTGCATGTTACTTTGCACAAACTTAATATACCCTTTTTACCCTACGGGTACAGGGTATAAAAATGGTTTATACCTAAAAGTTAGCCTAAGGGTATCATTTATGTTTTATAAACATGTGACATTTTTACTAAAAAGCAACTATGGAGTAAATTTAAAACAATAATGTAATCCTAGGCTAGTTCTAAATGTTAAAACCCTTTAATTCAAGGAGAACAAGATAGAACGCTACAGTCGAGCAAGCCCGACAGTAAAATAGCCTGTACTCTCCACAAAAAAGAAAAATTAAAAAAAAAATTAAATTATTAAAAAAATGAATGAATGAATTAATTAAAATAATTAATTAAATTAAATTAGAATACATGTTTATGTTCAGTTTTAACAGCATACATTTACATCACGTACCTATGCGTGTTTATATGCGTGTATGTATGCAGCACAAAGTTGAACCAAAGCAGCAACAACAACAACAGCTGCGGGCAGCGCTGCCGACAGAGCTGCAGGCAGCGCATGAGCAGCGATTTTACTTATGGCTATAACTTTCTTCAGAATTGAACTATCATGATGAAATTTGGCACACGGACACATTAGTACTAACTGGATGTACCTACCAAAATTGATTTCAAAATTCCGAGAATTACGGAAGTTATAAAAAAAAAAACACGAATTGCGGGGGAGTGGGGTACTTTCTCGGTCTTAGGAGAATATGGAAACCAAGTTTGGTTATTCTAGCTCTTATACTTTCTGAGATCCTTGCGTTCATACGGACAGACAGACGGACGGACGGACAAGGCTATATCTACTCGGCTTCTCATCCTGATCAATAATATATATACTTTGTGGGGTCTGCCAAGCCTATAAAAAGGCTATAAAAAGTATGAAATTGTGTCATGATGTTTGTCCTCGATATACTCCGAAACTTCTGAACCTATTTTCATAAAATTTCACATTTATCACTAATTTGGCTTAACTTAAAAGATAGGATAGTTATTATGTCAATTATTTATCGTTTGGATACCTTAATCGCAAATTTAGTATTTTTTTGAAATTTATTCTGATTATTTCATCAATATGTTGGGGATAGCTACATCAAAAGTAAGACTGACAAAAAATTCAAATTTAAATAGAGCGTCGAGCAAGTGTTCGTTAGTTCGTAAAGTGTTGAACGAAAGTCTGTGGGTGTTTGCCGGCAATAATAAGTATTCAATTATGACTGTGAAAAGGCTGATAAAATACTAATTTACCATCTATTCGTTCAAAACTACTGAAGGCTGAGGGTAAATCGTCTACGCTCATTGATTATAAAGAACATATTTTGAATGTTATTTATAGCGAGTAGAGTCGCATACAAGTACAAATTACGACAAGCTGGCAGTACTATTACTATAGAAAATTATATTTTGGAGTGTGAAGTGTCCACAAGTGTCCAGCCGTGAATTTTTAAAGTGACTACTAAAGTTTAAAAAAAAAAGTAAAATTTTAATACAAATTCTGAAATTATGTTTCATTGCTTTTCAGTTGACTTATTGATCGGGGGTTGAATCGGCCAGGCCTAACTATCCAATAAGCACAAGTTTCACAAGTAACTCTTCCATTTAATAGATGTGCGCGTTTTGCTTCCATGTGGTTAGATTGAATATAGAATTAGATATAATTAGAATTAGATAATAATTTTAGATAATAATATTAAGCTCGTATATAGGTTGATACATTGATATAAGAAAACTAAGTCCAAATTGTTTTTGAAACCTATTATTTATGCGAATGATTTTTTAATGTGATTGATTGGCCAATGTTCACATTCACTAGAACAACGATTTTTTTTATCATGTGCAAATGTGCATATAAAAATAACATCAAATGACTTTTAATGGGCACTTGTGATTGGGTATGAGTCTATCAGTTAATAAGTGAACTAAAAATCACCTGAAATAAATTCTTTGATTAACTGTCCCATTTATTGTCAGTGACGTTTGATAAACGTATTGGTCAGTTGACTCTTATCAGAGATTTCGAGCAAATCGAAAATAAATTGTTATGTGTCGTAAACAATGCTGATATTTTCATACGATTATGACCGACACGTTTGGAATGGGAGCCCCATAATTAGGCGAGCTACGCTGGAGCTATCAAACTGACCAATTGATGGATTGAATGGCAATTGTGTTCCGCATAAGAATCGCGTGTATATCACCTGCTATTTTTGGATAAATTGCAACCATAAACTTCAACGACTTGAACTTTAAGCGACCAATGCTAGCGCCGCGGCACTTTTATGTGGTCAGCTACGAAATTACGCATACGCCACATTGGTTCAGCTGACTTATTTACGAGATCATATAAATACTTATAAAACAATAATTTGCGTGGGGTTTTATTAAGGCACTAGCTTGGATTTTACACAAATTGACTAGTTGAATGTTTAACAAGAGGAATACATAAAATTAATGAGTATAAAATGTCTGTCGTTGCTCTAACACTTGGTAAGAAGTTTGCTCTCTTTGTAGTTTTTCATTCCATTTTTTTTTGTTTTTTGTTTTTTGGTAAAATTCGTTGTGTCTGCACTAGAAACTCGGTGCAGATAATCTTTGGTATGGCTAGGTAGGCAAATGCGTTTGCTACTCTACATTAAAACAGGAACTTGTTGGCGACCAGGGACAGGAGCAAGAGGGCACCCAGCGAGAGGCAGTGCAGCTGCAGCGCCGCCGCGCTCTTCTGCTGCGAAGTCTGGACGAGCACGACTGCCCGGTTATTCTCACGCTGCAGCTCGCGGTAGTTATTGTGGAGCTGCTTGCCCTCATCGTACTCGATCTCTTTGAACTCGTTAACTTGGTCGAGAGTAACGGGGAACGTTTCGGTGGGCACTATCCAGGTGACTGCCTCGGCGCAGGTGGGTGTGGTCAGGGAGCCGGCATAGGTGAAGTAACCGTCTACACTGGACAGGAGGTCGCTCACAGCCAAACTGTCCTTCACCTTCGTGGGCTTGTTCATGGCCGAGTATTTCTTCACATCATCGAGGCTCTTAATGATGCTGCCAATGGCAGGGTTGGGCTGATTGGAGACATGATATAGAACGCCGATGACGGTGATGCCATCCGGAAAATCGGCAGCCATGGAAATATTGGGATACAGCTTGTTCCGATGCACTATGTGGACCTCCAGTGGATAGCGGATGTCGTTGATGGTGTGCTCTGACCACCAGTGCATATGAATTTGCTCGACCACGAAGTCTCCAAGCAGGGCGCCCCCGCTAAGCGACAACTCGTGCTCAAAGCCCGAGAGTTGAACTGCAGAAAATTGGTGGAATTTGTAAGAAATCGTATATAGTAGGTCACATACTGCGAGACTCACTTGAATGTCCGTTGTTTACCATTTCCAGCTTCTTTTGGTGCTCGTCAAAGTTCTTAAACTCCAGTGACGGGAACTCGCCTTTAAGCGCGCCTTTCACGTGAAGATTGATGGGGCTTTGTTTTTTGCCAATGTCACAAAGGCCGCCCCAATTAGGAAAGGCTACAATAAAGAAGGTGAATATTTAACTACCGCTTATTGCTGACCTAGATTTTATTCTTAATCTGATATGTAAAGTAGTAATGCAATACTCTGTCCAATTGAAAGAAGTAGGAATGAACAGTGAGAATAATCCGATTCTTGTCAAGTAATTGGGCCGCATCGGAGTACTTAGACTTGGTCAAGAATAGACCTATTTCGCGGTTGTTCGTCTTTCTCAAATATAATCGAAGCTGTAGTGCTGTGGAATTCTTAATCTATTCTTGCTATTCAATCGATAATGTGGCATTTGAGATGCGGATCAACTCCTTACAGAGCTTTAAGCGACACAAAGTTTTCCTAAAATGCCATTTTATTTGCTAGTTGGGAGCTTCGTATAGTTTGCTACTGGAGTTAAACTCAAGCAGTTACCACTGTAGTTGAGACTTCGTACAAGTGTGTGGAATGTGTGGGTGATTGTGACTCTAATACCCCGCTATTTGGCACAATTTAGAGGCACGCAGCGCAGCTTGCGCGGCTGCTGCGACTGCTTTTGTTACCCAAAGGTGGTCGGGCAGAGGCAGAGGCAGGGGCAGGGGCACATTGCGCACAATTGACCCAAAACACTTGACAATGAATTATGGTCGGCATACTCGTATTTGCATGTGTTGGCGTTGATTAACCAATTTCACTAAACTACTCTTAATGGCCGCACTTTTCACAACGAGGCAAATTTAGATAAAAGGCAAATATGTACTACTATATATATGTATATAATTTAAGCATTTGTGTGCATTCGTTTACTTACGCTCATCCTGATTACTGTCCAAGTCCGGATAGCCCCACTCATGCGAAGCTCCACTCAACGCCACGAAACTGCAAGCTGCAATGAACAGATTTAAGAAAGTGCGTTCAAATAACCATTTCGTATATCGGGCACACGTGCTGTGGAGCAACTTAAAGGCATTTACATAAACGCGTACGAATTCTCGAATATTGACCGCCCCAAATGTGAGCTCATGGCCCACTAATTAATACCAAGTGCCGTTGATGATGCGCCATTAAATTGCAGGACAAGGCGAGATCGTCAACACAGACGCCGGCTGTCAGCCAGTGGGCCAACACCAGGTTTACATATACATGCCAGAATATAGATATATTTGTACATAAGTATGTACATGTATGTAAAAATCTCGACAAGCCGTTAAAGAAACAGCAAACGCCAAAACGATTAAATCGGTGGTTTTTGGCAAACATTTCAGCACCTTGCACTTGGCATCTCGCATGTATACATAATATGTATATAAGTAGTATGTTTGTAGGGGTGTTTTTATGTTCCTCTGTGTTTAACGAACATAAAATAAAAGAAAGCAGAACATTGCTAAAAATACATGGCAAATCTCTGACGCTGATAAAAGACAGTCGGATCAAAACGGGCAAATATGCAAACTATCACACTTACTTGTATTTCTTCTCTGCGAGATGTCCGGATAAGCTCTTGTAAAGAAACTATTCAAGTGCTTGACGTAATTGCAAAAAGGCTTTAATACAAAATATTCGTATAATTTCTCAATTTTCTACGGCACGTAAAACATTTGCTTATAATTATTGTTCAATTAATATTTTGCATCACATGTCCATAGAATTTGTGTCTTAACTTGCTTCTGCAGCAGAGACTACATTTATGGGTCGAATGCTCTACAAGGCCCCCTTTTATTAAGAGACGACTACGCCTTTCCTGTCTCCATTCATGAAAACACAATTAATACATGCACCTATCATTTAAGCAACTTTCGCCTCCTCAATCATGTACAATTATTGTGTTTAACTAAAAAGCATTTTGACAACGAACCGTCAGAATTTCTAAACATTATGCTACAACACATTTGAAAACACACATGTCTCCATACGAATAGAACACTATGTACGCGTGTGCTCCGTAGCAGTAGTTTTAATATATGTGTCATTTATTCGTTTTATTAACGATGTTAATGCCTATCGGCGCTGAATGTCACATTTTATGAGCCATTTATAGGCCTTTGTCGCACTTAGATTCCATAAATTATTTAAACTTGTGCACCTCGTGGCGTAACTCTTCACAGACTGCGACTGTGTTGATTGAGACCCCATGACGGGTTAATAAAACCGGCAGTTGTTAAAGAGTATATCGAAATAAAAGCAAACGGGGCAAAATTAATTTATGTTTATACTTTGGGTTTTCAAAATATTTGCGGGCAATGCTCGTTTAGTTTTTGGTTGGCTCTTTGTGATTTTCTGCCAAAGACGCCCAGACAGCAAAATGCGAAAAGAAATTTCCGACAAAAATCGACTACAATGACGACATTTGCACGCACGGCTGTCTCTTTTTTTGTATTTATGAGATACAGTTTGTATGTAGTGTAGCATGTACGCTGCACAGTGCGTGATAGTTGCAAAAATAAAGTTAAAAAGCACATATTAATAGAATTTCAAAATCCGCAATGATGAATGTGCCACCAAAAGAAATTCAAACTTTTCATTTGGCAAACGCTTTTGCCTCTATTTGCATATATACATGTACATATGTACAAGTACGTACGTACTGTAAGTAGAATTGGTGGCATCTGCCGAAATTATTTGACGGCAGTGCTCATCTTTTATATCAATTGAATGGACTAGGATTTGGCTGCCTTGACTCTGAAATTGAAGAGCGCAGATTTAGTTTGATTGCAAATTTTTATTATCAAACGCAAATGGCTTTTAGTTTTTTCATTGCTTCGAGCAGCGGACAGAAATGGAACCAGAAGCAAATATAAATATAAATACATTTTTCGAATTTCACTTTTTAATTGCCGTTGATAAGACAAAAGCTATAAATTTTGTGACTATACTATTCTGCTCGTCTCTTACTTATAATAAGTATAAATTATATAATGCTTTGCAAAAATGGCATGATTCATAATAAATGCTAAGACCGAATTATGTCACTTTGATGCACAGGACCTATAATTTATAGCTATTTATGATTCAGATAATCCTCATATCTCAGCCAAAAATAAAGAAAATATTTGATTTTTCAGCAGAGCATACTACTTATACAAACGAGACATATACTATATACTGTTGCAAAAACTGAATGCAGAAGTAGCAGAATTCAATCTAGCATATGGATTTGGACAAGATTTCATTGGGCGCAAAATAAAATAAAAACATATCAGTTCATTTGATCTGATTGTAACTCCCAAAACTCCCATATAAAAAATCTTAGGTATATTAATGATCAGCACCTTTAGTAACTTTCCTGATTCTTTGGTTGCTGTATATTCCGCAGCAACCTCAGAAATAATAAGGTTATAATGAAATGAAAAACATTGCATTTGTTGTCATTCAAAGTAATTAAATCGGCAATATGATAAAAATTGCAGCAATTTGAAAAGTTATTAAGTTATTTCCAATGGAAATTGGCGTTGCCAGCCTTGTTTCCGGAATGCTAAACAAAACTGTAAATTAATGAACAACTTCAAGGGATAATAATGCGAAATTTGACACAAAACAAACAATTAGAGACTCATGAATGAAAACCAAAGGCAGTTCAAGTGTGCATGTCTCATTATTGTGTTTCGCTAATTGAAATACTGCTGACCATACATCCACACATAGTAGTAGATGATTGTATGTATGTATATCTTGGCACAGACTGCTATGTCAGCAAATAATTCAAGAGTGAATTAACACGAAACATTGTGCAGGTTTGGCTTCGATTTGTGCCAAAAATAACATAAACAAAATCACATTGAAGAGAATTTGCAAGAAAATATGCAATATGTTTAAAAGTCGACTGGCATGCTCAGCATTTCGTTATTATTGCACCCATTTTGGCCAATTCTCAATTGGCAATCAACTTAAATCGTTTTCTGTTTTTGTCAGCTTAAACTAATTGATGTTCGGAATTTGGCAGATAAGGGATTTTTGTGAAATCATGTCGGGCACGTCGAGCCGGCCTCCCACCTCGCCCAACTTCCAAAATCAAATTGGGGTACTCAGTGCTTTTCCATATCGAATTTTATTTACATTTTATTGTGTGCAATATTCAAGGCAATATGAATTCAGATAAACAATTTCGGGAGTGCACTTGGTTTTATGAGTAGATCATTAGACGCACTGTTATCTTGGCGCAGTCTTGAGAACAACAGCGCTGTTCAACTAACTAGACCCCAAAGGATACTTGGGAAACAGTCTAGCATGCTTAACACCAAACACTTGTGATATCAATATAGTTTTTAGAGCGTTTACGAGGAAATTGCTGTCTTGTTTTAGTACCTGACACTCAAACTACAAATTAGTAATTAGTAATTAGTAATAGGAATATTATTAATTTTACGTAATAATGTGTCAAGGCTCACAATAGAGCTAAGAGCGCATTGTGTATAAATTACTTTCTACGCTTACAATTGAAATGAATTCATATTATGGTGATATTAAAAAATCAAACTTAATATTTTATGAGACTCCTAAGTACCACGTGCTTAGTACTGAAGTACTTTGAAAATGCTAATACAGGCAAATTATTGTATAAGTCCTGAAATCTCGTGAATCGGTAAAGGATATATGCACGAGTACTAAAGAAACCAATAGGTGATTAGCCGAACAACTTAGTGGCTGAGACCAAACTATAGCTTAGCTGGATGCAACAGGACCTTGATACCTACTAGACCGGACAGGCAATGCTAATCAGTTGGAATATGTTAGGGTGAAACTAATCTTGTGGGCCAGAAACGTGCTCATATGACAATTGTCGCTAGTAGATTTCGTCGAGTGATTAGGCAGATTGTTATGAGGTTTCGGCAGTTTGTTAATTGTTTCTTTTATATATTGCACCTACAATATTAATTACTAGATCATATGGTTTTGATTGCTGTTGTAGACTTGTGATCGATTATGACAGCAATTGAAAACTTTCCATCAAGAGGGATGGACGCACAAGTCTGTACTATATGTATGAACGTATTCATATCATTGCCAGAACTGCAAGTGAAGCTTGATAATATGGCAGCTATAGTCGGAAATTGACTGCTTGTGCGTAGTTCATTCATTTGTTGCTGATTACAGACATGAAAGTATCAAGGAATGAGTCGAAAAGGCATGGAGAGCATGCCACTTTGGCATGACCGGAAACAGATTACTAGTGGCCATCAGCATCTAGTCCGTGCCACTATCTCTAGACAGAGCAAAGTCGGGAAAATTGAGCGATTTTTCACACGGCTTAATGGCTGCGAATTGTAATTTCACTTTCAATGGGTGTGTTCGTCTATGAGTATCTGCGATATCGTGACGTGCCTCGTCATTGTTGCTTGCTAAACAAACAAATTGACAAGCAAACAATAAAGACAACAATTATACACATATATGCATATATACAAGCATATCTTTATACATATGTACACATAATATATACTCGTAGTATTAGTCGGTATGCATGGTTGACTGCGTTTAAGTTATGTTGGAGTGTTCCAGAGGGGGCGCGCTCTTCAACGTCACCGGCAGTTATCAGATTAGATCGTTTGATAGTACTCGTACCATTAAGAACAGAGCGCTTCATTCGTTCGATTTATCAATGAATCGATCATGTGATGCCAATACTTCTAGTGCTTACACTATAGTATGTTTACCGATGCAACCTCTCTCGGATATCATTAGATTAAATCAAAGCTAATCTGGCCAACTTCATAGCCGCCCTAAATTTGTCGCATTGGGGTTATGCTATCTAGTGATAAGTTTCAGCTTTAGAAACGATTAGGTAGCCGCATAATTGTTCAGTAATTGCTTACCTCACTTGTGATTATCCGCTGGTACCCTCTAATCGGGAACCTTACTGAGTCTCAAGTGAAGTGCTTAGCAGGCCTGCATAGATAATCGGACGCAAATAGCAAGTGCGTCAATAAATGCTTGATAAGACGAGTTCAATAATAGTCCCATGCTTTGGAAGCCATATAAATAAATTCCTCCCTGTCGAACACGATGAATTAATTACAGGAGTAGTTTTAGGAATTGATAGGCGACGTAAAAGATAGTAGAAGCGAAATACATACACAAATTCTAAAGATGGTTATAAATTTAGAAATTAGAACCAGCTTTTATAAATTTCCCTCCATTTCGATAAAAATATTGTTATGTTAAATCCCTATAAAAGTGAAATATAATTAACCATGGGGTGTCTACCATCATCGGCCACAAATAAATTGATTCATCAACTAAATTTAAAATGAACATTTCCTCCAGTTGATGTGTTCCATATATATGTAGATGTGTGAATTACTTACTCGGCGGCCTTTGAAACTATTTAAAAGTACAAAGGTCTTTTAAACAACTCAATAATTTGCTATACTTCATATTTTTTTGTTACTACTTATTATATTAATTTTAATAGTACAAGTATATTTCGAGTGAAATGGAGAACTTTCTCTATAACTGTGACTAGTGCGAAAAATGAAAGGAATTTGTAAGGATATACTTGTAGCAATATTGTGATGAACTTAATATAATATTTACTAGTATACCTGGTTATAACACAATTTTCCTTTCTATTTATAAATTTACTCGCACGAAGGTACTCGAATCAGGTTCGAAAAAGTCACTCGAATTGCGAAAATCAGAGCTCGAGAAATTTAATTGGGATATTTACAGAAAATGCAAATGTTCGGCTTACATGTGTATGTAATGTATATAATTATATCCAAAGCACATAGTATAAAAGTGTACATTTTGTATTTATTTAACTTAATTGTATCTTGAAATTAATTCTAAATTACAATGGTGATAGCCAACATAGAGCAACAAAGGTTTTGAGGCTTAAAAGTGTAAGAGAGATTAAATGACAATTAAATGCACAATCCTGGTTGGAATTTACTTTATGAGGCAGTACAAACAATTGATCGCATAAAATCTCCCTGTCCACCATTCGCCGGCATAGGGAAAAATATTAAGTGTCGTATAATTCATGTCAATTGCGGTCGTTAATTTGATTAAATCGTTATACATAGAGCAGTGAAAAATATATAGAAATGACACATGTTGGTGCGCTGAAGATTATGAAATAGATCTACTGGCAAGCCAACGACTTTTCAAACAATTCATATAATAAGTACAATATGCCAGCATTCCTTTTTGGCTTATCAAACATTTTGTAAGAGGCACCTACCGGTACTTGCTTTCTACTTGTAAGTATATGTATGCCATTGTTTGATGCGAAAGTCAGAACTATAATTACCAGCGCGACAGCAGTATCATGAGCACTTGTTACTACTCGGGTTATATTGTTTGTCTGGTAAGTTAT
The DNA here is from genome assembly GCF_003285725.1 of Scaptodrosophila lebanonensis. Taxonomy (NCBI): domain Eukaryota; kingdom Metazoa; phylum Arthropoda; class Insecta; order Diptera; family Drosophilidae; genus Scaptodrosophila; species Scaptodrosophila lebanonensis. The sequence goes on from NW_022060558.1 coordinate 5,958,270, forward strand.
CAATTGAAAAGATCGACGCAATTATAAGAGAATTTCAACAGCAATTAGAAATGTTTTGTTCGAGGTACAACGCCGGCAACGCTTTGGCTAATTGTGAGCGTGGGATATTCTTAACTATGCAAAACTTTTGGCACTATCTAGGGTTACACAGCGAGCCAGCCAACAGATTGTTACGTGACTACAGAAACTTTACTAGGCACAGTCAAAGCAAGCACTACTCATATTTCGGTTTGAAATCAAAGAAAAGAGCCCCGGATGGAATGTTTTTCTGTAAACTTAGCTATCGAGTTGCATTTTCTCATTTAATTCAAATAAATACTAAATTATTACAATATTACATTGCACAGTTTCCGAATTAAAAACAAGAAGGTGGATTAACATTATAGTTTAGTATTTACCTAGAACGACGGCAATAAAATGCATTTTCAGTTTTTTTAAATCTATATATCACTTGTTCAATATTTTTTTGTGTTTCAGTTTGCACTTTGTAGTTTATTATTATTATTAGTTAGTTATTTATTTGTTTAACACTGCCGGGCAGGACTTAAACCCTTTGCCTGGTGAAAGCTGACTCCATTAAATCGAAACACGGCACGCGCTTTTTATAACGGAACGAGCTGGATGGCGAACGGAAAATCGCGAATGGCGAGCGCAGCGCAGCGCAACTCACTGGGCAGATGACAAAGAACAGAACCCAGAACCCTCAAGCAGCAAACGCAAACGCAAAAGCAAAAGTAGAAGCCAGCCAACGGCACGAAACCGCAGCGGTCAGGCACAGAATGATTACTGAAAAATGAGCGAGCATCGGGCACTACGCACACATGCACACATGCACACACCCACATCACTCTCGCACACACACACACACCCACACTCACACACACACACACACACACACACACACACACACACACACACACACACATAGATAGATAGACATGGACGGGCATGAATTGAAATTTATATTGTCGAGTAGTTCTCGAGGCGCGAAAGAAATGAAAATGACGAAAAATCACAACGTCAACGAGAACAGTTGCAACAACAACTACAAACACTCGAACAGATACTACTACTACAACAGCCGAGCCGAGCGGGATACGACAATAGCAACAACACAGATCTAAAAACATATCTTCAGTTGCGCCAAAACTATACCCTTCACAAGACATTTTATTTGAACTAACACAGCACCTTCAAGAACGGCACTTAAAAACGGTGTTGCGGTCAAAAGAGATTCAAGATGTTCACGATGGTTAGATATTTACAAAAATCTGAATCTTTGTCCTTAAATATTAGCAATCACGTGCTCTCAACCGAACGTTCTCTGGCCTCATCCGAAGATAGCCTTCAGCTAATTTCTGGATAGTCTCTGACTGCACATGACCGTGAGCAGAGACATAACCGACTGGACCAGACTGACAAATGGGCCAAAGGTTCTGCTACCTGAGGATTACATTAACTCCTGCTTCTATTGTTATTTATTTGCATGTCTTACGAACCTCCATACCAAACAGAATAAGCCCTTTCACTTAAAGCGTAGGGTATAGCACGTACTCGTCGGTATTAGCGTCAACCGAACGAATGCAAAAGCGCGCGCCCACGGAAAAGGCGCCGAACAGCGAACGCTGCGAAGGTGAAGCCGACGTTGCCGACGCAGCACCTACAAAAACAACAATACTTGTAATAATAACAACAACAGCAGCGTCAGCAGTGCGGGGGCTGCATAGAGGCGTCCAAGAGCCAATAGCATTCAAATTGATAAGCAAGCAGCAGTAGAGGATGGAGCAAATGCCTGGTAAATAGAAAGTCGCATTGCCCGTGCAAGAGCGTGTGTGTGAATGTGTGTGCATGTGTGTGTATGTGTGTGGCAGAAAGCACGAAATGTAAAATGGCGCGTGCCTCACACATACCCGTACACATGTGGAGGCAGGAAGTGACGTTTACGTCCATCGCACAGTATATGTATAACTAATTATACAGATGTATATGAGAAATACATTTTATTCGATCGCCTTCCAAAAGCGCTAACTGCAAGTAGCTATATGAGTACGTCTATTTCGGAATTGAAAATATGCATTCTTTTACCGGCCTGTTCAAAGAATACTACAAAATTTTAAACTGCCCCGTAGTTCAATCCTTTGTAATAAAATTCGGGTACATTTTCGTGTTTGCGTTCATTTTTTCGGATTCGATATCATGCTAAATAGTTCCACAGTGCGCGACCACTCGCTGAAGTTAAAATTAAAATTCGTGCAAATGTCAAGCAAACAAATTTAGAATATTCGCAGCGTTTGAGATATATTTGAATTGAATATGCCTAGCCGTACGCGTGCTCTTTCGATGCTGCACACCCTGGGGCTGTTGATTAATGTAATTTTAAATTAAAATTTAGTTTTCGCTCTCTGGGTGCTTTTTGCGCCTGCGTGCAGCGTCGGACCGTCTAAGTAGTGCACCCACATGAACGCTAATTGGACACGATGTGGAAGCGACAATTGTGCCAAACAGGCCATTATGTTGCATATCCATATGCTATGCTCAAGTCGGCTCTGCCTCTTTACCCAGCTATTGCTCTCTTGTACGCCGATTTCATATCAAGCGCTCGTTTCACCTCCGCCGTACAGTAAACCATCCGCCCCACATACACCCACACGAAACATCTCTGGAAAATTATTATTTGAATTGTTGACTTTTTGATAAAACTTTAATTGCTAGCATACAAGTACAGTGCCGAAGTGCATGAGAAAATGCGCCCTTTCATATGGCAGTATCGGAATTTTTATTTTCAAATTATTGGTGTGATCGTGTTTTATTTAAGCACAAAATAGTGCTTATTTCTATTTTAGTGGTTTCATGTAAATATCGGCTAATAAAAGTTAAGCTAAATAGACATATGGATTTTTAGTGACTATCATAACCCATTTTCAACGATTATAAAATGATAGCGATCAGAATAAAGCCCCATTCCTTTCGTTTTTTATTTTTTTTTTATACCATAACATTTCCCCAATTCTATATTTTAATTATTCAGTTTTGCATATACTTATTTTAAAATACATACATATGTATTTGCAAATTAGCATGAGCCACTGTTTCCGTGCCCGCCAGCGTACGCATCGGCGTTTTAAAACTGCATCTAATGTGCCAAAAGACATCACAAAAAGTCAATGTCAGACAGTGTTTGTTTAGAGGGCTGCACTTAACAGAATAACAGAATGCGACAGCGACAGCGACAGTCTAATGAGCTATTTACAATAGCTGGTGCTACCTGAACTTACCCTGCAGTCAGCAACACTAGTCCTAAATGTTCTGCCTTTGGGACACTACACCATTCAGCTATAAAATTGATTCTGGAAAGCAAAGTTAATAAGTGGGACAAAGAAATTTATCTGAAATATCCCGTTAAATTGAACTTTTAGTCTCTTCTCATTGAGGCTTCTTTATCACATAATACGGACACAATACATCAAGGTCGACCATGCGAAATAAGTAAATATTTTTCATAAGGGAATAGACACAGAAGACACACTAAGGTTATATAGCTTCGGCGCGGACGATGATGAAATCGTAGCCCTTCTATGTTATTGTAAATGTATGTATTTGTGATTCATACATTTCCCATATCTGTTCAATGCACCACGAAGCAACATGAGAAAAATAACAGAACTTTAAAAATGTAATTCTTTTGCAATAAGAATACAGTAAAAACTCTCTAATGGACATCTCTTGTATCCGTGCTCCTTTTATAGAATATTCGTGCTGATATTTTCCTCTCTTGGCGGGACACAAATATTTTTTTTAATTTGAACTCGCTCTTGAAAACACACGCTGACATAAAATAAACCATCAAATTTAAAATAAAACCTATTTTGGCCGGACGCTAACATCTTGTTAATAGACGTTTCAAATGCATGCAAAATATAGTAGTGATTCTCTTCACTAAGTTTGAACATCCGTATTTTTCAGTTTCGTTCCATATCTAACGACTTACACGTATTTCTTTCTACTACAAGAGGACAGTAAAATACCCTATAACTTCCGCTTTTTGTGCACTAATTGTTGTTGTTATTTAATTATTTGCAAAAGGAAAATAAATACTATTATTATACCCAGTGCCCGTAGGGTAAAATTTCAATTCAATAATGTCATTTTAGTTTAATTGCCTCAAGAAAAATCAATTCAAATGAGCAAAATCTAAATATCCTCTTGTCCGGCCAAGGGAGTTTTCACTGTATCTTTATCGTTATTTTGGTTCCGAATGTCTAGGTGACTCACGACCATCAAAACCACTAAAAAATGGTAGCATATTACTTTGAACTATATCTTTATCGTTATTGTGGTTCAGATTGTCTAAGTGACTCATTATCGGCTTTCATCAAAACATAACTGTGCAGTACTTTACTTTGTTAATCTTATATGTATATACCTATAGCCGTGTGGTTAAAGCATGTTCTATAACTCAGTTTAGCTTTTATAAAAACAAAAGGAGTCGTGGCAGACCCCACTATACCAAATCCTTGACTGGCTCAGCAAAATGTGGCGTTTTAGATATTTCTGTCCACTTACAACTTACACAAATTAATTTGCTAGCTGAGTTTATTCAAGCCTGCTACCCCTTTCGCAAATATTTGACTGCACATGTGCTGCCCATGCTCGTGTGCAGAATGTGCCTAGCTGCTGCTTTTGCAATGGGCTGCACACATTCTGCACAGTGCTGTGGCACACATTATCCATTCGAGCATGAGCAGCACATGAGCGTATGCAGTACATGAGCGTGAGCTCAAGAATGAGCGGAATTCGAGCCCTACTCATTACTCCGCTCGAGATGTTTTATTATAGCTTGCATAACTTTTGTAAATCCGTTTCCATTGCGAATTCATATTTTTTAAAGCTGGTCCCATGGCCACATCCGAATACAAAGCTCTAAAATAATTTATAAATGGATGTGTAGTCTCTGCCCATAACGTGCCAGCAGCTTTTATTGTAGGCCAACACATAAGTAGGTACATGTTTTATATTATTCGGCATTTCTTGTTTCTTAAATTTTATGTTAACAATTTTAATAATTGAAAGCAAATAGTTCATATTTATTTAAATAGGAAAGCCTGCTAACTGGTGAGTTTCCATTTGCCTCCGAAATAGTTTGTTTAAAAAATAAAATGGTGGAGCCATGGAAAAAAAACTAGTGCAAAAGTAGGCGTTGGAGCTGCTGGTTTTATAAGTATATACTTGTACGTACATATATGTATATACGAATCTACCTGCCGCTATAAAAAAGTACAAAATTAATCACTCGCCGCTGCATACCCTCCATGAAATGCATTTCCGGTACAAATCGCTTTTGGCGCTCTTGACAGTAATTGCTGTCAACACGGCTGGCAATTTATAGTTATCTGATTTAATGTAATATACTTTTTGTTTCCATTGCACTGCGATTTTTTGAACAAATTGTCGTGATTACAGGGAGGTTGACTGGGTATATGTATGTATGTACGGGGGATATATTATGTATGCACATACCTGTAGACTGTATAGACTGTACACTAGATCGTTGAAAATAATTGTATAATTAGAAGAAGTGTCATCCACCGCAACCTATTCAAATACTTGTTCATAGTCTGTCCGACTGTATTTAGTCAATAATTTACAAATTAATATATGTATGTACACATCATATTGAGACTAATGTTATATCAGGTTCGAATTGATCGAATTTGTCGGGAGTGTGTTAATTTTTTTAAATTCGCCGTATATACCTTCCTGTTTAAACAAATTCGCCTAGCACTTCTGATCTGATGAGTTGTGATCAGCTAATAGAAAATTTTCTGCCTAACTTAACACTAGTTGGTATGAAAATACAACCCAACAAATAATTTTTTAGAACACGAAAAAGTAAAAAGATCCATAATTGATTTTATAATTAATTGCTGAAATTTTGTGCATATGAAATATTTTATGTGGGCCCTTAATAACTGATACCTATGTATTCGACCAACTTCACCATATCTGTATATATGTATATACATACATACATACATATGTATATCCCATAGAATAGATAACAAACTTAGATATGTGCTATTTATATAGTAGATATATATGTACATACCTGATTACATCGAGATTCTTTACATTTTTCCCCTGCTAACTTTTGAACCTTGTCCTTTGCTCGAATTAACTTTTTTCCATGTCCTTCAAGTTTGCAGTTAAAATGGCCAAATAAATAAACTTACCAAGCAAATAGCAATTTCGCGTGTGGTGAGAAGAAACCTAGCGGCACTTACGATTTGTCATTACTATGACAGTTCATTTGCCTGAGCGCTGGCATTTTTAATAAATAAATTTAATTGCAATTGAAAGGGGGGCAAAATTGTAAAGCGCTGCAACTGCACCTTTTGAAATTTTATCGCCAATCAGAATGGGGTAGACACATTCATATGTTTATAAACACCATATAAGTACATATCCATACATACTCAGTATATGCAAAACAAACAACAACATTTGCACAGCGCTGCAACGTCACGCGACGCATAGTGAATAGATTCATTGAGGAGGGGTGAAGCCATGCACGAGCATAAAACATCATATGATAAATAGCGACCATTGTCCACAACATACCGACATACGGACACTAACTGCAATAATAATTACAATTACATTAACGAGCAATCCAATAAAACGGTCAGCACTCAGGGCAAATGTGTGCGACTGGACAAAGGCAGAGGCGCCATACCATATATACTTGTAGCACAATATGATGCGACAGCATTATTTGGCAATTTTACTAAATTGAAAACGAATCAACTTTAATTGAATAGCGCGCACCATGTGATTTTATGCGAATTTAAACGCCTGACAAGTAATTAAATTAATTAAGTAACACTCGCAAGAAAGTGTGCAACTGGAAAAGTCAAAGAAGACATGGTAAAAGGATTTATACAAATTTATAACTAGGAAATGAATTTAGTCAGCTTATAGTAGTACTTCATAATATTACAAGTTCAAATTCACGTTTATTAACTATTTATACTAATATTCATTTTGTATTCCTCGTTACCTTCGCAACAAATAAATTTTAAATTAACGCACAGCGTACAGAAGGGTAACGCTGGCAGACTCTAGCAATCGTGGCAGCTCTGGCGATATCTATTGTGAACGTACATAAGATCTGCATGGCAACGCCAGCCAACTGGCAGCACTGCATTGGACATCCATGACTATTGGCAGCACTGCATTTGGAACAGTGAGCAAAAGCAAAACGAAGAGAGAACAGCTATATATTTTTGATTTTTAAAAGGTTAGTTAGAGTTTTTAACGGATTTGCCAATCGAATTGGACACAGGGAACAGCCGGGCAAACGTAAGTGCACAAGTTTTTACACCATTCATCATATTTCAGCGGTGAATCGGTTTTCTTTGCATTTTTTCTTTTCGACTGCGGCCGCGACTGCGACCGCGTATGTGCAGCAAAAGAAAAGAGAATTCTGTGCTACGCACGGGCAATGTGGAATTGTTAGGTTTTATAAGAAAGAGTCGAAGTGTGGAGATTGGCAGAATTTGATAGGAGGGACGGACGGCGCCCCAAAAGTGGAAATTATGTGTAAATTTGATATGTAAAATCGGCATGTGCGTGTGCGACCGCATGAATGTGTGAGTGAAGTGACGTGCGTGTGTATGACATTCTTATTGGAAAAGCGTTTCGGCGGCTCCGCTGCTGTCAGTTGCTCTGTCTGTCTGTGTGAGAGCGGGAGCACACACGCGTCTGAAGGTGGTGTGAAAAAAGAAATAAGGCGGCTATAGAATAAAGAAGAAGCAGCCGGTAAATGTGCGCTGCCTGCCTTTCGTTGACGTTACGTTGGGCCGCTGCATTTGTTACTCCTACCTACTACTGTTTTTGTGTTTTACTTGATATAAAATCACCCACTCTGCCGGTGAAAATAACTTCAGAGTATTTTAATTGCCCTGCACTCTATATATTGTAAAAATTTGAACTCATTCTGAATTTGTTGTTGAAACCACTATTTCTTTTGTTTTGTTCCAGACAAAGCAACAGCAGCAACAAAGTGCAAAAGACTGATAACAAAGCAAAATCAACGGAATTAGGAGCTTTAAGGATACTGTCGTTCTTCTGCCACTGTGGGTGTGTTGCCATTTGCACTTGCCACTGCTACTGTTTAATATCAACACTAACGTAAACAATATCTTCCCGACGAATCGAATTAATCGTCAGATTCTTCTTGGTCGTGTCGTAATTAGAGAGTAGGCCACGCCGGCGGTTGTAACACGCAGCGGAAACAACAACACTATCGCCTGCGACAACAACAACCACATAACAGCACAGCATCAGAGAAAGTGCAGCGGCAACGCCAGCGACAGCGCCAACATCGATTCACAACAACAGAAGCAGCGGCAGTGACGATCGCAAAATTAGCGGCAGCGTTGACGGCAACAACAAAATGGACGATCTAATGGTCGAAGTGAGGCTCGAGAATGGCGCCTTCTATAAGGTGAGTCGGAAAAATATCGGTTCTTGGTCAATGGATAGGTGGCTGTCGGTGTTGTGGTCGCGCTAGGTCAGTCGTTGCATGCTAGCCAACTGCTGTTGCAACGGGTAGGACAGTCGGCGCAGTTTCTAATTTCGTCAATTTTAGCTTTATTTCTATAAATAACAATATTTAGTTGAGTGGAGTATCGCGCAAACACATGCACACTCACACACAATCATAGGTAGTGGCGCACAATGCTGCATGAGGGGGTGTCTGTGTGGCATGCGCGCGCGTCTCTGCCTGCGTCACTGCGTGTGTGTGAGTATGCGCGTGCCTGCCGCTACTGCTCCGCAGAGTTGTTTTTTGCTGTTGACGCTTCTTCAACTTATGCACATCCAAGCCTTCGCCAGCGTCAGCGCCTTCATCTGTCATCATTTCGTTTCTTCGCTGCTTTATCAAAAATGTTGCGAACTCGATGTTTGTGTGATTACCCGTTTTATTTTTGCAAGTGAAGTTCCGAATAAAAGTGAGCGTATTGAGGATTTGGGCTGAATTCATACGTCCTACATATATACATACATATCTATCTAGGAGGTGTTGTTTTCGCAAGATGATATTATTCTGTAATGAAATATAAATGCAGAATCGCCATCTTTACTTTTACAGATTATATATTTTTGTACATATGTATGTACATGCATATGTATGTAGAAAAGCTTGATCCTGGTAGCCAAAGATCTCTCACCAGAAAATAAAATCTAATTATAGAACATCTATTATTAGTACTCCCAAGTATTCCATCTCATTTGGAGCTATCGCATTTTTTCAACCATTACACATATGGTTTTCTTTTATATTTTAGAAGTGCAAAGAAGGAATGCCACTGCTATTTAGGCTCGCTTACTGTCGAAAGATTTTTCACGCTTGAACCATTGGCATTTCAGCCTGGCATGAATATGAATTTGGTTCCAAGCGAACAGTGCATATGTAAATATGTATGTACATACGAGTATTTATCTTTGCATCGAGATATGTATTTCTTTCTGTGACAATGCAAATATTTATCGTTCTTGCAGTGCTTAACCGAGTTAAATTCGAGAAGTTTCGGTGTAACTTCCCGATTGCCATTTAGCGAGCCACCCTTGACATTTGTTGATGAATCAGCGTGCACTTGGCTAGCTTTCGCGATAAGGTTTCGGCCCTATCAACGTGCACATTTTTATTTTATTGTTGATTTTTCGTTTCTTTTACTTCATTGCGTCTATATGGATGAGAACATATTAAAAAAAACATACTAATTAACGCGTTTTTCTTTTTTCCTCCAACGCAATGCTCCTTGATGTGCTGTTCCAACAATAACAACCGCAATGACGACTACAACAACGGCAACAACAACAGGGCCAGGTGACAGCTGTCGGGGATGATGGCGTGTTCGTTGATGTGGACGGGTAAGTTCATGCAAGCAGACAGGCCAACAATAGAAAAGCAACAGAGTCACCAACAAAAAAAAAAAGTTATTTTGCAACTAATTTGCAACAATTAATAATGAGACAGCAGTGTCTTACATTGCTTTTGTTGTAGTTTGTATTTTGGCAGACAATACAGGCAGCTAGAATAAGCGAAAGCATTAAAGCAATATTAGAGATTGCTGCACGCGCATCATTTATGCTGAGACTACAGACGATAGGCTGGTGGACAAGGCTGTTCGGATTGTCGGGTTGGCGGAATGGTGGGCAGGCCGCACCAACGTTTAATTTGGCGCTACTTGCTAAATAGTGCTGCAGCTTAGGGAGGAAATAATGGCGGGGCTCTCACTGACTCCCTGACTGACTGTCCGCCCAGTGGCAGCTTTTCAAAGGCAATAACTGTGTCTAGAGTGTCGCTGGCCGAAACTGTCAAGTGTCAACGACAAATGCCACTAAGCATTGGCAGCAGCAGACAGCAGCAGCAATGACGACGCTAGTCCCAGCCAGCAAACAGCCAATGGGCAACGGCGGCGCAGCAACAGAACAGGAAACTATTTTTAACCGCGGAAAGAAACCATTTTTCTGAATTTTTTTTGTGCCATGCTGCTGTTGTTTGTTGTTTTGCTAGCCGCCATCGGCATTGGTGCTGCATTTTTGGTGACATTTTTGGAACAAATTTTTAGTTTTCTTTTTGTATGTATTGTATGCGATTCTTTGAGCTAAGCAGCTGCCGGCACTAAATTTAGTGTTCAGCGCATACAGCAGAGTGTTCACTGTATTGCATTTCCGATTGTTAACGGAGCTATCTGTGTCCTCACACGCCCCCACCCGCGTGCTTCAGCGTACTTTGCTCAACGTCCAACGCTTGGCAATGAGCCAGATGCTGATGACGCCACGATGCGTGCTGCCGATGTTGACGCCGCAGCTGCAGCATAAAACACCTGTCCGCAGATTTTCGCTTCATAATCAGCGAGTCGAGATGTTCAGTGTTGAGGCATTCTAATTACTTTGTTAGCATTGTATACGCATTTGTGCTAATTTATGTTTGTTTTTTGTTCTTGCTTTAGCGTTCCCGAGGTCTTGAAATATCCATTCGGAAACGTGCGCCTACCGCCCGATGAGGTGGGAGAATCTGCGCCTATTTTCGAGGAAGGCATGGAGGTGGAGGTGTTCACGCGCACAAACGAGCGCGAGACCTGCGGCTGGTGGGTGGCCATCATCAAAATGCTCAAAGCAGACATCTGCGCAGTCGCGTACATTGGTTTTGAGACGCCCTACACCGAGATCTGTGAGTTGGGCAGACTGCGCGCAAAGAACCAGAATCCGCCAATCACGCCAAAATCGTTCTTCCAGTTCACGCTGCCCGTACCCGAAGAATTGCGCGAAGAGTGAGTATAAAATAAAGCCTATAATATGAGAACATGGCTAGCTCGTGACTCCTCCTCCCTAACAGAGCTCAGAAGGATGGCATACACAAGGAGTTTCAGCGAACAATCGACGCGGGCGTTTGTAATTACAGTCGTGAACTGGACGCATTGATTGTGATCTCCAAGTGGGATCACACTCAGAAACGCGCTAGCATGCTCAAGGATATGCATTTTCGTAATCTCTCACAAAAGGTAAACGTCTCTTCATTTAAAACCACTGACCCACTTAAAAGCATCTACATATTTTATTCAATTGCTGATCATAAAACTCACGAACTTTATTGCAATAGGTTGAGGCTTAATTTTTTATCGTTATATATTTTGGCATTAAAAATGAATGCTAAATAATCTTGACATGGCATAAGTTACATTTTTGAAGCTAATCTGAAAATATATCATTTGATAATCAGCTACAAACTCAGCCCATTAAGATAGTGAGCAGGTTAGATATGCTCTAACTTTTTGTCATCGGGTACTACCAGACACGAACTAGCTGTAAATTTTAGTAACGGCCGAAGCAACACAAAAGCTATATTGTACTTCGAATTTAGTAATACTTAGAATAGTGACCAATGAATCTTTAATTAAAACTATCCCCGTGGCCAAGGAGTGAAATGGGATTAGGTGTTTGGGACATGCATAAGGAGGGGAGCTAACCCGTTTTATGGTTTAATACCTTATCTCATTATGAAAAACGGATGATATAGAATTGTCCGCACTAAGCCTTCTTGTGTAGAATTTTGTCATTCATAACCACAAAACAAGTACATTAAAAATAATTGTAAGGATCGGTTGAAAAAGCCCTTTTAGGAAAATAAATTTCTGCCTATTAAAATATCGTAATCAGAGTTGGTACTTATCCCGCTTTATAACGACCCAAATGATTTACAGTCCAAATAGTCTATAATGTCATCGCTTATCACGACATGTCGGTGAGAACGACAAAATTCCGATGACTACTTATGGATTTAATTTGGTAGCTGTACTTTGTCGTTTAAAATAAATCGTTTACGACTATCGGTTATAACGACTACATTTCGCCGTTCCCTACAAAGTCATAATCCATTTTAATCTATTTTTATCAGTGCAGTAATTATATACAGTGAAAGCTCTCTTGACCGGACACTCACGGTCGCCAATACGATCGATATACCTCAGTGTCGGAAGTTTACCTGGGTACAGGGTATTTCACTGTCGGGCTTGCTCGACTGTAGCGTTCTCTCTTGTTTAATGTACAACTGCAAATGCAAAATATTTTTAATTTTTCTGTATTTCTTTTTATGCAGGTTATGCTCTTGAAAAGGACTGAAGAGGCCGCTCGCCAGCTTGAAACGACCAAACTGATGAGTCGTGGGTAAGTGCACGCATATAAGACTGAAAACCATCAAAATATATCATAGTATGAAAGACGTTCGCAGTGCTATTCCTGGTGAAATTTGGTAAACACTGAATTTATTAAATTATACCAAAATAATAAAGTTTCTTAAGCTGGTATTCATTGCTTTGAACTAAACTAAAATAATAAATATTTTTCCAAAGTAAAGAAAACACAGCTTGAGCAAATGAATCCAAAATTATTATTAAAGTAAAACTGGTTTATCGTGACCAGAATTCTGTCCAACTTAAGGAATCACGACTTTGGTGGATAGCCTGCTAGAGCTTCTTTCAATAACGACATTTTCATGCATTCTTAAGCATTTATTTGACATACTAGCGGCCCTGTCATTCACAGCAACTTCATTGAGGAATTTTCTGTGCGTGAGGATCTCATGGGCCTGGCCATTGGCTCGCACGGCTCGAATATACAAGCAGCACGCACGCTGGTCGGCGTCACTAATATTGAGCTGGAGGAAAAGTCCTGCACATTTAAGATAAGCGGCGAGACCGAGGAGTCGGTGCAGCGTGCCCGTGCGATGCTCGAATATGCCGAGGAATTCTTTCAGGTGCCGAGAGAGCTGGTGGGCAAGGTGATTGGCAAGAACGGGCGCATCATACAGGAAATTGTAGACAAGAGTGGCGTGTTTCGAATCAAGGTGAGTGCTGTGAGTATTGTAACCTATCATGTGGCAGACTAAGCTTAACTGCTGCCGCGTCCTCTGACAGATCGCTGGCGATGATGAACAGGATCATAATATACCACGAGAGTTGGCGCACGTACCGTTTGTGTTCATTGGCACCGTCGAGAGTATTTCTAATGCCAAAGTGCTGCTGGAATATCACTTGTCCCACCTGAAGGTATGTAAATGAGCTCCAGTGGCCTAATTTTGTGTGAATACGCTGACAGTTTAATGTTCTAGGAAGTGGAACAGTTGCGTCAGGAAAAATTGGAGATCGATCAGCAGCTGCGCGCCATACAAGAGTCCTCCATGGGCTCCACACAAAGCTTCCCCGTATCTCGGCGTTCCGAACGTGGCTACAGTAGCGACATCGAGTCTGTGCGTTCACAACGCGGAGGTAACGTAGGTCCGCGCGGCCGTGGACGCGGACGCGGCGCAACTGGCGGTGGCGGTGGTGGCGGCAATGGCCTAAACCAGCGTTACCATCAGGGCCGTCGAGACGATGATGACTACAACTCCCGCGGCGATCATCAGCGCGAGCGCTACAATGAACGTGGGGGCGGCGGCGCCGGCAGCGGTGGTGGAAACTATCGCGGTGGCAATGACAGACGCGGCATCAATCGTCGGCCACCGCGCAACGAGCAGAATGGACGCGACTACCACCACAACCACAGCGAGGATGTACGTGAAACGCGTGAAGTGAGCAGCGTGGAGCGAGGTAAGCGATGAGTCGAGCTTCAACAGCGGGTAAGCTGACTAAACGATATTTTTTTACTTCACACAGCGGACAGTAACTCGTCATACGAGGGAAGCTCGAGAAGGCGCAGAAGGCAGAAAAACAATAATGGGCCAAGCAACAGTGAGTATGAATAAGATTCCCACGGTTCCCACACCCGGTATGACTATCGGAACAAGTAAGATGTTAGATTGTTGGAACATTGCCTGTGATATTTGGTCAAGAACTTAACAGGTTTTGAATTTATTTTCTTTATGGCCTTTGTGTGTTTGTTTAATAAAATGTAAAAATGGCTCCGTTTAAAAGCCTTTTTAAAGATAAAACCGGGAGTATTTCCGTTTAACATTCCCCCCTTTTCAAGTGACACGAATTCAATTCCAAATAATTTTGGAATGTTTCTAGAGAAATTCACCTACAAAGTGAATTTGGAACACACCATTTTTTTCGGGAACAGGGCCAATTATTTTAAAATTGAGCTAAGCAGCAATGAAAACACAGCCTATAAGCCGAAGAAATTTCTGACGTTGAAATAAAAGCTACTCTTCCGGAAATCCGATACGAACAAAACGAAGGACGATTACGAGAATACCTTATGCCATCATAATACTTGTATATAATTTTATGAAAATTCATGGAAATCATCATACATCATAATAAATACTTTGTAGAACAATTTATCTTAGCCAATAACAGTTTAGTTTATGTGTTGAAGTGCGACTTTTTAACTCTCTTTAACATTGATGACATACACAATATACAACGATTGAGATAAACATTAGAAGGCAATGGCGTCAGGGTAGTGGGATATCATTGATAAAAGTGCAACGAATGATGTTCGTGGTCTAAGAAACGACCAGCTCACGAACTGAGGAGTATGGTATGCGGATGGTATGTCAATGAAAACATAGATGATAGCTTTAGTAATTGAGGCAATCGATCTCTTAGTTGCAAAACTCTGACCCTTATTGGTTATCTCATGTCATTGCAGCAAACGGTGGTGTGGCCAATAACAACAGCAAATCGCAGCAGCCACCGCCGCAGCAGCAACAACAACAGCAGCAGCAGCCGCCTTCGCAGTCGCAGTTGAACAAAGCGCCTGTTAATGCATCAGATAACAAACAGAGCAGCGGCAACGCGACCGCCGCGGCCAATTCGTCCGAACGCCCAAAACAGTCGAGCGGCAAGGAGACGCTGCGGAACAGTGAGAAGCAGCAACAGCAGCAGCAGGCGGGCTCCCAGCCACAACAACCACCGCAGCCACAGGCACAGTCGCAAGCGCCACAGCCACAGCCGCAGCCGCAGCAGCAATCGAAACCGCGTCGCAACAACAAGAATCGGAACAACCACAATGAGCAACATGCGACGCCATCGCAGCAGCAGCTGACCGACAACATAAAGAAGGAGGCGCTCGTCAATGGGACGTCGTAAAGGGTGTCAGCCAAGAAACAGGAGCGACAGCAAACACAACATGGCATTGTTCAGGAAACATTAAGTTGTGCGCGCAGCGGACAAAAAAGAAGCAGCAAGCAAGCAAACAGTAAAATAAATTATAATGTTAATGTCGTCTCAACCGAACAACAACAGCATCAGCAATCGCAACAGCAACAGCAACGCCAGGACAACAAATCACAACAGATCGCAACAACAACAGCAGCAACCAACACAAACACAGATAGCATGAATGTGGAACGTAGGCGTTGCAATTAAAATGTTTGCATAACTATTCGAGTAACTAAACCAACATGCATATATAAATATATATGAAAAATATGTAATAACTGTAAAAGCATATACATACTAACAACACAAACACACACCCACATCTACATCTACACGTTCACACACACACACATACACACACGCCTACACGCAGATGATTACGAATTATACACAAAAAACCTATGCGCTGTTGTTTCACGGCCGGCCTAGGCTTTACAATTTTTAATTAAAAAAATACAAAACTTAAAAAAAAAAAACAATCAAAAGGAGTAATTTATGTATGAAAATATGTATAAACGTAAAAAAGTAAAATCTACTGCAAACAAAACTAATGAAATAATGTGTAAAGTAACATTTACTGAGCATTATTAGAGTAGTTTTACAATTGCAATTACAGCAAACAAAAGAGGAAGGAAATGCGCTTTAAAAGCGCAGTTATCGCCAACTTGAAAAGTTTCTAGCGTCTAATAAAAAATTCACTATTATGATTGTTGTTTTTTTTTATATATTGTGGTGAATCGTGCAGTTAGTTAGTTTTCTGTGTATAATTCGTGCCGACATCAAAAACAAACGTAACTACAAATGGCGGTTATCATTTATTATACTCTAATTTTCTTTAAAATATGAACGTTTTGTATTATTATTGCTTAGTTTCATGCAATGGCACGCTTCTAACAACTTGGTGTTTAAAAGGAAACAAATGGTTTGTTTCAAAACCAGGCAATGAACCATATTGCTGGAAAAAAATCGACTTGTGCTTTTTGTTGATGTTTTCATTTTGTTACATTTGAGGATCGCAAGTCCTCTCTCATCCTCTTATCTCTCCCGTTTTATTTGTATAACCTTGTATTTATTGAACTATTACTATCATAAAACACTTTCACACACACACACGTACATACATCATACACACATGCTCGCTCATACATAGATACGTACATTAAAACTTACAGGCAACTGAGGAAAGGGAGGCCAACAAATGCATAACATTTTATTTAAATCATAATTTTAATTTGCCAACATCTACCATGCGTATACTAACTTATTAGTCCTCTATTTAATACTCTTAAATTATTAAATGCAACAACAACAGCATCAAGTAGACAGCATAAGTGGCTGGAGCGAAACAAAAGGAACTACAATCAACATAAAAGCGTAAAAATAACACCATGATAGAAATCTTAAATATAATACAAACTAGTTAAAATAAAAGGAATTCACATTACGAAGCAAGAAACTACAACAAGAAAAGAACTAAGCGAAAAAAAAAACTGATAAATCACATAAGAACATGAAAAATGCAGCAACAGCAATTAAAACAAGAAGAAAGATAATTACAAATATAATATATAACTCTTCTCATTTGTTTGAAGAACATGTCAATATTTTGTAAGCTGAAACACGAAACAAAAGATGAGAACGATGGTAATGATAAAATACGATAAATAAAAATAATGTTGTGTAATTCAAATAAAAGTACACAGAGAGCATAATAACAATAATTTAAAAAGGAATGGAAATGATTATTGTGCGAATTAAATGATTATTTATATGAAGATGAACTTATAATGAATAGAAATATAGCGAGTAAATTTTATTAATTTAAAATTTATACATATAAAAACAAAAAAAAACCTTCGAATTTACTTCAACCTCATTTTATTACAATGTTGCAATGTGGAATGTGGTAGTAGTGCCAGCTCCTTCTGGGATAAGGGATTCGAGAGGGCGCTTTTAAAAATCCATTGTAGATCTAGGAGCGGGCCGTCCAATGGAATAACTCTATAGGTTGAGCTAATCATACCGCCCTAAGCGATTCGGCTAGCGCTGAAGGCAGCCTCAAGACTGATTAAAAGGCGAAGCGGATGTTTTTTTCCCAAAATCCTGGTTTATTTATTTAATAATTATTTTAATATTGAGCATGAAAAAACAAATAAGAATGTTGAAAATTATATTTTAATAAAATGGACTACACTTTCTATGTTCCACAAGAGAAATTAAGCTAGGCCTATCTACAATATTTTAAATTGAAGTCTTATAATGCCCGGAAGACGCGCCTACCTTGTTCCTAATAAAGTCATCATTAACATGAACATAGCAATATTTTTCTGACAATTATCTACATAGTTCTTACTTACACTTGGGCCCACTTGGTACAAAGCTTCTTTAATGATTCTTCTTCTTCTTTAATACATTTTACGAGTTGATTTGCATTTCTTTGAAAAGGTGAGCAATCGAGAATTCACAATCTCGGCTTGTAATGAAATCGCCGCATAATCTGGGGATATTACTCCCATAGAAATGATCAAATATAGCGTTTACTGTTATTTAACTTTAATTTAAGACAATAGTTTGTGATTTGGATTCGGTTATTTTTTGGTGTTCTCAGAAAATAAAAGTTCATTTGAAGTGCTCGATGGCTAAAGCTACTATTTTCATAGCTCCTTAAATAAACTTATTGTTTGGACCGGCAGTATAGCGGAGTTGGAGTTGGCCTTTCGTTCTTTCCTAAAATTGTTGGACTTCTGGCTTAAACATTGACTTGAAAATACGGAATACGTGCATCTTAAAATACCGCAATAATTATGAAATTGAATAGGGCAGCTTTTAAACGATATCTGAATGTGATGGTAAAGTTAACATCTCTAAGCAAAAGTACTAATTCGTCAAAAAAGGGCATTTGAACTGGCTCTACGGGAGTTGACCAAACACTCAAGGATTTCAGAAAACAGCTCTCTGTTGTTTCTTCAGCGCTATCTCGTTCACCAAATTAAAATCAATTTTGGGACCTTATTTAAAATCATTTAATACAAATACAAAACAGGTAGTTGCAAATAATGAGGAATTAAATTCCGAAATTCTATTGGAATGGGGTAATCTTGAAATTAAAAGTCAATCATTGTCTAAAGCAAAGGCCATTAAAAAAATTAACCATGCTTCCATGTACAGGTACATATACGTTCATTAGAAAGTTGTATTATCTATAATATTATTATTAGTAAAAATATGTTTAAAATATTACATGCATAACGGGATAATTTAAATAATTTCGTAGAAATGTGAGTGGTGGTGGAAATGATCAAAGGGTTGTGTTGTAATTTTGGCTTTCGACGAGATCGGCGGTCAAGGCATTAAATTGTAAGCGGATGGTATAAAGGGAAGGAGGTCCATGGAAGACCAACCCATCGTACGGCACTCTGAATGACATATTTTGGTATCTTCCAGTCTCTCTAAACTCTCACAATGCTTGTTGATTGAAACAAATAAAATGAAATGTACATTGACTCACAGATTGTTTAACATTATTTAAACGCAGATTTGTATCTATTTATTTCAAATAAATTGAGCGTGTTTAAGAATTTTCTAGCATTGCTCCTTCTTATAACAAAACGGAATGGTGAATCGAAAACAAATTATTTTTCTTGAGTTCTGACAATATGCTGTAATTTTTTTTTTTCACGTAGTTTCCTTAGTTCAAGAATACTATATACTATATAATTTTGTCCTCATTCTCTACGAATAAGGAAAATATACAACTTGACGTTTATTTTTGAATAAAAAATAAAACTTATTATTTTATGATTTTTATATTTTTGCTCCAAAATAATGATTATTGTTGTAAATTATAACTCATAATTAATCATTGTATTGCCAGATAATGAATAAAATGAAAAAGTAATCATTATTTTGTAGTTTATATAGTATCACATAATGATTACAGTCCCTGCTTTTTTTTACAAAAATTTAAATCGGCATTTTTGTACTGGGTCGTCGTATAGCGACGGAAAATATTGCTCATCCATTATAAAAATGGAATGAGTCAACGAAAAATAACTGAGCTCGTAGGTGTGAGTTGCTCTACGGTGCAGGGTATCATTGAATGCTAGAAAAAAAACGAAAATCTGTTGGCCGATGAGGGCTAATAAGCTCCCAACAAAATTTGGACGGATCTGGAAGAGCGGCTTTATGCGAAAAGTAAAAGAAAATCCAAATGGCTGTCTGGAAAACATGGTTCTCTACACTGCAATACACTACTAGCATATGTTTTATCTGGGTACAGGGTAAACAAGAGAGAACGCTACAGTCGAGCAAGCCCGACAGTGTAATACCCTGTACCCAGGTAAACTTCCGTCACTGAGTTATATACGCCCAAAGGAGCAGCAAAAAGAGGAAGAAGAAGAGCGAACTTGTTGCTGCAGTTTGTGGGGGTTGTACTGTAGAGAATTTGTTTCGCTAATAACGTTTCTTAGAATTGACAGAATTGAATAAAATTTTAAACAACAGTAGATTATTATTATTATAAATTATGTGTGCAAAGTTTGGTTTAGGTAACAAATGGTTCTTACGTCCTCAATGTAGAACTAGAGAAGTCAGGTCGAAAAGGAAATTTATTCGTTGTGTAAAATTATTTGGTTTGTTGATTATCTCTAATTAATTTCAGAATTAAAACATTAGATAAAAAATGAAATTGTTTTTATACCCTGTACCCAAAGGGTACAAGGGTATATTAGTTTTGTGCGAGTGCACATGGAACACACAGAAGGAGGCTTGGTAGACCCCACAAAGTATATATATTCTTGATCAGCATGACAAGCCGAGTCGATATAGCCATGTCCGTTTGTCCGTCTGTCTGTCTGTATGAACGCAAGGATCTCCGAAAGTATAAGAGCTAGAATAACCAAACTTGGTATACAGATTCTCCTGAGACCGAGAAAGGACAATTGCTTTAGATGACCGATTAGGATGAAACTTCATTTTTCGTTTAATAAAATGTTTTCTCAGATATATGTATTATTAAAAGGCTAAATCCAGGCGATCATATAGACGGACAGACGGACGAATGTAACTATCTAGATCGATTTGTCTCCTAATGCTGATTAAGAAAATATATACTTTATGGGAACGGAGATTCTTTCTTCGTTCTTTTATTTTCCACAAATCTTATACAAACCTACTTTAGTACGTACAGGTACCCAAGCTGAAATGGTTTCGATGTAATACGATAGACAGACGGATGGACAGATGGATATGCAGGGGCCTTTCGAAAAGGGGCTTGTTAGTTATACAAATGTTAAATAGTACAGGTACTTAGATATGCTAAATTAATGTTAATATGTTAGATTTAAGAACAAATAATATTATTGGCTTCCCGTATACACATCCATGCTTACTTCTTTCAGTTCAACATAGACCATTCTTTTAATTAAAACTATTAATATTACTATATTAACAGAACTGTTATCTTTGAATAAAATCATTTTAATTCCCATTTAAACATTTAGTCACTTCATGTTTTGACGCTCAGTGTGCCCAATGTGCCAACTTCGGATTCTTTTTAGGCACCAACCAAATCTATGTCCTTTTGTTTTCATCACGCATTATATCACAGTTATGGCAAATGTTCCATGCCTTTTCAGCTGTAAGAAATGGTAGCATGATTTATTTTGGGTTATATATCGTCAAAATACACATTGGTCTTCGATTTTTGTGCAATGCAGTTAGAGAAAAGTCTGCATTATTTTGCTATGAAAATATTTGGGAAATCGAGGATGAACAACAATCAAGTAACGGGAAAACAGGAGAGAACGCTACAGTCGAGCAAGCCCGTCAGTAAAATACCCTCTACTCTCCACAAAAAAGGGAAATTAAAAAAAAAAAATTATTTAAAAAGTTTACTTAATTAAATTAAAATGTTCAACACATTAATATAATTCAACACATACATAAGTGTTTATGTAAAATTTCAAAAGAATAAACTTACATCAGAATCGTGTCTCTGCGTGTTTATATGCGTATATGTATGCAGCTCAAAATTGAACCAAAGCAGCAACAACAACAACAGCAGCGGACAGAGCAAGGGCAGCTATTTTATTTATGGCTAAAACTTCCTTCAGAATTGACCAATCATGAAACTTAACATACGGACACATTATCACTAACTGGATGTATTTACCAAATTTTAGTTTGAAATTTCAAAATCATCATGATTCATCAAAATCATCGTGAATCAGAAAAAACACAAACTCGTCCTTAGGAGAATCTAGATACCAAAATTCTAGCTCTTATACTTTCTGAGATCCTTTCTTTCATACAGACGGACGGACAGACGGATATGGCTATATCGACTCGGCTTGTCACCCTGATCAAGAATATATATACTTTGTGGGGTCTGCCACGCCTCCTTCTGTCTGTTACATACATTCGCATAAAACTAGTATACCCTTTCACCCTTTGGGTACAGGGTATAAAAATAGCTCTCTGGTAATAGATTAGAGCTAAAGTACATGGTAGGTTTATTACATTTTTTTCGCGTAGTTGTTTTAGGTGAAGTATTTTTTATTTATGCATATTTTGTGCATTTTTGTGGTTTCCAATACATATATGTCGTATACATATATTTTGATTATTCGATTTTACGTGAGTTCAAATACCCAAGAAGTATTAATCGATCCAAAAATTGTGTCATTATTATATTATAAAATATTATTATACAATTACGTTACTTTCTTCATCTATAATTGATCCCCTGCAGTGTTGAGATGGTTTGTATGGGCTAATCTAAAGGAGGTCAGTCGGGTATGGAACAAACTCCGCTGTTGCCTTGGCTTCTCCTTTGTCGACTAGGCAGGCGAGGCTTTGTAGAATGAAACATAATAGAATTGAATTGTTTTATTTAGCATATATGTTAAATTTGTCCATGGACGTAGCGAGAGTATAAACTTGATTTCTACAAAATAAGAAATGTAAGATTAAATACTAGGGAGTAAAAGACGATGCGAAACCAGGGCAGCAAAGCTCTGCAATTGGGATGGTCGTTCTGTATCGTTCTGATGTCTGTAGTGATGTATCTAGCATCTATGTCTTGAAGCAGATGTAGCGTCTGAACCACATTAACTACTGGAGCTATATAAAAACCATTGAGAAAATGCAAACAAGATCGCTAAGTACTCACCGCATACTATTCAAAATAACATTATTAATTTAAAATGTTATTGACCTTTCAAAGCTTTTAAAACAAGTTTAATAAATTTAGGCAAGCAAGACTTGGTTACGCTCAGCTATGCAAAGGTCCCGTTGATCGTTTTGTATTATTTCCCTATTGCAAGTATACGATTATTTGTAACATTTCGTTTAACCAGCAGAATGTATCTGGGTGGTCAGAAAAAATTTATCGAAAAGGTTTTTGGCCAGTTGTCAGCTGGCAAAACACAAAATATGGCACAATAACCAAAGTTCTTTCAACTAAGAGTAATAGTTTATTGCATCTAATATCTTTAAGAAAAAATACATTTACATATATGAACATAATTTTCTTATTTCTAATTTAATATTTTCTTAGGACTACTGCATCGCGTAATCTTCAAATGGTAGATCCGAGAATTCTAGTTGTCTGATGAAGGCACGCGACCCTGAAATGGGAACGGTGGACTATTATTGATCGATACAATTTCAAAGAAAACAAAATAATATACAAGTAATACTTATAAATATAAGTGAGTTCCTTCATAACGTGCTGTAAAGAAGTTCAGAAACATGAGTTGGTGTGACAATCTGACAATGTATTTTCGAGGTATCTTTCAGGCTTCTTCGGTCTAGTTCTAAGTTGCGTACTTTCGTTTGACCGTAACTATAATTTGCTAGATACAGTAAAAACTCCCTTAATGGACACCTCTCTTATCCGGACACTCTCTTCGGCAGACACTTTTTCTGAAAAATTCGATCGGTGTATAAAGTATTTAAGAATCCCTTTAAACGGACACTCCTCTTGGGCGGACAAAAATTGGCCGACCGCGAGTGTCCGCCCAAATGAGTTTTCACTGTACTCTATCATTTATCATTCTGAATTTTATTCAATGTTAGATTTACTTACATTTTCTGTTCCTCGACTCTGCCTCAAAAAAAAAAAACAAAAAAAAAACAAGTAAAAAAGCTAAAGTCGGGTGTCCCAACTTTGAAATACTCTGTACATATGTTTACAATAATTATAGAAAATAAAAAAAATTAAGAAAATAAAAAAAAAATTTAATCGATTTTACCTCTCTCGGTATTCGAACTCGCGTAAAGGGTTTATCACGTAAAGGGTGTATAGTCATCTGGGACTGGGACTTGGTGTCCCTAGGTCATATAGTCTCCGAGATATAGGCGATTATACGAATGGAAGATCGGACTGACAGACAGACAGACAGGGCTATATCAACTCGTCTTGTCATGCTGATCAAGAATATATATAATTTGTGGGGACTGCCATGCCTCCTTCTGCCTGTTACATTTTTCACCACCCGCAAACCTAGTATACTTTTGTATGTACATTTCATGTACAGAGTATAAAAACTGATATTCCAACAGTTGCCTTTATGAACCGGGTGTTTGAAGTTTTTATCCAATATGTTAACAGGAGGCTGCCTGATATCGTTAACTCATTGTACGCTTGTAGTAGCTATATATACATATCTATGTCCTGCATATATATAATGTTCTATATTTAAGCATGTATATAGTGTTCTTTGACCCTTTGTAGACCGTAAGCCATTACAATATTGTAAACATAACCCGGAAGTTACTTCGCAGACCTATTCTTCCCTAGTGATGTAATCGTATAATATAATGACCTACTTCTTCAGTGTTATTTTCTTACCTAAAATTTTTACAGCCTGTACCCAAAAGGTGAAAGTCTATACTAGTTTTGTGCGAATGTATGTAACAGGGAGAAGGAGGCGTGGCAGACCCCACAAAGTATATATATTCTTGATCAGGGTGACAAGCCGAGGTTCCCCTGAGCCCTAGGCAGGTCAAGTTTATTTGTACGCCCTTGCCTATATGTATAAAAAACTATTGGCTAAACCACTAGCTTCTCCCAACATGAAGGGAACAGTTATTAATTCACTTATCATCCGATGTCAAAAGATACGTACAGCCATAATATACAGTATAATAATTCCATAGAATCTAAACATTTTCCACTATTGGCTTCTTGTAATAATCGTAATTATCAATAATAAAACGCCATATACATATAATAAGTGGTATTTTGCATTTATTTTGATTCATTTACACAGCAAAATTTTTGGTAATTGGAAAATGTCTTTGTATAATATCATGTTCTGCAAACTAGAACTATATATTTAAATATATACCGCAGCAATTCATACAAATACAAAAGCGATAAGAAGTTATCAATCATCCGAGTGTTAAGCCAATGTTATTATCGTATACCGGGTGGAGGGGATTACTACTACTATTACTATTGCCCCCATGAAAACCATTAATCCTGACAAAATAAATTGAAGTATAAGTATAAATAAACGTTAATACTGAACAAGAAACGTAACAGAGCACATCTTCTCTCTGGCTTAAGCTTCACTATTCATTATTGCATTATTCTGGTTATATTCTGGGCAGATTCTGCTAGTCCCTAGGCAACGGGAGTTGATTTTATTGTTTTGCAGGCTGTTATACTCTTAAAGTAGAATTGTACCTCTCATGTTACAGATACATACATAGACATGTACATCTACGATCAGCATGACAAGACAAATTCGAATAGCTATGTTCGGATATAGACATGAAGTCAGTTCAAGATATCACATAAAAAGAGTTGTTGTATAAAACATTTTATTGTTTTAAAATAGTTATTATACTTTCTGTTCTCGTATATTTTGGTGAGTTGATTCTTTGCACCATTTTTATTTCGAACATTTAATCGATCCGTATGACTGGACTATTCACTAAAATGTTTAATTACATATAGGCCGTACCTATGCATTTAAAACTCTTAAATGAGGATTATGCTTATTCTCTTTAGAAGTTATGAGTAGTTGAACTTCTTAATACATGTACATATGTATAATACATATGTAAGTAGTTTATACAAAGGTATGTGCTTATTTACATCTTTATATGCAAATTAAAGTCTGTCTACATACATATCTGTGTGTCCACGAAGCTGTTGTTTAGAGGCGTCCAATCTATTGGTCGATCGTTAGAAAAGTTGTACAGTACAAACATACTAAATGTATATACATACATATGTATTTATATCAATTCCAAAGTCTAAGGGAAGCACATTAATTTTAAACTGGCCAAGGCTTATGTTTTGATTGGATAGTGCGGACACATTAGGATATATGTATTTGTTTTTACTATAGGTGGTTATTGTCCTTCGAAATTTGATTAGATTAATGGCTTTGGCGCTTCGTATGGCCTATTGTGAATGGCAGGTTACGGGAGCTCCGGCAAACCTCATACCTTTGTTGTCATAGCTTTTCGCGGCGGCAGTGAAGATAGTGGCTGTGAATTGTCAGACTGCAACTTTTGGCCACACAACCAGCTAACCACACTGCCAAAGCGCATAGCCAATGGATTTGGTTGCAATTTTTGAATCGTGCCCACTCCGAGAGCTTCTTAACATACACAGATGCATATGTACATGTGTATGCATTAGCATGGCGGGCGCCAATATTTGATGGGCGCCATCTGACGTATTTTAGTTGAAGCTGGTCAGCTGATTTTCATGAATGCTGTGTTTTATGCTATGGTGCTTGGTCTTTCATAGTTCAGCATTTGAAATAAGAATTTCGTATTTTTATGTTTTAAAATAGCTTTTAAATAAAAAAAAGCACACCCCTAGGTGCAATACTTCTATTAAGATGAGTAATTGATCATAATTAGTCTTAAAAGTACATTAATCCTAGTTAATAATAAGTGAATATGGTTTGATTTTTATTTGTTAGGTCTGGCAGCGCTGCCTTTCTTGCCACCTTTCAGAGACAATTAAATTCAAACTATTGCAACATTATAGTTTCGGTGAAAATCGGTAAATACTTGGGAGAACTGAACGTTTTATCGGAAATATTGCACAGTTAGCGCACATGCCAGTCCCTATTCTGTCAAGGCTTAGTTATGTTGTTGTTGTTCATACGCAACCTTGACACGGCCACCTGAAAAATTCGCGTGAACAAGAACAAGCATTCCATATATTTAGTTCATACTATTATTTCGGCTAGGCATGTAATAACGATTCAAATATACATACATATTTAGGCAATCGTTTAGAAAATTTTAAGTGAATGGCAGAGCAAGTAGTAAAGAGAAGGCAATGCGGTGTCCCATGAGTTCCGTGGACACCTCAATTATAACATTCAAGGTCATTGGGGTACCATTAAGTCGGTCAAAAGCACTAAATATGTTTTTCTAACACATATAGGCATTTAACTACCATTATATATGTATGAAAGGTTGCTAAGGTAATTTTATTGAATTTGAAGTCAAACTTGTGATTGGTGACCCAATTTTCTGGCATGTATTTAAAAGTTTTGCAGTTTGTAGATCAATCTGTTTCAACCAACTCTTTAGCTAACCGGCGTAATCATTAGTTTATGAATTTATTTTATTCAAAATTACATATTTGTTATATTTCTTATAAATGTATATTTATAGTTTTCAATAATTCTCCTAGACGATTTATTTGTACAAAAAATTGCAGGTCCTAAAAGTTAGAAATAAAACCAAATATCACAGAAAAGTTTATTTATTTGTTGTTCTTTATTTGAATTTTTTTATTAAAGTACAATATTTTTAGCTTAAGTGATTAACTTACAAACTTAACGATATTGAAACTACTTCTTAGAACGAAAAAAGTCAGTTTAGAAAACACACTCTCACAAAAATTGCATATTGTCTCGACGCGATCAAAGTTAAATCGATCGTGTTCCTGTTTCAGCATTTTCTTGCATTCGGGAAGATTGTACGTTATGGAATGTCGTACCAGATAGTGCATTTACAAGCTTCAGAATGTTTCAGTGCAAATGCACTCCTGACACGCAGCCCAAAACCTTCAAGAGGCGTTTGCATTTAGCTAATTCTTAGCCAAAACTGAATACTGAAAATAAGTTCGGGTAGAGCTCAACCAAAAAAAAGAAGTATAATTAAATAAATAAACAACAGCTTTAAAGGAGGCGCGCGTTTCGACGACACGGCACGATTGGACTCGTTTGAATTATCTTTAATTTGCGATTTGAAGACGCGACGGCAACGGAAACGGCAACGGCAACGACAACTGCATCGTTGACGGAGTCGGATTCGGATTCGAAGTAGCTTTGGTGGAGGCGTGCCAGTGTGTGGGTGTAGGAGCGGTAGCGATAGCAGCGGAGGCTACTCCACATTGCCAGTCAGTCGGTCGAGCGATTCGTTTTATTTGATCAACAACTTATAACGTGTACGAGCATTAGGAAAAATCAACAGAAATCCAAGAAACGCATTGGCACATGCAGCGAGAAAAGAGTGGACGAGGGTGGGCGAAAAGGGTACAGAGCGAGTCGAAGAAGGTGTGCGATAGATTTTCAAAAATGAAAGTACAATGAACTGTGCAAAGTCAATTTTAGGCAGAGATATCGGATCGATATCTCGATCAGTGATATGCGACCAGGCTATGAAAATGCGATATTTTATTTAGGAAACCTCACTTTCTTGCCCAACAACCCATTTAGGGAACATATAGAAACCCAATTTCTGTCTGTACATTGTGAGACAAACAAATTACACGGAATTCACAGAACAACAAACAAGAGTCACGCTAATGCTGTTGATAAGATTAGACGTCTGCTTCGATTAAAAATTGATAACTTTGAGGCGATTATTAATTGAACAAATGGCGACGTGAGCATATGCTATAGTCGGTGCTAGGCTCGGCCGACAAAGCACGCACAGTTCAACCCATTGTACCCAAGCGATAAGGGAACATATGGGCCGGACATGAAGTGCCAGTTGAAATTGTGTAATTGGCGAATACACATACATACTATATATGCGATGTATGAAACAATTGTATTAAATCCCATTGCCAATTCATGATCTAATATAATCAAGAACCACAATAAGTCTGCCACTATAGGTTCTGTGCTCATTTCAGAACGGAAATTTTCGGGTTGCTTTCTATGGCTCCAACCGATTCCGAACTAATTTTCGATCAATTTGAAATGGATAGATAGGGAATGAAGAACAGGCTGTTATAAGGTTTTTGTAGATTTTAATACTATTTAGGATAGTAGGAAGTCAAATAGTTTCCTTATATTGAGCATTCGAAGGTATTCAAGGTATTCATAGCAATGATAACCGAAACGTAAATGAGTCACTAGTAAATGGCCTTTTTGTGTGTTTATCTTTGGGCGGAAGTCAAGTCTATGGTATTTTTTTTAATTTTTTGAAAAACAAAATTGGTTTCCTTAGATTGGACCCAAGTCTTGCTAAGGTATGGTCGAGAGATTTTGTTTGCAGCACAAGATGTTAATGAAATTAATTTGAAAGATCTAAAATAATCTCGGTTGAGTTTGTTAACCAACTGGGACACACAATGGAGTCTAAAGATTCTTTCGCAACGTTTCGTGAGAGCTAATTGGAGCGCGCTCGCATTGCGTATACGCCGTGTGCACACAATTACGACAGCCGATAGACATTTGGCTTATGAATTTGAGACGATGTGCAACCATCTGTATGTGTGTATAACAATTTTCGAATCGCGTGCGGCAGCTATGTTCAATGTTCTAATTACGACGAAAGTAACAAAACAACGAAAAACAAAGCCGCGAAAATAACGCAATGAGCGCCGGCCATTAAATAAATTAATGTACATTTGTCTGACTAGCTGTGTGTGTGCGAGCGTTTATGTGAGCTTAGGTGTATTAACGCAGTCAAAAAAAAAAAAAACAAAAAAAAGAAAAGAAAATGTTGGTTTGCTGTTCATGAGCGTATCGTTCTCTATTCTCTGTTAAGTGTTCTATTTGCCTTTGAAATAATTTATGATGTGTGTTAAATAGGTTAGCCGGTCGGCCACATTTCTGGGCTGTGGGTAACAGAAAGCATGAAAAACCATTTCGAAAGCTCCCCAAAAATTTCCCCTACCTCTACCTCTACCCCTGCCGCTACTTGAGCCCGAGCCCCAGCCCGACCCCGACCCTGTCACCTACACTTATAAATGCTATGGCTATGTGTACACATTTAGTGCCTCTGCTATAATTTCATTAGGCAAATGCTGACCGTTTCATTAGCAACAAGCAACTTCAGTTGACCAACCGACTGAGCAGCTGCCGAGCTGCCGAGCAAACAACAAATTTCGACAACAACACGCGTTTACTTTTAGGTATCTGGGTCATAAAAGCCGACAACGAAGTTGCCGTCGACATCGACATCAACGTTGAAAAAAAAAGAAAAACACGCACACACAAACACATATTGGGAAAAGTGTCATAAAAGTGGCAAGTAAATATGTAATGTACTCGTATGTAAGAGGCCGCAGGTAGCGCTTAAGTTCAATTTGTCGTCAGCGGAAGTGGCCCAAACAGGTACAAGCCAAAAGCAAATAGCGTTAAGTGCCGATGTCGCTGCGAAGTTGATGTCGACGGCCGCACACTCCAAGCCAACAACAGTCCATAAAGTTGTCTAAAGAATTGGCCAACCCGCAATAACATGTGCGAGAAAACTGGCCAAAAGCGCCAAGACTTTTCGTCAGTCCGAAAGAACAGTATGCTGGCGCATGATCGCACACACACACACACACACATACGCAAGCGCTTGTATGTTTGTAGAGAGACAGCTTAACAGACAGACGGACAAACGAAAGCACGCGCGCGCTATGTCGTCGCCTCCAAAGAGACAAAACAAGTGAACACTGTGCGTATACGTCATACGCCTTTTATCTGCAGACAGTGACGGCAAACACCAACATACTATATACTATATGTATATGTATAAATTGGGTTTTTTGTAGGCGTTTGCAAATGTTTCGATCTCGTCACACCTCGAGTTCGTTTCGGGGAGAAGTCCCACTTAGCAACGCTCAGGCAGTTTACACGCTAAGCGCCCCGATTTGTGGCATTAACAACTGAAAGGGGGATTGTAAATAAGCTTCTCCGCAACGCACGTTAGCTAATGACGCCGGATCGGACCAATTTTGGTTTGCGGGTGCACGGCTTGTTGCTGCTGCTGCTGCTGCGGCTGCGACTGCTGCTTTTCTTTTTAATGAGAATTTCAGCTAAATATAGCAGCGAACAAGTAAAAGCGTTTCCCTGAATAAGCACACTAAACATACACACGGGTTTGTTTGCGTCTGCGGGGACTGAGTCATGCGGCAAAGGCGTGATACGGCAAGATCTGACCAGCGATCAGCCGACTGCGTGCGGGCTGCTTCGGAATGTGCGTGTGATTGCGGGCCCAAGCGATTTGTGAAATACGCTCAATGCAGACCCAGTGGAATTTTTAAAGAAAGCTGTTGCCAACTGGAGTTGGAAATAATAACGAGTTCAAGATCCAAGAGGTGCTAAGTGCTACATAAATGCTTACGAATTATATCTGCTGGGATGACTAATACCCATATATGATGGTGGGTGAGAGGGACCAGATCGAAGAAATGCTTCATAAATGTGCTGCTATATAAAATAAATTCAATTCAATTTTACTTTCAGCTTCAGCAGGCAACGAGCATTTTTATAAAGAGCCTCTTACGGTCACCGAAGTTAGTAATGAGTCAATAAATTAAAAGTTATAGTGGAAGTTCTCAGTCACTATTTACACATAGCTATTTCGAAATCATGTCAAGTATTCTTCAAGCAAGAAGAAAACTGAGCTGAACTGAACTGATTGGTCAGATTCCTTTCCCAATCAGGTGAGAAATGAGTGTTTGTGCAACTTCTCTTCGGCTGTCACAAATATGTTTAGACAAGTCCTAGGCAAGTAAACAGGCAAGTGTTGTTTGTAGTTGCCAAGAAATGTTGTACACCCTCCCGGAGGGAGACCTCAGAACAGGTTAACATTCGGTTTCGACAAAAATCGTCTGTTCGATGTTGATTGTTAAATTCTAGCTGGAATTATTCATATCTGTAGGCAAATCGGGGCGCGAATGTATTGATTGCCATTCCACGTGGAATCGAAAGTTTTGGTTCACCTACTGACCTGCCCTCGTACGAGAGGGGGCAGTACTGCCTAGGCTATACAATAATGTGCATATGTCTTGTAGCTTCTTGGCTGCCAAATTGTACAATTGTACGAGTATACGGAGGCCTTTTTGGTGACCCAGATAGCGATGGCGATGGCGACGGCGACGGCGATGGTGGCAGTTGCAGTTGCACCTCCAAGGCATTTCGCCTTCTGCCTCAGACCTCAAGAATTGCATATGTTGTAGCTGGCGTTGTTGTTGTTGCTAGTTGATGGTGATGCAATGAGGGAAAAGTGAAATGACAAAAAATGCGCATTGATTTTGCACATGCCAAGCGGCAAGACAGAGATGGGCAGCAGAGAGCGAGAGGGACAGCGATGTTTGGTAGGGGGCCAGATCGTGTTCTAAATGTGTTCGTCTCGTTTAGAAAACAAGTACTATAAGGTTTAAGAATTTTCGGCAGGAATGACATTTTGCATTTCGCTGCTCCTCTACTTGCTATTCGCTTTTGCTCTTCTGTTTCTACTATTCTGCATATTTATAGACACAGTTTTGACTTCATTTTGGGCAACTAATAAATGTCTGCATAAATAACAGATTTTCGTTGCGACTTTTCACGTTTGCTCTGGTTGTTGTTGCTGTTGTTGTTATTTGTGTTATTGGTTTTGTGCCTGCATTTCGCATTTGGCGTGCGGCCAAGAAAAATGTTATTTTTGGCTTTTGGCTAAGCTTGCCAGCCTTGCAACGAACCGCTGCAGTTGCAGCCGCATATCTATGTATACACGTATAAATATATGCCTGGCACATATCTGCACACACACTGAAACACTCGAGCCAGTATCTTTAGGTGTGCATACTAGGTATGTGTATCTCATAGGTACACTCATGCTAATTTAGTGGCATTTTCTAGGTTGCTTATACCAAGTAGCCCATAGTGGTGCCTTTGTTGGCTGCCAAGTGAAATAATCAATAGCAGCAGCACACGTTGCTAGGCCCGTTGCCTGCGATGACAATCGACGTCGTCACGAAACAAATATAATCTATCTAACTGCAATTATCTGCTGCGCAGCCGTCCTCCAACAATGTGCTGAATGAAAAAGGAAAGAGCCTCTTCGGCTCAAACTTTATGGCCTGGCATTATCCGCAGTTGCCGACTGCAATATGCAAAGTTCCTCGCAAGAAGTTGTTGTTGCTGTGGACGCGGGTAGGGGTGTGGGTGTGGGTGTGGGTGAGAGTATGGATAGGTCTGTGTGTTTGTGTCTGAGCATGAAGAAACTGGGTCATAACACTGACCCAATTCGATGTGCCAAACGGCGCTCATCCGATATATACTAGAGTTGTGTCGAACCCAATTCAATCATCTAGGCCACTTTCGAAGGGAGAACAAATGCAAGTATATCATGAAATTATTGTTATTATCTCCTACAACAAACCTCTCCTTCGTAATCACATTTAACTTTTATTTGTTAGTCTCATAGTGGAATAATGCCTTTGACTTGGGCCTAGTTAGTAAATGTGAAAAGGTGGCAATAGAACCTGACGGTACTCAGTATTTGATATGCGGGTCTGGAATATCTGAAACACACTGAAGCAACACTTTTCCAAAGAGAGGAATAATAACACAATAAAACTTTCTGCTTTGCAGTTGCATGAAGGTGGAGAAGGGCTGACCCCATTTTGGCAACTGCACATGAATCTGTATCTGCATCTATGTATCTGCACTGCTATGTGCTGCTGACCTTGTCGCACTTGCCGAAGGTCGTTTATAATACATATAAGCCAGCCACAGAAGCAGCAGAAGCAACAACAACAACACCAATAAAATGCTCACGCTTACATATATTTTACGCTAACTGCAAAACAAATTCAAGCCAAAAAATGTTCATAGTCGCAATAAAAACGAAATTTTGAAATACATTTTAGCTTCTACCATCGTCGCTGTTCTATATTGTGAGCATACACGTACATATATGTGCATATATATATATAAATATACACATATGTAGTATGTGGGCTACTGTGACGAAAAATGAAATACAAACAAGTACTATGTCGACACGCGCACACACACAACATATCTTGAGACTGTGCTTCTAATCTTTCGAGCGAGCGCGTGAATCACGCGACGCCATTCCAAACCCGACGTATATAATAATATATTGTATAAGTACTAAAACCTATTTACTACTATGTATAGTATATACCCCACTATGTAAGCCCCCAAAAATGTTCAGCGCCAGACACGACTTATCACAGTTCTGCGGACACGCGAGGGTACTTCACACGATCAGCCGTCTGGGGAGCAACAAACAACACCGAACATGAAACCCCATGAAGACTCGAGGCAGTAGATTGTGCAGGAATGAATAAAGACGCTAAACCTGCCCCCTCTGTTGATATTGTGTATCTATATACTGTAGAATGTAGAATGTTTTTAAGACATTCAATGAAAGAAGTGCCAGTCAATTAAAGCTCTATTCAAGGCATTTCCAGCGTCTAACTATAGCTATCGGAAAATTCTTGACCTACCCTCGCATATACAAAGCTTCCGCTGGTGTTCATTATCTTCCAGCGGCAGCCAAATATTACACAAATACACACGTATATATAAGCCTAATGATCTGACACAACGATGATGTCATTGCGAATAGATATAGTGGCGTACTCTAAAATTCGCATTCACATTCACGTTCGTTGGGATCGCTTGGGCAAACACACAGACAATCGGACAGATAGTCGGACAAAAGCGTCTAGACAGCCAGACTTGGCCAATTTGTTTTTGCTATTCATGCCATCGCACTTGATATCAGAAATTTCGGAGCAACCTCAATGGAAAATATTTTGATAAGTTTGTCAACGACGCGACATTTGGGCAAATATTTATGTGCGTGGCATTACGAGTAAAAATTCGGTCAATGGACAAACCAAACTGCGACTTTTACTTGCACGAGCATGGAAAACAAAAACAGATCTCGGACGATCTAGCGGCGTACGCTGTCAGTCTCTTAATGAGTGCAAAGTCGAAGCGTTTTTAGCTTTTTTAAAAAACATATTCACTTGCTTGAGGCGTAGAAATAGCTGACAAATATTTTACGAGTCTTCCTTTAGTTTTGACAAATCTCGTGCCGTTGAACTTTAAGTTTTGTTGTTGGAGTAAGAGTTGATGGAACTAATTGCTCCAATCCCAAGACTAAAATATACAAATGAAGTGCAAGATTTGTATCCCATAAAAGATGAGTGTCTTGCACAATTAAGGAATTGTATTAGTATGTTGTCATTTATTTTCAAACAATTCTTTAACTAATGAGTAGCTGTAATAATTGGCTCGTTGTTTTCTAAGAAAATTGACTTTTTTGCTGATATCATGATGCCTAAAAATGTAATTCTGATTCAAATCTATCGATTATGTCGCATGGATACCATAAATATGAAAAGTTGATAATTGACTGCTCTTCAAGGTTAACTAAAAAAAATCTACCTATTATTTGTAGCTAAGCTATTAATTTAAATATTTAAAAATAATTGCTATTTTTTTATGGAATTTCCTGTCATTGATGCTCGCCTAGTCGGAACGTTTATTTCCATAAGTCCAACTCTATTAGATCTTTTAGGTTTTTTGTGCATTGCATAAGCCGTGTATTATTATTGATTAATTGCCTTGATGTGTTTTCAATGCTGTCGACTTGAGAAAAGAAACAAAAAGGTAGAGCTTCTAACTGGTTTTTCAGGCATTGTCGTAAAAACATTTTATCTAATTTTTTTCTACCGTGCGGGCTAAAATTCGCACTTTGTGCGCAAATTATTTAAATCAATAAATTAATAGGGGAGTGCAAAGGATGAATGTGTTCGTAAGAGTGCGTTAGAGTGGGAATTTCCATAAATTTTAATGCTCCCGAATGAATCATGGATTTGTTATGGACATATTATGCAATATCTGACATTGTCTATGAAATAGAAAAAAACCCTCGCAAGTTATTTTAAGGTGACTCAATGTTCTATCTGCGATGTGAGTTAACACAGATGTGTGTATTTATACACTGAAAAAATTTGTATTTCAGGGGAATAGAAAACAATGTTTGGATTTTTAGTCAAAGTCATCTTTTGCCATTTTGATTATTAATTGTTCAATAAACTACAAAGAAATATTATAAAATGTGACACATTTTAGAAAGAGTTTTATTTGCATTTGGCTTCGGCCCTAATAGCTCGGATAAGAAGTTAGCTTAAAGTAATTCCTCGATTTTCTGACGCAACCCAATACAGCCTAACTATTTCATCAGTCACGTCGTTTTTCTAGCAGTGTATGGATGCCATCTCATATTTTTTCTAGCCTTTCGTTGTTTCTGTTTGTTTGCGTTTCTGTGTCAAATGCATTTTTCAGTCATCCTCCCACACACAGGTACACACACACTCGTACATTCCCACATATGTACACACATATACAGATGTTTATCATGCGAATATATACGTACATACATATATGTATGTGTGTATATACAAACATGTAGGTATTTCATTTTGGAAAACAAAAAAAACACGCAACAACAAAATCGATCTTTTAACAAGCCTTGCAGTTATTTAAACGTCCACCCACATGCACAGCAACAACAACAACAACAACAGCAACTAAAAACAATGGCACCCTGGCGTGGGCATGGACGCGTGTGTGTGTGTGTGTGTGTCGCCACATGCCGTTGTAGTGTATATACTTTTGAGTGTGAATGCCTTTCATTATTTTTATATTTACAGAAATATTGCAAAAGCGCAAAGAAAAATTGCAGCGTTAGTTCTATAAACACACACACACACTGCTCATGGGTACATGGATTTCACAACAATATATATGTCATATACATATATCGTATGTATGTATATACATATGCAGGCATGCATACGAGTACATATACATATGCATATGCATGTACATATGGCTTGCATTGGATACACGAAGTGTTTGTATATGTTGCGGCACATATTTAAAGCTGCGCAAGGTCAAGTGGTTACGTTATTGAACGTGTGTGTGCTCTTGTTGTTGTTGTTGCTGCTACTGCTGCTGCTTTTCTGTGTTAGTGCTGTGGCATATGTACATATACATAAGCATACAGATATGTGTATGTAGGTAGCGTTTAAATTGCACATACGCCGCGTGTGTGGCGTCGACGACGGCGACGACGGCAGCGAGTTTTCTTAATTTTAATTGCCGACAACAACTTTGCACGAATTTGTTGCGGTTGTTTAACAACTTAAAGCAGTTATTGTAGCAGTTGTCGAAGCTGCTTTGTTGTTGTTCTGCTTTAATTTGGCGCTGAATATCAAAGGCGTAGCTTCGAATTGAGATTTCACTCAAAATGCAATTAAAATCAGATGTAATTAGCCGACTTATTTTTTATTTAACTTTATTATTATTGTTGTTGTTGTTGTTGTGTGTGTGGCTGTGTCGCGGTGTCGTTGTTTCCATTGTGGTTATTACTACTCGCACTGTTGTTGCTATTGTTGCTGTTGCTGTTGCGTTTCAGTGGCCGCCTTGGCAATTAAAGTGCATGACATTGCACGTCGTGCTCAAATTTTCACAGAAACATCTCTCGCTTATATAATTTGAATGAAAATGAAAATTTAGGTTACAAAAATGCAGCAAGGCAAGCGCAAAACTAAAATTAAACCCTCGTCGCTGCCAATGCGCGCCAGAGCGAGAGCCCCCCAACCCCCTAGGGAGGGAGCGAGAGGGTGCTTGTGTGTGAGAGAGAGCGGGCGTGCGAGATGGATGCTAAGTGCATTGCGGACCGGACAGCGGCCGCACGTTGATTGTTTTAAACAAATTGGCAGACAGGCATGGCATGGGATGGGATGTGATGGGATGTGAGCAGTGGCGAGACTATTAAATCAAATGGTACAGTGGGGACTCTTTGGAAACGACTGTTGTGAGTTACTTAAGAATGGCTGTCAAGAGCCGGATGTGTGAGAATATTTTTCTCGAGTTCTCGCAAGGTCTTTGGACTGTCTTCAGGCTGGGTATTCACTGTGGGGAGTGGAGCGAGTGATGGCGTGTTTAGCACAGGGCGCTTCAGCTGCTGAAATTTGCACACAAATGTGAATTGTGTGCACAAATTTCGCATTGTTTTGCTGTAATTATGGACTACTTCTGACTCTGCTATTGTTGTTGTTGCGGTTGTAGCTATTGCCATAGCAATTGTAGACATTGTAGATGTAACAAGTATTGCACTATAATCGCTTGACACGACAGCTATCGTTACACTTTGAAAAAAGGCCCACTCAAATAATCATCTAAGCCTTTTCCCTGTATAAACTACTTAAAAATTGATATTCCTTTTTTAAAATTGTAGCGATAATTGAGTACATTGGCGTCGTGTTCTTTGTGAACACGTCCTAATGAGATTGAGCTAATTGATTGGCTTAATATATTAAGTAATGAGTTGCTACGAGGGTAGCTCTTGCTTGTATTGTTGCCGTTAGACCCTTGCGTAAAGGCAGCATAGTTTAAAACTTGAATAAGAGAGAGAAGCAGCCACTGCAGTTGTCAGGTTGACAGACAGACTGGCCAACTTAATGACTCATTGACAGATTCAATAACTGACTGAATATTGCATAATTAGAGAAAAAATGGTTGCACCGATTTATAATAATAGGTGCAATGCGTGCGTGTATGTGCCTGAGTGTTCCACGTTACGTATACGACGTGTACGAGTGTGTAAGTGTGTGTGTGTGCTAGTGTAGCCAAAATGCTCACAGATAGCTGCGACTGTGAGGTTTATGTAATGTTCGTTTTCAGTGCAAACTGCAGCTGCTCCACTACTTCGAGACAATTGATGGAACAGAGAGTTAAACCATTGGGGATATTCGCTTAAAGGTTGTTTCACATTACACGCGAATAGAACGTTCTGATGGAACAGCTGTTAACACATGACAGGAAGTTGTTGTTGTTATTGTTGTTCTGGCTGCTGCTGCTGCAAATGCTGGTTCTGCTGTTTAATCCGAATCCAACTGACTGATTGTCTGAATGGTCGACTGACTGGCTGACTGAGTGATGAGTTTATGCCCCAAAGCTTCAGCCGCCGTTGTGTTGTTAACTCGAGGTGGAAATTAACACTGACGTTGGCGGTGCAAGCCAAGCAGCCAGCGAGTGGCTAAATGCAACGCCAACAGCAGCAGCAGCAGCAGCAGCAACAACGACAGTGGCAGCGGCAGCGGCTGCGACAGCGCTGCACTCTGATTTTTGTTCGCTTATGCGCCTCTTCTTCGTTTGTACTTTTCCTTTTTGGTTCTGTTTTATTTAAAAACTGTTACAGTTTTAGCCCAATTTCTTTTTGGCTTTACAGCCGCGTCGTTGAAATTCTTCTTGCAAACGAAGCGACCGACCATCACACGACGACAGCAGCGACGACGACGGCGACGACAACGACGACGCGACGATGGTGACTAAAAAGACGACGACAACAGAATTGTTTTTTTTTATCGGTTTGATGGCCACGCGGCGCTTTCTGCTGTCGATAGTGAATGAAACGTGCAGCTGCATTACATGAACATATGTATGTATGTATGTGTATACATACATATGTACACGTGTGTGAGTGTGTTGTTTGTGTGTGTCGCTCAAAGACGCGCAAAGGTGAAATATACTACACGCCAATGGGCGGACGGGCGGTACGGTCGCATTGTGTTTCATTTCTGAACGCTCCGCTCTCGCTGCAACGCTTGCAACACACAAACACACACACACACACCCCACCCATACACACGCACGTTCAGCATAGACCGACTGACGACTTTTCTTTTCGTTTGTGCAGGCTAAAAAAAACTAAACTACGCTGGTCTAATGCCAAAGCGCAACTGTCAGCTGCTCACGGCTGTTCGTTCAAAAGCTTACTATTTAGCGAGAGAGCGTGGAGCACAAAGCTGTATGCAAAGCTTTTCGCTTGGCGCCCACTCACACACACATGCACGCATATACTTGGATAAGTGTAGGCAGCAGGAAGTGGCAGCTAAAGCTGTTCTAAAACGCACTGCAGTTTGAGGTTTGATTGTTTTTGTTGTTTAAGCTTTTTTTTTAAGTACGCGCTCACCCGCAGTGTAGTTTTGTATCTCATGTTGTTGGTATTGTTGTCAGCATGACGTTAGTGGCTGTTGACGTGAATGTGTAGCTCGTGCCACAGAACACACAATGTGTCTCACTCGCAGCCTCGCCTTCTCTGTTGCACCCACATATGCGCTAATTCTGACGTGTGTCCCTGTCCCTCCCCCTGCCCCTGCCCGGCTCCTCTCCTCTCCTCTCCGCTCCACTCCACTCCACTAGCCTCTGCTCTTTTCTGCTCTCACACAGAAGCTCTCATGTCAGTTGCATTTTGCATTGGGCGTTAATGTTCAAGGTAATTTGTGAGAGTGTGTGTGCGTGTGAAGGTAGCTCGGTGTGTGTCACACATTCGCA
The DNA here is from genome assembly GCF_003285725.1 of Scaptodrosophila lebanonensis. Classification (NCBI taxonomy): domain Eukaryota; kingdom Metazoa; phylum Arthropoda; class Insecta; order Diptera; family Drosophilidae; genus Scaptodrosophila; species Scaptodrosophila lebanonensis. The sequence continues at coordinate 5,998,525 of NW_022060558.1, forward strand.
TACATATGCACACACACGCATATGTATGCGACGCTGAATGTGTATGGGTGTGAGCGCATTCCGCAATTATGTGAAATTATCGATCAAATTTTTTGTAAGGTCAACTTAAATTGAAAATTAAGTTTCGCATTTTTCGCATTTGAGGTCAGCAGCTGCTGCCGATTTTATCGGCATCTATTGACCAAGTCATGCGTTCTCGATGAGTTGCAATTCGCAATTTTGCTCTAATACCTGCAATATGGAGTTGCGCCTCGGTTGTGGGGTAAAAAGAAGTGTGGCATCTTTCATTTAAGAGTCGTGGCGTATTTGGAATCGACTTAAAACTTTTTTCATATTCTCATTGATGAGAAATGAATAATCGTGTACGATTCTTCTAAATTAGTGATGAAGTAGGCTAAAATATTGCCGAAGCTGTTTCTATTGCATTAAATCCTGCTTTAAGTTGGTACAATATGTTTTATATTAAGCTAAGACTTAAATCAGATTTAGCGATTACTGAAAACTTGCGTAGTCGAACCGTTCTACTGTCATTTGACCTGCAAATATATATGTACATACTTTCTTCTATCAGTAAAGGAACCGAAAGAGCTGTTTAATTTGAAGGAGTCTAGGCACTGAATTTACTGTTTAAGGACAGTGCGTTTATATGGAGCATTTAGAAATCGCATGTAGTTTCTACAGAAGCTAATATGAAGAGCCGTGAAGGTGTGAGAGTATCAAAATTTTGTCAATTAATGAGGGTCGAATTATTTTGGTTCAACCCACGACAAAATAGCATTTTTGTTCTAAAACCTTTTCCATGATATTCCTATTCTACATATTAAAAAGAATCTGGTGAGTTACTTTAAATAATTTTCTAACTTTTTTAAATAAATGAATTATTCATTTGAACATTCCAGTTCAATGCATTTATGCATTTGAAAACCTTTTGAAAATGTTATCATTAAACATACAAAGTTGGCAAAATTTGAGCTTGAACATTGTTTTAAGGCGGTTATAATGGCTCAGGCTCAATAGAAATGACAAAGTACTAAGCTAAAAGAGTATTTACACAAGCGAAGCTTTAATATGTGGATAACTGGAAGAAAACAATTCAAGGGGAACTACCTATTTGAACTCAAACTCGTAGCCCAGTGTCCAACAGCCCTTTTTTCTCACAGAACCCTTGTTTTTTGTTTATCAAACGTTGATTGTGATAATTCAGTAAACAAGTCTTACTTTATACATGTATGTTTGTATATATGGGGTCTTAATTGCGCTCGAGCCTCACATTTCGTTTTGAGTAAGTATTGGCTCATATCTAAGCACATTTCATCATGAATGTTGTCATGAGGTCATCGAGATCGAAACTGTCTGAAATCGTCTCTGAGTACAGAAATAGTTACATATATAGTAAATATATGGAGGCATATGGGTGCGTTCCAACAAAGGGAATGCGCTAACAATGGGAATCGTTGTGGAAAAATTTGAAACTGGGCACTGTCAGTAAATCTTGTGGGCCAACAAAGTGTGGCAAGTTGACGAGGCAGCGATGCATGTAAAACGGCTGACGTTGTCTGTGTGGACAGTGATTAGCACTTGGCACTGGGCACTGGGCCATGGTGGGTCTTTTGATTACATAAGGCGTTAGTGAAAACGACTTTGAAATGCACGAGCGTGTAAAATACACGGCCCGTCAAAGAATGTGCAGAAAAAGGCCGCAAAGAAAATCAATTTCGTTTTCCTTGACCTCATGGCTGCTCTGCACCCCAACGGGACAGAAGAGCGGTTCAGCGAGAAAGCAAGAGAAAATGAGATAGAGATAGAGAGTGGGAGCGGGAGCGGGATGTAGACGACAAAGGATAATTGACGGTCATTTGAAATGCAAAGTGACAAAAGCCAATGCAGCAGCATGCAAATAGATGTCGAAATAATGTCACCGGGTTGCCTTTGCAAGAACCTACAGTGGACCCACAAAGTCAAAGCGTTGAGCAAGTTGGCCAACAAAGTAGTCGGGCCGTCTCTGCTCTAGAGACCCGCCGAACGGAACGAAGCGAAAGGCAACGAAAATAGAAATTTGAAAATGATTTTCATTGCACGCGATTTTCCGAGCGTGCTAAATCAAATCAATTTGCAGCACACAAATGTTTAATTGTTTGCCACGGCAGATTTCTAAAAACTGATTTCCTCTACATATCGCACATATTTCTGTGCATATGTACATATGTACATATATATTTATATACATAGTACTCATATGAATGAAGAGGGATCAGCAATAGAAATTTCACTCATTACTACGGGCTGGTTGGTTTGTAGCTTGCCCAGAGACGATTCAGAGCGTTGCATTTGATGGCGCATTCGAGCGATGCCATGGACAGCCAAGCCCCAGCGCATCATAAAGAAGAAGTGTGTCGAGATATGGGAATATTGGAGCCAATCTCTAGATGCCAAAAAACAAAAAAAAACCGTTGAGCAATTGCAAAATGGAGAATGCAGAAAAGGAAATAAACAACAGAATACCAAAGAATGATGGATGGAGAGTAGGGAGGACGCCGATATGTACATATGTATATAAATAAGAAGAATATACATACATATGCAAGTATGTACATATGTATGTAAAGAAGTTCGTATGTATGTAGGTATGTATGTATGTGTAACAAGAAAATGCTGAAAATATATACGATACGAGATATATATGCAATTTTTGTTGATTCGTTAAGGTTCTCACTGATTTTTTGCAATTGTTGACAAATGTGACTTTTTGTAACTTTCTTAAAAATAATTTCAATTTTCATTTCAATTTCTTCAATGCTTCAAATTTTGTATGTTTTTGTTTTGTAACGTAACGTGGTAACTAAAACGGGTTTAAACAAACTGAAGCTTATGGCTAAAAATTTTTTTAGTATGGTAAAATTATAGTTGTAATTAACTAAAATGTAAATGTAAATTAAGTTAAAATATAAAATCGGGACTTGAAAGAAATATGCGAGAACTTCATATGCAGGACTCACCCTGTACGCAAGGCCATGCGCTGCGCCATGGGCTGTTGCTGTTATAGCACACACACACACATACACACAGTACATGCTTGTCGAGTCCTCAATCATTGTTGGCTCCATGACGTTTGATGTTGTTGTTGTTGTTATTGCTGTTGTTATAGCTGAATTTGTGCAATCGGCCACTGGATACCACCAGCTGTGTTCACTTGCTTGCAGAATTTCAGAGCGAGCACAGGGTGTATCCAGTGGCAGTCGCACAGAAGCACATATTACCGAAAGCTCTCTGAAAGCTTAGCACGGACAAACACCACAAGCTCATGGCAATCTCTGCAATGCATGCACATTTGTTGTTGTTTTTGTTGTTCCACCGCGTTTATGAATTGCACACGAAACCAAACGTATGGACATCTATGATGTCTATGATAGACAATAAAAAAAAGCAAAGAACGAGTTCGCACTGCCATTACTGATAGTCAAACCTTAATAGCATCTTGCATAGTTGTTCTTATATACTCTAATGTACATACATATATGTATAGATACCGGTATTAATTAATTATCTGTAGTTTGCGGAAACTAATCTGCAATTATACTGCTGTGCCAGGGCCATATAATAGCTTACTGAGCTTATTTGGGTTGGAAATGGACACTGCAGTTATTCTATTGGAGAGAAGTATGGAGTTGGAAGTATTGAAAAGTAATTAATGCACAACTTGTTGCGTTTCATCCTTATTTTCTGTCGATGAATTTGATTAACGTCAGCACCTCCTTATAGTGTTCGACTAGTTGATATTTCGTCACGAAGGCATCTGTGCCCTTTAAAGCTGTACTCCCGATTGCTGTTTGCTGTTCGTGTCCACCAAACAGCTGCCCGACTGCCTGCCTTCATGCTCTTCTACTTGTTTGAGCCTTTTAGGTCCCTTTGCATATCTCGCTTGGGTTTAGGTGTGTATGCGGATGTGTTTGTGTGTTCGAGGGCTGCTTACGCATGTTTCCGAGGGCGTGTGTTTTCGATGGAAAGGTCAAAGCGTAATAACAACAAAGGCGTACAAAATGTGTTGCATATGTTAAGGCGGAGGTTTGACCAGCTCCTTCGACTTGTGTGTGTGTGTGTGTGAGTGCGTGTAAATGTGTGCGTATGAGGCAGTTAAAAATGTATCTTGGTCTTTATTCAAATTGAATTTCACAAAATTTTGTCAGATGCCACAACACTTAACACAGCCTCACACACCTACGTTTATTTATATCAGCAAATCAATTTCCCACACCTGATTACTTTATCTGCGTTTTCGTCGTTACTTGACGCGTCACAAAATTAACGCACAGTCGCGCACAAATTTGTTTTGCCATATACACAAACATATACATACTCACACACACAACTAGGCGTATGCTCAATATATTTAGCGTGTGTGTGTGTCTGTACTTCAATTGATGCCCTTATCTTGTTATTATGAGTCGCGTGTGTGCCTGTGACGAGTGCGCGCTCAACACTGAAACGTTTTTTGCCAGGCAGCGAACCTGTGCGAAGTGGCAGCAACAGTCGGCGCAGCAGCCTCAGTATCCTGGCTGCAGTGCAGCTCGGGTGGTGGCGCACAGGTGCGCGTCATCTCGTGCGCCACTTCCCGAAAAATATGCAACAGCATTATGCATACACACGACGGACACACGCAGCTGGTCCTGAAAGAGAAAGTTGCTGGCAGGCAGCTGCTTGGACGACACCGCTGCAGCAACAAACAGGAGCAAACAGTTGGCAGCTGGCGCCGACGTTTAAACGCGCCCACGCAAAAGCTGGCGCAAGCTTTCTCCAAGTCAAAGAGCTTTTGCTCGCACTGTTAACAACAACAAATATTATTAATCGATGTGCGATTCCTCCTGTCTGTTTTTTCCGTTTGTATCTCATTAAATTATTAACCTTTGAACTTAGCGTTTTCAATATTGTCACTCAGCTTGCAGCCAAACACGTACACACGTACACGTGCACACTTATATACATTTGTATGTACATACATATGTATATAGATACTTACATGCCTGCAATTGCATCGCTCACCATTGCACTCCAGTTCCAGAAGAGCTTTCGCTCTCTCTCTCTCTCTCTCTCTGACTTTGTTTCTGCCTCTCCCTACCGTTTGCCGGCGTGTTGCTAATTTATGCGTCGTCAGTGGTGCTGCGGAGCGTGACGTCTCTGCCGCTGTCGCTGTGTCTGCCGCAGTCGCAGTCACGATAGCGGTCGCTTCCGTCGAAGCTCGTTACAAGCTTAATGGAACAGCCGACGAGCGCAACAATAAAAATATTTTCAAGTTCAAGTTGGGGGCCAGTACGCATGTCTGCGACATATTTGTTTGCCCGCTCGCACACACACACACACTCACACAGCGATACACATGTACGTGCGTTGCATTGGCCGCGCCGCTCGCTTGGAAGCTGCTGTCTTCGGAGCGAGGATGGTTTGTGCTTGTGGTGCACTTCCATTGTTTCCCTTTTTTGGTCTTTTCTTGTTGTCGTCATGCAAAAACAGCAACAGCAGCGTCGAGGACGCATACACGACGGAAACGCTCATATGATTTATTTTCTTCCCCCGTTCGTGTTTACTTTCGGGCAAGCTCATGTTGTGAATGTGTGTGTGGCTTGTTGTTGCTGACTCTCTCGACCGTCGCTAATTAAATTTCCATGCTGACGCAGTTTCGCACTAAAAATAAATAAACAAAAACATTTCTGTTTAAAATTCCACAAACTCTCGTACAAATGTTTGCATGAAGCTTGTATGCACATATGTACATGTAAATACATACATACATATGCATGTATGTATATGTATGTGATCGCAAAAAGAAGGCAAACATCAATTTGCATTTTTAAACACATATGTATGTACATATATTTGCTTGTACATATGTATGTGTGTACTTATGTTCATATTTTAAAATTTTGCACTTGGCAACTGCTTGGAATGCGCGCACAGAGCAAATCAGTTCACGTACATGCGTATGTACATACATACATATGTACAAGGAAACAGCGAGCATTTCAGACCATTGAGGTGACTCATGATAAATAAAAAATAATGCGTATATCGATAAGAAAGGTACCTACACTAGCGGTGCCGGTTGAGGATTTCATCATATTTCCCCATTTTTTTGAAGAGCTCCATAAAATGTACACATGATATATATGTGAGACTTATGAACTCAAAAACAAACCACAGTTGAATTCAAATTTCTAACTCAAATATTTTATGAGCGATGGAGCGAGGACATTATAAAGCGCCTGCATTTTTTCACAGGTATTCCATACCATGCATCCTTAATTTTTTGGAATGACATGTCAAAATTCGCTACATTCTGTTGGGCAAGCACTTTTTAACGTTGTTCCATATGAGTGTATTATAAATTTGCTTGATTTCAGCGATTTTTATATTTATGCCTACTTTGGCAATACTTGCCGCTAGACCAAGTCCAATGTTGTAGATATGTTCCTAAAGTGGTGTACAGGAAAACTCCATCAACGGACATCTCTTTTATCCGGCCGGACACTCTCTTCGGCGGACACTTTTTCTAAAACATTCGAACGATGTATAAAGTTTTTAAGTATCCCCTTAAGCGGGCAAAAATTGGCCGACCGTGAATGTCCGGCCAAGAGAGTTTTCACTGTAATTGCTCCTAAAATTTGTTTAAAATTCCGACAGACGCACATGTTTTGTTGAAAAAATTTTGCATTTAAGGTCGACCACACGTTCATTATTATTACGCATTATTTCGCCTTAAAATAGACCCGAGTTGGATTTGTTGAAGTTTTTTCATTGATCATATGCATAAGTTAATTTAATCAAAATTTTAATTTTTTGGCCCCCCTTTGGTAAAAGCTGCCTACGCCCTTGGGTGGTACTTTTTTTATACACTTTTTAAATATGTAGTTCCCCCTATAATAATCTCAGCACTATAATAGTCTAGGTATTTTCAAATAATTTTGGAAATCCGCAAAGCCAAAATGTAGAAAACATATAATAATCTTATAGCTAGCTTTTCTTTTTGGTGGGTACTTTTTTTGAAGATTTAAATAAATACTAAATTACAATATAAACAAAAATGTTTGATAACTGTCCAACAGACGCGCCCTTTCTTTCAGTTATTTTTTACTTCCGATAATGTTCTGTACGTCATACGGATTCGTAACACCAATTTGTACGATTTGAAAAGGCCTTTCTATGCCTTTCAAAATTGTACAAGAATGGATAAAGAAATTGGAAAACTGGATGCAATATTCCTTATATATTGACAGACTGTTCATAGAAGTTTATTGGCATAAAACATAGACTGGCGTACTGCAATACGTATCTGTTAGTTAGAATTAAAAATGTATTGTATTTGGAAAAATATTCAATAGCGTGAAGACTCCTAACGCAATCTACATACATATGAGAATGCACTTTAAATACCTAATGTTTTCACTTCCCGTGCATAGCTCAGCTAGCGGACAAGGTCTTTCGGGGGCGTTGCATCCACCTGTGCCGAGTGCAACGAACTCAAAACTAAGCAACAGCAGAAAGAAAAACTGTAAAAACTATTCCTAATGTTGCCATAAAATCGGAGACTCTTTGTAAATCGCTGAGCTATGCATGCACTAAATACAAACATACGTATATGCTTATGTGTATGTATGTGTGCCAATATCTATACTCGTATACTATATGCATTTGATATTGATGCAAATTTCGCACAGTGCACTTGCCAAATACGTGAGCTATAGCGCTCGCCTAAAATCGATTGGCTTTGGGTCGGATTGCTGAAAGTCCATTTAACGGGCAGCTGGAATGCCTGTAGGGAGGGGTGTGATGTCCTGGGGAAGGGTACTGCTCTGGCTGACGTGCACTGCAGGCGCAGTACTCGCAGTTTCAAAATTAAACGGTTAGCAGCGTGTGTGAGTGAGTGTTTGTGAAAATAATAATAAAAAAGAGTGAGGCAATAAGTGCGAATGAGCGTCACAAAGCAAACAGACGCTAAAAACGACGGGTGTTGGGACGCTATTTTTATTTTGATACTCTCTTTTTTTTGTTTTAAAGCTGTTACTATTTTTGCTTTTGTGCGCTTTTTATCGGTAAACACGAGCAGAAAACGAAATTTAACGTTTCTGTGAGATGCGCGCAAGCGAGACAGCTGCTTGCTTACGTTCGTATTGTCAATGCATGTACATATATATGTACATAAACGTGACTATGTATGTATATATGTGTGTATGTACGTGTCAGTTGGCTTTATTGTTGTTTGAAGCGCTTTTTTCTGTTGCTGCAATTGTTGCTGTTGTTCGTTGTGCGCTGCTGCCTTTGCTTCCTCGTTGTTTGACGTTCTACCCGCTGCTCTCACTCTCTCTTGCTCTTTCTCTCTCTCTTTCTTTCTTTCTCGTTCATGTGGCGAAACGTGCCAAACTGGTTTGACACACACACACACACACACGCACACTCTCTCACAGCGAAAGCTATTTGCCTCTGGCTCGCTCTCGCGCATTAGCGCGCTGGCAACCAGTCGTGTACGTGTCTGTCTGTGTGTATCTCGACTAGTATCTTAACCTTGAACTTGAAATACATTCAGCCCGTTGAAGCTGTCGCCACCTCGACACACTGAGCAACAGAACGGCAGCAGCGACACCGACAGTGGCAGCGAGACGCCTGCGTCAGCGTCCGACGCCGACCGAAGCAGCGATGCCAACTTCAACATTTCGTTTTATTTTCGTTATGTATGTATGTACGTTTCCTCCGCGTTTGCCATGTGCCCCATTTGTCTGTTGCTCTGTTTTTCTTTGTTACTTGTTTTCAGCGTTCGCGCTTTTTGCGCTTTCTTGTTCAGGGTGCGAAGATAAAAGAATTCTCTGCACTTTTACTTTGACATGTCAACTTTGGCTTACGCGACGTATACGTAATCGCCAGCACATCTGGTGCAATACAAACAAATGTACACACATATGTGCATGTTCCTTTTATAGAGACATGCATTGCCTGCATTGCCGTCCCTATTTATTTAGTAGCACAATTTATTTGCCTTGGCCGCCTACCTAAGTTCTTTTTGGGTTGAATTTCAAGCGGGACAATTTTATAACCTGCTTCTAAAGCATTAAACGTCATACTAGTTTAGTGCGAATATGTTTAACATCCAGAAAGATGCGTGGCAGACCCCACTACAAAATATCCATACAATATCTTGATCGGGACGAGTGGATGTAGCCATGTCCGGCAGAACCTCCTTTATATAAACGCAAGTTGCTGGAATAACCAAACTTTACATTTAAATTCATCTAGTTTACAACTGCAAAAAAATGTGATTTTTTTGCGATGTTAAAAAAATTTTCATTGAATTTATGAACAAGTTAAAATTTAACAATATATTTAAGCCTTTTTTATGTGGAGGCACAGGCTTTTGATTATTTAATTATGAGCTTATGAGGTTTCGTTATTGATTATTGATTTTATCAATCCTCTATCTGTCCAGCAACATAACTAAGATTTAATTTCTCTGCGTGAAAAATTATACAGCGGGTGAAGATAATACCAAGAAAAAAAATGGCAAGCTCTGCAGTTTTCAGTATCAATTTCTAGAATTCAACTCAGATATTTACAGCTTTTATAATGGACTAAGCCCACATTATTTCTGCTCAAATCCATGTTGGGTTCTTTTTCCAAAATGCAACAAAATACTTTTTTTTTTACATTTTTTTAAACTTATTTTTGGTGTTTTCTCATTTAGGCAAACATATTTATAAGCTTTATTTAATATAAAGAATTTGTTATAAAATTATTTACATGCTTATGTACTCACATGCAATCAAAAATGATATTAAAAAATAGGCTACAATTGCATTCAAAAGTCAATGTGCAACGAAATGATTTTGAATTTTTGAATGTGCCAAACGTCAATTATCATGGACAATATTCCTGGGATGCGAATTGTTTAAGCAGAAAAATAGAAAGACACAAACTACATTTGTTTTCTTACAAGCATGTTTTCGTCAGTGTATAGAAACTTCTGGATATATTTTTGTTTGCCAACTTTTCCTATAAGAAAGTTACGTACAATTCGCTGGCCAACCTTGGCGGCTATTTTCTCATATATTCTATTATAAAGAAAGCTGGTTATTCTTTATAATAACTTTATAATATGTATAGAGGGTTAAAGTAATGACTCTTATACTGAAACGACCATTTCTTTTCAAGTACTTAACCTTATCTGGAATTCTTGTTGGTTCTTCTTGTTGGTGTTCTCAGCACACAAAGAAAAAGTTCCCCTTAGGAAAACAGTGCATCAAAATTAAGTAAGGTGCCGGCCACTAATACGAGTACCAGAATATTTTTCTCTGTTATGCCAAACATTTTAGCTCACTTAGAGTCAAAATAAATGACGAAATTGTGGTTTTTGATTAACAACTTTATAAAAACATGAATTATAGGGTTTTCCCAGAAATAACGGATTTAATTAGACCAAAGATCAAAGTATGAACAGTTACTGAGCAATTTATTTTCCGGTTTTAATTTTTTGCAGCTCAACTCAGAACCGGCTCTCAATAAAATTTAAAGGTGAAACCAATTCAAAGGAAATTAGTTTTTTTATAATGTCGTCATAAAGAATAACAAAAATCAGATAGAAAATTGCAGCGTGTACTTATGTATATATATAAACGAAGATATGCTTTCCATTATTTCGTATACTCATGCAAAAAGTTAGGAATAACTGACTGGCTGTTGAGGCAGCCCCTTATCTGAGTTCCTTCAATCACCATATCTCAGCGTTATACGACACCTAATACCGACCAAGATGATGATGACGACATTCCCTGTATAGTTATGTATATATGTATAGTACACACATACCTACATATGGATGTAGTATATAGTATATACAGTACATATATGCAGTTGCACAAGCCGTGCGCAATTATCGGGCGAGCGTGAAGAATTTTTTTCACTTCATACTCATCAATTGTGTGGGTGCGGGTGAGGTGGTTTTGGTTTGTGCCCCTTGCGACTCCAAACTCGGCAATTGCCCATTTAAACTAGTCAGAGTGCTGGTAGACTTTAAAGCACTTGTTCCCTTCTGTTTTGGCAATTTGCATCTGTTTACTGACAACTTGAAGCCATGTTTCTTGGAAAAACTGGGAGGGGATACTGCAGAAGCATACAGCCGCTTCTACACTAACTAAAAGATGCTGATTGGGATCGACACTGAATAAAGCATCCGTTTAAGGAAAAACGCTATTAACTTTACATCAATTTCGTTATATTCGACGAATTCGGCGGAAAGCATGCCTCGCAGAATATTGACTATGGGGTGAGAATCCAATATTATTGCTATTGCGCATTGCTCTAAAGCATAGTCTCAAAAATGTGTTTAAAATAAATTGCCACTCGCTGATAAGGTAGTTTTTCTTTCGTTGTCAGTTTTCCTCGACATCCCTTCCCACTAGTGAAGAAAAAGCCAAATGAAGACTGATCAGTTTTGGGATATTCTTATAGAGCTATCTGTGCGTAGGAACCTATGTGGGGCGACACCCTTTAAGGACAGAATTCATTTGCAAGGATATAGATCGTTTTAGTGGATAGCGACACCTTTTAAGAGAAGCCCCAACGTTCAGGGTTAAGCAAATTTAAGCGACCTGAGCAAATAGTAAAGTTGCTGGGTGCCTGTAGCAATATAGTACAAGGACAAAAGGATTTAACTCAACTTATCAAAGAAGAGTGAGTTGTCTTGGTTCAGATGCAATAGCTAGTTGATATAGAAGTTCTCTGTGTATAAGGTCTAGCGGGAAGGTTCTTGTTATCCCATTCAAGAACAGAATCAATGTTCAAGGTTTAAATCTGCTAAAGAAGGCAGAATTGGTTGTTGGGAGCAAATGGCTGTGGCGTTGTCGCACTTTGAGGATCTGGGTCTGGGTCTAGGGCTGACGCTGACGCTGACAGTTGGCTACCAAGCACATGCAAAGCAAATGTTACGTAAACGTTTTCCGAAGCGCAACGGCACACATCTGTATCTTACGAGAATATTTACTGTATACGTATCTACTATGTACATACATACATACTGGTATATACGCTTTGTGCAAACAGAGGCGGCACGCAAGCAGCAAAGTCAAGTCCAGATACATACATATAGACATAGAAACACACACATCGCTGTTGTTCTTTTTGCACTTATTGTTGCTGTTTTCGTATTGTTATTGGAATTGTTCTGTTCTGCTTGTTGTTTTCATGCCGCGGTCAGCGTTGTCTGGAAAAACAAAAACAACACACCAATGGCGATGGCTATGGCGATGGCTATGACGATGACGATGACACACACATGCACATTCAAATCCACTTCCACGTCCACATCCACATCGCAGTCTTGATGGCAGTAGCTTGTCGTTTCGGTTTTGATGCCTCGCTGCGGTTACGTGAGTGCAAAAAAATAATTGCAATTGCCCCGAACAGTTTTCAGTTTTCAGTTTTCGATTTCAACATTTGGTCGGCTCTGGCTGCGCCGCCCATTATGGGGCAACTGTATTGTGTTTCATCTGACACCTGCGATCGTGTGTCATACTCGTCGCTTAAATAATCTATGTACTCGGACATACATACATGCATTAACTGAGTTACTTGTCAATTCACAATGCATTCATGAAGCGATACATTAAGATAGAGACAGAGTGTATAAGCAATCAAGAGACCCCATTAACTTTAAACGCGAATCGAGTGATCCGATTGTGAAAAGAGCATTTGGTTCATGATGTAATGTTAATGCTCGTAATTTCCTGAGAAATATGTTACCCCAGCAGCCGTTAGAATAGCAATAGCGTTTAACAATCGTTTAAACATAGGAAAGAAATATCAGAACAGCATTTGAATAATCAAGTTTCTATCTCAATATTTCTGCAATTGGAGGAATGGAAGAAATGGATTAGAGAAAATATCTTCTTTTTAAACATTCCGTGAAACATCGGCCGAAACGATAGGAGGCCTAATACCGATGTTCGTCTATTTGTTTCAATTACTACTTGCACCATAATTTTTGAGATGCTGCGTCGAAACTTAGCACTGATGCTTCAGTTTAACAAAGATAATATGTCGAGGACAAGCATGCCAGAGAGCTAACGTGGCTTGTTTTTGCATACGAAACGGGTTCTTGAGTAGTCATTAAAATTATGTTTGAAGTGAAAAATACACAAAAAGGCAAAATAAAATTGAATACTTGAGCTGTGCAAAAGAAATATCACATAAAGAGTGAATTTCGCACTGACAAAGCCTGAGTTTATGCCCAGCTTTTATATAACGAATATATATGTTTATACTGTATTCTCAATGCCCGATTAACTATTTCAATAACTAGCTAGCGCCGATTCTAAACGGCACAAAACAAAGAAGAAGAAAGAACACTTCCAAATAACTAAACATGACATTAAGAATGCGTTTAGCCCATCTCTAAATATTTGCAAAAGATTGCACAAATTTCTTTTCGAAGCACATAAGACGCGGGTATATACTTTTGCAACTTATCCTATACCTATATTTACTCAATTATAGATCAATATAAAGACGAATTATTCTGTAATTTTTAACTTTCACTCAATAAAATAAATTAAATCATTCAATAAAAAATGTATACTTAATAAAAAACATGAAAATCGAATAAAAATTGAATAAACAAATCTAATTCTACAAATTGATAAATATTTCACGATCTAAAATGAATTACTTCATATCACTAACACCACAAATTAGTATTTATTTATTAGACTATGTATTTAAATATAATCATAAAATGCTAAAATCTCTTCTCATAATTAATAAATTTAAAGGAAATCAATGTAATACAACTAATAAATATTCTCGAATTTTTCCCCCTCTAAATGAAGACCTCAAGATCACAAATTTGGAAAACCATAAATAAAAAATTTTCGAGCACCAAAAAAAGAGGAATTCTTTGAGGGAAAAAAAGCGTTATAAGAACATTCTTTTGGCATACGCGCTCAATAAATTTTGTAATTCAGCACAAATTACATATATGTATAATATATGTATAGATGTTTATAATAATATATACTTATATGTATATACTAAAGAAATATAAGTACACACGTACTAATCTACACCAAAACAAGAAAGGAATGCTAAAGTCGAGCAGACACAACTCTTAAATACCCTGACCACCCCACAAAAAAGTAATTAAATTAATTAAATTAAATTAATTAATTAATTAAATGTAATTAATTAATTTAATTAATAATTTAATTTAATTTAATTTAATTTAATTTAATTAATTAATTAAATTAATTTAATGAATTAACTAAATTAAATATAAAATATTCCATGCATGCATACATACATTTACATTTACATCAGAATCGTGCCTTATGCGTGTTTGTGTACTTGTACATATGTATGTATGTGTGCATTGGGCCTGGTTATATGGCTATAACTTTCTTTCCGATCATTCTATCATAATGAAACTTGGTATACGGATATATAATCATAAACCTAATGTGACTACCAAATTTGAAAATACCAAGAATTACGGGAGTTATAGAAAATCGTTAATAGGGGGGGAGTGGGGGGGGGGGGGGTGGATCAGAAAAAATGAACAAACTCGTCCTTTCTCGGTCTCAGGAGAATCTGTATACCAAGTTTGGTTATTCTAGCTCTTATACTTTCGGAGATCCTTGCGTTCATACAGACAGACAGACGGACAGACAGACGGACAGACGGACATGGCTATATCGACTCGGCTTGTCATGCTGATCAAGAATATATATACTTTGTGGGGTCTACCAAGCCTCCTTCTGTGTGTTCCATGTGCACTCGCACAAAACTAATATACCCTTGTACCCTTTGGGTACAGGGTATAAATACGAGGTTTAAAAAAAATACACCTGCTTACAAAGTTTTGAGATATTTAAAGTCTGAGGGCGCTGCGTTTTTCATTGTTAAATCACTAGCCGATTTGGAATTTGGTAGCACAAACAGTGGCAAAAGGCAGCCAGCCATCAAAGTCATTGCTAAATAAATGTATATCGCGCAAATCGCATTGCAAATTGGCATACATATCGAATGGAAGAGAAAAAGGGTAGGAATCTTCGTGGCTGACGGCAAGCGTTCGTGGACATGGTAGTACTACAACAAACAAAAGTACTACAACACACACTATATGTGGTATGTATGTACATATGTATGTGCACATGGCAATGGTGCCTAACTTGCAGTTTGCTTCTCAAACTTTTTTCTTTACGCTTCGTATGTAGATATGTATGTCGCTTTTAATCGAATTGTTTATATACTTTTCAAATTGTTTGTTAATTTTTGCCACTGCTTTTGGAATTTTTTTTATTTTGCCTTTTACTCGGCGTGCTCTTTAAGTTCTCTTTTGCTGTGCGTGCTACGGGAATGCTGTTTCTGCTTCTTTTTTTGATATTATTCCTATTTTTGTTAATGTTATAAATACAATTTTATCTTTTTGCGAAAATCACATGAATAATGCTGATGTCTTTCGGGGAATTCTACACCTTCAAGAAGTGTGGGCGAGTGTGGGGGGTGTGGCGTGAAACTTTTCAAACTTTAAGATGGTCGTGGCAGCAACATCACCAACATCACCAACAACAACAGAGTGAAAATAAAAATTACGAATATAACTACGACGCAATTCATGAACTGTAGTTTACTCACACTCTTCTCTGACACTCGTTCTGCTTCTCTCACGCTCACTTTATCGTTTATTTTCGTTTTCGATTTCGTACGTACATACATACATACAAACACGTAAGCTTGTATGTTTTTTTGGCTTATTGCACTTGGGGGTTGTTTCTGTTTCTGTTTCGTTCCGATTGACGTCTTACGACAATATTGTTCACAGGATATCGTCGACACACATATGTATGTATTATGTATTGCGCGTTATTGTGAAATTCCTATTTGCCACTTTTTACTTATAGATTGTACTTCAACACTAATTCCGTCAGTTAAATAAATTGCAACTTTTTCGACTTGTTTGTTGTTTATTTGTGGTGTTTCGGTAATTATTGTAACTGCGCAGCATTGACGCCTTCAACCAGCCAACAGCCTTAGGGCCCTAACTCTGATGGGTTGCGATCGCTTTAAGGTGCCGCTGCTCAATGCCGCTGCCGTTGCCAGCGAGCCGCATGGAAAGTTCAGTTGCTTGACGTTGCTGCGGCGTAGTCGACGTCGGCTGCGCAGCTATCTATTGCAAAGTTCTGACCGCTGCGGCTGTCGTGACGCCTTCGTCAAGTTTAGCTTTGCTCTCCCACTTTACTTGGTTTCGCGCACTCTCTCTATCTCTCTCTCTCTCTCTCTCTCTGTCAGTCTCTCACTCACACTCGTGCCCGATTGTGTTTCGTCAAGTTCACTCACGCTTCTTCCTGTTCCTGTTCTACCACATTCTACGCAGCCGTTTCTTCCTTTCGTTGGCGTTCGTTTCTATTTCCATTATTGTTGCTTCTCTTACACATTTACACGCCATTTTGAATCGCTTCGTCGTTGGCCTACTGCCCCACACACCGACGTTGCCAATGCCAATGCCAAAGCCGAAGCCATCACGTCTGCATGGGCATAAGTATGGGGTACATACATACATACATAAATAATATGTGATATGTATGCATGCATGCACATACATATATACATGCATGCATGGGCATGGCCTTCAACTGTCCCAATCCCATCTGTCGCGCTGTAGCTGTGGTTGTTGATTCTTCTTCTGCTTCTGCCACCTTTGCTTAGCTTTCACTGTCGACTGCTCTCATTCATCCATTCATGTCTTCTAGAGTTTTTTTCCTACTTGTTCGCGTTCTTTTCTTGTTTTCTGTTTGCAATTTGACAATTGTGTGAGAGTGCGCAGCGCCGCCACGAAGATGTTCTTACTGTAAATAATAACATTTTCTGCCCATACCATGAATGTATGTAAATATGTACACATACATATGTACATGTATAATATGGGAACATAGGAGGCCTATTAATAATGTGCTCAGATATGATATTACTGATTTTAACGTTCATATGCATGTACATACATACATATGTATGTATGTATGTATGTATGTGTGTGTAATATTATTGAAATCATGAGGCCGGATCGATCATAGTTTTGTAGCTGGTTGTTAAAATGGGTAGTCAGCAGATTTAGATGTGTTATGAATAAATAAATACTGGTATTGTATATTTTTTTAGCGAATGCATATTGCATATATAATAATATACTATATAATTTGTGTCGATATGTTTGCCAAAAATTTCGTTAGTGTACATAATTATATTTTACCTTCATCCTTGTTCAGGAGTAGCATATTTGTTCTGGTTCGAAGAGTCTTACTTTTATTTGCACAGGCTTTTTTTACTGCTTCCTTTTTTTAAGTCGTACTGGATAACGCAATGTTGCTTTCATTTTTCACTTATTTTTATCTGAGCCATATAGGCTGGAAAAATCACATGTTCCCACGCATACCAGTACAGTTGTATCTGCATATGTGTGTGTGTCTGTGTGGAGGTGAGTAGTTTTGCTTCCTTGATGGGTTGCTGCACAAAGGAACTCACTCGAACACTCTTGACAAGATCAGGCAGAAATCATTATAATTAAAATGTGAGCTCTAGTTTGACACTAAATTTGCCTTTTTAATTTCACTAGAATTTGTTGTATTTTTTGTTTTTGCTTTCGAAGCTTTTGTTATGTTCCACAATTACTCGTAATTGACAAAATTTGCAATGTTTCATATTTTGTTTGTTTGTTTATTGCCTGATCGTCAACTTAATTTGGATGTCTTTTAGAGTTGATTGCCAGATTGAAGTCTGCATGGAGTTGTCTTATTATGCCGAATCGCACTTGAAAACTTTTTGTAGCGATTGGGGTTTTCTTGCAACCATTTTATTTATTTATTTTTGTTATATGTATTTTTTTAGATGAATTTTTTATTCCGTTTGCAGAGAAACTTACGTTGTGTTCTTGTCGCTTTCCGCGCTTTCAATGCCAGTGACAAGCGCACAAGAAAAGGCCTGAACAGATCTCTGTCGGCAGCCGACGTGACGTCGCAGCAGCAGAGGAGCAGCAAATAACGAACCAGACAAATGAACGGGACGGGTTGAGACGAGAAATGAACAAGTGTGGGTTGCTTGCAATGTATTGGCCGATGGGTCATGTGCAGGGGGCAGGGGCAAGGACGACATCAGTGTATGTTTGTGTGAGAGTGTGTGTGTGTATGTGTGTGTGTGTGTGTAGCTGACTCAATCACCACTCAGCCACATTGCGGGTAAGCGAGTCAAAGCGGAGCTCAAGTTCAAGGATGTTATGTAATAAAACGAAACGAACAGAACGTACGAAAGAGCCAGAGCACTGTCTTCTCGCTGAGTGTGTGTCTGTGTGCCTCTCTGCATGTGTGTGAGTGAGAATGCATATAAAGGCGACTCTTCTCTGCGTTGCTGCTTCTGCCTCTACCACTCACCAACACAAATGCAACTGAATTGCGCCATCGTAGTCGTGTGCACTTAGTTTGTGCATTCTACCATATATATATACATTGTACATATGTATGCATGCATATGTACTTATCTACGAGTATGTACATGATGTGCTATATATGTATGTATTTATGTATGTGTGGGTCATGTATTTTTACCTATAGTACTCGCAAATACACACATACATATGCCAAACTTAAATTCTCTACAACGAATCTAAGTACAGGGAATCAAAGCTTGGACTCACAACCACGATGTGCATTTTCCCTGGATACCCCTTTTTAAAACCATAACATCTTTGCACACAAATTTGGATTGCGGTCCGGACGAGGTGTACACGTGAACATCCTTTTAATGAATTTTTATACCCTGTACCCGTAGGGTAAAAGGGTATATTAGGTTTGTGCAAAGTATATAACATGCAGAAGGAAGCATCTCCGACCCCATAAAGTATATATATTCTGAATCAGCATGACGAGAGAAATCGATCTAGACATGTCCGTCCGTCTGTCCGTCTGGATGAACGCGAGGATCTCAGAAACTATAAAAGCTAGAATAACCAAAGTTGGCATCCAGATTCTCCTAGGTCCGAGTAAGGACGAGTTTATTTTTTTTTTTTAATTTTCCCCCCCTTCCCCCGCTACAGAATTTCGTCAATAGCGTCCACATTTCAAATGCTACCTCAACCAAACTTTGCACACATAATTTATATATATTTATCTACTGTTGTTTTATCCAATTCGGTCAATTCTGAGAAAAGTTATTAGCAAAACAAATTCTCTACAGTACAACCCCCACAAACTGCAGCAACAAGTTCGCTCTTCTTCTTCCTCTTTTTGCTGCTGCTATGGGCGCATATAACTCAGTGACGGAAGTTTACCTGGGTACAGGGTATTACACTGTCGGGCTTGCTCGACTGTAGCGTTCTCTCTTGTTTTAAATGAAGGTATATAACGCAGTCTCTCTTTTTTTACAGAACACTGCCGCGTATAATAAATGTTAAGCAGGCTTACACGTTTTTATAAAGAACACCACCATCACCGACGATCCGACAACGGTAGAACCACAATATCTACATTTTAGTAGTTTTAGATATTACTTATTTTAAAAGTCTATATATTCCTAATGGAGTCAACATTGTAGAACCTAATGCTTTTTACAAAAATCATTTATAAAACAAATGAGGTAAGGCATTCCATGGTACCATTACATCCAGTTAGTGCTTATGTACCATCATGTTATGTTTCGATATGATAATTCAAATGAAAAACAAGGTTCATATACAGATTTTCACTGTTATAATAGATCCAATAATACGCAAATAAAATAATACTCTAAATTTATAAATAAAATTATACTCTTGTATAATTATTTGTGAGTAGATAAAGGACAATTTTGCATTATTTTTTTTGCTCGAATTGGAAGATCCATAGGTAACAAGATTATAATAATACAGTCCCCAAATCCGAAGCGATGCAGACCAAATTTTCCACTTTTTTGAACTATTTGCTATAATGTATTAGTCATTATAAAACCAAACAGCTACATCAGCTAGTATTGTTCTTCATATTTGTGCTCTACAGTGGTGTGGGAAGTGTTTTTAAAACGCCTCCAAGCACAGGGATCGTGTGCCTCCGATATTCTACTCAATTAGGTATGGGGTATATCGAAATCTGGCCAGCTCGCCTGAAACATTTTCTCGCGCTAGAAACTGAAACTTAATTAAAAATAACGAAAACAAGATTTCCTCAGATCGAGGAAGACTAATATTATAATTTTGCATTAACCATTGTCTTTTCATATGAATACAATTAACTTATCTTCTGACCAACTTTGATAGCAATTTTGGTTAGGTATAGTGATGGAAGACTGTATTTGCATGCCTGTCCATTGCTTGGGTAGTTTTTTGGCCGAGTCGTTGCCTCTGCGTTCAATTTGGAGAAATGTGAATAATTAGCGCATTTATTGATAAACTACAGTACTTACATGGCGGTGGTGTACATACTTGTATGTATGTATGGACTTATTGACTTTTCCACACATGAACATATGTATGTGTACATACACACATATGAGTATGAGTATGTCATCAGACTTCTGCGATTTAGTACTGCCTTTTCCTGACCTATTTGCGTCTGCACTATCAGCATTCCCCATTCTTCAATTGTTGTGGGCCGTTTAATGCAATCGTTGCCTATTTTCGTTTTGTTCACTTCGCTTTTAATTTCCTAATTGAATTTGTTTGGTGTGGGTGTTGGTGTGTGCGTGTATATGCATGTATTGGTTACGTTTGTGTTTTACGCTCTTTGGCATGTTTGTTTAATTGTTTAATTTAATTAAATGCTATGCCTTGCAAACGTTTGCATATCCACAATATTGCCGTATATACATTGGCATATGTACATACTGATGCATGGTTGTATATACATACATATGTACATACATATATACATATGTAGGTGTGTACACATTTAAAGATAGCCGTCTAGTATGTGCAACAGATGTTATTGCATTCCCGTGTCTTTCATAATTTCCTTCCACCCATCAAGTCTCGCTGGCTTGTCGTCTACGTCTTCGTTTTCGTTCGTTTTCTTATATCATGCACTTTGCATGGTTATGTATGTATGTATTTTTTATCTTCATATGTACCATGCACCACCCACACTTAAACATCATACGCACACGTATGCATTACGTATACGTATTCCGAACAATCGAATTGCCCTTTGAAATTGCTAAACGTGTGCATACATACATACATATGCCAGCAAATAAGTTTAATTTACGAACACCTACATACATACTCTCAATGCAGCAGTAGCGCAGCAGCAGCGATTCATGTATGTATGTACATACAAACATACGTGTGTATGTATGGCAAAATATGTAAAAGGGCCAGGGAGGGATGAAAAGTGCAGCGAAACTACGATTGCGGGGATGGCGCATACAATTCATCAGCACTGTTGCCACAAAACCGCCCTTATACGTACGTACTACACGTTGCGCCCGCAGAACATTGCAAGAGTAGGTGACCTTGACAGTGAACTTAAAATACACGCTACAAGGATTGTTGTACATGTGTGTATGTGTGTTTATGTGCTTGCGAAACGTTTGGAATGAAACGGGGGCTTGTGGTGGGGACGCCGAAAACAACAAATGAGAGAGAACGAATGCTGACCAGGCACTTGGAGAGACATTCGCGCTCTCTGCATGCAGTTGTTGCTACACAACGAAAAAAGCTTTGTAGTACGTTGCAGTGGAAGCGAGGGTTTGGAGGGCGGAAGTTGTTGGTGGTGCTACTTCTGTCAGTGTATTGGTGCCTTATATGGCACTTAAATGGCGCATTTGGCGCGAACAAACTCTCACTATCGCTGCAGCCAGTTGCTCTGCCAATCTCTCTCACGTCGCTGTCGACTGCATGAATCATCATCGTCTTGCCTGGCAAACCAACATTTCTATTCTACTGTTGCTGCCGTTGTTGTTGTTGAAAAGCTGTGCCAGAAGTTTCGCTTTCATGTTCAGTGCAGCGCCGCCTCCGCCGCCTGCGCGCGCTCCCCATAGCCACTTATCACGTTTTATGCAACGACCAGAGCACAAAAACAAAAAAAAACCCGTACGTATGTATTTTTGTATGTTAGTGCGTTCATTTGCATTGATGCATACCTTTAGAGATGAACATACGTATGTACATACATAATATGTATGCAGTATGTGTGTATGAATGTTGTTGCTGCTCCTGGCCTGTCAATCATTTCGATTTCATTTCATTTCATTTGTTCATTTGAAAACATACTATATATGAATGTATGTATGCATGTAAACATGTTTGTATATGTATGTGTATGCATGCATGGACAATATTAGGTACATTACACAGCAGTGTGCATGCCCCTTTGACATTTAGCAGCATACATACCTATGTATGTGCGAATTTATAAATGTATGTATGTATGTGCTATATATTCTGTGTGTATCCAGCAGCTGAGTAGCTCGGCATTTTTTTTCGCATTTCAAACAGACGCCCAGTGAGCATATGTATGCATGTAAGTACGTAAATATTCTACAAAGTATGCACGTATGTTTCTAAATATGTACATATATATGTATGCATAAATCCAAGGGCGTACGCGACGTTGTCTTCTCCACACTCAGTCTATTGTTTGGGTTGAAAAAACTATTTAGAACACAAATTGAACTGAAAAAAGAACTATTTTCTTTAAAATGGCTATTGAAAAAGAAAATTTAAATAACAGCCCTATTCATATAGTTTTTATTGAAAGGATTATGTAGGTATGCAAAGAGTATACAGCTTCAGAATAAAAGCGGAAGTAGAGCTAGCCATATAAATACCCAAGAAATGCCTTTTCATTAAACATATAGGCATTTAAATGCACTGTACATATTTATACACTATGTACTTGTATAAATACATATGACCCTGTTAGTTGACTTTAACTTTTAAAATCTTTTTTTATTCATTAAAATATGTTTGATCGCCTTCAAAGTAATCCCCTCCGGATGAAATGCACGTACATGGTACGGTGGTTGTGGAACGATAAAGAAAGAGTGCAGAGGTGCAGTGTTTTTGGAACCAAACGAGTTTTTATACTCTGTACATGAAATGTTTACGTTTGCGGGAGCTGAAATATGTAACAGGCAGAAGACAAGTCGATCTAGCCCTGTCTGTCTGTCTGTCCGTTCGTATGAACACCTGGATCTCAGAGACTACAAGTATAAGAGATAGAGACACCAAATTTTGCACAAAGATGCCTTATGTGTGTATTCTATACGACTTTGTTTTATTTTTTTGATTTTCCCCCCCACTTCCCCCCTATGGGGGTTTTCCCGATTTTCCATTCGTATAACCGCCTATATCTCGGAGACTATAAGACCTAGGAACAGCAAATTTTAGTCCAAGATGCCTTACGTGAATACGCAGAAAATTTATATTTTGGAATTTCCCTCCCTCCCCCCTCTACCCCGCAAATCGTAACTCCCGTAATTCTTGGAATTTCGAACTAAAATAAAATTTTGGAAATACCCCCAGTTGGTTATTATGTGTCCGTATGCCAAGTTTCACTATGATACATAGTGCAATTCAAAAGTTCCAGAACTTTTATTAAAAAAAGAAAACTATTTTTTTTTTTTTTTTTAAACTTATTGGTCGCCTTCAAAATAGTCTCCTTCCGCCTGAATACAACGTTTTGCACGTTCAAGAAGGTGATCGAACGACTTTTTTAGGTCATTTGTCGGTATAGCGTTGAGGATGGCGGTCGCCGCCTGTGGGATGGCATCAACGTCAGCATAGCGGTTTCCTTTCATGGCCAAATGTAGTTTTCCGAAAAGGTAGAAGTCGCACGGTGCCATATCAGGTGAATACGGCGAGTGGTTAGTGTTTAAAATGTGATTTTTGGTCAAACAATCGGTTGATTTTTGAGCAATTTTTGGTCGTCAGTCAATTTGTGCGGAACAAACCGTGCACACACCTTTCGTAAGCCCAAATGTTCGGTCAAAATGCGATAAATCGATGTTTTGGAGATGTTCAATTCCATTTCCATCAATTTCAATGATGATTTCGGCTGATTTTTGATGAATTCACGCACTGTTTTGATAGCATTTTTGGTGATCACGAATTTTGATTGGCCCACATGTTGATCGTCATTTATGTCCTCACGACCACTTTGAAAACGTTGAAACCACTCGTGCACTCTGCTACGGGATAGGCAATCATCGCCATAAACTTGTTTCATCAATTTCGGTAAAAGTTTTACCAATTTTAAAACAAAATTTAATGTTGGCTCTTTTTTTCGAAGCTCATTTTTCTCACTGAACAATCGATAAAGATAGCAGATATAGTTTTTATTGAAAGGATTATGTAGGTATGCAAAGAGTATACAGCTTCAGAATAAAAGCGGAAGTAGAGCTAGCCATATAAATACCCAAGAAATGCCTTTTCATTAAACATATAGGCATTTAAATGCACTGTACATATTTATACACTATGTACTTGTATAAATACATATGACCCTGTTAGTTGACTTTAACTTTTAAAATCTTTTTTTATTCATTAAAATATGTTTGATCGCCTTCAAAGTAATCCCCTCCGGATGAAATGCACGTACATGGTACGGTGGTTGTGGAACGATAAAGAAAGAGTGCAGAGGTGCAGTGTTTTTGGAACCAAACGAGTTTTTATACTCTGTACATGAAATGTTTACGTTTGCGGGAGCTGAAATATGTAACAGGCAGAAGACAAGTCGATCTAGCCCTGTCTGTCTGTCTGTCCGTTCGTATGAACACCTGGATCTCAGAGACTACAAGTATAAGAGATAGAGACACCAAATTTTGCACAAAGATGCCTTATGTGTGTATTCTATACGACTTTGTTTTATTTTTTTGATTTTCCCCCCCACTTCCCCCCTATGGGGGTTTTCCCGATTTTCCATTCGTATAACCGCCTATATCTCGGAGACTATAAGACCTAGGAACAGCAAATTTTAGTCCAAGATGCCTTACGTGAATACGCAGAAAATTTATATTTTGGAATTTCCCTCCCTCCCCCCTCTACCCCGCAAATCGTAACTCCCGTAATTCTTGGAATTTCGAACTAAAATAAAATTTTGGAAATACCCCCAGTTGGTTATTATGTGTCCGTATGCCAAGTTTCACTATGATACATAGTGCAATTCAAAAGTTCCAGAACTTTTATTAAAAAAAGAAAACTATTTTTTTTTTTTTTTTTAAACTTATTGGTCGCCTTCAAAATAGTCTCCTTCCGCCTGAATACAACGTTTTGCACGTTCAAGAAGGTGATCGAACGACTTTTTTAGGTCATTTGTCGGTATAGCGTTGAGGATGGCGGTCGCCGCCTGTGGGATGGCATCAACGTCAGCATAGCGGTTTCCTTTCATGGCCAAATGTAGTTTTCCGAAAAGGTAGAAGTCGCACGGTGCCATATCAGGTGAATACGGCGAGTGGTTAGTGTTTAAAATGTGATTTTTGGTCAAACAATCGGTCACAATCGGTTGATTTTTGAGCAATTTTTGGTCGTCAGTCAATTTGTGCGGAACAAACCGTGCACACACCTTTCGTAAGCCCAAATGTTCGGTCAAAATGCGATAAATCGATGTTTTGGAGATGTTCAATTCCATTTCCATCAATTTCAATGATGATTTCGGCTGATTTTTGATGAATTCACGCACTGTTTTGATAGCATTTTTGGTGATCACGAATTTTGATTGGCCCACATGTTGATCGTCATTTATGTCCTCACGACCACTTTGAAAACGTTGAAACCACTCGTGCACTCTGCTACGGGATAGGCAATCATCGCCATAAACTTGTTTCATCAATTTCGGTAAAAGTTTTACCAATTTTAAAACAAAATTTAATGTTGGCTCTTTTTTTCGAAGCTCATTTTTCTCACTGAACAATCGATAAAGATAGCAGATTCTAACGCACCAGTCGACATATAGATAGCGCCACCAGGGGGCGCTAGCTTCAAAAAGTCCTGTTTACTTTGAATTGCACTTGTAGACCGATTTAACGATTTATATAGCGCTGCTCAAGCGCTGCCCGCGGCTGTTGTTGATGTTGCTGTTTGGTTGACTGCGAAAATGCTTACACAGACACGAATAGATGCGCATAGGCATACATACACTCACACAGACGCAATTGCTATGTAAATGTGCAATTATACACCCTTTACGTGAGTTCGAATACCGAGAGAGGTAAAATCGATCAAATTTTTTTTTATTTTCTTAATTTTTTTTATTTTCTATAATTTTTGTAAACATATGTACAGAGTATTTCAAAGTCGGGACACCAGACTTTAGCTTTTTTACTTGTTTTTAATTTATTTAATTAAATTTTTAAAATTAGTTTTTAAATTATTTTTTAAAACTTTTTCATTATTGTGGGAGTTCTACAGGGTACTGTTTATATACCTAATTGTTTAATTTTCTTGTGATCTAATATCGTCTCTGACTACTTTGTGCTGTAAATCAGGGTATAGCTGGCCAGTGGACAAATAAAATTCCCACCACATGTCAAAATCGCTATTAGATATTATTTTAATTTTATTTGCCTGCCTGTCTTATATAGCCAAAATCGCTAGTTGATGGAACTATTTCTCTACTTGAATCGGTTATTCATTTAATTCTGAAGTTGCGCAAAGATTTTCCTGACTTAGATCACTTAGACGTTTACTCACCTATCCAAAATGGCCCAAACATTTTCATTTCATTCATACCACAAGTGAAGATTCATAATACCCTGTATACTGAGGGTAAAAAGGTGTGTCCAAAGTATGTAACAGGCAGAACGAAACATCTCCGCCTTAATAAACTACATACATGAGTACATACATACATTCTGAATCGACAAGACGAGACAAATCGATCTAGACATGTCTGTCAATACTGCCCATAATTCCAAAGCTAAATAAACCAAGCTACGCACAATTAATCTACTATTTATATATATATATATTTAGCTTTGGAATTATGGGCAGTATTGACAGACATGTCTAGATCGATTTCTCTCGACTTGTCGATTCAGAATGTATGTGTGTACTCATGTATGTAGTTTATTATATATATTGTCCTGACTGACTGATTGGTGATCAACGCACAGCCTAAACGATAAAAGCTAGGAATTTTTCTTAGGGCCCTAAATAGGAGTTTTCCTGCAAAATAAAGTTTGGGCACAAAAGGAAACCGCGTCAACAGCCCACTGCTCAAACGGTAAGAGCTAGAAAGCTGAATTTTGAGGTCAAGTATCCTATTATAGTGTAGGGGCGCACTAAGAAGGGATTTTGGAAAATTCGATCCCCAAAGGGGGTAAAACAAGCTCCAAAACTTCTTTGAAAAACCTTCAGTTTTTCACCGATGAACTTCAAATTTTGCGATCCATAAAAGTATACAAAATAAAACTGCATACTAGATTTTTTTTGGAAATTGGGTTCGGAGCTTGAATTATTGGGGTTTTAATATTTCTTCACTATTTTTAAATGAAGAGTTTGTGTCTGATCGATTTCAAATTTGGTATCCGTAATCAGCACAACTATATCTACAAATTGGCATTTAACGATTTTCGAAATATAGAAATATGTTTTTTACTTGCCATATGCAGCAATAATAATTAACAAACGACACGAGTGCCGTATTTCATATTCCAATTTTGTGGGTGCTCGAATTGACTTAACAAAGCACAAAAAGACACGAACGTGAAAATGAGCGTGCAGCGTGCTGAGGAATTTCGGATGCGTTGCACTTATAAATGAGGACTGTCAAGAGCATACGCAGGGGGGCAGTTTAACCCCTTTCAAAAACAGAAAATATTGCTATATAATGTCGACAACACGTTCATTATTATGACGCACTATTTAATAAACATTTTAATTTATTGGCCCACCCCCTTTGGTAAAAGCTGCGTACGCTCCTGATCACTGTATGTGTGTCGTTGTAAAATTTTACAGTGTTTAATTTTAGAAAGTACCAGCCCTCAATGTCACAATATATTTATTTATGCATATGTACATATGTATGTATTTTATGTAGATACATATGTGTGTACATATGTATGCACATATAACCATACATAGTATTTATTGTACTTTATGTCCTAGCTCTCGAATCGTACCAAAGTAATTTGCTATTTGGGAAATGAACTCTTTAGAGAGTGTCGGGAGAGAAATATCATATAGTAAATAAACGTATAAATGCAAGCACAAATACTGAGCCAGCAAAGACGGGCAGGACCTGCTAGTTAATTTATAATTCTCTAGTGTTGGTTTAAATTTGATCAAAATCGGTCAATTTTAACAAAAGTAATTGCCCATTTTCAAAATAAACGTACATTCGTGTATGTATATAGGACCTCCTCCACCATAGTCAAATATTTTGAGGTACTTTTAGACATTTGTGTCAACGATGAACTATTCCATTGGTTTGAATCTGTTTCCATATTCGCTGTTGGTCTAGCCCTTTTCAAATCATTCGATGTGTAACCCAAAGACCGAAGTTTTTTCGCAAACAGCGCTGCTTATTCACGTGACTATAGCAAGGAAAAGACTTCGACGAATCAAGAATTCATAGTATGAATGGAAACTGGGCTATTTTCTGTAGCCATATGTTAGACGAGAGTGCAAAGCAGAAACTGCATTTTTATAGTCGGTTTGAAAAAGGTTTGCTGCCATGATAAATCGATAAGCTTATTGCTGCTTCATTCACGTAGTATGTATACATATACATTCACAATTCTGTCAGCTTTCGGTCGCTTTGAAAACTATATGCTTCGCAGCTCCAGGTGCATGAATGAAAAATACAAATACTCCTTGGTTATTGAAAAGCATACTGAATGAGAATGTTAAAATGTCACATTAGCTTGAGAATATTAATGGGCACCTATGGAACTACGTATATACATACCTAAGTATACAAGTACATACCATATAATATGATAATTGTATGGGCAGATGTTAACTCAAAAGTCAAAAGGAGAACAAATCTAATTAATTACATAAATGAATCAAAACCAATTATATAAGCATAGAAACATCTATTTTCGAACCCAATTAACACACACCCGCATATACGTACGTTCACACATACCTTAACAGAGTAAATGCATTCGGTGCAAAAACAACGGCGTCGACTACAACACAACTAACAATCTAAACAAACATACGGAAAATTGTGCAAATTTGAAACCCCGCGTAAATTGCAAAGCAGCGCCAAAAGAATTTGTACCGGGCCCGATGTCGAGCGGTCGGGTGTGGCTGAGGGGGGCTGATAGAAAATTGTGAGGTACGTGCCTGCGTACGGCTGGAACTACGCCCGCAAGCAGAACAACGATAATTCCACGGCACATTTCACATTTCGATGAAAAGGCAATTCAAGCGAAGCTGAGCTGCAAAAGATGCAAACGTCTTCGCTGAAGCTATATACCCTTCACTGTGCCTTACAATAACTGTGCCCCACTCTGTTCGTACTATCTTATTTTTTTGGCGTGTTGTCATCTTTTGTACAAGGGCCTCTTGAGACCCACGAGTGATGCAACACCATCAAATATGACAACATTGGCAACAAATAAACAAATTTTTTATACTAAGCACTTCTTAAATCATATCGTTCGTAGACAGATATGTAAGTATGCAAATATGTATGATGAACCCGGTCCCCATATTATCATGTCACAATTTTCTTGAGTTTCAGAAAACTCTTTCCCGATTAACTCTGCAAGTTCAGCAACAGCTCTGGCACAAAATATATTTTTGTATCGTTATGTTTTAGTAAGTAGCGCCAGCCAGACGCACAAGCAAAAGATCGATCGCGAGCGAACTTACAAAAACAAAATAAATGTAGTTGTCGCCAGCCAGACGCACAAGCGCCCCGCTGCTTTTTAAAGGCATTTTAAAAGTATCATTGAAACCCAAATCTGCAATCGATCTGTGCGTCTTAAATGATTCCAGTACCTGGCGTATACATGTGTTCGGTGCATTTAAAACTATCATTAGAGCAATCGAAAAGATTGCATTATATTATATACAGGTTCAATAATGCTTTAGTACTTTGATGTAATGCATATTCCAATAATAATTTTATTAAGATATTTTGTATCCTTGCATATTTTTCAGGACACCCCGTTCCACTAAATGAGTGAACATTTGGCTCAGGCAAATGACCGATTCCTTAGAAAAGTTTATAATATCCTAGTTTGTAGAAATTGTGTTTCGAATTTCACGAATAGAATTAAGATCGTTTAATACCAAATTTATTCTGTGAGGCGTGAAAATAAAGGATTTTACGAAATGATTTATTTAAAATATTTTGCCATCGGTCAATTTTTTTTGTCCTTGTAGCGCATCCATCGAAACATATAGTAGTCCCCTTTTGCCCCACAAATCCGACGAACGCTTCCCGAATAGGCCATTGTCTTTGATCGAAAAACTTCAAAATATTCAATTCAGTTCCATTTGATCGCGATTTTGCGTTAATTTTTTTTATAATAATGAATTTGTGGTCGACCTTTAATTCCTGGAAATGTTTGCTAAAAATTTATGGATGGGGACAGACGGCGCGCTGCAGCCCCCCTTTACATTCCCTATGTACTTGTGGTCTACCATTCTTCCACATGAGTGTTTCAATCGTATAAAGCAAAACAAATATACATACATATGTACATATGTACATATGTACTCTTCACTGTAGTATTTGGAGCAATGCAAACTTTACGCTCCTGAGGGATGACAAATGCCGATTTTGGAGGCGCACTCATATGTGGGTGGGTGTAGAAAAAATCCGTCATTCATTGCTACCAAAGACTTCGTAGGGCTGAATAAAGGGTTTATTTCATAAATTTGGTCTTTTTTTCCATTTGCAAGTTGACACAACAATGTGCGATGTGCTCTCGCACTGAGGATGACCTTGAGACGCAGTATTTGAAATTTTTAGTTGAGCAAGCTTAAATGCTGTGCACGAGTGTGTGTGTGTTTGTGTAGAGAGAGAGAGAGAGAACGAAAAAGAGGGAGAGGGCGCAATGCACGTGAGCGCAGCTACAAAAGCTGCAGCGCTGCCTGCCCGCTGCTGTGACTATCTGCTGATGTATACATGTATGTATGTACAAATATTCTATGTATGTAGGCACGAGTGTGCGTGCACTTTTGCTTTGGCAAATTTCTTTTCGTCGCTTCTCTCTCTTTCTGCTTCTCTTTTCCTCTCGCTTGCACTAGCGTCAGCAAATACTTGTGTGTTGTTCAAATGCAATTCCCGTTCAAGGCCAGTATCAAAATGCATTAGTATGTCCACACACATGGCCGTAGCGAGGGGGTGCAAAGCAGACAGTTGCCCCCCCTAGATTCTGAACGGAACAACAATTTTGCAGACAAATTTGAAAAAGACATCCATTTTATGGCTACGCCTAATTTATCAGCGAGGTTGCTGTGAAGATATTATGTTGAGAATATATACATACATACATATGTATATGTATATATGCGCATAAAAATGAATTTTTATACTTTGTACATAAAATGTACAAGAGTATATTAGGTTTGCGGGAGCTGAAAATGTAACAGGCAGAAGGAGGCGTGGCAGACCCCACAAAGTATATGTATATATTCTTGATCAGCATGACGAGACAAATCGATCTAGCCCTGTCTGTCTGTCCGTATGAACACCTGGATCTCAGAGACTATTAGAGATAGAGACAAATTTTGCACAAAGATGCCTTATGTGTGTACGCTATTCGAGTTTGTTTTATTTTTTTGATTTTCCCTACCACTTCCCCCCTATGAGGGTTTTCCCGATTTTCTATTCGTATAATCGCCTATATATCGGAGACTATAAGATCTAGGAACTCCAAATTTTAGTCCAAGATGCCTTACGTGAATACGCAGAAAATGTATATTTTGGAATTTCCCTCCATCCCCCCTCTACCCACCAAATCGTAACTCCCGTAATTCTTGGAATTTCGATTAAAAATAAAATTTTGGAAATACCCCCAGCTAACTATTATGTGTCCGTATTATGTGTCACTATGATAGACCGATTTAACAAGAAGTTATAACCATAAATATATTTGCTGCTGCAGCGCTGTTCAAGCGCTGCCCGCGGCTGTTGTTGATGTTGCTGTTTAGTTGACTGCTAGAAAGGACGAGTTTATTTTATTTTTTGGAATTTCGCCTCCCCTCCCCCGCTACAGGATTTCGTCAATAGCGTCCACATTTCAAATGCTACCTAAACCAAACTTTGCACACATAATTTATATATTTTATCCAATTCGGTCAATTCTAAGAAAAGTTATTTGCGAAACAAATTCTCTCCAGTGCAACCCCACTAAACTGCAGCAACAAGTTCGCTCTTCTTCTTCCTCTTTTTGCTGATGCTATGGGCGCATATACCTCAATGTCGGAAGTTTACGTGGGTACAGGGTATTTTACTGTCGGGCTTGCTCGACTGTAGCGTTATCTCTTGTTTGTTTTCTATAATTATTGTATACATAGGTACAGAGTATTTCAAAGTCGGGACACCCGACTTTAGCTTTTTTCTACTTGTTTATTGTGTTAACTTAACATATAACTCTTAACTAGCACTATATTTGGTGCTAAGGTTGATTTTGGGCAACGGGACAAACGGGGCAAAGAAGTTGCGGCCTCCAGTTCGCGGATTTCATCGAAAGCTGAGGCAATTGACTTGTTTTAAGAGGTTGTCCATTGATGTCTCTTAAAAATAATATTAGAATTAACTGAATATCAAACAATCTTTATATACTATACAAAAATAAATATCAATGTAATAAGCAAAAATAAATTTAATTGCAAATAATATTAGTAAAATTAAATGCTGTTTTTTCAGAAAATGCATTCCTAACTATTTTCAGTTCTGAAGCGTCGAAACAAAATGATTTTAGATTTCTTTATCTGGCATAACTTCCTTTTGATAACTGCTCCGACCAAAGATATGGCTCCCTTTCCATGTGAGCTTGCAAAAAAAAATCCTATTCAACTGAGAAACATCCGAATTTTTTGTAGAAAAGTAAGTAGGCTTAATAATATAAATACGTTTTCGAACAGCTCCTATTAGAAATATTACATATTTTCGAAAAAATCAAATTTTTCTTTCCACCGTTTGCACGCCCTTCTATGTTTTTGTCGCCGTTATTATTATTTATCTACATTTCA
The DNA here is from genome assembly GCF_003285725.1 of Scaptodrosophila lebanonensis. Classification (NCBI taxonomy): domain Eukaryota; kingdom Metazoa; phylum Arthropoda; class Insecta; order Diptera; family Drosophilidae; genus Scaptodrosophila; species Scaptodrosophila lebanonensis. Next base: position 6,031,673 of record NW_022060558.1, read on the forward strand.
ACAATTTTAAAGTAGTTATATACATACAAAGAATATAATAAAAATTGATCATTTATGTAAGAAAACAAAATTTCAAATTGTTAAATTTCACACTCTCTCTCCCCCTGGACTAAATCCTGACTACGCCCATGTCCACACACACATGCGCATTCATATGTACAGCACTCTATATGTACGTACATATGTATGTATGTATGTACATATATTCGTGGGTATGCATGAATGTACAAATGTATGGCTTCGCTTTCGTGAGTTGTCAACGAGTTGTATTTGTTATTTTCTTATTAAAATAATAGTGCACTCACAATCAGATGCTAGCTCACACACACACTCACAATTTTCTTGAGTATGTACATGTATCTACATATGTACATATGTATGTTAATAAGAAGATACCTTCATACATTATTGTGTATTGTTTATTTAGTTTTGGATTTGCACCAAGAGCCATTTAGATATTCATATTGCCTGGCGTGACCTAATGTATGCAATCAACATTTGTATGCACATACGACCATAGATACATACATACATATGTAGGTACATACATACATATAAGAACATTTTTTCATAAATAAATTATGAGTGAAGCAAGTTTCAAAAATTAAGGACAAGCAAACATACATATTTATGTGCATACAAACGAGAACCTACTGTATGTATATTTTGTGTTTGCAGTTGGGTATGTATGCATGTATGTATGTACGTATATATTTATATACACAATATGCCAAGCCAACTCATAACATTCAACGTATTCAACTCAGAAGGAGTGACAATGTTTACAAAATTGCTCAAACTTTATTTTAGTTTAGATTGAGGTTTGTAATGTGATTTGCAATTCTCCAAAAAAAATTTACATCAACAACTGCCGAAGCTTACATACATATGTATATACATATATGTACATAACATATGTGTATGCAGACTCTTCCCAATGAATTTCCCCATTTTAAATAATAAATACAAATAAAAGTAAAAGTAAATAAAGTATCAACCAAAAATTTCTTAAAATCGATTGGACTATATTATTAGATTTTTTCAAATCTGTACTTTTCTTTGAGTTCAGGGCATTCCGTGTTGGCCAACCATTGTCCGCCCAAGAGAAGTGATCGCTTAACACATTTCACACATTTTTGATACCCTTTACACAAAGGATAAAAGTTTAAAAGTGGATAAAAGAGCGATTGTACATAAGATCTCTAAGATTGAACACAAATATGAAATAATCGCATCTTGCCAAAGCGAGTAAACGCACGGAGTCCTATCTTATCTTAATGAACAAATATTAATAATAATTTAAGTAAGATTCGTTAAAATGTCAAAGCTTTACAACGGCATATTCACATGCACGACAAATAAAGAATGCTTCCAGTATCGCCCTATGGGAACCCATGTACACGTACATAGATATACTCTAAGACGCTCAATCTGTGTTTTATTTCCATGCCCCCCAAGTCGTCCGTCCGATGCACAATATGAAACGCAATCAAGCGTGAAAGTTGTAGAGACTGTTGCCTATTACAATTATTATAATATGTTTATACAATTGGTATAAACGTACTCATATTTCACAGGTTATATAGATGTTCACAAACCTTTACTACGAACAGCATTAAGCTTCATTGGGGGTCAACTGTTTATAGCTTGTACCTAAAGGGCAAATGGGTGTACTAGTTTAGAGCGAGTGCACATGTAACTGACAAAAGGAGGCTTCCCAGAACCCGTAAAGTATATATGTACATATGTATCAGAATATATAATATATATACTGTATCAGAATGGCTAGACAAGTCGATATAGAAATGTTAATCTGTCCATTTGTCCGTATGTCTGCCTGTATAAACGAAAGAATCTCATGAAGTATAAGAGCTACGATAACCAAACTGGGTATCCATATTCTCGTATTTCCGTAGTTCTATTAATAATTTTCCATAACTCTTGCATTTCTTGAAATGTTTACTCAAATTCAACAATTGCATGAAGTTAGTGGTATTATTGAAACTTTTTATGGCGGTGTGTACATCAAATTTAGGAGCTGAGCTCGCTTGACTTTCCTTCCTTGTTTTTATAAAAATACAATGAGGGATGGCCGATACTTTAAATTATTATTAATAATTATTATTAATATTATTCGATTTTCCTATCCACAAGCTTCCATTTTATGTAAATAATTAAATTTTGTTGACCTCTTAACTTTCCCATTTGGAGCTTAAGTCGACATTATCTTCTGAGTCTCATGTTTTGAATAGAGAGATAAAATAAGCTTTTGTTGCCTAAGGCCTCGGAAGAGAATATAACCTTCGGCTATGTCTTTAATTCTATCATAATGAGGTACACGTATTGTTTTTTGTTTTCAGATATTTTTCCTTTTAAGGTCAATATGCGGTCATCGTTTGCCACAACAGTAACAATAACAACAACAAGTATTTATATATGTACAACAATCAGTAATAAAAATATTTTGTTTAGATGTAAATCAAAGTTGTTTGTCTGCGACAAGGTCAGGAAGGGGTGCCGGGACCAAGAAACACTATGCACTCAGGAATACATATGAATGTGTGAGTACACCCGAACAGGCACAGTTTTTATACGAGAATTCGACTTATCACAAGATACATACACACTTCCTCATACATGCAAACAAAAATATAGTACATATGCACATACATATGTACTAATAATGTGTATAACAGGTTGTGTGTGAAAAACTGCGTTGCATTTTATTTCGAGCGTTATAAACAAAGAAAAACCCTACGCGCAAACAAATTACAAAATAGTTTCGTAATTGCCTGCAATTAATTAAGAAATATTTTTGCGATTTAGTGTGATACTTCACACACACGACTACCAATTATGTTTGTTTTTCCTGGACATACATATGCATATATCTATGTACAAGTATACATATACATACATACATATACAGTATATTATATATGTATGTATTTCCAACAGTGTCAGAAGCTAGAAAGGCGTCGGTACGGAAAAATGGGCCAGATGGAAAATGAGCAAACAAACATTTTGGCAGGCGCCAGAATGCAATATGAGCAAGAAAATTATGGAAATGCTATTTAGAGGGCAAGGTCACGGGCATAGCAAGAGGGGAGAGTGCAAATATAGAAAGAAGAAGACTCTCACACGCCTACGCTTGAAGCCAGAGCGGATTGCCTCCTCACATCTCACTCTCATCCTACATTTGTATGTACTCGTATGTAGCTAAGCTCGCCCTGCACTGCAAGCTCTCTCTCCGACTTTTCGGCTCTCGGGCATTTCTCGTGCTGTCGCTATCGCTATCTCGCCTCCGCTTGCACTTCTGCTGCACTGCACTGCAGTTGGCGCACTCTGCACTATCACGTGTCTCGCTCGGCCCGTTTCGGAAATAGCTCCTTTTTATTCTGAGCTGACGCCCACTCTCCTCCGCGGCAGACACTGTACGAGGGCGTAGGCGACAGCTGCACAGTTTAATTGTCGACTGCATTGACGTCGCCGCTATTCGTCCTGCTGTCTCTATTCTTTTGACATTTGGCCAGTCAGACGGGGCTGGTCAGTCTTTCTATATGTCAGTCTGGCAGTCATTCAGTCAGTTTGTCATTTTGTCTATTAGTTTATGCGTCGCTTTAAGAAACAAGTGACCAATATGCCATAGGCAAGCTGTATCGTGATGGCTCTTGTTGCTGTTGTTATTACTGTAGAGCAGTCAAACAGCTTTTCTTTGCTGTGGCTTGTTTTGTTCGTCTCTTCTTCCAGCCGCCTGCCTTCCCCCCCAGAGTTGCCGTTGTCGTTGTCGCTGTCACTGGCACTCGGCGCTAATTGCGTCCTGTGGTCGACGCACACACACACACTCATGCATTTATGTATGTATGTACTATATATGTGCATGCATGCATAGGAACACGCATACTCGTAGGTGCATATGCAGAGATCCTTGAGAGCGCAGCTGTAGGCTGTACATAATTGAAAATCCTGGCCATCCTTTGACGTAAGCGCCCATTGCTTGTTACTGTTGCTGTTATTCTTGTTGCTGCCACGTTTGCTGCAGCAGCTAGGCTCAGTGGTGGCTACAGCTAAATTGGCGTTTGCATCTGCTTGCATCTGCGGAGGGCAGGGCGCTGTAGTGTGTAGATTTTATGCAACTGCAAACATAAGCCGTTTATCGATTTTCAATAAATTTCTGCAAGCCAGTTGGTTACAGTTCATTTTTAGCTGGGCTTCCTCCACGTCACCACTGCAGGCATCAAAATGGTTTCAGGCTTACTTACAAAATTCAAATTACAAACATATTTTATTATATTAATATATATCCATATTATATCATATTAAACCGCAACTAAGCTTGAGAGCAGCACAATTAAGAACAAGCTTAAAAGTATCTTCGTTGAAGGTACGAGTTAACATACTTGTACTGTTTCCAACTATCTTATCTAGCATTAAAAACGCCTGGCTTTCGAAAACGACTGAACTCACATTAACCAACATATGTTTTGTAGATGCTGCTAGTCCTTAAACGAGTTTATTTTATTTACATATGTGATTTCCATGTCTCCATACGCAAATGTGTATTTCACCATTTTCATTTGGATGAACAAAATACATTTTATATAAAATATAAAACATACCCTAAAGGGTATGTGCAAGTTTGTGCAATGTAACAGGTAGAAGAAAACATCTCAGACCCCATAAAGTGCCTAAGTATATTTTTTGTCAGCATGATGCGACGAATGGGTATAGCCATGTCCGCCTGCCTAGATCAACGCCTGGATGCCAATAATAAATGAATAATATTATACGAAGGAGGGGCAAATATATATTTATTTGCAGTTGCAAGGGCGTACGCAGCATTTACAAATTAAAATTTTGATGCATTTAAAAAATAATGTATGCATATGATCAATGAAACAAGGTAGAACGCTACAGTCGAGCACGACCGACAGTAAAATAGCCTGTACTCTCCACAAAAAGGAAAAATTAAAAAAAAATTAAATTATTAAAAAAATGAATGAATGAATTAATTAAAATTAAATTAGAATACATGTTTATGTTCAGTTTTAACAGCATACCTATGCGTGTTTATATGCGTGTATATATGCAGCACAAAGTAGAACCAAAGCAGCAACAACAACAACAGATGCGGGCAGCGCTGCCGACAGAGCTGCAGGCAGCGCATGAGCAGCGATTTTACTTATGGCTATAACTTTCTTCAGAATCTACTTATCATGATGAAACTTGGCAAACGGACTCATAATCATTAACTGGAGGTATTTGCCAAATCTGAGTACAAAATTCTAAAAATTACGGGAGTTATGAAAATAAAACACGAATTGCGGGGGAGTGGGGGGGGGGGGGGGTGTATCAGAAAAAATAAACAAACTCGATCTGCCTAGGGCTTATAGGAACCTTGATACCAATTTTGGTTATCCTAGCTTTTGTACTTACTGACATCCTTGCGCTCATACAGACAGACGGACAGACGGACATGGCTATATCATCCTGATCAAAAATATATATACTTTGTGGGGTCTGCCACGCCTCTTTCTGCCTGTTACATACATTCGCACAAAACTAGTATAGCCTTTCACCCTTTGGGTACAGGCTATAAAAACTTCAACAACTCCAACTCAGTTCCATTCTAATGCGAAATAGTGCGTCATAATAATGAACGTGTGGCCGACTTTATATGGCTAACTTTTTGTGGGGAACGGCCATAATTTATTTATAAACAAGTAGAAAAGCTAAAGTCGGGTGTCCCGACTTTGAAATACTCTGTACATATGTTTACAATAATTATAGAAAATAAAAAAAATTAAGAAAATAAAAAAAAAATTTGATCGATTTTACCTCTCTCGGTATTCGAACTCACGTAAAGGGTGTATAATTGCACATTTACATAGCAATTGCGTCTGTGTGAGTGTATGTATGCCTATGCGCATCTATTCGTGTCTGTGTAAGCATTTTCGCAGTTAACCAAACAGCAACATCAACAACAGCCGCGGGCAGCGCTTGAGCAGCGCTGCAGCAGCGCTGCATCAGCAAATATATTTATGGCTATAACTTCTTGTTAAATCGGTCTATCATAATGAAATTTGGCATACGGACACATAATAACCAACTGGGGGTATTTCCAAAATTTTAGTTCGAAATTCCAAGAATTACGGGAGTTACGATTTGCGGGGTAGAGGGGGGAGGGAGGGGAATTCCAAAATATACATTTTCTGCGTATTCACATAAGGCATCTGGGACTAAAATTTGGTGTTCCTAGGTCTTATAGTCTCCGAGATATAGGCGATTATACGAATGGAAAATCGGGAAAACCCCCATAGGGGGGAAGTGGGGGGGAAAATCAAAAAAATAAAACAAACTCGTATAGAATACACACATAACGCATCTTCGTGCAAAATTTGGTGTCTCTATCTCTTATAGTCTCTGAGATCCAGGTGTTCATACGGACGGACAGACGGACAGACGGACAGACGGACAGACGGACAGACAGACAGACAGGGCTAGATCGACTCGTCTCGTCATGCTGATCAAGAATATATATACTTTGTGGGGTCTGCCACGCCTCCTTCTGCCTGTTACATTTTTCAGCTCCCGCAAACCTAATATACTCTTGTACATTTCATGTACAGAGTATAAAAAATGTTCTTATATGTATGTATGTACCTATGTATGTATGTATGTATATATGTGTGTATGTATGTGTGTATGTATGTATGTGTGTACATACAAATGTTGATTGCATTCATTAGGTCACGCCAGACAATATCTAATAGCTCTTGATGGAAATCCAAAACTAAATAAACAATACACAATAATCTCTGAAGGTGTCTTCATATGAACATACATATGTATATGTAGATACATTGACATACATACATACTCAAGAATCAAGATCAAGAATATACGTAGTTTGTGGGGTCTGCCACGCCTCCTACTGAGTGCTACATACAAGTACATTCCCATAAAAAATAGTATAACCTTTTGTGTACTGGGTATAAAAACTGAAATTTCCATAATCAAATATTAAGTAAAACAAAAGAGAGCCCTTTAGCGGTTGTAGTCGACTTCTTACTCCAACCTGTAGCGGGAACAAACAATGATTCTTCCATATGCAGTCGAGATAGCTTTTTCTTTCTGCCTGTTACATTCGCACGAACCTTATGCACATGTATGATATTTAAAGCTTCTCGTACAATGTACACCAATACACGACAGATGGCGCTGTGATTAAAGCTTTGCGAAAAGCTTATCCTATAAACGAACCACGACGAAAGCACAACGACTAACAAAGTGGCATACTAAAAATTGTTGATAATGTGGAGAGAGTATTCCCAACGCTGATACCTATCAGGTACCATTACGTCCTCCACTCATAACGCATACGCAATGTTGTCATCGAACTTTGGCCTGGGATCTAAGCCGAAGTCTTGACCGCTCTCATTTGAAGTCCAAGCAAGTAAATCACAGCGTGATTGTAAAATTGCACAAAATTACCGCAAGGCTCATCGCAAAGGTCACTTCCGGTGTCTGGTGGCGTTTTTCAATTGTTTTCTATTTGCGTACTGTTTGCTGTAACTGTCACTGACAAAACGGCAAATTAGATGTCGGGGTGACGCTGACGATGACTGAGTGAGGGACACTGCAATTGTCAGCTGTCCATTTGAAATGAATAACAATAACAACAACAACAACAACGAAATGGTGGCAGTTTGCACGGGAAACCTGGCCACATGTCAAGGCAAAATAGCTTCAAAGCGACGATATGACGACCGAGCACCGGGGGTGGGGACCAATTAAGTGGCTGCTACCTTGCCAAACGAATAACAGACAAATGGACAAAACGGTGAATGCGTTTAATTGCAAATTCATGAGCAATATTTGCGGAGGCCTCCATGCCAATGCAAATTGGAACAAAGTGAATACACAAAAAGCATGACAATTAACCACATATTCTCGTATGTCCTCTGTGCATGTGCCATTTCAGTTGTCAGGTACGCCCCTTTATATAGTTGTAGCCGTACACAAATCAATTCAGACACAAGCTGTCAAACAGTGTCCCAATATACTGGTAACATCTAGAGGAGCTCTAAAGAACTTCAAAAAAAGAAATATAGTATGTCAGAATCCCAGGTTACAATAGCAGATCGACGCAAGTAGAGAGTAAAGCTAAGTACAAATTTAATAAAGCAGCATGTCAAAGTTTTGTTTCTATGACTGCTGGGTGATTACAAAATCCGAATAGTGTTTCTTATGATAATATATATGCACAATAATGAAGAAAAAGTATATGTCTCACCATGCTATCTTATTATTATCTGAAGATTAGGTACATTGTATTACTAGATATTACATTTTAACAAAGAAATGTACTTTATTTTGTTTTGGTGATATCATTAAAAGCAAACATGTTTGTGAATAAAATCGAAAATTATTAAAACCTGCTTATTGATCAAGTATTTTTTGTAACATTATTTAGATCAGCGACATATATATATATCCTTACAAGGAAATAGTTTGCTCTTAAAAAGGAAATATGTACATTAAAATGCAAGAACATTAAAACAGTACGGGCACGCATATTGCGAGTCACAATATATGTGTGTGTGGAAGCTAAATAACACAATATTTATTTTTAAATACCTTAAGGAAGGTGAAGCCTTTGTCAGCTGTTTGATTGCTTCGTTCCTATTGCTCTTTACGGCGTTTAGGCCATGTCTTCAAGATCCTTCTCATTCTTAGCGGGTGATCTAAAACATTTTCGTGCACCCAAATCTTCCACCCCAAAAAAGGATGCGTGGCTCTAAGTACGTTGTTATTGCAACGATCTGAATAATAATTTTCGACATCAAGTGTAAGCAAATATACTAGAATATTACACAACAATCTCAAAACTAACAGAGTGCCGCGAAGTTCAATGCGGCATGTGGACAACCAAGGGCGTAGGCAGCTTTTACGAAATTTTTTATAGGGGGCAAAACAGGCTTCCCCCCTTCCCCCCTGCCTACGCCCTTGTGAACAACAATATTGTGTGTATCTTTGAATATTGGCTTTAAAATTGCATTCAAAGTGAATTCTAATCCTAAATGTTCAGGCGGTGTGGTGGCCCAAAAGGTCTCTTTTGTTTTCAATTTTCCTACATTTCGTGCAACCTATTTACTATATTAATTTCTGTAGATGAAGTTATCTCTCTCGGGCAGTATTTATTTTTATTTACATGTAGCACATACTAGCATGTCTTGCTCGCCTAAGTACTGTTTGCTTAGAATTATATATTTATTTATTATTAGAAAGGAATTGAATATGTTTTTTAGTTATACTAATGATGTTTATATTTGATTTTGATAGAAAATATTCAAACCATGAATTAGAAATGAAAATATTCATTCGTCGGCCCGTCCTCTCATTTCTCCAGAAGCCGATGCCATAGTTCTAATTACATCCGGTATTCAAGGTATCAAAAGTGCTAGCTTTGTGCGGATGTGTGTAACACGCAGAAGGAGGCAAGGAGTAGCCCGTAAATTCGATTATCAATCACGGCTCATTATCCGATTGCCAGAAGCGCCGACAGAGTTGGCATCTCTTCTGGATTTCTGCATAAGCTGTAGAGAAGAGGAATGGCAGGAAAGAGTAGAACACCTTCTACTTCTCTATCAATGCACAGCACTAAGCTGGCGAGGTACTGGTCTCACCAAACCAAATATAGCATCACAAAGAGTCAGTATGGGCCTAAGTGGGTGGTTGAGCAAGAGCCCCATGGAACATATACCTACAAGTATGTATCATCATCATGACGAGAGAAATCAATATTATTTTATATAAGTAGCTATTAAGATAACCATTCCTATAAGAACTTTCAGTTTTATATTTTTTTTGTTTGTTGCATTATCCTTGATAAAAATCGATTCTCTACATACACATAGCTGCCACTATAAGTACAGGAACTTATTCGTAAAATTGATATGTTTCTTATAAAGCCTCACTCAAACTAAAGTGGGATCAAAATCTGTTATATACGAGTACTTAGTTGTTATGGGAGCAGTTGTTGCAAAGAAGTTTATTTAAGTTGGAGGACTGTGCGGAGAGAGAGGTATCTGTTCCAAGAAAACTACTCTACGAACATTTATGCGATCACAGAGTACGAGTATATAAGAGGGGTTCCAAGAGCCCGGCCTAAATGTCCGTAGAATTCCATTCAGCTCTTAAATGGCTATAATATTCTAAAGTCAGGGTATTTGTTGGCCAGTGTACCATAGAAGATAGCTGCATTTGCAGCCGTTATGCCAAATTGTTGGCAGAGCACAAGCGTCGTTGACCCCTTGAGCCTTGCAGTGGCAGAAAGTGCTACGCAATGCATTTGCATTTGCTAGTTTGTAGTTTGGCTGTCAATTATTACATAAATTATTCAGAGCATTTGTATTTGCATGTTAATTACAACACTTTAGCCGCAGTCTGAACAACCGTGAAATTCGGAGTGACTGTGGGGGGCGGGTGTGGCTGTGCGTGTGTGTGTTTGAGAGACCGAGAGTGGGTGGCAGAGCTGCAGTAAAAACTTCAAATTGCGCATCTTATCTAAACAGATAAAGATAAAGCTTTATGGGCACCCACTGGCACACGCTGAGTCACATCAATGCTATTCACCATCCGGAGCAGTTCTCAGTAGATCGATTGAAGGGGCGCGATGCAGACGATAAAGCACCTCTGTGCTCAGGCCCAGCCGCGTCTGAAGTCTACTCAAGTCTTCATTGTGGCCGGTACTCTGCTGTTGACGCTGGTGATAACCACAATATGTATTGGGCTTACGATGCGCTACGAGGTAGATAACGAGGTGGCCAATGTGATGGATGTGAGTTACTGGAAAGATAAAGTAAGTCCGGAGCAGCAATTTTGGTACGATAAGGGGATTGAGGAGCTCAGCCTGGCGCTGAGCGTAAACGAGGTGCCACAGCATCCCAGAAATGTGCTGCTGTTCCTTGTCAACGGTTTCGATGCAAGCGATTTGGCAGCAGCACGCTTCCCCGAAGCATATAGCAACACTCGTCCCTCGAACTACATCTGGGATAACTTTCCTAATGTGGCAAGAATCCGGAACAGCTGCAGCTTAAGAGATGGCTGCGATGCTGGGACTGTGGCCACGGCTCTCTTTGGCGGAGTGCGGGCCAATTGGCACACTGTTGGAGTGGACTCCGCCGTAGCAGTCGGTAACTGCAGCGCCTCTCTGACTGCCAGCCATCAAGTCCAGAGTGTGATACGTCAGGCCCAGATGGCGGGTCTGCGCACCGGCTTTGTAACTACGCAAAGGGTAACGGGTGCGACAGGAGCTGCCCTGTATGCTCACTCCCCAGACAGCAGCTGGGAGTGTGACGCCGCCATGGCTTTTTCGAGCGTTGAGGAAGGCTGTCGGGACGTTGCTCTACAGTTGGTCTACGGAGCTACCGGATCTTCACTCAACGTTGTGCTTGGGGGTGGCCGACAAATGCTGAGCACCGAGCTACCCAAAAACCTGTGGGATATTCCAGACGAGCTTCTCTGCCAACCGGCTGACGGCCGCAATCTGCTACGCGAGTGGCAAACGGAAAAGCAGAAACACGCCAAGAGGTTCGAGCTCGTCCAGAGCGCCAGTCAACTTCAGGCTTTAAACGCCAGTAGTCTTGATTACTTGTTAGGCGTGATGGCAAATGGAGACCTGGAAAACAATCCACAGGCACCGAAGCTGCAACTCATGCTGGATAAGGCACTGCAAGTGCTGCGTCTTGAAGAAGCCGGATATCTGCTTGTCGCAGAGCAGTATATGAGCCAGAGCGTAGCTGAAGATCAGTTTAAGGTGCTGCGGTCTCTCAATGAAACGATAACAACGCTAATACAGAATGCGAAGGAAACCCTGTTTCTCGTGCTGTTCACCAAAGGGGACTACATGGAGTACGGTTCGGATACTAGCGGCGAAAAACCAGCTGTTGACAATCTATGGGATGTGTTTGAGGATGACAGTTTATTAGAGCTACGACTGAAGGAAATGTTTTCGGAGAGTGTCCTGTTTGCCAAAGGTAAGACATAAACAGCTAACTATTTATCAGAATTTCAATATTCATTGTGCCTCTTACAGGACCCAAATCTTCACTCTTCTACGGAGTGCGCGACGACACTTACTTGGCACATGCCCTTGCCTATGCCTTGAAAATCGCTCCATTAACAAAAGGCTAACTATGATTCAAAGGCATTGTTTAGAACTTTTGAAACTCATTGATTATAAGCATTGCATTGCAATTACTATTCAAGGCAAGAAATAAATAGAAAATATTAAAAACCACGAATTATGGAAGCATAAAAGGAACTGTCCAAAAATTATAATATTTTCTGTATGTTAGGCCAATTATGCACAAAAAATAAATATAATATACCTGTATATTCCACAAAAAGTGTAAATAGTTTAAAAATAAAGCGCAAGTACCATTGATAAACTTTAACTACTATGTTAACGCCATTCATATTAAAAAACACTCAGATCTTCAGTTATAGTCACTCCTTATACCACCATACTTGTAGATTACGAAAGTACCAGCACATGCTATGTAGTCGCCTCTTCTGATCACAATATATAATCTGCTTCTTAATAATACAAGAAACCTAGCGGAGGAAGCAAGACTACAAATTCTAAATTGACTGACACACTGTGTCCATCTAATTAAGGAGCTTATATGCATTTACATGCTTCGTTTGTTTGTTCACGAGTCCATGCTTACATGGTTCGAAAAACACTCAAAAGTATCTTTATTTAAAAAAGGATCAATAAGGACGATTCAAAAAGTATCCAGAACTTAGTGCTCTAGGAATACCAATTCTAAGCGACTAAGTTTAACGACGTGACCCGATAACATGCCTTTGGAACCATAAACATGGTTGACGTAATTCTGAACCAGGAAAAAAATGCTGTCTGAAGATAAGGAAAGTCTACAAGTCCACAAGTTTGACTGTCAATTCAATTTGATATTCAGACTAGAACGTGCTCTTACGCTTGCCTTAAGATCAGAGTGAAATTTCTGCATAAGAAAGTTTTGATTTATTTATTTAAGCCACAGGAACTTTCGCTTCATACAAGTAGATATTTTGAACGCGAATTTTATGCCTCCCGATTGATCTATTGCTGAATTGGACTACTACAGCCTTGTGTTGCTGCTATCCTGCTTTTGCGGGCCTGCTGCCCGAGGTAATTTCTGTAAAATGGAAATTATAGGAACATCTAAATAGCATATTTATTTATTTTTCGATTGTTAATTGCTTGAACCTCAGTTATCTTGAGGTTAACATTTAGCGTTTGAATATACTGTACAAATGATACATGTGTAATACAAGTAGATATTGTTATTCCTCGAAAAACGAAAAACGAGCAAACTGTTTTCATATAATTTATATAATAATATTTCGTGGGAATATTTCGCATAGTAGTCCTATGCATTACATGTAGGATATTTGCGCAAGGCTGCCAGGTTGTTTTCGTTTTAAAATCCGAAACATTCATTAGGCAGTCTTAAGAAGCTGTTTTGCTGTTTGAGAAACAACAAACTTTAATTCATGGAAGAAGTGGTCACACATGTATTTACTGCAAAGAATCTGTTGCATTGCGGTGATCAAATGATAGCAGTTGGCAAATTTTTGGAAAATGTTAAAGCATCTCAGATGAACAATTTTGCTGACTATAGTGTTTGTTTCTGTGTGCTTTGCGGCATCCGTATTTGGCTAATAGTTGAAAAGTATTAATTGTTTTGAAATAGTTACAAGTACATAGGTACTTGTAATACAGTATGAACTATGTATATCAGGTCGAAAGTGTATGTGCAAGGGGTACCACAATTTTAAGAGGGCTATGTTATTTTGTTCACACATCACCCCTAAATTAATGATTGTAAATAAGTAGTATTTATTTTAAGATATCGCAGTAGATTATAGATTATTTTGTAAGCAATCCAGTGCGTACTGCGTGATTCCTATCCGCAAACCTGCTTCCCAGAGTAGGGGACGCCAGGAGTGCAGGAAAACCTAAAAATAATAATAGCGAATCACAAAGACCAGCTAGGAACTATTCGTTTAAAGAGGAAACTGAACAACCCGGAAATGTAAAAACTTGAATGGAAGTTGTAATTTTAGCTAGCGGGTATATTTATTAATATTATGATACATAATTAGGTTTTTTAAACAACAACACTTGTTTCTCGATCAGCTGTCACGGTCAATGCCGACCAATTCAAATCGTGAGCTCCACTCATCGATGGAGCTGCCACAATCGCCGCTTCCGAACCTGCCCCCGGTATCGGCACCGCCGACGACAACTCCACCGGACGCTTCAAATTCGAGGGTGCTATGGCGGTGGAGGATGCAATGCGCGGAACGGGGCGGAGCACATTGGTCTTGGGTCATTTAACGGGCAGCGTGGGGAGCATATTGTTGGCGACATTCGAAAGCTGCCTCAAGTGGTTCGCCTGCACGTACTGAAAGGCCGAGGACCGCTCAAAGTGTTGCGACAAATATAGCTCTCCCAGGGAGTAGAGCCGGCGTTGATCGAAGGGTTGGAAATGAGGAAAGCCAGCAAAGCGTTGTGCATAGTTCTTAGGGGAGGGATAAAGCACGCCGGCGGGGCGAGGAAGCTGCACGGGACTGCCATGGGCTCCACTAAATAGCGTGTAGGGTGCTGGGGCTGATGCGGGCTGCGAAAAGTTTGCATTAACAGTTTGCTGCTGACTCTGTGCCTTGAAGAAATCAAAGGTCTTCAGATTTTCCAGTATTTGATGCGAGGCTTGATGCTTCTTCAGATAAGCGTGGCTGCAAAATAAATAAAAGATGAAGAGCGACCGACAGAGGAAGATATTAGATAGCGGTAAAGGGACCTCATTCTGTTTTTCGGAAGGGTACACTTACCGTCGGAAAGTTTTCCCACAGTGGTGACAAGGATAAATGCCATCGCCTGCATCCTCGCCTGCAGGTTTATCCGGGTGACCAACGCTGCTACTATTGCTGTTATTGCTGGCTGTGGAATCAGAGCCATTCTGCCTTGATTTTTTATTACCTTGACTGCCCGTCAATGCTTCCGTTTTGGGCTTATGCCAACGTCTATGAGAAGCCAAGTTTGCCGGACAGTTAAAAACCTACAAAATATATATTTGTATTAGCCAAATATATGGAACCGGATCACACCGAAGATGTGTTAGTCTTAATGCCTGAAATTGAAATTGAAATAAATATAATATAACATAGGACGACCTACCTATTCAATAAAACAATATCTTTATCACTTTATTTTTCCAGAAGAGCTGCTAGTCGCTTCTGCGGGCCTGGATTTTCGCGATTTCTCAAAAACCCAATTGAATAACAAATTATCCAGTTAGAGGAATGGTCAAGAATGATGATAACATAGAAAACTTAGTATTTACAGACCTCAGGTGCAAGGGGTGTTCAATTTCATAGTAAACTTTAATTTATTATTTGTACAGGTTACCCGTAGGGTAAAAAGGGTACATTAGGTTTTTGCAAAGTGTGTAATAGGTAGAAGAAAGCATCTTCGACACCAGAAATTATCTACTTTTATTTTAAATTTCATCTAATTTGGTCAATTCTAAGAACATTTATAAGCGAACCAATTTCAGTCCGGTACTACGCCCACAAGCTGCAGCATCAAGTTCGCTCTTCTTCAGTGTCGGAAGTTTACCTGGGTACAGGGTATTTCAATGTCGGACATGCTCGACTGTAGCGTTCTCTCTTGATTATAATTTGCACGCAAACTTTATTTTACCGAAAAACAATTGTTCATATTTAAATTTAATCTACCAAAATAAATATTATTAGAATTAGTTATTTGCCGAAAATACGTCCAACAAAATTTGGTCCTTTCCACGAAACACAAACAGTTTTGAACAATAATACGCGCTGAAGCCCCGCTGTCAACATGAAACAACAAGTAGGAGGGATCTACAAAATTATCTGCCGAATGTCGTTTGCCAATTCGTTATCGATTCTGGAAGGCACTTAACAATCGTGTTACAAACGAAGCAAATGGTGCGATTCGTACTGTTAGTGGAACTAAAGGCTCCGAATAAATTGCCACATAATTAACATTCTGAAATGTAAAATGATGACACACAGCTGGCGTATCTAGACAAGATAATTAGAAAATATTTCGTTTCTAATCAACAAGTACAAAGAATAGAAAAACTATGAGGGCAGAGGAGCCGATACACCCATAAGTCACCTTTTGGAGAAAAACTACATTAAAGCTAGAAGTTCAGTTGTGTAAGGACCATTATATTCTTTAGACAACTGTATGATAATCCAAGTTCACTCTTAGCCCTATTTACTGTAATAGAGATGTTTTTGGATAAGCACCACGAGTGCATACAACTCAGATCTTGGCTGAAGACCATCTTTGTATCATAAGACGATAAGATTACATCATCAGCACACATACGAGAAGGTATATGCAAATGTCTCGTCATGCTGGATATATATACTTTTTGCTTCCTTCTGGCTGTTACTTTGCACCAAAATAATATACCCTTTTTAGCCTACGGGTACAGGGTATAAAAACTGAGGGAAAACCGATACCTATACTCCTCGCTATGGCGAGTCCAGTCCAGCTGCCACTTAGGCGACTGAATGAGTAGATATTGACTTAGATTTGGTAGAGCAGACCAGGGATAAGTTATACACACAAGTGGGATTGATACCATTTTATTAGGATGGACCCCAGTACACCAGGGATTGAAGAAAATGCACTGAGAAAGTAAATATGAACTTAGTGTTGGTAAAGAAGACCTGGGATATGATAGACAAATATGGAGGATTAATAAGTTTTCGATGGATCTCAGTACACCAGTGGTTTAAGGAAATTAGCTAGCCCATAATTAATGGGATTGCTAATCCCTTGACTTGAGGCATTCTGCGCCAAAAATAAATATAGGAAAGGAAAGAATAATGGTTAGATTAGTGTAGGTTGCAATGGCAGGGATGTCGTTCACACCCATACACAGCATAGGCCAAAGTAGGCCCGTTGTGATGCCATATTATTTATATGGACTGTGATGGTCCGACCCAAACCACCTGGAACATTTTAGGAATTTGATTAAGCTCGCAATCTCAATACTGGCTATTTCTGCTAGTGTAGCTAATCTTCGCCTGCTTAAGGCAGGGCAGTGGCAGAGAAGGCGCTCTGTGCTTTCCTCCACTTCTACGTTCTACTAAATTTTAGGATCTGAACAGTTCTCTTTGCGTTCAAAGCAATCCATGTCAGAAGTTTTGGGATCCTAAAGCTCAAAAAGATTACGAAAGGAAACGGGCAGTGGTAGGCGATAGTTGTAAGCGTAATTTATAAGTGTAGTTGTAACAGTTTCTAAAGGGTTTTAAAAAATTGAGTTTTTAGTGAAGTTTTGGCAGCCAAAGGATGTAGGCGGGAGATTGAAGACTTCGATTTTGAATTTTATTGTAGTAAAATTATAAAATTGGAACAAATTTAAGCGGTTGCCCTTTTCGTTTAGGGCGCTCAATATTAAAGAAATAATAACACATATTGGGGCCGGTGTGCATTCTCGGCAAAGACCAGCGTGACAATCTAATCTGAAATAAGCTTAGTCTCTGCTCCGATTTTGTCGAGCTTTAAAAGACCCGGCGCAGCGCAAACACATAATAGGAACATGGATACTTTTTGTTAGTTTGTAAAAATATATGAGCCTGCTACTGCCATTAAACCGAATTTCTAAAATGCTCCTTTTGTATATTACAAAAAAACTTGTGATACCCTGTACCCGTAGGGTAAAAAGGGTATATTAGGTTTGTCCAAAGTATCCAGAAAGGACAAGGTAATTTTATTTTTTGAAATTTTCCCCCCCTTCCCCCGCTACAGAATTTCGTCAATAGCGTCCACATTTCAAATGCTACCTAAACCAAACTTTGCACACATAGTTTATACATAATTACAAGGTCCAGGACTTTTATTAAAAAACGAAAACTATTTTTTTTTTTTTTTTTTTTTGGAAAATTTATTGGTCGTCTTCAAAATAGTCTCCTTCCGCCTGAATACAACGTTTTGCACGTTCAAGAAGGTGATCGAACGACTTTTTTAAGTCATTTGCCGGTATAGCGTTGAGGATGGCGGTCGCCGACTGTTGGATGGCATCAACGTCAGCATAACGCTTTTCTTTCATTGGCAAATGCATTTTTCGGAAAAGGTAGAAGTCGCACGGTGCCATATCAGGTGAATACGGCGAGTGGTTAATGGTTAAAATGTGATTTTTGGTCAAATAATCGGTCGGATTCTCAGCAATTTTTGGTCGTCAGTCAATTTGTGCGGAACAAACCGTGCACACACCTTTCGTAAGCCCAAATGTTCGGTCAAAATGCGATAAATCGATGTTTTGCAGATGTTCAATTCCATTTCCATCAATTTCAATGATGGTTTCGGCTGATTTTTGATGAATTCACGCACTGTTTTGATGGCATTTTTGGGGATCACGAATTTTGATTGGCCCACATGTTGATCGTCATTTATGTCCTCACGACCACTTTGAAAACGTTGAAACCACTCGTGCACTCTGCTACGGGATAGGCAATCATCGCCATAAACTTGTTTCATTAATTTCGGTAAATGTTTTACCAATTTTAAAACAAAATTTAATGTTGGCTCTTTTTTTCGAAGCTCATTTTCCGACCGATAACACAAACATACTGACACTTAAAACGCAAAAACTTTACTTCCAATCGATAAAATGTCATGGAATTCTCACTGGACAATCGATAAAGATAGCAGATTCTAACGCACCAGTCGACATATAGATGGCGCCACCAGGGGGCGGTAGATTCAAAAATTCCTGTTTATTATGGAACACACCTTGTATCTACTGTTGTTTAACATTTTATCCAATTCGGTCAATTCTAAGAAAAGTTATTAGCAAAACAAATTCTCTCCAGTGAACTCAGTGATGGAAGTTTGTCTGTGTACAGGGTATTTCGCTATCGGACTGCTCGACTGTAGCGTTCTCTCTTGTTTGAAATCAAGAAATTGTTCGATTTTCTTCTTTTCCCTTTATTTCATGCCAAAAGCTTGTTTGAAAACGAATTTATTAATCTACATTTTTTTAAATATGCGCTGTTCAGTTATTTTAACACGACAATTACTTGGTCTGTTCCCAGTACTGCCTCTTAAAACAGAGATTTTATTAAATTACTTAATAGTGGATCTATTTGTGAAAGCGTTCCTATTTTCGTTGCCAGTGCAACCATGTCTGTAGCATTATCATTTCATTCTCTCTATAGTCGTGGGGCAAAGTCTAATAATAAATCTCGACCTTTGTATAAAAAATATAAAAATAGTTGTGAGACAGACTACCTGCAGAACGAAGAAGTCCTATATAGTTTAATAACAAAGCTAGATATTTGTATTAAAAATATACAGAAACTATAAAAGCTGGGACAACCAAAGTTGGTATCCAGAAAGGATGAGTTTATTTTATTTTTTGGAATTTCCCCCCCTTCCTCCGCTACAGAATTTCGTCAATAGCGTCCACATTTCAAATGCTTGTATGTAGTGCGAACTGTTCGCGAAGAAATCAAAAATTTCTAATATTTATAGGTGTGAATAAATAATGATTCGGTGTATTCGTTTTTCTCACCTTCTCGCATTCGGAGCATTTGTATTCGATGTGCACAATGCGGGGACAGCGGTGCTGGGCGAGCATGAAGGCATCGTCGTAGAGAGTGCGACAAAGCTGACACAAATAAGCGCCAATCTTGTTGTCGATGCTGGCCAATATGGCCTTCGCCTCCTCGGTGATTTCGACTACGTTGAAAGCCGGATCAATGTCACCTTTGCGCACAACCAGCTCCTCATCGTCGCGCAGCTTCCGTATGATGGTACCGGAGACGGGACTGATAGTCTCCTCGTCGATTGCCGTGTGTTTGCGTAGCTTGGTGCGCTTCCGTTCGGGTTTGTGGGTGCGAGGAGGTGCAAGAGGTGCTACTGAGCCTGTGGACGCTACTTTTGGGGCCGTCGCTGATGTGGGGTTCACGGGCGTAGTCGCACTTCCACTGCCCAGGTCTGTGTAGATTTTATCACTGTTCTCTATAGTTGCGGTCTCCGTCGGCGATCGCTGTTCTGCCGCCGGCTGAGAAAAGTCCCGTTCAAACAATCTGGCCAGGCCGTCGACTGCCTGAATGTGAAGTTCCTCATCGTCGTAGGTCAACTCATTCCGTTTCAGCGCCTTGGCTTCAACCAGCTGTGCTTGCAGACGCAGCGATGGATTTTGTAGGTCATCGTCTTCGTCGTCGTTGCTCAAAATATCCACATAGACCTCTTCCTCGTCATCATCGACTTCATTGTCGGATTGCTGCTGTCTGCTTCGGGACCGCTGTTGTTCGTCGCTCACGCCCTCTTCCATGTCTGTGTCCTCATTGTAGTCATGGGAACTGACAACTGTTTCATCCTCGTCCTCCGTCAACACGATTGTTTCATCTTCCACGTAGATGCTGGGCAGTTGTTGCCCTTGTTGCTGGGTGCTGACCAGGCTCGGGTGTATGGCTGGGGGTGGCACGCTCGATTGACTCGCCGGAATTTCCTCAAAGTTATTTTTCGTCTCTTGAAAATGACTTTTATTATACGGAGCAGCGGGGCCACCACCTGAAGTAGCATCAAAGCGTAAGCCGTAGCAGCTTGTCCCCAGTTGTTGTTGTTGTTGTTGTTGTGGTGCTAGTTGTTGTGGTTGCTGCTGTGGCTGTGCCTGTTGCTGTTGTTGCTGCTGCTGTTGATGGGGAAAAAAGCTCGTTGATGGTGCAGTGACCAACTGCTGCATGCCCAGCGTCGCGTGGTGCTGCGTCGCTGCCATCGCATGCGGTCTCCATAGGTAATTCTCCTCGGACATTAATCTCTGGCGCTTGCGGGGCGGCGAGGGCGTCGATGGTGGCGTAATGGGAATAATGTTGGCAGCTCGCAGTGAAAGGTCCAGAGGGGAGAGCAGCGCAATCGCTGGCCGGCTTTGACTGAATTGCGGAAATGTCTCGTTGATTGCTGGTAATGCACGGCACTCGGGATAATGTGGATTCATCATTTTTCGCCGAGCCTACCGGCCGTAGACTTAGCCCTCAACTTTTATTTTGTTGTGGAAAGTTGCCCTTATTCCGTTTTAATTTAAACAAAATCGAACATCCTGCAACTTTAAGTACCTGAAATATATAATTGGTTAGTTAACAAATAGTTAGAGCAATTTACTAATCGGGACATTACAACGTATATCACATACTCGTATATTCAAAACAACTAATATAACTATGCAATATAATGTAGCGCTGGATGTTAAGCCAGAAAACATGTTTATTTTTGTAAAGATAAAGGAAGCAGAATTGTGTATGCCTTATACTAGATATGAAATATGGATATATTGAATATACCCTTTAATTTTGCAACTGGCAGTACATACGAGTGCATTCTTAGAGGAGACAAATCAATCAAGACATGTCCTTTCGGACTGATAGACAGTCTGTCTAGAAGAACTTTGCAAGCGGCTGGGCCCTTATTGATTTTCTATGTTATTATACCACTTTATTTTGAAGAGAATTATGATTAATGTGGTATTATGAACACCTTAATTCAACTTAAAACAAGAAACGAAATGGTACTTCACTGTAAACTATATGCGTTGTTATCCCCAGGCA
This sequence comes from Scaptodrosophila lebanonensis, assembly GCF_003285725.1. Lineage (NCBI taxonomy): Eukaryota > Metazoa > Arthropoda > Insecta > Diptera > Drosophilidae > Scaptodrosophila > Scaptodrosophila lebanonensis. Next base: position 6,053,354 of record NW_022060558.1, read on the forward strand.
AAAGCAGAAAGACGAAGAGTATACCTAGCAAGTCAATTTTTGGTTCAGCCGTTTCATCCAGACAGACGAATGGACCGATATGTTCAGATTGACTTGTCGTGCGTATTCGGGTTGCATCAAAAAATCAATCAATAATTAAAATGGGCTTTTTTTTTATTCCTTTTTTACTCCGCTTGGGAGCTTAGGGCTTCTACAGGCACATTTTTCCATCTGACTCAATTCCTAGCCGTCTGTCTGTCTTCGCTGTAGCTGTATCCCATATGGTGTTGTTTCTGGGTTAAGTTCTGAAGGTTATCCGCCGCCAGGTTGTCGTCTTTAGGTCTGTCGACCCGACTGCTTCCTTGGAACAGAGTATCCGTAACATCGACATCGAAGTGGAGCCGTTTTGGGTTCATTTGTCTTGTATAAGGTTCAATAATCATTTGTTGTCAGTCGACCTGGTGATTGGCCAGATGCGACTTATCCCAGTGGTGGGGCTGTCACCTGTCGCCGCCGGGGAGAGGCGTCTTGGGGGTTATACTATTGTGTTGTCCAGATAGCGTGGATGGATGTGTTCTTTTTGGTGGATAAATGACCACGACGTTGAAGGCATATATTTAGGAGAGTTTTCGAGAGGAAACATTTGGCAAATGCCAAATTAATTATTCGCCATTATTGTTTATTTACAAAGGTTAGTCAAATGCAGCCATTTGGTTTCTTTATGTTGTTTCGTGGATAGTACTGAGATGTTCGGAAGAAAGGTGGCTCATAAAAACCAATATTTAATTTAAAGAATAGCCATGCAAGAGGTGGGTCACCGTTTCCCCATCTTCCTCATCGTTGCAATTTTGATAGAAATCATTGGGAAGGCAAAGTCTGGTCCGGCCCTGATCTAGCTTCTTCTTAGCTTACAGAGCCCCGTTGAGCACTCCCTGCTGCAAATAGGCCACGTTAGCCGCATATACGACGTTACGTTTATTTCATTGGTCTTAAAGTGGTCTCATCTTGCATTCGGTATACTGAAGCTTTCCTGATCCGGAGAGATAGGGACAGTGATCTGTATCTTAACAGCTCGTCGGCTATAAAAATCTGGATACCTAATTTATAACCCGATAAGTATTATCGGGTATATGCAAAAAATTTAAATTTTGATTAAGTAATGCCCGATGCATTAAAATAATAACTTATGCATATGATCAATAGAAAAATGTTAACAAATTCAACTGGACTCCATTTTAAGGCGAAATAGTGCGCCATTATAATGAATGTTTGGTCGACTTCATATCGCGAAAATTTTTGCCTACGCCCTTGATCAGGAATATTTATTCAGACAGAAAGGGGAACTGTTGAGAGCTTCCTTTTGGGTTGAAAATGCATTCAAAGTCGATGTTTTTATACCCTGTACCCGCAGGGTAAAAATGTTATATTAGGCTTGTGCAAAGTATGTAACAGGCAGAAGGAAGCACCTCCGACCCCATAAGGTATATATATTCTAATTCAGTATGACGAGAGAAATCGATCTAGACATGTCCGTCCGTATGGATGAACGCCTGGATTTCGGAAACAGTTGAGCGCACATTAACCAAACTTGGTATGTGGACTCTCCAAGATCCTAAGCTACACGAGTTTATTTTATTTTTTCCAGCTTAAGGGTTTAAAGTACTCCCAGCTCTCTCAAAACTGTCGGGTAAAATTTGGCATCTAGATTCATATAGACCTAAGGGAGAAAAGTTTCTTTACGATCCCTATTTTAGGTATTCTAGCTCCTATATTTCAAAAGCGTTCAGCTGCTTGTGTATGCTGATAATATAGACATTATCAGCCGTAGCAGGAGGGGGAACACCGAAGCATTTGCGGCTATTGAGAAGGAAGCTGCAAAAATTGGTTTGGTGATAAAAGAGAGCAAAACGAAGTATGTGTTTCCCTTAAGCAGGGACACGCGGGAACCAGACTCCCAGATCGCGGTGGAAAACTATACTTTCGAAATGGTGAAAGATTTTGTGTATGACCATTTTGTGTGGCACCACTGTCACAGCAACCAACGATGTCAGCCTAGAGACCAAATGGAGATTAGCTCTAGCCAATCGATGCCACTTCGGCCTCAGTAGGCAATTGAATAGCAGAGACCTTTCTCGAAAAACTGAGCTAACGCTCTACAATTCTCCCCGTGCAGCTTTATGGCGCATGGGTGATATCGCAGACTGATGCAGCAGCTCTTGGAGTGTTCGAGAGAAAGATGCTTCGGAAGATCTTCGGTCCTGCACGCGTTGGCGACGACTACCGCTCTACGCCGACATTGCCATAGTAAAGCGAATAAACATCCAGTAGCAAAGCTGGCTAGGTCATGTCGTGCGTATGGATGAAGAAGCTCCAGCGAAAAAAGTGCTCGATGCGGATGTTGGGGGAGACACCGACGGGGGAGACCTTGTCTACGCTGGAGGGGCCAGGTAGAGAACGCAATTCCTACCTGCGGAGTGGCAAACTGGAAGAGACGCGCGCGAAGCAGAGGCGCGTAGAGAGCTGTGTTACGTCAGGTCATAGCCCGGTAACGGGTTGGAGGACCAGTCAAAAAGAAGAAGCACCTATCATTGATGAAATATACATACACATATACATATGTATAACAAATAAATTTAATGAAATAAACCGATTTTTCCTATGAATAGGATAGGTAGCCTAAATACCAATTTTGTTCTTTGGGCTTAATCTTTTCCGGAGTCCATGTGTTCATCCAGACGGCCGGACATGTCTATATCGATTTGTCCTGTCATTGCTTATTAAGAATATAAATATATATTTTATAGAGCCGGACATGCTGGTGACTTACTTTGCACAAACCTAATACGAAACTAAAATAAGAACATTTTAAAAATTTCCAAGGTTGGGATTCGTTTCAAAACGTAAAATATTGCCAAAGAATGTCTAGTGTATTATATTGGAAAAGTAAGTTAAGTAGCAAAAATTATGTTAATCTGTCTGAAACAATAACGACTTTAATCGTAAGTTTTCATATAATCATTCTTCGTCTACATGTCCCCCTGTCTTATCACCAAATTATGAATCGAGGTTCCTTTTTGCTGTACATCAACCGAATAATACGAAGAAAGACCAGGAAGATGATTTTGTCATTGGAATGGTGAAATAATGAACCAATTTTATAAACAAGAAAGGAATGCTAAAGTCGAGCAGGCTCAACTCTTAAATATCCTGTACCACCCCACAAAAAAGTAATTAAATTAATTAATTAATTTAATTAAATTAATTAACTAAATTAATTTAATTAATTAACTAAATATTAACTAATTAAATATAAAATATTCCATGCATGCATACATACATTTACAATTACATCAGAATCGTGTCTATGCGTGTTTGTGTACTTGTACATATGTATGTATGTGTGCATTGAGCTTGGTTATATGGCTATAACTTTCTTTCCGATCATTCTATCATAATGAGACTTGGTATACGGTTATATAATTACTAACCTAATGTGACTACCAAATTTTAGTTCAAAATTCCAAGAATTACGGGAGTTATAGAAAATCGTTAATAGGGGGGGAGTGGGGGGGTGGATCAGAAAAAATGAACAAACTCGTCCTTTCTCGGTCTCAGGAGAATCTGTATACCAAGTTTGGTTATTCTAGCTCTTATACTTTCGGAGATCCTTGCGTTCATACAGACAGACAGACGGACAGACGGACAGACAGACGGACAGACAGACGGACAGACGGACATGGCTATATCGACTCGGCTTGTCATGCTGATCAAGAATATATATACTTTGTGGGGTCTACCAAGCCTCCTTCTGTGTGTTCCATGTGCACTCGCACTAAACTAATATACCCTTGTACCCTTTGGGTACAGGGTATAAAAAGTAGTAGTTTATATTTTAAAGAGTTTGAAATTGAATAGAATTGCAGTGGGACCACTTCATGGTCTGCCATTCATAACTAGAAATGTTTTAGAACTGGATTACCGTTTTAACATGCTCGTAGCAGTTTAATTCGACTTAATTAGAAATTGCACTATATAGTATATATACATATGTGTATATTAAGTGATCCACGTGTTTTGGAGACCAATTACCTCAATGAAAGCATTGAATTCTTGTCGAGTTATATCTGTAGTATATTCTTTGCATATGTTTACTTTTTATTGAATTTAGCTTTGGAAACTTGGTATATTTTTCGATGGTTTTCTCCTTACGTTCACTTTTGCACCGAAAGTACAATCTTGTTCGCGCACGCACACACAATGTACCGTTACTCGCAACTATCCCGTAGCAGCCGTCGAAGTGGACTGACGGCCGCTGCCGAGCTTCAATATCGACGCGCCGACACCGATGTTGAGTCACCTGTCGCAATGCCAGCGAAATTGGGTTTGAATGCGAGGCCAATGAAAGCCAGGACAAGGCACAATACACCACCACAGCACCACACCACCTTGCGAAGCAGTTGAGACAAACAAGAGAGGCATCCAGCACACCACACCAGCCCACGTGCCACCCACCACCCATCACAAGCGAGCCTTCAACAAATGCGGCATTGGCATCTGCCTTGTTCGCGCTCTCGCTCGCACGCAGCAGTGGAATTCGGGGAGGCTGAGGCTGCCTTTGGATTCGCCCGTGTCGCATAGCGCGACATCAACCCCCCGCCTCTCGGCGCTCACATCGCCCACACAGGCCGCAAGGCTGCTCCGCGCATGCGCCGACACGCCTACAGCTATGCAACGGCTTTAGAGCATTGCAGCGACGGACCCGCGCGATGTTCCTGGAATTACACATGCTGCAAGCTGCTGGCATCTGTTGCGCTGGCCCGCTCATTGGTGGGGGACTTGGCCGTTGCCATGCCACGCCCCCAGGACAGACGTTTCAGCACACACCGCTCGGAATGTCATTGAATTGCAAATGAAGCATTTCAATGCATTGGAGTGTGGCAGCAGCACAGTGATGGGGGAGGGAGGACGGGGACACAAGGGACGGCGACAGTGGACAGGGGAGGCCATCTCTCGGTGCTGCATTGTTGTGCTTTTTTGGTTGTCATCTCCCCTTGGGTGGTGCGCGCATTTAGCGCCCGCCCAGGGCGTTGCTCAGACATTTAAAGAAGCAAAGGATTCTTTTTTGTGGTTTCTGAAATTTTAATGCCAACGCTGGCTGTCAATGTGTATTTAAAAATGGCGACATGGTTGCTAGCAAAACAAAATGGCTTTTCGAACTCTTCTTCCAACACTTCCAAATTCCATAAAGTTGAACATTTTTAGCTCAATGGCATTAATTGAAGCAGCTTCAAAATGAGAACCGAAAAACACAAAACTTAATTAAGACGAGCCATCCGATTTAAAAAAGTGTTGAAGCTACTGCCTCTAACCATTCTCTATGCCCAGCTCCAACACAATCAGGACTAACAAGCAGGAATGTAATTATGAACTTCTCTGCAACGCGTAACCAAATTAAGTGGCTCGGCATTGGACCATGAGCCCATGAGTTCGCTATTGTGCGGGCCGTGACGACAGAGTAGCTGAACAGCACATTTATTGTTATCAAGCCGAACATTCAGTATCCTTGCTATAGCATATCCAATAGCATACATGTAATTCATCAATTTTTTTGTAAGCTTAAAAGGCGCATATGATAAACAGCTTTATTCCCAAGTTGTTATACGGCGAAACAAACCTAACATTGGTTAATGTATTACACCAACTTTTTTTCACAATCAACCCATTTTGTCGCAAGAGATTTTTTCGGACAAAACTGTCGAAGTAAACTTAAGTTGCTGCTTGCTTCTAAAGAACCGAAAAATACGCTAATTTCTAACTTTTCAGCAAACATTTGACTTTTATCCAGTGCACAATGCTTGGTAATCTAAAAACATTTTTTATGACATTTATAAATATAATTTTGCTTAAAGCCTTAGCTGCTATACTAGATTAAACAATAAGCTGCTTATAATTTGCAGTTGTGGCTGGAACAAAGTAATAATGTTAATAGCAATAATGATTGCACAGTTTTTTAGTGGATTTATGTTTAATTTATAATAATTTCGTACTTTCTTTTCAGCTCTCTCCTGAATTCTGACAACACATGTATGTGTGGGCTACGCCATAGCTTGCCGGACTGGTTATTAAATCTCACTCCCCCGGGTCGGGGATCCCCATTTTTATTTATTTGTTTTTCTTCATTGTAAATTAATTAGCTACCAATTTATTCTGTAAAACTTTGTATAGCAATTTATTTTTATACAATTCTATTTTTATGGTTTTTGTTTGTAGACCTGTGAACGCTTCCGACTTGGCTATGAATAGAGACATAGCTGTCATAGTGGAAAATGATATTTCTCAATCGAGTCGGAGCCGTTTTTTTTATACTATCGTAATTTAATTAAATTGTATACAATAAGGTTTTTTTATCTTATACATAATACTTACTTTAGTATAACGTTTGTAATGATTTATTTACCTATTTGATTGTCTACAAAAAGTAAAAAAATAAAAATAATTATTTATATTAGTATTGCACTGATTGAGTCAAGCAACTCCTCAATCTAAATGTGGACTATATTATATGGACACTCTAAAATTGGGAACATTCCTACAAAGTGTATTAAAACCTAGTGCGAAAGGAGCAAATCAACAAGTTGTAGATGTTCTTCATTACATTTACCCGCGTATATCAGATTGTACAACTAACACAAGTGAATGCCAGTAAAAAATGCTATTAATCGGAATTTGTCTGGAAAAAAGTAATGTTTTATGCAAAATATAGTAAAACTTTCATGAAAACAATGACCTATATATTCATTTTGATTGAGTGGAGAATAGGAAATGTGTACCAGAAGAGATTGTAACTCTTTGGCTGGAACTGCTTTACTTGTATATTTGCTTGTCATTCATTAGCGCTTTCGAGTTTAGTAGAGCCGTGCACCAAGATTGGATGCTGTTCCTACATAAGTATTTGGATCCTGGAAACGTTAACACAATCGAAGGTGCAGGTGGCCATGGCCAAGCTAATTTAACTTACCTGACTGCGTTACAAACAAGATATGGTTTTTTCTATGCCCTTTACTTCGAAAAAGGAAGCCCAAAATTAAATTGTTGAGGAGAAGAGCAGAAAAAATTTCCATTAAGTTCTTAGCTTTTCAACATTTTTGCACGCGCCTCAAAGGTGCAGGATCCAAAAGATAACGACGGCCTTGACAACGGGCATTGTGCTCTGTCTTTTTATTCCTTTTGGGTCAACAAATTGCACTTTGCGCTACTTCGCGGCTTTCGTGGTCCCGGTAATTGCCGACTTGTCAGCCACGGGGCGGCTCATTAGCATAGCTTAGGCCTTTGTAGAAAGCTATTGATATCGATGCCGTTACACATTTCCTTTCTGCCGCTGACACTGTGCTGCGTTGTAATTAACGAAAGGTAAACTTTCTTCCCATTTGCATGCCATCATCAGCGTTTTATGATTTCCGAGCTAATTGCGCGAGCTACTGCTCTCTGAGCAGGCTCGAGTGTCAAGTTACAGACAACGTGCCGCAACGAGAAGCAACCGCAGCACGTCGGTGCGACCCTTACCCTGGGCAGCCGCCCCAGGGGTGGTTGCTTGACTTGTGGTTTATGGCATCTGTTTACATGGCTGTGGTTTGTTTGCTTTGCATTTGATACGCCAGGCAGGCCTGGGGTGAGTAATGGGCTCTTAATTAGGCCGATACACATTTTTTAAACCGATTTAACGCATGTATGTTCACGCGTGAGTATGGGTGTGCGTTATGAGAATTATACATACATGTCTATTGAACAGAGTTAATCTCGGAAATTTGTGGGTGGCAGAAAGAACCTATAAATGGCTACAAGTTCCTTTGAAATTGGCCTATCATGATGAAGCTTGGCACACGGACTCACAATCACTAACTGCACGTATTTGCGATATTATGCCAAAATGATGTGAAATTCGGGAGCAATGGAATATCACTAATTGTAGGGGAGAGGGGGAGGGAGGGAATTTTCAAAATGTCCCTAGGTCTTATAATCTCCGAGATGTAGGTGATTATACGAACGGAAAATCGGAAAATACCCCATGTGGGGAAGTACAGGACACTTGCACAGCGTACACACATAAGCCATCTTTGTGCAGCATTTGGTGTCTCCTGCTCTTATAGTCTCTGAGATCCAGGTGTTCATACAGACAGACAGACTGACAGACAGACAGGGCTAGATCGACTCGTCTCATCATGCTGATCAAGAATATATATATTTGTGGGGTCTGCTACGCCTCCTTCTGCTTGTTACATATTTCAGCTCCCACAAACCTAATACATATATACATTTCATGTACAGAGTATTAAAATCGTACATTTTTACAATTTTAATTTACAAATTTAAATTATATTTATATTTATTTACACGAGTATATACCAAAATTAGATAATGACAGTCACAGATGCAACTAAGTCTTTCAAGCTTGAATCCCCTTTCCACATTCAGATCTTCCAAATATTGATTAGTGGTATGACACTTTCGATTATACACTTTTTTCCAATGACTTAACTGTTGTGTCAACATATCCCAGGAAACATTACGAAATCATATCAGGTATGTAACAGGCAGAAGGAAGCATCTCCGACCCCATAAAGTATACATATATATTCATAGTCACCATGACGAGAGAAATCCATCTAGATACTTCATCAGATTTTCTTCATCTACTTTTTGCATCTGTTATTTAAGTTTGTCTGGGTTCAGGGTATTTCACTATATGGTAACAACGGCCATCCTTGAGGATGATAAACCTTGATACTATGCCTTTGATCTGTAAACTAGCCAGAAGTAAAGCGTGTAGAAAAAGTTGTTTGAGTAAAATTCGAAAAGGATTTTTTAAAACAAATGATGTCCTGGTTTTTCTCCTGATACAGAATGCAAACTCTAATCGATCAGATCAAACAATCGGCTAGTTGACAGTTTGTAACATATAGTTAAAATATCATTGGCTGTTCAAGCTAACAAATAAATAGACTTTGATCTCTCGATTCGACTTGAATCTCCGCAATTGTGTCAAAACGGCGCTAAATCGGGCGAATACGGTGGCTGTAGAACGATATTCGCCTTATTTTTGTGAATTGCTCTCGAAGAACGAGTGCAGTGGTGCGTTGCTTTTGGAACCAAGCGAGATCTAAATTTTACGAAGCATAAAAGTTCTCTTAAAATTATGATGATTGACCCATTAAAAATGCCACAGCATCAGATATGTCTGTAGTTGGGATCCAGCTCTATGATTTACTGAACGTGTTGAGGTTCAGTTGAGGTTTTCGGTCGTCTTGGATGTGGTTCGTCTTCAACGCTTAAATATTTAATGCCATTCATAAAGTTGTGTTGTGACACAGGCAGTTTATAGCAAAAATACTGATTATTTCGTGCGGGCAATTGGAAATGTGTAAAAAATAGCGTGAATCTACAGCAAGAATTTGAGCGCTAAGGGGTACAGACCATCGCGATTATGACATTAGAACGTGAATATGGAAGCCCTTCAGCAAATGTACAAATCGATGCAAGTTCCATGCCTCCCACTGTAACATTTAAGACTTCCTCTAGGTTATTTGAAAACAAAACGCCGTTGACAAACGACAATGCCCGGGGACTAGCTCGGAAGCGATTTCTACCCTGATGACCTTTAATAAGAACCTACACACATGCCGGGGCCAACTATGTATGTTCAGGAGAGGAGTGGGAGCTGAAAATGCGGTTGTTTTAATTAGAGTTGCATGGAACTATGTACGCCCGCGGCTGCAATGCCGTGTATGCAATTCTTATGCAAATGCGTTTAATTACAAAACTGTGAAAATGGAAAAACGCTGCACGATGGATTACGCAGCTTTGCGTTTTTTAGGGAATTATTTTTCAGAGACCGGCGGCTAGTTCGTGTGTTTAATTGCACGCCTCAACGCCTGTTTAATTGCCAAAGCCTGTCGAGTTCAACGCAGTTCCAATGACTTTAAATCTTTGCTGTGCAGTAGTGGCGGTGTCAGCAATGTCAGCCGAGGGGGAGCTCCAACTTCAATCTACAGTTTCACTATTAAGTAGCAGCTCAAATTGAATTTTTGTCGACTTTGTAGCGACAAAATCGATTTTGATTGATTCAATTTTAATGTGTGTGATAGCATTTTGCACACAAGGCAACATGTCGGAAAGCAATTTATAAGATTGGCGTGAAGGGATATACTCGTAGAAAATGTAGCAAACATATCCTACTTATGTTGACTAAAAACCCTCACAATCCACTTTTAGGATAGCAACTGCAACTGCTCAGCTTCCCCTTTTCCATGAACAAACTCTGCTTTCGCGGGTAGATTGCAAAAAGGCTAATGCCATGCCAGAGCTCTTCTTTCCGAACTTTAAATTCATAAATAATGCTGTTCTTTACAACTCGACCAATAATCATTATTTTCGAGCAAAAAAATAAAACTCATCAAATAATTGCTATTCTTTGAAAACAAAACTCATCAAATAATTATGTTTCTTTGAGTTTCATTGTTTGCTCAAAAATAAAATTCAAGTTGTAATTTTTAAACAATGACCCAAGACAAACTCCTATAGTCAAAATTCGACCTAAAGAAACATCCTTAAACATCCTTTTTTAGATATTTATTCAAGAAAGTTGTTCGAGAAAGTTGTTGTTGTTATGCAGCCAAAAACAGATGAACCTTTATATGAACCTAAATGAATGAAAATTTCTCGTTTTCTCAAAGTTTCTAATAAGTGAAAGATTAAAAAAAAAACAACAACAACGTGTGCTGTCCCTGATTGTAATTCATCAGCTAGAGCGCTGTAGCTGCTGATAAAATTGCAAATTGGTCCGGAAAATGGGAAAAATGGAATTCAAATATCATATGAGCTATGTTTAAACCATCATGAAGAATTAAGACAGAGATGTTTTATTAAACGATGACAAAAAGTTAGACAACTTCTCCATTCATACCAAAAACTTACAGCTGACTGGTAGAATAACGAAATCAATGCTGTTATACTTGAAAGATGCTTTATTGGCCCTTTACTAAGGGAGAATTCCATGTCCAATGCATACCCATCGATTTAAGAAACAGCAAGAACATTGGCAAGCTAGAAGCCTTGCCTAGCCCCCGCCTTCAATGCTACAATCAGAATGGAATGAAATATAAGAGTGTCCTCTCTGCCGACGCGACTAGGACTAATAGAAAATGTTTATAGATAAAAAGGCGACAAATTGAATTTGCAAAGGTCACACACGTCCCGCACAAAAGTGCGACACTTGATAGCAGGCATTGGCACTTCACGAGCATGTGTGTGTCAAGTGGCCAAGTAGCCAGGCGGATAAGAAGATGCCTGGTCGAAGCCGACCACCCCGCCTCCGCCTCCGCCCTCGTCCCCATACCCACCTACCATATACCACTTCAGCGCTGGATTGGAGGAATGCGAACTTGGGTTGAGTTCGAGCAAGTGCTGGGGACTGCAATTTGAATTTCCACTCACTTTTCCGGGCACATTATTTTTTGGGCAAATTCAATTTACAAAATGATTTTATTGTGCGTGAATAAGTGTGTGGATTGCGGAGCTTAAAGTAGCGAGTCGGACGCGACCCTTTTGCGCATAAAAGGCAAAGTCGGGGTAAACCACATTAGGGATTTTAATTAACTGGAAAATGGTTTTCACCCATTAAAATATCATGTTACAAGATCTACCCGAGCTAGCTGCCTTGCAATGCATAAAGAGTTGAAAGGTTTGTGTGGCTAAGAAGAATGTGAATTCAAATAATTCGGAATACATAAGTACAATTGGGTAGATCTGTACATATGTATGTATGTAGTATACACAGATATTAGCTGATTTATGGGGTGGTCGATTGGTTGGCCATTAAGCATATTGTTTTTCTATTAATTACACCAAAATGTCATAACAAATTGCGTCTTTGTGCCCGCTGCTGCACTCGAAGTGCGCATATGGCTTCTGAGTTGGAAACCCGCGAGGAAAACCGCAAACACATATCCCGCGGGAAATGCGCCGTTACACGCGATGGCAGAGAGTCTTTAGCCCCCGCCTAGATAATCACCATAATCGGACGCTGCTCTCAGACACTTTAAGCGATTTTCAATACGTGCGAGTCAGCAAGTCCGATGAGTCGAGGGAAAAGCGTCCCATCAGCGTCAGCCCCGTGTGTGACGCACAATGGAAAATTAAATGGAAAGCGCGTGTGCAAGGCGAGGGCGCCCTGACTAAAGGTAGCTCAACTACTTATGTGAATATTACGAGTGTGTACGTGTGTGTGTGTTGCCAGTAGCCCGCAACAATCCGCTTACAATGCAGACGGGAGTTCGCTGGGCGGTTCAGGGGTGCCCTGTCGCTGTAGCTAGCACGCATCCTGCGGGGTTTCTCCGTGTCCTTCGTGTTCGCAATTTTCTAGTGTTTGTCACAAATACGTTTTCAATGCAATTTATTTGCAGCTTTGTTTAACAACAATACAATGCAGTGGTCACCTGCATGGCGAATATTTTAGCTATCTCCCCAGTGGCTTCCACGATTTCCACAAAGAACTTGTAAAGACCCTTTTGTAGGTTTTCCGGATAGAGATTCTCCGTCACGGAAATGTTTCTTATGGAAAAATTACCCGTTCGTAAGGGGCACACAATTATGTGCGATAACTGCATACTTTTCCTGATCATGGAGCGTAACATTGAGTTGTCCTTATACTCGGTGAGGAAACCGCAGAAGTCCAAGCGCTTCAATTCGAAAAGGGTTACAAAGGATTTGCTATCTTCAGGTTTGGATCGCAGCTTAATATTCATGATCAAATAGTTACTTCCTAGTTCGCGGTTGAGTTGTACATGAATGTCAAAGTGGCTGCGATTGGGGTTTACTTCATGGCCCACCCTCATATAGTAAGGTTCGCCGTACATATTGACTCGCAATATCTTAATGTCGGCGAGCTGTAAAGAAAACGAATCGTTAGTGGATTTCGCGTTTAACGCCCAGCAACTAACCGTAGCCTTCCTTGATATTTCGCCATTCCACGAGCTCTGGCCATAATTTGGCTTTAAAGCCGTACAAATTAGCAATACTTGTACAAGTTTCATTGAGCTCTGATATATGCTGATTGAATGAGATATCTGGTCGCGGGCTGTTGACTCGGGGTATAAATAAATTGAATGAAATTACTGACAGATACATGTGTTTTGTTGTTATGGCCAGTGTGTTTCTGAAACACCCTACGAATAGTCCAAACATGTTTTGAAAACGTTTAAAGATGAAGAAATGAAACAATAATAAATATGCTGCTATAAGAACATCCATTCGTCTGCATGATCAGACACACAGTAAGGGTTATTTCTTCACAACTATAACACACAATTTATTTATTTACAATAAGTTCTGTTTCGTTGTTTCCCTTCTGATAATAGATGTAGAGTCTGATATTGGATAATGCTGGCTGGTATTTTGTGTACAGCATGTCTTCGTTTCCTCTTTATAACTAAACTGACAACTATTGGCAGATCAATTAAACAATCCAACATCGGAATGAGAAAGTATTCCCTTAATACTGGTATCTTAGTCGTTGATAATTGTTTTAAGACCAGAGGCAGTAAACCATGAATTTTGTTTGAATTTTCGGCGAGCTCGGTCTAGTCTCTTCATATACCAGACATTGCCTTTTGCATGACCCGTTCATCTAGTAAGGTAAAGGTAAACACTCTCTGGAATAATATTGCGTATCTGTGAAGTGCAAGAGAGCTGTGAGTGTGAGGCTTAAGCATTCTGTCGAGCAAGGTAGACGTGTGAAACTTGTAAATAAATCTCTCAACCTTTATGTGAAAGTCTGTTCATCTCTGTGAATGAGGGGCCCATATTTTGGAGACAGCTTTTCGGCACGGTCTGCGAAACTCGAGTTAGTTCAGAGTTTGTTAGAAGTCGCAGGTTTCTAGGCTAACACTATGACACAAAGTGTTTACATTAAAAATACAGATTTGTTTAAATATTTATTCCATAAAGTCACTTAATATTATAATTGCTAAGCAGTATTTATGGTCTAGTTTAGCTCCAATTAGAGCAATAGCTCGTTAGTGGCACCTAGTCGACGACTCAATTAGCCAAACTATCGGATATGTGCTCATTGAGAGCTCGTTTACTAGACGTCATCCAACAACGCCTTTGCAACGCCTTTCATATCATTGAGGCAGCCAATGCAAGGAAGGCGAAAGCGGAAGCTCGAAAGTGTTGAAAAGCCAATTAGCGAGCTTGCCAAATGGCAGGAAGGAAGCCATAGCCACAGAAACAGCCACAGCCAGAGGTACAGCCACTGTCGCAACCGCAGTCACAACCTCATTCAGCGACGGAAAGTTTGAAATTTATGAAAAACCGCACGCAGCGCAACACCTCCACAGAGCGAATCGGCTCAGGCCACTGCTGCGTGAGGTGACTTGTGGATGGGCCCGAAGCCCAATCCCCATCCCCCATCTCTGCTAGGCGTTGCGTAATTTTCTGCGTCATTTAATTAAGCCGATTCAAATGCGCCCCTCCCCTCCTATCATTCGATGGTTGGTTGCTTAACACATGGCTGGGCCCCAGCCTTGGCCCGAACTGCGCCTCACATAACTGGCAGCGTTTGTTTTTGTGCTTTGCTGTGCTGGCTTTGCAATTAGTTGATATGTGGAGCGCATTATTAATAATATTTGCCGTAATTATTTATTCATAAAGACTTATAGTGTTTGGGCCTAAATTAGATGTTAGCAGCTTACATGCGACGACTATGAACTATTAATTGGGGGCATGTGAAGAACGTTGATACAACGTTGGACACCGCCTAGTGATCCACTTATCCTAATCCAGTTAATCAATGGCGTGCGCCCAACTAGCGCTTCTTGACTCGCGTATCGGTAAGAAAACAGGCGACCACTGAACTGTTCATGGCATCGAGGACCGTCACCTCCAACGTGGTGGGCAGCTCCGGCTGTTGCTCGGCCACGGACAAGAGCAACTGATAGGTCACATCCTCGCCCGCATCGAGTGGACAGTAGGCGCCGTACAGCAGATTTTTGCACACATTGGCCCGAGACTCCTCCAGATCGTATGGTATGGTCATGCCCAACGAGGCCAGGCGCACCTTGGCCGTAAGCTGGCTTATTGCGTTGCGAGCTGAGGAAGGAGAATCCCCAAAATTAGTGAGCAGTCGCGATCCTATGGTAATAATTCGGCACACTTACTGGATACAAATTGAATGGCTATGCTCGACTCGCCGCCCTTCCACAAATCGCAGGGCAGCTCATTGCACTCATCCATTTGCACCATCAACGGCAGAGGGTAATTCTTTCCAGCACCTGTTAAATAGGTTTAATTACATTACTTCATTCGATATTCATTTAGCTGGTCTGCGCGGACTCACATTGTCGGATAGGCGTATTGCAGCTCCCCAAAGTCCAGTGCAGCGAGAGGATCAGGCAGACGAAGAGGTAAATACTTGTATTACTAGCACCCATATTTTATGTAGTCTATCTTGACTTAGCTCTTGCTAGGCTTTTTTAATTGTGTTTATACTTGTATTCGTCGACCACTATTTATACCGTTCATAATATCTGCACAAGTTCGAATGTACTTGCGTCTTAATCTAATCGAAGCGTTGAAATTTTGTTGACCTTTTTGCCATAAACTAGCTTTAATTTATTGAGTTCCCATTGCCAATTATGGATATTTTATACATTGCGCAATTATGTTAGAAATATTATGGGAAATGTGATATCAGTTAACATACAGAAGGACTCTACTATGCACTTTTAAAAACTTAAAAAAGTAAGCTGGTTCCATTGAAGGGAATAAGTTTAAATAACAGATTTATCGCAATGAGCCCCAAGTTATAACACATATCACATTTTCACAACCAATCTTGTACTATACATATTTCGACTAATTTTACTTTTCGATTTTGTAATAATGTATTTATATATTCCATGTTCGGTCCAGTTACAATACATTATTAATTTTTTCGCAATACAGGCCTCTGCCATGAGAAGCTTTCATAAATCCTACAGTATCTAAGAGGAAACTTCCTTAGTCATGTGCACTCAGGTTGAACTCCGTATCTTGCTTGGGATATCAAATAACTTCACATTTGGACGGCAGCAATTCGATTTCGAAGCAAAAGATAATCGAAAATGGGTTTGTTTGTGACCAATTCAAAATCTGTGACTCACTCCATTACATACCCATGAGTAATGGCAGCCCTGCCCTATGCCTGTGGGCTCAGTGCAAACGCACTGCCCTGGCAGAAGCGATATGAGCACAACAAGTCTAAGCACCAGACCCACATTCTTATCAATATGCTCGCAGCTAACACCTGTTGAGATCACGCCGGTGCACGTATACCCGTACTTGACTTATCGCATGTGCCGAAAACAAAATTAGCAAGCGATTAGCAACGATTACGACCCCAGTCTCAACATGTCCACAGATAGTGCCCCAAGCCAGATTTCAATTGCATATTTTTAGGCGTGTCATCGCAGCGACCAACCCTGGGCGATGGCAGCTACGGGACAAGTCGCGGCACATTAACGGTAATTTATATGCATAGCCAATTTAAAAACAAGTTTTACACAATTTCTTACACTCACTTGACTTTGCAAGGGCCACCAGGAGCTACATAATCATCATCATCGACATCAACAACAACTGCAGGAAGTCAACACCATCGTCAAGGGGTGAAGACAGGACCTTCGCCGACGATGAGGTCGTGCTCGTCAGTCACTTGTACCTAAATTTCATCAATATTCTCATATTTTCATAATTTCAACTGTTTTATATGCAAATTAGCTGCGCAACCTGATTTTGTTCCCAAATTGATTTTAGAGCCAAATACTTTCATTAATAAAATGCGTAAACGATTGGCTGCTGCCCGTCGAATTGATGGTCCCCGGAAGCTGGAGTGGACGAGCCGAGCACTCAAACGCACTTGAACATTTTTAAACATTTTGCATTTCGATAATTAATTTGCGTTAATGAACATTTAATGCAGTTTCCATAAATGGAAATGCCTCCAAATAGAATGAGTAAATGATTTCGGGTGGCCCATTTTTTTTCCTTTTTACTCCACTTGGAAGCTTAGGGCTTCTACAAGAATATTTTTACCATCTAACTCTATATTTCTAGTCGTCTGTCTGTCTGTCTTGGCTGTATCCCTGTTTCTGGGTAATTCCTGGTTGCCCATTATTGTACTTATTGTAAAGTGGTTCAAGCAAATGTAAATGGTTTAAAAATGCATCCTGTTAACCTTCTCTCCCAATTATACTTAAAGGAATATTACGAATACGAAGGGTATGTTAAGGATATATTTGTTTATTTTACAAATAGCTGAAAGGGTCTCTCGCCGCATAAACGATCGATCTAGTCAAGTCCATTTATCCGTCCGCCTATTTTTCCGAATAACTATCCCTGGCCTGCATTTCGGATCGGGGCTTAACTCATTGAGTTGATTTGCTTATTTATTCCCCCTTCAAACGCTACATTACTTCATCAATAATGTCCACAATTTCCAGACCCACAAAATCTTTTCCAATTCAAATTTTTCTATGAAACCTCTGATGTAATGTTATGTCTCAACACATTATCTTTGTCAGGAAAAGTGCCTTTCAATGCGGTAGCTCTGAAACTGAGGGAGGAGTAATGTGTAAAACAGAGAGTCCGACCGATAGAGGGACAAAGGGACAGACGACCATCGTGATTGGGATTTGTCTGGCTTCAAAGTAAACCTTTGAAGTGTTCTGGTACTGTTTGAAATACTGAAAACCTGTTTTCTTAACTATTTCGAGAAAACTGTTTGCCAAGCAAGAATATAGTAAGCCGCTTCTGGTGTCAATATATTACCAGATGCAAAAATAACAAGTACTTGATCTATTTCTTCGCGATAAAAGGCGTAAGATGGAAATGGATTGAAAAATTACATGGTCGAATTCGACATAACTTATTATCTGTGTCCTTCAAAAAGAAGTGTTGGTACAATTTTTTATCTCCATAAATCTTAAACTGTGGGAGAAAACAAGAAAGGAATGCTAAAGTCGACCAAGCTCAACTCTTAAATACAGGGTATACCACACCACCAAAAAAAAAAAAATTATTAAAAAAATTTAATTAATTAATTAAATTAAATATAAAATATTCCATACATACATACATACATTTACATAAGAATCGTGTCTATTCGTGTTGGTGTACTTGTACATACTTGTATGTATTATGTGTTCATTGGGCCTGGTTATATGGCTATAACTTTCTTTCTAATCACCCTATCATAATTCAAACTTGGTATACGGATATATAATCACTAACTCGATGTGTCTACCAAATTTTTCCAAAAAATTTTCAAAATTCCAAGAATTACGGGAGTTATAGAAAATCTTGAATAGGGGGGGTGCATCGAGAAAAATGAACAGACTCGTCCTTTCTCGAGCTCAGGAGAATCTGTATACCAAGTTTGGTTATTCTAGCTCTTATACTTTCTGAGATCTTTGCGCTCATACAGACAGACGGACAGACGGACATATGGCTATATCGACTCGGCTTGTCATGCTGATCAAGAATATATATACTTTGTTGGGTCGGCCACGCCTCCTTCTGTGTGTTCCATGTGCAATCGCATAAAACTAATATACCCTTGTACCCTTTGGGTACAGGGTATAAATATGAATGGACGGCCATTGCGATTCGAATTCGTCACAATCATTTCTTCTGAGTGTTCAAAACTTGCACACCAACAAAAACATAACACCGTTGCAATTTTCACTGAAGGGTCTACATATTATGGTTATTGATACCCTTTACCCAAAGAGTAAAAGGGTATATTAGATTATTGCAAATGTTCGAAACACCTAGAAAATGAGTCGATATAGCCAAATGCGTCTGTCCGTCTAGATGAAAGCAATGATCTCAGAAAGTCCAAGAACTAGAATAACCAAATTTGGTATCTAGATTCTCCTAAGTCCGAGAAAGGACGAGTGTGTGCTTTTTTGTATGCACCCCTCACTTCCACGCTATTAGTGATTTTCCATAACTTTTAACTGGAGTTCGACAATTACATCCCGCTCAAATGTAAAGGATGTTATAGCCATAAATGTAATCTACGACCAAACTCTGACCGCAGTCCGCCCGTCTTTTAATCTTTATGTTTGTGGGAGCTGGTACAAGATATACGTATTTAATAGTTGAATCCACCCGACTCTGGTATTTCTTTCTTGCTTTTAGATAAAAAGTAATGCTTTTGTTTTGTAGACTATCAAAATGAAAATAAAAACTCAAACTCTCATAAGGATTCAGAATGCGAAGCACATTAAAGCAACTTTCTCAAGAATTGGTGGCACGAACTGGCCAGTGCCGAAGCATGTTATTTAATGGTACGCCAAATTATGGAGTCGTGCCACTCATATTATAAAAGAAACATTTTAATTATAAGCAAAAAGCAAAAATTAATATGCAAATAAAGGAGAGCTTAGCTGTGCTCTGTTTTAAGCAGAAAGCGCGCCGCCAAGAAATTTCTGTGCATATTAGAACGGAGAAAAGTGGCGTTGCCAGGACGAAGCCAATGTCGTGGTTGCCAATCAGAGCCAGGGCGTCGAGGACGATGACGAGCATGACGTTGGATGCCAACACGTCAACAAGGAAAATTGCTTGACAGCTCGACTCGTTGAAACGCATGTTTTCTTGATTTCGGGAAACATGAATTTTGCATTCGTATAATTGCAGCACGAGCGGCAAAAAATGTGGCGCCTGGGGCGACTGATGATGGGGAGCTTGGCAAATTAATTAGTGCAGGGCCCGCTCAAGAATTTAATCATTTTTGCATGACGGCATATGCAAATTGCGAACGCGTCGAAGAGCAATGTGCATTTGCGAGTGTATATGTAGTATGTGCTCGAATATCAAAGTGTGCTGCAAAGCGAGAAATTACGCACAGGTGAAAAGGGCAATGGAAAGCCGTAAAAAAAGCCGTCAAGGGCAGTTGGTCAACCGAGCAAGGAAACCAGTGCGACCCGAATATGGACACATTGTTAAAACGAAAACAGTCGAATGCACTTGAAAGGAAGTGCAGGCAAGTGTAAGCAACTAGTATAGTAGTGGCCGAGATAGTTCGGACCATCCCTGATATTCAATCGGCTTGGGGTTGGCCACAGTTTCCTAGCCAGGGCCGGTGTGCTGATGCCACTGGCAGAACGTCCTCTAATTAACTCGTCATTCAGCTCACCTGTTGACAGGGTGCCAGGGGTGCGGACAATTAGGCGTGACATTCGGAAATTCCTTTATTAATTGACAACACACGACTGCCCATTCAGTTCACTCAGCCGGCCGAATTGTCCTTGTAAATTTTAATGAAAAATTAACAACACGAAATCAAATTGTCGCCTAATTGAGACACAAAGCACAGCCGTTGGCAGACGTATTAAATTACGTGCAAACAACAAATAAATTGAAATCAAATTGACACGGAAACTGAGGTTACGGGTGGGGTGGGGTGAGGGTGAGCTTTAGCTTTAGCTTTGACACCACACAGCCCAGTGACTGACGTCTGTGTTTGTATCCTGACAAATTATTGGGGTTTTTGACGTTGGCATTTGACGTCAGCTTTGATTTGACAAATTAATTGAGTTTATTAAAAGACGGACGAAATAGAAAAACTGAGTGAAAATAAACATACATACTTGTAGATAGTTGGAGACAAAATGTCGATGTTGTCCATAAAATGTTATACTTGTATACAGCATAAGAAACAGTGATCTAAGCTACGAGTAAACAGTCCAAGAAAATTGCTAGTATAAACATGCAACAAATTGTCCATTAGTCTACAATACTTCCTTGTTTGGCGCATATCCATCTTCATGGCAATGATAGAGCCGTATTTAGATATATACAAAATATGATTATTACATTAACTACCTACTGTCAGTCTACTCTTCTTGCACATGAGGAAAAGTAACAAATGTATACACAAAACCTTACCTGATTTCATTTCGATTGCATACTTTAAGACTTGCACTGGGAACTCAAATGTTTTTGAAATGTTTGTAGCACCAAAGTGAAAGAATACCCGTAAAATGTACTTATTATGGGTTTATGTTCTTCCACTCGCTCAAAACATGTCTTCTACAACACCCTATTATTGTTTGTGGATGAGTATAGATGTTTAGCTTCAGGTTCATAGGTGGCGGAACTGGAATCTCTGCTAAATAGAATATTAGTAATCATCACAGATCTATTAATCAGGTTGATGTTAAAAAAGCTGGGTGCTTTAAAGCAAAATAACACAATACTGGAAGCTATGGAGCAAAAGATGTACTCAGTGACTGTGTTTAGGAACATAAAGATGGCAAGATGACTCCCCTGCAAGTTGACAGGCATACTAACTCCTCAACTGTTCCAACTCATCGAAAGCTTTCTAAGGGACACAAACTTCGAGAATTGAGCTCTGAATTGGAACATTTTTATCAACGCCAGAAAGTGCGTGAATGTCACATTTGCAACAAGGCCATCGTCCTGCAGAAATATTACAATGTTGGGGTCCACACTCACTCATACAAGATCCCACAAATACCTTGGTGTCATACTGGACAGGAGACTGACCTTCAGAAAGCACACAACCATGGTCCAGAAGTCGGTCCTGACAAAAGCTGGAGAGATGGCATAGCTGCTTGCACCCAGGAACAAGCTGTCTCTACACAGTAAGCTGACAATCTCTAAATCTATTCTAAGCCCAATATGAAAGTATGCGCTACCAATTTATGGCATTGCCGCTACCTCCCACCTTAGAAAAATAAAAGCGCAAGCTAAAATCCTGAGAAAAATATGCAACGCTCCCTGGTATATGCGCCCTAGGGACATCGAAAGGGATTTATGTGTTGCCAGGTTGACGATGACATTCGAGAGCACGCAGGCAGTTCTGAGAAGCGCCTCGGCAGTCACCCCAACGCACTAGCGAGACGGCTGTTCTCCAGACCCAGGAAGTGCCATCCAAAGGATCTCCCCACAATATCCCTTGTGTAAACTATATAATATCATAAAATATGTTTCATATTTAATCTAAAATATTGTAAATATACATATACATACTATACATTGTATATATGTATGTAAGTGCGTCCTATATGCATACTATGGACAACTCTTGTAATCCCCATTAATTTTCAACCAGCTTAAACTGCCATATTGATAGCAGAATACTAGTTTAATAAACTGTATATATGTACATTTAAAAAAAAGAAGAAATATTTTAAAAAAATTCTGCATACTTTGCGGCCTTTGTCCTAAAACTAAAAGTATTCTATTCTACAAGTATTATTTGTAAAATAATGTAAGAATCATTTTTCAAATATACTGCGTATTAACACATTTTATTAATTGTAAAAGAATAGAACGTTGCAGAAGTAATGCATTAGGGAAAATCCAAATTAGAAAACTGCTTAATGTAGAAACTGTAAGCCAAAGCATGTGGGATTAGCATGCCGCAATAAAAGGTGATTATCCGCTTGCTTTCGTATGAGCCAAAGTTCAAAGGACATCCACACAACAATGTAGTATCCACCGAGCAGCATACTTGTGGGCCAAATCGATATGCAAAATAATGGCCACATATTTGCCATTTCCTTTTCGAAACATTATCGATTTCAAAAGGCAGAAAAGCGCAAATCCGTGCTGCTCAAGAAGGATGGCAATACATCGGGGAATATGCAAAAATAAATATTTATAAATGGCACTCAGCAGCTTAAGCCCAAAAGTGCAAACGGAAATGGGGGAAACGGGTAAGGCAGTCGCATACAGTGCTGTGCAGACATGTGGTATGCCTGCCCGGTGCTGCACGTAGATTCTTCCGACTTAGATAATTGCATTAAACGACACTGAAAATTGAATATCATATTACGCCCTGAAAAGGAATGAATACCTAGATAAATATATCGACAAAAATCAATGCGCTCCGCCTGATGTTAATCAAATACTGCGGTTCATTGGTTAAAAAAAATACGAGGAAGATTAAAGAGAGCCACACATTCACACATACATGTATGTACACCACACACACACACACACATCATGCTTAAGACCTCCCACACATGCCCACGTTTTTGTAGGATTTTCCGTTACTTTGACATATTATATAATGTCACAACAATTACGAAAACCGTACCGCATGTGACAAACGACAGCAGTATTTTACTTGAAGGGAACTGCTCAGAACGGCAGGGGGAGGAAGGAGCACGAATCTCACGCTGCGCTGCCCACATGCCTTCTAAACTCTCACCCTTACCCCCACCCTTATATCGTCATCTCTACGTTTTGTGTGATTCTGAATTTTTGCGCACATGAAATAGCGAGGGTGAATTGAAGAGCAGGTGACTTAATGTTTACTCCGCACTCCGTCTCGTATAACCGACAATATTACCGTCTATATTGCAAATGAAACAATTTTATCACACTACTAGTTTCAATGTTTCCAATATATATACATCAGATCCTGAGAATACGGTTAGCAATAAGAATATTTTATTCATATATTTATTATTTAAATGAAATGAATTAATTTAAATGTTCTTTGATATACATAACCTAAAGCGTTGGTTGGCTCTCCCTTATTCAAGGTCTGCTCCAACAACTCCTTAAGAATCACTCTTAGATCCTAAAAATAGATTTCTCCGGGCTACAAGTACTTAACATTTCAATGTTCAGAGAATATCAGAAGATTAACTTAATATTGGAAATCATCCATTTTCTCAACCTACATAAAAAACTGAAGAGATATTGTTTGCAAGCTATTTAAAAATCTATAATATATATCCAGAATATACTTGTAGTTGTATTTCAATAACTTATTTTTATTTTTCTTATAAGTCACTTAATTTAAGTAAGTTTCCACCATCATTTGTGTCATTAAACAAAAAGTGATCTTATCTTAACCATTAAACCAATCGTATATCGATACACATTAGATATGATAACTCTGGCTATCATCTAAGAATAAAGTGGCACATAGTAGTGCCCTTAGCATATGAAAGGGTATTTACATTTTTTTTCTTCCGTTCTAATTTGTGACTTTTTAAATGTAATCCTTATCAGTGCACACTAAAAAAAAAAACACGTAAATTTAAATATTTTTACGTAAATTTAAATATATTTACCGTTGATTTTTCACTGCAGTGTGGTTTAGTAAATACTTAAACTCTGATATTAATATGTATATATCTCGAATTCTTTTATCATCGTTTTTGCTACTCTACTTACTGTATTAATTGTTTTCAATGTTGATATTTCTTTCAAGCATATTATATATACTATATGTATTTATATTTTGTACATTACGTTTTTATTAGAATGTCATTTACAAACATTTTTGTTGCTACAGAATTTTGACTATTTCCACAATTTGTAATATATAGTGAACAATAGAACTATATTGATATTAAAATTGAGGAATATCATATGTTTCATTGTTGTGAAAAATCATCTGTTTTTAGCTATAATTGTATTTTATTGAGTTTGATTTAAATACGAAATATTAAAACAAAGAATTGAATATGAAAATATTCAGTATAGTAAAAGTTTCTTGTTACTTGCATGTATTTCTTTTAGTCCCCTTGGACTGAGCGTTACATTGAATTTTCATCCTTCACACACTTTTCAACATGTCCTCGTGAATTTACCTTTTCCTATATGTGCCCGAGTATGTATTTATGTACGTGTACGTGCAGACTCAATTATGTTTTCGAGCTTGGTTTTGTCAGTGAATTGCGTGTCTTTATTTTTGAAGTTGCTCTGACAATGCCTTTTGGACATTGCTACTTAGCAAAATGTCTGTACTTTTTACTTTGTGGGCTTAGTGGAGGCTTTCCAAACTACGCCAGGATCCTTAAATACTGCAAACAAGTGTACGGAATTAAATAGTGGTCAATTTTTTTTCAAACCAAGAAAATAAACGATCTCGATTTCATTTCTAAATTTAGCTTTGCCAATACAGAATAAACCAAATCCCATCGGGCATCAAGTGTCCTCTGCTGTAATTTCCAAAAAGTATTCTATGATAAATTTCACAGTCGATATGAGAACATGCCAAGCCTTAAATGCAGTGCTTTTGATTTTCAGTTACGTTTTGTGTCAATTCAACTTTAATATGAATGGAATGCTAAAGACGAGCAGACCCAAATCCTTCTGTGTTTCACACACTCGCACTAAACTAGCACTGCATTTGACGCTTTGGGTATACATTTGTTTTACTACCAATAGGTGGGTTGTATATTTGATTGTATCTGTTTGAAACGTCAATACGAATACATCCGAATGTATGTACATGCTTACTAATTTAATTAGTTGAATCGATTTGTCGCAGTTAGACCACAATCTAAGTACTCCAAATCGGTCTTATATGTTTTCTATTCCTTTTTAATGAATGGGATATGAATATATCGGGGGAATAACAAAACAACGAACTTAATAAGTAGAATAAGGATGCATTTAGATAAAGTGAAGCTAATCTGTGATCGCACATTTGCTCGTGCTATTTTTTTTCACATCACTCACCAACTTTGATCTCTATCGTGTCCCTAATATTTAATCTGACGTCTTCTTTTTTTTAGGCTTGGTCATCATATGGTATATTAGTGATTCCACTATGAATAGACAGATGACTTGGGAAAGTTAAAGATCTTTAGTGTTTAACACTTTGAATCTATATTCCGATTGATTCAGGTACACGAGTATTTATCGGTTTATGCTTCAAAGTTTCGTAGTCAAGGCTCAAAATATTCTGGAATATATTTCGTGTTTCTTGAGACTATATTCCTTGTATTGTTCCTTGCTTTAAAAACGGGTTGTAAGCTTTTGCTAATCTGTTAGACCTCTGAGATGGTGGAAAGATTTCACCCTGCTGTCTCTATTTGAAGTGATGTGCTACTATGATTTATATATTTATACTATTATTTTTTACTTTTGGGTGGTTATACTGGGTCCACAATTTCACGGTTCGAGTGGCTTCAACAAATGCGTTGCGAATGAACCATTCAAATGCACAATCTACTCTAAATTGTTGTGGAACAGTCAAGCACCGGGGTTCGAAGAGGATGTACAAGCATAGATATTGGCTCCCTTTAATAATCTGTGCGGCCCTGAGCCGCGGAACATCGGCAGCCTTCGATTTCGTAAATATTTCAAGAATTGTTGGAGGGCAACCAGCCCATGCGTTCCAGGCTCCTTTTATGGTTTCCCTGCAGCAGGAGGGAACTCATGTCTGTGGCGGCTCCATATTGACTGAGCGTTGGATTCTAACGGCTGCCCACTGCGTTAAGCACAAAGATATTACCATATTGGCTGGTACGCCTAATCTGTCAATTAAAAGTGGCGCCAAGGTGTTTAACGTACAGCGTGTCGTTGTGCATTGCAACTATAATTATCCGCAATATGCCAACGACATAGCACTGATTTTTACAAAGGAGGTCATGAAATATAGCCTTCGAATTCGTCCAATTCCTTTCATTGCTGATTTTGTGCCCGATGGAGCCTCGTTGAAGCTTACTGGTTGGGGGGCTCTGGACTACAATCCCTACGCGGATTTTCCAACAGCTCCTACAAAACTCCAAAGCCTGTCGTTCAGAAGTGTGCCTTACCATAAATGCAACCACCTTTGGAAAGACGCTGACGGTGTGGATATTGGCAATATATGTGCCTTCAACCGCTTGGGTAAAGGTGCTTGTCACGGTGATTCGGGCGGTCCATTAGTCTACAATGGCAATTTGGTTGGCGTGGCCAGCTTTGTGATGCCCTGCGCCACAGGAGTTCCGGATGTGTTCGCAAGCGTTGGCTATCACTACGATTTCATTAGGACGACGATAAATAGTTGCAAGTACAAATCATTCAAAACCATAGCTGCGCAAAAGTTGAAACGCTTACAAAATTATCAGAAGAAGAAGCAGATGGAAAACAAAGATCGAAAAGCTAAGCGCACATCTACGAAGAATTTAGTGAGGCGTCGTCACAGACAGCGACATTAAGTGTTAAATAATATTGAAGAGAAAATAAAAATAAATAGTTATAACTTATATTACATCTCACAGAGTGATTGCCTCAAGCAAGGGAGACTCGGTTATCACGCCCACTTTCAGCAATTTCCGCACTGTAGTATATCAGGTATAGATCCCTTTTAGAGTCACTCAGTTTTACTCTCAAGTGTTATGAGCCCAATAAAATTATGAGTACGATAAGATACGAGTAGAAGACACACTCAATCCAGTGGCGCACCAATCCGAGGCTATAAAATCAGAGCAGCATGTTGGTGAGGAGTTATTTCTCAAAGCCTAGTTGGGTAGAACGCACAAACCTTAAAATCAAGCATGCAGCGAAATACACTGATTTACCTGAGCATTTCTCTGTTTATTTGTCTTCTGAACGGAGCTCGTGCCAACGATGAGATGCCAGCCACCGATGTAAAGCGCTGTAAGT
Source organism: Scaptodrosophila lebanonensis (assembly GCF_003285725.1). Taxonomy (NCBI): domain Eukaryota; kingdom Metazoa; phylum Arthropoda; class Insecta; order Diptera; family Drosophilidae; genus Scaptodrosophila; species Scaptodrosophila lebanonensis. The sequence goes on from NW_022060558.1 coordinate 6,080,795, forward strand.
AAAGGGACCTTAAAGAATATACTACATATGTATATACTCGCATATTTACCAAATGGCTTTATTCGCACAGGTTCCGGCAATAAGCCATTTCCACTTGAGGTCAGAGTGCAGGGATGCGTGACGCCCCCATGTAATATCATCAAGGACTCTACGGTCAAATTTGAAATAGACTTTGCAGTTGGTAAGTTTGGCTGTAACGTTACATAGTCTGTCTCGGATTAACAATTCATGTCTGCTTGTAGACAAATACATCACGCAACTCACTACCTTGGTAAAGGCCACAACGCTGGGCATCATTACAGTGCCCTATGAGCTCCCTGAAGATGTGGCCGCCGTGTGTCCCAACCTTATGTATGGCGCATACTGCCCGCTTTATCCAACCGAGGATGTTACGTATCTGTTCAATTTTTACGTTGGTGAATACCCTGAGATCGGCGTTAAAATTGAAATCTATTTAGTGGATCAGGATCGCGATATAGCCACTTGTTTTGTCTGCGACATTAAAGTGAAAAAAGGCTCAAAGCAGGAGGTCTATCAATTGGATTTTACCAATTAAATAAAGTTTAACTTGACGATTTTTTGTTTGATATCTATATAAAATAAAACTGTGATACTTTCCGAAAATTAAATAAAGCACAATTTAGAAGTCAACTGCTTCAGTGTTTAGACTTACTCGTATATTTTCTCGTATATTTTACTATGCATCCACAACCTAAAGACTAAAGATCACCAGATAACAATAATATTCATTATGATAAATGATGGAGGTATTATTTACGGAAATTATTAGTTTTATATTATATTTGATTGTACGTATTATAAATCTTTTTATAATTGCCTCTCATTTCAAGTGCTTCTTTGCACCTAGCGCAGTATTTTAATCCTCCATGTGTCACCGCCCCTATCGGCATGGAATACTGCACTACCCACTTACGGTAGTCAGGCATTAAGTGGGAAAAGTAAGCCAAATCTAAGTATATTAATTTGTGAAATTCATTGCCGATAAGGTGAGCAGCACCAGCACACCTGTTCGCGCAGGGTCGCCAACTGTTCCATGCCAGGCATCAAGAGGAAGAAGAGAAATGTACCGAGCTATCGAAAAACGTCGAGTGACCTTATCAAGGCAGCATGAGCCACACTTACCATACATTGAAGAAAATATAAGATAAGAATTTCTTTATTTTGCCTTAATAAGTTTACCGGAATTCTTTTGCAGATCCCACATATAAAGATGCAGAATTCATTTTACTAGAAAATATTCTTTCTCCCATTCTGTCCCTTGGGTTTTAATTTAAAGAATATCATATAATCGACTTGTAACTAATTTATTGGCTCCTTTAAATAACCCATTTATAGTATGTGTCGTCGAATGAGTGGAAAATAATTCCACTCGAGCACCTCCTTTCAAATTAAATACAATTTAAGTATTATTTTCAATAATTTCTATATTTTATTATGATTAACTTTTAAAAATATTGTTTATGCACGAACCTTAAAGAATGTCCTCTCATGATACTAATACCAAGACCTCAATTGTCTTTATTTTCCAACTTCAATATAGAATCAAACTGGGACATTTATTGATATTCTTGAAGTATCAAAACCAGATTATCAAATTGTGTTCCAGAACTAAAGTTTACCAAATCGAAATTGGGAAAAAGTGGTTAATTCCTTATAGTCCCTAGTTTTTTCGAGTGCTAACTTGTACTTAGAAATTAAAAACAAAGCAGATAAGTGGACTCATTGATACCATTGGCCATATGGGGAATGCAAAAGGTATTACCGACGAATCGTAAACGGTTGAGGAATCTGATTGTATAAGTGTTCTTGCTGCCAAGTTAATTATAATCATAATAAAATAAAGTTTAGGTACACAAGCCACAAACCATTGACTATTATCTATTATCGGGCTAATTAAAAGTGATTAGGCTGCGCCAGATTGGACGAGTGCATTGGAAGGCCAGGCCCCATGACGTAGTAAAAGTAAACAGAGGTGTTTATCTCAACAAGTCGTGACTTTATTATTCAACAATAGAATGCCTGACCATCAGTCATTGGACGAATGTCGAATCGAGAACATTGGTCCTACGCATCGAGATCGCCAGATTCAAGAAGCAGTTCGTCGCGCTGCGTTGGTCCCTTACGGAGCTTACAGCTACATATGAAGCACGTAATAACGTCATTGTTTTCGTCATTCAGTGTAACCGTCACATCGGCAGTGATTTCGGGAAAGGCGGGCTCGACGTAAAAGTTAAATTTGTATGTGACGTCCTCGTTCTTATCCACTGGACAAATGGCGCCAAACATCAGATTGCTGCACACATTCGAAACCTCTTCGGGCAGATCGTAGGGCAAGTTCATTCCGAGCACCTTTGCTGTGACCTTCGCTTCGATGTTCTTAATGTCGTTTCTATCTAAAAGTGAAATATTCAGCCTCAGTGTTACACAGTGTTTTTCTTTTACACAAATATAAGTAGATGTTCACCAAATACTTACTGCCCAAGAACTGCACTTCCATCACAGCGGTCGTCCCTTTGATAACCTCACAGGGTGGTTCTTCGCAGCCCTCAACGCGCACACTCAGTGGAAAAGGTTTACCCTTGCCTGAAAAGTATAAAACGGAAACCGAATGAGCTTTGAAGTGCGCCCAAAAGAATGCTATGATTTTTACAAATCTTATAAGCATTGGTTTATCGGTTTGCTACAATCTCGCTCAACGAAGAGCTTTACTTGTAAATTGTCTATGAATTTGAGTAATCGTAAATAGACCCGAAGCTTTTTTGAGTGCCTATAAATACATATGTATATATTGTTATATATATTTCTACTATGATATATATACTTTAATTTTAACCGAATCATTCATTAGCTTTTACGTTAAGTAAACAAAGAGCCATAATATTAAGAAAAAATTAAGTTGGTGGGTTTCTGTGGTTAAAAACCAGTTTAAGAATGGGGATTCTGGTGCTGTAAAATAACTCTTTGGATATACCTTGTTTCAATCCAAAATCACGTTATAATTAACTACAAATCTTGCTTTTAGTTTGGGATTTAATTTCCCACTCATCACAATGGAACGAATGAAGGTTTCCCTCCATAAGTCACTACTAGCATATGATATCGTGTAGTTCGCAATAATTTGTCTGAAACTAATAATGAACTCAAGAAAAAGCAACTGCAATTAATAACTACATAACCAAATGGCTTAAGTTCTGACCGAAGGTTTTATTCCAGCTTTACCGAGCCTTACTGTGTTTCTCTCAACTTACATTCCTTGACATTTGTGGCACTGGACACGAGGAACAGGCAGGCTAGTGCAACAAAAGCAATGCGCAACATATTTCGGAGAAGAATTTGATTGGAAAAAAACGGAAATTTAAAATTTATTTAACACTTGTGCTTGCGCGCGCCGTCGATACTGTGAATGAAATTATCAACCCAATCTGAGAACTTTATATACTAGACGGCGCCCGGCTAATTGCCAAGCGATGACCAATTGTGTATTGGGTTTATCAAGTTGAGTCCGCGTTGATATCGCCTGTAGCCGAGGCGTGCAGGTGTTACGAATGAAAACAATGCCTGCAGGTGTTAGGCTTGCGCACCAAATAATACATAGTACAGAGGCACGCCAAATATCAGTAAATAAGGTATGAATTATCTGATAAGCTTAATTCAGTCACAGAGCACCTTCAGAGTACTCTGCAGGTTTGTTTTTAACAAAAGTAGGCAGACAATCGTTCATTAAGTGTTCCATCACCAAAAGTAAACATCTCATGTCCGGCACCTGATTAAATAGTAGACCAAGTGGTGCTAGTTTTTCTTCCCTTATCTAACCAATACAATGTTATCAATGTTATTGCCCAATTAAGCTACGACAAGACACACAAATTTTGAAAATTATGTGTGACCAGCAAATAATTGCCAAACCAAAAATATAAAATAAACTCGTATAGACTAGTGACTAGGAGCATCCACATACCAAGTTTGCTTAATGTGCGCTCAGCCGTTTCCGAAATCCAGGCGTTCATCCACACGGACGGGCACACGCACCGGCGGACATGTCTAGATCGATTTCTTTCGTCGTGCTGTTTTGGAATATATACCCTTTATGGTGTCGGAGATGCTTCCTTTTGCCTGTTACATTCTTTGCACAAACCTAATATACCATTTTTAGCCTACGGGTGCAGGGAACAATATTTTTCTCAATTTTGTCATAGTTGATTTTAACATTCAGAAAATACATACATACAGAATAAAATTTATTTTAACATAAAATCATAAATGAAATACATCACAACCCAACAAAATTACACAAAATAATATACTTACTACTTGTATATAAATAAAATTCTTGCATATTCAGCTAAAAAATTAAGAAGAAGAGCGAACTTTTTTCTGCAGTTTGGGGGGGTTGTACTGGCGAGAATTTGTTTCGCTAATAACTTTTCTTAGAATTGACAGAATTCAATAAAATTTTAAACAACAGTAGATAATTATTTATAGTATTATGTGTGCAAAGTTTGGTTTAGGTAGCATTTGAAATGTGGACGCTATTGACGAAATTCTGTAGCGGGGGAAGGGGGGGAAAATTAAAAAAAAAATAAACTCGTCCTTACTCGGACCTAGGAGAATCTGGATGCCAACTTTGGTTATTCTAGCTTTCATAGTTTCTGAGATCCTTGCGTTCATCCAGACGGACGGACAGACGGGCGGACATGTCTAGATCGATTTCTCTCGTCATGCTGATCAAGAATATATATACTTTATGGGGTCGGACATGCTTCCTTCTGTATGTTACATACTTTGCACAAACCTAATATACCCTTTTTACCCTACGGGTACAGGGTATAAAAATAAAAGATAATAAAATTAAAGGATTAGCTTTACCTTCATATGAAATATGAATGTATATTTGGAGACCAGTGGTTAGCGGTCACCAATGAAGCAACCCAGGAGGTATTTCGTGCCTTTTGCACAGATATGTGTTTCACAAAAATATAAATATCTCTGTCGTTGGGAAGGTAAGGGCCCAATTGTTTCACAAGTAAGAAACTTAGCAACCCAACTGATAAAAGACCGATTCAGGATATCGATTCCAGATGGAACAGCACTTTTTATACACAATATAACCTTTAAATGGTAACTGTATTTGACGTAGATTTACTATCATTTACTATATATGATCATTCCAGCAAGGAATTAATTTTGTTGGAAATTAATAAACGGATCGGAACAGGTATATTTAATGATATATAATATTCTTTCTAAATAATTCAAAAATTCTGTATCGTTTAAGGTTCCTCTTCTGGCTATGGCTATCATTTTGAATCCAGTCTTGAAAAATATTCATTTTATTTTATAAATTACTATAAATACATATTTTAAAATATTTTAGTATTAAACATCTCTGTTGGTTTTGACTCTAACAAGTGTGAGCTTATTTTCTATAAAAAAGTAATTTTTCAAATATTTGATGGTTCGATGTTTTCTTGCGATGTATCAAAACGCATCGATTTTTTTTTAAATAACCATAGATGGACATCGACATCGATGTTTTCGCATCGACGTACATCCCCACGATTAAAGTTACTATACTGCTAAAATGTGTCTGATACTGCTAGATCGGGCTGTGACTGTTGATACTGAGTCGCCAAATGTATAAAATATTATTTTGAATGGTTAGAGGTGGCAGGTTCATGCAGTCGGAAAATATATGCACATTTTAATCGATACTTCTCTATTACGATTATCGATACAGATTAGGGATGTAAGTCGAAGAAAAAACATCGATGTTTATAACCATCGATTTCTATTTATGAAAAATCGATGCATCGCAAAATCATCGATGCAGCGATGTTTTCAAAAAAGTTTTCCATAGAAAAAGAAGCTCACATTAGGAACAAAATCAACAGAGATGTTATGCATCAAAATCTTTATTGTTATTAATCAATAAAGTAATAAAATTTCTAAATTTTCTAAATTTTCTTTTGATGAGCTTGTATAGCTTAAAGCTAACTTTAAAATAAACTTATTATATGATTTTTTAAATTCAAATTAAGCTTTACTTGTTTTCTACAATGCTAACCCCACATTTTATAACATTGGTGTAACTTTTCAAAACAACAGAGCCACGCTGGTAGCTCAGACACCTGGCGTCTGCAAATTACCGCCATTTTATAAGCATCTTCGATTCTTCCAAGGACAAGCGTAATTTAAACCGCATTACACAAAGGAGAGTTAGATGAAGTCAAACTCTACAACATTTCCACAATCAACAAACAGAGCTCTACCTTCACAGCTATGCTACCACTTCCATGCCCAGCTCTCCCATCTACTCTGATGCACTTCAAAACACGCTAAGGTCAAAACACAAAACAAGAAAGCAAGCTCAACTCTTAAATACCCTCTACCCCCCACCAAAAAGGAAAAAACGAATAAATATTCTACCAATTAATTTTAAAACAAGAAAGGAATGCTAGAGTCGAGCGAGCTCAACTCTTAAATACTCTGTACCTCCCACCAAAAAGGGAAAAATGAAAAAAAAAACAAATTTTTAATGAATTAAATATATATATATATATATATATATATATATATATATATATATATATATATATATATATATATGTTGGAGCACCCTACTGAGCCTCTAAGCCTTTTCTTTGCGCTCTCTATCGCGCCCTTTACTGCGCTCTCTGTGGCGCTCTCTTTGTGCATTCTTTTTCTTATGCCGGCCCGCTGACTTGTAGCGGCAGCAGGCAAATCACTTGTTAAATACTTCTCGCACGGTCAACATCGTTATTGCACAAATTCCAAGCCATTAAAGCAATATTAATAATCGAAGAATACCGCGTCTCATTAATAAATAGTTAAATATTCTTGTTGTCGTTTCGCTAAAAAGCTAGCGATTTTTCATTGGCGCCCGAGCAGGGACTTCGGTTTTCTCAAGATTATTTTCTCGATTGTTTGCGGTCTTTGTGGCTTGGTTTTTGTGCGCGGTCGTGTGATTACTTCGTTTGATTTGGAGCTTGGTGCCTTTCTGGGCATCATCAACTACATACATTCGTTTGGACTGTGGAGCTGCTGTCTGCCCTATTTGTGCATCGTCTCGCTTGGCTAATGGGTGATCGTCGCTCGGAATCCAGGGAAGTTTCGGTGGACTCTTTTGAGAGCTTGCAGGTATTCTGTGCCAACAATTGAGCATAAAGCATTAACAAGTTCAATTGCTGCAATTCGTGCAAGTGCAAAGTGGAAAAAAATCTATTTACATACATACATACGTATGTACATATAGTACGTGTGTGCTGCCGACTCAATTTTTGGCACTTGATTTATTTTGTGCACCAACATTACATACACAAATTATATTATATACATACATATACACACATACACCACACCTTGCATAAATTAACATAATTATACACCCTCATAAACACAACTACTAACAAAACCTCGAGGCAAAACAAACCACAACAATTAAAAAAGGGCTACTAAGCTGATTTTTAACATAAACAAGTATTTTGAAGTTATTTTGGTTCTATTGTGTTGGTTTTTTGGTGAAGATTTGATGCATCAGCTGCATACATAGAAACATAGCTTTTGTTGTTGCTTGCGCCGCTAGCGTAGCAAAAGAATTTTGTCGCTCTCTCCTTTGTGCGCGCCCTTTTTCGGTTACACTTGTCGCTGGGCCAACGAACTTCCCCCCGCTACCCGTTTGGATTAGCGTTGCCTACAAGCGTGCTTGCGGTAATCGACGCCTATTTTCTGAGCACAGCTGAGACTGCTTGCAGATTTCGTTGTTGTTTGTGCGGTCGCTCGGACTGCTACTTTGCTTGCGTGCATACTGTATTGAGTGCGTGTGTACGTAATCTGCGTGCATTTCAGTTTGTCTCTTGCTGTTTTAGCGCGTTGTTATTTGCGAGGGCTGTTAGGAAAGTTCGGCTTTCATTTTCTTTGATTTGCAACTTGTTTAGAGTTTATTTTGGTTATACTCTACCATGTCGGAATCTGAAAAGCAACAAGTAGTAGCTAAATCTAGTTCTAAACTAGTACAATGCTTGCAGAAATTTGATAAGGTTAGCGCTGACATTGCTCGTATGAGAACAGCATTTCAGTTAAAGACAATTTCGTTTGAACAAACAGAACTCGAGTGTCGTCTCGAGCTGTTAGAAGATTACATAAAGAAAGCTATGGCGCTTCAGGCAGATTTGGATAGTCTCAATCCAAGTAACGATAGTAGAGGGCCACTTGAGGATTTGTGCATTTCAACTAAGGCGTTGTATGTGAAGGCAACGAAACAAAAAGTTGAAAGTCAGACTTCTCATGACTGTTCTATGGTGGCCAGTCAACGGTCCCAGTTACCCAAAATGCGGCTGCCTACATTCAGTGGAAAGCATGCCGAATTTAAGAATTTTATGTGCTTATTTGAAAGCCTAGTTCATGACGATCCTTGGTTGACCAACGTCGAGAAGTTTAATCATTTGGTGTCGTGCTTGTCAGGTGAGGCTCTAGGAGTTGTGAAACCGTTTCAGTTAACGGACTGCAATTACTCGAAAGCCATTGCTAGCCTCAAGTCTGTGTACGACAACAAATGTTTGATATTTGTCGACACTATCTCGCAATTGTTTGACATCCCAAGTATGACCAAACCTAATGCGTCTACTTTGCGGTCCATCATTGACACTGTTTCTGCCATTTATGCGTCTTTAACTTCGTTGGGAAGTGAACAGGACATTTCGAATGCAATGATCATACATATGGTTATGGCCAAAGTTGATCATGCAACCAAATCTCGTTTTGAGGAACAGCTCGATTATGACAAGTTGCCTTCTTGGGATGACTGCGCTAAGCAGTTAAACAGGCGTTACCAATATTTAGCGGCTGAAGAGACAACTCGGGTTCCAAATAAACCGCGAGTAGAACCTGCAAGAAATAGTAAAGCTTCGTTTTCTTGCACAAAGGGTCCTTCAAAGCCTTCAAAACCGGTCTCGAAGTGCACATATTGTGGTTCTGCGGATCACAATATTTATTCTTGCCCTTCCTTCGGTTCTATATCTGTTATGCAGCGATTTGAGTTTGCTAAGACTCAAAAAATGTGCCTCAATTGTTTGAATGTGGGCCATATAGTTTCCAGCTGCGAGGCTTCCAAGTGTCGGGTGTGTTCAAAGCCACACCATTCGTTGTTGCACAGATACTCTGTAGCTGTGCCAAATTCACCCGCTCCACACGCAGTCGCACCTCCAGAAGCGTACTTAGGTCACGTTTTAAGTGCCGATCAAGTAATTCTTGCCACAGCAGTCGTAAAAATTAAAGATAGATTCGGCCATTACCATCCTGCTCGTGTGTTACTTGATGGCGGCTCACAGTTGAACCTCATGACTGAGAACCTTGCGCAGCGCCTTCGATTAAAGCGTAAAGACACAGCTGTGAGTATTGTAATGGCAGGTGGAACCACTACTGGTAGTAGGCACAAGGTGTGCGCTGATATTCAATCTCGTTTGAATTCTCACAGCTTTGGCACTGATTTTTGGGTTCTTAAATCCATATCTACTTGTCAGCCTGGTAACTTTGTACCCACATCGAATTGGAAAATACCCGCAAACCTTGAGTTGGCTGACCCAGAATTCTATAAGCCAGCCAAGGTTGATATTCTCCTAGGCGCTGAACTTTTTTACAAGTTATTATGCGTTGGGCAAATCGAGCTCAATTCCTGTCTTCCATTGTTGCAGAAGACATTGCTGGGATGGGTTGTTGCTGGAAGATATACAGGGCAAATACCTCCTCAACAATTCAGCGTTAACGTTGTCGCTCAAGTTAATGATTGTTCTCTCGACACCTTAGTTCAACGCTTTTGGGAACTCGATCGGAGCCCGAATGAGTCGAAGGCTGTGCGCCAGACAGCTGAACAAAAGGCCTGTGAAGCTAACTTCACCAAATCAGTACAGCGCCTGTCTACAGGACGTTTTCAAGTCGAACTTCCGTTCAAATCCGATCCCGCTGTACTAGGGCTTTCCTTTCAAACTGCTGAAAGACGATTTTTGCAACTTGAGCGCAAACTCGCAAGAGACAAAACTCTCCATGACATGTACCATGACTTCATGAGAGAGTATCGTGATCTTGGGCATATGTCTGCTCTTGAATCTCCTCCTCCAGGACAGCACTACTACATTCCTCATCAGTGTGTCCTGAGACCTGAAAGCACCACAACCAAATTGCGTGTGGTGTTTGACGCTTCTAGTAAAACGTCAACGGCCCTATCATTAAATGACACTTTAATGGTTGGGCCGACTATTCAGAGGGAGCTTTATTCAACATTTGTAAATTTTCGGTTGAATAAATACGCAATTACTGCCGACATCTCCAAGATGTACAGGCAAATAAACGTGTCTGAAAAAGACAAAAAGTACCAGCTCATTCTCTGGCGAGAAAGCGCCTGTCATGAGCTGCAGTCCTTTAAGTTGAACACTGTAACATACGGGACTGCATCAGCGCCATTTTTTGCTGTGCGCTTGTTGTTTGAATTGGCAAATATTTATGCTCGATGTCACCATGTCGCGTTAAATGTCATTAAAAATTGTTTTTATGTTGACGACATGCTGGCTCCTCATAATGATGTATTTCGTTACCATCTGCATGAGGATAGCTTTACTTCGTTGAAGCCGACAAAGCGGGATATATCATCTCGTTTGTCCGAGCAACTTGGACCTTTGTGCCCCATCGTCATAGCGGCCAAAACTCTGTGGCAAGAGCTGTGGCGATTTAAGATGTTAGTTGGGCTGCTAAAGCAACAGATTTGGGTGATAAATACTCGTAGGTTTTGCTCAGCAGTTTTACATCACTGCCTTCGATGCAAGCCCAAGTTAGTTGAGCAAATAATGAGAAATTTGCCAGGTGATCGCCTTCGAGAAGGTCGACCTTTCAGGGTTTGTGGACTCGAACTTTGCGGCCCATTCCATGGTAGCTATCGCATACGCGGAAGACCGCCCGTTACAAATTACGTAGCGGTATTCGTTTGTTTTGCCTCGAAGGCCGTTCACCTCGAACTGGTAGCTAATTTATCCACTGATACTGTCCTTAACGTCTTTACAAGGTTCATCGGGAAGCGCGGCCTGCCGGAAATGGTCTTCAGCGACAACGTGACGAACTTCGCGGGAACAAGCGGCTTGCTGAGGGACATGCCGCCGGCTTTCGAGCGGAGAAAGGACGCCCTGACGGACTATGCGGCAGAGCGGCGAATCGATTGGTGGTTAATTCTTCCCCGACCTCCTCACATAGGAGGATTGTTAGAGGCAGCGGCGCTGCTAGGCGACCAGTCCACGATGTTGGCGGTGCTCCGGGTGGATTTGAAAGACCGGGAGTCCTTCAAAGGGGCCGGAATGTTGGAGCACCCTACTGAGCCTCTAAGCCTTTTCTTTGCGCTCTCTATCGCGCCCTTTACTGCGCTCTCTGTGGCGCTCTCTTTGTGCATTCTTTTTCTTATGCCGGCCCGCTGACTTGTAGCGGCAGCAGGCAAATCACTTGTTAAATACTTCTCGCACGGTCAACATCGTTATTGCACAAATTCCAAGCCATTAAAGCAATATTAATAATCGAAGAATACCGCGTCTCATTAATAAATAGTTAAATATTCTTGTTGTCGTTTCGCTAAAAAGCTAGCGATTTTTCAATATATATATATATATATATATATGCGACGCGCGCGAAGCAGAGGCGCGTGGAGAGCTGTGTTACGTCAGGTCATAGCCCGATAACGGGTTTGAAGACCAGTCAAGAAGAAGCTGTACATGAATATGTCTCCACTTTTGTATACGATTATTGAATAATTTGTATTTAATTTAATTAATATATATATATATATATATATATATATATATATATATATATATATATATATATATATATATATATATATATATATATATATTAATTAAATTAAATACAAATTATTCAATAATCGTATACAAAAGTGGAGACATATTCATGTACAGCTTCAACAGCATACATTTACATCAGAATCGTATATATATATATATATATATATATATATATATATATATATATATATATATATATATATTAATTAAATTAAATACAAATTATTCAATAATCGTATACAAAAGTGGAGACATATTCATGTACAGCTTCAACAGCATACATTTACATCAGAATCGTGTCTCTGCGTGTTTATATGCGTGTATGTATGCAGCACAAAGTTGAACCAAAGCACCAACAACAACAACAGCTGCGGGCAGCACTACAAGCAGAGCATGGGCACCGATTTTATGTATGGCTATAACTTTCTTCAAAATTGACCTATCACGATGAAACTTGGTATAGACACATAATCACTAACGGGATGTAGCTACCTAATTTTAGTTCGAAATTCCAAGAACTTCGGGAGCTATGTAAAAAAACACGAATTGCGGGGAGTGGGGGGGTGTATCAGAATAAAAACAAACTTGACCTGCCTAGGGCTCAGGGGAACCTGGATACCAACAAAATATCAGCTATTACAACTGACAATGCAAATGCTATGACAAAAACTGGCGAACATTAAAAATAAAACACGTACCTTGCTTCGCACATACTTGTATATGAAAACAAGATAGAACGCTACAGTCGAGCAAGCCCGACAGTAAAATAGCCTGTACTCTCCACAAAAATTAAAAAAAAAAAAATTAAAAAAAAATTAAATTATTAAAAAAAAATGAATGAATTAATTAATTAAAATAATTAATTTAATTAAATTAGAATACATGTTTATGTTCAGTTTAAACAGCATACATTTACATCACGTACCTATGCGTGTTCATATGCGTGTATGTATGCAGCACAAAGTTTAACAAAAGCAGCAACAACAACAACAGCTGCGGGCAGCGCTGCCGACAGAGCTGCAGGCAGCGCATGAGCAGCGATTTTACTTATGGCTATAACTTTCTTCAGAATTGACCTATCATGATGAAATTTGGCACACGGACACATTAGTACTAACTGGATGTACCTACCAAAATTGATTTTTAATTCCGAGAATTACGGAAGTTATAAGAAAAAATACGAATTGCGGGGGAGTGGGGGGGTGTATCAGAAAAAATAAACAAACTCGTTCTGCCTAGGGCTTATAGGAACCTTGATACCAATTTTGGTTATCCTAGCTCTTGTACTTACTGAGATCCTTGCGCTCATACAGACAGACGGTCAGACGGACATGGCTATATCGACTCGTCTTCTCATCCTGATCAAGAATATATATACTTTGTGGGGTCTGCCACGCCTCCTTCTGTGTGTTACATACATGCGCACAAAACTAGTATAGCCTTTCACCCTTTGGGTACAGGCTATAATAACGGGTGCACAGAAGTAAAAAATATTTATTCGTTGTTAGATTCCGGAAGCCCAATAAGCTTTTTAGCAAGATCATTTGTGCCACTAAGAATTTTGAAAGGCTTTGGCTAACACTCCATCCCAACATTTGGAGAAATTACTTGTTCAGTTCTGTTTGAAAGCAAATATTATGAAATACCAGTTTATGTAGTTCCCGATTTGATTTTACCAACCCCATTATTATTGGGAAGAAATGCTTTAAGTATACTAAATTTAAAACTTTTGATAAATGTTAAGCATAGATGTAACTGCCAAAATTATAATGCTGATAAAATAGTTGGTTTTGCTTATCAATTATTCGACAAATCAAAGTTATTTCATTTAATACAGACGATCACAATAGCCTTAAGGAACTAAATGAAATAAATGACTCTTTAAAAGTTAGTAACAAATGTAATGCATCCAAAGCCGAAGAAGCTGAGCTATTGTAAGGTGAACGGTTACGTGAATTTGAACTATCACAGAATGTTAGCCTTGTTGATAAAAGTCTAAATGTCGGCTTGGAATTCGGACTAGGTATAGCTGACAAATGCCGGGATTTAATTAAGGTTCATTATTTAAACAAAAGCCCAGATACTCCTTGTTCGCCGAAGTGTACTATGACAATCAAGTTAAATGATAATACACCCTTTCATAGTAGCCTCCGAAGACTGTCGTATTAAGAAGGGATAAAGGGATATTTAGAAACATAGTGGAGGATTTGTTGACAAATAATATAATAAGAGAAAGCGATTCGCCATATGCGTCAACAATCGTTTTGGTGAAGAAGAAATCTGGTGATATTAAGATGTGCATTGGGGGCCTCGGTGGCTCGCACGCGCACACCAAACAAGAGGTCGTGGGTTCAAGCTCCTCCCATGGCGAGAGCATTCCATTAAATATACTGCATTTGTGACCCCCGACGGCCAATATGAATATCTAAGAATGCCGTTTGGGCTAAAAAACGGGCCCGGTTTATTACAAATGTTCTGGACTCATTGGTGAAGTCTCGAGATCTTGTAGTTTATATGGATGACATTACAAGTATTGTGCCGACACGTACTGTGAGGACCATACGGTTGTACCGAGCTTGGAGGTGAACATAAAAAAGAGCAAATTCTTAGAAAGAAGCATAGATTATTTGGGATATAATGTCAGTGCTAAGGGGATAACACCAAACAATAGTCATATTGCGTCGATCCAAAACTATCCGGAGCCTACAAATGTCAAAGATCTGCATTACAGTATTGGTCTATTTTCGTATTTTCGAAAATTTGTTCCATCCTTTTCAAAGATAGCCAAACCTCGTACGGATGCCCTTAAAAGGAAAGGACCATTTCCCTTGTCAGAAACAGAAAGAGCAGCTTTCAATACACTTAAACAAAGTCTTTCCGCACACCCAGTTCTATCATTGTATAGTGCGAACCGTGAACAGCTCCATACCCATCTCGCCTGGGTATGGAGCCGTTCTTCTTCAGAAGCAGGATGATGGGAAACTCCATCCAGTTTTCTTCTTCTCAAGAAAGCCTACTGCAGATGAGACGAAATATCACAGCTTTGAGCTCGAGGAAATGCGAGATAGTGAGGTTATAGCTATTTGGAAAGATTTAAAGAAAGGTAGTGTTAAGAACTTGACTACCATGAGAATTTACTTCTGTATGTACCAAATTTTATGCAAGAACAGATAATGCGTTTGGTCCACGAGAAGCTGAGACAGCGTCAGGTCCAATTGTGGACGAACTTGCTGAATTTCTTAATGACAAATTCCGATCAGAAAATTCCCGAAATTTACCTGAGATAAGGCAGGAGGCTAGTTGTCGAATAGCACGGGCACAACAAAGGAACGAGGCTAGTTATACACTAAAACATAGGCGAATCCGTTGCTATTCGCAACATAGAAACTACACCGGGGTCAAACAAAAAATTTTCACCCAAATATCGTGGGCCTTATAAAGTGAGTCGCGTCCTTCCAAATGACAGATACGAGATAACAGACGTGGACGACTGTCAACTGACCCAGCTACCATACAGAGGCATCCTTGAACCAGCAAGACTTAAGCCGTGGATGCAAATTGATGTAAATAAATCGTTGAAATATAAATTCAAATAGATCGAGGCCGATCTAATGTCAGATTGCCCGAGTATAAAATGTACATAGTTAATAACTTATCGAAATATGACTAGTCGATACAAGAGATTAAATAAGTCGATAAAAATTAAAATAGATTGATTGAAAAAGAAGAAGCAGACGCGAGCACGTGTAAAAAGAGACGCTCTGAAACTTAATATTTTAAAAGCTGTTAAATATCGAAAATAAAGTTGAATTTTACAGTATTTATGTACATACTTACATATGTATGTTTGTGGGTATGTAAGTATGTGCAATCAACGCACAGCCCAAAAGGAAAGCGTTAAAAAGCTGTCAAAGTGTAGGTGAACACCAAGAAGTGGTTTTAGAAAATTAGAAATCCGATTCACTTTAAACTTGGGTTATGTATTTAGAATACAGAATAAATTGTGTTGTATTTTTGTAACTTTTCATTAAAGAGTAGAAAAAATAACGAGTAAAAAAGCTAAAGTCGGGTGTCCCGACTTTGAAATACTCTGTACATATGTTTACAAAAATTATAGAAATTAAAAAAAGTAAGAGACTTAAAAAAAAAAAATTTGATCGATTTCAGCTCTTTTGGTATTCAAACTCACGTGAAGGGTATATATTTGCACATATACAAAGCAATTGCGTCTATGTGAGTGTATGTATGTATATGCTCGTATATTAGTGTCTGTGTAAGCATGTTCGCAGTCAACCAAAGCACCAGGATCAACAACAGCCACGGGGAGCGCTTGAGCAGCAAAAAAAACTAATGGCTATAACTTCTTGTTAAATCGGTCTATCATGATGAAACTTGGCATACGGACACATAATTACTAACTGGGGGTATTTGCAAAATTGTAGTTCGAAATTCTAAGAATTACGGGAGTTAGAGAAAATCGCGATTTGCATGGGAGTGGGGGGAGGGAGGAGCGAGGGAAATTCCAAAACACACATTTTCCACGTATTCACATAAGGCATCTGGGACTAAAAAATTAAATAAACTCGTCCTTTCTCGGACATAGGAGAATCTGGATGCCAACTTTGGTTATTATAGCTTTTATAGTTTCTGAGATCCTCGCGTTCATGCAGACGGACAGACGGACGGACGGACATATATACTTTCTAAGAAAAGTTATTAGCAAAACAAATTCTCGCCAGTACAACCCCCCCAAACTGCAGCGACAAGTTCGCTCTTCTTCTTCCTCTTTTTGCTGCTGCTATGGGCTCATATAACTCAGTGACGGAAGTTTACATGGGTACAGGGTATTACACTGTCGGGCTTATAGCGTTCTTGTAGCGTTCTCTCTTGTTTTAATTGTGGATCAGTTGAACATCTTAGAAAGGACTGCAAAGCTCAAAAAAAGTGTTTTAAGTGCGATGAATATGGACATATATCTAAATATTGTCAAAAGAATGTAGATAGTGTGCGCATCGTAAAAGATTCAAAGCGCCTTAAACAAATAATTCTGAACAACATTGAAGTGGTTGGTTTGGTAGACACTGGTTCCGATGTGACAATTATTAAGAAAGCCGTTTTTAACAAATTGAGAAAAGTCGAACTGCAGAAAAGTCACTCCGTGTTGAGTGGTCTAGGTAACACTACAACAACGCCGTTGGGTTTCTTTATGGGCACTGTTGTTGTTGATGGCCATGAAATACAGCAGAAGATCATCGTCGTGCCCAACAACAAGGTCGAACATGATGCGCTTCTTGGTTTTTATGACATCTCTAAATTTTGCTGCAAACTGGATGAGAATGGATTTCACTTCTCCTCCCCGTCAGCGCTGAACAAAACGAGCTAAGTATATATAATATTGTTGAAGCCGAATCTGATATACGTTGTCCTCCGCAGTTCAAGCAGCTGTTTGAATCTTTGATCAAAAACTACCAACCAGAAACGAGTACAGTCGAGGGTCCCGTGTTTTTAAAGATCGTACCTGATGGGCAGATTACACCGTTTCATCAGCAGCCCAGACGCTTACCGCCAATCGAAAGCGCCGCAGTGAAGACACAAGTTGAACAGTGGATTCATCAAGGCATAGTACGCGAATCGACATCAAACTTGAGCGGAGTTGTCGTCGTAAAAAAGAAGGACGGCACACTCAGAACCTGCGTCGATTTTAGACAGCTGAACAAAATGGTGTGACGCAGTTAAATTCTGTGCCACAAACGATTATGATTATATTGAATTACTAGATTTAAGATTTCCTATTTTTATACCCTGTACCCGCAGGGTAAAAATGGTATATTAGGTTCGTGCAAAGTATGTAACATGCAGAAGGAAGCATCTCCGACCCCATAAAGTATATATATTCTTGATCAGCATGACGAGAGAAATCGATCTAGACATGTCCGTCCGTCCGTCTGTCCGTCTGGATGAACGCAAGGATCTCAGAAACTATAAAAGCTAGAATAACCAAAGTTGGCATCCGGATTCTCCTAGGTCCGAGTAAGGACGATTTTTTTTTTTTAATTTCCCCCCCTTCCCCCGCTGCTTGCCCCCCCCCCCCCCCCCCCCTTCGTCAATAGCGTCCATATTTCAAATGCTACCTAAATCAAACTTTGCACACATAATTTATATATAATTGTCTACTGTTGTATAAAATTTTATTCAATTCGGTCAATTCTAAGAAAAGTTATTAGCGAAACAAATTCTCGCCAGTACAACCTCCCCAAACTGCAGCAACAAGTTCGCTCTTCTTCTTCCTCTTTTTGCTGCTGCTATGGGCGCATATAACTCAGTGACGGAAGTTTACCTGGGTACAGGGTATTACACGGTCGGGCTTGCTCGACTGTAGCGTTCTCTCTTGTTTTACATTGCACAGATGAATATTGCACATTTTTGTTACCTTATTGCACATTGAATATCGCATACAAAAGTTCCTTTATTTGCCAATTAGAGTTACGAAGCAATGGTCTTTTGAATAGGGGGAGAATAAACGGGCCGGCATCACCGCCCACGCTTGCATAGGTGTTTTAGAAAAAGGGATCTCGCTCTCTTCTCCGGCGAACCATCAAGCAATGCAGACGTACTTTCGGCCCCAGCTTCCAGCAACCGAGCACAGGAGTTAACCTAAGTTAACTAATCTGAGTAAGTCTGCGTAATCAAGCAACAATCGTGGTGTAGCGTAGGGCCAACAGTGTTTATAATATAAATAAAAGGCAGTTTGCGAAATATTTCAGAGCGCATTGATTTATTTCTTGCATATTTCTCCCTCTGCGTGAGTACAGTTTATATACAGCGGACATTAGTAGCCCTCTGAGCTGAGTCTTGGTAGTTATATTTGCTGGGCCACTAACAGGCAAATACAACACCAAAACCATGAGATCGGCGGATCAGACTGGCGACGTTTTACAGTTGCTGGGCCATTAACCGCAGTTGTAAAACGGCAACAGACTGGTAGGCGCGTCGAATTTGCTCTTACCGGGCATCAACCAGTGAGTACAAATTCCACGTGTCGCTGCCGATTGGCCCCTACAATGTGCATCGAGCCCTTTGGTCGCAAGGTCCCGCAACTTACAAATTTCTTGTAAGGAATCCTGGACAAATGAGTCATTACCCCAGCTGAAAAAAATAACTTCTTTACAATGGTTTTAAAAGACTGCTTCCCTGTTCCGCTGATCGACGATGTACTTGAAACATTGCTAGCTGCTAAAATGTTTATAGTAATGGACTTGGAAAATAGGTTCTTCCATGTACCTATCGAAAAGCTCAGCCGAAAATACACAGCATTTATAATAAAAGAAGGAATATACGAATTTAATCGAGCGCCTTTTGGCTTTTGCAACTCACCAGCTGCGTTCGTGCGTCTTGTTAACTACGTGTGCCATAAACTCATAGCTAACGATGTAATGAAATTGTACAAGTAAACAGGACTTAAAAAAAAAAACAGAACAAATGGTTTTTTCGGCAAAATCAATCCAAAAGCATGTCGAACGAGTGTTTTAGCTCGTTGGCCGGTATGACCGCCAGTATGCCGGGGCAAGCCTTTTGAATGGCCTCTACGTCTGCATAACGTTTTCCTTTCATGGGCAAATGCATTTTTTCGAAAAGGTAGAAGTCGCACGGAGCCATATCAGGTGAATACGGCGAGTGGTTAATGGTAAAATGTGATTTTTGGTCAAATAATCGATCACAAGCGTCAATCGTCTGAGCAATATTTGGTCGTCAGTCAATTTGTGCGGATCAAACCGTGCACACACCTTTCGTAAGCCCAAATGTTCGGTCAAAATGCGATAAATCGATGTTTTGGAGATGTTCAATTCCATTTCCATCAATTTCAATGATGATTTCGGCCGATTTTTGATGAATTCACGCACAGTTTCGATGGAATTTTCGGTGATTACGAATTTTGATTGGCCCACATGTTGGTCGTCATTTATGTCCTCACGACCACTTTGAAAACGTTGAAACCACTCGTGCATTGTGCTACGGGATTGGCAATCATCGCCATAAACTTGTTCCATCAATTGAAACGTTTAGGTAAAAGTTTTACCAATTTTAAAACAAAATTTAATGTTGGCTCTTTGTTCGAAGCTCATTTACGCACCGATAACACAAACACACTGACACTTAAAACGCATTAACTTCACTTCCAATCGAGGAAATGTCATGAAATTCTCACTGGACAATCGATAAAGATAGCAGATTCTAACGCACCAGTCGACATATAGATAGGGCCACCAGGGGGCGCTAGATTCAAAAAGTCCTGTTTACCTTGTACATCGACGACATCATTATCTATGGTGAAACTGCCGATGAATGCATCAAAAAATTTAAGTTGGTACTAGAAAAGGCGGCGAAGTGGAAAAAGTGCAGCTTTTTGGAAAAGAGAATTAATTTCTTGGGACAGTGAAAACTCACGCTGTACAAAATATTGTAAAACCCAAAAACATCAAAGGAATTCAGTCATTCTTGGGTCTCACAGGCTTTTTTAGGAAATTCATCAAAGGATATGCTAATATTGCTCGACCACTAACAAACCTTTTCAAGAAAGATGTCCCGTTTAAGTTGGAAGCTGACGAACTAAAAACTATAGCTGAGTTAAAGCACGCTTTGTCCAACGAACCTGTTTTGAGATTATATTGTCGCGGTGCACCTACGGAACTGCATACAGATGCGTCAATAGAAGGATTCGGCGCTACGTTATTCCAGAAATTTGAAGAACGTATGTATACAGTATTTTATTGGAGCAAAAAGGCATCACCGAGTGATTCAATGCGTCATAGTACATAGTTCTAGAGGATCAAATTTAAATTAGTGACAGACTGTTCAGCATTTATACAGAGTATCAGAGTAAAATTAACTTCACCTGCCTAGGGCTTAAGGGAATCAGGATACCAAGTTTGGTTATTCTAGCTGTTGTACCTTCTGAGATCGTTGCGTTCATACAGACGAACGGACGGACAGACGGACATGACTATATCGACTATCGACCCTGATCTGCCACGCCTCCTTCTGTGTGTTACATACATGCGCACAAAACTAGTATAGCCTTTCACCCTTTGGGTACAGACCATAAAAACAGCAACAATTCTAACAAGACATTATACAAGTAGTATATAGCCAGTTTCAGTCGCTAACAACACTGTGGACGATTTATTTTTTGGCTGTCACATTTGACTTTAATTAATTCAAATGCCAATTGTAGGTAAACGGACAATTTTCAATTCAATTTCAAAGATTAAACAAAATATAATCCGAAGTTGATTTCCGTCCCAGGTGGACGATTTAAAATTTTGCTCTGTGTATGTGTGTATGCTCATTTAAATGTTGTGCAATTGCATAATTAAGACCAAATAACTTTGCCAAATTGTACAGCTTTCAATTCTAGAAATTATTTACATTGATTTATCCCTGTCAAACTATATACATACATAAATATACATATGTATGTACATACATATGTACATATGTATGTATAACTATACATAGTATTTATTGTACTTTATGTTCTAGCTCTCGAATCGTACAAATTTGCTGCAAGACCTCCTAGTATTTGTATACAAGTTCAATGTGTAGTGTATACATAAGTGAGTTAGCCATCTCGATTTTGTGTCTTTTGTTGCTGCCACTAACCATTCAATATACACATGTATATGTATGTTCATATGTACATACATACATGCATACATACAAAGATGTGTTAGCGCAGCAAAATTGCCAGCGACTGGCTCTATAGCCGTTCGGTTGTTGCTTTTTGTTTGTTTTTTTTCACAAACAATACAACGTATACATACACGTACATATGTATGTATGTAGATAGCTGCGTCATTTTATACAACGAAAACATTCGAGCAAAATTGTCGATGAGCCGAATGGGAGCTGTTGCTTGTCGGCTCAGGTAGCTCGGATCTGGCGCATTCGAGCCTCTGAGAGCGAATTTTGTTTTCATATGCGGAGAGGCAGTCAAATGAGACGGTTGGTCTGCGCCGCTTGTGTGCGCTGAATGTTGTATGCATGTGTGTATGTAAATATATATATGTATATGCATGTGTGTGTACAATTTGTTCTCTTGCTGCTTTGTGAACTGCATGGGCATGTGATTCTAAAAATGAATTTAAAAAGCATACTATGTACATATCTATGTATGTACCTTTTACATGTATGTAGATAGAGTTGGCAGAACAATTATTAGTATACCCTTAACTTTTAATGGTTAGAATATTTGGGATCATTTATTAAAACTAAAATTATTTGATCAATATGAACAATTTACATACCATTATATATTTTCAAAAACAATAACAATATACAGATGTACATACATTCATACATACATATGTAACTCATGTTTAGCATAGAAAAAAGCTCAAAGCAATTCAAAAAAGTGCTTTTTACGCACATAAATTATTTGTAAACTTCATACATACATACATATGTATATCAAAAAGCTTTTGGTATGAAGATGTAGTGTAATAATGTGAATGTGTAATAATTATCCTTGTTGGCTTTGTTGTTAATATTAATTAAATTTTGTTTATATTAAATAAAGAGCCGAAAAAAATACAGAAATTAAAATACATTAAATCTAAAAGTTAAGGGTGTACAAATAATTGGTGTGCCAACTGTATGTACATACATATGTACATATATGTAGTATGTACGCTTTTTATAGGGACAGCTCGCAAAGCCTCAAAAGAACAAAGTGTACATCCCCATACATATGTACATACATTTATCTATGTATGTTTGTATATACACATGCATT
Organism: Scaptodrosophila lebanonensis; assembly: GCF_003285725.1. Lineage (NCBI taxonomy): Eukaryota > Metazoa > Arthropoda > Insecta > Diptera > Drosophilidae > Scaptodrosophila > Scaptodrosophila lebanonensis. The sequence goes on from NW_022060558.1 coordinate 6,103,463, forward strand.
CAGCATACACATACGGAGCAGATCGACCGTCTCACTTGAGTGCCTCTCCACAAATGAAAACAAAATTCGCTCACTGAGGCACAAATGCGACAGATCCGAACTACCCGAGCCGACAAGCATCAGCTCCCATTCGGCTCTACAGCTGAATGGTTATGGGAGCATAATTTTGCTGAGACTTTTTCGTTCTTGAAATGACGCAACATGTATAACTGGGTACATGTAGATATGTACATACATATGTATGTTTATACATAGTATGTATTCGAAATAGTCCATGCTCTTTTTACTCTCGCGTGTCCGGTCACTCACACACCACCGTTTTCAACTATACTCGTGAGTGCATAAGCAGCTCCCGAGCGACTCTCTGCCTCAGTTTGTATCTGGTCTTGAATCGATACGTTACAATTGCGCTTGTGCTGCAAATTAAAATGAAAAAAGTAAGAAAGCCAGCAGATTTGACACATTGGAACGCATTTGTGGCGGCATACAAAACGTTTCCGATTCTCTGGGGCATACGTTTCAATGATTCTGGGGAGACTCGGTTACGAGAACGTGCATTGAAGGCTCTATTGCCTTATTATCAGAAGATAGAGCCGGGCGCAAATATATTGCGTCTACGTCAGCGATTGCTGGGCATACGTTCCAGCCATAGACGCGAATGGAGGAGAGAGCGAGATGCGAAACGTAAAGGTGAATCTTACACTTCAACGCTGTGGTACTACGAACAGATGCGATTTCTTTGGAGCGACCGAGCGAAGGCCTACAAATGGAATGAAAAACCCGCTTCACTTTCCGACGACGAAACACAAGACATAGTTAACGAAGAAACAACGAGCCAAGACCAACAGATTTCATCGCCAGATTCTGAGCTAGAATTTCTGTCTCATGATGAGCTTGATATAAAACAAGACGCATTGCAAGTAATCGAAGAGGTGTTGGATCTAGAGTCAGATTCCGATACAAGATCAGCTACAGTTTCCCCCAAACAAACAATACAATCTACAAATCTGGTCACAATGGCCACAACTTCGTCAGCTGAAGTACCTCATCAACAACCAATTCTCTCTGTGAATCCGGCACCACGACAGACATTACCAATTTTAATGCAAGCTATGAATCATCAGCCAACGCAACCCTCGCCAGTTGAAGAACTTTATCAACACCTAAAAGCCAATAACATACGCATCAATCGAGTACCAAGTCCACAACCAACTCCACTATCCTGTACTGCCGAAGAAGCGCAGATTTATGCGACCAGCTGGGCGACATCCTTTCGCCGCTTGGACCCCACTCAGCAAATATTGGCAAAACGGGCCATTGAGGAAGTGTTATCCTTGGGGCAGCTGCGATCGCTCACATGGGACTCTACGGTTCGTCATACACCCAACACGCCTGGACCACATATTCCAAATAAATATTAAGTGAAAGTATATAATATAATAATATATATGAATGTTATAATAATAATACATATGTTATATTTATTAAAAGTAATAAAAATATCAAAAATACTTTAACAAAATACATAAATAAATAAATCTACATATTTATGAACCATATGTATGTGTGTATATAGGCAGCTGTCATTTTGACGAACGCGACAGATCCCAGTCGGCTCAGCCGAAATGCAAAAGTTCCATTCGACTCTACAACGGCTTTGAGAGCTTTCGTTGATTATTTTGCTGAAACGTTTGCGTTATATGATATGACGCATCGACATACATATTTAATGTTGCTAATTTGGCTTTTTTCTCGTCAAATCTGGCTTGTTAAAAATATATTTAGTTTTTTAAAAAGTATCTCAAAACAAGTAAAAAAGCTAAAGTCGGGTGTCCCGACTTTGAAATACTCTGTACATATGTTTAGAATAATTAAAGAAATTTAAAAAGTAAGAGAATTAAAAAAAAAAAGATAGAACGCTACAGTCGAGCAAGCCCGACAGTAAAATAGCCTGTACTCTCCACAAAAAGGAAAAATTAAAAATAAAAAAAATTAAAAAAAAAATTAAATTATTAAAAAAAATGAATGAATGAATTAATTAAAATAATTAATTTAATTAAATTAGAATACATGTTTATGTTCAGTTTAAACAGCATACATTTACATCACGTACCTATGCGTGTTCATATGCGTGTATGTATGCAGCACAAAGTTTAACAAAAGCAGCAACAACAACAACAGCTGCGGGCAGCGCTGCCGACAGAGCTGCAGGCAGCGCATGAGCAGCGATTTTACTTATGGCTATAACTTTCTTCAGAATTGACCTATCATGATGAAATTTGGCACACGGACACATTAGTACTAACTGGATGTACCTACCAAAATTGATTTTTAATTCCGAGAATTACGGAAGTTATAAGAAAAAATACGAATTGCGGGGGAGTGGGGGGGTGTATCAGAAAAAATAAACAAACTCGTTCTGCCTAGGGCTTATAGGAACCTTGATACCAATTTTGGTTATCCTAGCTCTTGTACTTACTGAGATCCTTGCGCTCATACAGACAGACGGACAGACGGTCAGACGGACAGACGGACATGGCTATATCGACTCGTCTTCTCATCCTGATCAAGAATATATATACTTTGTGGGGTCTGCCACGCCTCCTTCTGTGTGTTACATACATGCGCACAAAACTAGTATAGCCTTTCACCCTTTGGGTACAGGCTATAAAAATTTATCGATTTTACCCCTTTTGGTATTCGAACTCACGTAAAGGGTGTATAATTGCCCATATACAAAGCAATTGCGTCTATGTGAGTGTATGTATGTTTATGCGCGTCTATTTGTGTCTGTTTAAGCATTTTCGCAGATGTCTTATGCAAATCGCGATTTTCTCTAACTCTCGTAATTCTTAGAATTTCGAACTACAATTTTGCAAATAGCCCCAGTTAGTAAATTTGTGTCCGTATGCCAAGTTTCATCATGATAGACCGATTTAAAAAGAAGTTATAAATATATTTGCTGCTCCAGCGCTGCCCGCGGCTGTGGTTGATGTTGCTGTTTAGTTGACATCATAGCAGTTTACGCAGACACATAAACATACATACACTCACATAGACGCAATTGCTTTGTATATGTGCAATTACACACCCTTTACGTGAGTACAAATACCAAAAGAGGTCAAATCGATTCAAAAAATTTTTTTTAATTATCTTTTTTTAATTTCTATAATTATTCTAAACATATGTACAGAGTATTTCAAAGGCGGGACACCCGACTTTAGCTTTTTTACTTGCTTTAAGATTTTCATTTTAAGCTAGAATTATATAGATAAATAAAATAAATATTTAATACATACATATAGTACATGCATACGAGTACATAAGTGAGTACAGTTTTAACAGCATAATTTATATCACTATCGTGTTTTTATACCCTGTACCCGTAGGGTAAAAAGGGTATATTAGGTTTGTGCAAAGTATGTAACATGCAGAAGGAAGCATCTCCGACCCCATAAAGTATATATATTCTGAATCAGCATGACGAGAGAAATCGATCTAGACATGTCCGTCCATCTGTCCGTCCGTCTGGATGAACGCAAGGATCTCAGAAACTATAAAAGCTAGAATAAGCAAAGTTGGCATCCAGATTCTCCTAGGTCCGAGTAAGGACGAGTTTATTTATTTTTTTTTAATTTTCCCCCCCTTCCCCCGCTGCAGAATTTCGTTAATAGCGTCCACATTTCAAATGCTACCTAAACCAAACTTTGCTCACATAATTTATATATAATTGTCTATTGTTGTTCAAAATTTCAATTCAATTCGGTCAATTCTAAGAAAAGTTATTAGCAAAACAAATTCTCGCCAGTACAACCCCCCCAAACTGCAGCAACTAGTTCGCTCTTCTTCTTCTTCTTTTTGCTGTTGCTATGGGCGCATATAACTCAGCGACGGAAGTTTACCTGGGTACAGGGTATTACACTGTCGGGCTTGCTCGACTGTAGCGTTCTCTCTTGTTATGCTTCGGGCAGAGCATGGGCATGGATTACATACATACATATATGGATATCCCTTAAAATTAACCTATCATAATGAATTTAGGAATTCGGACACATAATCACTAACCGAATGTTGACAATGAGTGCGTATGTTATCATGATAGGTCAATTATGATGAAAGTTATAGCCATAAATGTAATCTCTGTCCGCATCTCAAAAACTATAAAAGCTAGAATAAACAAAGTTGGTATTCAAATTCTTCTACATCCGAGAAAGGACGATTTTATTTTATTTTTTTGAATTTCCTCCCCTTCCCCCGCCCTAGAATTTCGATAATACTGTCCACATTTCATTTAACAGATACGTAAACCAAACATTGCAGACGTAATCTATATATGTATATACAATTTTTTACTTTTTTCAAATTTCATCTAAATCGGTCAATTCTAAGAATAGTTATCAGCGAAACCTTTTCACTCTAGTTCTATGCCAAGAAGCTGCAGCATCAAGCTCGCTCTTCTTATTTATTATTCTACTAGGGGTGTATATAACTCAGTGGTGGAAGGTTTTCTGAGTCAGGGTATTTCACTGTCGGGCATGCTCGACTGTAGTGTTCTCCCTTGCTATCGGTTGCATATGGTAACTGCAGAAAAATTCGCGAGAGAAAAACGATAGCAGAAAGCAGAGCAGTCAGTCAGCGCAGGGATGCTCATGTAAAAAAAACATCGATGTTTTTTTCGATTTGATGCATCCAAATATTGCATCGATGCATTGCGATATATTAACGAAAAACATCGATGTTTTCGATATATCGCATTTAGTTTAAATATATATGATAAAAACAGAAAATGTACGTGTATTATGAAATATTAAGTACATAAAGATTTATTGCTATAGGTCCCATTGGTTTTTAGGGAAATTTTGCAAAAACTGAATTTTATTTACACATTTGGCTTGCAAACGGCTCCTTTGGTGAGTAAGGACCTGTGCAGCCTTTGAAACATGGCACGAAGCTGGCCACCATTGTCAAATACTTATAAGCTATATTGAGTAGCTTTGGAAATTGCAGCTGGTAGTCCATCCACACTTCCAGAGGATTTTCATTGAAGCGGCTTACTGGTGCTCTCAAATACATTGATAGTTCGTCTGACATAGATTCATCCGTTTTGTTAGACTTCCAGTCCCGTTGCACCAGTTTATGGTGATCAGTCCATAAATTGAAGTCTGACTCACAACTTTTGTATGAACTATCAGAGTCCGAACCCGCAGCACAATTTTTATCTTGTACTTGTTGTTTCACAAGCTCTTTAATTTTAAACAAAGCATTGGAGCACGCAATTGGGTCTACAAAATGAAGTTTTTTGAAGCGGGGATCCAATATTGTTGCTATGGCTAATGCTGATACTTGTTCTATGGCGCCCATACGTTTTTATAGCCTGTACCAGGATGAGAAGACGAGTCGATATAGCCATGTCCGTCTGTCTGTATGAGCGCAAGGATCTCAGTAAGTACAAGAGCTAGGATAACCAAAATTGGTATCAAGGTTCCTATAAGCCCTAGGCAGATCGAGTTTGTTCGCACGTATCTGTACCCCGCAATTCGTGTTTTTTCTTATAACTTCCGTAATTCTCGGAATTTTGAAATCAATTTTGGTAGGGACATCCAGTTAGTACTAATGTGTTCGTGTGCCAAATTTCATCATGATAGGTCAATTCTGAAGAAAGATATAGCCATAAGTAAAATCGCTGCTCATGCGCTGCCTGCAGCTCTGTCGGCAGCGCTGCCCGCATCTGTTGTTGTTGTTGCTGCTTTGGTTCAACTTTGTGCTGCATACATACACGCATATAAACACGCATAGGTACGTGATGTAAATGTATGCTGTTAAAACTAAACATAAACATGTATTCTAATTTAATTAATTAATTAATTCATTCATTTTTTTTAATAATTTAATTATTTTTTTTTTAATTTTTCTTTTTTGTAGAGAGTACAGGCTATTTTACTGTCGGGCTTGCTCGACTGTAGCGTTCTATCTTGTTCAATTTGATTTATTGTTCGTTTATACACTTCCTCCATTATCGGGTCAGCAACTACAATCGATTTTATTTTCGAAATCATGCAGTGTATAAGGGGGATTACTTTGCTGATCGAACAATATATTTCAGCAGATATTTCCTTGGTCGCAGCTTCAAGTGGCCTCAATATATTTAGGAGTGTAGGCAGTATAGCCAACTCCATGCCAGATAACATCGGTGGTGCTGTTTTGTGCGTTATCAAAATTTCACTGACAATAGTGCGAAGCTCTAAAAAACGTTGTATCATATAGAACGTGCTGTTCCACCGGGTAGGAACATCCTGTATTCATTTGGTATCTGATTTTTTCGAAGTTCATCACTTGCTACACAGGTTTGTTTAAAAAACGTAACGATCGTTTTTACCTTTGACAAGATTGCTTGCAACTCGGGAACATCTAAAATATGTTGAGCTAAATTTAGTGTGTGCGCAAAGCACGGTAGATGTTTTTTTTTGCCAAAAGCAATTTCTACCGCTTTTACTACTGCTGAAATTTTGTTTTTATCAAAACCCCATTCCTTGTATGTTTTTGCGAACATTTCTGCGATGTATTCAGAAGTGTGCCGTTCATTTAAGTGATACACACCCAAAGTAATTGAGTGATATTCAGTTCCAATGGCGAAATGGGCTGTAACTCCAAGAAAACTTAGCATTTGGATGTCTGACCAAATGTCTCTTGTTAAAGTGATATACGCCACAGTGGAAAGTGTGTTTTTCATATTTTGTGACAATTACCGAATACATAAAATGCTGTTGAGCGTGCTCAGGCTTAATCTATTCCTCAAATTAGATTTGATTAAATTAACCTGGCTGAACACTCTTTCAATTTCTGCGTTTGACCAGGGTAGAGACAGCATTTGGAGCGCAAACGTAGCCAGCTCAAAAAACCTTTTATTTCCAGCGGAATCCTTGTAGGAATACACTTCATACCAAAACTTTGTGGTGTCGCTGGTATTTTCCCACTTTACTAGCTTGACATCTTCATCAAACTGGCGCTCGATATCTGGAATATTTTCTGGGTTGAGGTACTCCAAAATTTCAGTAATGCTGTTTTGTTTCCTGCGAAAAATGTTATCGACCGAAAAAACATTTATTTGCTTCAGTATTTTAAAATTCTCTTGGAGCCTAAAATGGAAAAACAAGATAGAACGCTACAGTCGAGCAAGCCCGACAGTAAAATAGCCTGTACTCTCCACAAAAAAAGAAAAATTAAAAAAAAAAAAATTAAAAAAAAAATTAAATTATTAAAAAAAATTAATGAATTAATTAATTAATTAAATTAAATTAGAATATATGTTTATGTTTAGTTTTAACAGCATACATTTACATCACGTACCTATGCGTGTTTATATGCGTGTATGTATGCAGCACAAAGTTGAACCAAAGCAGCAACAACAACAACAGCTGCGGGCAGCGCTGCCGACAGAGGCAGCGCATGAGCAGCGATTTTACTTATGGTTATAACTTTCTTCAGAATTGACCTATCATGATGAAATTTGGCACACGGACACATTAGTACTAACTGGATGTACCTACCAAAATTGATTTCAAAATTCCGAGAATTACGGAAGTTATAAGAAAAAACACGAATTGCGAGGGAGTGGGGGGTGCATCGAAAAAAAACTCAAACTCGTACTTTCTCGGTCTTAGGAGAATATGGAAACCAAGTTTGGTTATTCTAGCTCTTATACTTTCTGAGATCCTTGCGTTCATACGGACAGACGGACAGACAGACGGACGGACGGACAAGGCTATATCGACTCGGCTTCTCATCCTGATCAAGAATATATATACTTTGTGGGGTCTGCCACGCCTCCTTCTGTGTGTTACATACATGCGCACAAAACTAGTATAGCCTTTCACCCTTTGGGTACAGGCTATAAAAATTAAATTATTAAAAAAAATGAATGAATTAATAAATTAAAATAATTAATTAAATTAAATTAGAATACATGTTTATGTTCAGTTTAAACAGCATACATTTACATCACGTACCTATGCGTGTATGTATGCAGCACAAAGTTTAACAAAAGCAGCAACAACAACAACAGATGCGGGCAGCGCTGCCGACAGAGCTGCAGGCAGCGCATGAGCAGCGATTTTACTTATGGCTATAACTTTCTTCAGAATTGACCTATCATGATGAAATTTGGCACACGGACACATTAGTACTAACTGGATGTACCTACCAAAATTCAGAGAATTACGGAAGTTATAAGAAAAAATACGAATTGCGGGGGAGTGGGGGGGTGTATCAGAAAAAATAGACAAACTCGTTCTGCCTAGGGCTTATAGGAACCTTGATACCAATTTTGGTTATCCTAGCTCTTGTACTTACTGAGATCCTTGCGCTCATACAGACAGACGGTCAGACGGACATGGCTATATCGACTCGTCTTCTCATCCTGATCAAGAATATATATACTTTGTGGGGTCTGTCACGCCTCCTTCTGTGTGTTACATACATACGCACAAAGCTAGTATAGCCTTTCACCCTTTGGGTACAGGCTATAAAAATTATTTCTTGGTTAATGAAAAAGTAAAACAAACTTAATTACCTTTGTTTTAATTCCTTAATGAGAGCAACCAAAAAAATTGTACAGCAGTCTCGTAGCTTATTTTCCACTAGCGGATCAATTTCTAGGGATTTCAATTTTTTCAAATTCGTATCCCTTTTATAAATCCTTATGGACGAATTGTTCGATGTCGTTTGTTTCGAAAATATTTAATTCTAGATCCGGTGGAATAATTCCTTTTTTTTTAGAGAGTTAATTGCAAATATTAACTCATTAACTAATTCTGTCGTGTTTGCATTGTTGCTTTGAAAGCACTTGTTTACTTTTTGTAAATCGGTCAGAATTGGTTTAAGGAAAAGCAATAACAGGTAATTTTGTTCCTCCTTGAACAGATTATGTGGGATTTGAGCTTTGTGGCATTTTTCGTTATTTGCCGCTAAGGCAAAATGAAGTTTTAGCTCTTCCCACTGGTCAAATATTCTAGTCACTGCCAATTCTATCGAAAGCCATCTCGTGTCGCTCACTTTTGAAATTTTCAGTGGATTCTAGTGGATTGGAAAAATTCTTAATATTGATACAATACAAATGTTAATAAAACAAATACTGACGGTCACTTTGCAATAGTACGAAACCTTGAGAGCCAGACAGCACACACATATGTTAGTACAGAAACTTAAAAACATATAACAAGTAGCTTGAGGAATTGCCACACATACCTTATCATTGTTTATGCACTGATATATCTTTATACTCTGTACATGAAATGTACAAGAGTATATTAGGTTTGCGGGAGCTGAAAAATGTAACAGGCAGAAGGAGGCGTGGCAGACCCCACAAAGTATATATATTCTTGATCAGCGTGACAAGACGAGTCGATCTAGCCCTGTCTGTCTGTCTGTCCGTCCGTATGAACACCTGGATCTCAGAGACTATAAGAGATAGAGACACCAAATTTTGCACAAAGATGCGTTATGTGTGTATTCTATACGAGTTTGTTTTATTTTTTTGATTTCCCCCCCCCCCCCCACTTCCCCCCTATGGGGGTTTTCCCGATTTTCCATTCGTATAATCGCCTATATCTCGGAGACCATAAGACCTAGGAACACCAAATTTTAGTCCAAGGTGCCTTGTGCGAATACGCAGAAAATGTATATTTTGGAATTTCCCTCCCCCCCTCTCCCCCGCAAATGCGATTTTCTCTAACTCCCGTAATTCTTGGAATTTCAAATACCCCCAGTTAGTAATTATGTGTCCGTATGCCAAGTTTCACTATGATAGACCGATTTACCAAGAAGTTATAGCCATAAATATATTTGCTGCTGCAGCGCTGCTCAAGCGCTGCCCGCGGCTGTTGTTGATGTTGCTGTTTGGTTGAATGCGAAAATGCTTACACAGACACGAATAGATGCGCATAGGCATACATACACTTACACAGACGCAATTGCTATGTAAATGTGCAATTATACACCTTTTCCGTGAGTTCGAATACCGAGAAAGGTAAAATCGATCATTGAATTTTTTTTTATTTTCTTAATTTTTATACCCTGTACCCAAAGGGTACAAAGGTATATTAGTTTTGTGCGAGTGCACATGGAACACACAGAAGGAGGCTTGGTAGACCCCACAAAGTATATATATTCTTGATCAGCATGACAAGCCGTCTGTCTGTCTGTATGAACGCAAGGATCTCCGAAAGTATAAGAGCTAGAATAACCAAACTTGGTATACAGATTCTCCTGAGACCGAGAAAGGACGAGTTTGTTCATTTTTTCTGATTAACCCCCCCACTCCCCCCCTATTAACGATTTTCTATAACTCCCGTAATTCTTGGAGTTTTGAACTAAAGTAAAAACTTTAGTTTGGTAGTCACATTAGGTTAGTAATTATATATCTGTATACCAAGTTCCATTATGATAGAATGATCGGAAAGAAAGTTATAGCCATATAACCAGGCCCAATGCACATATACATACATATGTACAAGTACACAAACACGCATAAGGCACGATTCTGATGTAAATTTAAATGTATGTATGCATGCATGGAATCTCTATATATATAAAACAGTTTGTCCTGACTGACTGATCGGCAATCAACGCACAGCCCAAACGTAAGAGCTAGGAAGCTGAAATTTGGACACAAGATCCCTCTTATAGTGAAAGTGAGCACTAAGAAGGGGTTTCGGAAAATTCGAGCTCCAAAGGGGGGAAAACGAGCTCCAACGTTTGTATGAAAAATCTACAATTTTTATCCGATTAACTTCAAACTTAGTTTGTATATTCTCACAAAAAACTGTATACTTGGATTTTCAATATTTTTCCTGCGGCCTGAATAATAATGATTTTCCGGTGGAAAATTCGGTAAACGAAAAGCTATGTGCAATCAACGCACAGCCCAAACGGTAAGAGCTAAGAGGCTGAAAATTGGACACATGTTGTCTTCAGTGGTGTAGGTGAGCACTAAGAAGCGGTTTTGGAAAATTCGAACGCCAAAGGGGGGAAAACGGGCTCCAACGTTTGTATGAAAAATCTACAATTTTCATCCAATTAACTTCAAACTTAGTTTGTATACTCTCAAAAAGAATACAAGAAAAACTGTATACTTGGTTTTTCACCATTTTTCCTGGGGCATGAAAAAAGGGGGGTTTTCCGTGGAAAAATTGAAACACAATCAACACCCCACAGCCCAAACGGTAAAAGCTAGGAAACTGAAATTTGGGCTCAAGTATCCTATCATGGTGTAGATGCGCACTAAGAAGGGATTTTGGAAAATTCGAGCTCCAAAGGGGGGAAAAGTAGCTCCAAAGTTTGTTTGAAAATTCTGCATTTTTGAATCGATCAACTTTAAATTTAGGTTTTATAATCTATAAAAGAATACAAACAATTTGTGTTGGAGCTTGAATTATTGGGGTTTTAATATTTATTCATTTTTTCAAATGAAAAGTTTGTGTTATAAATTTTGTCAGATCGATTTCAAATTTGGGTAATATAATCTACGTAACTAAAATTACAACTTTGCATTTAACGATTTTTAAAATATGCATTTTACAAATGCAGGTAGAACAAACAATACAAAATATCAAACAGTTGGGGACAACTCAGTATACATACACACACACACACATACATACATACAAGCAGCTGTTCGTGTAGTTGCAAGGGCGTACACAGGTTGGGCAGGGGGGACATTTCTCCCCTTAGAAAGAATTTCGCATTATGAATTACGCCAGCACCATATGTATTACATACGTACATACGTCTGTATGTATAGCATGTACATATGTATGTATGTACATCAATAAGTATGTATGTACGTTCATACATTCCTATATACATATATAGGTTTGTATGTACAAGTATGCAGTGGGCTATCGAACACTGTTGTTTAATTGTAAAAAATAGTTTTCTATGGTTTCAAATCAAAATTTTTAAAACAACAACAACAACTTCAAGTTATTGGCTCGCAAATCTTCTTTCGTTTTGATCATTTACGCCTGTTCATTACATACGCAAAATGCCAAAAGTTTACAGTTACAGTACACATACAAATAAATTTGTATGTATGTATGTGTACAGTGTACAATCGAATACAGTATTATAATCAATAACTCTCAAACGATGTTTTTCGATGTATTTGTATTCGACATGTATTACGATATATCAACACAAGTATCGATATTTTCGATATATCGCATTTAATTTTATTATTGGGGTTTTAATATTTATTCACTTTTTCAAATGAATAGTTTGTGTTATAAATTTTGTCCGATCGATTTCAAATTTGGGTAATGTAATCAACATAACTATATCAACAAATTGGCATTCAACGATTAAAATATAGCAATATGTTTTTTACTTGCCATATATCAAATATCAAATAGTTGGGAACAGTTCGTGTCTATGTGTGCCCATGCATACATACATATGTACAAGCATATGTATCTATGCCTGTATATGTATGAAGCATGTAAATACAAAACAACAACAACAACTTCAAGTTGTTGGCTCGCTCATCTTCTTTCGTTTTGACCATTTAATGTTAATTGCAAAGGCAAAACGCCAAAAGTTTACAGTTACCGTCGCTAAGCAACGACTGCGTAAACGATAGTAAAGCAGAAACCGAATAACGGAGCTACGCATATTCTGCTTCGCATTGCGGGCAGATGTATGTATGTATATGATTTGTTCTTATCGATCTCAATAAATAATTAGATTTTATTATTTAAATATTCTGCTTATTGCATTCAAACTTCGATATTTTGATGGTATCGGTGGCTTCAACTATCGAAAGTTTTACTCTAGCAAATTGAGATGAGAATTGTCAGTGCTTTTTGATCGTAGCTCATCGCTGCACGGCATTGACACGAGTGCCGTGTTTCATATTCCGAGTTTGTGCGTGACCGTATTGACTCAAATGTGAATTTAAAATTAGGATATACCCTTACAATTATTCCCCTTTTTTGCACATAGTCTATCTTAAAACGTTGCGTTATCTCCTGGTGAAAACATATGGGTAGGTTATGCACACACAAAATAAATACAATTGGAAACATTATATTGAGCCGGGTTAAGACGGGCAATACCTGCTAGTATTTTATATTTAATTAGTTAATATTTAGTTAATTAATTAAATTAATTTAGTTAATTAATTAAATTAATTTAGTTAATTAATTAATTAAATTACTTTTTTGTGGGGTGGTACAGGGTATTTAAGAGTTGAGCCTGCTCGACTTTAGCATTCCTTTCTTGTTTTTATTTTCTATAATTATTGTAAACATATGTACAGAGTATTTCAAAGACAGGACACCCGACTTTTTACTTGTTTTACACTCGATTTGTCGAGAAGAACTTTTGGAAAACCAGTTATAAGTCTCATAAATTAAAAATTCCAAGCTCTCTGGTAATACTTGCTTACAAACGTGACTTATAGCGAGTTGCACGGAATGACAAACACATTTAATTAAAATTAGAGAAGGTGCTTCCTTTTTTAATTCGGTGTACACGCTTTTGTTTATGCCTACCATAACATTAGCGTTATCTGTTCCAATTCCTATCAAATTTTTTATGTCAAGTTTGTAAAGCTGTAACACGTTTTTTACGCCCTCTGCAATGCATGATGCATTTCCACTTTCTAATGTTTTTGCATTCAAAAATGTTGAAACAAACACGCCTCGTTCAAAGGAAAAATAATTGATGGCGACACCTAAGTATAAACATATGTATGTACATATATGCAAAAAACACATGAAATACACATTATATATAAAAGTGACATAAGCAAATTATTAATGGATATATAAATACCTAGGAGTTTGGTGACACTGATGTCCGTGGATTCATCTAATAGGAGGCTGAATTTAGCATCTCCTATATCGCTGCGCAAATCGTCGGCAAAATGTCGGCCCAATACATTTTTAATAATATTTGCGCATTTAGTTCTGTGTAGCCGTATGCGCCCTGCAGCTTCACCTTCAAAATAGTTAGAGCAAAAGTTTCCCAAATGGTCGACTTGCGCTATTGCTGTATGCTGCGCCACAAACAAACATAAAGCTGCTTCTTGCTTCGACGGCCTTACAGTCACAGGAACAAAATCAATTTTGTTCTTTTGTTGAAATGCACCCATACAACTTGTGTGTTTTTTCGTAAGTGCATGGGCGCGCAAATCACTTAGTTTTGCAATAATCGTGCACTTGCAATAACTGCAAAACACTCTCTGATCATCCGTGTCATCTCTGCGGAGCCAAAATTTAATTTCGTCGCTTTTAAGCCAAACTTTTCGGCACTTTTGTTTATATTCTTTCGGCATTTAATATATTTCACTTTTCACTTTTATAAATCCTGAGAACTTTTGTAATAAAGATGGTACTTTATTTCAACTAGTGGTGTCATTGAAAAATATCGATCAAAATAATGATAAAGCTGCCACTTTAATGAAATACTGCGCACTTTTGTAATAAAGAAGTACTTTATTTCAACTAAAGCTGCCACTTTATCACATTTTTTTTACATAAATGTTGGTAAAATTACAAAAAGCGGAAAAAAAGCTAAATGTATTTTTAATTTCGAATTTTTTCCCTCAATTTGATTTGAAAAACAACCAGATTTGACGGGAAAAAAGCTAAATTGGCAACACTGAACCTCAATGACGTATGTTGGTCGGCCCTTAAATTCAAAAGGATATTTTCGGTATCTAAACAAAATAGAGTCATGAAAATCCGAACCCTAGACAGGGACATTTTGTTCAAAATAGTTTAAGTTAAAACTGCTACAAAATAGCTAAAATTACTAAAGGGCATTATAATAACGTCCGAACAGTCAAGTGACTGCAGATTTAACACGCACGACTATCATACTGTATCATAATCAACCTGCTGGCAGAGCTGGGCAAAATTCAGCACAAACTACAGGCGGAACGTCTCCTGAAAATTTTCAGTTTATTAACTGCACACTAATGATGGCTCAGGCAATATTCAAGGACAACGTGCTTATAATAGACGCAAGGTTTACATATACTTGTACATATAGTATGTATGGGTATACCAGTGTGCCAGATTTTCAAGATCGTTCCAGTACCACTTCACATCGAAGAGGGGAGGCGGCATGGCCGTAGCGAGGGGGGTGCAAAGCGGGCAGCTGCCACCCAAAATGATAATAATTTCAAATTGTTAAATTTTACACTCTCGATGTCGTACGGGACCAACTTTATATTAGTTCCACGATCACAAATCTTATTTTTTTGCAAGTTTTTTATACCCTGTACCCAAAGGGTACATTAATTAGGGTATATTAGTTTTGTGCGAGTGTACATGTAACACAAAGAAGGAGGCGTGGCAGACCCCACAAAGTATATATATTCTTGATCAGCATGACGAGACGAGTCGATCTAGCCCTGTCTGTCTGTCTGTCCGTCCGTATGAACACCTGGATCTCAGAGACTATAAGAGATAGAGACACCAAATTTTGCACGAAGATGCGTTATGTGTGTATTCTATACGAGTTTGTTTTATTTTTTTGATTTTCCCCCCCACTTCCCCCCTATGGGGGTTTTCCCGATTTTCCATTCGTATAATCGCCTATATCTCGGAGATTATAAGACCTAGGAACACCAAATTTTAGTCCCAGATGCCTTATGTGAATACGCAGAAAATGTATATTTTGGAATTCCCCTCCCTCCCCCCTCTACCCCGCAAATCGTAACTCCCGTAATTCTTGGAATTTCGAACTAAAATTTTGGAAATACCCCCAGTTAGTTATTATGTGTCCGTATGCCAAATTTCATTATGATAGACCGATTTAACAAGAAGTTATAGCCATAAATAAATTTGCTGATGCAGCGCTGCTCAAGCGCTGCCCGCGGCTGTTGTTGATGTTGCTGTTTGGTTGACTGCGAAAATGCTTACACAGACACGAATTGATGCGCATAGGCATACATACACTCACACAGACGCAATTGCTATGTAAATGTGCAATTATACACCCTTTACGTGAGTTCGAATACCGAGAGAGGTAAAATCGATCAAATTTTTTTTTTTATTTTCTTAATTTTTTTTATTTTCTATAATTATTGTAAACATATGTACAGAGTATTTCAAAGTCGGGACACCCGACTTTAGCTTTTTTACTTGTTATATTTAATTTAGTTAATTAATTAAATTAAATTAATTAAATAATTAAATTAAATTAATTTATTATACCCTGTATCCAAAGGATACAAGGGTATATTAGTTTTGTGCGAGTGCACATGGAACACACAGAAGGAGGCTTGGTAGACCCCACAAAGTATATATATTCTTGATCAGCATGACAAGCCGAATCGATATAGCCATGTCCGTCTGTCTGTCTGTATGAACGCAAGGATCTCTGAAAGTATAAGAGCTAGAATAACCAAACTTGGTATACAGATTCTCCTGAGCCCGAGAAAGGACGAGTTTGTTCATTTTTTCTGATCCACCCCCCCCCCCCACTCTCCCCCCATAACGATTTTCTATAACTCCCGTAATTCTTGGAATTTTGAACTAAAATTTGGTAGAGCTGAAATGTAACAGGCAGAAGGAGGCGTGGCAGACCCCACAAAGTATATATATTGTTGATCAGCATGACGAGACACGTATGAACACCTGGATCTCAGAGACTATAAGAGGTAGAGATACCAAACTTTGCACAAAGATTCGTCATGTGTTTACGCTGTGCAAGTTTGTTTTATTTTTTTGATTTCCCCCCCCCCCCCCCCCACTTCCTCCCTATGGGGGTTTTTCCGTAACACCGTTCGTATAATCGTATAATCCACTAAATTTTAGTCCCAGAAGCCTTATGTGAATACGCAGAAAATGTGTATTTTGGAATTTCCCTCCCTCCCCCCTATCCAAATCACGATTTTCTCTAACTCCCATAATTCTTGGAAATTCGAACTAAAATTTTGCAAATACACACCCCCCCCCCCCCCCCCCCCCCCCCCCGTCCGTCCGTCTGTCCGTATGAACGCAAGGATCTCAGAAAGTATAAGAGCTAGAATAACCAAACTTGGTTTCCATATTCTCCTAAGACCGAGAAAGTACGAGTTTCGATGCACCCCCCACTCCCCCGCAATTCGTGTTTTTTCTTATAACTTCCGTAATTCTCGGAATTTTGAAATAAATTTTTTTAAATGGTAGGTACATCCAGTTGGTACTAATGTGTCCGTGTGCCAAATTTCATCATGATAGGTCAATTCTGCTTTGGTTCAACTTTGTGCTGCATACATACACGCATATAAACACGCATAGGTACGTGATGTAAATGTATGCTGTTAAAACTGAACATAAACATGTATTCTAATTTAATTTAATTAATAAATAAATTCATTCATTTTTTTCTTAAATTTAATTTTTAAAAAAAATTTTTTTTTTTTTAATTTTTTCTTTTTTGTGGAGAGTACAGGCTATTTTACTGTCGGGCTTGCTCGACTGTAGCGTTCTATCTTGTTTTTATACCCTGTACCCGTAGGGTAAAAAGGGTATATTAGGTTTGTGCAAAGTATATAACATGCAGAAGGAAGCATCTCCGACCCCATAAAGTATATATATTCTGAATCAGCATGACGAGAGAAATCGATCTAGCCATGTCCGTCCGTCTGGATGAACGCGAGGATCTCAGAAACTATAAAAGCTAGAATAACCAAAGTTGGCATCCAGATTCTCCTAGGTCCGAGTAAGGACGAGTTTATTTTTTTTTTTTAATTTTCCCCCCCTTCCCCCGCTACAGAATTTCGTCAATAGCGTCCACATTTCAAATGCTACCTAAACCAAACTTTGCACACATAATTTATATATAATTGTCTACTGTTGTTTAAAATTTTATCCAATTCGGTCAATTCTGTGAAAAGTTATTAGCGAAACAAATTCTCGCCAGTACAACCCCCACAAACTGCAGCAACGAGTTCGCTCTTCTTCTTCCTCTTTTTGCTGCTGCTATGGGCGCATATAACTCAGTGACGGAAGTTTACCTGGGTACAGGGTATTACACTGTCGGGCTTGCTCGACTGTAGCGTTCTCTCTTGTTAATTTCTATATTTATTCTAAACATATGTACAGAGTATTTCAAAGTGACACCCGACTTTAGCTTTTTTACTTGTTTCTTTTTTGTGGGGTGGTAGAGGGTATTTAAGAGTTGCTCAACTTTAGCATTCCTTTTTTGTTAAATATACATAGATAGAAAAGAAATACGCAAACGTCGGCGGTCGGTTGCTAAGGTTGACTGCAAAATATTAGCGAGAGCGAAACGTCAGCAGAAGCCAGATCGGCTAGTCAGTGTAGCTGATCGAAGCTCTGCTACAAAGAACAGACGCGACAACGACGCGCTCAAAACGAGCTTTGGCCGAAAGAGGGAGAGGCAGAATGACGCGGTGTCGCTGCACTGCCGCTACGAAATGAGGTAAAGGAAAGCACAAGCGACGGCAGTATTGCTCAGCTACAAAGAGCAGTCACGTTGGAGCTGCGGACTGTACGGACTGTGCGGACAGTATGAATAGACTTTTCGCATGATTTAAATTGATACTTTAATATTTGAAATAATACTTCATTTCTCACTGAAGATCCATTTGTTGTTTCAGCATCGGTATCTTGAATATTTCGTTGAACAAAACATAAATAAATACATTTGCAAAGCAATTTATACGTTAAGGCGGTCGGTCATCAGTTATATGTACATTCTAAACATATGTACATACATATACTATACATATATATTGCAATGGTACCCTGCGCCGGGTATGTTCGGCGGCCATTAAATCGGCAAGGCAGCTGCCGGAAAGCCTGTAGTTATGGGGCTTTGACGACGTCTTGGATCAGACCTGGACAGTGCGGACTCTCATATATAAATATACATAGTAAATTATATATAAACCGGTCCCTAGACGGAGAATTTCCCATAATAATAAAACAGGGTTTACTTAGCCTAGAACTAGTTAACATGGGAAGATTGTTAATTTTTTCTGATGCACCCCCCACTCCCCCCTATTCACGATTTTCTATAACTCCCGTAATTCTTAGAAGTTTAAATTGATTGATGAAAGTTTCATTATGATAGGTTGATAAGAAAGAAAGTTATAGCCATATAACCAGGCCCAAGCTGTGTCCGCAGCTGTATTTGTTGCTGCTTTGACATAATTATGTAATGCACACATACATATGTACAAGTACACAAACAGGCATAGACACGATTCTGATGTAAATGTATGGAATATTTTATATTTAACTACCAGGTATTGCCCGTCTTAACCCGGCTCAATGTGTTTCCAATTGTATTTATTTTGTGTGTGCATAACCTACCCATATGTTTTCACCTTAAAGGTTACCAGTAGGAAGGCATTTAAGGTATTTAAATGAACATTTTCTGTTCTTGACAAAAAATTGTTCAGTAGTCCGTTACATTTTTGTTCTTGACAAACTATTTCGTTAAACGAACATGATCACTATAACTAATATTTTTTAAAGCTCGTTTTCCCCCCGTTGGAGCTAGAATTTTCCAAAAGCCTTTCTTAGTGTGCTCCTACACTATGATGGATTCTATGAAACGATACTTGAGTCCAAATTTAAATTCACATTTGAGTCTTTTCGTGCCATATTGAGTCAATACGGCCACGCACAAACTCGGAATATGAAACACGGCACTCGTGTCAATGCCGTGCAGCGATGAGCCACGATCAAAAAGCACTGGCACCGATACCAACAAAATATCGAAGTTTGAATGCAATAAGCAGAATATTTAAATAACAAAATCTAATTATTTATTGACATCAATAAGAACAAATCATATACATACATACATCTGCCCGCAATGCGAAGCAGAATATGCGTAGCTCCGTTATTCGGTTTCTGCTTTACTATCGCTTACGCAGTCGTTGCCTAGCGACGGTAACTGTAACATTTTGGCGTTTTGCCTTTGCAATTAACATTAAATGGTAAAAACGAAAGAAGAAGAGCGAGCTAATGACTTGCAGTTGTTGTTTTTAGAGCATTATTTTTTTTTACAATCAAACAACTGTGTTCGATTGCCCAATGTATACATTAATACGAATGTACATACATGCTATATTCATACACAGGCATACATATGTACATATGTACATATGTTTCTCTTTACTTTTTCAACCGTACGTAGAGAACCGCACACATAGACACGAACTGTTGATTGTTGTGTGTGAGTGTGTGTATGTGATGTCCCCAACTATTTGATATTTGTTGTTGCTGCATAAAGTTATTAATGAAAACACTAATGCCAAATGCACTAAACAAAGAAAAAATTACTTTTAAAAATGTTATATTATATAATTTTCAATTAATTAACATTTCTTGCTCTGTCAGTGCAAGACGAATGTACATACATACATACATATGTAGATACATATGTACATACATAGATGTGCACATATGTATGGACATTCACACATTAGTGTCTCACATGTTGCTTTGGCTATTTCAATCGTTTGCACGCAACTACACGAACAGCTGTTTGTATGTGTGTATATATATACTTAGTTGTCCCCAACTGTTTGATATTTTGTATTGTTTGTTCTGCCTGCTTTTGTAAAATTCATATTTTGAAAATCCTTGAATGCAAAGTTGTAGATTTAGTTACGTAGATTACATTATCCAAATTTTAAATCGATCGGACTAAATTTATAACAAAAACTTTTCATTTGAAATAGTGAATAAATATTAAAACCCCAATAATTCAAGCTCCAACACAAATTTCGAAAATCTAAGTATGCAGTTTTGTTTGTATCCTTTAATTGATTTTAGAAACTAAGTTTTAAGTCGATCGGTTGAAAAATGCGGATTTTTCAAACAAACTTTGGAGGTCGTTTTCCCCCCTTTGGAGCTCGAATTTTCCAAAATCCCTTCTTAGTGGGGACCTAGACTATGAAAGGATACTTGAGTCCAAATTTCAGCTTCCTAGCCTTTACCGTTTGGGCTGTGCGTTGATCACCAATCATTCAGTCAGTCAGTCAGTCAGGACAAACTGTTTTATATATATAGATTTAGTTAATTAATTAAATTTATTTAATTTATTTATTAATTAAATTAAATTGAATTAATTAAATTAATTTAATACTTGTTTCTTCTTTTGTGGGGTGGTTCAGGGTATTTAAGAGTTGAGCCCGCTTGACTTAACATTCCTTTCTTGTTTCAAATAATTTAGGAATGGCGGACAACCTAGCGATGCCTCGATAGTTTGAAATGTCTGCCTTGCATCCTTTTTTGTGGAGCGGAATAATGAAGGAGTTTTTCCAAATAGTTGAAAAACTGCAGTGTCAAGCGACAAATTGAAAAGCTTCAGCAATGGTTGGCATAGGGAGGTAGAACACGCCTTGTGCACACAACTGGGAATGTTGTCTGGCCCAGGAGAGTATGAAGATTTGACTGCCTTAATACCGGACAGAATGCAGGAACTGCTAATTTATTTTATTTTAAATTAATTAACTAAATTAATATAATTAATTAACTAAATTAATTTAATTAATTAACTAAATTAACTAAATTAAAGAAAAAATGAACAAACTCGTCCTTTCTCGGTCTCAGGAGAATCTGTATACCAAGTTAGGTTATTCTAGCTCTTATACTTTCGGAGATCCTTGCGTTCATACAGACCGACAGACAGACGGACAGACGGACATGGCTATATCGACTCGGCTTGTCATGCTGATCAAGAATATATATACTTTGTGGGGTCTACCAACCCTCCTTCTGTGTGTTCCATGTGCACTCGCACAAAACTAATATACCCTTGTACCCTTTGGGTACAGGGTATAACTACTAGGACAGAATAAAACAAGAAAGGAATGCTAGTGTCGTGCGAGCACGACTCTTAAATACCCTGTACACCAGTCACACAGAAAATTATTTTAAATTGAAAACATTTTCCACTCGGCATTCATAACATTAATGACTGTACGCAGCATAAAAGTCTTACATAGTTTAAACTCGTAATTTTAAAACTCTAAAGAAGTTTCCTTTTTACAGGATATTAAAAAATACTAGTATATAGTAATGCGCCGCTCGAATTCGCTACCGATTTATAAATGTCGATACCCAGGGAATACCACGGGGAGGCTATTGCAAGCGCAATAGGGTCACCTGCACATAGTGTTAGGGACCTACGAGTCGACTTGGGGCACTCCAATTTATATTATTTATCATATAATTGAAGAACCCCCTTATTCCCCAAAAAAAAAAATATGGCAAAAAAAAAAAAATGTATATTTATATATATAAAATAAGTAAAAAATACATTAAAATAAATAAAATAATTTTAAAACATAATATTATATATCATATTCCACCTATTTATAACTAAGTAACGTCCCTAACGCTAACTGAGACTGCATCGTGGTAACTATAAACAGTCGGGTAAATCCTAGCACTCAACCTGTCACTTATATTTGAAAACGCCCAATCAATGTGGGTATCACAGTTGGTTGTTGACGTTTTCAAATCTAACGCTGAACTAAAGCCTGTCCTTTGCAAAAAAATAAAGGTATCCCTAGCAAAAGTCATAGCGCGCAAACACAAATTAAAATCTCCTAATACAATTGAGGAATCACTGCATAAAAAGGGATATTTAACAAATAATTTCTCAAATTCAGTTTTAAAATTAATAAGCGGATAATTTGGACTTCTATATACTATCAAAACCCCTAAAGACATGTACTTAAATACGGCAAACTCAAACACATCTGAATTATTACAAAATCGCCCACTGCTACAATGACTAACATTCTCTAATAATTCATTTTTTATAAAAATAAAAATGCCTCTTTTAGGTCGTACTGTGTTGGATACAGGACAGTCTAAACGTACGACAGGGCTAAATCCAGGAATTTCGTATACTTCGTTAGAGAATGTGGAAGACTCAACAAAGCATAGAACGGACACATTAAGCATTAGCTTATCTGACTGGACATCGCTAAGGTGACAATGAAGACTTTGTGTATTGTGGAAAATAATGTTGAAATTGGGACTATTTATTAAATAGTCGAAGTGCGTATGGAGCAATTTAACTGAACGCAATTTGCTTAATTCTTTTTCCACTTTATCTTCAGCATGAGGAGGTGATGGAGGATGAAAATCTCCTATTATGAAAAGACCGGACGCACTAGTTGCCCTACTACACGCTACATATATTGATGCACGTTGCATACGAGCGCATGTGTGGACCACCACCTTGCTATAAGTAGCTCCCTGACTTTTGTGAATAGTTATACCTTCTGCAGGTACAACTGGAAACTGCCTACGGTCAATATTAACATTGTCGTTTTTCTTATATTGAAAGCTTCGAAGAGCTTTCTGAATGGGGGTCCAAGAAGGTTGTGCAAGATTTCTACATTTCGAACGTGCAACTGCACCTACACTTTCCTCCAAAAAGTCTATCCACAAAGTAATAGGACTATTGGATTCATTGAAATCTACTTGCATAAGTATGCCTGTTGCTCCATTAACAAGGCCATCTGCAGTATCTATATTGACCGTCATCATATATTTAGCGCTGGTTTTTAAAATAAGAGAGTTACATAAGCCCTGAGTTTCAGAAGTTTTGAAATTTTTTATGGATTCTAAAATCCGACTCCTATTTGCGCTATTTAGATGAGTGGCTTTGATAAAATCGTCGGAATAGGAAATATGTTGAACAGTGGGAATTGAGTTGAGCTTAGATGTGTTAAAAAAGTCAGTGGCCGCGTTTGTACTAAAAAGATGTATGGCATCTATAGGTACATTTGCATTTTCGACAATCCGTGTGCGAATTAATGCAATGTCAACAGGGGTCATTTTCCCAGATGCCATGTTATTTAATGCTATGGCAAAACCCTGATCTCCTCTTTGCCGCATAATTTCTGTTAGCTCGAAGAATTTGAAATTATCCCACAAAGGTGTAGTTAATACACTATAAGGATCGGACGGATTGGAATCGAATATCCAATTATCCCCTACCGGACGCAACTGTCTCAAGTCCCCGAAAACAATGACGGAAATTCCCCCAAATATTGTTGGACTTTTGAAAATTTGTTTAAGTCGTGAGTCTAAATGAGCAAACATCTTGGCACCTACCATAGAAATTTCGTCAATTATGAGTAACTTGAGATCAATTAATCTCGAATGCAAAGTATTTACTAAGTCGGAACTTAATGGTCTTAAGTTGGAACCGGACTGATTAATCGGAAGAGAAAACATTGAGTGCAATGTGGAACCGCTGATGCCAAAGGCAGCCTTTCCTGTAGGTGCACACAGAAGAATTTTAGTTGACATCGGATTGCAACCTGGCTTTTTGTTGAAGTATATTGAAAGGGCTTGAAAAATAACTGAAATTAAGCGACTTTTACCAACGCCAGCACCACCCCCAACAATCTCCAGAAAAACTGATTTTGTTTTCATATTGTGCATGACGTGGTTAAAGTAAACTCTCTGCATCAAATTAAGGGATTTAATAATATTTAATAAATTTTCGGACGAAATCAAAGAGGGAAGTTTTATTATTCGGACATTATTATTATCGGACAAATCTGAATTTTCGTTATTTGTTTCTAAATTTAAAACATTTAGTTGAGAATTTATTTCAGGCAAGCCTAAAACTCTAAATTGATCGTCTATCACAACCTGATTTTCTTCTAAGTTAGCTTCCTCAATGTTTTCTATTAAATTATCTTCATTTGCACTCCTGAGTGCATCCTGTAGCTCCTGATCATTAATGACATTAAACTGTTTACGATTATTATCTATCAATTCTTGATTCTCTCTGTACAACTCTTCACAATTTCTATCTATAAGCTCTACCTGTTCATTTCTCCATGGCAAATAGAGCATTGCCATTTCCCTAAAGTAATTCTCCCTATCAGCATTTAAATTAAATCTTCTATATCTTATTACCTGAGGACTTCGCCTTTTCTTTATAAAACCACTACCATTAATAAGGGCATACACGGTGTCATTAAGCGTTCGTTTTGGTTCTATTTTAGTGTATGTATAATAAGCTATGAATTCTGCTAAGCACAAATTAATAAGGTCGTTGGGGCGTTGAACATAATGGTCCAATGGCCCAAGTACGAATATATCTGTTGAATCGGATGGAAGATTGCGTAATTGCTGTTTAGATTTGAGCATTCTAACTCTATTTTTTGGTAAGCCCGTATTTATGTATTTTGCAGCGTTGCTGCTTGCTGATAATTGCATGCCCAGACAACAATATACGGCTTCCTGGGCAGATATCTCTGTACCCGAAATAAATTTATGACCTAGGTGCTGTAGTTTCTGCTTTATAGTGAAATTGCCTCTTTGAACTTCATCCATAGCTTCGCGCATTAAATTTGAGATGCCCCTTTGCGATTTATTAATATAATTAATAATGTAGCTACAACAAGCATAAGGGTCTAATATGAACTGAATATCCATATTAGCCCTTTGAAGAGACAAAAGGTGCTTGTTGTAAGCATTAGTCATACGCGCTTTAAAAGATCTTTTAAGAAAAATTTGGGGCTTTTTAAGGTTCGATCTAAGCGCGTATTTGTAATCCTCAAAGTTCACATGAATGTGTGATAGAAAATTGTCAAATATATCAAGATTATTGACAATTTCAGAATCTAGATCAGCGTTTAATGCTTCTTTAATTTTTTCAAGATTGGCCTTATGAATTGAAATATTTGGAAAATCTTCTGGCAATGGAACTAAAATTTCTGTTCTAGGCATTGGAGGGTAAGGAATACCAAAGCGACAAATTAGCTGTCTCTTACTTTACGCCTACACGAATTACTGTGTTTGTGGTTTTGGTATCCTATGAACGGACTAACGGCTTGATCACTTACATCAGTAGTAATATACTGATCAATGAAATCGATGACTGGAGGAATTGACGTGTCATCATTGAAATTTAATTTTGGGGCATTATCAAGCCAAAACATACCATGAATGTGCGGTGAACCTCTGTGTTGAAACTCAACACGCCAGTAAAACTTAGTAACAAAATGACTACCGAATATACCCCCATTTTTCCTCATCAATTTTAATACCTCTCTAAAACGGAAATCAAAATATCTAGCACAAGTGACAGGGTCTGTTCTAATTAGTCGCGCCTTTTCATTAAAACTTAAACCGGATGCTGTTTCTTCAGTTATCACAATATTATCTACTACTTTGGAAAGAATAACTAAGAGTTCGGACCACCTAGTCTCAGCAGCTGACAAAGTTATAAAAAAGGTAGGAAGACCGAATTGTCTTATCATAGCTAGTACCTTTTTCTTTTCATCTTCCCAATGCGCTGGAGACGAACGAATACCTTTTAAAACTCTATAACCATCGTCGTGGCGAACTATGTTATCCATGTGATCCTCATTTACGGCATTTCCAGCCGTTATGCCTTGAATGGCGCTATGCTTTCGTAGGCAGGTAGATATATTATTCCTAATATTAATCATTTCTAAAGACTTATAGTCATGAAATAAGCTATCTGGCCTGCAGGATCTTCTGTCTATATTCCTTAGTTCTGAACGTACTATATGCGTTAAGCTTCTTGAGCTTTTCCTTTCACTACCGGCATAAATAGTCGGAAAAGCCAGCTCCTTAGAATGGGAATCTGTAATAAGAATCAAAGGCCTTTGACCTTCACCAGGTGCTATAATTACCCTACCAATATCTATGTTCTCTACAGGAATATTATCTAGCAATGTAACTTGCCCACCTGGATTTAATTCTTTCTCTTCTAGACTTTTAACCTGGTCGCATTGCTCTGTCCGTGTGCTTGCTAGCTCCTGAACTAGTTCCCTATCAAGTGGTGACGCAACAAATGGAACCACATCCGAATTAAAAGAAGCCATCCATTCTTCATTAATGCTA
Organism: Scaptodrosophila lebanonensis; assembly: GCF_003285725.1. Lineage (NCBI taxonomy): Eukaryota > Metazoa > Arthropoda > Insecta > Diptera > Drosophilidae > Scaptodrosophila > Scaptodrosophila lebanonensis. The sequence goes on from NW_022060558.1 coordinate 6,130,345, forward strand.
ACTACATGTTTTCTATATACCTCTGTGTTAATCAAATAGTTTATTGCTGCATAAACTTTCGATGGTCGTATGGTTTCCACCATAAAAGAATGCCTATATTCCATTTTGCGTTTGAGGTGGAGCTGAACAACCTCGGCTTCATTAAAAGCTCTCGGAAGAGAAGAAACTACGTTTGCAACAGGAATAGGGACATTAACTATAGCTCCTTTTAGCCCTGTTTGGCGTTCATAGCCTAGCGACTTTATTATCATAAATGGAAGGCGGGGCGAAATTAATCTTTCTTCTAATGCCGTCAAGCTTTTGAGGCATTCGGGAAGCTCTGGAAAATCTAAATTGTTTGTAATCAAATTTAAAGGTTTTCTGCCTCCCTTAATAGAAGCTGCGCATGTTTTGCAAAAAATGTAAGTGTCGTCAGAAGAAGGAAACTGACTTGATAGAAATAATATTTCCGTACTAAAACGGTTTGTCGTTTCAATGCTAACACGGTTTAATTTTTGGACTTGCCCTTACAGCCCTTACAGCAGAGGCAAATCTGATCAGGACCTTGCTTTACTGTCCTATTAAACGCGCGAATAAGACATTCTAATTCTATATGGACATTATGTTCGGTATTCGTTCGTTCTTGCCTATTTCGAGATGCATTTTGTCTGTTCTCTGCTATTCTACTGTGTCCCATATTTCCGAACTGTCTAACTCTTCGCCCTAAATTTCTATTGGCGATCAAGCCCTCCTGTCTTGTCTGCAAACGTAAATTACGCCTTGCAAGTGTGTTGCGTGCCTGCTCTATAATTCTGCGAACTGGGTCTGTTCTAGCATGGGATCGTCGCATACGATCATGCTCTCTTTCTATTTCCCGAACTTCTGAGTCCTGTCTGCGGGATCGGCGTCGTGCAGTATTACCTACTTGCTCCTGTTCCCTGACTACTGAGTCCTGTCTACGAGTTGCACGACGTATTGTGTCTACTGCCTGTTCCTGTTGTCTCACTTCTGAGTCCTGTCTACGATGCTCACGACGCATTGTGTCAAGTGCCTGCTCTTGTACTCTAACTTCTGCATAATTTCGCCGATCTGAATGTTGTCGGCTATCTTGCCGACGCTCAACTTCTCTATACTGCAAATTTTCCCTACGAGCCCTCTGTGAATTACTATTTGTATCATTTTCGGCTTGTCTGTACTCTAAATCTGATCTATTTAGCTGGTTTCTCTGTCTTTGCCGTTCGGCCCTATTTGATGCAGATTGTCTATTAAGTCGGGGCATCTTATTTAAAAAAATTAAAATATATTAAGAAATAAATGTATGTAAAATAAAATATGAAATATAAAATAATATAGAAATACAAATAATTAAATTAACGAAAAAATCGAAAATAATTTTAAATTTTAAAGTTTAATTTTAAAAATGGGAAGTAGTCTTTAAAAAGACTTATTAAAAAAGGGTCAGTTATGTAATTTCCTAAAATAAAATACTCTACGTGACGGTTTAAATGGAAATGTTTTTTTTTTTTAAAGCGGACAAAATGTTGAAATTTACATAAAATGAACACTGTTATCGTACGTTCATATATATGTATGGGCAAGCATATATAAGGAGGCAGACAAAGTGGCGCAAGCCTTCTAACAAAAATAGTATACACTAACACCGAAAAGGTGCATTAATTAAAGGAAGTTCACTTTTACCGTTAAATTAAATTAAAATTGAAACGTACTTACTCCGATACGCATCAAAGGGGAGAAGTGTAAACTGGAGCAAAAATATACTACAATATCACTCGCGCTAAACAGTATCACGGGCAAAATGTCTACTTAACCAACACAATCTATATGACTTAGTAAAAAATACAAATTTATCACAATCACAGTCGACCGGAGCTAAAGAACCGCTTGCATGAAAGGTTTCAGTGCAACTGACCTACTGTTTTTTAAACAATTAAATTGTTATTTTTCGCGAGACATCGCAGCCGGAGTTGCCAAATCAGGTACCTGCTGCCTATTCCCTTTCTTGATAAAAAAATCCATTTTCCTATTTTTCTAAACAAAATAGCAGGTACCACTATGCAAAGAAACCTAAAAAACCGATGGATCAAGCTGAAAGGGAATTGACACTAGGTAAAAATTTAAACACACGTGCACTTTCCGCATTACATAATGTGTGTTCAAATACTTGCATATCTATGTTTAATACGAGTATGTTTTATTTGGTGATCTACCTATTTGATACTCCTGACCTGGCAATTCAGATACACAGTTTACAACAAAGATGCGACATACTTTATGTTTGGATCTGTCATTACATATATATGTACATATGTGTATGTCCACACCTGGACAGAATAATAGATGTGAGAACATTTTAAAGAAGAAGAAGAAGTTGGTATCCTTTATGGGTGCAGGAATCGAAATAAACATCAAGAATAATGGCGGATATTCAGGGAATTAAGTGTGATCTAATCGATTCAGTACAACACGGGAGCATACATAACAAAATTTCAATATTTTTACAAATTAAGTTATTTTTATAGTTTGTAAAGCCTTTTATTATTTGTGTACATTGAACGCGTATGAAATTCAAAAATTGAATTGAATAAATGAATACAAAAAAAAATTCAATACATATATACATAAGTGGAGATATATGTGTGCAGTATAGAATTAAGTCAACAAACAGCAACAACAACTGCGGGCAGAGGTTGGGCCAGATTATATTTATAGCTATAACTATAGCTATAATTGACCTATCATGATGAAACTTGGCACACGGACACACAATCACTAACTGGGTGTGACTACAAAATTTTAGTTCAAAATTCCAAAAATTACGGGAGTTATAAAAAATCGCGAATAGCGGGGGAGTGGGGGGGTGCATCGGGAAAAATTAACAAACTCGTCCTTTCTCGGCCTCAGGAGTATCTGTATACCAAGTTTGGTTATTCCATCTCTTTTACTTTCTGAGATCCTTGCGTTCATACAGACAGACAGACGGACATGGCTATATCGACTCGGCTTGTCATGCTGATCAAGAATATATATACTTTGTGGGGTCTACCACGCCTCCTTCTGTGTGTTCCATGTACACTCGCACAAAACTAATATACCCTTGTACCCTTTGGGTACAGGGTATAACAAATATGTAAAATTGGAGCTAAATAAAAGTGGCGGCCTTTGGTGCGAAGGAATAGTTCGCACCTTTCTACATTCGGTCTTTCGAACAAGGAAAACGGCGAGGTTGCTAAAGGGGTCAGAAAGAAAAAGCCTAAGCCATTATAGGCCGAAGTCTTATTTTAAATAACATTATGTATCTCTAATACTGACCGACACTGTAACTATTAATTACAATTAATAATATTAATAATTATTAAACGTATTAAACGTTTTTGCAATGGGCCTGTCGTCTAAAATATTTGAAAATGACCAATCAATTTCAAATCAAGTAAGGAACTGAAATTATTTCTTCATAAAAATTTAAATGTGCTGTAATTATTGGATTTAGAAAGGCACAAACTAAAATCTCCTAAAACTACAGACTTGCTATTCAAAAATTTCTGCAGTTGAAATAAGCTCTCAAATTCTGCTGAAATTTTATGGGTAATGGGTAGGACGGAGATTTTTATACTACTAGAAATCCGATAGATATTTATTTAAACACGAATACAGCCGAGCCGAAAACATGATGGTCGCTAGAAAAAAGATTAGAGAACGTTGAAGTCTCAACAATACGTTAAATTGAAGACTGAAGCATAAGCGTGTCAGAACGAATTTCTTCAATATGACAGTGTATTCTTTGTGTGTTGTGAAGAATACATTTATAGTGTGTCTGAACTGTTGATTAAATAAGCAAAGTGTGTTTGAAGGAACTTCACAGAGTGTAAATTGTCTAACCCTGAGTGGGGAACAACAAAATCTCCAACTATTTATGTAAAGGCGAAATGCACTGTTTGGCCTTCTCCAAGCTACATATAATGAATCGCGTTTCATGTTCGTGCAAGTGTGAACCCCCACTATATAACGAGAAATTGGTTACGGTCAATGGTTAGAGTGATATTGAAAATTTTTTTAAGTTTTCTGTATGGGGACCAAGAATGTTCATCACGGTGAGTACATTTTGATCGAGCATTTACCCCTACACTTTCTTCAAAGAATTTAATCCAAAAAAGATTTGGATTATGGACTGAAATGAAGCCTATCTCTATTAAAATACCTGTTGCTTCATTTACCAATCCATCTGCTGTGTTGACATTGACAGTTACCATATATTTTGCAGTGGTTTTCAGAGTTAAGGAGCTACGTAGCCCTTGTGATTGGGAAGTTTTGAAACTTGTAATCGACTCAAGGTACTTATTCCTACTTGCCACGTTCAAAGGTGTAGCCTTATTGGATATATAATATAGATATAAATTGGTCAGTTGGTATTGAATTTAATGTTGCTGTATTATACTTCGGAATTACTCGTAAAGAGATGAATTACATCATAATATCAGCCTGAGTCATTTTAGCTTACATATTGCTCAAGGCTAAAGCAAAGGACTGGTCTTTTTTTTTTTTGTTGTTGTTTTATTGTCTTTTTATTGTTTCATAGTCTCAATAAGTTCAAAGAACTTGAAGCACTCCCATAGAGCAGGCCCAACTATGGCACTACATATATGTATTGTGAGATTCTGGAGTGGATTGAAATATCCATCTATCCCCTACTGGACATAGGAGACAGCCTACTGTCTCAGATCACCAAACACGATAACAGAAACCCTTCCGAGCTTCGTTGTTATTAAAAATTTGCTTTAAACGACAGTCCAAATGGGAGAGCATTTTGGCACATGGAAATTTCGTCTATAATAAGAACTTTAACATCCAATAAATTAGATCGGAGTGTACTCAGCAAATCTGCTCCCAATTCCTTAAAAGAAGACCCGAACCCCTGGTTAACTGGGAGTGCAAACATTGAGTGCACGGTAGCACCGCCAATTCCAAAACCAGCCTTTCCTGTTGGAGCACACAATATAATTTTGGCAGATATTGGATTACATCCAGGCATGCTATTATATAGCGCTGTTAAAAGTGCTGCTATAAGCCTGCTCTTGCCCTGCTCTCCCACCAACGAATTCATTAAACACAGTTTGTGATTTTTGTTATGCAAAACCTATGTTAGAAATAATTTATGCTCTAAGTTCAAGTTCGTGTTAAATTTGCCAAATCTTTCGGAGATATAACTGGTCGGAGTTTAATTACTCTTAAAACACCATCGGACGCATCTGGGACTTCCTCATTAGCATTTGTATTTAAAACGTTAATGCCAGATCGGATTTCGGGAAAACTAAAACCCTCACCTAATACGACCTGATTATCTACTCTTATTTGCGTCTGGTTCAATTTCTAACGCGCTTCTTCTTTGTTATTTTGAGGAGTCACATTTCGGCTTTTACTAGACTTATACTTGGCAGATTTTGCTGAACATAATGGTCTAGCGATCCTAGCGATCCTGTTGTCTAGACTTTAGCATTCTGACACGACGCTCTGGCAACGAAATATTTATATATGCGTTACTTATCTCCGATAATCGCATACCCATACAGCAGTAAACGGCTTCTTTGTGACCTATGGGCTGTAGCTTTTAATGCTGAAATGGCCCCCATTAATTTCGGCAACAGCATTGTTAATATAATTAATAATAAAGCTACAGCAAGGGTATGGGTCCAATATAAATTGAATATCCATATTGCCTCTTTGGAAAGAAAGAAGGTGTTTGTTATAAGCATTCACCTTAATTGCTTCAAAAGTTATTTTCAGGAATATTTGAATATTTCTTTAAACTAGCCCTAATGGCATATTTATACTGCTCATAGCTTAGATTGATTTGATCGTGAGACAGGAAATTGTCAAATATGTTTAAACGCTCAATACTATCGCGATCAAATGAAGAATTTAAAATGTTTTGCATTTTTTCGAAATTAGTGCGATAAATTAATATTCCCGTTTGGGGCTTAGGAGGATATGGAAAACCGAAGCGACAGATTTTCCCCCTTATTTCTCGCTTGCATGAGTCGGAACATTTGTGCTTATAAGTTGATCAATGAAATTGATTACTGGAGGAAAAGACGTATCGTCAGATAAATCGACTATAGGAGCATCTTTCAACCAAAACATGCCATGTATATGAGATGAACCTCTATGCTGAAATTCAACTCACAATAATTAACATAATGATCTTAATGAAAATCCCCCTTTCTTTTTCATTAATTTAAAAGCCTGCCTAATACGCTAGGCAGTAACGGGATCGGCTCTTATTGTAAAATACACGAACTAATTCTTTCTTCTTATGTATTTAACTACCAGTGGTTGTCTGGGAGAACTAGTAAGGAAACAAACTATCGCTGAAATTTCCAAATTCATTCTCATTTATTTATGAAATTACTTAAGTATTTGTACAGCTCTTGACTTATGTATTAGATCTTTCTTATGTACTAACAATATATTATTTTCCTCCTTCTTATGCTCTAAACATCGTACTTATTCTAATTGTACATTTTTGTCTTATTTTATCCTAATTATGTCAAGTGGGTTTTCCCCTCCATATGTGTGTTTTAACCCTTTTTTTATCAAATGCATTCCATTAAAACGCTGTCGCGATCCTATTTGTATATGTATTTCTCACGTTGGTCTGCTGCTATACTGCAAGGGCTATTTTTAGGATGGGATTTCTGACTAGCCTACCTACTGCATTGCATTCCTATGCTAATTTCTTAGCCCTTGTGAACATCTTGCACAGGGAAAAACTAATAGTCGCTGGCTACTAAGAATATGTTCTCTTTTGTGAACTTCTATTAAACGTGCCTTTTCTTCATAGGCATAAGCCGATGCTACTTCTTTAGAAATAACAGACCTATCTATATTTTTGCTAACTTAAACTAACAACTCTGACCAGCTGGTCTCAGCAGCCGACAACGTTAAAAAAAACTAGGGAGCCCAAACTGGCGTATCATGGCCATGACTTTCTTTTTTTCAGCTTCCCAATGAGCAGGGTATGTGCGAATGCCTTTTAATACCCTATAACCCTCATCGTGACTTATTAGTTGATGTATATGGTCTTCACTGAGTGCGTTAGCAGCTGTAATGCCGTGCAAATACTATAGATGTGTTATTACGTGTATGAATCAGCTCCAACTTATTGTAATTATAAAATAGCTTATCCGGTCTACAACCTCAAGGGGTCTTTGGCCTTCATCAGGAGGAATTGTGATACGCACAGGAATATTTCGGATGCGTGCTGTCTAACAATGTTTCTTGCTCTCCTGGATTTATCTGCTCTCTCTATATTCTAGAAGTATTTTTTATACCTTCCTCAACAACTACTCTGTCTGCTTGAGACGCTATAAACGATAAATCTTACACTGCTCATTAAGTGTTACGTTATGTTTACGATACAGTTCTGTATTAATCAGATGTCGGATTGCACTGGCAATCTTGTATGGCCTATTGGTTTCAGGCATCAAATTATGACTGTATTCCATTAACAACATCTCCTTTTATACCACTTTGGCGACCGTATCCAAGGGGCTTTATGACCATGAAAGGACGGCGGGGACATATTAATCTTTCCTCCAAAGGTGTACGTTTCATGAGGCAATCTATATGCGATTGCTGCCTTCAGTACCCTACGGGCTTTAATATTTCAACTGTATGTTTTGCAAAAAGTTAACCTTTAGGCCTTTACAGCAAAGGCAAATTCTGTCAGGACCTAATTCGACTACCGCATTGAAATAGATATTTTGATGTTCAATTGCTCTGACCTGAAAATATTATTTATGTTTAAGGCAGAATTTGACAAAAAAAATATGTTGAGGACAAAATAAGAGAGTCTTAATAAAGAATATTTTACGACAAAAATATATATAAATTAAAAGGTAAACTCGCTTCTTGTAAGTGTCAAAGGCGAAAAATACACATATACATATGTATATTTCTAAAAAAAATATGCTCTTTATACTTTAAACACTACTAAGCACTTACAAAATTAAATAAACCCATTTTAAATTGTAACATCGCACCACACTCACAATCGCACAGATGTTAATGCAACATGCAACTAAAACAAACAAATTTTTCGCGTTTCAGCGACCCTTTCTCCTAGAAATCATTAGTAGGTGTACTAATATCTACGACCTGCTTGCTCATGTCATATACGAGCAAGTGAAGTTTATATCTATTTGTGTCTGGTTTAAAAAAGGGAACTGCATTCACTTAACAACTTAAATTTTACATAAAAAACAATCTTTATACCTTTATATTTAAACAATTGTCATAACATTTATATATTCATATGTACATATAGCATTTATTTTCGTTCGAATGAAAATGTAAAATATTCTCTTTGCGTATATTATGCATCAGTAGAATAAATAACAGAGAACGATACAGTCGGGCAAGCCCGTCCGAAAAATACCCTGTACCCAGCCATACTTCCGGCACTGAGTTATGTGTATAAGACGGAGAGAAGGCAATTAAAGGAGAGGAAATAAAGGCATATGTATGTATGTTCATCAACAGCATACGTTTACATCAGAATCGTGACTAACCGTGCTTATATACATATGTACAGTACAGAAATATGTACATATGTATGTAAATTAAAGCAGCTACAACAACAGCTGCGTACCAGTTGAACCATGCCGTAGCAAAAACAACAACAGCTGCGGACAGAGCTTGACAGAGATTACAGTTAATGCTTAAACTGTTAAAGAAATATCAAATAATAGCAAACAAATACGCAACAGTCGGCGGTCGGCTGCTAAGGTTGACTGCGGAATATTAGCGAGAGCGAAACATCAGCGGAATCCAGACCGGCTAGTCAGTGTAGCTGATCGAAGCTCTGCTGCGAAGAACAGACAATGACGCGCTGACAACGAGCTTTTGCCGAAAGAGAGAGAGCCAGAATGACGCGGCGTCGCTGCATTGCCGCTACGAAAAAAGGAAAACACAAGCGACTGCAGTAGATGTTCGTGTTGCTCAGCCACAAAGAACAGTCGCCACATTGGAACAGAAGATTGCAGACCTTTCGAATGATTTAAAATAAAATTTCAATAATTAAAATAATACTCCTTTTCCTCGACACGGAGCCAATTGTTGCTTTGGCATCGGCATATTGGAATTTTTGCGTGTGCAGAAATATGTATTTCCTTAAAGGAGAATTTGGTTAATAATATTACTTTTTCTCAATGCCGATGTGAAACAATTTATACGTTGACGCAGTCGGTCATCAGCATATACACATGTATACAATGTAAACAGGACTTTAAAAAAAAACACAACAAATGGTTTTTTCGGCAAAATCAATTTATTTTATTCAAAATAGTCTCCTGCTTCAATACAGCTTTTTGCACGATCCAAAAGCATGTCGAACGAGTGTTTTAGCTCGTTGGCCGGTATGGCCGCCAGTATGCCGGTGCAAGTCTTTTTAATGGCCTCTACGTCTGCATAACGCTTTCCTTTCATGGGCAAATGCATTTTTCCGAAAAGGTAGAAGTCGCACGGAGCCATATCTGGTGAATACGGCGAGTGGTTAATGGTAAAATGTGATTTTTGGTCAAATAATCGGTCAGAAGCGTCGATCGTCTGAGCACTTTTTGGTCGTCAGTCAATTTGTGCGGAACAAACCGTGCACACACCTTTCATAGGCCCAAATGTTCGGTCAAAATGCGATAAATCGATGTTTTGGAGATGTTCAATTCCATTTCCATAAATTTCGGCTGATTTTTGATGAATTCACGGTGATCAATCTCTTTTCTCGTTCTTCTTGCTTGACAGTTCTTCAACGTTCCACCTGGCTTTCACGTCCAGGATTTGAGTCAGCGCCCTCGACGTGCAAGCGATGCAGGATAAATATGAACACTGCTATTCCGTCTACGGGTTGCCACTAAGCTGAGTGAGAAGATTGAGAAGGCATCCGTTGCCATCCAGCATCTCCCCACTTTCAGGGACCTCATTACAGAGGTGTATATAAACAATCCACGATTGGCGGAGGTTGAAGAATTCTTTCACCTCAATTTTCAAAAATCGCCCTCCACAAACAACGGTTTTAGGTCCGCATAGGTTGACTTGGTTAAAGCAAGCTGACGAGCAGCAGCACAGTGAATAATGCTAAGGACAACACGTTGTTCAGGATTCTTGTTACTTGAGTAGAGGCCACTTATCATGTTGTAGGCAAGGCAATTTCCGCTATATGTAGCAGTTTGGGTTCCCTACTTTGAAGAGACTTCCAGTGCAGAAATATATATTCTTCGAAGTATAGTCGCTCAGCAAATTGTACAAGGAGCGTTCCAAAGTAAACAGGACGTTTCATCATAATAGACAGATTTAACAAGAAGTTATAGCCATATAAATATTTGCTGCTGCAGCGCTGCTCAAGCGCTGCCCAAGCGCTACCCGCGGCTGTTGTTGATGCTGGTGCTTTAGTTGACTGCGAACAGACACGAGTATACGAGCATAAACATACATACACTCACATAGCCGCAATTGCTTTGTATATGTGCAATTATACACCCTTTACGTGAGTTCGAATACCGAGAGAGGTAAAATTCCAATTTAGTTTTGTGCGAGTGCACATGGAACACACAGAAGGAGGCTTGGTAGACCCCACAAAGTATATATATTCTTGATCAGCATGACAAGTCGAGTCGATATAGCCATGTCCGTCTGTCCGTCTGTCTGTCCGTCTGTCTGTCTGTATGAACGCAAGGATCTCCGAAAGTATAAGAGCTAGAATAACCAAACTTGGTATACAGATTCTCCTGAGCCCGAGAAAGGACGATTTTGTTCATTTTTTCTGATCCACCCCCCCCCCCCACTCCCCCCTATTAACGATTTTCTATAACTCCGTAATTCTTAGAATTTTGAACTAATAGTCACATTAGGTTAGTGATTATATATCCGTATACCAAGTTTCATTATGATAGGTTGTCAAGAAAGAAAGTTATAGCCATATAACCAGGCCCAATGCACACATACATACATATGTACAAGTACACAAACACGCATAAGGCACGATTCTGATGTAAATGTAAATGTATCTATGCATGCATGGAATATTTTATATTTAATTTAGTTAATTAATTAAATTAATTTAGTTAATTAATTAAATTAAATTAATTAATTAATTTAATTACTTTTTTGTGGAGTGGTACAGGGTATTTAAGAGTTGAGCCTGCTCGACTTTAGCATTCCTTTCTTGTTTTTTTATTTATTTTTTTTTTGATTTTCTATAATTATTGTAAACATATGTACAGAGTATTTCAAAGTCGGGACACCCGACTTTAGCTTTTTTACTTGTTTTTTATAAATTCCGTAATTCTTGGAATTTTGAAACCAATTTTGGTAGTTACATCCAGTTAGTGATTATGTGTCTGTATGCCAAGTTTCATCATGAGAGGTCAATTCTGAAGAAAGTTATAGCCATAAATAAAATCGCTGCCCATTCTCTGCTTGTAACGCTGCCCGCAGCTGTTGTTGTTGTTGCTTTGGTTCAGCTTTGTGTTGTATACATACACGCAGAGTCACGATACTGATGTAAATGTATGCTGTTGAAACTGTACATGATTAAATAAATAATTAATTTATGTAAATAATTAAATTATTTAATTAATATAATTTTTTTAAATTAATTCAATTTTTTTCCTTTTTGGTGGGAGGTATAGGGAATTTAAGAGTTGAGCTCACTCGAATTTAGCATTTCTTTTTTTGTTTTTATATTGAAAGCTTCGAAGAGCTTTTTGAATTGGAGTCCAAGAAGGTTGTGCAAGATTTCTGCATTTTGAACAAGCTATTGCACCTACACTTTCTTCGAAAAAGTCTATCCACAATGTAATAGGACTATTGGATTCATTGAAGTCTATTTGCATTAGGATACCTGCTCCATTAGCAAGCCCATCTGCAGTGTCTATATTGACCGTCATCATATATTTAGCGCTAGTTTTTAAAATAAAAGTGTTAGGCCCTGAGTTTCAGAAGTTTTGAAACTTTTTATGGATTCTAAAATCTGACTGCTATTTGCGCTATTCAGATGAGTGGCTTTGATAATATCTTCGGAATGAGAAATGTGTTGGACAGTGGGAATTGAGTTAAGTTTAGATGTGTTGAAGTAATCGGTGGCCATGTTTGTACTAAAAAGATGAATAGCATCATTAGGTACATTTGCATTTTCGACAATCCGTGCGCGAATTTATGCAATGTCATCAGGGGCTATTTTACCTGATGCCATATTATTTTAAACTATGGCAAAGCACTGATCTCCTCTTTGCCGCATAATTTCTGTTAGCTCGAAGTATTTATAAAAGTCCCACAAAGGTGTAGTTAATACACTTTAAGGATCGGACGGATTGGAATCGAATATCCAATTATCCCCTACCGGACGCAACTGCCTAAAGTCGACAAAAACCATGACGGAAATACCCCCAAATAATGCCGGACTTTTGAAAAATTGTTTTAATCGAGAATCTAAATGAGCAAACATTTTGGCACCTACCATAGAGATTAGTAATTAATAGTAATGTCAGATCAATTAATCGCGAATGTAAAGTATTAACTAAGTCGGAGCTTAATGTTCTTAAGTTGGAACCGGACTGATTAACCGGGAGAGAAAACATTGAGTGCAATGTGGAGCAAATTAATGATGGAAGTTTTATAATTCGGATATTAATATCGGACAAATCGGAATTCTCATTATTTGTTTCTAAATTGAAAACATTTAGTTGGGAATTTATTTATGGCAAGCCTAAAACTCGAAACCTATCATCTAGCACAGACTGACTAAATAAAATAAATTATTTTCCTCAAGATTTTGATCAACTAAATTATCTTCATTAGCAGTTGTGAGTGCATCCTGTAGCTCCTCATCATTAATTTCCTACGATTATTTTCTATCATCTCCTGATTTCCACTACATAACTCTTCACAATTTGTATCTAAAAGCTATTCCTGTTTATCTCTCCATGGCAAATAAAGCATTCCCATTTCTCTCCCTGTCAGAATTTAAATTAAAACGTCTATATCTTATAACTTGAGGAGTTATTTTTATACCCTGTACCCAAAAGGGTACAAGGGTATATTAGTTTTGTGCGAGTGCACATGGAACACACAGAAGGAGGCTTGGTAGACCCCACAAAGTATATATATTCTTGATCAGCATGACAAGCCGAGTCGATATAGCCATGTCCGTCTGTCCGTCTGTCTGTCTGTATGAACGCAAGGATCTCCAAAAGTATAAGAGCTAGAATAACCAAACTTGGTATACAGATTCTCCTGAGACCGAGAAAGGACGAGTTTGTTCATTTTTTCTGATCCACCCGCCCACTCCCCCCCTATTAACGATTTAACTCCCGTAATTCTTGGAATTTTGAACTAAAATTTGGTAGTCACATTAGGTTAGTTATTATATAACCGTATACCAAGTCTCATTATGATAGAATGATCGGAAAGAAAGTTATAGCCATATAACCAGGCCCAATGCACACATACATACATATGTACAAGTACACAAACACGCATAAGGCACGATTCTGATGTAAATGTAAATGTATGTATGCATGCATGGAATATTTTATATTTAATTTAGTTAATTAATTAAATTAATTTAGTTAATTAATTAAATTTAATTAATTAATTAATTTAATTACTTTTTTGTGGGGTGGTACAGGGTATTTAAGAGTTGAGCCTGCTCGACTTTAGCATTCCTTTCTTGTTTTCTTTATAAACTCCCTACCATTAATAAGGGCATAAACGTGCCATTTGGCTTTCGTTTTGGTTCAGTTTTATGGTAATTATAGTAAGCGGCGCATTCTGCTGAGCACAAACGACTAAGATCATTGGGCCTTCGAACAAAATGGTCTAACGGACCAAGGACGAATATATCTGTAGAATCAGATGGAAGGTTGCGCAATTGTTGTTTTGATTTGAGCATTCTTTCTCGATTTTTGGGTAAGCCCGTACTTATATATTTTGCAGCGTTGCTGCTTGCTGAAAGTTGCATTCCTAAACAACAATATACGGCTTCTTGGGCGGATATCTCTGTTCCCGAAATAAATTTATAGCCTAAGTGCTCTAGCTTCTGCTTTATTGTAAAATTGCCGCTTTGAACTTCGTCCATAGTTTCTTGCATTAAATTTGAGATGCCCCAATGAGATTTATTTATGTAATTAATAATGTAGCTACAACAAGCATACGGGTCTGAGTATCCATATTAACCCTTTTAGAAAAATTTGGGGCTTTTTAAGGTTCGATCTAAGGGCATATTTGTAATCCTCAAAGTTCACATGTACCAATTTATGGCATTGCCGCTGCATCGAACCTAATCAAAATAAGAGTTGCGCAAGCTAAAATACTGAGAAAAATATGCAACGCTCCCTGGTATATGCGCACTAGGGACATCGAAAGAGACTTATGTGTCCCCAAGGTTGGCGATGTCATTCAAATGCACGCAAGCAATTACGAGAAGCGACTCGGCAGTCACCCCAACGCACTAGCGAGGCGGCTCCTGTCCAAACCTAAGAAGAGAAGACTGAAGAAGTGCCATCCAAAGGATCTCCCCACAAGAGCCCTTGTATAAAATATATAGTATATATCATAAAATATAATCATTTTTCATGTAAAACATTGTAAATATTGTATATATGTACATAGATATAAGTGCGTCCTATAGATGCTTACTATAGACAACTTTTGTATTCCCTAACTTTCAACTAGCTTAAGCTGCCATATTGGTAGTAGAAAACTAGTTTAATAAATTGTATATATGTAAATGAAAAAAAAAAAAAAAAAGTTCACATGAATGTGTGAAAGAAAGTTCTCAAATATATCAAGATGATTGACAATTTCAGAATCCAAATCAGTATTTAATATTTCTTTAGTTTTTTCAAAAGTGGTCTTATGAATTGAAGTATTTGGGAAATCTTCAGGCAACGGAGCTAAAATTTCTGTTCGAGGCATGGGAGGATAAGGTATACCAAAGCGACAAATTAGTTGTTCTCTAACTTTGCGCCTACACGAATTACTATGTTTATGGTTTTGGTGATCACTTACATTAGTTGTAATATACTGATCAATGAATTCGATGACTGGAGTAATTGTAGTGTCATCATTTAAATATAGATTTGGGGCATTTTTAAGCCAAAACATACCATATATATGGGGGACCCTCTATGTTGAAACTCAACACGCCAGTAAAACTTAGAAACAAAATGACTACCGAATATACCTCCATTTTTCCTCACCATTTTTAAAACCTCTCTATAACGAAAATCAAAATATCTAGCACAAGTGACTGGGTCTGTTCTAATTAATCGCGCATTTTCATTAAAACTTAATGTCTCTTCTGTTATAACAATATTATCTACTACTTTAGAAAGAATAACTAACAGTTCGGGCCACCTAGTCTCAGCAGCCGACAAAGTTATGAAAAAGGTAAGAAGGCCGAATTGTGTAATCATGGCCAGTACCTTTTTCTGCTCATCTTTCCAATGGACTGGAGACGAACGAATACCTTTCAAAACTCTATAGCCATCATCGTGGCGAGCTATATTGTCCATATGGTCCCCATTAAGGACATTTGCAGCTGTTATGCCATGAATGGCGAATGAACGTAAGCAAGTAGAGATATTATTTCTAATGTTGATCATTTCTGAAGACTTATAGTCATGGAATAAACTATCTGGCCTGCACGCTCTTCTATCTATATTCCTAAGTTCTGATCGTACTATATGCGTTAAGCTTCTAGAACTTTTCCTTTTACTACCGGCATAAATAGTCGGAAAAGGCAGCTCCTTAGAATGGGAATCTGTAATAAGATTCAAAGGCCTTTGACCTTCACCAGGTGCTATAACTACCCTACTGATATCTATATTTTCTATAGTAATATTGTCTAGCAATGTTACGTGGATTTAATTCTTCCTCTTCAAGATTTTCAGCCTGGTCGCGTTACTCTGACCGGGTGCTTGCTAACTCCTGAACTAAGTCTCTGTCAAGTGGTGATGCAACAAATGGAACCATATCAACCTGTTTGGCGTTCATACCTTATAGACTTTATTGTAGGAATATTAAATGGAAGGCGGGCCGAAATTAATCCTTCCTCTAATGCCTTCCTCTAATGCCATCAAGCTTTTAAGGCATTCCCGAAGCTCTGCAAAGTCTAAATTATTCGTAATTGAATTTAAGGGCTTTCTACCACCCTTAATTGAAATTGCGCACAAAAAGAGTAAATGTTGTCAGAAGAAGGAAACTGACTTGATAGAAATATTAAAAATGGTTTTTCCTTTCAATGATATGACGGCCTAATTTTTGGGCTTGCTTTGGAAACCACAAGCCCTTACAGCAGAGCCAAAGCTGATCGGGACCTTGCTTAACTGTCCTATTAAACGCGCGAATAAGAGAATCTAATTCTATATGGACATTATGTTCGGTATTCATTCGTTCTTACCTATTTCAAGATGCATTTTGTCTGTTCTCTGCTATTCTAATTTGTCTGCAAACGTAAATTTCGCCTGCAAGTGTGTTGCGCGCCTGCTCTATAATTCTGCGAACTGGATCTGCTCTAGCATGGGATCGTCGCATACGATCATGCTCTGTTTCTATTTCCCGAACTTCTGAGTCCTGTCTGCGGGATCGGCATCGTACAGTGTTACCTACTTGCTCCAGTTCCCTGACTACTGAGTCCTGCCTACGAGTTGTACGACGCATTGTGTCTACTGCCTGTTCCTGTTGTCTGACATCTGATTCCTGTCTGCGGGATCGGCGTCGTGCAGTGTTACCTACTTGCTCCAGTTCCCTGACTACTGAGTCCTGTCTAAGATTTGCACGACGCATTGTGTGAACTGCATGCCCTTGTACTCTAACTTCTGCATAATTTCGTCGATCTGAACGTTGTCGACTATTTAGCCAGCGCTCAACTTCTCTATATTGCAAATTTACCCTACGAGCTTTCTGTGAATTACTATTTGGAACATTTTCGGTCTGTCTATACTCTAAATTTGATATATTTAGCTGGTTTATCTGTCTTTGCCGTTCGGCCCTATTTGATGCAGATTGTCTATTAAGTCGGGGCATCTTATTTTAAAAAATTATAATATTTTAAGAAATAAATATATGTAAAATAAAATATGTAATATAAAATAATATAGAAATATAAATAATTAAAACGAAAAGATAAAAAATAATTTAAAAAAATGGGAAGTAGTCTTTAAAAAGATATTAAAAATGGGTCAGTTATCTGATTTCCTAAAAATATATTCTACGTGACGGAAATTGTAATTTTTTTAAGCGGAGAAAATGTAAAATAAATTTACATAAAATGAACACTGTTATCGTACGTTCATATATATATACAAGTATGCGCAAGCATAAATAAGGAGGCAGACAAAAATAGTATACACTAACACCGAAAAGGTGCGTTAGCAATTAAAGGAAGTTCACTTTTACTGTTACTATAAATTAAAATTGAAACGTTCTTACTCCGATACACGTCAAAGGGGAGAAGTCTAAACTGGAGCAAAAAATACACTACAATATCATTCGCGCTAAACAGTATCACGGGCAAAAAGTCAACGCACAAAAGAATCTGGATACCGTTTGGTTATTCTTGCTCTTGTACTTCCTGAGATCCTTGCGTTCATACAGACGGACATAGCTATATCGACTCGCCTTGTCATCCTGATCAAGAATATATATACTTTGTGGGGTCTGCCACGCCTCCTTCTGCCTGTTACATTTTCAGCTCCCGCAAGCCTAATATACTCTTGTACATTTTATGTACAGAGTATAATTAAAGGTGAAGAATCGCTGACCCGTTGGAGGAAAATTTATTAGCCAGTCTGGCAAGCTATGCCCCTACTCACAGCAGCGGTAATCAGTGATTCTGCGAGAGAGAGCTCACTTGAGATTAAAAAGTAAAAAGTATTATAAATAGCGCATAATACTCGAAAAGGATTGTGCATGTCGTAATCACTAGTGCATCTGTTAAGTTGAAGAGGCAGAAAGTTCCTTATTGGCCTAGAAGGAACAGAAAAATTGATACGACCTAAAAGCATAGAGGAATCGACATCTTCGACAATCAATTTGTCGAGGAACAGAACACCAAGAACTATCCTACAGTGAGCTATGGAAGGCATGTTAATAAGGAGAAGTCTACTGGAGTACGATGGTAATCGCAGATTAGGATTCCTGTTTAGACAACGAAGAGCAAAAAGAAGAAATTGTTTCTGAACCGACTCAATGCGATCCTGATGCAATTTATACTGAGGACACCAAACACATGGGCAGTATTCTAGCACCGGCGGTACTAGAGAACTGTACAGGAACTTGGTGGTGTAGGGGTCGCTAAATTCTCTGAACGATCGTTTAATAAAATCAAGAACACCCTTAGCTTTGTTTGCGATAGTGGAGATGTGAAGATTGAAATTCAATTTGGGATCAAAAAGAACTCCAAGATCTTCAACTGTAAATATACGTTGCAATGGTATATTGTCAATCGCATAACTACCTTGATATGGTCTGGACCGGTGAAAAGTCATAAACTTGAATTTAGATCAGTTAAGGTGCAGGTAGTTGACCAAGCACCACCGTTGAAAACCGCTTAGGTCGTACTGCAGACGAGAATGATAAAGAAGATCTTTATACGAACAAATTAGCTTCACATCATCGGCATACATTGGTATACGGGAATGCAGCAGGATAGACGGAAGGTCATTAATAAATACCTTTAGAGTGAATAATAGGGGGCCAAGATGACCTTGAGATACACCAGAAGTTACGAGATATAAATCTAACGTTTTGGTAATGTAAACTAAGAGATTTAGTTATTATTAGTAGGCGGTATTGAAAAACTAACTGGCAGGGACACCGGAATGTAATGGACAAAAATAGGGGTCGCTGAAACGGTAATCGGCAAGGGTAAAGGGGAAGTATCAAATAGAATACCTGGAGAGGTTGACAGAGACAGCATTGGAGAGCAGTCAATGTTTTGAGGAGTCGATGGGAGAGGAGCAAGCGATTTATTTATTTACATTTAAAAATTGAGTCTCAACCTCTTTTTAGGTAGAGAGTTATATTTATATTAATTTACTAGCAGGGGCAATACCTTAACCCGGCTCAATATAATGTTTCCAATTGTATTTATTTTGTGTGTGCATAACCCATAAACGAACATGACCACTATAACTAATATTTTTTCAAGCTCGTTTTCCCCCCTTTGGAGCTAGAATTTTCCAAAAGCCTTTCTTAGTGTGCTCCTACACTATGATGGATACTATGAAAGGATACTTGAGTCCAAATTTCATCTTTTACCGTTTGGGCTGTGCGTTGATCACCAATTAGTCAGGACAAACTGTTTTATATACATATAAAGATAACGCAACGTTTTAAGATAGACTATGTGCAAAAAAGGGGAATAATTATATGGGTATATCCTAATTTTAAATTCACATTTGAGTCTTTTCGTGCCATATTGAGTCAATACGGTCAAAAACAAATCATATACATACATACATACATCTGCCCGCAATGCGAAGCAGAATATGCGTAGCTCGTTATTCGGTTTCTGCTTTACTATCGCTTACGCAGTCGTTGCTTAGCGACGGTAAGTGTAAACTTTTGGCGTTTTGCCTTTGCAATTAACATTAAATGGTCAAAACGAAAGAAGAAGAGCGAGCCAATGACTTGCAGTTGTTGTTGTTTTTAGAGCATTATTTTTTTTTACAGTCAAACAACTGTGTTCGATTGCCCAATGTATACATTAATACGAATGTACATGCTATATTCATACACAGGCATACATACATATGTATGTTTCTCTTTACTTTTTCAACCGTACGTAGAGAACTGCACACATAGACACGAACTGTTGCTTGTTGTGTGTGTGAGTGTGTGTATGTGATGTCCCCAACTATTTGATATTTGTTGTTGCTGCATAAAGTTATTAATGAAAACCCTAATACCAAATGCACTAAACAAAGAAAAAACAAGAAAGGAATGCTAAAGTCGAGCAGGCTCAACTCTTAAATACCCTGTACCACCCCACAAAAAAGAAATTTAATTAATTAATTAACTAAATTAAATTAATTAATTAACTAAATTAATTTAATTAATTGACTAAATTAAATATAAAATATTCCATGCATGCATGCATACATTTACATTTACATCAGAACCGTGCCTTATGCGTGTTTGTGTACTTGTACATATGTATGTATGTGTGCATTGGGCCTGGTTATATGGCTATAACTTTCTTTCCGATCATTCTATCATAATGAGACTTGGTATACGGTTATATAATAACTAACCTAATGTGAGTTGAAAATTCCAAGAATTACGGGAGTTATAGAAAATCGGTAATAGGGGGGGAGTGGGGGGATGGATCAGAAAAAATGAACAAACTCGTCCTTTCTCGGTCTCAGGAGAATCTGTATACCAAGTTTGGTTATTCTAGCTCTTATAATTTCGGAGATCCTTGCGTTCATACAGACAGACAGACAGACAAAGGAAAAGCTAAAACCCTAAATTCCTCTGATTATCTGAATTCTCCTCATTTGTATCTGATTCATTTTCTAAGGCGCTATTAAGTGCGGACTCTAATTCGTTATCATCGATAACATTATATTTTCTAAGGTTCGTATCAATTTGTTCCCTGTTACTACCACAAAACTCTTCACAATCTAAATCTATTAACTCTACCTTTTCATCTCTCCAAGGGTAATATAACATTTTTAATTCCCTAAAGTAGCCCTGCCTATCATTATTAATATTAAATCTCCTATACCTTATTATAGAAGAATTTTTCTTTTCCCTAATAAAACCACTACCATCGCGAAGATCAAATACGGTGTTACCTAAAAGTTCACCGTCTTCTTCTTCTTCGTTGTCAATATTATGACGAGTCGCATTTCGGCATTTACTAAACCTATACTTGGCAGCAAAATCTGCCAAGCACAAACCCTCGAGATAATTTGGACGCTGAACATAATGGTCTAGCAATCCTACCACGAAAATATCGGTTGAATTTTCAGGTAAATTTTGAAGCTGTTGCCTAGGCTTTAGCATTCTTACACGACGGTCTGGCAACGAAGTATGAATATATATTTCTGCGTTACTTGTCTCCGATAATCGCATACCCATACAGCAGTAAACGGCTTCTTGAGCTGAAATTTCCGTACCGCAAATAAATTTGTGACCTATATGTTGTAGCTTTTGCTTAATGCTGAAATTACCCCTGTTAATTTCTGCAACAGCATCTCGCATCAATTTTGAAATACCCCTTTGCGATTTGTTAATGTAATTAATAATATAGCTACAGCAGGCGTATGGGTCCAATATGAATTGAATATCCATATTGGCTCTTTGGGTAGAAAGAAGGTGTTTGTTGTAAGCATTCACCTTAATTGCTTCAAAATTTCTTTTGAGGAAAATTTGGGGTTTCTTTAAACTAGACCTAATGGCATATTTATACTGCTCATAGCTTAAATTGATTTGATCATGAGATAGGAAATTGTCAAATATATTTAAGAGCTCAATAATATCAGGATCAAATGAAAAATTTAAAATACTTTGTATTTTTGCAAAGTTAGTGCGATGAACAGAAATATCTTGAGCGTCTTCTGGCAATGGTAATAATATTTCCGTTTGGGGCATAGGAGGATACGGAATACCGAAGCGACAGATTTGTTTCCCCCTTATTTCTCGCTTGCATGAGTTAGCATGGTCATGCTTCTGGTATTCAATGTACTGAGATACTTCAGTACATGAAACATTTGTGCTTATAAAGTCATCAATGAAATTGATTACTGGAGGAAAAGACGTATCGTCAGATAAATCGACGATAGGAGCATTTTTCAACCAAAACATGCCATGTATATGAGGTGAGCCCCTATGCTGAAATTCAACTCGCCAATAATATTTAACAACATTATGCCTACCGAAAATCCCCCCTTCCTTTTTCATTAATTTAAAAACCTGCCTAATACGGTAGTCGAAATATCTAGCGCAAGTAACGGGATCTGCTCTTATTAAACGTGCCTTTTCTTCATTGGCTAAAGCTGATGCTACTTCCTTAGAAATATCAAACCTATCAACATTTTTCTTAAGTAAAACTAACAACTCTGACCACCTAGTCTCAGCAGCCGACAACGTTATAAAAAAAGTAGGGAGCCCAAACTGGCGTATCATGGCCATGACTTTCTTTTTTTCAGCTTCCCAATGAGCAGGAGATGTACGAATGCCTTTTAATACCCTATAACCTTCATCGTGACTTATTAATTGATCTATATGATCTTCACTGAGTGCGTTAGCAGCTGTAATGCCGTGTTTACGTAAGCAAAGAGATGTGTTATTGCGTATATGGATCAGCTCTAACTTCTTGTAATTATAAAATAACTTATCCGTTCTACAACTTCTCCAATCAACATTTCTAAGTTCGGACCTAACAACTGTTGTAAAACTTTGTGAAGTTTTTCTTTTTTCGCCAGCAAATATGGTTGGGAATGACAGTTCCTCTGAATCAGAGTCTGCAACCATATCAAGGGGTCTTTGGCCTTCACCAGGAGCAATTGTGATACGCACAGGGATATTGTGTGCATGCGTGCTGTCTAACAATGTTTCTTGCCCTCCTGGATTTATCTGCTCTATGTCTATGTTTGAATTTGCCTGTTCGGAAGTATTTTGTATACCTTCCTCAACAACTACTCTGTCTGCTTGAGACGTTATAAATGGAACAGTATCGGATGTAGAAGAAATCATCCACTGCTCATTAAGAGTTACATTATGTTTCCGATACAGCTCCGTATTAATCAGATATCTGATTGCACTGGCAATTTTGGAGGGCCTAATGGTTTCAGCCATAAAATTATGACTGTATTCCATTCTTCGTTTGAGGTGGAGCTGAACAACCTCTGCTTCGTGAAAAGCTCGTGGAAGAGAAGTAACCACGTTTGAAACTGTAATTGGGACATTAACCACAGCTCCTTTTAGACCACTTTGGCGACCATATCCAAGGGGTTTTATAACCATGAAAGGCAAGCGGGGAGATATTAATCTTTCCTCCAAAAATGTTAGTTCTTTAAGGCAATCGGGCAGTGTGGGAAAATCTAATCCATTTGTGATAGCTGCCTTTGGTACCCTACGAGCTTTAATACTTCTGCTGCAAGTTTTGCAGAAAGTAAACCTTTCATTATTCGAAGAAAATATACCTGCCACACTAAAAATGGTTATGCAAAGCTGACTAAACCTTTCAGTGTGTGTAAGCTCGTTTATCTGCTCAATATATGTCCGGGTACCCTATCGACTTGGTGGGGGAACCAAAGGCCTTTACAGCAAAGGCAAAGTTGGTCAGGACCTAATTCCACTACTTTATTAAATTGGACAATTTGATGTTCAATTGTAAAAACTCTGACCTGCATATCCTCTTCTAAAACATTTGCTCTTTCCTCCCTATTGCGAATTGCATTTCGTCGGTTTTCTGCTACTCTATTTTGGCTAAGGCTTCTATGCTGTCTAACTCTCTGAGTCAAATTCCTTGTAGCGTCAAACGATTCCTGTCTTGCTAATATTCTAGCTCTTTGTCTTTCTGTAGTGTTGCGAACTTGCTCAACGTTCCTATAAATTAGATTCACTCTTGCCTGAGACCGACGGAGAGTATTAGCTGTCTGCTCCTGTTCCCTTATTTCTACATTTTGCCGACGAATTGATCGCCGCAAAGAGTCGGCAGACTGCTCCTGTTCCCTATGCTGTAAGTCCTGCCTACGTTGCGAGTGTTGTCGAGTATTATCTACCTGCTCCTGTTCCCTATACTCTGAGTCCTGCCTACGTGTTGAATGTTGTTGAGTATTAGCTGCCTGCTCCTGTTCCCTTATTTCTACATTTTGCCGACGAATTGATCGCCGTAAAGAGTCGGCAGCCTGTTCCTGTTCCCTTATTTCTACATTTTCCCTGCGAATTCTATGAGCTTCAATATTATATTCCCTCTCCCGCTGACTATATTTCGAATTAGTCCTATTTACTAGGTTTCTCGCTCTTTGTCTTTCCGACCTAGTAGCAGCCGATTGACTTTTCAAACGAGGCATAGTTATAAAACTTAATGAAATTTTAAAAGGTAAATAAAAAACTAATATTTGCAAAATATAAAAAAGTAAAAAAAAAAATTAGCACAATATAAACAGAGTCTTAAAAAGGACTATTTATGCTTAAGGCAGAATTTGAGAAACACAAAAAATATGTTAAAGACGAAAGAAAGTCTTAATAAAAACTATTTTACGACAAAAAAAATATAAAAATGAAAAGGTAAACTCACTTCTTGTAAGTGCCGAAGGCAAAAAATACACATATACATATATTTCTAAAAATATGCACTTTATACTTCTAAACACTACTAAGCACTCACAAAATTAAATTTACCCGTTTTAAATTGTAAAATCACACCACATTCACAACCGCACAGAAGTTAATGCAAAATGCAACTAAACCCATCAAATTTTGTGGTACGCTTGTCGACTTCATTTTTTAGTGCAATACAGTCCTTTTGTGACCTGGCCTATTTGATTGAGTTTTTTGGGATCATATGGGTTCACGCGGTTTTATTGGCAACTACCTGCAGGTCAACGGTTAAAAAGGATGCGTTGGCAGTTTATTTGCCGGTATTTCATCAACAGGTAATTTTTAGGATGCCTCTCAAAAATTAGTAAATCCGTTACAAAAATGTCCCCAAAAAGACATTGAACCGTTTCTAGGTAATCCACGAACGATTGTACACGATCGCTTTATTAAATAAGATATGAATATATTATCATAACATTCATGTAAGTATTCATACACTAGGCATTTATTTTTGTGTGAATGAAAAAGTATATACTATTGCATTAGTAGAAAAACAAGAGAGAACGCTACAGTCGAGCAAGCCCGACAGTGTAATACCCTGTACCCAGGTAAACTTCCGTCACTGAGTTATATGCGCCCATAGCAGCAGCAAAAAGAGGAAGAAGAAGAGCGAACTTGTTGCTGCAGTTTGTGGGGGTTGTACTGGAGAGAATTTGTTTCGCTAATAACTTTTCTTAGAATTGACTGAATTGAATAACATTTTGAACAACAGTAGACAATTATATATAAATTATGTGTGCAAAGTTTGGTTTAGGTAGCATTTGAAATGTGGACGCTATTGACGAAATTCTGCAGCGGGGGAAGGGGGGGAAAATTAAAAAAAAAATAAATAAACTCGTCCTTACTCGGATCTAGGAGAATCTGGATGCCAACTTTGGTTATTCTAGCTTTTATAGTTTCTGAGATCCTCGCGTTCATCCAGACGGACAGACGGACGGACAGACGGACAGACGGACGGACATGTCTAGATCGATTTCTCTCGTCATGCTGATCAAGAATATATATACTTTATGGGGTCGGAGATGCTTCCTTCTGTATGTTACATACTTTGCACAAACCTAATATACCCTTTTTACCCTACGGGTACAGGGTATAATAAATCACTGCTTCAGTTTGTTATGCGTATCGTTTATAACTTTTCTTAAAATTGATCGAAGAAAACAAAATAGATAATTATGTTGATTATGTATGCAAAGTTTAATTTATGTAGCTTTTGAAATGTGGACAGTATTGACGAAATTCTGTAGCGGGGGGAGAGGGGAGGAAATAAAAAAAGACTAACTTGTGTTGCCTAGGTATTATGAGAGTCTGCATACCAAGTTTGGTTTATGTTGTTTTCGAAATGACGACAGTGTTGACGAAGTTCGGGTGCTGAAGCTTGTGGGCGTAGTACCGGAGTGAAAATGTTTCGCTAATAACTTTACTTAAAATTGACCGAATTCGATCAAATTTAAACCAAAAGTAGATAACTGTATATAGATTGCGTGTGCAAAGTTTGGCTTATGTAGTTTTTGAAATGTGGACAGTATTGACGAAATTCTGTAGCGATCAAATTTGGGTAATATAATCTACGTAACTAAAATTACAACTTTGCATTTAACGATTTTTAAAATATGCATTTTACAAATGCAGGCAGAACAAACAATACAAAATATCAAACAGTTGGGGACAACTAAGTATACATACACACACACATACATATATACAAGCAGCTGTTCGTGTAGTTGCGTGCAAACGGTTGAAGTAGCCAAAGCAAAATGTGAGACACTAATGTGTGAATGTTCATTTGTACAAATGTATGTACATATATACATACATACATATGTATAAAAGTACATTCGTCTTGCACTGACAGGGCAAGAAATGTTAATTAATTAAAAATTATTAACATTATAACATAAACATTTTTATGTTATTTTTTCTTTGTTTAGTACATTTGGCATAAGGGATTTTAGGACAACGGACTACAAGGGCGTACGCAGGTTGGGCAGGGGGGACATTGCTCCCCTTAGAAAGAATTTCGCATTATGAATTACACCAGCACCATATGTATTACATACGTACATACATATATACATACGTCTGTATGTATAGTATGTACATATGTACATCAATAAGTATGTATGTACGTACATACATTCTTATATACATATATAGGTTTGTATGTATGCAGTGGGCCATCGAACACTGTTGTTTAATTGTAATAAATAGTGTTCTATGTTTTCAAATCAAAATTTTTAAAACAACAACAACAAGTTATTGGCTCGCAAAACTTCTTTCGTTTTGATAATTTACGGCTGTTAATTGCATACGAAAAATGCCAAAAGTTTACAGTTACCGTACACACACAAATAAATTTGTATGTATGTATGTATGTACATATGTGTACAGTGAACAATCGAATACAGTATTATAATCAATAACTCTCAAACGATGTTTTTCGATGTATTTGTATTCGACATGTATTACGATATATCAACACAAGTATCGATATTTTCGATATATCGCATTTAATTTTATTATTGGGGTTTTAATATTTATTCACTTTTTCAAATGAATAGTTTGTGTTATAAATTTTGTCCGATCGATTTCAAATTTGGGTAATGTAATCAACATTATATCAACAAATTGGCATTCAACGATTAAAATATAGCAATATGTTTTTTACTTGCCATATATCAAATATCATTTTGCTTTAGCTATTTCAATCGTTTGCACGCAACTACACGAACAGCTGTTTGTATGTATGTGTATGTATACTTAGTTGTCCCCAACTGTTTGATATTTTGTATGGTTTGTTCTGCCTGCTTTTGTAAAATGCATATTTTGAAAATCTTTGAATGCCAAATTGTAAATCGATCGGACTAAAACTTTTCATTTGAAATAGTGAATAAATATTAAAACCCCAATAATTCAAGCTCCAACACAAATTTCGAAAATCTAAGTATGCAGTTTTGTTTGTATTCTTTAATTGATTTTAGAAACTATCGGTTGAAAAATGCGGATTTTTCAAACAAACTTTGGAGCTACTTTTCCCCCCTTTGGAGGTCGAATCAGCATCCTAGCTTTTACCGTGTGGACTGTTGACGCGGTTTCCTTTTGTGCCCCAAGAAAACCCCAATAATTCAAGCTCCAACAAAAAATTTAAAAAACCGAGTATGCAGTTTTCTTTGTATTCTTTTATTGATTTCAGAAACCAAGTTTTATGTGGATCGGCTAAAAAATGCGGATTTTTCAAACTAACTTTGGAGCTCGTTTTCCCCCCTTTGGAGCTCGAATTTTCCAAAATCCCTTCTTAGTGCGCATCTACAGCTTGATTTCAGCATCCTAGCTTTTACCGTGTGGGCTGTGCGTTGATCACCAATCAGTCAGTCAGTCAGGACAAACTGTTTTATATAGATATAGATACTTGCTAAGCAACTTAGCTCCTGACTCGAAATCACTCGCCAACTGCTTAGTCAACTTGTGCAGCTTTACAAAATGATTTCTCACGTTATTGTACACCGCCACGTAATATGCATCATATTGTCACACAACCAGCAGCTTATGAACTGCAGTTGGTCACAATTTAGAGCATCTTTATATGTGCAAGGCTTCTTGCAGCACGACATATTAACCACAACAAGTTTTCTAGGGTTAACAAGAGAGAACGCTACAGTCGAGCAAGCCCGACAGTGTAATACCCTGTACCCAGGTAAACTTCCGTCACTGAGTTATATGCGCCCATAGCAGCAGCAAAAGAGGAAGAAGAAGAGCGAACTTGTTGCTGCAGTTTGGGGAGGTTGTACTGGCGAGAATTTGTTTCGCTAATAACTTTTCTTAGAATTGACCGAATTGAGTATTGAAATTTTGAACAACAGTAGACAATTATATATAAATTATGTGTGCAAAGTTTGGTTTAGGTAGCATTTGAAATGTGGACGCTATTGACGAAATTCTGTAGCGGGGGAAGGGGGGGAAAATTAAAAAAAATAAAATAAACTCGTCCTTACTCGGACCTAGGAGAATCTGGATGCCAACTTTGGTTATTCCAGCTTTTATAGTTTCTGAGATCCTTGCGTTCATCCAGACGGACGGACAGATGGACGGACATGTCTAGATCGATTTCTCTCGTCATGCCAGGTAAACTTCCGTCACTGAGTTATATGCGCCCAAAAAGAGGAAGAAGAAGAGCGAACTTGTTGCTGCAGTTTGTGGGGGTTGTACTGGCGAGAATTTGTTTCGCTAATAACTTTTCTTAGAATTGACCGAATTGAATTGACGAAATTCTGTAGCGGGGGAAGGGGGGGAAAATTCCAAAAAATTAAATAAACTCGTCCTTTCTCGGACCTAGGAGAATCTGGATGCCAACTTTGGTTATTCTAGCTTTTATAGTTTCTGAGATCCTCGCGTTCATCCAGACGGACGGACATGTCTAGATCGATTTCTCTCGTCATGCTGATTCAGAATATATATACTTTATGGGGTCGGAGATGCTTCCTTCTGCATGTTACATACTTTGCACAAACCTAGTATACCCTTTTTACCCTACGGGTACAAGGTATAAAATTGGCAAACTTATAGAACTTTGTAGACTGAAACATCTACGATTTCTTCATAAATGTAAGTATAAATTTTTTATTAAATAGAGCGCCAAGCTCTGTCTTGGTGCCGCTTTCTGCCTCGCTTTCGGCTTGTTAAGATATATTTATATATTTTAATTGTATTATTTTCTTTACTGCAAAAACTTAAAATGGGGCGGCGCGTGGGACCCCGCAGGTACAGCTCACATTAACACACACATAAACGAACAGCGCGTAGGGTCTCTGCCTTGTGGCAGCTCAGACGCAAACAACAGGCACGGTGCGTGGCCAAGGAACGGACTCACCGGCTGATTCTTCCTCCGCTGCGGATGGCGCAGACTGACGTGGTTTCCGTTGCTCCAGCTACGATGCAGCTATTGATGGCGCTGCTGTTGCGCTGCGGATGGCGGTGTCGCTGCCGTTGTTGGATTTGCTGCTACTGTTGGCTGTTGCTGTTGCTCCTGTTACGATGCAGCCTGTACTGCTGTTTACGAGGGCCGCTGCAGCTGCTGCGCACAGTTCCACCGTTGTCCACGAAACTTGGCGATATGCCGGAAAAATCTATATGCCAAGGAACAAAAGGCATTAAAGCACCGGTCAGCACATTCAAGTGGATATATATATATGGGTACGTCTACATGGGCAGCGGTTCCGCCTTGTATTTATGCCCCTGTTTGCCCAACTTCGAACTGCTTGTAACACGCTTCTTTTTTTTTGTAATTCCAGGTCTCAGCTTACTAACCAAAGAAAAAGGTCGCCGCCCCGTGGGTCCAAAAGGTCGCCCCAAAAAACAGGAATGGCGTGTTGCGGCTTGTCTTTTATACGCCGGATGTCGCACCTCTGCAGATTTCTACGGCCTTGCGCATCCGTTCATCGGGGCCTTGACGTTTCCCCACTTTGGGGAAGACAAGACCCTGCGCCTGCGAGACTGCAGTTGCCTCGCTTGGTACCGCTAGATGGCGCTGCAGTGCCAGCTTCAAATTTTGGCGCCTCCCGTAGCGCTGCCACTTTGCTTTTTTGACCAGCCCGATGCAACAGATCCAAATTTAATATAGATCCAGCGGCCGCTCGTCTGCTGCTGCCGAAACTAAATTAAATATAAAATATTCCATACATGCATACATACATTTACATTTACATCAGAATCGTGTCTATGCGTGTTTGTTTACTTGTACATATGTATGTATGTGTGCATTGGGCCTGGGGGGGTGGATCAGAAAAAATGAACAAACTCGTCCTTTCTCGGGCTCAGGAGAATCTGTATACCAAGTTTGGTTATTCTAGCTCTTATACTTTCGGAGATCCTTGCGTTCATACAGGCAGACAGACGGACGAACAGACGGACATGGCTATATCGGCTTGTCTTGTCATCCTGATCAATAATATATATACTTTGTGGGGTCTGCCATGCCTCCTTCTGTGTGTTACATACATTCGAACAAAACTAATATACCATTTTACCCTTTGGGTACAGGGTATAAATAGGGAAAAATTAAATTCAAGTTAATGCAAATTTGAAATTTCCAATGCAATAAAATGTAAAAAAAAACTTGCAAAAAAATAAAATTTGTGATCGTGGAACTAATATAAAGTTGGACCCGTGCGACATCGAGAGTGTACAATTTAACAATTTGAAATTATGTTTTCTTACATAAATGATAATTGTTTATATACATACGTGTACATACTTTAAAATTATAGAAATCTAGATAAATAATACCGGCGGCGAAAAAATAAAGAGGCGTGCAAAAGAAGAGAAAAATATGTAATTTTTCTAAAGGGTGCTGCTCTCAGTTTGTAAATCAATTTATAGTATCAAGTCTAATTAATTTTCTAAAAAGAATTCGTATGCTTCTCAGTTGAACAGAATTTTTTTACAAGCTAACATGGATTGGATCCGTATCTGGGGTCGGGGCAGTTATCAAAAGAAAGTTATGGCAGATAAAGAAATCACAAATTATTTTGTTTCGACAGTTCAGAACTGAAACTGCATTTTTAGAACTGTTGAACCAAAACTATTTTTAAGAGATAATATTGCACAACATTCTAAAATTAGTAGCATTAATATATATTGCCTCAGGTTTCGATAAAATCAGCGAACTGGTGGCCGCAAAAACAACTTATTTGCCCCGTTTGTCCTGTTGCCCAAAATCAACCTTAGCTCCAAATATAGGGCTAGTTAAGAGTTATATGTTGAGCATATTAACACAATGTTTTCGTGCCCATACATATATAGGTATGTATATATCTCAACATTATATCTTCACAGCAATCTAGCTGATAAATTAACTGTAGCCATAAATTGGATGTCTTTTTTTCGTGAATGCGGAACAAATTCAAATTTGTCTGCAAAATTTTTGTTCCGTTCAGAAAAAACGAGGGGGGGGGGGCAGCTGCCCGCTTTGCACTCCCCTCGCTACGGCCATGCCTACCCTTTACCCTTTGGGTACAGGCTATAAAAACACCACATCTTCTCCGATTCACTGTCAGCGCCAGCGATCAGCGTGCTAACCACTGAATTCCCAAAACTCAAACTTATCTGGATCCCCAGCCACATTGGTATTAGCAACAAAAAAAAACCAACTCAATAAAACTGTAACTATTATTTACTCCTAACTTCAACTCCGGTGCCATTATAAATGAAGTCAAAGCACCAACTAGAAGTTTACTTAAGCACTCTCCAATACACTTTCTCATGGTGAAGCAATCTAACCCACAAGTAAGCTATGTTATACAATACTTTAATTAAATACCAAACCTAAAGCTCTACAGACTCGACCAAATAAAATTGACAAGACTCAGAAAAAAACACGTTATATCGGACAACACCCTAGGGCACAGGTACTCTGGGTATAATAAAAATATTTATATAATATATTTTATGTATATTGTCTTCACTCTTGGGAAACCCTTAGCAGTGTTAAGTATTGCTCTGCACAGGATAATGAACCGTGAAGGATTTTGATTTACCTTGGTTCTTACTACACAAAACCTTACTTGTTTGGGTTTAGTATGAACAATAACCAAGGATATAAAAATCTGTTATTATAAATAAAAACTTATCTTGCCGCCCTCCTTTCCTCTTCCACCATCGCCGAGAATTGAACCCGCGGCTCTACTCGGAGAAATAACCGCACGTTCATCAATAATACAGCACTCATCCGTTTACCGACACGGCCAACAGAGCCTCGGTCAAATGGGTTGCCTACAGAGCTAGTAAAATTATTGCCACTCATGTTAAGCGAAAATCTATTTATAGCGCCGCGGCGAAAATAAAATATATGTATGTACATACATACCCGTTCACGAACTAGTTCAGCCTGACAACTGCAGCTGTATCGATATCGACTTCTTTAGTAATCGTTCTATTGGTTTAAAATGCAAAGCGAGGTAACTAATTTAAATGACTTGCTGGCGCGCACATTCCCTGGTCTCGAGGCGGAGCGCAACAAGAGCGGCGCCTTCATTATCAGAGGTGTCGCTCAGGTCGGGGTAAATAATTACAGCTCTTCTGCACGGTGCAACTCCAACTACACACATATGACTACACTTGAATTGTAATCACAGGAACTTTATAATATAAAGCTCTTCTTGCCGCACTACCCGGAGCTGAGGGACCTACAGTTGTACGTGTTACAGAACTTTGAGTATCAATCCTACCACAGTGGAAATCTTAAACTAGAATCCGAATGGGGTCTGGAAGAATTACTGTCGCGCTTACCCCAACTTGTGTCTGTGTCGTCGACAATGTCAAATAAATCGAACCCTGACCACCACCACCCCAAAATCAGCGACATATATTTCGAGATTGTGGCCCTACAGGACTCCCAGGAATACCACATGCAAATGAATGTGCAACGGACACGGGTGCGCTTTAGCCGCTTTGTCGACTACGACCAGCACTACCTGGAGCTGGAGCTGCCCACGTTAAGCCTTCTAGAGCACAGTTTGCCGGAATGTGTCAACTGGAACGAGCTGTTTAAGCAACAGGCGCGCACGCTCAGCGAGCCATTGGCACTTTATCTTAAGTTTTTAGAGGAACTGAGTCCCTTTTACGAGAGTTTCGTGGACATAGACGAGTTGTGTCAAGTACTGCAGCCATATCCTATCACCACAAAAGACAGCATTCGCGTGTTCCCGCTTAAGGATCGTGTTTACATTAAGCTAAGCATTGCAGATCCCTTTGCCATTCACTCATCCATGGAGTTGCAGATCATTGGACCGACCGAGGAAGTAAGTCACCTGCGTCATGTGCTTAGCGATGGGCTGAGTAGCTGGGACATCGAGCTGAGCATACATAACAATCTACTGAGAATCTTTGATCTGTGCTACTTTCCAATGCCTCTGAGCGATTTGAGTACTAGCAAGGCTGAGGAGGAGCAGCAACATTGTAATATTTGTTACGTTTATCGCTTGGACGGAGGCGAAGTACCGCTTGTGTCCTGCGACAATACCCGCTGCGTACTCAAGTGTCATGCGGCATGCTTAAAGAAATGGTTCAACTCCCTGTCAGGAGGCAAGACTTTTCTTGAGGTATCCTTTGGGCTATGCCCTTTCTGCAAGGCGGTGAGTGCAATGGTCCATATTACTAATTTACTATTATTAGCTCTTCATGTACACACATATATGTATATTAATAACCAATTCATTTGTTCTTAGAAACTATCCACCTCCTTTGTGGCGCTTTTAAATGAATAAACATATCCCAGGACATTCTCCATTCCGCACACTTGCATATTTATTCACATACAGTAGTAAAACATTGTAAGCATATGGAGACAATTGTAAAATGAATTTGCAAAGTGGTTAGCTTAAGTGTCACATTTGTAAAATACGTTTTATATTTAATTAAACTTATTAGATTAAATTAAATTTTTGTTTATGTAAATCAATCTTTCTGGTTGCAAGTCCCCGACCCGCATTTCCTAGATCAACTCCGGAGAAGTAAAGGGATTGAAAGAAATACATAGTTGTGAAACGTCTAAGCGACAATGAACTCCAAATGCCTTACGTTTATTTATAAATTAGAGATGTTGCAATTCAAACAATTCGCGCCTGTCGGCACCGCAGCGTCGGCAACAGCAGCCGCAGCAAAAACGCTTCACAACACGCCAGCCTCATTCGAGATCTCTGGAAACTAGGCGCAGCAAATTTCTGACCACAAAAGTGTTACCGTTAACGGGGGTGCGTTCACTTGTCTTGCCAATCCGGACGCTGGAGCCAGCCAGCCCAAAAAACACCTTTGGTGCCAGATTCGGCTCAACCGCTTTGAATTCCCAACCAACGTGCTGGGCGCAAAACTTGCACAAGATGATGTGCCACTGGTAGCCAGGAAACCAACTGAACTCGGTGGATGGTTCGCCGCTATATCCAATGGCATGTGCCATGACCCGATAAACCGTATTTGTTTCGTGTATGTAGCCAGCTGCAAGAATCGACAATTAATACAGGTTTATAATAAATGCCCAATTTAACTAATTCTAGGAAATTAACCAATACTCTGCGGATAGGTTGCTATTGTAGATGCTGGCGCTTTTTGCATCCTAATGCATCTTCTTTGATGTCTAAAGCAATTGTGCTAACCTTTGCTTGGTTGCTAAATATAAATAAATGCCCAAATAAGGCAGATGGATGGGAAGTAGGCACCCTAGTAGCTTCCAATGAAAGCTTTTTAAGATTAAAAATAATTCTAACACACATAGTTGACCTGAATATTAATCGGTTGGTTAGGATTTGGGATTCAAGTTTCCGCATTTACCTCTAATTAGCAGTAGTTGAAAACATTATTGCAGGAAATTGTAAAATTGTTTACCTGAATTACAGTATTGAGTCTGCACGCCATGCTTGGACATGGCAAACAGATCGGAGCAGTAGGCTAGGCTACTGTTGCAGTAGCGACAATAGAACAGCGACTCTTCTTTGAGGGTACCTCCAATAAGCTTTAGACGGGTGTTAACCGAGTCCGTGAGAAATGTGAGCCGCATCATCTTTTCAGTCAGGTGCAAATTTCGCACCAGCCAAAAGGACAACTGTATCGGACATTTTGGCATTGTGTCAATCTTGTGCTGCTCCAGCTTTTTGCGCGCCTTCTCGACGATGTCTTCAAATGAGTACTCCTCACATGCTTCCATGGGCCAGGGTGTGCTTGCCATCTGATAGCGCCGAAACTTATCACGCATGGATGGTATATCGCGAAAACGATTCATTGAGCCCATATCTATGCACTTTAGAGGCTCAGGCAGAAAGTACTCGGGCAGTATTTTTACCTTGCTGTAGCACTTGGTGGTCGGATTGCGAGCAATGTATTGTGGCGGTCTGTAAGAGGTTCTAATTGTAGCAACATTAGGGATCAATTCGCACACAGCACCATTGAACCAAGTACATATACATATGTATGGTTATATACAGAAAGAAGCAAGAAAAATGGCATAAAACCATTAACAATATGACAATTCTATACGAGAAATTAATTTTTGAAAGGTGCAACCCAAAAACTTACCCTTGTATATCGTCACAGTTGATGACAATGCGCTGTAGAGCTCGCGACTTGTAGAACACCATTTGGCGACCGCCCTCGCCCTTCTCGTAGATTTGACAAGTAACCCCATATAGCTTGTGCGGGTTGTCGTCGGGCGGCTGCATTAGTGGAAAGCCTACGCCAAAGATCACGCCATCCCGACCACTGTCCTGTATCTCATCGTCTATGATGCTGCCGTCAATCATGAAGGGCAATACTTCACCGGGAAAGAGAATGTGCTGGTGCAGGAAAATCAGCATACGATGCGTGCTGCCAACCTCAAGGTAGTCGACTCCCGGAACACGATTAAGATTAGTTCCAAAATAAGAATGCTCTGCAGGCAGATTTGTGTCAAACTCCATGTCAATGTCGATCGGCGGTGGAGGTGGTGGTAGAGGGGGCAGCCCCGCTGGCGCCACATCGTTTGTATTCGGTCCACCACCATCGCCAACATCAACGCTTGCCTCATCGCTGGCTCTACTGCGCCGCTCCTGACTGAAAACCATACTTCGGACGCGTTGCAAAAAATTGTCACGATTTAGCAAACCGGCTATGCCACCATCGCTGCTGCGCGCCTGTGACACAAGCATATCAACGGCCCTTCGCATGCGATTTTGTGGTATCGTCCAGCGTGGAAACGCTTCTCCGTCCGAGTCATCTGTTGGATAGTTGTACTAGAAATGGTCGGCTCTTCGCTTTTACTCACCCTCGCTCTCTGGACTGTCCACCGAAATGTCACTGCTCTCAGAACCACTGGGGCTAGCATCATGGTCACTTAAATGGGCATCTTCATCCACGATATCCCGATCAGGCTGCTGATCGGCTGCCAAATTATCAATATCACTACTGGCCGGAGCAGCTTCAGCCATTTCTAAACTTGCTACAGTCGGGTCATCATTGCCCATGGCCTCTGTTAGCTCACTGGCGTGGCGCATCAGTTCTGCCACATCGACCATCAACTCATTTACCTCCTCAAACATAGTGTCCACCTCTTCAATCATGTTTTCCAGCCGTACGCGGTTATTTTCGTGGGCTGCAGCTACAGCGGCTATTTCACGAATTGGAGCTTCTGCATATGCCTCGGCTTCCACGACCTCTGCATTTGCAGCTGCACCGTCCTGCTGCTCCATCGCCATGTCCGCTACATCAGCAGCGTTTTCACCTGCATCTGCGCCTTCTTCATTAACATCGATTTCTGCGCATTTGTAAAACGCATAACATAGATAAAAATTTAACTTCAGAAAGACTGCTTACCTGCTGAATCATCACCATCCATTTTCCACAATAATTTAAAATTGCTTGCTTTTTTAAGCTACATTAAAAGTGAATTTTGGAATTCCTTTCTTTAAAGGAAACAACTAGTGATTAACAGCTGTTTAACGTGCCAGGGCTTCCATCTATTTTCGAATGTTTTCCTCTCTTCTTTTTTTCTTATTTTTGTAATTTGATAAACAAAAACAAGCAACAATTGTTTGAAATCTGACTATATACTTTGCCAATTATAGCTTTCCTAATCAAAACATCTATCTACCTATAAGGTAAATATGTTTGTCTGTGTTTTGCACAAGTTAACTGCTGTATTTCTGCACTCTAAACGGCAGTCCAATTACACAGTAGTTTGTGGAGTTATTAAATTCAATTAGGTAAGCCAAGTTGCAAGCGAAGACTTCTGCGGGACTTGTTGTAATAGCCGACCTAATAAAATAACCAAAAATCGAGTGTACCTGCGCTGCCCAGCTGACCAGAGAATTAGTTGTAAATGGAGATTTTTGAACTGGTTTCGTTTTCGTTCAGGCATTTGGTCATTTTTGGCACATTTTTCTTCGTTCCTATTTATTTATACAAAACACATATGTATATGTATGTGCAGGTATGTATTATGAATGTGCTTTGATACCACTAAGGAACATTTGTTCATCAAAAGATTAGACCTTGATTTTCACATAATTCTAATAATAATTATAAATTTCAAATCCAAGCTGTTACAAATCCAAGCTTTGCTCTTTGAAGAAAGGTATAAGAAAACATTCTCTAGCATTTAAATAATTGATAGCTTTATAACAATTATTAATGATTAAAATAAAACCTAAAACAGAACTCGAAACAAACACTTTTGAAATTTGCTTAACATTCTATTTTTATTTACATATGTATCTTTGAAATAAATGGATTTTAAAACAAAATCGTAGCTCCCCATTCATACTCCAACCGCAACATTCTTAAGGTGTGTTTCAGATAATTATTTTCATCGTAAGATAACAAGGTTCCAATGTTTTTAACATGTTTAATCTGCCAATACCCATATCTAAAAGTCGGTTACAATTTAAAAAGCACACATAATATATGTCATAATTTAATATTGTTTTACTTATTTATATGTTAACGTCGAAAAGTGTACTATTCCCTCGCTTACCTATTAAAGAGGAAGAAACTGAGTGGCGAAAATAAAACTGAAACGCATAAGACTAAATTTCTATATCATTTGGAACGATCATGTTTTTGTTTTTAAATGAACGATATACATGTATGTACTGGCGAGTATGTTCTTTAAAATGGATTATCGAATTCATTTTTAAAATAAAATAGTGTTCCTTAAATAATAATGGGATGGCCAGTATTAAGTAAATATACAATACTCGTAGTATTGTGACGATAGCGTTTTTAACCCCATGATGACACACAAATACTCGCTTCGCGCACTCTCACCAACTTAAGCGTAGCTTTGGCTCTGTAGCTCTGTTCGATCTGCTTCTCAGTTTAAATCCGGTACTAGAGCTGGGCGGACGTTGGGATAACGACGAGCTTGTTTAAAGATATTTTTGTTTTGTTGTTTTTACGCAGGCTGAGAGCGTCCGCTGATTGTGTTCGCTGTCTGGTATTTGCTAAATCTGAAATTATTGTTGTTTTTAATTGAAGTTTTGTGTGTACAAATCTGCGTTCCATATCGTATGCATGAGTGTAGAAAGTCGAATGCCTATTAATTAAAATCAACCGCAAGACAACTCTTCAGAAATTGAATATTAAAATGCGCTTATTGCTACTCTCAACTTGGTTTATCGTCGGCATTGAGACACTGGCGCACGCGCAGGTTGCGTTTGTCGAAGAAGGGGCCGTCGATAAGCAGAAGGCGAATCTGGCGGTGAGTTGACCCTGTCGCCGTTGTAGATGATAAGGCGTCAACAAAGCAAAACAAAAGCTGTGCGTTATTATTAATAGCAACGGTAATTCATGCTTATGTTTTCTGTTATTCACCTCTCCTGCTCTCTCGCGCTCTCCCACACTCAATTACAGGGCCGGAAACCTCTTTACTCACCTTCGCGCTGTAAAAAGTACGAGCTACTCTATCCGGGCGATCAGTTTGACGACTGGATTTGCGATTGCGCACCAGGTGAAATCTTTTAGTTTCTTAAGTAAGGGATATTTCCAATTGGAATAATCCTAAAAGTGTATCTGTATGGGATTACACAGCCTCTAATATGAGTATTCTTTTTCATGTATGTAGCTGCTCTTTACCATCCCGATTCGGACGCTTGCTTCCCTGCTTATAGGCAAGGGCCCTGCAAGAGCGGTGAAATGCTGGTCCTTTACAAGGACAAAATCATACCAGAATGCGTGAGCAATCCCTGCCGGGAAGATAATCATTTTATGATTCAAGGCAAGTGCTACGAGTTTGGCAACAACCAAGGCCATTCCAATCCGTGCCCTCTTAAAGAGTACACCTATGTCTTGGGCGTCAATCCCAAAACGCTGATGGTTGACTGTATACAACTTTCTCTGCAACTGCAGACTCGTTTCGGAGAAGAGGATGCCACACTCGTAGCGCCACCTGATTATCACATTGAGGTGGCTCAGAAATGTGGTCGAGGAAGTCGCATGTCAATCCAGGGTCGCTGTGTGGCGACGCAATGAAGCAGAGGAAATTTATGAGCACTTAAAAAAATGTTGACCTACATTTATACATTAAACAAAGAATAAAGATAACATATGTATGTATTTAATTTATATGGATAAGCCCAAGTAATGTTTTAATGCTTAAACTTTGCCACTCAATTTTATGAGCTTGACATAGGATGGTTATGGCTAAAACTGAGGGTTTTCATGTTTTTTGTATTTTTTATGGAGTTTTCTTGTAATGAGTAATAAGAAAAAAAATCACGTAACCTATGTTTGTATGCTCTTTAAATAAAAAGTGTTGTAGTTTATTCTTTGTGGCGTGTAAATAAATACTACTGGAGTATATGAGAGCATACATTGGTGCATGTCTGATTAGCATTAGAAAAACATATTTATGCAATCACTACCTTTTTTCTGGACAGAAGCCACCACTAATATGGGAGAGTCAGAGTCCAGATGAATCATCAACAAATTTATATCTTGAATATATTAATTCATCAGATTTTATACAACATTTGGGTCGACAACAACCAATCAAGTAACCCAAGCTTTAAAGTTTTTTTAAAATATGTATAAGCCCTAGGAGTGCATTTAACTTATTTAAATATTTCGGTTGGAGAAGGAATCAGTCACAACTCTTTAAGACACTTGTGGTTATATACTATTTGTTAATTTTGCTTTTATTGTGACTCCTTACTGACTTTGGTGTTTCTTCTAACAGCTCTTCTACGCTGTCGACTGTTATATCATCCTCTTCCTGTAGGATGACACTCTCTTCAATGGTTTGTTCATCACTTGAGGTCTCCAGTTTTAGTATAGTGTTTTCCAGCGAAGCAAGGAAAGAGCTTTCTTCATACTCTGGCCAACGGCGGAACTGTGAAAATAACGTCAGCACCTGACTGGGTCTGAGATCACCGAATTGGGTGTAGATGTTGATTCCTGGAAAATAATCCTGCGTGCTCATTGTGGTGCTCACTGTGGAGTACTGTGGCAATTTGCTGCTCGATTCGTCAGCGTTTAGTGGATTAACAGGCACGCATTTTTCTGAATTGATAATCAGCCTAGGTCCGCAGCCAGGTACCCACTTTCTGAAATAGATGGTTTAAAATTGGTAAGTTGTTAAGATGTGGGATTGAGTTACTCACTCCAGGTTAGGTACGATGCGATTGCGGCGACTGACAAAATTCTGTTTGATGAAGAACCAAAGCGCGGGCAAATCATGGGGCGCGCAAAGCTCGTGAAGATTGGGACGTGGCACGAATTTCACAAGATACAGGTATTCCGGATGAATGGACCGGACCTTCGCCAGTTTGCTGCTCTTATTGAGATTGTAGTCTGCCTGTGTTGGCAGAAAATGATCGCGCGGGACCTTCGCAATAAAGCGATGCTCAAACAGTATTTGGAAAAGAATTGTAGTGGAGCGATAGATTAAATAACCTATCTCATTGGAGCAGGTTAGATGCTGAAAAAAATGGAAATCAACGCAAGAGTATACGCGTATGTGGCAGTTCATACTTACAACATAAATAGGTGGCGGCAGTGCTAGTATCATTTCACAGCGTCCCAGGCTATATATACTGTTTTGAAAAACCAGTGAATTTATCAAATGCTGAAAGAACTGATACGATCCTACAGCGCCAAAAACCAGCATGTTGGGTTCTGCAAACATGAAAATAATTTAATTTCAAATTAATCTAAACGTCTATTTTAATTCCCACTTGATCGAATACAATGTATGTGTACACAAAATAACCCACCATCATTGTATGCCTTCTGTGGAACATCGTGTAATAGCTCAGCTAAGCGCGTTCCATTATCAAGTTTGTCCATGTATGCCAGCTTCCACAGGTTGACAAAATCACCATGGCGTACCTTCACGCGCTCAGGATATAGCGTGTGAATCTCCTGCAAACGTGGCAAGAAGTATTCCATGCACTCAATCAAGATAATCCGGCGAAACTGTGTTTCACGATCGAGCAGGTGGCGCGTAAAGTGGCCCACGCCTGGATTTAGCTCCACCACGGTGTCACACCTGCTGCGCTGCAGATGCGGATCCAGATAGTCGGAAATTTGCTGTGCCAGCTCCGAGTTAGCCACGTACATGTGCGCCGGTATCTTTTGTTTCTTGTTGAGCAACTTTTCGGGAAACTCGTGGCTGTAGCGCGCCAACTTCTCGGCATGCTGGGCCCGTTTGGCCTTAGTACTATATTTAACAGCTAAGTTATTGGCACGCCGAATGCTGCAACTCCAGATCATTGGGAACATTTTCAACATGATAATAATAACACCGGTTACAATTCCAGTTTGTTTACATGTGCCAGCTGTGCATGTCAGGCCCTCCACAGCACTGCAGCTGATTTTAAGGTTCTGACATTTACCAGCACTGCTGAAATTTGGTTATGTTTACAATTCTTGGCCGTTTTCTGGCTTAGTGGGGGAATCTGCATCATAATTGATCATTAATTAAAACAGTTACAATTTTGGCAATGGGTAAAGTAATGTCCATGGTAGCGCGAAAGGCAAATCGCTTCAACGCCGAGAATCGAGCCCATAGAGTAATCGAACGTGAAAAACCTACACCGGCGCCCAAATATGAGTCAAATTTAAGGGACATGGAACGCACGTTAGAATGTAAATGCCAGATAACAGAGATGCACAAGTGGTTATTTGACATGCTTATTTTTTTCAGTGGACCCTAAGTTCGTGGATAAGCTAAACAAAAAGGACTCGGTGTTGGACAATCGACTGAAAGATGTTTATGTAACTTCAGAGGATCGATATGTGGGTTTCACGAAGTATATGCCTACAGTATTTTAAAGTGTTCTACTTGTCTGCAGATTCAACGCGTTCTGGACCGCCAAGCGGCAGAGGCGGTCAAGGAAGAGCGGCCGTTGCCATTGGAACGCAAAGCCCCCAATGATTTTGAGTACGGGTATCAAGAGCCGGTTCGTGTCACACCTGGGCGTTGCACGCTGCGACAGGCGCTGGAGTTTATTAACAATCATCAACTCGATGCCGAGACTTGGACCGCCAAAAAGATTGCCGATGAATATAAACTTAAACAGGGGCACGTGGGTAGGTAGATGATAACTATACAAAACTATGTAGAACATTAAAAATGTTGTAATTTTAGAGGATATACTGCAGCACTTCAAAACCTTTAGCGTCTATATACCTGATCAAAAGTATAAGGACACGTTGCTGACTCAGGCTAAGCAGATGGTACTGAAGGAGCGACCCAGCAGTCCGCCGGAGGGTAGTACATAAGTGTAGCTATGTATATGTATAAGAGCTCCCGTTAGATAAATGCGGTTTGTTAATTTTAGCCTACAATTTATTAGTTAAATTCGGAAGATCCGATCACACAATGGCATTTGGAGGACAGTAGTAAACGTTAAGCGATTTGTCCTCCGAGGCGGATATCACCTTATCATTTCCCGGGCTGTATCGCACACCCCATACTTGATCTCCATGCTCGTTAAATGTGTGCAAGCACTTGCGTTCAGCCGTGTCCCAAATCTTGACGCTGCGGTCGCTGGAGGAGCTAGCAAAATGTTTTCCATCGTCGGAGAAGGAAACGCACAGCACCCAGGACGCGTGTCCCGAAAGGGTGCCAACCACGTCGGAGTGTGCGCTGCAATGGCATTTGTTTACTATTAATGGCTTTAGATAAAATACCCACTACTTACACATCGTAGAGCTTCATGTGGCCATCGTCCGATCCGGTGAGCAGCATTTGTGAGTTGGGGGAGAAACACAGGCTGCGCACAGGCATTGCATGGCCTTCTAGAGTCTGTGCAACCTTGCCCGCTGCTACATCGAAAATAGTAATGATTCCATCAATAGCACCACTAGCAATATATTTGCCATCAGGACTCTGTGAAATTCAAGAAACTGAAATCCATTTTGCGGCAGCCACACTTCCATATGTCACACTTACATATGCAATGCTCAACGTATATTTGCCGTTCTGGGCGTCAAGAACTTGTTCCGCCTTTCCCGTTTCCACGCTATACATGGATATCTTGCCATCATTCAACCCGGATATTACATACTTGTCACAAGGTGAGAAGCCCACCGTCCACAAGTCAACCGGTCCAAATGTCAAAAAGTGCTTTTTATCGCCTGTTTTTGCATCCCAAAGACACATGCTGGAGTCCAGCGAGCTGCTGGCAATAGCTGCAAATATTAGCGTTAGTGTTCGCCTCTAAACCATTCTCATTTAGCGCGCTCACTTTTTCCATCTGAGCTGACTGCCACGGAGACAACACCAAGCGCATGGCCTTTGAGCTGATGCCGCAACTTCAATGTGTTGTCCTCCCTTATGTCCCACACTTTGACTAGATCATCAAGTCCACCGGAGACAATAAAATCCGTTGGCTTGGGTTCTTTTTTGTCGAAGTCGAATGGATTATCATCTTCCGGCTCCGTGTTGCCTCCATCTCCAGTTGCCGGCTCGGCATCACGACCCCAAGCACAGGCCCAGAGCGGGTGCGTGTTTTCCTCTTTGTGTAGCAGCGAAAACTGAGAGGTATTGCTATTACAGTCTTGTTATTTTAAAGGTATGGGTTTTATTTATTATTTACCATATTCTAAACACTTGTTATGGCCGCTATTTATAATACGATTTTGGCGAAATTAAGCACAAAGCGTAGAGAAGTAAACATCGATATATTACAGCTGTCGATAACTAGCTTGGTAAGACCATTTACCAGCACTAACTTTTTAAAAGTGAACTCATGAAGCAACAATTACTTATTTATTCAATGGAACTATTAAAAAGTTCTCTAATTATTAAAAAAAAATATAATTTCAAAGATTCGAATTTTTTTGAATGTTTGCATTGTAAAAGCAAAGGTATTTAATGCTAAAGACGGGAATAACCATTTCGACAAGTTTCCTATATAGTATTTTGTGTTCTTGTGTGAACGATAAATAGGGCTGCATAAT
The DNA here is from genome assembly GCF_003285725.1 of Scaptodrosophila lebanonensis. Taxonomy (NCBI): domain Eukaryota; kingdom Metazoa; phylum Arthropoda; class Insecta; order Diptera; family Drosophilidae; genus Scaptodrosophila; species Scaptodrosophila lebanonensis. Next base: position 6,174,655 of record NW_022060558.1, read on the forward strand.
TTCGATTTATTACATAAAATATTGTCGGTGTTGCAGATACCGATAGTAATGAAATTGTAAGTCAACCGATAGCGATATCGTTGCTCACAACATCTTCAGTTGGAAAAATACCATTGAACGAAGTGGACGCGAAATTAATGCGAGTTAGCGAAAGCGAGTGTAAGTGAAGAGAGTGCAAGCAATATATTAATATTGATATAATATGCATCGTCGCTGCGATTGTATAATGCGTTCAAATTTTCAAAATGCATACAAAGTGTTGCACATGTGTGTAGCCGCTGCGCGTGTTCTTGCTTGTATGGGTGTGTTCGTGAGACAATCTGCGGCGGCCTGGTTGACCACCAGCCAGCCAGCCAGCCAATAATAAAAGAGACCAACGCGTGCTGTGCTCGAAGCAAGAATTCGGAAAAAGCGCGTTGAACGTACCGTAAAATACACACATATATACCTATATATTATGATAGACGTGTTTGGAATTTGAAAAAAATAAAAACACATAATAAAAATATTAATTTTTCGGCAATAGTTTTTTGTGGCCCGGTGTGTGGTGTTTGTGAGTGTGTTTGTATGAGCAGCAGCAATGGCAAGATACATATGTATATACGTACATATCGCAGTATATTTTCGATATCTTTCGTCAAAAGCGAAAACCAGATGATTCATTTTTATAAGACTGCGGCAGCTTCTCAGCTGTCTGTCTGCACGCATCCTGCTTCGCTTCATACACACACCCGCACATGCTTTCGTTGCCTATTTGTTAAATTAACCGAAAACGACGTCAGCGTGGAAAGCAAAAAAAATAATAACTAAAATAAATGCATAATTTTAGTTTTTGAAAAACGCCGCTGCCGCTGCCGCCCCCGCCCCAACGATAAAAAGCCTGCTTCATGTGTTTCGTGTATGCGTGTGTGTTTTGTGTTTGTTTTATTGATTCCCCAACTTCTTTATTCGCGCCGCATATTCTGTCCATTTTACTATTCTCGGCTCGTTGCGTTCGTCCGTCGTTTCACAGCTCGTTTTTGTTTTTGTAAACAAAAACTGCAACCGGTTTAAATTTTTTTCACTGCGCAAGCCTTTCTTAATTTTTATTTGTTCTTTCATTTCCATGCGTTTTAATGATTATCATGTGCTATACTTTAAAAACCTACAACTAAAAAATATGTAATTTTAAATCGTTTGCAGCCCTTAGAGTTTAAATTTTATTTTAAGAGGTAAGTTAGGATTTTTATTACCATTGTATATTACATAAATGTGAAGTTGGGTTATCTTGAATTGGTGTTTATGTAATAGCTGGCCTCTACATAGTGGGCACATCGCAGACAGTGGCAGAAAGCGAAAAATAAAATTGACATATCCTTCACGACTTACATAGTGACAGGTGCGGTTTCTGCTTCAGATGGGAATCAAATAGGAAGTTGAAATCCTTTCCAGACTTATGTTCGAATATATTCGACTCTGGGATTAAATTAAGTATAATAAACATGCATCTTCTGAATTTAAAAGTTGATCCATTTCTGATACACACTTCCAAAAATATGAATATGAGCGTATTCAAAAACAAACTTCGGCAATTTTGTATTAAAATAGGATTCTTGGTATAAGCCTTCACCCTTCGAGTAAAGAGATAATATTTAATACGCATGGAATATTTGTGTGTTGTGCTTTCTACAAATTTTTAGTTATGTTCGTTAGTAAATTACAAAATGTGTACTAAGTCGTTAGCCAGTTCTTAACTCATTATAGTTGCCTAAAATGACTTGAGAATATGAGAATGAAAACCAACGAAAGGGAAACACGGCATCATAACTCATACAAGAAATTTGTTAACGAAAATATTTCTCAATTATTTTTCCGTTGGTTATCTTCTACAAATTCCCAAAAGCGAAATCTACGAGCCCTGTTTGTTTGTTCATAGTATTTTAAAAATGTCTTTCATGTTTTTGTTGCCAACCAGGTGCCAAAATAATTTGCTTTCTAGGTGCCGCCATGGGTAGGTCGTGGTATGCGTGCTGGAGCGCAAAGAAAAAAAAAAAAACAATGCTGCTGTTGTTTTTGTTTGTTGTTGGAAAATTGATGCATGGTCATAGCTATTTTCGGGCAACGCTAACAAATTTTCTACTCCTATCTACGCCTATCTTATCAATATTCTGGCGAAGCCTTTTGACTGTGTGTCTAGAATTAAGCCAAAATGTGGAGCAAATAAAATACCTACCATAACATGCAAATATCGAATATATAACACTTATGTTGGCCAATAGTTTAAGAACGGGTGTTTATTTTAACCTTCCACAATTCTTTGAATGTTGAACTATAAAAGGTAAATACTAGAAATGAAATTTGATTGATATTGTTGTTAACATAATAATTTGGTTCTAGTTCTATGAACAAATTTACGCGTATCAGCAAACATCCCATCACTATTACACTATGTGAATAAATGTTTAAAATAAAATATGGTATAATTTGTCTCAAAGTGCATTCCTTCGTTTGCATGTCAAGTGTCGCATGGCTTGAGTGGCAGGAGCTACGAAAGCTACTTACTCCACATATATACACACATACGTATGCATATACGTGTGAACTTTCCAGAGGCGTAGTCCTCACAGAGTTAAGTTGGGAAAAAAAGGGAACAAGTCTTCTCTTTTAATGTTTCAACCTTCAAAAACAGCTGCTAGAAGAAACATGACATCCCGGAATTAGGAGATCTACTTGCTTGATCTTGATTCTAAAAAATCTTTATACTCGAATGTACCCCTACAAAATTGTTGCTGGATAAGCCACTGACCTATGTACGCCGAGCACAAGTGATGATGGTTTATTGTGTTGACAACACTTAAGCGTAATAAGTAGTAACAAAAACAACTAGAAGAGTGATGTCTTCCAGAGTCTGGCCAACGCTCCGCTGGCAAAGTTCAAGAAACGGCCGCGGCATTTATATGCAGACGTAGCGTGAGATATTGTTATCAGCTATAATACGATGCCCGTTGGTTGTTGTTGATGCCGCATCGTGCTTTATGCATAAAATAACTTGCTTGCTTCCATTTAGCGGGGACAGTGTATTCGCTTTTGTTATTGTTGCATGCCAGCTTACATTCATACATACATATATAATGAACTTTAAGTTGACGAAGGCAGCATCGCAAAAGTTCATCCAACTAGCGCATTTAAATGTTGATAAATAATGCATCGCACAATTAGTTGGTGCCACGCCCCAGACATCCAGCCATCTACAAGAATAGCCCGCACAAGTTTCTCTTCGCCATTCGCTGACACCTATCTATTTATGAATGCCTGCGCTTCCTCTTTTGTTAAATGCTTTGTTGCTGGCTGCTTAGTCGTTTTTGCGACTTGCATTTTAAATAATGTCAAGGCTAGTGCGTCAAAATCTTTACGAACTTTTGTGCCCAGTCATGAATTCTCTGTTTGGCAGCATTTTTTCGTGACTACTTTAATTTTTAATTATTATTTACATGTGAACTTAAATGTTTGTATTGTTTTGTCGCATTAGCTTGACAAATTGGTATACCCTCCCCCTCGGTAATGATTTCATGTCTGTTGTTCATTGCTCCAGTTTGGGGCATTTCTCTTGCTATTGCAGCTTTGTCACGCTTTTCCACACTTGACTTTCCTGGCTTTGGCGAACTGCACTCGATTTGCCATCTCTTTGAGTTTTTCAGCCTTTTAACGGCACTAATCACTTCGGCTTTCTTGTTCGTTTCTTGCTCACACTTGTTGTAGAGGTTGTTGTTTTGTGTTTTGTTGATAATGTTGTAGCACAGCCAGCCGAAAGTGCCCCACAGCCGACACGCACATTTTCTTGCATGTGTCGTTTTTGCTTTTCCATGCAGAGGCATGGAATGGAAACATTTTGTGAATGCTTGAAAAACTTTTCCACTAATGGCTTCTCGACTGCATTTTATGTGTGTTTATGGTCTAGATTTTGCAGCTCATGCTGATGTTGTGGCAGCAGAACACATCAAGCATTTTGAAGGTTGAGCCCATGATGACACTTTTAAATTTAGGTGAGGAGAGTAGAGATGTGGTGGCTGCATACAAAGCTGGGCAGATATAAATGCAACGCAGCCGCAGGCTCTAAAAATGTCCCAAATACTTATGAGTGCAATCAAAACTTTCTTATTGACCCACTTTCGCCTAGTTGGTCGAAATTCAACAAATTTGAAATGAACGATCATTTTAAAATAGGATTATGCTGTGCCAGAATTTTAGTTTTATGACCGTGTTAAGGATAGGAGACAGTACAGGATATACAAGGAGAGATAGGCAACATTATTATTGGATTCTTTGATCTTATAATTGAATTGACAATATTTATATCACAAAAGCATCAGAACTGTATAAACTAATATGAAAGCTATTTATCTTTATCTTTAAATACAGAAAAATAAATACTACTAAGTACTACTAGATAAGTACTAGTATATTGCATTAAATTTGTTTTTTGATATATTACTCAAAAAGTGTCCAATGAAGACGGGCTTTTTATTGGGGGTTTCTGTTTCTAGCAGCCCATGTGGCTATCGTGTCTTTGAGTTTACTCAAAAGGATTTTGAAGAAGATATCTTAATTGGCATACACAAGTCTTTATGAATAAAGAACTGAAATATTAAGTAGTCTTTATTAGTCTGAAGAGTAACAACATTCACAACTTGTGAATGAATAAGTATTTACAAGTTGTGCTTTACGGTATAGTACTATCACTATATTGTTGTTTGTTTTAATTTTGTAACACCCACAAGAAACTATGACAGACCACATGTTATAAATAATTACATACATATACTATATGATAAGCATTACGAAATTCCGTGAGTTCCATTCGTAATGTCGGTCAACCTTTGCACAGGGGTTTCTTTTTGACGGACCGTGTCTAATCACTATATCAAATGCATAGCTTTTTCCAATGGAAAATTGTGTGCAGACAATGTTTTTATACCCTGTACCCGTAGGTTAAAAAGGGTATATTAGGTTTGTGCAAAGTATGTAACATGCAGAAGGAAGCATCTCCGACCCCATAAAGTATATACATATATTCTGAATCATGACGAGAGAAATCGATCTAGACATGTCCGTCGGTCCGCCTGTCTGGATGAACGCAAGGATCTCAGAAACTATTAATGCTAGAATAACCAAAGTTGGTATCCAGATTCTCTTAGGTCCGAGAAAGGACGAGTTTATTTTATTTTATTTTTTTGAATATTCTGAATGTTATGGTAAAGTTAAGTGAAAGTGAACAGCAAAAGAATAGTGATAAATACATACATACAGCCTATGTATGTATATACATAAATTCAAATTCACCGTTGATGTAGGTAAAAATTGCATAGTTTTTTAGCAAATACTAGCGTCCCGCCCCCGCTTTTCACGGGTATTTTACAAAAAAATTATAACTTTTATATCCCACACAAACATACACCCTTCTCCCTGCTATGAGTTACTAAAAAAAAAAATAAACATTGTTTGGATATTATTATTTTAATGCTTTTTTTTGTTCTTTTTATAGCCTGTACCCAAAGGGTGAAAAGCTATACTAGTTTTGTGCGCATGTATGTAACACACAGAAGGAAGCGTGGCAGACCCCACAAAGTATATATATTATTGAGCAGGATGACGAGTCGATATAGCCATGTCCGTCTGTCCGTCCGTCTGTCCGTCCGTCTGTCCGTCCGTCTGTCCGTCCGTCTGTCTGTCCGTCTGTCTGTATGAGCGCAATAGCTACAAGAGCTAAAATAACCAAACGTGGTATCGAGGTTACCCTAAGTCCTAGGCAGGTCAAGTTTATTTGTTGATTCTGATGCTTTGGTTCAACTTTGTGCTGCATACATACACGCATATAAACACGCATAGGCACGTGATGTAAATGTATGATGTTAAAACTGAACATAAACATGTCTTCTAATTGAATTAAATTACTTAATTAATTCACTTTTTTAAAAATTTAATTTTTTTTTTTTAACTTTCCTTTTTTTGTGGAGAGTACAGGCTATTTTACTGTCGGGGTTGCTCGACTGTTTAGTTTTTTTTTTACTATTCTTTATTGAGTAGGAGCTTCTTTGTAAACGATATATGATGTTATTTTATTTTATGGCTGCCAAATAAATCGATTTGATAATGATTGCTACACTTAAATTGTCCTGCAGTTCCTTAATAAGCAGCCTCGTCCCAATGCACATGCTCGGAGGGCTTAAATTTCTTAAAAGCATGATTAGAATTCCGATTTTTACCGTCAATTCATATTGAGGCAGTCCAGAAGGGTTTAATGAATTTAAATGGACTCTATCTTCGATAATAGTCACGGTGTCGATCGATTTGTAATTACTTATTTGGCTCTGGACTTTTGAATAATATTGCCTTAAAATTTAAAGTGACAGAATGTTTCGAGGATGATTCTGAACTAACAGCAACTGTTCAGAAATTGCTTAGGTATTTTTTGTACACCTTGGGTTACATTATTGGCGTTTTTAGTAAGGATCCCTTTCTTTGTTTGTAAATATCATATAGCCTATGTTAACCGGGGACAGTGTAGCTTCCCAACAGTGAAAGAATCCTTTAAATCGGTCCAGTATCCAGTACTCGGATGCATTTTAATTCAAATAAAGAAACAATCAACTCTTTCCGCTGTTTAATATTAGTATGGATTACATTTTCTGAAATATCTTATGCCACGAAGTCGTATAAGTCAGACTGGGTAATGGATTTTGAGGTTTCAAGGACTTTTATGTCGGTATGTAAATATTGAATAACTTTGTCATTAGTGAACCGATTGACTTGAGTAGACCAGTGTTGAAAACCTCAGTTGAAGAAATTGTACAAAACCAAATTAAATAAAAATATCTCATACCTGAAAATCGGTTGTTTATTTTCAAAGATATTCAATGTTTACATACCGACATAAAAGATGGCGCACCCTGTATGTACACACATACATACATATTTATGCAAATACTCCCCAAACAAATTAAAGATTACGGCTTTGTTTTTTCTATCTATACCACAGCGTTTGACACAATTGCTGTGTTTCTCTCTTTTGTTCGTTTGACCTTGCCTTAAACTGCCAAATGTCGTAAATTTTATAGCCACAAGCTGTGGTTAACGGTCGGGAGGCCCCTCTCAATAAGAAGCACTTGAAAATTAAGAACTGAACATTCGAGAGCGCGTGCATTTGAAATTCTAGTAGTCGCCTTCGATGGTTGGCGCCGTAAGGCCTGTCTCTCCCCACTGTCAGCAAGCGCCCAAGATACAAAAATGCGTGCATGTGTGAGTAATTGATATCAAAATTCAAAACTTTGTCGCATCGATGCCAATAAGCAGAAACATATGTCCGTACATACATACATACATGGTAATGGATATGTATGAGTGCATGTGAGAATGAGCATGAAAGACAAATTAGATAAGACGAGCCTTGCCTTAAGTCCCTTATCGCTCACTTGCCCTCCGCATGGAAGGTACAATTTACAGTAATTTTAGCGACGCTGCGAGAAACCGCAAAATCGCTCGGACGCTTATCGGCAAGTTCATTTTGTCCGCCTATTATGTTTGCTTCTTTTTTGTGGCCGCCTTTCACGCCTTTCACGTGCCGTTGGCCGTCAATGGGTCTTTGTGTCTGCATTTATTCACCTTTTAATCGTCTTTTTATCGGTGTTTAATAATTTACGAAAAAAAGGAAAAGTCATTGGAACCGAAAATTCAATTTTCCAACAACAACGTCAGCTTATACTTGTAATAGGAGGTACATACTCGTACATACGAGTATAAGCGTCAATTAGCTTTACTGACGGCAAACACTTTCACAATTTATCAAATGCATCAAAGAGAGGCCAATGGCCATTTGGTCATTTGGTCGCGCTCTCTTTGGGGGCATTTTCAATTTTCAGTTTTCAGTTTTCAGTTTTCCACTTCGCGATGTGTTTTTGCTGAGTTGGCCGACAGTTATGATAAGCCCCGGTGCCTGTGACAGCTTGCCAGGCATTTGGCCATATCTCAAGGGGTGGTGGACAGCGCCCAGAGCTATTAATTAAAAACCTAGTCATTAGGACCAACAAACAGTGTACTTATACGTGTGTACATACATACATATGTACATATGTACCATATCTCCCAGGTGACAGAAATGACCCTGAACTGAGGGACGTTCATTGGCTTTGTTGCTGTTGCTGCACTTTGTCTTGTCAGTTGGTTGGTTCGTTGCTCGTGTGAAATTTTCACATTGCATGTTCATTTCGCCTTTTCCCCGCTCTGACAAATTAGAATTTTTTCTCACTCTCAAGGCACTTAACTATAATTTTGTTATTCGTGCACATATTACCACAACAAAACAACAACAACAAAAACAATAGAGACCGCCATCAACACAACAGCAGCAGCAGCCATGTTTTGCTGTTGTTTGTGTTTGCCTTTTAATTCAACTCATTTTTCCAGTTTATTATGAAAATTTATCGCGCTCACTGCTCGCCAAACAAAGCATGTAAAGCAGCCAACCATCCGTTTGGCCACTCAATCCCTCACTTGCTCACTCCTTCACTCCCTCACTCACTCACACATTCATTCATTTTAGTCATTCTGTTAGCTAGTTCATTCAGGCCCGGCCCATACGGAGTCTCTCATGTAGTTTTCAGTCGACTGGCCGCCGCATCATAAATGTTGTTATAAGTTTCTATGCTTCGACAGCTCCTGTGCTTGGCTCTAAATATGTTGTCTATGCTTTATGGGAGGAAGGAGTGGGTGCCATGGTATCCCTTACATTTTTATACTCTGTACCTAAAAGAAGCAGGAGTATATTGCATTTACATCAAAGTCGGAGCACCCAACATTAGCTTTTCCACTTGTTTCAGAATGTTTTTTTCCGTTTTGTTGACACCAAAGCTTGAATATATTTTAAAAGTTCGACGGACGGGGGGATTAGTTTCGGTATCACATATTATGTTGAGGGATATATATTTTTTTTGTGTTGTTTGGCATATACATAAGCGGTAGTTATACATATCTACAGTTATGAACAACATACTATGTGTAATTCATGAGGGTTGGACTTGCACCACAAGAAAATGCATTCAGATTAGAATAGGTAAGGTTTCAATATTGGAAAAAATCACCCAAATGATTCATCAATTGCCCAATGCGAAGCAGTATAAATTGGATAAAGACTTAAGCCAACTAAGGAGTGTCTGAGGCTTAGCTATGTATATATGTACATAGCTCTGGTTTTTGATATTTTTGCCTTCATAAAGAAATACACGTTGACAGATTGATATACACGTTCTATCAAGAATAGCTAAGCTTAATGGGGACCACCCTTTAGTCCATCCTTAGTTCTGGGTGGAACACACTGCTTACAATCGAGCATACTCATTGCGTAGAGAACTCAAAAAGTATTGATACATGTGCGTCCGTATTACCACCTTGAGAAATCTGGATAGATATTTAACGCACTGCATATAATTTCATTTCCCAAGACAATTCCCGCTGCACTGTTATAACATATCCATTTTAATTAATTGTTATATTTTTTGTTTATTTATCTATCTGATATGGTATCTGGTAAGATAGCATTCAAATGTTTAAGTTAAAATAATGATAAATAGATTCTCATTATACAAGAAACCTGTAAGATCTAGAAAGTGCAACCACAATGTATGTTCATCATGCATTCTCATATAGAGTTCATCATCATCAGGAAAATATCTGATGCACCTCCACACCCGATTCTTTAATGCCACATACTACTTATTTTTTGTGTCTATGACAAGTCTGTTAGTGCATATTTTTACAAACAAATGCATGTGCATGAAACAAAGCATTTAAAAGTTATTGACAAAACATTTTGTGGGCTGTTTCTACGTCGCTTCAATTTCAAACCCACTAAACGCTGCTCGCTTGTCAAGCTCATCATTTTTCAGTTTATTTATTTTCTATTGGCCCCCAAACAAATTGCATTGTTGTGTGTCACTGCAATGCCAATTCTGGCGTTAAACCAAGGCCAATTAATGGAGAATACAGATTGATTGAACGAGCTTTTGAAATTGAAGTGTAGTCTGATGTGCTCGTTGACAGGCAGCACTTTTCTAAAGCTGTGGAAATGAGAGGGCATGCCGTATTGCGAACAAATGCCATTTGGCCACTTTGGCAAATGCTATGCCGATTTTTCACCAAAAAGTTGAATACTATTAATAGAAACGGAGAATCATATATTGACCGTTTTTATAAATAAGGCGGCAGCAGCGATGAGTACATGTCACTAGCACATCATTCCATCGGATAGACAGCAATGACGGGATGTGGCACCTCACCGCCCACAACACTGGTCGCATTCTTCTAAAAAAATTGTATTAGAGACAGGAAGCCTCGTCAATTTGCAGTATTTACAATAAAATAGATTTTTGTTTCTCTTGGTCACATGACTCATGACTACTACCTCCAATTACACTATGCAACAAAAATGAATAAAACATTTCTCCAGCTTGAAATACGGTATCTATTTACTAGCCTCGGATCTAAAGTGTAAATGGATATCATTTGATTGCCATTAAAACTTTTTAACGTTAATAATTTTATTCATCAAAATAGGGTTCAATGAGAAAAAATCCCAATATTTAATTTTTATATTTTATATCATTAACCATATTTTTGGTTAGGGTAGCAACTTAAAAAAGTCAGTAAAATATAAAATATAAAGTACAAAATAAAATATAAAGTTAAAAGCCGTGTGCAATATAAGTACAAATATAATCATTTATAAACATTTCTATCTTTTCTTTGTAGCATAATATATAAAAAAATAGTTCTCCACGTGTTTGAACGCACCATTTCCGAAATCATTGCCATTACCATTTTTCTTCTATGTCACAAATGATTTCGGCCAACAAATTTGCACTTTAAGGTGAGTTTCTTGTTTTAAGATGAAAAAGCTAAAAATATAATCTTGTAATGTTCATGTATTAATATCTGTCAAATGTTATGAGCCAATCAAAAATTTGTTTTACTTTTCCTGTTCCGTTGCCAATTGTATTTGATAAATGTTTGATTGTATGTGTGAAATATTGTATACGAGGGCAGTCCGAAAAATGTATAACCTGGCAATGATACAACAGTTTTAAAACAATTAACATAGTCTCTTTCTAAGTCAGCACACTTCTCCCACCTCTTCAATCCCTTTAAAAAATATTAACCGTCTTGAAACCGTCTTAAAAATGGTTCTTAATTAGCCTTCTCATTTGATAAAAGAGTATGTCCCCCAAGCGAAACTTTCAGCTAGGATATAAAAAGAAGTCACTTGGGACTAGGTCTGAGTAAGAAGTATACTGAAGCAAACTGCTGATGTATGGAATGGTGCAGTTGATCGAACAGTCCAAATTGTTGTACAAAATATGGAAATCGCGAAATCTCAGCTCTGCACTACTTCTCTTACTTTGATTCGGCGGTTGTCCAGAACTATTGGTGAATCGCGGTCGCTTTGGCGGAAACATTAAAAGATGCCTAATCACAATCTCAAAGTTTGGTCAATGTAGGCGCTCTACGTTTTGACCCGGATAGAAACATTTTGGACTGCCCTCGTACTTTTATTTAATTCGTTCATAAAAAATCTATTAAGTCGTAAACAAATCAAAACTGTGTAGTGTAGTTATAGGACTAGTTATAGAAGATGCAGCTAGTCGGGGCAGCTGCTGCCATCTAAAAAATAAATTTAGACGAAGCTGCATCGAGCAATAGGGCAGGTTATATCTGGCGTCGGGTATTTGCCTGTACGTGAAGGCGATTACAAGTGCCATCCTCGGATAGGCTGTCGTATCATCCGTTTTAATTAGAAAATCACTTAACTCACTTTGGTTGGCTATCGGCCAACTTCGAAAGTGCAAAGTTTATTGGGCCAATAATACGTCGGTTGAATTGGAACTGCATCAGAAATTGAAACTTTGCACAGAACGCGCGATAAAATCTATTTTAAACCGCGATGCAATGCTCGGAACCCCTTTTAGTCCCGTTCGTGACGATTGGCAACATATATTCATGCCGTTTGAGTCTCAATTTTCACTTGTTTAATGGCATTTGAATTGGTTTCTCTGACGTGGACCGCACTCGCCTAGAGGCAGCTCAGGGCCCATTCGCCTGTCAGCGCCTCATGGCCAGCAGTGTGTTCCACACAAAAGAAAGAACCGCACAAATTCAATGAGCAGAGGAAAAAGTGAGCAAGTGCCATTTCCAATTCTAAAATAAAAAACAACTTTCTTTGTGCGTTTTGCTTTTTGGGGGCTATTTTTAATGGGCTCTGCTTTAAGAGCGAAAATTGCGAGAAAAAAGTTTTTGTTGTTGTTGCGAAATTCTGCCTGTTTTTATTACCATTGTTGTTGTTAGTGCTTTGCTGCTGCTTTTGCTAATATTAGCGTGAAAAACCGGTGCAGCTTTCGATTGCATGGGGCCAATATTTTCGCCTTGGCGCCGTTGCCATTGTTGTACAGTAGCACAAACAAAACAAAATCTGTATACAAATTTAACGAATTTAACGGTCTTGTATGGGAGCAGCGGCCAAAAATGCTTATAGTCTAGCTATTGTACTGAAATTTTTGCCACGGTGTGCTATATGTAGTAAGATGACAATACTCCAAAATCGTCAAGATCAGATGACTATATCACATAGCTCCCATATAACTGACCGATTCAGAATGAGCTCTTAGTACACATTTTTTTTTTGTTTTTTATTCGAATTAAACAAAATTAAAGAAAGTTTTACATCACCTGACCGATTTTGATCCAGACACTCATATATCATATAGCCGACTATGAACGAACCCCAGTGATCGGTCTTGTGTAGAATCGGCAGCCAAAAATACTTCCAATAGAAATATCCGTTTAATTTTTTGTATTATATCTACATTTAAAGTTCTACTTCCTCCACTTCTCGGTGTTTCATTATAAAATAAATCCCACTTTTGCACAAACGTCTGCTTGCGTTCGAGTTTTCTCAGCAGAATCGCATTTTTCCCTTCTGGGGTACAGATACGTCAATTTTTCAGATACAATCTGTATGACAGAAATTATTCATAAACCCGAATATCTGAGTGTAATGGAGACAACCCCAACTCATAACGCTCTTCATGGCATAATTCCAAATCATTCATTTCTGTTGGGTTTGCGGCATACGAGTATGTAGCACTTACAAGAAGATGTTTGACTTAGAGTACTACAGTTTTTCCATCAACTATTGTTAATTGTAAACTATGTTCAATAGGCAATAAATGTAAAGCGTAAGTATACTTACATACGATTATACACACATCTGCAAATTTATTTATATTTATTTATTTTATTTGTTAACCTTATCCTAGTGTTACAAGTATTAGGTTACTTCTCAATTATTACGCTAGTCATTACAATTTTAATTATATCAATCTTATTATTAGGGTATTTTCATATTATTAATTTTAGTTTTAACATTAAACATTATTATTATTCTTTATAATTCTATTAAATATATAGTAGGATTTTTTAATTAGTTTTAACTTAATCTATTTTGCCTACTCAAGTTTTGCAAGTGTGCTTGAATCTTAACTCTAAAGTACGTTTCGCACGTTCTGCAGCTAGTTTTTACACATTTCTCACCTTAAAAGTCAGAAAAAAAACAGTGACATACAAACCAATTGTGGAACATCACAAAAACAAGGGAAGAGCAGCTGATTGCGTTGAAAATTTTATATTGAAAAATAGTAAGACGGCTTTAGTTTATTAATAAATATACACAAATCAGCAACTATCAGCAGCTAAGTTTTACATTTTTATTAGCACATTGACAAAGACTTTTTCGGTTTCTTTTGCATATTGCGGATCTCGCGGAAGCTTTTGCAGTTGCTGTTGCTAGCGTTACTCCCCGGCTTACAGCCATAGGAACATATTGGGCTTAACGCACATTTGTAAACATTTTATAAAATAAAATCTTGAATAAAAAGCTAAGGCTTTTAGTTCTTGCATAACTGCAAATTATCCCCACTTAAATTGTTTAATTTTGAAATTTTGAAGAAAAAGCTTACCGAGTTGAACAAACACAACGTTTGTTGTTATCTTTTCGTTCATAACTATACATAGTTACCGATCATTGCTACTTTTAACTTTAGATATCAAAATTCACAGTTTCGAGGAATTGATATTTGCCGACTGTTTTCTCAAATCGCTCCCATTGTAAGTCAGTAACAGAGAGAACTCCGAGAGATATTCACAAACATTTTTCCCATTTCTTGTTCATCCTATCCGTAAAGTGCGCAGGCATGCCGCTTCCTGTGGTTTCGTTTTTATTTGTAATTAATTGTTTAATTTCTGTTACACTTCGCAGCAAGTAGCGCAATGCGCACTCAGATCTATGTACATATAGATAGATACATACTACAAGTATATACGAGAATTTATAATTGAATGCTGCTTCCATTTTGTGTATTTCGAATTTAGATTTATAATTCTGTTTGCTCGATTTAAGTAGCGCTGCGCATATGTAGATAGGTATGGTATACAAGTACAAGTACTATATGTATCAAACATTTGTACGTAATTTGTGGCAAGTTTATTGAACCATAAGCCCAACTGATTACGGAACACACTGAGTTCGTCGTTGCTTGCCAGCCGTTGGACATGTTTATGCGTAGCTATTTATGGCAACATAGCCATAAAACTAAAAACAATTTTTACAGCCAGGTCATTGCCATGTACATGTGTATAGATGTGTTTGTGTTTTTGTTCGAAAACCAACGCATACAAAATTCCAAAAAATATACATACGCACTATTACATGCACCAGCTACTAGGTGGGGGTGGTTGTTGATGACGTCGGTAGGGGATAAACCTTAGTTGAAATATTATATATTATCTTGTGTTGGCAAACCGGTACCTAATATGGTTCCATCACCACCAGCGACACCAACAACAATGCGCGCCATGTCGACCTGTCGTACGCCCCTACATGACGGCCAGGCAAGCAACTTGGCACGCCCTCTGGTCTGGCTTGTAATAGTTGTTGGCTGTGCATGGTGTGGACTACCGCTCCATTAATTCTTATACGTCTAACTGGCTGAGTTTTTTGTTGTTGCCCCTGTTGTTCTTGTTACTGGTGGCTGATCTAATGACTCCCACGGGCCTGTAATTTATCTAATTGGCTGCTGGGGCCAAATTGATTTGAACTGTTATTATTATAATATAATAACATAAAATTATGACTTTATAATGCTTTTCGAGCCACATTTTTGTTAAGTTTTATTACGGCGTTAAGCTCTTTGTTCAGTTTACAAAATAACATACATTACAATGAAGTTCAGAATTATATGTATATTTATTTATTACGTTTGCAGAGTTTGGTTTATTTAGCCTTGGAATTACGAGTGGTATTGACGAAATTCTTTAGCAGAGGGGCGGTTAAATATCAAAAAAAAAAAAAAAAAAAAAAAAAAAAAAAACCACCAAGCGACCAAAATCAGCCGTTTCCGAAACCCAGCCAAAATATAGGTCTCTTTAAATAGATCATTTAAAAACTGTTGATTGCTCTTGAAAAGTATTTCGGAAGATTCTGATAATATGTATGTATATCTCAGATATACGTACATCCTGAAAGATCGCAACTTACAATTAAATATAGAATGTAGAACGGAAATAAAAATTTCACTATATTTTATTATTAAAGTATTTATTTGTGGAAAATCATGAAATGAATTGATTCGTGTAAGCAGCCCAGTTCGCCGATTGGTGGAGCGTAGCACACTGATAAAAATTGTCTGAAATTCAGGTCGAACGTGCTTAACTTCGTCTCAAATGGTACTTGATATTAAAGGTGCGATATGTGATTCAATCATTTTCAATCGCGATTCATCCAGGCAAAATATTAAAAATTATATAGGTACCAAAAGGAATGAAACCTAAATAAAGTTTTAAATACTAATTAATCTTGATTGTTGTTAAAATTGTGAGAGCGACATGATATTAGGAGTTCGGCTGCTTATAATTGACCAATTTGGATAAAATTTGAATCAAAACGCACATTGCCAGACATATTTGTTTCGTAATGCTATTCAAGAGAATTTACCCTCTTTACACATCTGGTATATAACTCAATAGCTTGGAGAGCTACAACCATAAACAAATGCATAGAAGCTGATAACGATTTCTAAATAGCCATTATCGAGGCAACATTTTTCGCTAAGAACGGATGCGATAAGCACGTATGAAGCTTATGAAACCTTAACCAAATGACTTGAGACGCAATGAAACAGATATTTGTGTAAGTGTATGTTTTTGGAAGTGTTGGTAGTGTCGTTCAAACGGCTTGCTGATTGCACGAATGGAAATATGAAAGGCCCCCAATTTTTCCCCACCATCGGAAACGTAAATTGCCGGTCAGCTACATTGTTGGCCAATTATTGGAAAGCCACAAAGCGACCACAGTGACCCAATAAATGGGGCGTGTCCATAAGCAATTCTCAATATAATTGGGAAAAGTAAAAACTCTGGCCAGCACTTCATTTTCACAACTCGATGGGCGAAGAGAGTTGCGCGCCTGGAACTGGGCACCCCTGATGCGATGCTTCGTTGCCCTCTGAGGTGGGTTGGGGAGCTGAGCATACCTTGGGCAGTAAACGAGTTTTGCGCCGCTGCCGCTGGTTGCGCATGAATCACTTTTTGTTTTTATTTTGCTCTGGCTTTGGTGCTCAGTGGCTTACCTTTGAAAGGTAACTAAACTATGTACACACACACAGCTGTTCACAGTTAAAGGGCAATCCTCGGTTTGGTTCAGTCTTCATTGCTTTATGACGTCTGCACTTAACCCCAGAGTGGCATAGTTATTACAAATGGCTGTAGGTTTCACGTTAGGTGGGTAATTCAGGTCGTTCGTTCGCGGGGTTTGTTGTTGAGTGATCGGGCGGAAGTTACTGCAACATAGTGCGCGCGCTGCTGCAAGTTGCCGGGGCAGGTAAGCGTAATTATCGGAAAATCAGAAAAACTACGACAATTTTTATAAGGGTAGATGTATTTCATGCAGATTATTTAATGTCAAGTTTCATACAATGAGCAACACGTCAAGCCCGAAAATTTATTACCAGGCCTTGTTGGAGTATTTTAAAATTGAAAGGAAAACGGGAGTTGATATAAAACAAGAATGAAATGCTAGATTCCAGCGTGCCCAACTCATAAATACACTCTACCCACTTGTAAAAAAGTATCTTTTTAAATAATTATGTATTTTAAATGTATGTACACAGTTACTTCGGGTGTATGTGCAGTACAGGGTAGAACCAAAGCAGCAGAAATAACAAAAGCTGGCGGAGCATGGGCAAATATTACATTTATCGCTACAGTTCTTAGAATTTAGCGGTGAATCGGATAAAAGTTACGTTTCTCGGACGAAGGAAAAGTTAAAGTTATTATATCTTTATATATCCTGAGATCCATGGGCAGGCGGACATGGACTCAGCTTCTCATTCTGATCAAGATTATATATACTTTATGGAGGCTTTTGGTAGAAATTATAAAATAAAGTATACTTGCCATTTCCTGATTGTGTGTTGATCGTACATGTATAGTTGGATGCATATACTTGGCGTCTGTAGTTTGGCTCGGGCTATCAAAACACTTTAAACTCGATTTGTTTTTGTTCTATTTTACCTTTACCTTGAAAGCTAGGGTATTTAGATCTCGGTGCTTCGAAAAAAACAGCTATTTCTTGTTGTTTGAGTATTTGCTGGTTGAATGCACAGGCGTTTTGGCAAATCGGATGTTAGAAGCAGCAGTGAAACGTAGCCATGAGTACCGCTGCTTCGCAGTAACTTGGCACCTTGACTGGCTACCTGGTGAGGCGTTGCATTGGGGTCAAACTCACTTAAAGACTTACAAAATGACGAATAACAACCAACACCAAACATGCAAAGCATATTAGTTAATATGGTGCTCTTTTTCCACATTTCAATTTAATTTCTGTAAATTAACTGGATCATTACAATTTTTCATAGCTTAGGGTTATATTTTAGAAATGGTTTCGTCAAGTCTGCGGCTTTCAAAGTTTATATTTAATAGAATTTATTTTTAATTTGCTGGGTTGCCAATTGGAATCACTTTTTATTATCGACTATTCTTGTGATTATACTCTTATGAAATAGATAATAGATTTTACGACACGCCATCATTATTTGGAAAATTAAATTCACCGGTTGTATGGTTTCATTTTGTGCTGAAGGGATGATGATCTTCTTCTTTACTCTCTGTTATTTTGGATTTGCGCAGTCTTTTAATTACGATAATGTGGTGTTCGATAGTTTAAAGAAACTGCACAGGTATACATCCGAAATGAACTTAAAACAGTTAATTGAAATTGTTTCTATTTGCAATATACAATTTCAACTCGATATTTGAAAACTGTTAGAAAAACATTGTTAAGTAAATATTTTTCACTTTTTATGCCACAAAAAAATCAACAATAACGAATAAAAACAGTCACTGGTTCACGGCCAACTCGTGCACGGCCTAATGGTTGCGTTTTTGTTTTTGCTGCTGTGTTTGTTGAATGCAGGCCTCAAACATTTGAGCCACATAACTAAAGCACTGGCAGTTACTACAACAGCAACAACAAGGAAAAAATTGTTTCAATTACAGTGCGCAGCGTCATGAAATCTGGTCAATGAATCAGAGAGTGTCCAAAACGGCCATGTGCACGCCAACACTAGAAACCTGGGCTTCCAGCCACACGCGATCCACACAAGTGTAATCCGGCTACCGCTGAATACACATTCATAAATATATATGTGTATACCCACTTGTTTACACCCCCGCAACTTAGAAACACGGCTTTGTATTTTGGCGTATAAGCTCTCGTTTTTTAAAAAAGTAGCTCGCATTTTTGGCATACAAATAACACGCGAAGCTTTGCAAACGCATTTGAAACAAAAACAAGAGTAAGGTCCGCAAGATAAACAAGTGGTACGACAGAAAAAGGCACAAAATAAATGTACGATTAATTTTTTTACAGTTTGTAAACTTAGAAAATGCAAAAAATTAACACAGTTAATTAAATATATTTCAAGAGTAAAAAACGTACAACTTTTAATGTTGGTATAGGAATCTTGAGACGGACGGTATGTTGCCACTGTTTGGTATCGATTTAAATACAAATTATCGATGTTGTCCCTCTGTGTATAAGTAGATAATTGATCAGCATGATGGTACAAATGATATACATACTATAGCTAACTTCGTCTGTCTGTTGCTATCCAAATACGTCTCTCAGTTTTAAAGCATCTGTTAAAGCTGTCCGGATCATATTTCACATTCTATTTTGTAGTCCAACATTTTGCATTCTATTATATTCGTAAAAGTACAATGTGTATACAAATTAACGTATGATTAATACGCACTTGTAATTTTCTTGTTTTTGAGATACGTTTGGAGATTGTGTGGCTCCCCAGTCTGTTCTGATGTCATTTCATTCGAATCATGCTTAATAGCTGACTAAGAAACTGGCAAATAATTTGGATTGTGCATTTACTTTGTCCGCACAGTGGGGAAAATTGCGAGACGGCTACGCTCTGATCGAATGGAAATGAAAGTCTACCTAGTAATACATGCCTGCATATACAATCATTTGTGTACATAGAAGCTCGAAACAACATGTCGTATGAGCAACATGCGAACAACATTCTAAAAACAAAACCGAAATTAACGACAACATGCCAGCGTTTCTGCAAATGCCAAGCGACAACGACGGCCATTGAAAATGGTGTCAGGCAAGCAGCGTTAAGAAGAACTGTTCGTCTGGCAACAGCGCAAGAATCTCCACACACGCAGATACAGATATAGGCTGACAGTTGGGGAGAGTGGCATCTTATCGATTTCGATTTCTAATAAAACTTGTTGCTCTTTCTTGAAATAATTGCGTAACTTAATTTGATGATAATTTGATTTGATTTGCAAGCGCTTAGGTAAATTGAATTAAACAAGAAAATGTTTATGTAATTGTTTGTTGTGCTCACTACACATCGCATAACAATTGAGAATACCCATCAGTCAGTCAGGCAGGCTGCCAGTCAATCAAAGGTTCACTGACTTGCAGTGAAAATTTGACCCAAAATTTTTAGAAACATTGAAAACCAAAAACTATACATACATGTATATAGAATTTTATGGAAGCTCTTTATGGAGGCGTTTGTTCAATAGCCCGAATTGTGCGGTCGTCAGCAGGTTTAACTGGAGCCAGTAGCTAAATAAATAATGATGATGATATTGCTTATTATGTGATCAACAATAGCAGCAGCAACAACTATGTCTGCGATGTCAACAGATGGACGCATCACTAAATGAAATAAAAACTTATCGGATTAAATTTATGACAATTTCAAGCCGTAATAACTGTGGACGGTCAATGGAGCGTTAATGCTGTGACCGATGAGCACGCCGATAGTGACATTGATGGTACTACAATATAGTACAATACATACTACATATTTGTACAGAATGACAAAAACTTCAGATATAAGATGGGCAGGCAATTGACAGCGCGAACACAAACTAAATGTGTTGACCCAATCAAAATTCCTTGCCTGACCCGCAAGTGTAATTCGATTTTCTAGTTCATTGTTGCCTCTTGGTTTTGGTATTATTTCTGTCCATGGAAAATTACGCGTATACGTTAAGCAAATACATACATTTAAGTGTGTAAAAAGACTGTATTTTTTTGCAATTATATTATGTATTGAGCTTGTTTACTCTGAAATTATTTCGGAAACATTCAAACAACAATAACAATTTTTATACTCTGTACATGAAATGTACAGAAGTATATTAGGTTTGCGGGAGCTGAAAAATGTAACAGGCAGAAGGAGGCGTGGCAGACCCCACAAAGTATATATATTCTTGATCAGCATGACGAGACGAGTCGATCTAGCCCTGTCTGTCCGTCTGTTCGTCCGTATGAACACCTAGATCTCAGAGACTATAAGAGATAGAGACACCAAATTTTGCACAAAGATGCGTTATGTGTGTATTCTATACGAGTTTGTTTTATTTTTTTGATTTTCCCCCCCACTTCCCCCCTATGGGGGTTTTCCCGATTTTCCATTCGTATAATCGCCTATATCTCGGAGACTATAAGACCTAGGAACACCAAATTTTAGTCCCAGATGCCTTATGTGAATACGCAGAAAATGTATATTTTGGAATTCCCCTCCCTCCCCCCTCTACCCCGCAAATCGTAACTCCCGTAATTCTTGGAATTTCGAACTAAAATTTTGGAAATACCCCCAGTTGGTTATTATGTGTCCGTATGCCAAATTTCATTATGATAGACCGATTTAACAAGAAGTTATAGCCATAAATATATTTGCTGATGCAGCGCTGCTCAAGCGCTGCCCGCGGCTGTTGTTGATGTTGCTGTTTGGTTGACTGCGAAAATGCTTACACAGACACGAATTGATGCGCATAGGCATACATACACTCACACAGACGCAATTGCTATGTAAATGTGCAATTATACACCCTTTACGTGAGTTCGAATACCGAGAGAGGTAAAATCGATCAAATTTTTTTTTTTATTTTCTTAATTTTTTTTATTTTCTATAATTATTGTAAACATATGTACAGAGTATTTCAAAGTCGGGACACCCGACTTTAGCTTTTTTACTTGTTTAATACAAAAAATTGAACTGTAATCATTTTCAAGTTGTGTGCTAGTATGAGTTTTACAGTATAACTATAGATATACATCCACGCATATTTTTTCTTTATAAATATAACACCAACGAGGTATATTTATAACTTAATCGTTTTTCGAAATATTTTTGATTTTTTATATATAGTGCAGATAAGTCTATAGTCCTACTATGAACAATATAAAAGATGCACAACTAATTCTTCAATTTAAATTGATCTTTCTCTCTCAAACGAATTCTCTACAAACTAATAGCGTGTCTCTGTAACCATCTCTGGGAAAATCTCTGACTCCGTTTCCTCCGTTTTCTTTAGTAATCGATTAGTTATATGAGATTATTGTAATTTTATTTATTATTTTATTTATTTATTTATATTTAATTTTATTATTCATTTTCAATCATTTTTGTTTTGGTTTTTATAATAAATTTATTTGTTTAAGTGGAATAATGTGGTGAAAATTTAAGAAGTCCGTTCAGAAGTTCAAGATGGCAATCCTCGTATAGATACGTCGAACTATCAATTTTTGAGGAACCATGTATTGAGTCCTTCATGAATTCGCATCTCATTTTGAAGAGGAAATCGGTGGACTTCAACTTCATTTAATAGGATAATAATGATTTGTTTTCCATTTAAACACATAACCAATTAACACATGGACAAGTTGAAATGCCGCTGATGAAAATGGCTTGCCTGGCTTTTAAATGTTTCTTTTGTATATATTAAGGCTGAATTAAATAGAATTTCAAAGCTTGTAGTTGAATGAAGTTAATACCGATTTGAAGTGTACCAAAATTCTTGAATTTTTAGCAACAACGTGAACAGCTTACAAATTAATGTATAATGTTGACAGTGATATTTTATGGGTTTCTGCTTCGTTTAATTTTTTAGGTACAGTGGACCACTAGTCTTATCCCCAAGGCCAAAGAATCTATTGGGAATGTTCAGCATAGAGCACATTAAATTGATCAGGATTGATTAAAGAAAAACTTCAAATATTTTTCGAACCCACCTCGATGTGTCTTGGGCTGCATTTTCGCAAGAGTATCTGCAGCTCTCTGAGTGGCGTGTGCTCACTCAATTAGCGCCCAGAAGACCGAAACCGTTGCAGCGCCGACGATTGTGTAAATTTTTGGTGCTAGCTAACTACAAATGAAATTGTTTTACACAAGCCATATGAATGTTGTACGAGTATTCAACAATTGTTAGAGCTTTTCTCTTAATTCAGTGGCATTATACGTTCGACGTTTTCCACAACAGCAGTGCACCACAATGTGAGGAAAATGTATTTAAAGATGCAACGGCTCGGGCGTCGCGCACAGAAATGTCGAAAAAACAAAAACATCGAAATTAAAAATATTTCTCGGTGTTATTTAATTACATTGCGAATGTTTTACTTTCGAATAAAAAATGTTTACAGGTATGAGAAAGCGTTAATAACACCTTTAAACTTGTTTGATTTGAAATGTTTTAGATTATTTTTCCCGTCTATATAATTTTCAACCATATTGGTTAATATTATGAAATATGAATGGTTTGGTCTTTTATGGTTTTATTATTTTTGTGGAAATGTTTCTATAAAACAGTACACAGGAAATTCCAACCCATAGTAGCTGCAAATATAAGTTGTTTGTTTAATATTATAATATAGATTTTTATATTTTTGTGTTCCATTTAACCGATAAATAAATATTGGTTGAAGTCGCCGTTGATAAAGTAATGAGTACAATATAAGTATTGATTTTTTGCACATCACTATGTGACTATTTCCGATCAAAGTATTGTTAGAATATGTAAGTTACTATCTTATACACAGTTGTGCTCAAAGTAATACAAGTAGTAGTGATACTCTTCACTACATCTTACCGTTCGTATTTTTGTGTTTCCTTGCATTTTAATTATTTCTTTCTACTCATGTAATCTACAACAAGAGCACAATAAAATGTCCCGTTACCTTATCTTTTTGTGCATTTGTTGTTGTTATTTGCATTTACCACAGCTAGTCCTTTTTCTACGCGCTCAAAATAATAGTACAGGGTGGGCCATCTTTTATGTCGGTATGTAAATATTGAATAACTTTGTCATTAGTGAACAGATTGACTTGAGTAGACCAGTGTTGAAAACCTCAGTTCAGGAAATTGTACAGAACCAAATTAAATAAAAATATCTCATACTTACAGTATGTGCTTGGACAAACATAACGAAACTATAACTATGTATAACTAAACTTATTAAGTTTGTCTCTCCTTAAGCTTACCAAAAGTTGCAAATAGTTAATTCTATTATTTTTAAATAGTTTACAATAGTTTCCAATAAACATTTCAACTATTTTTTTCTGATATGGATAGAGACAAACACTCACTCCTGAACGACGTGCACTCATTCAAAAATTGATATCTGAGTGAAAAACTTACAATGAAGTTCAAAATATAGTATGTAAACCTATAAAATTTAAATTATGCCTGAAAAATTGGTGCCGTATAGTGAGATATTCTAGGCAGAACCCATTTGCGAGCTCTACAAACATAAGAGATGGATTAAATATCAATACAAGCACACAAACAATACGGAGATGCCTACTGCAAAATATATTTCTCACAAAAAACATCTTGCCAAGCGAAATAAATTTGCCCAAGACCACATTGATTGGACAGTGCAGAAATGGAAAATCATTTTATGGTCAGATGAATCGAAAATCGTGCTTAATGGTTGAACTGGGTCTCGTCAGTATGCTAGATCTCAACCCGATTGATAATTTATGGTGTAGTATGAAAAAGGAAGTTGGAGTATGTGCTGCAGTTCTTGCAAACAAAGGCTATGCTATGAAGTACTAATATTATTTAGAAAGTCCTAATTTGAATATTACCCGTATTATTTGTATCAGTTGGGACAAATAAGAGCCCAACAACTGTTTTGATCGACCTAATTAATGAAGTTTTGTAAACAAAAATATTTCAATTGTTATAGTACCTGAATTTGTTGTTATTTCTTTATGATTTACTTGTTAATATACTATACTTGATAATAACAATTATTTTAAGTTAAAACACCTTTTTATACAATTTTTGATCGAACTATATTTTTGAAATAGCGCTACTATTATTTTGAGCACAGCTGTATATATATTTTGTATTGGAAATGGTTTGTAATGGTTTCGTGTTTTGCCTCTTTTAATCGCTGCATTTAGCTTAAAGCAGGCACGTATCATTGTTTAAAGAAATAATTATATTTGTAGTTTAAATACTTAGAAAGAAATGCATAATTCATACGATCCGGGAATGATGACTGAATCTAGCTTTAAGATTCAATGGCAGAGGCAAGCGGCGTCTGTTTGTAACCACATGATCATGCCGCTAAATGCTGCCATACCTAGTTGTGTGAACATACTCGTACATATGTCAGTATCTTAATTACGGCACAATTATTATTTACTTTGGAAAATACGCATTTGCTCGGCTGGGTATGCAACTAAGATGAGGCAATGCAGTGCCTAGATCTCGCCACTATTCACTTTCATGACAAAGTTGTTCACCAAAATGACGCTTAAGCTGTCCCACAATTCTTTCTTTGATTTGAAAGCGAAATTTGCCTTCTGTTGTGCTTGACGGACGTCTATTGACAAATAAACAGACAACAGCCCCGCCCTGGTCGAGCAAGTGGCGTTTTTATTATTTTGACCAATGCTCAAATATGCAACCATTTGTTGTTCTGCCCAACATGTGAAATGTTTAACAAATAAACTTGATCAAACAAATAAACACGCATATGGGTGGCTCCACTTCACATGGTGATGGAATGCACATGGGACTTCAGCTCGGACAGATTGTTGAATTGTTTGCTTTAGTAATTTTAATATATGTATAGCGTTTGGCTAATCCCAAGTATATAACATAATAAGTACATACAGTATATATGGACACACGTTTGCCTTGCCATTAAACGAAAGCCGCCCAATTTGGTCTTGACAGCTGCTAAATATTTTCCTGCCTGGACTTTTATGAGCTGTGGTTATTTTAATGAATATTTTTACTTAAAAGGCGCCACCAAAGCACATTTTTCAAATACAACGTGACATTTCCAAGGATTTGTTTCAAACGACTTGTTGTAATTCATCTTGTTGTTCGGCGCCATAAAAATGCGCACAAAAATTTGTCATGTGTTGTAGCTGTAGTTGCTGCTGCTGTTGTCATAGCCGGCAGACGGATAATTAAATACTTTCACCTGAGAGGCTTGCCACACATGCAACAAAAACAAAAGCAAACTAAAAAATATGCTCATGCTCATTCGTTTCATGGCCAACCTTAAGTTGCAAAACTAACGCACTAAAAATAGGCGCAAAGCAGTTCATCGCCAAAATACTCGTACACCCAAGCACACACAGTCCAGTCGCACACTCAGTCCAGTCGCACACTCAGCAAGCACTGTTTCAAAGATACATTTTAATAGTCGCTTTTCACGCACGGACTTGACTTCGAACCCTGCCTCTGGTCTGGTCGTTGAGCCTGGGTGACACTTTGAGGTGCCTGTGCCCCTCCGCTTTCCTCGTGGCTCATTACAAATTGCATAAAGACGTCAAAGCGAGCCAAAGCAACATGGCTGCAACGTCATTGAGCCCGTTGGGGGACAACGCGTGAAAATGGCAATTTTTCACTTCGGGCCTCTTCACTCGCGTGCTTGCCAGCTGCGGGCCAAATAGACAACTTTCTTTAAAAAAAAGTTAAGTAAAATTAAATAAAACGAGCTAAAAAGTTATTTTTGTCTGCGCCGAAACTATTTGCACCTCACAATAAAAACGCTATTCCTTCATGGCTTCATAATTTTCACTACAAAGAATTTTTGCCTTTGGTCAGACGTAATCTACGCTCCCGACCCATGAGTACTGCAACACCATGACAACAACATTCTCAAAGTTCCAATTTACAAATTATCCGATATCAAAGATGTGCCGAGAGAAGTTCTCTCTTTATTTAAGTGGTTCATCTTCAATGTTGGAAGATTGACATATCCACCATCTCATCCACCATTTCATCATAGACCGAGCTTACTTTTTTGGCCCAACTTCTAATTGAGCCTGGCCATTTTCATCCTGCATTTGGTTAGGGTGAGTCTTTTTCAAGTACAACACCAAGATATCCTCTTCGGCTATATGCAGCGTTGTGTTCTTAAATCACATTGCAGGCACTTCTGTGTATATTCAGAGCTCACACAAATCGGAAGGCGTTATCAAAAAGCTGCTTTCAGGATCAACTCCGACATGTTGGAGGTCGAGTGTGTTAACTATTTTGTAGCTGCTTAATATGATGGATGTTGCAAGTGGGAAGTACAATGAGTTTAAGTTCAATAAGCATTCTAGACTTGACTTCTGACACTCCTATCAACCCGAATCATGGTCGTGTCGCTGACAATAACGAACTCTCGCGGAAAGTGTAATTAAAATGTTGTACGTATGAAGCCGGGCGAGGCAAATGGTACAAGTGGACTTGCACAGTGCAACGGATATTTAGTATCCGTTGTTGGACAATACTGTCGTTCCCTGATGATGAGTCCATATAAACTTTAAACCCGTTTTTGGATTTCGTCAATTGTACTCTTATAGAAACACAATTAAATTCAAAAGTTTACATTATTTGAAATGGCCGGAATAAAAAACCATAAAAATGCCTTTGAAGCAATTTCTACATATTACATAAAAATATAAAATTCAATAAAATCATAATTAGTGTAGGTATTTTGTTCTTTAATGAAATATTTAATGCGCCGCGTTGTACATATATAATTTTGTCCCCACCCATAAGTCGTTTTACACCACTGTCTCGTAGCCGGCTCTGCCTTCATGCGCTTTACAAAAGCTAATTTCATTTATCGCCGCTTAGATGTTAATTACTACAGTGTGTGTGTTTGTGCGTGTGTGCGGGTCCCCTAATCAAATTTATGTAGGTTGGTGTTGTTGCCCGCTGATGACGTCGCTGATTAAGCCACTGGAGGTCAATGTTGTTGTTGCATAAAAACATTGATTATAGTGCAGTGCCTGCGTTTATCTGTTTCATTTAATTTCCTGGCGATAAGGTTGCACTCACACATACACGCGCACACACACACACTGATGTCATCTATAAATATTTTCCCGCCCTGACGCAGATATTGGGAACAGCAAATGACTGACTATCTAAGAAATTCGCAACTGAAAAAAGAGACTAAACTGGTTTTGTGTTTGGATGTCCGTTTTTGCTTTTACGCCTTCCTATCTAACTTTAAAAGGTGTTTAAGGTCAAAGATGCACTGCTATGGCATTGCGCATAGATAGGCCGCCGTGTAATTACTCGTATGCCGTACAATGTGGTCTGAATTAGTAGCGACCGCATGCTGTTGCTTAAGTTACGTATATGAGCTTTTTCCTTTGTCTTCTCTTAGTTCTCTTAACATTTCATAAAAATAATACTAATCTTGAACTCTTCAGACACTTAAAGCATTCAAAAATACTTTCAAAACATAAGTATTCAACCAGCTTTTTCTACCCCGATCAATCATTTCCTGCTTGTCCAATATTGGCGGACCATTCGTTTTTAAATTTACATTCACACATGTTCTACTGCATACAAATATGATCCGGACTTATGGTTATAACTTTTAATTTGTTCATTAACATTTATATTATCACCTCTAAAGTAATTCCCTGTTAATGCATTGCACATATGCCAATGCGTTTTCCAATCCTCAAAGCAAAAATCGTTTTCTGGAATAGTATTCAGTATCTTCCTAGATTTGGCTTCAATCTCCCTAATCCTATCAAATAACCAGAAGTCCTACGGAACTAAATTAGTCGAATATGTTACTTGAAGTTGTGGAAAAATGTTCTTAGCGAAATCGTCACGAACCAAAAGAGATTTTTCACAAAGCACAAAAGTTCTCTCAAAATTGTGTTGACCATAGCTTGCCGGACTGGCACCTGAACCCACCGGTTTGGAGATTTATTATTTATTATTTTGCTCCTACATAGGTATTTCTTAATAAGAATTAAGTATTCTTCTCTAATAATAATGAATAAATAAATAATTCAATTAAATTAAAGTGTGTTTTTGACAGATTAGAAAACCTTCTACAACATTCGCGCTGAACCATTTGCTACAGTTTTCCATTCTTTACACAAAATTTAACCGTTGCAAAATTGCAGATATAGTATAGTATATAGTACTATGTATAC
Source organism: Scaptodrosophila lebanonensis (assembly GCF_003285725.1). Taxonomy (NCBI): domain Eukaryota; kingdom Metazoa; phylum Arthropoda; class Insecta; order Diptera; family Drosophilidae; genus Scaptodrosophila; species Scaptodrosophila lebanonensis. The sequence goes on from NW_022060558.1 coordinate 6,203,534, forward strand.
AATGAAGAAAATCGGGCGACACTTGACACAGCTGACAGTGATAGTGCCGCCAACTTATTAATAAGAAGAAGAACCATCCGCTGGATTTCAGGGCGTATAGGGTATTATATGTTTACAGTAGTATATAGTTGTAGTATGTGGTTTTACAAGTATTTCAAATTTGCTAAAAATTTCAAATTATAATTTGGCATGTGCCGTGTTATTAAATTGCATACATTTTGTTAGAACTAAGATAACAAAAATCGCTGTTGTATCCACTGTCCACTTGACCCATTAGATGTGATTATGTTGCTGGGCTTTATTGTGCCAAACACAACAACAACAATGGCACAACAACAAGTTGGCCAGCAGGCAGGCCAACAAGTTACGAGCCTGTTCAAAGAGTAAAGCAAACACGTTTTGGATGCGAAGTAAACCCAACAGCAAACACAACCGCATGCTTTGGTGGCGCAAGTGAAAGCGGCGCGGTGTTGGCCGCCAGTTGGATTTCCTTAAGGCGAATGCTCGCTTTGCCAACTGGAAGGCAATTTTCATGACTAGCCCTATAGAGGGGGCGCCTCTCCGGCCTGTCCTCCTAACCGTACAACCGACCGCTCGCCCGCCCTCGCGTTTGCATTCATATTTCTATCATACTTGTAGTCTTATTTCCACTTGTCATTGTTGTTGTTGCTGTTGTTGCTATTGCCACCGTAGCAGTGCATATAAAAATAACTGAACACTTGCCATTGCACACTTGGCCAACTTTGCCACAACTCGTTTGTAGTTGGCCAAAACTCTAGGTGCAAGTATTTCTAACTATTTGGCCCCCCACTCCCCCTTGCTCCTTCCTGGTGCCATGGCAACGTCTAATTTCATTCATTGCAACATTGCAACCAACTGCCTGCCAAACAAGACGCTGTGGCGACGGCGACGACGCGCAGTCGCAGTGCTGCCTTTTGACTGTTAGTTGTCGTTGTTGTTGGCCACGTGATTTTGCGGCTACCGAGCAGCTATTTGGCCAAGTGCGCTTACCTGACTCGCAGCTCTTTCTTGTTGCCTTGCGGTACAATGCTGTTATTGTTGTGGTTGCTGTTGCTGATGCTTTTGTGATAGGTTTTGTGCTTTTTGGGCTTTGGCAGCGTGTTTTATTCGTCGCCATTGGTCTGACTTTAATGCCATTTTCGTGCGCTGACTGCATTTGGGTGAAAAACGACTTTGGCGCGCATTTTTCGCAGTTGCAATTTCTTGTTGTTGCCGTCGTCGTCGGCATCATCGTTGTTGTTAGTGTGGTCGAGGTTGCAGGCGCTGTTTGTTGTTTGTTTTTGAAGTTTACTTTTACTGCAGCTTTTTATGACCAAGTCTCGAGTCTGTACTGCCTTTGAATACATTTTAGAGAGGTTATAGTGAAAAAGAATGTGGAAACTACTAACAAATTTGAGACAGGTGCTTCATCGGCTTTAATTGCGTTTTTTATATGTTTTTTGTGATTATATATTTTTGAATGCAGGCTGTACAGTCTGACAACATATAATAGAAAACACCATCAAAAATTCCTTTTGGAATCTGGGTGTTTTTACAAAAAGTTCTCAATTATCCACAGGATTTGGCTTCGCAACCAAAGCCAGCCCATTTCAAATCGGCATTCCACCCATTATTCAACAGTTTTCTCTGGTGAAATATAACCGATTGTCAAAGCAACAAAATGTATATCATTTTGATGATATGTATAAATAAACCAGAAAGCCACACACTTTTCTATGATAATCTCTCAGCCATAATCGCCATTGCAAACGTACACAACAACTATTGTATTCTCTTTTCCTGAAATGTACAAGATATATATTGGGTATGTGCAAAGTGAAAAATGTAACAGGCCGAAGGAGGCGTGGAGTACAAGTACGTACATACATATATGGGCATCGCAACCAGCCCAGTGACAGTCGAACGTTTTCAAAGTGGACAAAAGTCAGCACCTTAAACAATATTCACTATCTAGGTACATACAAAGTAAACAGAAATCAAATTCTGTCACACAATACTTTAAACTATCGAGTCTAAGAAAGTACCAAGCCTGAAAATAACTCGACCAAATAAAATGTACAACACTTAGATTGGGGCACAACACTACATCGATCCGACAATAGAAAAAGCTTTCCAACTTTGTCATAGTTCCATAAACAACATGCACCATATTTTTAGTCCTGCCCATCCTTCTCCAACCACAGATACCGGCGACCTCAAATGCCACATCCTTAGCTCAAATCGTACTTTAAATACGTTAGCACTACTTAAGATCTTAATAAATAAAATGTAGACATTTAAATTTAAGTTATCATCGTACAATGTACCCAACCACATGAAGACACTGGCAGTCATGACTATCAATATGTTAGCTTACTAGTTACTACTTTAAGTTAACATTTCATAATAATTATAACAAATGCGTAATCTTAAATTGACCAACGCAATTATTTACCACCTTACTACACATTATTAAACCCTATACCCAGGAATAATAGGTTATACTAGGTTATACGAATGTATCTAACAACTAAAAGCAGGCGTGGTATTTTGTTTATAATTATGACTAGGATAAAATCTATATTAGTTAGTGCGAATGTATGTAACACACAGAAGGAGAGACAGACTCCCAAAAGTATATATATTCTTAATCAGTACGACAAGGCGAGTCGATATAGCCATGTGCGTAGCTGCTGTTCTTTCTGCTTTGATTTAATTCTGTACTGCACATGAATGTATTGAACTTTATTAAATTTAATTTTAGGAGTAGGTATAGGGTATTTAAGAGTTGATCCCACTAGATTCTAACATTCCATTACTGTTTTTAATTAATTTAAAAAAAATATATTTAATTTAGTCCTTTTTTTTGTTGCAGTGGGTACAGGATATTTCGCGGTCGGGCTTGCTCGACTGTATCGTTTTCTTCTATTTGCTTAACAATTGCTCATAATTTTTGAGGGGATATTAGTGTAGTGTGCTGACATCATGTGCTGGTGCTTTCGCCACTACATGGACAGTCGCCCATGGTGATGTATAGTACATACAAGTATGTACACATGTATTTCTGTTTTGCGTTGATCAATGTGGCTCATGAATTGTCTCCGCACCCACACGACGAAATAGAAACAAAAACCTGAAAACGGCCACAAGCCAAGAAAAAGAGACATTTATAAATGTTGTATGCTAAGCATAGTTTGGCCGTTGGGCCAACCCACTTGATATATTCCGCATATGGTCGGTCAATTAAGCTTGTTGCCGCCTTTATCATTAATTGGCCTTCACATTGAAATGGCATTGCAGCCGGCAGCAATATTTCGAAAATGGTGTGAACATACGCAAATTAATTAACGTTTAATAGCATATATTCGTATTTACATACATACATATGTATCTACATATAGTATGCAGCTCTTTCTACCTTTTTAACTAAGATTGCTTTTTTCTATTTACAGTTAGTGCCGCATATATGACAGATCCACACGACCGTGTTAACGACTAAAACAAGTAAGTGCAGCGACACGCAAATTATATTTTAAAAATGAATAGGCCCAAAACGACTAATCCGGTCAATTTATGCAAATTGTTACTAAATGTGGTTTGCAATTTACGTTCAGTGAAAAAGGCTTTTCTTTGCCCGAATTCGTGGTGCATATGAAACACTATGGTATGTAAATTTCCGAAAGGCACACCCAGCCATGATGTTTTGTTTGCATTCATTTTTTGCCAGGGATGGCCGCGTGATTGTATAAAATATCACAAACACTATCACTATCAAATACAGTTTTTTTCCCTGGGTAGGAAGGGCTTATTAGTTTTTGCAAAGTAACAAGGAGAAGAAAGCATCTGCGTCCCCATAAAGTATAGATATTCTTAGCCGAAAAAATTCGGTCTTGACATGCCCGCCCGCCTAAAGTGCCTGGTTTATGGATGAGTCCATCATTTTAGAGAACAATTTTTGCTCTAGTGCTATGCGCAAAACTGTTGTACCTGCATTCATGCTGGTAAAACTTAACATTCAATTATAATATCAGAAAAAAAAGTGGAGAAACTTAAGTCGAGGGTCTCGACATTAAAATACTCTGTACATGTGTATAGAATAATTAGAGAAATTCGAAAAATTAAAAAATATGTTGATCGATTTTACCTCCGTTTGTCCCCTGACATATAGTTGACCATGCGGTCGGACAGACAGACAAGGTTGGATCGACTTATCATGATGATCAAAAATATAAATTCTTTGTGCCTGTTACATTTTTCAACAAATACATTTCATGTACAGAATATAGATATATAATTTAAACCGCCTATTTCATCTATCGGATTCAAGGTATACAAAATCGAAATACTAAAAATTTATTACTATTTGCATCCGTGCATATTTTTTGCAATCCAGAGGTGAACCCAAACAACGCTTTGTTTATGTCGCAACCATACAATGGCCCCATCTCTATTCTATAAGGCATGCACCTACATAAAAACGTATGTGATATAAAGCTTAAACCAGGCTAAAACTGTGTATTAACACTTGAGCTTCAGTCCTGACGGGGGTGTGTGCTTGTCTTTCATTGTGCGAACGCAGCAGCAAATGATGCCAGCCCTTTTAGAGGATAAGTGGGCGTGGTAAGCGGGCTAGCACAGCAAACATGTTTCTCTCCAAGAGAAAATTAAAACGTCGAGTCTGTAGTGGGAAAAATAGTATTTATTATGTATTTGGATGCGGTATGACAAAGATATTGATTTTGCATTAAATATGTATTGTGTAACACAATGCTCAAATCAATTAAATATCTATTTTTAGAGCATATAGTTGATTCACATACTCTTTTATATTCTCTGCCAAAATGCTTGGTTTTTGTTGTTTGTATTTTTTGATAATGTTAGCTGACCCGATTTGCCGTTCTAAGAATAGCGAGTGTATAAACGAAAAGTTAAGATAATATGTATACTTGAGTATTTGTATAATGCAGTGTGTTAGAATGTTTTGCATCGAACTACCCGTGCACGTAGGTCTGTTATGAAGTGAAAATCTAGAAAACAGTTGACAATTTTCGAAATTGTTTTCTTGAAACTGTAGCAATTCGTTTAGGTTCCTAGTGCTCACAAATATTTAATATATTCTTTGCAATTCTTGCACCAATTAGGCATTTTATACCTTGTACCCGAAAGGGTAAAAAGATAACGCCATATGAATATCACAGGAGGAGAAAACTGGACAGTCCCTATATTTCAATTCATATCGATTGACATATCAATCAGAAGCTCAATATTTTTTCGTAGTTGTGAATAGTTTGTTATCATAATTTATTATTATAATCAGTTCACTACATCATACACCTTTTGTCATAGGACCGAACTTTTCTTTTTATACCCTGTACCCGTAGGGCAAAAAGGGTATATTAGGTTTGTGCAAAGTATGTAACATACAGAAGGAAGCATCTCCGACCCCATAAAGTATATATATTCTTGATCAGCATGACGAGAGAAATCGATCTAGACATGTCCGTCCGTCCGTCCGTCTGTCCGTCCGTCTGGATGAACGCAAGGATCTCGGAAACTATTAAAGCTAGAATAACCAAAGTTGGCATCCAGATTCTCCTAGGTCCGAGTAAGGACGAGTTTATTTTTTTTTTTTAATTTCCCCCCCCTTCCCCCGCTACAGAATTTCGTCAATAGCGTCCACATTTCAAATGCTACCTAAACCAAACTTTGCACACATAATTTCTATACAATTATCTACTGTTGTTTAAAATTTTATCAAATTCGGTCAATTCTAAGAAAAGTTATTAGCAAAACAAATTCTCACCAGTACAACCCCCCCAAACTGCAGCAACAAGTTCGCTCTTCTTCTTCCTCTTTATGCTGCTGCTATGGGCGCATATAACTCAGTGACGGAAGTTTACCTGGGTACAGGGTATTACACTGTCGGGCTTGCTCGACTGTAGCGTTCTCTCTTGTATTTAATTTCACGGCATACATACAAGTACATTGATATACGAGAGTGTGACCAGAAGTTTGTAAACAGGGTTGAATAAAAGAAACCTGAGCATTACGTGTACATTTTTTTTGATATCCTGTACCTAAAGAATATATTGGGTTTGTGCAAATGTATTTAACGCCAAAAAATCATACCATTCGAAATGCAGATATAGATTTAATCGTGTCATCAGGCGGGTACCTAGAGAAAATGGCGATAGTGTATTCGGTGGTGTTGGTGTTCAAAATATTGGTGAAAATCAATTCTCTAAAGTGTTCTTATAAACAACTACTACACATGATTTCGAGGTGTTTTTTCTGAATGGTGAGCACGTATTTGTTACTTATTTCTATATAAAATTACAAATATAAATTTTGTGCAGGTAAATTACGTGACTTGTAGGCATGCATTAGTAGAAGCACAAACATTTTTTATAAATTTTACCCATATACCCATACTATATATGGACGTAAATGTAGAAAGTTCCCACTGAGCACTGTCTTTTTCGGCGCTTTCTTATCGACACTGTTGGCGCAGCAAACGTAAACAGCGCTAATAACTCACATTATCTGTGGCTGTTGATTGTGAAAACATTTGTACGACGTATGTGTAGATACAATATCTATAATTTCAGTGGGTTCATGTACAAGTATGTGGGTGTGTAGTGCTTTCTTCTACGCTGTTTTGCCTTATATAGCACAGTTCACACTGTGTCGTTGTTGTTGTTCGGAACTGTCAGTGGTTGTTGTTGCATTTTCATTGTTTTCCTGATCCGACAGTATGACTGCAGAATCGAATCTTTGTATCTTTGTTAAGGGGCACAGGGATCTTTCTTTATTGAAAAATTATTTAAAAGCGAATGAGCCACATGGGTAGAACTTCATTAATACGATGCCTGCTCGTGAGGCGCAACGAACGCAGCGAATTATTAAAAGAAGCCAAGTTGTTATATAAACTGTGCAAGAAAAGATTATTATTTCAAAAAACCAAACAAACCAGAGCCAATTACAGCCAACCGAACTGTAAAAAAGCAGAAGACCCAACACCAAACATACAGGTGACTAAATCAATCAAAAAGTGAGATATTAAGCTCTTGAAAAAATAATGTGAAAACATGTACATACATAGGTACATATGTAAGCATCGTAATTTTGTGGTTTTTATTTTAATTGTTTGATTGCTTATGAATGAATGCCCATTTATGTTATTAGACAAATGAAATATATTATATTAGTTGGCTATTAGCCAAGTTTTGTGTTGTGTTTATAAATATTTTGTTGTTTTATATTTGATTGGCGTTTGTTCGCAAACGCGTGTGAAAAGAAACCAACCCGACGCCAAAAGCTTTGACGCGAGCAATTTTATATATATATATATATATATATATATATATGTATATATATACAAACCAGAAAGAAAGCGCAAAAAAACAGATTCCACAAAAGCTTGGGCCTTGATCTTGCTAGGTTTAGAAGAGCCATATGCATAATTTCAATTAAATTAAAATTCCTCAAATATTAATTGCAAATATGCATGGGTTCTTGTGACTAATGTTCAAAATGATTCTAATTACACGTCATATTCTGGCTAAACTCAAATAATGACGACCTTAACGCGTTGTGTGGGCGTCCTGATGATGAGTCATGGGCCCAAAACCCATTGACAAGGAACAGTTTGTTTTCACATACATAAATCCGTAGACAGCGAATGAGCAGCCGCGTATTTTACACCCTCGTTGGTTGTCTGGCACGTGTTCCCTGCCTCAACAAACAAAACATTGTTCCAAAGCAGATAACCCCAAAATGGTACTGAGAGAGACCCCCTGAAGGAAAATCAATACACGCTTAACTTTTTGTCCTGTTTTAACTTTAATGCTCATGTTTAATTTTATTTTTTGCCACTCATCGACCGCCATGACATAATGCGTTCTGTGCCCAATGTGTCGCCCAACATTTGTTCTTGTCCAAGTCGCCAGCCAGGCATCTAGTCACCCAACGAGGCAGTGGGACAGCCAGTTGGCAATTCAGCAAGCGTCAGGTCGTCGCCGAACCCCTACGCCAAACATTTGTTTTCCCTGCTGCGCGTTTGCTACATTTTTATTCGCTTCCATGGGGGAGGGCTTGACTTGGCCCAAATGGTTGTTCGTCCGATGAGCGTGCGCGTTTTATGACTTTCGTGGCGCCACTCGAATTCTTGTACAACTTCAATGCACGATGAGAACTTAGACGTTGTGTATAACAACTACAATTGATGGAAATGTCTGAAAAGCAGCCTTACTGTCAAAGTTAAGGTCCATTCTACATTTCTACTTATTTGGATAAATTAAACAACATTAATATATAGGCACCAATATGAAGTCAAAAGATTAATATATAGAATGACATTATCAGCGTGCTACCTCAATACCAAGAACTATTAAAAGGCCCTTCCACAAAAAAGAACTATTGAAAATAAAAATTCCAGTCAAAAGAAAACATTTAATTTTCTCATTTTATCCATCAAATAAAAAAGACATTAAAATAAATGGCCGCAAAAGTGATAAATTGATGAAGAGAATAAGAATAATTGGATAAGTAATTTCTCTTCGATTACTTTTTTTCCCCAAAGCAATTTAAGGAATTCAAAATCTTGTTACTTAAAGGTTGGCTTAAATCATGCAGTATACTTAGTTAGTTCTACAAGCCCTTCTCATATAAATAGTTATTAGGGTCAATCTAACAAACATAATATGGTGAGTAAGCTTTGATATTTTTGTTCCGAACTATCAGAGCTATCTGACATCACTTTGAATCGCCTTATTTATCTTGAAAATTCTCAAACACTCACATCGGAACAAATAGAATAATAAAAAAAAATTGTTCACTCCATTTCTCGACCGCAAGGGAAAAACCAAAAAAACATACAAATTTGTTGTCATATTTTCAGCTTATCCTCATTTTACAAAGTTTATACCCCCTAAAAATAAAAATGGACCCATTGAGCCTGGGAAAACAGAACAGCGCGGTTGTGTTGGAGACTCTTCAAGTCATGAACCGTCCGGCCACAGTGGGTGAAGTGTCAAAACGAGTATCAGATCTGTATAAAATTCCAATGGATCGCATCCAGCCGTTGGTACGAGATTTACTTGCATTGGGTGAGATTCATGGCTTCTTTATTCGTCGGAATCAATGGTACTCCATCAATGAGGTTGTAATTTCCGACCTGCGCAAGGAAATAAATAGCTACGTAGAGCACATTCTGAAAGAAAATGTTAGCGCCCCAGCCATAGGCAAGTCGACTTGTTCAAGTCAATCACCACTTATGATGCGACTTGGGCTAATGGATCAGCATATATTGTCGCCCCGATTCCGGAACATTTATTCGCTGGCTTGTGATGGAGCTCATGCTGCCAGCGAGGTCCTATAGGTGTCTATCCCGCTTGGTCACATGGCAGATATTGCACCAACGCATTGATACACGGTGCTTACAATCCAAATTTCTGAAGTGTTTTTCTATATGTATGTGTATTTATGCGGTGCAATAAAGTAGCCCACGTTTCCTGCAGCTGGTGGCAATGAAGCTAATATACACTCGCCACTTACTTCTGCCGGGGTCGACAACAGGACTGTATTCCGGGTCATTCGACTTACAAAATGGAGCAATGACTGTTTTAGCAGCAGACGTCCCAGTATTTGGACATAGTCGACATACCATGCACAGCGCCAGTCCTTGATAACTTAACAAGCTTGTCATCACCTTGTATATCCTTTAATTGTGGATTCCAAGTTTCGGTCGGTGTTTTTTTTTTTTTTTTTTTTTAACAGAAACACCTAATATGTTGAAGTTAATTTTCGCATGTATAGCTTCACATTTAAATATAGAATTAATGTGTCCATTGTCATCCATTTAAAATCGAGCTTCTGCAATGGAGGTCGTTGCATGTCTAGAGTTCATATTAGGAAGCTCAAGCATAGTATAAACTTTGCCTCTTTATTGACATTTCTCTAGTCTTTGTCTGCTGCCTGTCGTTTAATGGCTTATAGTCTGTCAGTTGTTGGTGCTACACATACGAGTATGTATGCTCCCTTTTAAAATGGAATCGCACTTTTCCTTTCATCGCTTTGTGACTGCATTTTCTTTCTACATTAGCACTGCCTTTATTAGTCACTCGTATGAGTAATCTCCGCCGGCTGCTTATATCCGACTATTAAATTTTGCTTTATAAGTTTTTTTGTAATTTAATTGATTGAAATATTGTAGGTGCCATTTGGTGTACTTTCCAATTGACATTTCAAAGAAAGAAATTAAATGCAAATTGGCAGAGACTGCTTTAAAGACTGCTTTAGACCACAGCAGATCCTCTTCAAATATGGCAATTCAATTCAACGGCAATTCTGAAAATACAATACAAAACTTAGTGGCGAATGTAAGATTATTGTGTAAAAATAACTAATTGGGTTAGCTCTAGTATTATTATAGTTCCAACAGCCATTTTTAAAATATGTATTCATGAGTAATGATAACATTGTTTTCGATATAAATAATTTTTTTGCCTAGTAACGTAAATGAAATTCTTCAATATTCATCATCATCTACATACATAAATAGGAGTTCACACTTCCAAGGATACACAGTCATTAATATGATTTTGATTTCTTATGTCGAGATGATTATAGATTGACATTTATTTATTAAATTGATATACCCTCTGTACTGGAGATGAATATAAACAGTATACTTGTAGTTTGCACAAATGTACGTAACAGGCAAAAGGAAGCCGTTCCAACCCCATAAAGAACATATGCACTATATATATTATTGATCAGCCAATCGATCTAGCCATGTCATGTTCAAAAACCATTGACACAACTAGTGATCTCGTGTTTTATTTATTTACTTACTGTTTTGTGAATTGTGTGTCACTATTTTATTTCTTTTGTGTGCGTTTATAAAAACCAAAATATATATCACAACGGCAGAATTTGTATTATTTTGGGCAAAGGGACGATATTTAATTGTCGGGCTTGTTCAACTTATTTGTCACGAAAAGAAATAAAATATCTATAAATAGATGATCAAACTGATAGAAAAGAACGTCAAACGAGGTGACAGATTGGCGCGATTTTTACATTGAACTTGTAAATCATAAATATGTCAAATTGAATTTATTTACGGAACTGAAAACAAATGAGATAATTTAATGCAAATTTTATATATGTGTGCGTGTGTGTTTAACGGGGCGGTGTGAGTGCACTGTCCACGCTGTTCAACAAATTGACAAAAAGGCAATTATACTAACATTAAATTTTAAATAATATCGTTTGGCACTTTTACGTCGGCCTTAAAATTCTTAAGTTCTATCTAATACATGCCTTTATTCTCGTTACAGCATGAGCCGCCAGCAACGGCACCACCAGCAGCAGCAACAGTTGCTGACAACGCAGCAGCAACAACAGCAGGCGTTGCTCATGGCCGAGCATGCGGCCGCTGCGGAGGCGGCCGAACTCTTCGATCTGCTATGCGTGGCGACGACAATGCGGCAGATACTGGCCCTACATCGTGCTATGTGTGATGCAGTGGGACTGCGTCCGTCGCCGCTCAACGATTTCTATCCAAAGCTGAAGGCCAAAGTGCGTTCGTGGAAGGCGCAGGCACTGTGGAAGAAATTCGATGCCCGTGCAGCACATCGTGTCTATGGCAAAGCTAATGCCTGCGCTGGAACACGCGTCCTGGTCATTGGTGCCGGACCCTGCGGCCTGCGCACAGCCATTGAGGCGCAATTGCTAGGTGCTAAGGTGGTGGTGCTGGAAAAACGCGATCGCATCACGCGCAACAATGTGTTGCACCTGTGGCCATTTGTGATAACAGATTTGCGAAATCTTGGCGCAAAGAAGTTCTATGGAAAGTTCTGTGCTGGTTCGATTGATCACATTTCCATCAGGCAGCTTCAGTGTATGCTGCTGAAGGTGGCGTTACTTCTAGGGGTCGAGATACACGAGGGCGTCTCATTCGAGCATGCAATTGAGCCCAGCGGCGATGGCAGTGGCTGGAAAGCTGCAGTTACGCCAACCGATCATGCTGTCTCGCACTATGAGTTCGATGTGCTTGTCGGCGCCGATGGAAAGCGAAACATGCTGGACTTTCGACGCAAAGAGTTTCGCGGCAAGTTGGCCATCGCTATCACAGCCAACTTTATAAACAAGAAAACCGAGGCGGAGGCTAAGGTGGAGGAAATAAGTGGCGTGGCGTTCATTTTCAATCAGGCCTTTTTCAAGGAGCTCTATGGCAGAACGGGCATTGATTTAGAGAACATTGTGTACTACAAAGATGAGACGCATTATTTCGTCATGACGGCTAAGAAGCACAGCCTTATCGATAAGGGAGTCATCATCGAGGATATGGCGGACCCTGCAGAGTTGTTGGCGCCTGCCAATGTGGACACCCAAAAACTGCATGACTATGCGCGCGAAGCAGCTGAGTTCTCTACCAAGTATCAGATGCTTAATCTTGAATTTGCAGTCAATCACTATGGCAAGCCAGATGTAGCCATGTTTGACTTTACATCTATGTTTGCTGCTGAAATGTCCTGCCGCGTGCTTGTGCGAAAGGGCTGTCGTCTACTGCAGTGCTTGGTGGGCGACAGTTTATTGGAACCCTTCTGGCCCACGGGATCGGGCTGCGCCCGCGGTTTTCTGAGTAGTATGGATGCGGCTTATGCTATAAAACTGTGGGCTAATCCACAGAACAGTGCCCTCGGTGTTTTGGCCCAGCGCGAGAGTATCTACCGGCTTCTAAATCAAACAACACCAGATACATTACAACGTGATATTAGCGCCTATACCGTAGACCCGGCAACACGCTATCCGAACCTCAATCGCGAGTCGGTAAACAGCTGGCAAGTTAAGCATTTGATTGATACCGATGATCCAGCAATACTGGAGCAGACTTTTATGGACACGCATGCGCTACACGCACCGCATGTTGAAACGCCAGGACGCCGCAAGCGGCGAAGTGGTGGTGAGTCTTTGCCTTGTCAATCTTGAAAATCTTCTCAAAAATCATATGAATTAGTTTTTCACATTTCAAGAGGTTTTTTGGCCTTTTCTTTATACAACAAAATGCTACTTTCTGTTTATATTTTTCCGCCTTGGCTCTGCTGACAAGTAGCCTAAATTTGTCTTAATTTCGTCATCACTTTTGCAGACTCTCTGCCACAAGGTGCTACGTTATTACGTTGGATTAGTGCGCAACTCCATGCCCATCGCTTTGTCCCTGAACTCAAAGAGCCTTCAGATATATTCAGGAATGGAAGAGTACTATGCGCCCTCATTAATCGGTAGGTTTTATAAAATATAACTGGGATTATATAGAAGGGGAATGCTACGCAAAAATTCAACATTTATAAACCTTTCTTTGATTTTCAATCTACAGATACCGACCCGATCTTGTCGATTTGGCAGGAGTCAAAGACATGAGCCCGTTGGAGTGCAATGAGTTGGCTTTCGGCGTGTTGGACCGTGAACTGCACATTGATCGCGTTATGACTGCCAAACAGTCGTTAGAGTTGACGGATGTCGAGTCACGCGTGTGGTTGCAGTATCTGGACCAGATCTGCGAACTGTTTCGTGGTGAAATACCGCACATCAAGCATCCCAAGATGGATTTCAGCGATCTTCGGCAAAAGTACCGCATCAATCACGCTCATGCCCAGCCAGACTTCTCCAAGCTGTTGCACACGAAGCCAAAGGCCAAGTCACCCATGCAGGATGCCGTTGATGTACCTATAACTGTACAGCGACGCTCGGTGCTGGACGATGAACGAGTCAAGCGTCAGCGGCGCCACGAGCAGTTGATGAACACCAATGTGGCGGGAACAAACGCTGCTAGCACCGGCGCTGGCGCAATCGGCACAAATGTGCAACAGGGTCTGTTGAAGATAACCATTATACACAATATTTCAGAAGCTTGATGTTTTTTAAATCGGGTGCAAGTTGCTACTCCAAATTGCCTTAAAGTGTATTACAAAATAAAACTGTACATTTGCGTGTGATGGACGAGTCTTTATTATTTGACATTGTGGCAAAGGTGGCAGCTTGCACGCCAAGTATCGTATTTAGCTGAAAAAAAAAACGAAAACAAGAACATATAGTATGCAGTATTTACAACAAGAGCTTTAGAAAAAAAAAACATTGGAAAAGTTGTTAGCAACTTCTTGACGAATCTCATTCAGATTCAGTGGCATTTAAACTTTTTATACCCTGTACCCGTAGGGTAAAAAGGGTATATTAGGTTTGTGCAAAGTATGTAACATACAGAAGGAAGCATCTCCGACCCCATAAAGTATATATATTCTGAATCAGCATGACGAGAGAAATCGATCTAGACATGTCCGTCCGTCTGTCCGTCCGTCTGTCCGTCTGGATGAACGCGAGGATCTCAGAAACTATAAAAGCTAGAATAACCAAAGTTGGCATCCAGATGCTCCTAGGTCCGAGTAAGGACGAGTTTATTTTTTTTTTTTTAATTTTCCCCCCCTTCCCCCGCTACAGAATTTCGTCAATAGCGTCCACATTTCAAATGCTACCTAAACCAAACTTTGCACACATAATTAATATATAATTGTCTACAGTTGTTTAAAATTTTATCCAATTCGGTCAATTCTGAGAAAAGTTATTAGCGAAACAAATTCTCTACAGTACAACCCCCACAAACTGCAGCAACAAGTTCGCTCTTCTTCTTCCTCTTTTTGCTGCTGCTATGGGCGCATATAACTCAGTGACGGAAGTTTACCTGGGTACAGGGTATTACACTGTCGGGCTTGCTCGACTGTAGCGTTCTCTCTTGTTAAAAAATATACTATACATATGCACTCAAATCATTTGGGATGTACGTGTATATATTAATAGAGCCATGAAGAAAATTATATATTAGAAAAATTTTAAAAATTTGTCAAGTGTTCTTTTTAACCTTATACTAACTGATTCCATTTCACTCACTTTTTTGCTCACAGCTCAAAATGAAACGCCACGACGATCGAAGAAACGTCGCCAAGCTGACAAATCGACCAACATTGTGAGTAGATTTTTTACCGTAATCATGGATTGGTTCACGCACATATTTTTGCGGTTTGAAAAGTGATCAAATACAAAATTTATTGTAATTTCACTGAAATATATATCTATATCAAAACTTGAATTGGATAAAATATCATGTAGTATTGCCATGTATGTATGTAAAACACATATGGGCCCTGTTACACAGAAAATTGTCTAACGTATATGAAATACGATCACTTTTCAAATGTTTATTTTTAATCTCTTGCATATACTAAGTATATGTATATCGCTTGTTATTCTACGCAATCATTTGTTCATCCACGACTGAATTGATTATAATATTGTTAATTTTTTGTCATATCAACAAAAAAACAAAACAAAACAATCCATTAAAAAGGTTCAACTCATACTACAAACAACTCTCTTTCGTGAACTCAGTAACGTCATGAGTGCATTCGCATACAATGAGGTCAGTTCAATCAGTGTCCAAGTGGTCCTAAGTCATTGTCGATTGTGTCGCGTTTTAATCACATTGTGTAAAAACCATACTAATCCAACCTATAAGTATTAGTCATTTAGTCCCAGTTTACGTTATATGTCTCAATCATAAGAAGAAACCTAGCAAATCATAAACTACTTGTACAATCAAACATATTTGCAATTATACATCCGTACCTGCTGGTTTTTATCAAATCTGTCAAAATGTTGACCCACGACTTTGCCGCGTAGGAGGAGCGTCAGCAGCGTTTGAAAGAGATCGAGGAGAATCGTCAAGAGCGCATGAGCAAGCGGCGCCAGGCGCGTTATCATCAAACGCAGAATTTCTACAAAAGCCTGCAGATGCTGCAAGCCGGTAATTTGCTGCGCGAGGGAGCTGCCGAAGATGGTACTCCCTTTGAGGATTACTCGATATTCCTTTATCGCCAGCAGGCGCCCGTCTTTAATGATCGCGTTAAGGAGCTCGAACGCAAACTGCTGTTTCCCGTAAGCAACGAAATGTTACTCAGTTACAATTGCTCGGTTGATTGATTGACTGTCTGTTGGCTTTTCAATGTTGTTGCCGCCGCTCAAACCGAAGATGAAAATTGAATGCACGAAGCTTCTTGCCCTTGGCTGAACATTCTTTTGTGTTTATAAACGAATGCGCAGTTCTAATCTCACTAACCGGCTGTTGTTGATTCTCTATAAACTAACAAACGCGCTTTAAGTCCGGTTAACCGCACGAACGCAGTGATGTCAACTATACGTTGATAGATAAATGCCTTACCCAGATAATGCAAATCATATATTTAAGATATACTTGTAGGTTTGCCTTTTTTTCTAAAAGCACAAAACAGAAGTAGGAATCGAATATCCCGTCGAACAAACCTAAAACAAACAAGAAACTTGGTGAATTTGACGCCTATTTCTGCTAGGATTCAAATATGTTTTTAATATGAAATAAAATAATTAAACTAAATTCGCATCGACGAGATTCGCATTGATAAACAATGTGTAAATGGAAACCTATATATACGAGAACTTTTTTGATAATACAAGTATATAATGTATTTGCGATTTTAGGAAGTGCTTTTTGAGGGTGATCGATATTTGCCGTATTTTCTGACAATCGGTGGATCTTCTGTTGGAGTCAAACTTTAAATATTACTGCGATATGCTTTATGTCTATACTCGTATATAAAGCAACCGAGATCTTTTAACGTCCTATTATGCAGTAGTTTACGTGTCCTAGTTGTCTTAAACTAATGCGCTTTCGTAACTCTTTTAGCATTAATTGTTTTGTGATCATTTTATAATTTGATTTGCTAAGTTATTTCGTTTATGTACAAAAGACCCTGAAAAATGAAATATTAAAATCGTAATCTTTTGATTTCTTCAACAAATTCCAACCCAATCTATTTTCTAAATGCCTGCCCCAACACAAACACTTGACACCCGATAAAAACAAACAAATTCTATTATATACCCAACGCCAACCGGAAATGATGCGCAGGATCGCGAACGCGGCGACATTCCTTCAGCGATGCCGCGTAACGGTGCTGACGAGCAATTCAGCGACCGCATCAAGGATATGGAACAGCGTATGCAGGGCCGTGGTGGTCTAAGCAGTGATAAGAAACCCAAAGATTTAATGCGCGCCATTGGCAAAATCGATTCGAGTGATTGGAACGTACGCGAGATTGAGAAAAAGATTGAACAGTCTAAAAAGACGGAAATACACGGTCCGAAGGGTCGTGAAAAAGTACCCAAGTGGAGCAAGGAACAATTCCAAGCACGTCAACACAAAATGTCCAAGCCGCAGCGTCAAGACTCACGTGAGGCTGAAAAGTTTAAGGAAATCGATGAAACTCTGAAAGTTTTGGACAAGCAGCTTAAAGAGGGACACAATCTGGACGTAGGTGAACGTGGACGCAACAAAGTGGCATCCATAGCAGGCCAATTTGGGAAAAAGGATGAACCAAATTCGGATGAAAAAAATGCGACTAGTGGCAATACGAACACCAACACTACTGTCATACCTAAATCTGTGAGTAATTTTGCGTTGTTGATTATTTTTATTGTTTATGCGGTATTTGTTTTTGCTTTTGCTTATGGGTTTGTGTTTATTTGTTTTTGGTGCGACGCCTGTAAGTTCCTACGTGTTCCAAACAGTGTTGTTGATAGTGAGCTTTTGTCTTAGGCCGATACACACTCAAACACATACACCTGCACACTCATTTGTATATATATATATAGATATATATTCCCTGTTGGTACATGTTTACGTGTTAATCTGCCATACCACTTCACCATACTAATTCCTTACTGTCCATTTCCCTAGAGCTCAAAGGTGGCGCTGGCCTTCAAGAAACAGGCCGCCTCCGAAAAGTGCCGCTTCTGCAAACAAACTGTCTACCTCATGGAGAAGACAACCGTTGAAGGTCTGGTTCTGCATCGTAATTGCCTCAAATGTCATCACTGCCATACGAGTTTGCGCATGGGCGGATATGCCTTCGATCGTGACGATCCCCAGGGACGATTTTATTGTACTCAACACTTCCGCCTACCGCCCAAACCGCTGCCGCAGCGTGTCAACAAAGCACGTGTAAGTAGAATTGCTAATAGCAATGTTCCATGTTCCAAAAAGGTAGGTATCTTATCCTAGTTAGTATGTGTTCAGAATTGACCACATTTATACAAGTATGTATACATCATAGATGTATAACGAATTTAAATTCGTGACTAATTACAGGCTGCACTTCAATGCAATGTCTGCCTATCCGTCCGTATGAACCCCTAGATCTCAGAACCTATGAGACCTGGAGACACCAAATTTTGCACAGAGTTGCCTGATATGTATACGCAAAAGTTAATTGGAAAAATTTCGTTCTCCTCCACTATTAGTGATAATTCCCAAAATTCTGAGAATTTGTTGAAATTCGGCCATTACATCCTTTTAGTATTTATGTGTCCGTAGTTCAAGTTTCATGGTGATAAGCCAATTTTAAAGGAAGTTATAGCCATAAATGTAATCTCTGCCCAAACGTTGCAGCAACTATTGTTTTTGTTGCTGCTTGGCCCAACTTTTTACTGCACACATAGACGTGAAAAGACACACATAGCCTCAATGTGAATTAAAATGCAAAAGGAGGATTAATCGAAAAAATGTTTTTTTTATTACAATTTGGTTTATTTAATTTATATAAATTTTGTCTTTATGTTTTTTTTATACCCTGTACTACCCGTAGGGTAAAAAGGGTATATTAGGTTTCTGCAAAGTATGTAACATACAGAAGGAAGCATCTGCGACCCCATAAAGTATATATATTCTTGATCAGCATGACGAGAGAAATCGATCTAGACATGTCCGTCCGTCTGTCCGTCCGTGGACGCGAGGATCTCAGAAACTATAAAAGCTGGAATAACCAAAGTTGGTATCCAGATTCTCCTAGGTCCGAGAAAGGTCGAGCTTATTTTTTTTTTGTTTTTTTTGGGAATTCCCCACCACCCTCCCCCCCTCCCCCCCCCTTCCCCCGCTACAGAATTTCGTCAATACTGTCCATTCAAAGGCTACATAAGCCAAACTTTGCACACGCAATCTATATACAGTTATCTACTTTTTTTTTAAGTTTGATCAAATTCGGTCATTTCTAAGAAAAGTTATTTGCGAAACAAATTCTCTCCAGTGCAACCCCCCAAACTGCAGCAACAAGTTCGCTCTTCTTCTTCCTCTTTTTGCTGCTGCTATGGGCTCATATAACTCAGTGACGGAAGTTTACCTGGGTACAGGGTATTACACTGTCGGGCTTGCTCGACTGTAGAGTTCTCTCTGTTATATTTCTATATTATGCTCAACTAAGTACAAAAGTACAAGCTGCCTGTACTTATGATTGGTATTCTCATTCTCGTTGCAGAAATCGACCACGTCTCAAGCCACTCCTGTTGCAACACAACCCGCAACCGTGGCCCCGGACACCATCGAGCCTATGGATACTACAGTACCTGCAGATCAAGTTGATGTGCATCAATCCTCACGCACCTCCGGCGCCCCTATGTCTGCTTCCGGCTCTGTCGATGCCAAGTCCGACGATGAGGCAGAAATTATTGACGAGCACGAGTGGTCTGGTCGAAACTTCTTACCTGAATCCAATAATGATTCCGAGTCGGATTTGTCGAGCTCGGATGAGTCGGACACAGAATCCGAATCGGAACTTTTTGAAGAAGCGGACGATTCACCATTTGGTGCACAAACGCTCCAGTTGGCGACCGATTGGATAGGGAAGCAAAACTATGAAAATAGTGATGACTCAGATGATTTCTACGATTCGAGTGAGGGAATTGCAGGTCAGAAAATGAAATATATATATTTTACTGGTGATTAAAGATTTTAATTTCAGACGACGGCAAGGACGATACCGAAGGCGAAGAGTTTAAGAAAGCGCGAGAACTTCGCCGCGAGGAAGTGCGTCTACGTCCACTTCCAGCCAATTTACCAACAGACACGGAAACGGAGGTAAGTTTCATCTACGATTTTTTTGGTTGTGGTTAGAAAAGTCTAATTTTGATATATTCTTATTTTATTTCACATTGGGCTTTGGTCTTCTGAACCCTTATCATATGGTGTTGGTTTCATTTAAAAATAAATTATATCTTATCGATTAGAAACTAAATGTTTTAGAAAACAAAGAAAATGTTGAAGATGTAAACAAGTCAACGCGGAGCTCACTTAACTCTTCCAAGTCTTTTGAGTCGGCCCACAGCCAGCCCGCTACGCCTCTTGCTCCTGGTCCTACACGTGTTGAATTGGAGCAGCTCGAACGAAATGCACCTCGGAAAATTAGCAGCGAAATTGAAGCCATCAGCGAAAAATTGTATCATCTTAATAACATGGTGAAGATGAACAAGGATCTAGAAATACTAGCTAAGGAGAATCTAGTGAAAAGCGACATATTGCGCAAACTAACGCTCAAAGAGAAATGGCTAGCTGAAAATGCTGCCATTGCTGCAAAGAATCAATTGCCGAGTCCTGTTTCTTCAACGCCAAAATCCAAATTCGATGAGAAATACGAAAAAGTTGTAAGCCCACTCTCTTCGACACTTGAGTCGAAACCTAAACCAATTATTGACTTTAATTTGGACGAGCTAAAGCCTCGTTCGCCTAATTTTAATGAAAGCCCAAAGGAAGTTTTAAAAAAATCAATGCCCACTTCCGTTCTGAAGCAAACACAGCTGAGTCCCAAAGAAGAACGCAAGAGCGGTCAAGTTAGTCGTTCAAATAGTTTTAAAAGTAATGCCAGCTCAAATAGTTCACGTGGGAGTAAACTGCAAATTGGGAATATCGCGCACCAACAGAGCATAGAGTCTAGCGATAATCCAGATTACGATGTCAAATCAACTCGTTCCTCACCGCTGCCAAATATTCGTATGAGCACTAAGCTTAAGGAGATTGAGGCCACAAGTTTTGCCGGTACCATGGACCACATCAAATCACAGCTGGTCATGCCCACTGTGAGTGCTCAGGCAGCACCTAGTGTTGATCTCACCAAGTACTTTCCTAATCAAAAGCAGGAAAAATGTAGTGCGGCCAATATCAACAAGAATCAGAAAACCCTAAAAGATGTTGATCTGGCCAAATATTTCCCCACTAGTCCAGCGCCGCAACGACGCACAGTGGAAACGGTGGCCGATCGCCTAAAAAGGTCACAAACAGAACAGTGCGTTCCGCCAAATAAGGCTACTACCAAATCAAAGACTACACCTAGTAAGCCAGCTGCAACTCAACGTCAAAAATCTCTTGAAGCCTTTAGCTTGCGTGAGCATCAGTTAGATGGTGCTTTGGATTTAAGCAAAAAAAAGACTCCGGTCAAGGAAACAATAATAGAGCCAGGCGGAAAGAAGTCCAGCAAAGATATTTTAACAACAAAAAAGGCACCAATCAAGGCGTCTAATACAACTACGTTAGCCAAGGCTTCAACCACTGGAAAAGGTAAGATCAAAATTGTGAAGAAGATTGTGCCAAAAGGAAACAAAACCAAAAAGGCAGCTGCTGGAGCGACCAAAACCATTCAAAAGGATACAACGGTTACAGTTCCACCAGCCCTTGAAGAATCCGAACGTATACTTAACGAGATACTTGGCGATGGTGAAGTGCGCTCCCCCAGCTCTGAATATCAAAAACTTTTCTATGGCGAAAAGTCGCCTAGCGATGTTTCTGATAAAATCGAACGTATACTTGAGGAGACTGGACTTGGGATGGAGCTTGGGCTCCCACGGCGTGACCCGAACAAAAAGTTGCAGAAGACCAAGTCATTGGGCGAGGGTGAATTTGATTTAAAGCCTCGAAGCGAAGCGAAATTTTGTAAGGAGTCTGGCGATCGGCCCAGTGGAGTGCAAAACATACTAAAACGCTTTGAATCTATGAGCTCGGTAAAATCGGGCGAAACGGAGTCTTTTAAACTTCGTCGCATGGAGTCCAACACAAGTAATTTAAGCAGCCTTAATCGGTCGTGTGAATCTCTGGCCTCGCAATCTGGTGATTCTATGAGTGACCTGGAGAAAACAATGGACTATTTGCGTAATGAGTGGCGCAATGAGGCAACAAATTTTCTGCAAAAGAAAAGGAACAGGTTCTATGCACAGCAGGAAGAAAAGAAGGAAAAGGATATGACACAAAACACCTTGCCCGTGCAGTATCGTGATTCGAAAATAGCGAAGTTTTTTGGTGTCACGACATGCAAATCACAAGATAAGTGCAAGTCCCAGATTAATAAGAAAAAGTCACCTACCAAAACAGTGCGGGCGCCTAAAGTAAACAGCTCACTAGAGGAGCTAGCACAAATAAGCAGCTCACGGCAAGCTAATCGTGAGAAAAAACCACATAAAGTTTCTGATATAATCAGCCGGTCTGATAATGATCTAAAGCCGGAAATGCGTGTAGTAGAACCGGTGTCTCCAGTACCGGATGACTTTGAGATCTTGGATTTGCTTGATAAGGGCACTGCGGCGAAGCAGCAGCTACAAAGTGCAAATACTAGAGCTCCAGCAGCAGAAGCAGTAACAGCTAATGAACCTCTTCCTATTAAAGGCACTCTTCTAGACCCTCTTCCTTCACGTCCTGTGTTAGAAGATATTAAAAATCTTCCGAAGACAGGATGCGACAAGTCGTTGAGCAATTCTCGCCGTAGCTCCCAGTCTAGTATTAATACTACACGACGACTGTCAGATATTTCACTTACAGAAAAGTTAAATCAAGAAGCACTTTTGGCTCTTAGTTGCCTTGAAAACGAATCAGCCGTTGAAGAAAAGCATGTGGATGAACTCTTTCAAAATATGGTCGAAGAAATGGAAGAAATTCAATATTCTAACGATACAGGGCACCCGGAAGAAGACTTAGACGACTCTTTATGTACGACTATTAGCAAGAGTCCTAGCGCGCAACCGGTGACTGTTGTAAAACGTGGGAGCTCCGAAGAGCAGAGTATTGAAAACTTGTTCGGGAACTTTACCGATGAGATGCTGGTGCAAGTTGAATTCGATTCAAATGATGAATTAGTGGGCATTACACCACGTGTCGCTTTAACTACTACATCCTCAGATCGTGACTACGTTGAAAAATTGGAATCATTAGAGCGCGATGAGGTACCCACAAACAGCACTTTTGGGCACAAATGTTATGACGAAGAAGACGAAACTCACTTTCCCTCACGTCCGCAACGCAGAGAAAAAAGTAGCTCCTCCTCTTGTGAACCGACAGGTCCAATTGTACCCCTGCGAATAAAGAAGAAGCTGGCCAAATTATGTCCAGAGGATATGCCACCTTCGGTGCAAGACTTACTGCAAAAAGTATACGTTAAAAACGTTAAGCCCCAACACATAGATGTATTGCCAGTGAAGTCAGAGGAAGCGTTGAAATTTCCTCGCCTGAACGAAGACGAAGATGTAGTTGATCATAATATTAACAATCCAGTACTTCACCTAGAGACTGGTTTCAATAGAATAGAGCAGAATCAAGTGGAACCTGTTAACAACGATGTAAAGGTAGTGGAAAATGATAAAACGGTTTGTTCAGTGCCTAACATACATACCACATCCAACATTTCGCCATCGAGCCAGCAGAACTTCAACAATGTAGATCATCAAATCCTTCAAGAAACATCTCTTGAACGGGGTATAGAAAAGATCACGACTTCGCCGATGCCGATTCGCGTTCACCCACCTAATCAACCCAGCAAAGAAAGCTCTTTGGAATGGGACATGGAAAAGATGCCAAATAGTCCAATGCTACCACGTCGTCGCATGACGATACTTACGGACAGCAAGTTACGTGATATTTCGCCCAGTAGCTCCATTAAACTGCTCAATAATTTAACAGATGACAACGATGCCGAAGCTACGCAACGTCGTCTTATTGCTGAATTCGAAAATGAACGCCGTCAAGCTTTGGTAAAACGCGACGAGAGCTATGAGATAACGGCAACCGAACAGCGAAGACGAGATTCTATCCAAAGCAGCAGCAACTCTAGCGGAGAATCCAAACGCAGGCCCCCACAGTCTTTAACGCAAAAGGTCACGCAACAGGAATCGAGGCGGAATAGTGACATAGAAGGTCCGAAGCGTACAGGAACACCGCCTATGTTTAAGAAATTGGAGCTTCCCCAGACAGAAACCAATTCGACCCTAGACACGACAGACTCGTCCACACGACGCAGCTCGTTTGCATTTATAGAGTTACAGGACAACAAACCGGTCATTGTGCCTATGCCCAGAAAACTAAAGGTTCCAAAGGCTCAGCCACCGAAATTCGTGCCCGAGGCAACGGCGAACGAAAAGCCTCTACCTGCTGTTTTTAAGGATCGTCCTTGGCCCAAACCGCAAATTGATGGCATATGCGCTGACAGCGGATTAGAAGATGAGGAACAGTCGCACTTACAGCCAGCACTGCCAGATTATGCGCGGTCCGATTCTCCACCTTTGCCGGTGTTCAATAATAGACAGTGGCCCGATGGTAAGACCAAATTCGAGAAGGATCAGCGTGCAGAGTTCGAAGACACGTATGATCTTAAGAGTCCATTGATTGTACAAAATCAAAGAGGCGATGTTGCACGTAAGCCCCGCTCGCAATCGCCAAAGACGGCGCAAACTCTTGATCCGCTTAAGTTTAGCAGTCGCCAAACGTCAAAATCTTACAGCGATCTCAAAAAAGGCTTATCGTTACATTCGCTGCACTCGGCACACTCTAGTCTAGACACAGATCCGCAGTCAACTGCAATGGTTCCTCCACGTCCAAGTAGCTACATTAATTACGAAGAGTCGGTAGATGCCAGCACCCGTGCTCTTTTAGATCGTGGAAAGCGACTGCACAACCGAAAGCGCGATTTTGTGAATGAACGTGTCGTAGAACGAAATCCCTACATGCGTGAAGTTATTCGGTCGGAACGCAATGAGTATGAGAGAGAAGATGATAGCGATCTGACTAGTTACCGACCAAGACATTACGCAAGCAACCTCAGCAGCGCAGCTATCTCGCGGTTTCCTACTTCACGTGGCTCAGGACGTAGCAGTAACTACGATTGTACCTTAAATAGTGATTACCTCAGTCGCAGACCCTACTCAACGTCGGCAACAACTACGTCCAACTACTACCCGAGCGTAACAGCAACCCGCCGTTCACATATCAGCGATCTATTCAAACGCCGTAGTCCCAGCTCTATATCCAGCTATGATCGCAGGGACTACAGTCTGCCATCCACCAAAGAGTCGTGCGTTATATCTTAGTTGAATGAAATCCCTAAACGTTGACAAACAATTCTCTTTTCAAATTTTTTCCCAATGTCAACACGTGCAGACGACATCTCAACTACTTTCTCTACTGAAGCCAACATCACCACTTAAACCAAAATTGAAACCAATACATCCACACCCCGACCAGAAAACACAGATAGATTTCTTGTGATATCTGTAGCTAAAGCCTCAACCAACCCAACCAACCACCGCTAGCCTGAACAACCGCCCAACCGCCTGCCCGCCCGCCTGCCTGCTCTTGATGTGCTACGTCTCAAAAATTAGCCATGCAATAGACAACGCCAGGCCAAAGCACTCGTGCCCTTGACTTAGTGTTGCACCAAATTCTCCGCCCGTGAATGTGGCAAAAAAATGAAAAGCGCAAGATATAAACTGATTTGTTAGACATGTAAAGCATCTGGGTACGATCTATAAAGGTAAATTCAAGCAATAATGTAAACGAAATGTTGCGCTAACACCCGAGCCGCCCAAGCTGCAAGTTTGTAATCTCTAAAATCCATTGAAAAATTGTTGTGCCGTTCCGTTGTAAGCTTTGTCTAATTCGTTAAATAACCCGACAAGATGTATACAATTCATATATTTCTTAATCTCTTGTAAAATAGTGGTGAGTGTGCGCAGAAATCAGGGATATTTGACGAGAAAATTGGCTTCTTACACTTTGTATGCGTTATAAATGCTTTATTCTGGTTTTATAAAGAAATAGTATTAGAAAACTATTCTCACCCCAACTGCTTCCCTCAACTGCTTAATAAAAATCATCGTCAATACTCCTAGTCTACAGTTATGTGCCTGTAGATGCGTTCTTACCATAAAAGAGAGAAAGAGTGACAGCTGACATTAATTGATAATTCAATTCAACAGTCAAACTTAAACTTTCCTGCGTGCCGTTCGTTGTATACCTTTTTGGATCGTACCTAAAGGCATGTTGTTATTTATGCCTCTTTTGTCGTCGCTGATTAATCCAGACTAATGTCGCATGTTTCAACTTTAGCCATAGCGTGTTGCCCATAAAGCTATCTTTATATATAACACTATTCAATGCCATTGATACAATTTATGTTTGTCTTTGTTTATCGCTATGGTTAATTAACACATTTTCACGTTTTTTTTGGCAAAGTCTCGTCATGTTACTAAACTCTGTTCGTCCCCTTTCCATTTACAGGTACAAACCGAATCCGAAAGCACGTCGCCAGATGAAGTTGAACTCAATTCTGCCACTGAAATATCTACCGACTCAGAATTCGATAACGATGAGATCATCCGGCAGGCGCCCAAAATTTTCATCGATGATACGCATCTAAAAAAGCCCACAAAAGTACAGGTGAGTACCAGGAGATCTCATTTATAATTTACATTTTCTTATGCCATCCCATTGATCCTACAGATAAAGTCCACTATTATAACACCAAATGCACAAGGAGCGGGGATTGCGCATCAAAAACAAATAGCAACACGAGAGAAAGGCGGAAGCTATCTACAAAAATACCAGCCCCAGCCGGCACTGCCGCAGTTTAAACCTTTAGTGCAAGTTGATCCCACCCTTCTTATAAGCAGCAATCGTGTGCCGCTACAGAATCCACGACCTGGAGACTATTTGCTTAACAAAACTGCTAGCACAGAGGGAATAGCCTCTAAAAAGAGCTTAGAGCTTAAGAAGCGTTATTTATTAGGAGAATCTGCCAACGGCAATAAAATACAAAAGTCTGGCTCCACATCGGTGCTAGATTCCCGCATACGGAGTTTCCAGTCCAATATCTCAGAGTGCCAGAAGCTACTTAATCCTAGCAGCGACATCAGCGCGGGTATGAAGAGTTTCCTGGACCGCACTAAACTAGGCGAAAGTGCAAGGGACGAGTTAATGCGGTCTGCTACCAGCAACGTGATAAACGATTTGCGCGTTGAACTCAAAATACAGAAGGCCCCTTCTAGCACCTCTACGGACAATGAAAAAGAGAATGTGTTTGTCAATAGTAAGAACGAGCTAAACAAGGGCATGGAGTACTCCGATGCAGTCAACGCCACATTGCTAGAGCAGTTGGGCAAGAAGTCCTTACCCAATACTCCAACCAATAATAAAACTCATATTGAAGTAATCGATCTTGTGACCCCGGATAAGCCCGTTCCAATTATTGATTTGACGAAGGTTGAGATACCAACGAAAATGGTAGAGTCCAACGTGGAGTTTATCAATAGCATAAAAATATTGTCTCAAGAAGGCGACCCAGCTGCTGATAGTAATAAGATTATTGATCTTACAGGCAATACAGTTACCAATCCAGATACGGCTACCAAGCCGGATGTCTCAAAAGATGTGAAAGAATGCATACCCGATATATTGGGGCATATCAAGGCAGACAAACAGGCCGACGGTAACGAAGAGGAGCAGGAGGGTCTACTGTGTAATTCGGACGAAGAGAAACGTGACTCTCCAGAAAAAGCGGCCGAACAGTATGAGCATGACACAGTTCAGATCGAAGTGCCTAACATCCCCTGGAGTAAGTCAAAATCACAGGTCATCTCTACCACCACCAGCGGTTCCAGTTCAAGCTCGGGCAGTTCAAGCATAGAGGACATTCAGCATTACATATTGGATTCAACTACGAGCCCTGACACACATACCACTGGCACCGCCACAGGTGGCAAGCACACTGTACCACGGCTTGAAGTGACCGATAGCAGCGGCGCTCTCATGCAGGTGGACAGCCTTATGATTGTAGATGGGAAGTACATTGGTGATCCAGAAGATGTTAAGTATCTGGACATGCCGTTGGGCGTAGTTGTACCACAAATGTCCTTGTTGAAGAGCACTGAAGTAGAGGAGGTAGAGGATCACGATGCAGATGTGGAGCCAATTACTGCCACACCGGAACCAGCCGAACGAACTGTAATAGAAGCGGATAGACTTCCTCCACTGGCCGATATGGGACCAGCCAAAATAAAACCGTCAAATCTGAAGTTTGATACTAAAAACGAGAATAAAATTGAAAGCCTTAAGAACCTGCCCTTGATAGTGGATAGCCACAATGTGGAGCACACCAAAGCTGTGAAGCCCATAACGTTAAATTTGAGTGGGGTTCCCCGTACTCCAGATACGCCAACTACGCCTGTGGCAATCCAGCAACACGACAGTGATAAGACACCAACCGCTGAATTGCAGTCTCGCGGCTCCGACTCTGAGACAGAGCGAACTGGAACTGGACAGGTACTAACGGAAACAGAATTGTCGGATTGGACGGCCGACGACTGTATCTCAGAGAATTTTGTTGATATGGAATTCGTGTTGAACTCGAACAAGGGTACTATAAAGCGCAGAAAGGAGCGGAAGCGACTAGGCACCCCAAAAATGCCTAGTAGTAGCGAGGTTATAAACAAGATGGTTCGCCAAGCACCCGTGGTTAAAATGGATGGCATACTAAAGTCAATAGACATTGATGACATTGAGTTTATGGACACGGGCTCCGAGGGATCTTGCGCTGAAGCTTATTCGGCTACGAACACTGCGTTACTGCACAATCGCGGATATATGGAGTACATTGAGGCACCACCAAAACTAGGCCAAACTTCAGGAGGTCACAATAGTGGCATTGAAACAACGGGTGTGGTGTCTGACAAGTGCAAGCCGATGCTCACGAAGCGCGATGAAAAGTTGGGAATAGACTACATTGAACAGGGTGCTTATATTATGCATGACGATGCCAAGACGCCTGTTAACGAGACTCCCCACCTGCACCCACTCACTGCCTCGGTGATGACACAATCCCTAACTGACTCAAGCACTCTGAATGATTTGGATGAAGACAGCTTGGGCGTAGGCACGTCGCATTCGCAAACAATTACTAAAACTCAGCCCACGACTACAGAGGAGAGCGAGGCACTCACTGTCGTGACCAGTCCACTGGACACCTCGTCGCCACGAGTTTTGGATCAATTTGCCTCACTAATTTCCGCAGGAAAAGGTTCGGAAACAGCAGGATGCTCCACGCCGAGTAGTTCCGAAAAGCAGCCGAAGACTACGCAGTCAACAGCCACCACCAGCAGCGGGTCCAATACCACCAGTTCCGTTCAAGGCTTAAAAGATGTACCCGTACAAAACGTACAAGGCGAAGATCTGCAATTCCAATTTGAGTATGTGCGAGCGTTGCAGCAGCGGATCTCACAAATAAGCACCGCGCGGGACTCTTTGGACTCGCGTAAGCAGCGTCGGAAAAGCTCCAAGGGTGAGCCACCCAATCTGCAACAACAAAAAACTGTGATAGAAAGCACCCAGTCGGATGCACAAATTGATAACACAACAACAGCTATCACTCGGTCGAGGAGCAGCAGCACATCGAACAAAGTACCTGAAATACCCACGCTCACTAGCAAGCTGGAGGAGATCACTAAAGAGCGTACCAAACAGAAAGATCTAATACACGATCTGGTCATGGACAAGTTGCAGTCAAAAAAACAGCTGAACGCCGAGAAGCGTTTACACCGCAGTCGCCAGCGTAGTCTGCTAACTAGCGGTTATGCCAGCGGCTCCAGCCTGAGTCCCACACCCAAGTTGGCAGCAGCAACGACAACGCACGATGCCAACTGCACAAGTCAGGCGCATTATCATGAGTCCACGGCTGAGGTGCATCCAACCAATGTTCACAGTGTTGTGAGAACTGCATCTCCAGACAATTTTAAGGAACCAAATTCAGTGCAGAAATCGGCCACGTACGTATCGCCCTACCGTACTGTACGTGGACCTACGCGTTCAGCTGACCTTTACAAACCGCGACCCTTCAGTGAACATATGGACGTTGAACAAATATGCGGACTTGAGCGCTACAAACTAAATAAAACGCCATCCTTCAGTCACGCTTCTGTTAGCAAAGCTAGCGAATTTGCCACTCCCGTAGCTCCCGTGCGTCTTCAACGGGCAGGCAATGAAAAATTCCAAGTCCAGACGACTATTTCTGCGTCAACGGAGAATCTTCGCTCTGAGGCACGTGCACGAGCCCGCCTAAAATCAAATTCCGAACTGGGCCTAAGTCCCGAAGAGAAAATGCAACTTCTCCGCAAGCGACTACAGTACGACCCCACATCCAATATCATCAATGCCAAGCAACAGGTGCTGCCTGCAGAAGTCGAAGTAGAACCCAATGACTTGGTAGTGCGTGTCCGGAAAATGAGTGCTTCGAAAAGTGTCAACGATCTGGCGTACATGGCCAACCAGCAGCATTTACAGCAGCAGGAAAACGATGCGGTACTCAAGGCTAAAGCAGCTGATTTCATATCAGATCCCAATCTGGTAGCCAGCTCTGAAGGAAAGGCAGCTAAGGCAAAGTCTGGTCGGCGGCAAAAGGATCCAGAACGACGCAAGAGTCTCATACAATCATTGTCCAGCTTTTTCCACAAAGGCAATTCGGCAACCGCGACGCCAAGTCATACTAACAACAAGGAACAGAGCAACGTTGCCGCTTCCAGCCACTCTGAGGCAGCAGAGCGTCCGGGCACAAGCAGCAGCGGCACGCCCACGGTCTCTCTTAACAGCGATAGTGGCGGTGGCGGAGGCGTCTTTAGCCGCTTCCGCATATCCCCAAAGTCGAAAGAGAAGTCAAAGGTGAGTGATCGGTATATGGTTATATGTATTAGTTTCGATAAGTAATTGGTGATGGATCTGTACCTAAGTGCGTGTATCAGTGTGGTCTGCCCGAGTTGGGCAAATGCATGAAAACTCAACCATCTGGAAACCATTAAGATACATATAAACAGATGTATTGTACCTTTAAGTAAGAATGGGTTTCATATGTTTGAGATACAGTCAATGTCTACGTTTTTGGTGTGCTTTGTTTTTAATCATCAACATTTTTTTTAAACATTTTGCAGTCCTGCTTTGATCTGAGGAGTTTCGGGTTCGGTGTAAGAACTTTTTAAATCTACTCTACCTTTTCCTACGCTATTTTATTCTCTCGTTTTCCTTTAATCGTTTCCTTTAATCGTTTGTGCTTTAAATATTATTTCATATCATTCATCAACACTCGCTTATTGCTTCTTTTTATGTTTGTTATTCAAAGTAAGAGATGACTATGAACGCAGGAAACTATACTTGAACTCTGTTCCTTCGTTATTAGTTTTTTCATTTAATTTATCTGATAACCAGAATGCATCAAACTGTCTTGTTTCTATGCTAAGCTAAACAATTTCTTTTAATTTAGTTCATGTTTAATTTATATTTTTTCATATACTCTACTTTTTCTTTTCCTTTTCACAATTGCAGCTAAAACTATTTAAGATGTAATTTAAGAATTTCTAACAAACATTTTTTTCATGCACGTTGTGAATTTTATTTTTATTTTTGTATGCCTTAGTATTACATGTGTTTTAATAAAATAAGAAGAGAGTGTCTTCAGATTATTAAGAATTAATATTACAGTCTTTCAAGGTTTCGAGGTGTGGAAGTTTGTAATATTTTATGAATAGGCGTTGTACTATATTCATAGATTTGAATTCTTATTCAGAGACAACATGATAAATAATCAGTAATGACAAATTGATGGGATTTTTGATCTTTTATTTTTAATTTTATGCACTTTTGTTTTCTTGAGGTATCTTCAAAATGGCAGTCATTTTGCATGATTTGGCTGTTTGTGGTCTTGGCTTCCATGGTTTTGGTGGTTCTTTTGCACGCCAAATAAACATGCCTTTCTTTTGAACCACCTTTTCGAATTCATTTTAGTATAGACGGTTTCTAGTTTTTTTTTTTTAATTTAGCTACAACTACTTTTACTCCTAACTAAAAATATTTTCATGAATTCAAATGTAATCACAACAATATTATCAGGAAAAGGAATGCCTGCCGTCTCATACGCTCACAAACAATACACCAATGCCAACTACAGCAGCAAAAACATCACAAACAAAACACTCGCAAGATTATTTAAACAATACGAACAACAGTAGCTGCCAAAAGCAAACGAATAACGGGCGCGCCGTAGCTGCCGCCAACGCTCAAGCGTTCTCATCATCCACCCCGCAGCTCTACATACACAAGCCCCACTATCTGGCCACTGCGAACGCCTTGGACGACCAAACACCTCCACCCATACCGCCCTTGCCTCTGAATTATCAAAGATCCGATGGTTTGTTAATCTGTTTCACTATGCATTATTATGTTTATTGTGCTCCTTTGTTTTTCATTGTGCCTCTGCTAGTCTTCAGTTCCTCTAATCGCTTTAATATTTATGCAGATGAGAGCTACGCTACCGAGACACGAGAGCATAAGAAGCAACGTGCCATATCGAAAGCTTCACGACAAGCTGAGCTCAAGCGATTGCGAATCGCTCAAGAAATACAGCGCGAACAGGAGGAGATTGAAGTCCAGCTAAAAGAACTAGAGGCACGCGGAGTGCTTATTGAGAAGGCCCTACGGGGTGAGGCGCAGAACTTTGAAAGGTATGTAGTGATCGTAAAAAATGACATCGACACATACGAGTATCATCGAAATCTGCCTTCATTTTGGAGTCCCAAGAAAACTCGTTAATTACAATTGTCCTTAAAGTTCGGAGCCCAGTTAAAAACAAGCAATTAAATACTTGTACAGTAATCAGATGCATAAATGAATTTCGTAAAATTGCAGAACAGATTCCAACTCGAAAGGGAATTACGAATAACAGCTCTTGGCATATTTTGAATCATATCGCTCCAATCATTTCAATCAGTGTAACTTGTCTATTTAGAATGGTTTCAACATAACGTCTAAAATAGATACTTGTGTATTCTATAGGTACTTATGAAGGAATGAAAAATTATGTATAACCAGAATGCATAAGAAGTGGGTGGGTTTCTATTCCAAATATAACCAATAGCTGCAATGCTTCTCATACTATTTTATAATAGCCGGAAACCGGAAATACTGAAATATAGCGTCTTTCTTTTTGAAATATTTAAATGGTATTTAAAGCGATAACAAAGCGATTTTTAAAACCACTATTGTGCCTTGCAGCCTGGACATGTCGAAGGACAATGATGAAAAGCTTCTAAAGGAATTACTGGAGATATGGCGTAACATCACAGCACTTAAGTGAGTTTTTTTAAGGTTACACCAATTAGAAAGTGTTAATTAGGTAACTTTATTGCGCAGAAAACGCGATGAGGAACTAGGAATAAGACAGCAGGAACTGCAATTGGAATATCGGCATGCACAGCTTAAGGAGGAACTCAACCTTCGCTTGTCCTCCAACAGTAAGTAGCACTGCTCGTTTATCAATTGACAAACCACTAAGCAAGTCATTCCCATTTTGAGCAGAACTGGACAAAAGTTCTGCGGATGTGGCTGCCGAAGGTGCAATACTCAACGAGATGTTGGAAATTGTGGCCAAGCGTGCTGCACTGCGTCCAACGGCTTCACAATTGGATTTAACAACTGCGGGAGTTGCGGGTGGAGCCTCTACCTCAACCGAAGCGGGCATCACTCTAACGACACGTGATCAACCGCACGGGCGTGAAGAATCGAATGTAAGTTCAAAATCTGAATAAGACTTATCGTGCGGAGTTAATTAATTGTTTTCTCTTTCAGATTTGAATACCTACATTTCCTTGGAGAGTACTTGCCCACGAAATTTTTCAAGGAGTTTTAAGCCTAAATACTTAAGAAAACGTACCAAATATAAAACTAGCAGTGGCTGAACGGAAACAATAATTAAACTATTTATAGTGCATGAGCTACAAGAAAAACGAGCATAAAGTAAACACTATTCAGTGCGGGGAAAGTTAACGAGATTTTTAAAATTCTAAGTATCCAAAACAAATATTTTGGATAGCACAAAATGGTGTGTTGCCCGCAGTAAGAATCAAAAAAGGAAATTGCAATTTGTAATCTTTTTCGAAAAGTATACTACTATGATTATGTTTATACAATGCAATGAACTATCTGATCTTTTTATGTTGAATTTTGTTATGTAATTAATGTACGGTGTATTTGTATGTGTGAAGTATTTTTCTTTCTGAGCTATTTTAATTGGTATACAAGAATTTTTTTAAATTGTGCGTGTATATTTGTGTTTTGTTTTGTTTTGTTTAGATGCTTTCAATATGAGGTTTATATTGCTACGTTGTGTGTTGCGTTTCAGGGCTTTAAGTGAGAGCTCTTTGTATGTTGTATTTCATTATTTTTATTTATTTCTATTTATCATTCATTAGCATACTTATTCACCCGACTAATACGAAAATGAACACAAAGATATACACACAAAATATTTTATATGTACTTGCGAACATATATGTAATTCTTTATATAAATTAAAGCAAACAATACGCTACACTTATTGTATAGGCATGATTTAAACTATTTTATAAGTTATTGATAACATGCTAAACGGGTCGGTCAACTCCTCATATCGGTGACATATTCAATAAGTATTGCAGTGTGATTATTTTTTGCCCATAGGCGAAGGCAAAGTAGCTGGGGATGCAACAGCCAGACAAAAAAATAAATGCAGTCTTAAGGATTCATTCAATATGAGACCAATTATTATTTTATACCGTTATAAGGACTAGACCGAACCAAATCTATTGCATATATAAAAATATTTATCGAATTTATTATGTACTTTTCTGATTTATTTAAAAGTGAATAAAGATTTTATGAAATTTAATGGGTGCGAGTTTTTTTTAGAAGTCCATTAAATTCAACACCGCAGATTAGAGAACGGTTACTGAGAAAATATTAACTTTTTATTGGCTTTACCGAAATAGTACAAGAATAAGCTAGTTGCTAGCTTTAACATTATGAAGGAAGATGTGATGCTTTTGGAGCTAACGAAATTATAAAACTGCTTAGTATCCTGTAGAATTGCATCTTCCTACGGTTTGGACCTAATGCAGTCTGCAGAACATAAAAGCACCATAACAGATCTTGATTTGGAACATTGCGAAAGTGCTGACAAAAAGCAAGTGGAGAAACTAAAGTCTCTGAAATACTCTGTACATATCTAGGTGAATGTATGTATTTTTGATCGGTTATATCTCCTTTGGTATTCGAACTTACGTAAAGAAAATTGTGTCTATGTGAGCCTATTCGTGACTGTGTGTAAATATGTGTGCAGTACAGAGTTGACCCAAAGCAGCAACAACCACAAAACTATAACTTTCTTTCAAATTAACGTTTCAAGATGACACTTGGCACATAATCAATAACTGGATGTATTTCTATATTAGAGTCAAAAATGCGCAAAAGCATCGCTGTATTAAAAAATAATAAAACAAACTCGTACTGCGAGCACACATAGAAGTGACTCTATCTCTTATAGTCTCTGAGATCCAGGTGTTCATACGTACACACAGGCAGGCGGACGTAGATCTAGATTCATTCTGGTTTAAGTCTATGTGAAAGCCCATAAGCCTTAGATGAAGCACTGGATATGTCACTAAGTATTCGTAGGGCAGGCATAAAAGAGTGAATTAACAGTGTCAATATTGATGTTGGATGTGCAGCTTATGCAGCACTATACAAAGCAATACGAAGCAATTACTTGTAAAATAAAATCAGTTGGGAAAGCGAAATTTCCGTTTTGAAATACCGTCGAGTCTTATTAGGAGTATGTAATGAATCGAAACAGAGGGATATTTTCAAGCACTTAATTTGTTATCGTATTAATTAAAACTAAAATTTAATTAATTTCCTACACTGCGCGCGCAAATACGAATTTGCATGACATTCTGAGTTAATCAACACTGGCGTAGCCTTGCCAGACTTTGTTTGAGTTGCTACCGTCTATGGCTGCGCGCATAAATTGTTTGGTACCAATTTTAATAAAGCAACTGAAGTAATCACAGTGAAGAAAATGACTGATGAAAAATCAACCAAAGAGCCTGTTGACGCTGGTGAGAGGCCTTCAGCCGGCGGGGAGCTGCAGAACAAACAACAGTCATCGGTTGCATCCGCGCCAAAAGATGATCAAGAAAAGGATGAGCTTGAACAGGACACGCCAGCTAAGGCGACGCAAGCGTACAGCATGCGCCCGGCTTTCGGTGAAATGTTTCCTTTGCCGATTGTGAAGAGCATCATCAACACGGTTATGGCCGAGAAACTCAAAGGTGGACAAAATTCAACAATTCATTTTCTGGTCGCCTAGACAACGCTCCTTTTTCCACTTTCTAGACAAAACATATGATAAGGACACAGCCGCAACATGGACGCGGGAAATAGCGGACGAGGTGAACTTGCAGATTGCAGCCAGCTCCAAAGTGAAACGCTACAAGCATGTCGTGCAGGTGATGTTGGGCCAGGAGCTGGGTGCTGGAACTTTCTACACGTCGCGTTGCTGCTGGGATTGTGACTGTGATACTTCTGTTTCTGAGGTCTTTAGCAATACGAGTCTTTTCTGCGTGTGCACCGTGTTTGGAACCTATCAATACTGAATATTGCAAGAGCATTGATGTTATTAAAGAGACGGGGCTGCACACCAAATAGCTGTTAGGCAACTAGACTACCATGAGCTAGGCTAAGTCTTATAATGGGTATTTATTCATGCTCTGCCATTCTGTGGTGAAGTTAAGTTTTTGGGAAACTTCTTAAAATGTCCGTTGAAGGATCAACATTTTGTGTATGATGATTTGTCAATACAATGGTTTTATATTCATATGTACTATGTAGGTATGCATGTGCGTTTCATTTTTCTTTTATAAAGTCAATGTAAGAATAAAACTGATCCAATTCTAGTCGTGAGTTCCATTACAAATTAAAGAAGCCTTGTAGAAAACTTATGTTTCATTTAAATAGCTTAACAAGTTATCAGGTAAATTACAAAACGTTACACGTTGGCATCGTCCAAAAAGAAGGGCATTGTCCCTCAAGCACTTTCCATTTCTTCGACCTTCTACGATTGAGTTGGTTACTGTATTCGCACGTTCAGTGGATTGAGTATGCGCCCCGCCATCACCGCCACATCCAAGTCGCGATCGACGATGAAAAACAGAAACGGATGGTTAACAGAGATCTGTATGGGCTTTGTTTGGGCGCCATAGTTGCCTGGCCAAAGAAAGGAAATGGTTATTAGTTGTTTGTATCTTGACTGTTGATTTTGCTGCTGCTGCTTGCCATAGCAAGTGCTGGCGCAATCACAGATGCCACTGCAGGTGGGGCCGTCCGCCATCTCGGTTGCGCCTCAATGCGTTTGTTCAGGTGTGCTGCAATGTTTGCCACTTACGTTTGAGCTGATTGATGGGCCGCGTACGAATGGAAACGTTTATGGCTTGCTCAATATGACGCACATAGATCTGCTCCCGTTCCCCGGTCATGGGACGGAAATCTGCGCGACTTGGCTCAAAAATATCGCAAATTCCCATCTGCAAGGTAATAGAAGAATAATGAAAGTAAAACCGCAGCCAATCTTTAAGCAAAACAGTGCTTTCATCAATTGTAAATGTTCTCCTTATGGCTTTTTTTCCAGTCACCTATACCCGACTGGTTTAAATTAGTAGAAATTTTTATTTTCTTTTGTTTGGTGATAGAAGCCAATGTTAGATGGTTAGGTTAAAACCTAACCGTGTTTGACTTATGATCTATATTTGTGATCTGTGTAAGCCGAATGACCTCCAGTTCACCCTATGACCGTGGATCTCAGGAATCCACGATGATCAGACCCAAGATTT
Source organism: Scaptodrosophila lebanonensis (assembly GCF_003285725.1). Taxonomy (NCBI): domain Eukaryota; kingdom Metazoa; phylum Arthropoda; class Insecta; order Diptera; family Drosophilidae; genus Scaptodrosophila; species Scaptodrosophila lebanonensis. Next base: position 6,241,445 of record NW_022060558.1, read on the forward strand.
AACTTATGACAAACCAAATTATCAGCTTGGTCAAATTTCATCTCATTTCGCTTACATTTTGAAGATCGTTGGTGAGAAACATTGTCCCGTGCAGCTTAAAGTCGGGTATGATGGCTTGTACCCAGCGTGGCTTGAGCTGCTTGCGCATTAGCCGAAGGGTGGGTCCCAGCTTGAGGGAGGCGGCGGCGGCAACGATGTCCATGTGATAGTCCGGAAGAAGAATCATCAGGTTGTACTCGGGCGTGTCCAGCTCTAGTTCGAGGGCGCTGATCTTCAGATGCTCAAAATACTTGAAGTACAGCACAGCGTTGTACACCTTGAAGGTGGTGTGAACGATTTGCTGGCTGCCCAAATAGAAGACATGGCTAATGACATCCGTATTGTAGTTTTGTTTCGTCTCTGCGGCGTCATTGATAAAGTGCGGCTCCACATCCAATGAGAACTCATTGGAAATATGCGTAAAGGCAGACACAGGGGCGTGGTGCGTGGGTGTTAAGGGCAGCAAGTTGCGATGGTGATGAGGAGCGTGTGGGCTAAAGAGCGTTAGAAAGAGATTGGCATCCAAATCCTTGTAGCCAAGGACGTGGCGCTTCAGGCGGGCCGATTTTGCCTTTCGACTTGTTGTCGGGGCTGGAGAACGTAGGGGCGGAGATGGTGTGCTGCTGCTAGTTTGTCGCAGCTTCGGTGCCTTTGTCGTCAACGAAGCTTGTCGCATACTGTTCGTAGGCGCAGAAATTTGACGCGCAGCCATAGGTATCTGGATGCTGTGGACCGCACTGGGCAAATAGTTGGGCTTTGGTGTAATGGGAAGAGAATGCTTGAGTGGTGCCTGAAGTTTGCTGGTTGGTAGTCGGGAAACGCGCGCTTTTTGTATGCGCAAGAATGGTTCGGCATCCTCTTCTGCCACAAAAGCGGAGACCAGTTCGGCAGCCTCGTCTTCGCCCTCTCCTGCTGCCTCGGCTGCATCCTCGTCAGATGCTGCTGCTGGCGCCTCGGTGGCTTCGGTGGCTTCTGTCTCAGCCTCTACTGTGGTAGTCTCCACCGTAGTTGTTGTTGTGGCAGCCTCCGTTGTCTCTTCTGTTGTAGTTGTGGATGGCTCGGTCGTTGTTGTTTCCGAATCTTTGAGCGTTGTGGTTTCTGTCTGCATATCTTCGGACGTGGTGTTACTGGCCATGGTTGTGTTCGTCAGCTCAGTCGTGGCATTTGTTGGTGCTGTCGCTGAGACCATATCGACGCTCAAGTCGTAGCCGTAGAACATTAGAACAGTCTCGAAATCCTTTAGCACTGTCACATTGTTTCTGTTCAGACTAAGGCCCTTCAGAGGATTGTCTGAGCCAAAAAAATAGGTCTGCAACAAATAGGGATTTGAAGAAAATAAATTTGAGCGAAAATAGGTATAAAAATCATTTTAGATTCCTGTAATATGATCGATCAGGGCGGTAATCAAAGATTACAATTTGAATAAATAAATTATGAATAAATAAACTTAACATAAAACAAAATTAATTATTTAATTAAAGTCATGGCTGCCAATCGATCTGTTTAAATTGAAAATAGAACCTTATTCACCTTATAAATATTATAAATTGCACAAATTATTCTCTCCGTGTTATTAATAATAAATAAATAATAATAAACACCCAACAAAAAAGCTTTTGTGGACTTTCAATTGGATTTACAATTTTTTGTAGACAATAGCTTAAGCAGAAGAAATGATGTGTTTGTAGACAATTAAATGTTTTTAGAGTAAAAATGTACCACTTTTTTGCAACAATTATTGTTTGTAGTAGTTAAAAATATTATTTACTAACATTATAATTTTTTTACATGTAATTACTTGGCCATATTTTTAAATTAATGTTAGTAAACTTTTGTTACTTGAACAGCCACAACCAACTGCATTATACAACTAAATTAATTTGCCAGTGGGCTATATGAGACACTCGGTATGGGAATGATTGGTTAAAATCAGGGACTGCAATCATTATTGGTATTATTATAAAAATTACAAAATAATGATTATTATTGATTTATTTTGAGTTATACTTTACAACTCAACCAAAAATAATTATTTTTGAGCAAAAAAAGAAGCTCAGATAGTAATTAATTTTATATTTTTGATCAAATATAAAACTTACGTTGTGATTGTTCCTGATTTTTACATAGGGAATAAATAAAAATTTGAGACGTGCGGCAATAGTACAGTTTTGGGTTAGAAAATACCCCTAAAAATAGGAAGGATATTGCTATAATCCTCGTTCTCTAAAAGCTGCTATAAGTGAAAAATTTTTTCGCTTTATTAAGAATAATATTAAAATAAAATAATCGTTAAAATACGTGTTTAAAGCATAAGCGCTACATAATATCTGTATTTATAAATATTGTATCCTTGATTGATAATAATTTTTAAATACGTGATATTCATATGGAGAGCGGAATCTTAAATAATATGGTATATATATTTCAAATAGGTACAGTAAAATCTCGAAAACGTTAACCGAAATGTCCCAAAGGTAATTAAATCTTTCTTTAAACCTCTTTGAAAAAATATTCAATAGTAAACATAGCCTTGATAATCATTTCATTTGCATCGTTACTGTTTTCAAACCACTTTATCAAGCTTCTGATGCTTTCAATTGCTATCTGGAAGCACACCTTTGGAATGTGGTTGTGGAATATCTCGCTTGAGTCACCCGTCGTTATCATAGGACACTTTGAAATCAAAATTATCATCCGTAATTTGGTCCCTATACCAATTTTCCATATACACCTAGCCCTCGCTTAACGCGGGCGTTACGATCCTTGAAAGCGTCGTGTTAAGCGAAATCGCGTTAAACGAGCCATATATTTCCATACAAAATGAGGGGTTACGTTCCTAGACTTCGAAAAATGCATACAACAATTTTTTAGTGTTTAAATTTATTAGTTTCAAAAACATAAAAAGCAGGGACCGCAAATAATGATTATTTTGTTTTTTTAAACGAAAAAATCATTCACTTATAGTAACTTTGAGAAAGTGAGGAATTCACAGATATCCTTTTTTAAGGATTATCTATGCATTTTCACTATGATTTATAAATTTTAATTTTTATTCATTCGCTCACAATGTAATGATTAATTTTGAGTTTTACTTTAAAACTTAACCAATAATCATTATTGATGAGCAAAAAAATAAAACTTATAAAATAATGATTATTCTTTGAGTTTTATTTTTTTGATCAAAAATAAAAAATTAAAAATTAATTAATTCAAAATATTCGCCCTGACTCACTGATTAAGGATATATATAAATTATGTCCTTAATCCTCATGGAATAGACACAATTTCAGCTTGAGTTTTATTTTGGCATTTATAGTAGCTTTAGTAATTAACATTTTTTATATGGTGGCTCCCCTTGTGTGGCAACAAAATCTGTAATTTTCGACTGTTTAGTGGCTCTTAAAGCTCCTTAGCAGCTCTTCTTATATGGTTTATTTTATTTAGCAATTTGTATAATTTACTTTATACCATTTTATTTCATTCAACGGTTAAACCATTTCACTTATCACAAGAATTTTAATCTTACTATGTGCGCGTCTGAAGAAATAAAGTTTTGCTCACCTTAGCAACTATTTATGTATGGACATACGAGTATGCACTCAATCTTACTCTGATGGTGTATGTAGAAAGTGGGACTTCCCTTTTCCTACACACATCTCATGTGTGGTGATACATACTATACCCAAAGATACTCATGCAATAATCGAGAAAATAAAAAAATCGATTTTGTCCATCGCGTTAGAACGAGGTATTTCACCGCGTTCAAAGAGAAATGGTAGCAATTTTGCAATCGCGTTAGACCGAGTTATCTTTAAAAGAGTTAGCGTTAAGCGAGGGCTAGGTGTAATCAAAGCTGATGTTAGCATTACCACCGGTCGTAGACATCAACAGTTGAACCTCTCGAACGGTAACGTCGTAAAAACATTTTGAATTAATCAACTCATACAACGGAATGCCATCTTCACTACCGTATTGATCATTATCGCATTTTTTAGTCTTATTGCCTTGTGTGCCTTGAAAATATTTCCAATTCAAACGTTTTCTTGTGCGACAATGTTGCATAACAATTTAGTTCGATATTCACTTTAGAGATCGGAAAAACGTTTGGTTTGAAAATTCAGTTTCAATTTATTCAAATCTCTTAAAAACATTATGAATATACAAGTGAGGTATATACTATAATTTCCTTTTTTACTTTATTAAACAAAATGGAGAAATAAAAATGGTTAACAACAATCAACAGTGCAAAGCGGGGAAAAAACACTCATGAAAGTTTGTAAATTCATACGCTCAGAAAAGTTAACTTTTTGGAGCGGGAGTTAACTTTTTCGAGATGCCTTCCATGCTTGGGGTACAGGATATTAATAAAATCATTAAATATCATTTCGAAAATAAACTCCCATATCAGCAGATTGAAAATTGTCCAATTGTGTGGACAGAGCGACAATTAAAAATTCAATTCAAATTGTTTTTTTTCGCCCATCGAGTGTTTGGTTCATACATAGCCAAAGGGGTCAACAACCTATTGAACTATATAGCCATGTCCGAGTACGTAGACCGAATGGGTTGGCAAGAACTGCCCCGGGCCAAGAGAACGCGATAAGGCCCGAGGCGTGCTTTCTGCATCAACATGCCGATACAGGTAGAATATTTGCTTCAAGTATCAATGAAGTGTAATTCGGACGCAAGCGGTACACCGGTCAGGGCTTAAAACAATGAATGTGGTTAACGATGCATGTAAATGTGCTTTGGCTATTTATTTATGTAGCTGCGGGCTTCTACTTAATGGCTGTAGGTTAAGTTCACCATAAACACAAACAAATGAGCACAGAAGGGCATAAAACCAAATTGGGGCTAAGCTGCGGCCCTACATGGGCTGGGATCACCCGCAGACCACCTTACCCGCAGTCGTCGATGTATGTCGCGGTAGCCGATGCGTATGATGTCACGATTGTTGGGAAGCTGGAGCACATTCCGCAGCTCGTTGGCACTGTGGCCCGCCGAGCCCTCGTAGAGCGCCACCAGGACACTGACCAGTGCGGTGGGCGAGAAGGCAAAGTTGTTGCGGTTGAGTATGGAGTGGTAGTGTTGGATGCGATATGTCAGATCGTTTGTTAGATCGACCATTATTTCGGCGGGAGTTAGCTCCTTGGTGGCCGCTGCTTGGGGCAAGTGCTCGAGGTGCGGTGGAGGGGGTGGCAAGTGTGGATGGGGAAAGCCGCTGGCGCGAAACTCCTCGTGATCGATTTGTATGTAGTGGGCGTGGCTGAGCATGGGCAGGTTGCAAAGACAAAGGCAGATCTGGATGAGCCCGCGCTTTACATTTGACGCGCGCTTTTTCAACTTTTCCATTTTCATTTTCCGTTCTAACTACGGGCCTTGACGCCAATAAAATAAATGCACATTTGTGGCGATTCTGATTATCACGTCGACTGCTTTTTGTTTACACTTTATTTATTTATTTCACTTTTTACGCGTGGAAACCTTTGACTGCCCTGATGGTTGGTTTTAAAAGCTTTGTCGTGTTCATAAATTGCACTATTGTCATTATTTTTTGCTCTCTCAATTGTAATTTGAATCCATTAGATGATTGGAGCTATATTCTTTTTCAAGGTAATGGCTCTTCAGGCTTTTATTTGGCACGCCTTGTAATTTTCAAGCGTTAAAAGCATTATTTCACTTTTTGGTGCGTCCGATTTTGAACCGATTCGCATGCCTGTTGGCGCCGCACTGATATGTTTGGCCCATGGGTTTCATGCTAATATGTGCAAGTAACTCTCCCTGAGCACTCACCCGCTATCGTTTGTTGGGTACCGAACGATCGATCGATGGCTCAATTGTGACGAACTTGATGTTCGTGCCGAGAGAGTTGATCAAACAACTGCCGATGACCGATTGACTTGCCAAGGTACGAAATGGCTTAAGATTTGCTTGGGGTCGGAGAAGACAGAGTTTTGTTTGGATATCATGACCACACCACTAAAATTGGCTTTTTATTTTTTCTTCTTCGGCTTCATTTGAATAAGCCTCGTAATCTGAAATAACTCGAACTTGTAAAACTATCAAAAAACATGGCAGTTGCTCGACAATTCTCAAAAGAATCAAAAATAAAATAAAGAAGTCTCCGAATAATTCATGGCTTTGGTTATTGGTAAACGGTATTGATAATAACAATGTAAGTTTCAAGTTTCAAATAAATTTGTATTATAATACATATATGTATATCATATGGGAAAAAGTAGGGAGACCTATGTAGAAGAAATATTTGAATTATGTATCTTATTTAATTAGACATTAATGGTACCTGCACCAAGCTGAGGGTTCTCAGTCTCGAGCTGATCTTGTGTAGAAGGTGGCAAAATTATCAATGTATATCCCTCGACTGTGCTCATTTCTTCAGGAAAACTATAATTGTGGATTGAACTATATAGACTTTCACCACAAGAGGTGGACCAGCGTTATGCACACAAGTGCGAAGACGATTGTGCGAACTTTTTTCCACAACACTGGACATTATAAAATTGCTAGTAGAGCCTATAAGAGAACGTTTCAAAACGCAAACAATTGATGTTACTGTCATTGGTGAAAACTTAGACCCACGTGATATCAATCCGCATCGTCAGAATGATCATCTGCAGCGTGTACCCGAAACATCGTTTTTTTGGCGAGGTGGAGATGTTTATAATATTGCGATAAGGATAATAAATTCATTTACAGGAAAGTATACGTTATTTTAACAGGATTAGTTCATGTTTATTGCACAAACATTCATTTACAGGCCATGAAACGATTAAGAACTTTAGTTCAATGATTTTCCAAGTACTTAAACATGTCGATGCATGGCTCGCGAAAAAGAGGGCAATAATCACAATGATCAGTTATCAGGTTGAACCAAGTATACCTACGATCCGAGGAGTACATCCACTTTCGAGATGCTATCAATGCTGTACAAATATGATCCTACCAATACGTTCAAGTTAGCGTGGCACAGCAGATTAGTTTATCTCGCGTATTGCCACAAGCACATATTCTTATTTGGAAAATCTAAATCAATGATGTGATAGCAGCGAAAATTGCCGATAATAATGAAGGTCCAGGCTTGCACGAAATTGTTACCAAAATGCATGGTGCATGGCCCAAGTATTACATTTAATAGCAAAGGAAAGCTTAGTGCGATAAATTTATAGGCACCGGAATAAAATAAAAATGTATAATACAATGTTTATTTTAAACTGTAAAACGTGCACAAAGTAGTGCCCGCTTCTATGCATAAAGCTTTACTCCATGCCGATAAATTCTAAACCGCACTAAACCCGCCTATAACAGTCGACTACTAACTACCGAAAAGAAATGTTTTGGGGGTATATATGTATGCTATTTGGAATATTATGCATGAGGGGCTCAATAGCCTTCTCTTATTGAATGCGTTTCAACATAATCAATAAAAAACGTTTTGTAATGGTTTTTAAAGTATCATTTGTATTTTTTGTTTCTGTCATTGTTATCATAGCTTTCCATGTTTCATTTCATTTCGTTAGAGTGTTCGTGTAATCTTCACAATGTTTTGGTATTTAATTTTATGTTAATATTTGTTTTTTTTTTGCAATTTGTCTTTCTGATTCTTATTTTATTTTCGGTTTAAAATCAACATTTACAATACATTTAATTCAATGATTTCAAATGTTTCTACAGATTTCGGTAAACGCTGTTAGGGATTCCTTATGGCATAATGCATTAAGGGGCCTCTGTCGGAGTAATGACACGGCTTTTTGCTTTCTTTGATGGGCGACTGTTTCGGATCTGCTTATGTATATGTATACGGATTGATAGTTACATACATGTGTGTGTATATACATATATTATGTACATATATATTTTGGTACAAAATGTGCACATTTATATATGTTGTTTATTTGTTTGCTTGGTTGGTTTAGTTGGTTGTTGTTTTCTATAATGCAGGCCTAAATGAAGACTCTGTGACATTTAATTGAAGAAACAATCCATGCGTACGCTGGAAAGTATGCTACATTTTTGCACTCCCACTTCAATCTTGTTCTCGTTCTTACTCTCATTATTTAAATAGATCGATTTTAGGTTTGGGAATCTTAGTACCTTACAAATACAAAAAATAGTCGCGCGATGCATAAAAAGCCAACTGAGCAACAATATGTCATTCATATGTATGTACATACTTGTATCTGTTTGTGTGTTGCCAGTATGTAGGTAATTGTGTCCTTTGTAAGTAGCATGGGTCGTGTGCATGTATGTGTGTGTGTGTGTGTGTGTCTGTACATTGTATGCAATAGAGTTGTATATATATGTATATGTAGATTGGCTCTGTCTATAGTTGAAGCTTTTAGATGCCTGCGTTTTGCTTTGCCGGTTCGTTCTTGATTTTAAAAACTCTACTATATTGTATATATGTATGTATTTAATTTTAAAATGTCTGCAATTTCTTGTAGTTTAATTGTTACACGTTTCCTCTGCAAAAAATATATATACTTTCTCTTTGAGTTTCGGTTTTCTCTTTTGTTTTGCTTCCTTGCTTTGTAGGTACACGATTCTCACGTTAATTTGTCGACAACAACTTGTCCTAACAAGTTGCGGTTTATTTCCGACCGACTATTTTGTTTACTCTCATTTAAAAATGCTTGCAAGTATGTGTGTATGATTTTGTTTCTTGGGTCCTCGGTAGTTTTGATGGTTTTTCTTATTTGTTTTTTTGGTTTTTTTTTGTAAATACTTTTCTGGCTCTTTCGAAAATTCTGTCTTCTCACCATATACTTGTTTGTATATAGAAATTCCTCACTGTGTGTTTCTCAACTATGGTTTAACTGCTTCACACTTATATTTGTATTTTATGTATATATAGTATATATATATATATAACTATGTATAGGTTTGCTTGTATATATGTAGATAGGTATAATACAAATTACTGCCCCACGTAGTTTGGTTTGGTTTTGTTTGCATTGCTTTTTTCTTCAATGTATTTAATTGTCAAAAAATTGGTTGAAGATAAACGTTTAAGTTGCATATTCTTTTTATTTAATCGGTATCGCATATGTTTATGTAGCTGTATACTATATGTAATGATCGGTAAGTCTAACATGAATATACACGACGACACTTAATTGGGTGGTTATTATTTTTAAAAATTGTATTTTTTATTTTGCCTTTGTAATTTGAATGCAGAACTTATATTCGTATTTATGTTAGTTTTACACTCTTCTGTAAATGTGTGTGGGTGTGTTTTGTTTTCACCTGCTCCAGCCACAGCCCCTTGGCCGGCCCCAGAGGGTGCGTCCCTCGCAGTGTGCCCGATTTGTACCTTTTCATATGGTGTTCATATTTTGAATAAATACACGTGACGTACGAGTACTCCTATATATAAATACATACAAGTATATGTATATTATTCTAAATAGTAGAACCAGTTGAACTAGCTAGTAGTTGGTAGTCGAAGCGGAACTGAGGGAGCGGTTTGCTGGCAAACAAACTCAAGTATTTGTAATCTTAAATACGTACTTAGATAGGTATTTTAAATGTTTGGCATAACAGTAAAAAATGTCAACAATGGAGAACGAAACAAGGTGCGTTGAAAACATAACGGAAAACGAATTACTTGTTTCTTCTCTGTCGATTCTTAAACTTGTAAAGATTGTTAAAGGTTTGTATGAAGACACAACAACAATTACTTATCCTTATTATTCATAATATTTTATATCTCTCGCCATCCTCTTTACAGCTACGGGTAAATTATCTGTTATGTCATGCTATGTGCTATGTGTCTTGTGGACGATTTGGCTCCACCATTTTTGTGTAAGTATGTGGGTTAGTGCGTGCTGAACTGAAACTGCATTTGACACTCATTCAGGGATCTCCTAACTTCTCACACTTAATTAGTATTCGATTGGTGTTTAGGGAATGTGCCTGTAGCTATTGCCTTTTAAGTGGACCTGCAACATATAGTAATTGAAATGAAGCACAGCGTTGTTTTTATTTATTTTCGTTTTTAATTTGCTTGTGAACCTAAATTAAAAGACACTTAAAAATGTTAGGTGATCTTTTTATGGTAAGTATGCTATGCCGAGGAGGCTTTACTCTTTCGATTAGGGCGCAATAAATATCTATTGTAAGTAGTTTGGAGAGCCTCAAGTTTTTAAGAGCTTAATGAGAAGTTCAGTTCGTGGTGAATGCAGGTGTAACTTTCAATTCTAATTATTTATAAATGAGTGTATGTGTGTGTGTATGTTATTGTGTTTGTGTGAAGTGCTTGAGTATTATGTATATACATATACATATGTATCATGGCTTGCATGGTTGCCTCGAATGGGCATCAGCATCCCAATAATAGAGCAGCTTAATCAAATCAAATCAAATCAAATCATTGAGGGTCTCAGCATTCGCGAATACATAGCCGTATGATTTACATATGTAGTGTCTAATTTCTTAAAAAATGACTTAATAAATGTATAAGTAGCACACTTTTGTAGTTGTTTTAAATTAAAGGTTATACTCATACACTGAATGATCAGTATTTTTGACGCACGCTCAGTACAGTGCTTTATTCATTTTTGTTCTTTTGTGTTACGATTAATACCAATTTTTAAGATTGGCGAAACTCTCCACTTCCAACCGCCCAAAGTCCAAGTCTTTTAAAGTTTAGTTCATTTTTGTGTTCTTTAGCCAATTTTGAAGACATCTTGTGGTGTTTGTTTTCTTATGTTTTTTAATAGATTTGCCAATTTAATTCATATACTATACAAGTACATACGTGTACTATAGTTTTCAACTTTCAATTGCCTTGAGAATTGAAAGCGACTCGCACTGAACGCACGTGATTTGCACTCTTCTATAAATTTATATTTTAGTTTCTTTAGTTTTTTCTTGCTGATTACAAAAACATTTGTTGCCAATTATCATAAATTTAAATCTTAAAAAAGTTACAACAACTTGGGTAGAAAAACTTATGTAAAAACTATTATTGAAATTATGTTAAGTTCCTCACTTACAAGTAACTAGGCGCCAATTTCGATTCTTTCGCTTTTTATATATGAGTGTACTTATAATTGGTTTGAAGTATCAGTCGGTTTGTATGTCTATACATGTGTGCGTGTCTGAATCTGTAGCAGTGTCGGTGTGAGTGTGTGTGTATATATATGTGTGTAAACTTTATGCCCATTACGATGATTCACAACAAACACATCCATACACATATGATTGTATAAACAGCGTATTGCTTCTCTTTAAGTTATATTTGTATTGGGCAACTCGAACGTTTCAGTAGTGAAATGGCAGATGAGTCTGATGGCTGATGGCAGATGTCTGATGGTTGATATCTGATGACTGATGTCTGATGGCTGGTGTTGAGTTTATAGAGAAGTTGCGAAACTTTTCAACCAAATGACAGTGCGATCTCTTGTGCTAAACGCGGGAGAGTTCACACCACCCTTCAAAAATATACACAATGGAATCGATACTGCCATTAAAGGTGGCTTTATGAACTAATCTTATATGGTGTTGTTGGCAGTGAGTTGAGCATTTTCCCTGCCCTCTCTGGACTCTATTTCTTCCCTTCCCCTTTTACTGGCTGCTTTGGCCAACAACTTTGGAGCACCCGAAGCTATGCAGTGATTGAGGCGGGCGCGTCTTCCTCTTAGTATGGGCGATGGGATGAAGATCGGAATGGAGGTGCTAAGCGAGCTGCGTCTGAATACGTAAATCGTAAATAATCTTGCAAGTCTTTTGCCCGGTGCACTAAACTAAGCAAGCACTTTGTAAACTTTTTCGACTTAAGACTAAATGGAATACATATTGGCCAGGCGGCCGCCTTTGGACTTTCAAAATTCCCTTGCTGATATGATGCGGCCCTTTTGTGTGTATGTGTGTGCGCGCGCTGGTGTGTGAGCGTCTTTATCAATAGATTTTGTATAAAAAGAACAAGTCAAATAAATCAGCCTTATCTTGAATGCAAATTTTTAAAACTAATGTCGTTTTTCCAATTAGAAAATGAACACACCAACGCAAACAACACACTGTGCCTTCCATCCGTCCGAGTACGGACACAGATGGTAGGCAGATGGTCTCTCCATTACCTTGGCCAAAAACCAATAATACACCCAATTATTTAATATATGTATAATGTACGAGTATGTAACTATATTTCTACTTAGAAGTCACGACATTGAAGTCTGCTTCCAATGCCCTCCGTAGCTTAACAAAATTCACACACATCGACTATAGTAATATATATGTACGAGTATGTATGTACATAGGCGTAGGTCCATGCATACACGTATATGGGTATGTATATGTATGTACGTGTATATATCTATGCAAGCATATATTATGAGTACATTGTAACTTAATTACCAATTAGTGGATGCAACATACCGCGCTTTAACAGCATTGTCCGGCCCAGCCCCGTGGTCGAGGTCTGGCCAGCTGCCGATCATATTTCTAATTGTAAACTCACACTCGACCCATCCATTCGGACGGTCCATCGACTGCTCCGACTGTGCGATTGCTTATAGTTAGGCTAACGTTAACACATCAATAACGACGATACAGTAAATATCCAGAAGAAATATCATAAGTTTCGATCTACATGCATAGGGTTTAGCCTTAAAACTTGTCTTATGCATACGTACAAATACACATTGGCAAAGAAGCCTTGGTTACAAGTACATATAGTAATAATTATATATTTTCAGTTGCTTCAGTTCACAAATGAGTTTCTTAGTTGATGGGCATGTCGCAAAGAAAAGGGCAAAGAAATTATAGAACTCAATTCTGCACAACTGAAAAGTAATCAAAGAAAAACTTTTAAAAAAGTACAACATATCTTGAAGCGTTATAAATAGTACTAGGGAATTTAGTGTTGCTAGACACTTGAACTTCAATACATCTATCTTAAAAACTTTTTCTATTTCAATACTGAAACTTGCAGATCGGATTCTAAAGAGTCCAAGTTGTAAAGCTGCTTGTTTTTCAAAAACTTTTCAATCGGTCCAAGAATAAAATGCTCTAGATTGTAGCACTGGCTACGCGTATATTTGTCGGGATAATTGTAAATATTTAAATCTATCATTGATGCTCTACATCTGGGACCTTAGGGGGAAACCATAGCTGCTTAAGAAGTGCTAGGCGTACAGTCTGCGATTGGTTCGTGGGAAATCCGAAAGCAAACTTATACGTACTGTGGTTAAGCTTCTATACACTGAGTCTGAGGTCTGGGATTCCAAATCTGGGTTCGGGTCCGATTGTATTGGTACATAAGGGTATGCACGTATACATAGTACCATAGGAAACCGTTGTGTGGAAGTGCAGAGGACGGGGACAGGCAACCAAAAAGATTGAAAAAGATAGTTCAACTGAAAGAGCAAATCATAATAAAAACAAACTTGATTCTTTTGGTTTTTTTTTTTAATTATAAATAACAATTGTATATTTTCAATAAAACGTGTGTTGTTGGGGGCTTATGCAGTTTGCAAACATTTTCTTGTGGACTGAAAGAAAAAAATAGCAGTTGTGTTCATGTTCCGTATCCCGTATATATATGTAGATATATATAACGTATATATATGTATATATTGGTTGGTAGGTTGGTTCTATTCAATTTTCAGAAATCAGTTTGATTGACACCATCTTGCTTTTGCATTTGTTTGGCATTTCTGATGCTGGCTCTTTTAGATATTTGTTATTTGCAAATCTTCTGCGTAATAATCATAATCGTAAAATATGTCGAAACTTTATCGATAATTATACAGTAATGGATAGTTTCTTTGCTTTAAAAATATCACTTAAATTTAAATAATTTCCAGAACGCAACGAAGAATCGAGTGTTTGTTTTGCTTTTGTTTGTTGCTGTGTGTGTGTGTGTGTTTTGTTGTTGTTGGTGCAAGAAAATTAGCAAGAAAAACAATAATAATCATTGTCATAATTAAATTTGTAAAGAAACTCACAATTTTCTATTTTCTTCTGTGCTTCCTTCTTTTGCCTTTGCCTTTAAAACTACATATGTGTGTTTTTGTTGTTGTTGATGTAAAACTTATATATAGTAAAAACGAAATACAATTGTAAAATGTATGTAGCATGCTTAATCAATTTGTTAAACGTTTTGCATTACACAAATGGCCACCATTATGAATTTCATTCAAATCACGGCTAACAATTTCAAAGAAATGTGCGCATGTGTACGTGTTTTTTTTTTTTTTTGTTTTTGTTTTATATATTTGCTGGACTCATCAAATATGTATTTAAAGATTTTTGTGTTTGTTTTTAATTCTTGTAGAAAACTTGAGATTTGGAAAACATTATGCAATTTGAAAACTTATGTGTAAGCAATGTTTTAGTTTCTTTACAAGAAATATTATTAGAGTTCTTTGCGAAATCTCACATTTCTTTGCCTTTCTTCTATGCCCTCCACTACCTATCTCACAGTTTTCTCTATCCAAGCTCATTTTTCTGGCCTGCGTTTACCACTACCTCTGATCTCCAAGTTTTCGATACTGCGCTGTTCGCTTTCAATTTGTTTTTGCTTTCATTGCTGCTCAACTTCAACTTTCCACATCATCTCTCTTCTAACTCTCTCCTAGCCCATCCTGTGGGCTGCTTAATTCGAAAAATATATATGCATATACATTTGTTTTTCATCTTTGTTTACAGTTTTATATATACATATTCTAGACTTTAGTTTGTACTTCCAATTTGGTTAAAAATTCCTTGTGTATTTTTACATCGTTTCCCATGCTATCATTTGTCTCGTTCTCGTTTGTTTGGTTTTCAAATCATTCCGTTTCCCCCTCTCTACCTGGCAGAGCTGCTATTTGTGACATCATTAGTGTCCATCCATATCTTGCTCATCAAAATAATCATCATCATCATTATTCATTATTTTCATCATTAGAATCAACATTTTGGGGCCCACCGCCGTCGCCGTAATTTGAAGAATTCACAATAGTTGCACAACGCAAAAAGGTGTTTGTTTAAATATATGTATAGTAAGTGTTAGTCGTAGGATTTTTACAAATTAATCAATAGAAAAAATTTCGAAAATCAGCTTAATGAAGTATTTGAACATGGTATTAAAAGTACATTTTTAAAAATATTCGCTTCTTGGCTCCAAAGAAATTCCGACGGTCTATACTGTTTTCTTTTATGCATTCTATTTATAATTGTCTGCCTGTTCTGTCTGATCTTTAAATTATTGCATTTCGTTTTTGTTGATTGCTTTCATTGTTTATAATTCTCTAAAATTAAATGTAATTGCTTTATGTTTATTATACAATAGTGTAGGAGTTGTGTGTGTTTGTTTGTTTATTTGTTTTGGGTGATGGGTTTGGTTGGGACTGGGGATAATTGTTCTATAGATGTGATTGCTTATTTAGCTAGAATATTTAACGAGCGCTTTTGTTTAATCATCCCTTCTGCATTTGATTTAAGTTTTTTGCTTTATTTACTTTAAGTTTGAATATTTGCTTTTGCCTTTCTTCTGCATCGCTGGCATCAAGCGATGCATGCTTATTTATTTCTTTCTTTGTTTGTATGTATGTATATTATACTTAACTGTTAACACACACATACATTTTGTAAAACTGTTTTGAATTCTTGAATTATACGCAAGTTATTTAACTATTTATATGTAAATGTAAATTGTTTGTTTTGCTTTAATAATATGTAGATGTAACGCTTGAATATTTCTATATGCATATTTTGTATGTTCATCATTCTTTCATATACTATATATGTATGTATTATGCGTGTATATAGGTATGTATTTATATAGATGTATATTTTGTAATCCATTTTGATTTGTTTTTATTGCGCAAAGCGCTGTTGTTGAGTTTGTTTTTTCTTTCTTTCTTTGTTTTATGTTTTTTTTTAGAGCAAGAAGTTGAACAAAAATTGCACTTAATAATAAGAAAAAATTTTCTAGGGCCTTATAACTAAAAAAATCAAAATGTATATTTGCTTTAGATTTTACAAATATATATATTTATATAAATCGATATATATATTTATACATATCGAGAAATATAAATATATATATTAATATATATCTATGTATAATAAATGGTTGGCGAATCGAATTGCAAAGCGATTGCCGATTTGTTGTTGTTTATAACATAAGGTTTAACAAAGTCATTTTTAAAATAAATATGTATATGTATGTTTTATCTTTAAAATTACATATGTATGTATGTATATTGTAAATTGCAAATGTTGCCCAGCGCAAATGTTGCTGTGTGTGGTTTTGTGTGTGTGTGTGTGTGTGTGTGGTTGTCGCTTTCGCAACATTTGCACGGCAGTGGCAACACCAGCACAACAACAAAAGAGATACCGTTACGTTTAAGGTGCAGTTAATGCAGAGTAAATAAGAAAGAGACCATAATTTGCTGCTTCGCGCATCCAACGGCAAATGGAGAGCAACGGCTGTGTCCAAGCAACAAGAATAACAAATAGACCGTAGTACTTAACATTGCAACAGCAGAGCGTGGTTTTGCGGCTCCGATGGTGGCAGCATCTTTTGATGCTGCAACGCGCTGGTGGCGCGACTCCAGGCCAGAAGACCGTTGGCAGCAGCAACTTGCTGTTCGTAGGCGGCAACACTGTCGCCGATGCCAGCACCGGAGCTGCTGCTGTGGGTGGGCGATGGCGTGGGCGGTGGTGTGGCCGCTGAAATTGGGGCCACAATGACCGAAGTGGCCACGCCACTAATGGGCATTGTTGTCATATTGCTGTTGCCGTGGTTGGAGTGACTGCCATAGCGCCGATTGGTCTTAATGGTAAGCGATGCCGGCAGTTGCTTACCCGCCGCCACCTCTGCCGCCAATCTAACAACTGTGGTGGTCATTTTTGATGTTGTCGTTGCTGTTGCCGTCGCTGTTGTTGCTGTTGCCGCTGTTGTTGCTGCCTTTGACATGTCGCTTTGTCGCAAGTTGGTCGTCGACGAGCCCGCCGCCTCCGTCGACGATTTCTGCCGCCTTCAGTCGCCGAAGCGACTACAAGCCTTCTTCCATCTGCACTGGGTGCACCATTGGTCGCGACGCTCCATGCCGTAGACCTTGCGGCATTTTTTGTTCTCGCCGCGCGTGCGACGGCTCGGTGAGTTAGGTGTATGTTTGGCCGCATGCTGGACCGCATGCTGTACGGCCACGTGTTGCAGTGGCATGTTGGGGCCCGTATTTGCAACTATGTTGCTGGCAGTTGTCTGTTGTCTTTGCTGCTGCGGCGGCTGTTGCTGCTGCTGCGATGGATGGTAGTTGGGCGTGATGGTCACGCCAGACAGGTGTTGTTGCTGGTGCGGTTGGCCGCTGACGTTTGCGTTTCCGTTGCTGTTGCCATTTCCACTGTGATGGGCTGTCACTGTGACGTTTTGCTGCGACAATTGATGCAACATGTTGTTGGCACTGTTGTTGCTATGGATGATCGGACTACTGTTGTTGCTGCTACTGCTTCCGCTGCTGCTGTAATTGTGATGCTGATGATGGCCATATGTGGATGTTGGATATGGCGCTGCCGAATGGGACGGACGTGATGATGAGCGTGGATGCTTGATGTGATGTGGTTGCTGCTGCTGATTCGGTGGCCCGCTTGTCGGCGTCGATGTTGCAGTCACCGGGATCGCAGTGCCGGCACCAGCGCTGTTGGAGGGCCAAGTGTAGTTGTGGTGCGCCAGCGGCGAAGTGGGTATGAGGCTTGTGTTGTTGTTCTGCAGCTGTTGTTGTTGGGTGCTTGTGATGTGAACGGTGCCGTTATTATTGTGATGCAAGGACCGGCTGTTGTTGCTAAAATGTGGCGGTTGCTGCTGCTGCTGTTGGCTATAATTCATAGCGCGTCCTTGTCTGTAGGTAAGATTTAGAATTGGAGTTTCATTTGAATGATTATGTGGTTCATACATACCTGAAATTGATAACCTTCTGTCTTTGGTATTCTGGATCCTCATGAGGCGGACGTGCCATGTCCCGGTGGCTGAGTGTGGGTGGAGAGGCTGGACTAGGCGTTTTGACCGACTCGTCATCGTCGTCGTCGTCCGTATAATAGAATTCCTCTTCATGCTCATTTTCACTGCAGGAGTCGTTGTCTCCAGAGCGTCTGGCCTTTTTGCTGTAAGGGCAGAAACATTTTTCAGTTCATCAGTTTCAATGTATTTCGTTCTGATTGGCAAGTAGACGAGTACAACTGCAGTTGGAACCAGTTTGCCGGTTCGCTCTGGCAGCACTATGCACGGCGTTGCCACTTTCTCAATCTGGCAGCGCTATGCAGCAATGCCCGTGAACTGGTTCCAACAGAAGTGAACAGCTGCAGAGTTGTAGCAACGTTTGCAAAAAACACGCACGTTCTGTGTCAAATCAATACGAATTCAACAAAAATCGATTGATTTTTGCTTAAGCAGCGACCAAGACCGCGCCACAACGTAATATAATTCAGCCCTCAATCAACCAGCGGCTAACGCGTGCATTGCTCAAGCTCTTTGACCAGCGCCAACAACAAAGAGCCCGTCATTTTGTTGTGGAAAATTTTGCAGCCGCCACCGAAAGAAAAAAAAATTTGTGCGTCGCACGTCTCGCGTGTATCTGTCTCTGTGTATGAGTCTGGGTGCATGGCCAACAATACAATTGTGTCAATTATTAACGTAAAGCATTGTGATTTACCCCTTTTCCTACGTTAAAAACTTAAGAAAGCGCACCCGCAACAACATCAAATTCGAATATGTCCACTTCTAGCCGAGTCGAGCAAAATAATAAATACAGCACGGTCGCTGCCGCTGCAACTTCCACTGCCAGCGCAGCAGCGATTGCCAACGCCAATAGCGTGGCATCGCTTTCTGGCGTCGTCGATTTTGTTGGCCACTCGCTGTCAACTTCAAAATTCACGGGCGTCGTAATTAGCGCGATTTGTGATGAGCAAAAGCTCGAATTTAGCAACAAATACAAGGGCAGCTGTACGCTGCTCTGCAGCTACGACTCCCAAGGCGTTGTGCTGCGAATTGTGCTTGGTAAATAAATTCTATATTATATAGTGATAGTGAATATACACCAACTATGGTGATTATAACAATTTTGCATTCTAGATAACGATCATGAGCATCTGCTTAAGGAGTACATGATCTCGGCCGATACGGATGCGGCACAGTTGGGCCGGCGTACCTATGCTATTTCGCTAGATGCGGAAAATCTGGTGCTGCGTTTCGCTAGCGACCAGGATCAGCAACTCTTCCGTAAAGTGGTGGAAAATGTGAAGCACTTGCGGCCAAAGTCTGTCTTCTCGCAGCGTACGGAGGAGTCGTCCGCCTCGCAGTACTTCCAGTTCTATGGCTACCTCAGTCAGCAGCAGAACATGATGCAGGACTATGTGAGAACAAGCACCTATCAGCGCGCCATACTGGGAAATGCGATTGATTTTCAGGTAGCCGTAGATTGCATCTGTCAACACCATTTTAAATTGGATTTCGATCCCAACTCTACTTAATGCTTGCCCTATTCCGATTTATGTTTTTCTACATTTAGGATAAAATTGTGCTAGACGTAGGCGCCGGTTCCGGGATACTCTCGTTTTTTGCCGTGCAGGCAGGCGCTGCCAAGGTGTACGCCATTGAAGCATCTAATATGGCGCAGTATGCGCAGCAATTGGTTGAATCGAATAATGTGCAGCACAAGATCTCTGTGATACCCGGCAAGATCGAGGAGATCGAATTGCCCGAAAAAGTGGATGTCATCATATCGGAGCCGATGGGGTACATGCTTTACAACGAGCGCATGCTGGAAACCTATCTACATGCCCGCAAGTGGTTAAAGCCACAGGGGAAAATGTTCCCCACACATGGTGATCTGCATATAGCGCCATTTTCTGACGAATCGCTGTACTCGGAGCAGTACAACAAGGCCAATTTCTGGTATCAATCAGCGTTTCATGGTGTGGACCTAACCACGCTGCATAAGGAGGGCATGAAGGAGTACTTCCGTCAGCCGATTGTGGACACTTTCGATATACGCATCTGCATGGCCAAGTCAGTGCGACATGTTTGTGACTTTCTCAACGACAAGGAGGACGACTTGCATGTTATCGGTAATTTGCTGAATTGTGGCTCCGTTTGCTTGGGCCGCTCTGAGCATAATGTCATGTTCTTTTTACAGACATTCCCCTCGAGTTTCTCATACTGCAGACGGGCATTTGTCATGGGTTGGCCTTCTGGTTCGACGTTGAGTTCAGTGGCAGTAGCCAGAACGTATGGCTTTCCACCTCGCCGACGGCACCCTTGACCCATTGGTATCAGGTGCGCTGCCTGCTGCCCATGCCAATTTTCATCAAGCAGGGACAGACACTGACAGGACGGGTGCTGCTGGAGGCCAATCGGCGGCAGTCCTACGATGTTACCATTGATTTACATATCGAGGGCACACTGATATCGTCCAGCAACACATTGGATCTTAAGAATCCGTATTTTCGGTACACGGGGGCACCGGTGCAAGCGCCGCCGGGAACTAGCACGCAGAGCCCTTCTGAGCAGTATTGGACGCAGATGGACACGCAGGTCACGCGTAACTGTAGGTAGACAGAATTTATCCAACTGCATCCCAGTCCCTGCTGAATGTGATTTGCTTAAGTTATGTTTCTTGTCTCCCCATAAAATAGCTACTAGCATGCTAAACGGAGGTCTTAATGTCAATGGCATGGGCGACACGGCCATGGACATAACACACGGCCTCATACATCAGCACTAGGCAGCGCTGGAACTTTGGGAAAATTTGTAATGCTGTATTTTCATGATTGACACCGCCCCCACCACCCCAACCAATTTGTGAATTTTGTTGTTTTCGTGTTATTGCTTTGTGGAATTGTATGCGTCCCCTTTTTAAATATGTTTATGTTATTTTTTGTTAATTATCTTATGTACTCGAAAATTTAATTTCCTTAGGCTTTTATGTATTCAAATCTCCTAATTTTTGCTCCCAGCATTTGTTGTATGCTTGTATTTTGAATGAACTATATATACTACGAATAAGTTAAATGAGCCCGATAAAGTAATCATTGAAAACGTCGACAGCAAACAATCAACAAGGCAGACTAAAGTAGTTGTTTAGAACACGCAGCATATATATATGTAAGCTAATTTTAGCCACTAGTGTTTAAAGATTTTAACGTTACATAAATGTAAACAAGATTCGTCATAACTATAACTGTAACACGTAATATAACTGTAGTAGACGTTAAGCTTAAAGTTTCTTAGTTAATGCAGTTGAAAAGCTTTGAACAAAACCAACCCACATTTATACATATAAAACATCGCATGTGCTGCATATGAGTTTTAAAGATGAAGACGTATTGTATTTAAATTGTTTTATGTACCTCCAACAACTAGTTTCAATTATTTGTAAAATGCAATGTCTAAATGTGTTTAATGCTGTTCAGTTTGCGAGCAGCAGCGATAGGGATACGAAAAGCATTTAGTTTTAAGTTAATTTATCTGAAGTCGCCGTCGAGATTATAAGTTACCTATGTATGTATTTGTAAAGTGTGAATGTCTCGTTCCGCCCGCCGTTTTGCTTTAAGTTATACCATTTAGTAAGGGTTTTGTGTATGTACGTCTTCTTATTATAATGATATCCCCCACATATTTATACTTATGCCACATAACTGAAAATAATGCAAGAGACTTGTAACGAATCAATGCATCTAAGCTGCTCCACCCAGCTCCTCGCATCAAGCTGCCAGCATGCCAAGCGTACATACCTACACACATGCACCTTTGTTTGGTGGCCTGTGTGTGTGCTATGCATGCCCAAGCATAATAGTAATACATAAATACGTATCCTCTACATATAAACATATATACAATGCATATGTGTACTGTTCTTCTAGTTTAGTAGCGCGCTGTTCGTTTGCCAACAAAAATAACAACATCAAGAACACAACCGCCAGCGACACCAACAATACATACATACATATAATCATACGATCTATACACATACTATATTTATGCTTACTTATACATATACGATGAAAAGAACAACGTTTTGAAAGCAGAAGCAAAAACATGGTCTTTCATTTTAAATTTCTGCTGTCACTTGAATTTCTCAAACCGCTTCTCCCACCCACATGCACGAGCTTGTAGGAAATATCGGAGCATCGTCGAATTGTGAATAGTATACGTACATGTGTATATACATACATACATACATACTCGTTCATGTAAACATCAATGCTGTAGTTGAGAAAAGCGAGCGCGCGCGCGCATTTTGAACAGAATCGACGGTGGACCTTGGCCTCAAAAATGTGCAGCGCCACCCAGAAAGTCACGCCCCCACGCCTTTTGACGGGCAGGTGCGCAATCTGAATTCTGCGGCTGGTGTTGAGCGAGGGAAGGAGAGGGGCGCTCTGAATCCCAATGCGGTAGAGCGGTCGTGTGTGTGGGTTGACCTGCATAGTTGTAGTGTGCAAGAGCACAAGTGTTCGCTCCACTTTTGGTTTGTGGCAGCAACGACAGCGTCAAAAATATTGCACAGTGGGCTGAAGTCGCTTATTAAGGAAAAGTTCTGCTTAAGATTTTGTATAATGCATTAATATCCCGTTTTTGAGCCCCAAATAAAAATCGGGTAGGCCGGAGAGCTGACAATTATCATCAAACTTTGACCTGCTTAAGGGGTTTGTGTGGCTAGCAATCATTTAGCAACTTGTGCACAAAATCAAAAATATGTATATTTGTGGTAGACTGTGGAACTAAGTATACTGGGAATACAAGGAGTGTGTTAGGCACTAGAAGAATAAAAATAGAACAGATCATTCCATCCCACTCCCACTATTGACACCGGCTCTTCAGAATGCGCATCACTGTGCAATGCTTGATATAGTTGTTGTTGTTGTTGTAGCTACACTAAGTCAAGGCAACGCATGCGTTGCTATTGGCCCGCCCACTTGCGTTCTGTGTCGTTGTTGTTGTTGTTGTTGTTGTTGTTGTTGTTGTGACTGTACAGTGCACAGCGTGTTTCAAGGACCCTCGACAGGACTTATTTATAACGCTCGTAGTGAGAGGTGGTGTTATTTGCGAGGCATTTGGAACTTACCGCAAATGCTTGTCCCTTATGTGACGTTCGATTTGCGCCGCCGTCATTTCAACGCAATTGCAGCCCTTCCAGGTACAGCGTAATTTTTTGAACTGCAAAGAGAGGAGGCAAAAGGTACTGATTAGTTGTGGCACACACTTCTGGTGTAGGTATCAATTCTTAATCGTACTTGACTGCGCGGCTTGCTGTTAAAATATGGCACGCTAGATAGATCGCCATAAAGGTTGGCGATGGGCGGCGAAGCGGAACGAGAACGCGAATGGGAACGAGAATGAGAACTGGAGCTGGACGAGAAGCAGCTGGCGGCTGAGGAGGGTCCTTCGCAGGCAGTAACGGATCCATCACTAGCTTCGCTTCTTTCGCTGGCCGCTCGCTGAGTGTACGGCTCGTAATCACATCGCTCCACATAGTAGTTGAGCGCGGAGGTCGCGGCGGATGCGGTGGCATGCATGTTGAGACGGAGACTGAGACGCGAGCCTATGCGCTACTTCGAGCCGGTGCCGGGCCGGTGCCAAATGCGACTGTGTTGGTGCAACGGACAATGCAACTGGCGGACGCATTTAGCTTGGCGGCCGCCCGAGTGACGCACGAACATCAAACGATGTCGCACGAGCAGTAGCAACGTTCTTGCTCCGGTTCCGGCCCTGCTGCTGTCCAAGGCACTGATAACGCTGCCATGTCCTTGCAAAGCGACGAGCCACCGAGTGCGCCAATTTCCCCGACGCCTTCTCTATTTACTGGGTCACCTTGAGCGAGTGGCATGGTGGAGGTTAGAGGCGAGGGAACGAACTCTTTGTGGCTAACATTGCCTTGACACGCTTTTCAGTTCGGTTTCAGTTTCGCTTTCCTCTTTTCACGTTTTTCATTTTTTTCATGCGACTTTTCATGCGCCTGCAGTTATGCTGCGCTTCATGTTGAAGGTTAGCCCGACATCGAAGTCGACATCGACGTACATATCGGCGGTGGCGCCGGCTTCATCGCCAGTGCTGGCAGCGCTGTTGACCCAAATTCTAGATCCTTTATGCTTTGTAGCATACTTTCAGGCGTTGCACATGCCCCATATGTACACATACATACATATCTGTATATACATACATAGGTATCTATGTATATATACATACTTGTACTTAATGTGTGATGATTGTGTCCTTGTTGTTGTTGCCGTTATTGATGTTGTTGTTGGCCTTGTGTGGCTTTTTGTGCAGCCCGTATTAAAATTGAGTTTCTGGGTTTTTTTTTTTATTTTTTGTTGTTTTTTCTGTTCTGCACCAATATGAAAGTTTCAGTCGCTTGGGGCTCATTTTTTTGGCCTTGTGTGGCAAGTGATTAACGATTTGTTTACAACTTGGCCTACAGATACGGCTGTGAGTGTCTGTGTAAGTTACAATTTTGGCATTTTATGTGCTTGTGTGTGTGAACGAAGAAAACAGTTGGAAAACCTGAGCGAGTCTGCTGCTTGAAGGACGTGTGTGGCTGATGCATGCGCTAGGGTGCAAAGTTGTGATAGCGAACGCTTTTTCAGAAGATCATAAAACACACATGTGACACACGATGCGTATGCGCAATATTCCAATCGGAGCCTGGCTTTCAGAGGTTTATTATACTTCATTGTAACTCCACCTCTATTCAAATACAATGTACATTTATTTTATAGCACTTGTCAAGATTAAATTTGGAATTTAATGCGAAAACGGAGGGATTTACTTATAACAAACAAAGGGCGATGAATATAACCGAAAGATCACTCTTGATCGTCGAAAACCATAATACTTTATGTAGGTCTACATTGTGCTCAAAAGTTTGTGCGGAAAGTCTTACTTTCGATGTAAAACAGTTGGTTGCACAACAAAGGTTATGGTAATATTAAGAGGAGGTGAACCATAAGGAAAAGGCGCCAAAAAATTAAAGTTGAATCGCTGAATTCATGTTAATTCCTGCTGCTACTGCCTAATCTTCATCTCAATGCAACTTTTGGATGATATGCTAGGGACAAGAAGGGTGAAAAGGGAAAACTGCCAGTCGCAATGTAATCATAAACATAAATAACTTGCTCCATAAGCGGCGTAAACTGATGGCACAGACACATGCCTGGCAGTACACACACACACACACACACACATACACACACATACATCCACACATTCACATATGTGGTCATTGCTGTGTGGTAACATTAACTGCCAGCCTCGACCTGTGGGGCAAGTGCAGGAGGAATGCGGGCAACATACTTTTCGTTTTAGCTTCGTGCAATTAGTGGCGCAATAATTCGTTTGCGGCCAGCCAGCGGGGCAGGATACAGCACATATCCTGGCTATAAATACACATACACTCGCGCAACCTCACTGAGAGGTTGCCATTTCAGCCAGATGTGTGTGGTGTGTGGTGTGTGTGTGTGCTTGCCTGCCTGCCTGCCATTGAGTTAGAGTTGAGTTTGTCAGTTGGCTTGTCTGGCAATTTCAGCCTGTTTGCATTGTGGTTGGAAATGTGCCTGGCATATTAATATGCACCCACACCCTCTACCGTCTCGCTCTCGCTCTCGCTCTTGCCATCTCTTTTACCTAAGCAGGTTTATTAATGTGCTCGTTTTGTCGTTGATATGCGCTTCGTGATAAGCATAATCAACGACTTCACTAACAAAAAACAGCAACAGCAACCGAATTGTGACAACAACAGCAACGGCAGCCAAGTGTTAGTCTTGCTAGATCTTCAAGTGCCCACACGGCGTATGCTTGATTTTAGAGCTCTAGCCGACAATTATTTTCAATTAATACGCCAAACAAGTTAGCAGTCATTATGACCATCAATTCCATGATGGCCTAAAATACCCTCCTCGAGTCACCCCACCTGCAAAGTTGGGGAAAATCTAAAAGTAAATTAAAGTCACTTGAATTATGCGCGCGCGTGTTTGTATATCTGTGTGTGCATGTGTGTGTGTGCGATAATTATGTTGCCGATTGCCTTGCCACTAATGAAACAAAACCATTTGCCGTTTTCCGACTGCCGTGTTTTCCATCCCCCTATCCCTTCATCCCCTATCCCTCCCCTATCTGGGCATTTATTCATTTGGCTTGCTGCGTCATAAAGCAAATTTAGTTGCCAAACGTTCCACCCCAAGCCCTAACTCTGAGAAAAACGCAGAAAACCCCGGTGAAGTTGCGCAGCTTTATACAATGCCCGTTCATTTCCTACCGCACTATGTCCTGATTTGGCCGCACAGCAGGCCGGGCCAATAAATAGGCAACGTAAATAAGCGGAAATGGCCGGAATAACATGAATCTTGTTTAGGGTAGTTTGGAGTCACAAAAAGCGAAAAGAAGAGGATATAAAGCAGACGCCGACCAGGAGAGAGTGAGAACAGAGCCGTTGCCATCCTGTGCTCTCCCATGCTCTCCACACTCCATCTTTTTCCTGCTCCCATTTCTGCTCCATTTTCCTCGTTTGACTTCGTCCCGAGTGCTGAGCACAGCATTTTCTGTATACCGCATATGCCTAAGCGGTCTAAGGGCATTTGATGTGCCATTTTTGCTTGGCAGTTGCCATTACGTGTAGTGTATATGCAATATATGATTGCTCTACGTGTTTGCTTCTGGAAGTTGTCAACTTCGTCTTGGACTCTATGTGGGTGGAGCAGTGAAGCTGGCTAAGCTGATCATCCAGCTTCCTAATTATGCACATCTAATGTGGAAATTGTTCCTTTTGAGCTTCTCCATCAAACAAACGTGGACTGCATCTTAAATAAAAGTGCACCTATTTTTTTTGCGTCCAAGCCAACTATATTGGGACTATAGAGCTATTGCTTGAGGGGAAAAGTAGTCAGATATCATTACTTGGCTCCATTACATTCAGATTTAGTCCAAGATTGTGATTGAAGACGTATCGTCTGTCTAATGTAGGAAATAAAACATAAACATGTACCTTCTTTCGAATTTTTTGAAACAATTAGCATTTTCAGTCTTAGATATATGTATCACGAGAAGCATAATTGTATTTGCGAATATAAATTGGTATAAAAGTCATGGGGAACTATGACGCAGCTGGATGGTCACTATACTCGTATTTTTGAGATTTATAACATTATTTTGTTGACGCTCAACATAATGTCTTATTGCTTGGTTCTTATATTTCGCATATTTTTCATACCAGAAGTGCAGACTTGCCTCTTCCACTCGTCTGCTCGTTTTGTTTCTACAAGTATACCATTCACGTTCAATGAAAATTTACTTGCAACCAAAAGTGAAACGCAAAAAGTACGTTCACAAATAGGCACACACACATACATACAAATACACATTCTGACAAACACCAGCTACGTGCTTTGTATAAATAACAGAATTTTTCATGCTTCGCCTTTCTATTTTTTGCGTCTTTTTGCCCGAGCATAAACAACCCCAAGCCCCAAATAACGTTCTTCATGAAGCGACCCAAAAACTCACATACACACACACACACACATTTATGTATTGTATATTTATGCATACCCACACACACACACGCGGGGACGATAAAGGCGAAGGCAACATCAAGGCAGAAACAAAAACCAGAACAGCTGTGGAAGGACAAAACACGAAATTGGGTCAACTGTATATAGACGTCCATATACGAGTACACGCATACACATGACTCTGGGCCGCAGGGGTAGCAAATGCCATGGGCTTTCACACAAACACACACACCCGCACGCACATCAGGGCTGTTAATTTGAAAAACTGGGCCAAACACAATGTGGGGGCTCGTAACAGACCTGGAAGTGACGGTGAAGAGCTTAACAGTGCGGGCAAAGAGCGAGCTTAAGAGACTGAGCGCTTGCGAGAGAGGTAGGTAGGGACAGAGTGAGAGAGATGGGGAGAGAGGGTTGAAACGCGTTATCACCTTACAGAGCCTGGAAGTATGTTTGTTTTGATTTTGGGCAACAAACTGGGTCAGTGGAAACATATTATGTTGTCGATACGGCGAAATATTGAGTAAATATCTCCCCTTATATACACAAAAACATAAACATGTATGTACATGCATCGTACATATTGTATGTAGATCAATATGTGAACGGGCATTATTGACTTCGCACTAGGCAGGCCAAACTAAAAATAACCAAATCGGTATATATTGGTGAGGGTATGCATGCTGCAAAGCTGGCTAAGCAACTTCATGGACCTGATGGCCCCAAGGAAAATGAACTTTATTTGACGGCCCTAAAAAGTATGCTATGAAAATGTGTGGCAAGAATTATGCCCGGCAAAAAAGGAGGCGAAACGAGGAACACGACTCGCGATTGCTTTTATGGCAGACCGCATCTCTTCTTGTTGATAATTTGAAAGCCACTTTGCGATTCTGCCCCTTCAGCTCC
Source organism: Scaptodrosophila lebanonensis (assembly GCF_003285725.1). Classification (NCBI taxonomy): domain Eukaryota; kingdom Metazoa; phylum Arthropoda; class Insecta; order Diptera; family Drosophilidae; genus Scaptodrosophila; species Scaptodrosophila lebanonensis. Next base: position 6,269,897 of record NW_022060558.1, read on the forward strand.
CTCTTTAGACTTTGCCTTTTATGCCTTTGCGAGTAGTCGCATTCTTTGTGCCTAATAGGGCTTAATTTTTGGCAAACTCAAATTACACTCATGGCGACGTTTACATGTACGAATTCAACGCGCCCGTACAGAGCTGCCCATAAAAGTCAGACGCTGGAACTATCGGCTCAGAAGCAGTCAACAGGGGTTGCAGGCAACAAATTTTATACGCGCCATTAAAGCTGTTTAAGCGCGTCATGGCAATTTTCGTTGACTGGCTGAAAGGCAGAAGGCAGAAGGCGGAAGGTTAGACGGGCGACAGACTCGCCGAGGGGACCTGGGTGGAGATGCTTTGCAATTTGCATTTCTAAGCTGATAAGCAATTGTGCGGGCCACCAGCGAAAGAGGAACGGAAAGCAGAAGAGAAAAAATTAGAGAAAAGAAAATAATGTGCTCAACGAATTCTTGCAACTTATTGTGAGTTTATTATTTTATGCGAGTTAAGCTGTAGCTGTGCCTAAGAAAATATGTTCAGAGCCAGTCAAAAGGATGAGAGTATTGCTATTATCGAAGTGCAAACTTTTCGAAAATTCACTGCAATTATTCTTTATACTACTAGTATTACAGCAAAGTAATGTTTAAGTAATGTGTCTTGTCTTAGATACTCAAAATAAATTGAAATCATTATTATTCGAAAATAAGATGGATACAGGGACATTAAATTAATCTAAACTCTGGCGACTAATTACCATTGCTGCGAAACATATAGCGCCTAATAAAAAGAATAATATAAATGCGTTGTTATAAAAATATGTATAAAGTGAACAAATCTCGATTGGGGAACTAAATATAGGAAGTACTTAAAATTTAATGTGTCTGTCTGCTTTGTTTTTATTTTATATTTATTTTAAAGCCTTATCACTTGATGCCCGCCTATCAACGGCCGCTTAGTGCTGAGTGAAAACAAACCCGAAATGAAAATTGGGTCACATCAGATAACAGGCAGACTCGTACACACTCCTCCCCACACAGGCAGAGTCGTGTGAGTGTTGTCGCTTTCAACAACATTTCAGACTCGTTATCAGTACACACACACACACACACACACAGACACACACACAGAAGGCAAGCGCTTTGATATGTTTTTATAAAAAAATTGAGCCATAATTGTTAGAACCGCTTCCGGCTGTTTTCAGTGGGGTGCTGATAGTAGTTATGGTAGTGGGGTTGATGAGGCCGCTCCAAGCTTGTTCAGTAGAGTACTCTCAAAAGTAGGCAATAGTATTTGCAAAATGTGGAGTATCTGTGTGTTTCTAGTGAGCCTATGCTGTTGTATTGTTCGTTCTGCAAAATATGCAAATACTTACATGCTTATACGTCACGCACACAAGCACATAAGATATGATTACCTCAATTTGCAGCCCACGCCAATTCCCTTAAAACTTAATTTGATTGCGTATAAATAAACACGCACACAAGGCCGCTGTGACAGTGATAAACTGACGCATTCATTTTCAAAATACACATACACACGTACATTCTCATATGCATAACTGATGTGACAATAGCACGCGAAATTGTCATTGCCTTGGTTGTTGGTGGGGGGGTTTGCTAAAACAAGATTGAGCGTCTTGTCAAAGAGAAATTGAAGCTGAGTATTCATTCGTGTTGTTGATTTTGACAACGACATTTGCTGTTTGCTATATGTTTGCTGTTTGCCGTTGTGCTGGAGTGTTGGTAGGTACGTGTGTGTGTTTGATAATAAAGACGCGCTGATAAAATAGCTCAAAACAAAATGACAATGGCGTTGATTTTGATACAAACTAACAACGGGAAGGGGAACCGGAAAATGCGGCAGATGGAGTAAGGAACAAACGGAAAAACTGTCGTCTGACGGGCAGAATGTGTGTGACATGGCAAATATTGACAAAAAGCTCAAGGGTTGCCAGCCATTAAAAATACATACACACATATACGAGTTTATTGTGCCTTTGTCTGCATTCAAGCAACAACAAACAGCACACATTTAAAAATACAAATTTATGCACAAAGTTGCGAGCACAACAAAAAAGTTTAGCTTAAGTCTTCACTTTTCTTCGTGCATATTTTTTGGGTAGAAAGTTTTTCGCAGCTCTCGAGCTCTGACGCACAAGTTGCGTGTCGTCGCTAAAAGAAAAAAAAAAACACCAACTGTTGCAAATTAAGCGAAATTTCAAGTGAAGATAAGACCTAAATTGTTGTCCAACTTTTAAAATGTTGGCTATTTTCAGGCACCGCCTGAAAGTATGCAGCGCTAAATGCTTGTACTCGAAACGAAAGTTGACCCATTTACTCTATTTTTGTTGCGCCGACTTGTAAAGTGTGTGCGTGTCTGTCTTCGTTTGTAAGTCCCCGTTGATTGCAATTAGTATTTCAAGAATAAGAAGAAACTAGAAGATGATGTATGCTGGGAGAGCTGGGACCGTCTCTCCAGTGTCCAGTCAGCATCTGACCATGTGACATCGGTAATGGCAAGACGTCGACATTTTAAAAGTTCTCATTTCCGCTGGCCATGCATCCGAATATGGCCCACACATGTGTGTATTTGCCAGCGGGTGGTTCTGATATAACGGCAACGACAATATCCTGCTACGCTCAATTTAACGCAACATGCCCAGACCCGCCAACTGAAGTCGGAGCAAGCCGCAGGCGTTAGCCCGAATCTCAACCTCAACCTTATTCGCTGTTCTACAAATTACAAGCACACAGAGCCATACATTCAGCCCCAACTTAATGGCAACCACAAGTAAAACTCTCTATGCAAACTGTTTTGGCTGTTCCGGCCTCCTCCCTTCTCCCTGCTGCTCATCGTCGCCTTGACTCCCAGCATCCACGAACATTGTTATCAATGCCATTGTCACATCTCCGACTTTGTCAACGCCAAGCCATTGTTGTTGTGGCTGCGGCTGCGGCTTCTGACGCTTGTAGCCATTTCGAAATCCAATTATGACATAAAAATTTTCGTAAATTGTAAAATGTAAATTTTGTCAACACTCTCCTCGGCAAAGGAGCGACGAGATAAGGCGTGGGTTGCTGGTGGCAAAGGGTTGACTTGGTGCCGGGAAAGATAAGCAACACAAAATTATTATTTGACACACGTAAATTTTCGTGCACATAAAATTTGTGTCCTGGTTGCGTTTGCCTTCGACTTTTATTGCTGCGGTAATTGCCAAATGGAGCTTGAGCAGACTTACATACAAGTATAAACGGGCATACATACATATAATGGCAGCTGGGTAAGCTAATCAGAGCAGAGAAATATAAGGGTTTGATGTGGTTTTGAGAGTAGGCTGATATGACAGCCATAACGACTCTTTAAGGAGTGACCGTGAACCTGGACTTTGAATGCCAAATGGAATGAAGGCAAAGAAGTGACACAGTGAAGACTGCCCATGGAATAATTAGTAATAGAATTTACTTTAAGAGGAATGAAACAAATTAAAAGAATTATAAATTTTTTATGGGCTGCATTAAAATTTGATTCCGTATGAAAATAATTACGTTTTCATCCAAGTTAACAGCCTTATACACTTAAGCTCCTCATACCGACAGCTATTTTTGTCATTTTCTATGAATACATAGAAGAAAAATAAAGCGATAGTGGGGTATTTATCTGTAAAAACAAACGTTAGTACTTGCAATATTTGTTCCTCATTTGAGACTCTTTTGGCACGTAAAATAATACCAGCCACAATCGCCTCGAATGAAATCAATGGCATAATGCTGCCCAAGCGATGACTAAACCAGAAATAGTAGCTGATAATGATTCCATTTAATATTCTGATATGCATCTTTCATGACTTAAAATGGCGCATTGTATTAAATGTTTCTAAATTGATTTCTGAGCTGCCGAAATACCGCATCACATTTCTCTGCTTAGGTACTGCTTACTGTATTTGAAGTTACTGGCTCGTGCGCCCAAGTTCATCTAATTGGCTCATAATAAAATGCCAAATTATAGAGTGGACTCTAACACCAGGACAGGCCTAATCCCAAACCCCCAAATGACATCTCTTTGCGCTCAGCCCAACTGACAGCAAAAGACGAGCATAATTCATGGCTGTGTGTGTGTGTGTGTGTGTATGTGTGGGCTGTCAGCTCATCTGTTTCAATTTAAGCCAGGACTGTGGGTGTCTCTATTTGAAGGGCGTCAGGTTAGTTTTTGTGTGGGCTATAGTGACCCGCATTATTTCCATGTTGACCCAGAATGCGCGCCACGGCACGCACATAACTACTCGCAGGGGGCAGGGGACAGGGGACAGGGTGCAGGGTAAGTGGGTCGGCATTGTCCTCTGAAGTAGTGTTAGAGGTGGGCGGAGGGCAGAAGAAATCGCGCTTGTTAAACATGCAAAAAATTACACAAATTGCTGCACTCTGTAGTAATTGGCACAAGGATTTTGAAACTTAGTGACCTTGCAGAACTGTACCAAAAAATGGCATTAAGGTCCAAAAACAGACTGGCTGACTGCTGTACATTATGTATTTTCAGATACTTCTCTTACTGGTTGCTGTATGTATATAGCAAGTCATGTTTACTTAGAAAAGCGGCACATGCACACATATATAGTATAGTATATGTATATTCATCTATTCTTGTATATACACACGGTGTAGAGATATTCATGCACATTGAGGCTGCGCTGCTGCTGTGTGCGTTCGAAAAAGTAAACCAGGTCAAGCATAGCTAACTTCAATGTGTCTATACGTACATGTGTATGTATAAACAAGTACTACATATGTATATACAAAATGTACATATACTATATATACTTGTATATACAAGTTTGCATGTTCTCTGCACATTTATGCTGCGCTCCGCCCGCCTCTTTGGCGCTGTCTTCGATAATGCCTTAGTATTTTCTGGTTGCGCTCGAATGATTTGCATTGACTTTCAATTAATGGTGATAAGTGCGTCAAAGACACCCAGACCTCTCTGTGTATGTACATATGTACATACAAGTGTGAATGCACAAACACAAGTATTTACATAGACACATTTATGTCGCGCTTTGTTACATTTGTGCATTAAAGTGTAGTCGTTTTTTCAAGCAGCAGCATAATATTAACAATTTATGTATTTATTTTATTTGCAATACTAAACTGAATTTATTCTGAGCTGAGGAGCTGTTCTTTGAGGCGTATATGAATCTATGGTTAATGTAATGGGAATAACTTCAGTTGTGTGAGATACCGACAATAAAAGAAATACATTAGCCCAGAAAAAATAAAAATGCTTACATGGTTACGCATTGTCATTTAATTCACATGTTTATAACGTTTATCTCGTCCCTATGCGTTCAATAAAATAACAATGTTGTTTGCTCAAAACAACTGACAAATTCGAAAACAACATACTTGTAATGGTAACGGGCAGAGGCAATATGAACAACAATAGGCTTGACGGGATTGCAAGTAAAGACCATGTACATATGTATTTGGAAAAAATATTGAAATTTGGTTAGTCGTATATTTGTATGTATTTGTGTATATAAATAAAATCGGACTCCCTGAAGAACAACAACGAAGGCAGCTGCAGACCGCGAATATTCCATTAGCGTGCCAACCTAATGGACTCAATCAATCATAGAAAAAATGTCTTTTCTAGCTAGTTTTTGAAGTCGCAGCCAAATTATAGGAAACCTCCAATTTGGTCAATAATTAAATAACTTTACTGGCAATGCTCATTTCTGCCAGTCGCTTGTCTTTCAGTCAAGCCGTTTTTGAAATTAACTTGGATGCAGATAAATTAGCTGCACCTCCTCATCCCTAATCACAGTAGACCAAACCCGACAGCCTAATACCCTGCACCCAGAAACACATCCGTCGTATTGTTATATGATTTGTTTTACTCGCAGAAAAGCGGTGGCATTTTCTTGTAGCTTTTCCTGCAGCTAGCGAAGTATTGACGAAACACAAAAAATAAATAAAATCATATACTTGTATATAACAAGCTTGAGCTAAGGTAGAGGAAGTATGTACACACATAGTATATGAAATGTGAATTTAGTCAAGTCGCCAGGATGGCTTCTGTCTCGATGGTTCGACATTTTACTGTTTCAATACGGTTTCCTTGCATACTGAAATTTGGAAAAAGATAAAAACCCTTGCCCAACACAACTTCCATAAGTGAATCGCTTTGGAAACGCTCAAGTCTATTGGGCAGTCCCTTTGCTGCGTACCCCCTCCACCTGTGTTCCTGTTTAGTGGCACATTTCAATTTTCGTCTTCAGCGAAATGTCCACAACGTTGGGAAGCTAGGTTGCTTCTCTTTCCACGTGTGACAACAAGGAAGGCCACTACGGCAACGCCCAAAATGGCGACATAATAATTCCCAGAACTCGCAAAAAACACAGGCAAAAAAAGAAAAATAAACGGTTGAAGAGAAAATTGCGTAAAATGGTAAAAAGTGTGGCCAAGAACGATGAAAAAAGCTAATCAACTGGAGGGGCAGCTCATTTTTGGCGATCGTCGTACATCATTTTGGACAAACGGACGGCATGTTGTGTTGAAGTGCTTCTGTGCCGGGGAAGATAAATGTTGGGAGGGGGAATGGGGGCAGGTGATAGTCCTGGCCCAGTTGACAACGCTGCGGTTACCGGCGCCTGTTTTTGTATCCCGCCCCAAGGGCTGTAAATAATGGGACTTCGATGGCAAAAGCTACTCGGAAGCTTAAAGAAGTGTGCCTCGTCACACGGCACACGACCAGGGACGAAATGTTCTGCCGCTCACTTCTCCTACTCCATTCATATTTTTAGGTGGTTTCTGTTCTGGCCGCGCAACGTGCGTTCCGTTCATAGGGCCCACTCTATGGCTTTAAAGTTGCACGCGTGTGTGTGAATATCTGACTAGGAGCTTGTCTCAGTTGTGCGAGTGTATTTAAAATGCTATTTGATATGCTGCCAAAGTTGCTGCACGTAAGCTGCTTATGGCCAACAAATTAGACATTTTCAAAAGCAAAAACGAAAACGAGGACGAAGAGCACGATGGGGAGCCGGGGGAGACCAGGCAGTGGTCGGCTGTGGAGCCGCAAAAGGAGTTGTCACGCACATGCACATACAAGTATGTATAGTAAGTATTTGTATTTGCATAGATACTTGTACACCTACAGGTACGTCCACACATATGCAACATGCTGAATTTGATTGAGTTCCAGCATAAAATTTGCGCTAGTGTTAATCCCCTAAAAGGCAAATATAGTATGAGGCGGATGCCATCCACGGGTATGTGGGTGTTCAGAAATGGGTTAATACCGGCTTAGGCATATGTATTCAAAGGGTTGGCGGTGGGAGGCAATGGTGGTAGTCCGCACGCAAACATCAACAAACATTTAGATAACACGAGACGATTTCTGTGGCTTAGGAGGAGATGTCAGAGAAGGGGCAGGTCCGCGATGCGCAAAGAGGTGTGATGGAATGCCAACTCAGCGTTTTAGTATCCTCTTAAAGAGCTGACTTCGAAAGAAGTCTCTGCTCTGTTTTCATTTCATTTCCAAACTTCGAAAGCTGTGATTTCCAGCCACCGCAGAGAAAGAAATGGGTTTTCGTTGCTTAAAAGTATAGCCTCAAATGATTGGATTTTTTTTATTTTATTTTATTGAATGAAGCATAAATGTTGCAACCATTACAAATGTTTCACATCACGAATTCCTACGATACTGCCTACAAGCCCTGCACATCCCCCACCCCGCACATAAGCACATTTAATACATTATATATACATATATACACAGACACAATTCAATTTCACTTCGACTGCACTTTGAAATTGAAGTCGCACGTATTTCTGAGTTTCCTGGCTGTCACACGATTCGAGGCGGTGGCGGCGGAGTCGAGAAGAGGGAGTCGCAGCGTAAAAATACGCAAAAATTCAATATGAAGGGAAATTTCATTTTGGAAAAGCGAAAACAACAACAGCGAATTTCGCTGCATTATTTTATAATTTTGTATTTTTGCATATTTTATGAGCGAGAAAGAAAATGGAAAATGTGTGCATGGCAATGGTTTAGATAGCAACCCCTTAACCCTTTTCAATGTTTTGCATGGGATTTCGGCGGGATTTAAATATTCAATTTATTAAACTCCTCGGCACTTCTGATCCCGTTGGTGGGGCACTACTCTCACTCAAACAAACACTCATACATGCGTAGGGAACACTTAGAAAATTGCCAGATGGCTAAGAGGACTCTTAGTGCTTCAATTTGTTACAGACGGGTATGTGGAAGCTAAATATCCTACTTGCGATTGCGATTGCGGGTAATAACGGGCCGTG